>NW_027271292.1:915000-2317500 GCF_040938485.1 Diadema antillarum | reverse complement strand
TATAAATGAGAACAACTCTTTGTGTGAAACCAGAGTATATATATATATTTTCTTTTCTTAGTTTCTCTCTGTTGTTTTTGCCAACAAAGAAAATGTTGAAGATAATCCAGCGTCGTTACTCTGCTGTCGTTTACATCGCTATTATCGCAAAACATCTAATTCATAAGTCTACATCATCATACATGTGTGTCTTAATGTGCTATTCATCATGCTTTATTCATCAACATGGGAGTGAAAATAATGTGTTGCGACTAGCTCACAAAGTTGCCTACTAACACTTCAATAAACAGGGAAATTGAAAATCGAAGTAAATCAAATCAAGATGTCCAGTTATCTTTACTTGCAAGACGGGTCCCCTTAATTTTGGCGCCAGTGCTGCCAAACGTAATGACGTGCAATGAGATTATCAAACATGACCCCCCCCCCCCCCCGTTTCTCCCTTTTAATTCCTGGTAGTTGCTGAAGAAAATGTCTCCCACTGCCGAGGGTACTATTGATCCTGAGGTTAGAGGAAGATGACGGTGACGAAAAAAGATTTGGTGTCGTACAGACTTCCCACACGATGAAGATAAAAGTGGCCCGATCATCAACGCAAACTCCACAACGGGTGTCACATGATCGTTGCCAAACATTACCGCTTTTTACCGAGCATTTTTGTCCTTTTCTTTTTTCTGTTCCTTCTTTATTTTTTGGCATTCAGTGTAGATGAGGAAAGTCAACACGCGAAATAAGGTCTCCGGTGCGTCGAACTTTTCTCCCCTTTGTGTGCAGAGTACAAACGAAAAATCGAAGAGCTCCCGGAAAAAAAAAAAGATCACGAGAACCCTAAGAAAAACATCACCCACACACAGCAAAGAGGAAGAGAGAGGGAGAGAGAGAGAAAGAGAGAGAGAGAGAGAGATGAGAAAGAAAGGCAGAGATATATAAAGGGACAGAGAGAGAAGAAATGAGAGTCAGAGAGATAGAGCAAGTTCTGAAGAGAGTGATAAGACTATACATACTGTGTAAAAAAGAACGAACAGAGTGAGGTGTGTATATTAGCAGTAAAATAGCTTATCCTGTATGACAAAATGTGCGTCTCTATCACTGACCTATATGACTGAGATAAATCCACATCTGATACAGAGCATATACAAAGAATGTGGGAACCACACGTAGAACATAGGAAAAAGTACTTTAAAACCATTTTGACTGGTGACAAAACACTACATAAAAGCAGGTATAGCGGTATGTTGGGGGAGGTCAACGCTTTACTGTGACCGCAAGTCGAAAATAGAAATCAGGAAAGATTTCATATCAGGCATACAAGGGTTTCACATCTAAAATGGATAGTGGTAGGCGTGGCCTGATCTCATGATGATGTGGACATAGCGATTACGTAACAATTACCGAAGATACTTGCGCACAACTTCCGAGGAATTCAACCCGTAAACTATTCATTGAAAAGTTTGGCAAATTCTAAAGAATCATTCAAGACATGCAAAATTCAAGAAGCAAGGACTCGAGAATCAAGCTTGCGAAGGGTTTCCGTCGCAGGAATACGATAACTGGTTAAGGAAGATATTGTCTGCGGCTAAGCGTTGTTAGAGTGACGATTTCAGTGGTCACATTCTGGACACATAGTGGTCTCCGGAATGCCATTCCTCCCGTGTAACCAATATCTGCTACCCCACATCTGCGGTCAAGTAAATGAAGAATTATCTGTCTAAACAGCAGTCTCACCACTATATCTTTCCCTGTATCGGACACTCGCCTGCCGTCGCAATGTTTGTACGTATTAGTTTGCAGTCAAGCAAGGAGGGGGTAGGGGACGTGACGATGATGCATTACCAGTCGAACCAGCTATATATCCTTCTTTTCGTTTTGTTTTCCTTTCTTAATCTTTTCCTTTTCTGCTTTCCTCCCTGTTGGTTTTCAGAGGCGTATTCATCATTCGCAGACTCCTTGACCATAAAAAATCAGCTGCTTGATACAGACCTTGAGGGAATGTCCCTCTCAAACAACAAATTTCACATAATTAGCTTTCTCTATACCTGTTTTTTTTTTTTGCAAGTCTGACATCTATAATCGAAAGGAAAAAGCAGTATTAGGGTGTATAGGATGCACTGCCTTGATAATCCATATTCATCTTTTCTTCTGTTCTAACTGTACCGCATAGAATTGGTGGCATTCCCTCCTGTATGTTAATCGTCAATATTGCGACTAGAGTGCCGTATTCAATCGAACTTTCATTGCTTTGGAATATATGAGTTTGTGTGTGTCTCTGTGTATGTACTATTTTCCATAAACATGTATATAAAATGAGAGAGACTAGGTGAAGAAAGAAATGAATACAAAAACAAGTGATGGGAAGACAAAGGGATCAAAAACACTCGCGGCAGTATCGATCATCTGATTGGATGATGAATATTGACGGGAAATAATAGAAATGAAAATGAGCAGGGCAAGGACAATCGCTGGTTGGCATACACAGACAAAAACAAAAACCTGAATGAGACGGCAGGGAAATATAGATATGAATGCCCGAGGAGAATCTATAATTTGTAGAATGTTATTTCATGTTGCGGGGAATCTGAATGTCAGAAATAACGAAAAGGCAAACGCAAAGGCCAAATGTTATCCCAGTCATGCCTTGTTTCACGTTATTGCTTGCCGCTGGTATCGACTTAATAAAGTCCTCCCCCCCCCCCCTGTTTTCTGGAGGGAATTCAGCTGTAGAGATCACGTGAGAGACAGAGAGCAAGCGGAGAATTTCATTACTTTTAAATCAACGACTTACAATCATATTAGCTTCAGGACAGAATCGAAAACAAGCCAACAGTGTAGGGAGAGAAGGCAGATCTGGGGGACAATAATACGACAGACTCAGACAAACATGAAAATACATGACTGTCTACGCAGGTGTTTTCAGTCCCCCAATATTGCAAATCTACGACACTGGGATTTACCACCACCACCACCCCCCCCCCCTCTCTTTCCTTTTTACATGCAATAACGTCTGCACGGAGTGGAAGCTACAGATCAAAGGGAAACATGTACATAACGCAATATTGCTTATTCTTATTTCTGTGCATGAGTTATCGAGTTATGTAAGGAATACACCATTGATTGGTATTCAAGTCTGTTTCATAACTGCTGGGGAGTTGGCATTCATTCCAGACTGGTAAAATAGGAAGGTTGATATTGGATCATTACAAACTGCATTGAAATCGAGAACGACTTTACTACTTTCAGATCGTTTTATTTCACTTGAAAAAAAAAAGAAGCTCATTTTTCACATGTCAGTAAATTTTGAACAAAATGATGATTGATAGGCCAAAACACAGTCAGACTGGGGGTTTGTGATAATAACGCTGATGCAAATGTAATCTATAATACCTGGATGTCCCTGGTAAATTATAAAACTAACATTTACTGCATAACGCTGGAACTTTGAGAGGTGGGAGCTTCCATTCATCACCCTGCTTGAACTCCTAAATACTCAAATGACAGAGATCAGGGTCTGTTGCATAAAACTTTTTACGTGAGGAAACTCAGGCTACTTTAAACTGAGTCTTTTCCTCTGTTAAAGTCAGTGGCAGTGTCATACTAACATGACTTTCCATTTCGTATCAGAGTTTTTCTCATGTAAAGAGTTCTATGCAACAGGCTTCAGAAGTAGCTCCAGCACACACACACATGCAAACACATGCACACTAAACAACGCTAAATACAAACACAATACACTTTAGATATGTCCATATTTTGTAGGAAATATCTGGGCGATATGCAGGGATACAGGATGTCTGAAAGATTGACATGAAGATTTATTCTATAGATATTTCCCCTCTCGATTTAAATTACAAATTCCCTGCAGGCCGCAGTCCCGGTTAGATCTGCGCCCAAGTTATTCAATTTCAAACTGCTAATTGCAGGACAGGAAGTGAACGTGCACATTAACACAAAGGAAAATTGATATACTCCACAACACTTGTCGGTCTCCCGCAGAGTGAGGTGAGCTTAATCGCTATTGACTGCGGTATGTTGCCCATCTATCGTCGAGTAACATAGCGAAAAGGCGTCCTGAGGATTTTGCAAATGAATGTATCTCACAATATCGATAAAAAAACTCCGAAGAATCAAGTGTCTTATACATTATGCAAGAACATCCTGCACGCTGTAATTATGCTTGACTCGGGAATAGGAATGATACTCAATTTCCCTTATTCACCTGCTAAAATACGTTTATGCACAGTGTGTTTGTCTATCACACCAACAGCTGGTTATTTTAGAATACGTGTAATATAAAATATAATATATGATATATAATACATAATGTATGATATATGATATTCAATATAATGATAATAATGAATAATGTATAATATATAATAAAAGATATAAAATATTGTAATCTATATAGTATACATGATATATTCTAGCTCAAAATTGGCAGTGGCCCAGTGGTCCGGGCCGTTAAAGTTTGGTGTCGGGCCACCAAATTTATCTTTTCGGGCAACTCAGATTCAAAATGGATTAATACTTTTGCTTTTATTTCGGGCCACTCCATTATATTATTATTCTTTTCGGGCCACCAACATTTCAGATTTAAAGATATCAGAACTAAAATGTTAGTGTCGAACCCTAATTATATATTCATTATGTTCAGGTGTAGGCAAATATAGGGGAAGAGAACTCGTTCTGACGTCGCTGTTTCACAGATTCACAATACACCTGCCATGTAAGGCAGCTGCGCAAAGATCCTTGCGCTTGTACAATTAGGCTTTGACTACTAGATTTAAGGCGCCTCCACATCAAAGTCCATGTAACGATGAAAGCAAGCTTCAAGCACAGAATCTGATTTTTCGCGGAACACAAAGGCACAACAGTAAAAAGAATGGGTAATCCTCAATTGATCCATCTATTTCTGCCAAGCAGCTGGCACCAGAAACGATCAATCCTACCCGTCGAACTTGATGAATGTCCTTTAGATCATGTATCGAGCTGCCGGCAAATCATTGATAAGGCATGAGGACGAAAGGGGATAATATGAATTTCAAATTAAGGCGTTGAATACCCTGGCATGATCAGAATGAGCTTTCTAAAGTCAATGACACGGGAATTCAAATACAAGTGAGCACATCCATAAATAAAGAGAAAATTACACAATACCATTGGTCAGATTTTTTTTTTTACTTTAAAATGATCTCATCATGTATTTTACCGTATTTCAAAGTTTAGTGGATGTCAAAATGACATACCGTGCGGACTAATTTGGGTTTTAAGGTATTATATATCCGCCTATACATGATCTGAACATCCGGTAAATATTGTTGTGAGGAATGAAAGCAGAGTCAGGCGAAATCATTATCCCCCAGTTGTTATATTTCTTTCGGTACCTGACAGATGGCCATAGGCAGAATCAAAGGATCGCATCTCTGTCCGTGAGGTAGTTATGTTATGTCTACGCTCTTACGTCACAGTCTATTCGAGAGTATGCACGATATCGGAATGAAAGGACATCCAAATACATCTAGGAAGGCCCCGGTGAACAAACAACCCAAGTCATTCGTATAAACAGCAGCCTCTGCGGAGGTAATGAAAGGTAAAGAGAGTCGGACCACCTGATATCCATGACTATTTTGAAAAGGTGTTTATTCGTGAGATCAAAGGGGAAATTAATTCCATGTCTCATTAGTATAAGAAGACGATCGAATATAACACGCGTTTTAAGAATCAAAATTCAAACGAGATAGAAACCAGCAGGTTCTGTTTTTCGTCACTGATCTCTCCAGGAGGTACACAGACTCGTCACTGCTCGTTAAGTTTGTAAAATAATGATGCCATGCCTGGCAACATTAGTGGCAAACACGCCACCAAATTCAAGAGCCACGATTTATTGTAGAAACATGAACAACAGGAGTTCAGGTCATTTCGTCGTTTCGTTGTTTTGTTCACGCAATGCGAACTGTCCAAAGCAAGAGGGTATAGATGTAAAACGAAACACAATGGAACTTATGATAATAAACACAATACGGTCCTATTTCCAAAGGTTAACATACTGTCCAATGATCTTCGAGTAGATTTGAACTTATAGGATCTCTTGCCAAGAGACCTAATCACTTCATCATCTCTCGATCGTAATCTTACATTGGCAACTGAAATCGATCTTATAAAAGAGTAAAAGGCACGTATTCCCTCATCTTGTAAGAAAAACAAAAGCAACCAACAATAACCTTCTTTAAAGACTGCAATAGAGTTTTAATTTATTTAAATAATCTTTCTTTTTCTGGCATTACCAGCATATCTGCCATGTTTATTGCTGATAATCACAACTCATTTGCCGGGCAATTATACCCTTTTCCTCATTAATGCTGGAAAGTCATTTTGTGAAGGCAGCTGGTAACGACTTTATTGACTGGAAAGAATAGAGCAAGCTGAAACTGCAGGCTATTCGAAGTATTACCGCTGAAAACTAGATCGCCTGTCACTTGACACCCTACAATTATATCGAAGATGTCGCCTTCTCAAAACAAATTAGTCCCATCAGAAGCGAAACATTGGCAAGATTATCCTATTATCTTGAAGCCGCCGAGCGCAGCGAACTCTACTCAGAAGCCTTGGGAGAAAATAAGATAGAAGACAGTGAAGAGCGACAAAAACAACTTAATAGCCATTTCTAGGATAAAAAACGGACAATTTACCATTTAAAATTTACAATTTTACCCCTGCCACATGCGTCTGCTTTTAGGCTATAGTTGACTCACTTTCTCGTCCCCCACATTCACCTGTAAACATTCACACACTGGAGACGCTCAAAAGTTAAATTGCCTAGGAGCGACAAGGCAACTCCTGTGATGCGCTCCACAGAATAGATATTTGTTGTTTGAAATATAGAAAGAGAAGAAAAAAGAGATTGAAATACAAAGGGGAGATAATTCAGAAAAGAAAAGAGGGAAAGACAGAAAAAAAAAGATAATTATAACAACAGCATAAGACGGTAACCATGCCGTATGCAGGAAAAGAGAAATGAATACTGCAACTTTGTGCACACACACACACACACACACACACAGTGAAGACATTGCAAAGAATCGGAGAATAGTTAAACCTAAGGGGGAAAAAAACCCTGAGAGGAACATTGTGGGATCTGCCTATCATGACACTGGATAAGGTGGATTACTCTCTTGTACGATTTTTTTTTTTAATCTAATGGATGGAAGCAGAGACAGAGCAGAGCTCCTTCGTCTCCAAGGGTTGAGTTTCACACAAGGTGAGTGGGTGAATTACGAGGTAAATAGGTCGGGAAACAGAACAGATATTCCGTGGTAATATGAGCGAAAAGAGACAGAGACGGAGAGAGAGGGGAAGGAGGAGAAAGAAAGTGAGGAGGAGATAGGTAGAGAGAATATAAAGAGGATGAGCTCCCTTGTCTGTCTTGTGCGCATGTGCAAATGTGTGTATGTGAAACAGGGAAGAAGAGAGGGGCAGGAAAGACTTGACAAGAGGCTAATAGATCAGGCAGTAAGAAGCAAAAGAGAGGCGAGGAGGTTTAGCGCAAATTAGTCGGCTAACCGCGAAGACGCAATGAGATATTAGACCAACTATTCAAACCATGCACAGATAGGAACTTCTTTGTTAATAGTAACCGGCTAAATGTACATTATGCAGTGTATGAATGGACAAATAACCAAATGGCAAGCTGCAACAGAAATAACTACCGACATCAATGTGAAGTTTAACACTAAACAAACACGAATAAATTCAACTTTCTAGGCAATACACGCTTCATCCCGCGAAATATATTCCGCCACTTTCTGGAGAATTTACCCGACGTGTCTTCAACCATACTTTTCTCTTTCCCGTCCGCCCCTCTGTTTTGCCTTTCTTCCTTGTTTTTCGCCGATGGGATGGACCACCCCTGTGCACGAAGCTCCCGATATTCACTGATGAAGTGCTAATTGGTGTTTCTTTATACCCCGCCCCGGACACAGCTTGCCTCGTGCTGTCATTAATGGGCACATTGCCCCGAAGCTGGGCAGATGTTTTCTCAGCAGCAACATTATCTTTGCCTCCGTGCGTGACATATCGCACCTGGGATAGATTAAACTTTGAAGATTCCCTTACATCACATACGCTAAATCGACTTGAATCAATAACATTTTGTCACCCGTATTTTTGAAATGTACCCATCTTTGAGGCATAGATGTAAAATATAGGAACGCATTTTATATAACTAAGGAAACACAGAGAGAAATGTGCACATACGTCATGTACATTATAAAGAAAAACAGGAGAGAAAGCGGTATGACAGAATGAATGGTTGGAGGAGGGGGAAGAGAAGGAGGAAGAAGAGGAGGTTGGAGGAGGGAGGAAATGGGGTAAGTTTGAGATCAACTTTTTAATAGCCCCTTGCGTCTCATCAACGCTACGGTCCGGTGTTCAGTGTCTATAACATATTTACTTTCTCTTCTATACCATCACTCCGCACAGCATCTAAACTATAGACGGAGTCGTACATCCGCCATTGATGTTTCGGAGAACTGATCATGTTTGAGACACAACAGCACCTGCGTCAGACCTACGCAATAGTCGTTTTCAAAGGAAACAATATAACAAAACTTTCCCCAAATTGCAAACTCTCCCCACACTAGGTCAGGCGTACTCTTTAAGTATAAGGAAAGTTCCTCTCGGAATACAAACTTAGCTCGATCACAGTCTTCAACCTTCCCCAAGCTCCTTCACATTCATTTACCTTCCCTTTTACCCCCTCCTGCACATATTTCATCCTCCCGATATAGGTGGCCGAAAGTGAATTGATCAGAAGGGAGGATAGAGTTTCATCTTTAGATATGCCATCTTCCCACCGGGCTAACCTAATGGAATCTAATTCAATTATGGCTTTTGATTAAGGGGCCGAAAGCGAGTTTGATCGGGCTCACGAAAACACAGCCTTCTCTCAGCTGAAGCGAGTCCGATAGTTTTGAGATGAATTATGCATCCCAGTTTGTGCAAAGAAACTCTGCAGCAGCTTCACTCTACACGGAAAAGGAAAGTAGCACGTGAGAAGAAAGCACAGGTATTGGCAAAGAGGTCAGAACTGTACAGCAAAATGCTCATTAATTCACCATTCTTATTCATGTTTCACCAGTGAAATCTTGTTTCAAACTTTTTAAAACTCTTGATAAGTTATGTCATTTCATTGTTGCATAGCTTCCGTTGACATTCACAATGCTTTCGTTACATTCATCACGCGATGACCGTATGATAGGAATTCTTGGTAATTTCATTTTTGTTTTGATTTTTTTAACAGAAATCCTATCCAACCCTGATTTGCTAAAACATCGCCACACTAAAATGTCATCCGTAGAAGCCTTGTTTGGTAAACCAACCAGACTAAACTAAGCGATCTTTTTTTCTCACTGAAAGTATGATGTTGGGTCATTAAATCATCAATAGAAAAAGTTATTCCCCTCTAACCCCCTCCCCCTCTCGGAATCCTTGATCATCGCAACCATTCTCTGAAGTTAAGTAGAACAGATCAGCAATTCCCTCTTTCTAAATATCTAGGCGTTGCGTTTGTGTTCTCGGGGTACTTTGAATAGACTTAACTAGGCATTATTCCTCTCGTGTTTTCGTTTCAGCTAATAACAAACTCAGATTCTGTTTTCCTATATCAGTGTGTTCCCGCTCGCTCGTGCGTAGTAAACAACAAGTAGTCAATGACAATGTTGCTAGCGTCCCACTTTGGCAGATGTTGACAGATGAGAAGATAATGAACGAGAAAGGTGCATGATGATAGTAATAAAACATGCTGCTTATCAGAAGTTTGGTTTCCTTGGCAATGCATACGCCGCATTTTGTATCAACGTAGATTGTTATAATGAGCACAGAATGGAAAAGGAGGAGGGAGAGGGATGTACACAGCCAGCAGGTGGTAGATTGTGTTAGAGAGAGAGAGGGGGGGGGTACGATCAGTGGACAAAAGAGAGAGAGAGAGAGAGAGAGAGAGAGAGAGAGAGAGAGAGTACCTATAGGAGAGAGAGATATTTATACGCAAACCGGCAAAGACAGAAATAGTGATAGAATGTGAAGAGAGAAAAAATAGACAGGGGGTAGAACGAGAGAGAAGAAAAGAATATAAGGGAAGAGAGAGAGGGAAAGAGCCACCTGCTTTTATATCTCGTTAGTCACGCTTGTGAAGACCATCGAACGTGACGCGAATGTGGCACGAACCATTTAGGGACTGGCAATCCCGACTTAACTCACAACGCGGATGCTGGAGGAGCAACTCGGGGGGCTTCATAGTGTCTCACATCGATCTCTCTCCCTCTTCACTTTCAGACAGAGTCGTGTCTAAAGCCACAGCAATGCGGCGACATAGAGACAGATACAGACAAAAGGTGTGTGTGTGTGTGTGTGTGTGTGTGTGTGTGTGTGTGTGTGGGTGCACATGTGTGTGTATATGAGAGACTTATTGGGACAACAGTTGACATTAGGGATATAATATAATGACATGTGGAGCACGGGACAAACAGTGACACATCAGGCTGATAACGAATGAAAACAGAGACAATACATTGATCAATAGACGCGCCAGATTCTGAAAGAGTTGAAAAACAGGTAGATTGATGGAGACTTAAATTTGTGCGAGGATAGCAGGAAAGCAGATTATAGTGACAGAAGATATTGATATAGATGACATGCAGTGGTATACTGGATATATCTGAGCAGACAAATACATGTATACGGAATACAGATGAATGGTTGAACAGATATGAAACGAGAGGTAAAGAACTGAGTGCGAACAGGGAGATTGCCGCCGCCACAATCTCACTTTCATTCCGCCCCCGACGAACATCAAAACAGGTCAGATCGACCAAACTCGGTTGTCCTGGTATTCAGGTTATACCGATGCTGATTTCTCTCCCCCCCACCCCCACCCCTCCCCGGGCCAAATTTCTCCTCTGATGTTCGGTAGTCGAAATCGGATCGCTCGGACATCAATACGGACGTCACTCAGTCACAAGGTGTCATGAAATGGTTTATCTCCTGTAGATGTGAAACAAGACATCGACTGCTACCTGCCCTTTACCACACAACGATATCGGAAACTTATATCTATATATCTGTCTATTTTCTATAAAACCTCATCGCAAATGGGATATGATGTTAGCTCTAATTAACGCTAAATTTGTTGTTGTTGTTGTTGTATACATAAATAATATAACCTGTATTGCTACAATTGTTTGTGAAGAAGTGGCATTATTATCTCATCTAATATACACATATTGTTGCCACAACCCTTTGTTGTTGTTGTTGTGTTTTTGGTGTTTGCTTGTTTGCTTGTTTTATTTGTGTTGTTTTTGTTTTGTTTTTAGTTAGACCCTACAACACAGAATGACGCTAAGCACCCTAAAATCGAAACACGAGTCATTCGCTGCGTTTGGTCATGGATTATAATATGAGGTAGACATAAGATGCAGAACCGTTTTCACATCACCTGTCAGGTTCGTTTTGGACAGACATCGAAGCGACAAACATTCAACACATGGGTTCTTGATGCTTCAATCTGGACTTACGCTTATCATTAATGTGATATCGTGGATATGATGATTTATATGAACGCGTGTCTGATGTGCAAGCATGTGTCTCCAAGCTTCTGGCTTGTGATTCTATCCGGTTATGGAGCTTTTATGATTTCAAGTAAAAAATAAAGTAGGCATATATTCAATCATAATTATGGGAAGCCAAGCAACCGTAAAGGCGACTAAACGCCTATACATAAGCAATATGATATAAACGTATCGGGTCATAAACTTGGAAGTAGGGCCTACAAAAACTATGTCTTAATGTACAGTAAACTCTGCGAGAGTCGTGAGTCGCAGTCACTATATATTTTCCCATGCATCAATGGGGATCCATTTTTTTTTTAATAGCTGATGAGTCGAAGTTGCAAGAGTTGAATATGAGTCGCTGGAAAATCCAGTCCCTTTTACTTCATATACATTGAATTAAATCGCATGAGTCTATGGAGCTGGGTGTTTCTGTGTGTTCATGTGCCATGATTCGATATATATATATACATATATATTCGGTATTTTTCTCTTGAGTCTGCAAGCGTAATTCTTTGTTCTATCTATACCCTACATGAAAACAACGAAATTGATTATGAGGACTGTCTAGTTGTGTATGTCCCTGTTGCTTAAACTGGACAGCTGCCGGCAAAACACCAGTGTTCTGCGATGAAAATTAATGGCAAATACGTGCATACACGTATAGATAAGTACATGGGTCCATTTGCATTAGCTCTTGTTTTGTAGTGCATTAGCGTAGTCAATTTCCATGTTATGTCAAAGCAACATCCATGTTTAGTCAACAGCGTACAACACTCCAGATACAGGCCTTAACAGTGTTTAATATGCGCTTGGTTGTATTCCTGTTAATTACAGCGTGAACAAGTATACGACAAATTCCAACTCGTGTATGTCGGGAAAAAAAAAATCGACTCTCGCAAGAATGAAATATCACTGGAATCAAAGCACTTTCTTCAGTCCTGATGACTTCGACTGTGTAAATGCGAAGTTTACAATTTGTATGTATGTACGTAACTTGCTTGTAAGTATGTATTAAAGTAGGCCTATGTACTATCTTTAATATCAGGTCATTGTCACAATATCTTTTCAAAAATTTTCACATTGTAATTCTTCCTGTTAGTTAAATAGCTAGATACCCTTATCATGTACCCAGTGAGTAGATAGTAGGAGACGATTATACTGACAAGTATTATGCTAAAAAACGAACAATACCATAAAATACTATGCGGCGTATTTCAATGTTAGTTCACCTGTATAATTTTATGTAATCCTAAAAAAAACGGGTGGGGGGGAGTGAAGTCCTATTTCTACGCGTCTCTAGCTATATTTACAAATGATGAAAAGCGGCTGCCATGAATACAAATCAAAGCAATCCAACTGCGTGCGTAATATCCAACGCAAGTAATGAGTAGTAAACTGTGGATTATTTGAACGTACCGCCGAGCTGGACAGGCCCTATATACGAGGCAATTTGCCCCCAATTTGCACTAAAAGGATAGCCGGCATCTCAGCTTTGCGCGTTACTCGCATTCTAACAGTTGTCAGAAAATGAGCGTCGACCAGTGCTCTCTTGTAATCAAAAGAATACCCATTAACACTTGATTTTCATCAATAGGCTGACTTTTGAAAAAAAAAAATATACGCAGACGTATTGCATCAGGACAGGCTTAAAGACAGTGTTAAATGGAAAATGCAACAATGCTTGAAACGCCGCAACCACAACCACGCAATATTTCAGGACCCAAATGCCACAACACAACAAAATGCACCTTGTATTGATTTTCTGAGGGAAGGCAAACACGCGTCGCATCTGATACACACAAGAAGTGACAGCTGTTCTTCTCGTTCATCCTCGAAGGAGCAGGCCTATGTAATTACACGTCTTCGTCCCTCTCTATTACAAATCAATCAATCACCCATCACACTTCACCTTGCATCACTTCCCTTTTATTTTTATCTTTCCATTCATAAACAAGGCAAGTTTTAGGGCATGTCGAATAGTGACAACCATCGCCCAGTACCAAAACTATGCTAAACACTGAAAGGCAGGCACTCCATAGCTAAACGTATGCAGAAATCTCGACTGAAATTGATTCCTTGGTTGAACTGAACACTAAATTAGCGAGAGGACTAATATGACACTGACACTCATCAAGCTACAGAGCTGAATAGCTCCATGATCAAACTTACCTGTGCCATATTAAATACACCGCTTCACGAATCACGCACAGCTTTCAACCTCCTCAATGCCACAGACTGTCACTGAGTTTCAAACTCAACAGACACTGTATCCACTATTGTGCGCAAGACAGTTGCCGAACAATCCCAGTCATTCAACGACCCGACGAATTACACAGGTGATTACACGCTGCTGGCATTTCGGTCATACTGGCAAAGGCAGACGACCAGTGCGTAGCTCCGCTGCATTCACCAACCACGTGCGCTCCGATCCTCTCGCCCGCGAAAATGCAGCAAGCGGAGAAAATGATGTTGGTGATGAAGCATCTGCCCAACTACGCTGGCGGGCTCGTATGGAGATGCATCTTTTGGTGGAGCGCGCTTGCACGTCCCAGTGAGGGTATGTACAAAACGCAAAGTACGCACGCGTGTAAACAGAGAAGGTGCTTGACTATACTCCACCTCGGTCACACCTATGTGTCGCACCCATGTGTTTCCATTTCAATGTTTTGAACCGGAGAAAAGGGCTAACATCGATCTGGGAATGCAGTATATGAGTTGAATAAAAAAAAAAATCGAGTGACGACGCTGCGTTTCGCCTGTTTCGAACGAAAGTGATGGGCAGCGCAAAAGCCTGTAAATGTTGTTACTGGACAAGTTAAACAGTTAGAATGAAGATTTTCCCGCTGCCTTTCCACTTCGATTTTCCACATTGAATCGGCGACGAAACTGCATTGATATGAAACTGAATTTAAAAAGGATTATTCGAAGAAAATATGATCGTATTGCAACGGATCTGTCTAGAACGGATTGAGATAAGTTTACATGTTTGGTCTGAGCAATCAGAGACGCCGAGATTAAAAAGTATTCTAGCAAAACACGAGGTATCGTATCGCAGGGTAAAAAGCGCATGTATTTCAAAAATCGAGAAACAAAAAGACATCGGAAGGACAAGTTCTGGTATGATGAACTGGGCATTAAACCAGTGAGCCAGTTTGTATAGATAGAAACAATGATAACAACATGCAATGACATGGGCAAGATATCGGATGATTTATATTATGACGAAAAGCGTCTCCAGCAAGAGTTTTCAGCTTAATGTCAAAAGTCAAGTGTTCATGATACTTGTTAACAGCTAGAAAGATCGGGAGAACTCTGATAGAATACAAACATACCCATGTTTTGGCGTGGTTTTTTTTTTCAGTATTTCTAGACCTAATTGATTGTCTGCTTCTTCAAACATGAACGTTCGTTAAAATACATTCAGCAATGTCGGTGGATAGTTTTGACACTTCTACAGTGTTCCTTCAAACTTCATTGACAATAGTATGCTGTCTTACATTGGACAATACGAGCTTCTATTTTTCTTCAACACAAGGAAAATATGATGCAAAATCTTCAGAAATGAATGTCCAGTTCTATATACATGTAAATCGTGATCTTAAAGCATCACACCTGTCATGCCTGTGTATAGGCCATGAGCGCGTGAAATTATCATTTTCGGGTCGGGAAGACGTAAACTAACCCGTATTCTTGTTTATCTAACGCAGTGCCCCATTGGCAGAGGCTACCTCACGTTTCAAGCAATCAGGTGTGCGCAATGGCTTCCATAATACACAGATATCCAGTTTCACCCATGCAGCTTGTTTGTTGTTGTTGTTGTTGTTTTTGTTTCACGATCATCTTCTTTTCATAAGCCACCACAGCTCTGTCTTTCAGAGTTGTAGTAGCTTTTAGTCAGCGAGAAAACTATTTTGTCCTGTTTTTTTGTTTTGTTTTTTTGCACAACTTAGGCAGGCCAGTAAACCAAGCATCAGAATATCGCCATGTCACGTCTCCATTCTTTATCTTGTTTACCTATGTATTTTTTCAATACGCCTATATTGATTATGCCATGGTAGGGAATTGCTTAACAATGACACCAAATTGGACAAACATGCTGGAGAGACTAAACAAATCTCGCAGTGAGGGCCTTGATAATGTTCACTGGAGGTTGA
Organism: Diadema antillarum; assembly: GCF_040938485.1. NCBI lineage: Eukaryota > Metazoa > Echinodermata > Echinoidea > Diadematoida > Diadematidae > Diadema > Diadema antillarum. The sequence continues at coordinate 2,301,749 of NW_027271292.1, read as the reverse complement.
AGCTGGATTAACACGTTTTACAGACCTGCAACCACGTGACTGGTATAGATTGTTTAGAATACTGTACCGTGGGAGTTGCGCATTTAAGTCTAATGTGTCACTTCGTAAACGACACCTCAGCTACAAAGGACGATTACTATGAATAGTAACATGGCCAATGGGCTCAGTGACCATGCTATACTTACGTTACACACTCTCAGACTGAGGTGTATTTCGGTCAACGTTGAAAGAGACACTTTGTGCTGTCTACTGAAGATGTAAACTTCCTTTTCCTGGGGCTTGCATTATACAGCTCTGATGGCATGATTGATGTTTGGTTGTAACCTTTAATCTTCAGCGTATTGTAATGACTGGTATTATAGTCCTTACCTGATGCGTAGAGTTGAAATTAGATCCCCTTGAGTAGAGGGTAGCGAGAAATGGCTTACTAAATGACTGAGTTCACTCAACACTAATCCGAAAGTGCATTGGATTTTATGTTACTCATGAATAAATTCGAAGCAGCAAAAAAGTTCCCCAAGAATTCCCAGGAGGGTCTTTAATCAAAGAGTAGTCCAGTCTAATATTCATTTTCGCCAAAACAAGCAGCGCAATTAATTCGGATCTTGCGTCGATATGTGTTCTAATTAGCCAGGTTTGGCCGATAGAGATCAGGAGGAAGCTTTAAGGAATGTAGAAAATGTATTGGGCAAGCTCCCGTACCAGTAGATTGCGGTCATACTGTCCGTGCCATTAAAAGAAGAGTGAGGGGGAATTCGAGATCAATTCGAAAGATAATGATCACAGCGCAGGTACTGGAGGTAATTTCCGGTAGTGCGAGTCACCTATGTTGTGTAATCAGCGACAGAAATCGCGATTTTGTTGGACGGGAAGTACGTCATCCGAATAAACAGATCACCCATACCTGGTAATTAGCAATCACGTGTGACTCGAAGGCTCACCTGAAAAAAAAAGGAGTAGAATGCTTGGAGGCTGAGAAATGATCTGTGCTGTTTGCAGGCCTATATATTCAGACTGATAAGACTTTGGATATTCACAGTTTTAAAATCGTTGCCTGAATGATAGAGGGTAGGTTTCAGCTACATTATTTTCTTGCATCGTGTATGTGTGTATTACTATATGTATAGTATTAGTAATGTATAAACACATCTAAATACAGATTTTCTTTTAAGATATATATATGTATATTGCGCGTGTGTTAACAAAGGTCAGCTGCATGACCTGCAAGGAGAGAATGTTCACAAATCTAATTTCTTGGAGACGAAAGTGTAAGTCTTAATTCCCCCAAAATGCGATAAAATATGCAAAGTATAACCCTAAAATATGTTGCGCCAATATTGTTAGCATAACGGGATTCACCTGTACTTTTCAGCCTCTTAAAGATTTTTGGTAGCCACATTCAGCTTGCATAAGGTAACTTGCTGGAAAGCTAGAATTTAATCCGTCTGATTGATCCGAACGGGCTCCTGCAACAGAGAGGTTAATATCCGTACACTTAAATAGCGCGAATGCCTATAATTGGTATTTCTTGCTATGGTATATGAATGTTGTTAAACCAGCCATAATTAGTCAACATCCCTTATATGAGACTAAAACAAGGGCATGAGTGATAACCCTATTTCGTAGAGATTCTCACTTCTCTTACCTTGTACTCGGCTGAAAACAGGCAACATAGATGGAGTGATTATTATCTACTTGATACGAATCGGGTGCATTACACGGGTGATTTAGGGTGGTGAGTTGGACAAATCACCCGCGATCATCACCCATCAATCACCATTCGATTCTCGTTCACGCTGGCTGGGTGCTCCCGTCTACGCCCATCCCAGTCATAGTATAGGACGAGCACAATAATGAATGGATTGAGGATGAGAAGTGCTTTGAACCATCATCGACTCTTAATCCGGCCGTTGATATGCAGTATAGGCCTTATCATGCACTGAGATTTGCGTCTTGGTGATATACAAATGATGCACAGGATAGAGTGCGTTAGTGTAGGCGTAGTGCACTCGAGGGTATTTACAATTGTGAAACATGCACGAGGCGAAGCCGAGTGCATGTTGCACTACATTGTAAACACCCGAGAGTGAGCTACGCCTACACTAACGCCACGAAATAATCCTGGACATCATTTGTTTTATAAAATGGGTCGAAAATTCGAAAACTAACATCATTTTTCAGCGTTTTCACGTACCTTTGTGCAGTCAGTCCGCAGCGTGTGCGATAATGAGGCACGAACGACAATTTTATTCAGAATCACGTTTAGGCAGTTTGTGCCCTTGAGACTGACGAGATTTCGCGATACTTTGCGAGAGTTTTTGCAGAGGTCGCAACAGCAGCTTTCATAGCTTTCGCAGTGCATTGTTTGACCCAGGATGGTTAGTTAAGTTATAGAGCTGATTATGCTCATTAATTTGATACCTAATTTCCCTATTTCTGATGTCACTATAGTAGTCCATTTTAGCATCAAAGTAAACGATTATTTTGCCAATGTTCAAGAAGCTTTTAGATCATAGTTTGATGTTTTGCTAGTTCCTGACTGGTATTGAAAATAGATCTCCGTAATTTCTTCGATTTCACAATCGTGAAACTTGAGCGAGTATGATCAATTAAAAAACGAAGAGGGGCACCATTTTTAAGGTTGTGAATTTTCCTGTTGAAAACAAGGCAAATATTAGCCGGGTTCACACGTACACCAATTAGCGGGATACAAATCTCGAGATTTGCATCGCGATCGTCATCCCGAGTTTTTTGCACGTGTGGACAGAAAAAACCCGAAAATTAGCGGGATAATTCGGTACGTGTGGACGCTCGCCAAATTAGCGGGATACCGATCGCGATCGCCATCCCGCTAATTTGGTACGTGTGGACGCTCGCAAAAAAACTCGGGATGAGCATCGCGATCGTCATCCCGCTAATTTGTACGTGTGAACCCGGCTTATGTTTTCTTACTGGAAGTGGGGTAGTGAATGAACACGCGTGGAATGTGTTGTTGATACCCAGACAATGGTCATGGACAATGGCCAGGATTGGAATGTTTCATGAGGAATTCCACTATCGCACCTAGTCTTTGTTCATTCTGAAATGTGGTGTGTGCAAGCACATGGAAACATGTGCTTACTACTTTCATGTGCATGCATTTCACCCTGTGTCAAGAATTCAGACTAGCAGTGCTCGGGGCAATCCACATGAATAATTGATTAAGCATTCATGTGCCTTGCAGCAGAGCCCGGGACAGGTGGCAGCCAGGTCCATTGTTCAGGGTCATTGTAAGTGCACACTCACATACACATCATTGGTTCCTGTGTAAAGTTCAAGTTTTGTATAGAGAGTGAAAATTCGATCACAATCTGGAACCTAACATTTAAAACTCACAGCATTGAGTCAGCAGCCAATGGATACTACGCAATGCGACACGCCGCGTCTTGCGACAGATTTCGACCAATCACAGACCCGGAATTCCGGTGCGAATGCGAGGATAATCTTTTTAAACTCGACGCTAGACATGTCTCTGAATTTTGCTAGTTCCTGACCCGTATTGAAATGAAGATGGGAAAACGTGCCCTTATTGTGATACTATATACTTTAGCGGACATAGTCTTCACCATATTTTAGAGGGGCATGAAAGATTTCAGGTTATTTTTTGGGCGTCAAACGTGAAGGAATATTTTTGAATACAATACCGAACTTCGAGAGGGATTTTGATATTCTATATTCTTCTTTTCCGTTTATTTTGATCATGAACATATTTGCTTATGTTTTCTCTTTCAGTCGATACTAAAAGTGTCGAAAACTGACGAGAAATACTCGTTCTACACGGATTTATTCATGACCATGTATCTGCTCATTACGTATGCAAGCACCGCACAGCCGTGCATACGACTTGAATAAATACGTGCGTTTTCGCTGGCGCTGCGGACTGACTGTGTGGGTCAAGACGTCCGAAGATGTTCGTCCCAAACTTTTACGCACGTCGCACTCGCGGAAGTCCCGCACATACAGTACAGTGTGTATAAGTATAATGGGGGGTGGGGTTTCCGGACACCCGCATGAAAACTTACTTATTTTACATAGAATATGCACCCTTTACCTTAAAGACTTGATATAGACTCCTCATATAGGCCTACTAGACAACATACTCTGAAAACGGCGTGAGAATTAACCTGCTAAATCGTTGGATTTGCTCTTCAAAGTGACTCCATGTACGCGTCCGGTCCCATAACGCTTGGTCTACTGTACTGTACAAAGTGTACGTATAGTACAGTATACGTACGTACGCCACATATGTTATGCACAAGGGAAGACAGGCCGGCCGGCCGGCAGCCCGAACTAGAAGTTGTTTACAGGATTGACAGCGCGTACGCGTATGCATGCAATTCATCGAAGGAGCCGCCGCGCGCACAGACGATCGGCAATCTACCATAGGATTACAGGCAGTGCAGTTGTACTGAAGTAAAGGAAGGAGGTGTGTCTCATTTCAGCGCTTCCTATTGGCTACATTCTTGAACCCATTTTATAAAAGCTGACATCGCCTGTGCAGATCATCCTCAGCTAACACTCTCTATACCACCATCCTATTAATGTCATTAACTTTGTATTTTTATACACAAATCCATCTAATCGTAGTGACAGAGTTAAGGTTATGGTGTAATAGCTAGTCCTCCTAAAAGCCAAGGTAGTTTGGATATCTTGGGGTGTGGAGGCTGCATCTCACCGCCTACAAACTAAATGAAAGGATTTCTTTCGCAATAATTATTCTCCTCTTTCCTGGATTCTCTAAACAAGCATTCGTTACGTAACCATCGAAGAGAGACCTAATCGCGAATGAAATTCTCCACCAATGTTCAGATTTTAAAGCATTGGATTACAAAAGTTTAAGGTGAAATGAGCAAAAATGAGCAAAATGAGGAAAATCCATTGCAGATATCTATCTCATCACCTCTTTACGTTCTAATCTATCTTGTTTTCCTCCAAAGAAATTAATGAGAGAATATACAGAGAGAGAGAGAGAGGGAGAGAGAGAGATTAGAAGGAAAAGAAGAAAGGAATGAAGTAGATGAGTTTACGAATTTTTCGTCGCAAGTGAAATGACGAGATTATGGCATGGTGCAGTGTTTCAAGGTCGCGCTTCAAGTAGACAGATATTTCTTGAACAAATACAGTTAGTAAATTATATTTCACGGAAACGAATCGTACCTAATGCAAGATTTAAGAAACAACGTCCACAGCTAATCGCATGCAATACTTATTATCAAACAACAACGGAAGATAAACAGAAAAAGAGGAAAGCTAATCGAGTTGGAAAGAAAAAAATAAAGAAACAAAGGAGAATTGTCTTCTCAACGCAATTCTATCATCAGGAAATATATTGATCTGTCGCATGACAATATCAAATGAACTCACAAAAACCAGTCGTTCTCCTCAAGCAACTAACGACATGTACGCGTTCTTGTTTTCGGGACATTGCAAAATGTCAGATGTCATGTATAATGACGTCATTATCAGATAAGTAAGATTAATAATTTCCTCACGAACGTCAAGGGAAAACCCATCCTCGTACCACGCCTCCGAAGCATCGCGTATTATGCAAAAAGCATGCCGCGGGCTGTCAATATTTCGGAGTGAATTTTGGTTTCAAAAGCATTGCCGTCTGTCCCTGGGATTCAGTGTGTCACAAGCCCGCCATCCCGAAAGTTTACGTCTTCCATTTTGATGATGAAAAAACGCCGGTTTCCCGCGCCAAGACTTTACGTAAATCCTTTCCACGCGGCAAGATCAGCTACCAGTGATGCAGTACCTACTGACACAAAAAGAAAAAAATAAAACAAATATATCTTCCATTGACCTATATTTAGTATATTACACTTGACAACCCATTCTATCACATTTTGAAAGATATGAAATACTGAAATTCAGTTGTGTAGGAAATATGTGTAACGTTGCCTCTGTATGGTACAATAATTCCTCCTTATACAGGTACACTCGTAGGTGCAATTAAGATTAACATCTGTGTTAGACAAAGACGGAACTCTACACTATACTCGCAAATTTATTCAAAATTGCTACAGCAGAAAATGTTGTGTAAAGATAATGCTCTCAAGGCCAGACAGTACTGAAACTGTCGAATCAACTCTGGAAATGTCTAGAGTTGTTGTTGCTGTTGTTGTTTTGTTGTTGTTGTTGCTGCTACTGCTGCTGTTGGTGTTGTTGGTGTTGGTGTTGTTATAATTATTATTATTATTATTATTATTATTATTATTATTATTGTTGTTGTTGTTGTTGTTGTTGTTGTTGTTGTTGTTGGTGGTGGTGGTGATGTTGTTGTTGTTTAAGACGTCTCCAAAACCAGACCCCCAGGATTTGATCTCAGAACACGCTGCATGAATAAGTGTGGTCGTTCATTTGAAACAAAAATCAAGTTCTGCTTGATTTTGATTTGAAACAAAATCAAGTTCTGCTTGTTTCTTAAATAAAAATCAAGTTCTGCTCTGCGTGATTTCGAGTGGTCAGGAATATGGCGAGCAAAGTGTGGTGTTAGCATGCAATAGCTTGATAATCATTGTCATTAAACTTTGTCGTGGCGGAGGTTATCGAGTTATTTTTTAAAGCCAAACTAAGGTGACTACTCCATAAAGTTAACATTGGTTTGTTCAAACTTTGAATAACAACTTTCCGCTTGATACCACCTGAAGATTAGAAGTCTACTTTTATTTTGGAATAACCAACATGGGGAGACACGCCATAGCTTCTGTTTCTTATCTTTCAATGATAGAATTTTATATCATGTACACTTAGGTTGGTTTTATCTACTGCATGTCCCTTGAAAATATGTGTTAATACTTACGTCTAAAATTCAATTACGTTATATGAATAATTTTATCTGATTAATGTCAGATGATTGCTTAATCAAATGAATACAGGCAACGTATGTTGAAGTACACATCATTTTCTTCTTCTCTTCTCATCGTTGTCAGGGGGAAAAAAGAGCATTCAGTAGAACTCTTGTTCAGTTGCCGTAGATGGCAGCATTCCGCAAATTTCACACATGGCATTGCGTCGAGATCTCCATGTTGATATCATACGTAGACAGTAATGATCACACAGTTTACATTGTTCCGTGGCATGATTGTGCAGGTTCTCTTACCCGTAATTTCAGCTATTACACAGGGGCTATGTGTACGATATATCTTTGAAAACAATTCCGTATAGCGATTCGTTCCTCACGCATTGTTTTGCATGTGGTTATCCGTTACAGGGAACATGATTACATGTGTGAATACTGTGAAACTATAAACATACTTTCAAAACAAGCAATTAGCACACAAACAGTCAGATACATGCATCACGGAAGATTGTCTCATGAATTACCACTCCCCTTCATACAAATAAAAAAAGAAAATGTTGACAATGCATGTTTCCTCTCCTCTACTGGAAATGATCGGATAAGGCATGAACAAATTCACGCCAACAAAAGATAAGAATAAAGTCACTTTTTCGAAATTAGTGCCCTAACTTTCGGTAAAAAATATCACTAAACAATCTGCTCGCGACCGATCATTAAACAGATACCTATCACTCTTGGCTAAACCTTTCGCGTTCTGAATAAAAACAAACACGATATTCATTACTCAATGCAAAAAGGTGGAAAATACCGAGTTGAGGTTGATTTCTGTTGATAACTTTGACGTGGTAAACTACATTTCAAAATACGAATCATCATTTTGTAAATCGTTGTGCATAGGGGCGAGGGAGATTCGAGCAGATAATGATTATTTCATTTTTGGCTAGACAATGAAACATTGAGTTTGTGTCACTGGATGGCGCCAGGCGATGTCATGGAAATTATGTCTCAGGAAATCGACATATTTGTACCTAAAAATTCGAGTCATTATAATAAATTGTCAAGGAATGTGGAATTTGTACTGGAACAAGAGAAATGACATAAAAAAATGCGTCTGTCGTTCAGAAATGCGTTACCAAGATGTGTGCCAGGCGAAGATAACTGGAACAGAGCTATCTCGAGTTAAAATGTTCACTTCAAACATAATTATGCAGTGGCTTCAATACTCTATCATCTGACACAAACATACTAGAGAGTCAAAAAAAAAAATGTCATAATTGTTCATACACTTGTTGTAGGAACGAATTCCTGTCTCTACTCTTGTCTCACTGCATATCTTGTGCGTGGGCAAGCGCTCAAGAGACCAGGGCGGGGAGTTGAAGAATGCCCATTCATGGACAATGAATGGCCCTGGTGGCTGGTGATTATTGTCAGATTGAGTGCCATTGATGGTCTCTTGGATTCTTTAGTTCTCTACAGCCATCTCATTGCTATTAATCGCTATTACGTCATCCCAGTGAGTGGATAGTTTAGACGCCATTTAAATAAAGTAATCTATAGTCTTAGCAGTGCAGTCTTAAGTAAATCTTCACATACATCAGGTCAATTCTGGAATCTACTAACCCTTTTCTAAAGCGAAAATTAATGAAAACAAGTCTCTGGAATAAAGGCTAGTCTTGGATAATCAGTCGAGCAGAACGCCATTTCCGAGCCAATAAAAGACATGCAACCCCAAATATTTACCACAAGTAACGTAGTCTTGGATGTTCAGTCTTAAATACTGTCTTCACATACACTAGATCCATTCTTGAATCTACTAAACCTTTTCTTACGTGAAAATAAATGAAAACAAGTTGCTGGACTAAAGGCTAGTCTTGGGTAATCAGTCAAGCAGAACGCCCTTTCCGAGTCAATAAAAGAGATGCAACCCCCGGATGGTTGGGCGGACTCCTCCCTGATCGCCATGATGGTCGGACGTGCATCAACCCTGCTCCTGGAGCGCATCAGTCACAGATCATCCCAACCCCACCACCGTACCATCACGCAACATACACACACCCATCAATATACACATAAACGCAGCCGCGCATATATACTCATACACAGTCACGTGCAGCCTCAGATCTAACACCAAACACCAAACACCAACACGAAATAATAACGGCATACTTACAAGTCACATGGGTTCCAGATTTAGCACCAATGACGTAACACGATACACGTCATGAGAAGTACAGTACATGAAATTACATGTAATACTATGCACACAGTTTTCACATAAACATACAGCATTTTGTTGTTCATTTTTCCATCGTGAAGATGGCTGGATAGCCCATATTCAGCTACACTAAGCTGGTCTTCCATGGGGTCCAGTTGGATGTGGGGTGGGACCACTTCACCGGGTTAGACACCCTGCTCTTTGCGATGAATGAATGAAGCGGGATCTTTTACGTGCATGAGCTGTGACTCTCTCATACACGGGACCTCCATTTTATGTCCTATCCGAGCATACGAAGTACAGTACATGAAATGATAACTCTTTTACTCTAAACTTTCTATAAATGAAGAGCTTGCTTCCATAAGGCTCTTCAAATGCATCCTATCAACAAAGGACTGGAAACGTGAAATGTTAAAAACTTTCTGTTAGAAAAGAGCAGAAGTCTCCTGAGACAAACAAATCTTAGATGGACGAAAAATACATAGAGTTCTTGAAAACACACAAATCGTTTTACTCTTTTATACACAAGATATGTAAGATAAACTCAGCGGTCATCGAGACAGTCAGAAAAGTCCGAAACCAATTCTAAAACACACAAACACACACGCATATACACTTACAGAGTAAAACACACTAAAACATAACTATATTTGTAAAAACAAACACCTTTTATATATATAATGAACTGGCACTCGCCATTTTTTATTTCAATATACGAAAGGAATACAACTTTGCATACTGATTACTAACAAAGTTTCCCCAAAAGTGCAATCTGATTGTCACATTCTCCCGCAAAACAGACTATCCAAACTGCATTGCTGCCAAACGCGTTGTCTCTAAAATTGATTTGGGCGTCATCTCCAAATTGCACTCAAATTGGGCTACGATGGCACTTACATGGCTATCGCTTTTCGATTTAAGTAAGAAACAAACCAATCACACTTATATAGAGTGAGGACATTTAATCATTTTCATTCATCCACAGACAACGTTCAAGTTGTCGTTGAAAAGGTTGCGAGACTGGTATAGATTATCTGTCAATCGACTTCAAATCTCCAGAATCTCTGTTCTTCCTGCTATGGAGAGAAGTTTCCTAATGATTGACGATTTGCAAATCTATACGGATAGGTACAGTAGATTAACATGCATGTTTTCCTCTTCTTTTTTTCGCCAGAGTATATTGTCAGGAAAATCACCACAGATTAAGGAAGGATTTGTTCAGCATGAAGGAAGCATAACGATCAAGGTCACAGGCGGATGGCGCTGTTTATTCTTATTGTCAAAGTTTGCACAGTCTGTATTTCGTAGGTAGTTGAGCAAGAATTTGCGATATCAGACTAATATCAATGAAAAGTTACAGGAGATATTCGATATTGCGAATTTCTTTTTTCAGTCAAAGGTATGATAAATACAGACGAAAATATGAGAGAATTGCAGAGATACGTTGGAAAACAGAGGGAGGAGAAGAAAAAAGTCTAAATGAGAAAGAAGAGAGACGGAAAGAGTGAGAGAGAAGGGGGATGGGGGAGAAAGGAGGTGTGTATGATCGAGAAAGGAGGTTGCGCCCACGTCTGTATTATAGTTTAATCAGCTAGAGACCTTTATCAAGTAAATCTATAAGACCCAGGATAAGATAAAACCCAATCATTCATCAAGGGGCCGGCAGGCGAATCTGAGCTTATGGAGTGGTATTTCAAAAGTCGTTAGATTCCCTGAATTAATCACCATTTATCTTTATTAAGTAATCTCTTCTTCCTTTTGATTCCATCCTTTAATATGTAATTTGATCCTTGATCGATGGCCCCTGCATCAAATTTGATTTGTAGTTTCTTATCTGTATGTGGTAGCAAGGTTTTTTACAGTTCTTGGTGTCAGCTGTTCATAATATGATTTTTTTTTTCAAACAAATAAATACGATGTCAGCCAGAAGTAAACCGGCTTTGTTTATCAATCAATAACGGTATTAAATTCAAAATTTCCAGTAATAATTAAAATGGTAAATAAAACACGAAAGAAATCATAAAAGTAATTCACATTACCATGTTTAATGTGAAATCAACTGACTTTGAATTTTGATAAGATGAACTTCTCAGTGTGTTACAATTGAATAATGACCATGAAGATATTAGTTACAACCACAATTCATGATCAAGGAGATTCTGGAAGTGACAGAATACGGGAAGGGGTGTTGGAGGGATAGAAGAAATTAAATCTTCAGTCCTAACAAATGGGGATGGCGCTCTCTATTGACGAGCTTGAGTCATGATGATGACGTCATGAAAAGACTTTGCGGTCCAACAAATCGTTTACCTCCCTTTTCTGTGAAAAGAAAATCATATCCAATATGCCTATAGAAGACGTTTCTTGTTCCGTCGGCACAGAGATGATTACCGGTATAAATAATTTACCAGCAACTTTGACACTAAGCAGGGTTTTGTTTTAATATTGAGGTCAGTCAAGTAGCATTAGAATCAAGAATTTCTGTGCGAGATATTTTGAAATTAGTTTCTCAATGCAACTTATCCAAGATGAATTACAAGATACCTTGACCTGATAGACTGTATGAGCCCTGTGACCAATTGCGATGCAACAAACACACAATCAGCTGGATCTCTTTTGCTTCCTTGTTTCAAAATTAGTTAAATAGATCTTCGAATTAAGGGTCTAAAGCTGTAAAATTGACTAAACGTCTGTTATAAGCACACATTTGCAGAGGATAATCGGAGATTGCCCATTCAGCTCATTCAGTTACATTGGGTTGTCTTTTTGTTGAAGCGAACGGCCACTTAACCAATTAGTTTATATCATATTACATGTAATTTACTTTCGCGATCACCCATTTCCTTTGTTATTGGCATAATATTGTGCGCAGAGGAGTTTCTTTTCCTCATTGCGTGCAAAATCAGTATTTTTTTTTAAATTCAGTATTTGTTTTTGCCAATTTTTGGGAAATTTCAGAAATGATGACAGAATATAACGCTACTTGTTTTCAAAAGCAGTAGTTCTATAATGCAATGTATGTTGTGAAAGAAGAACGCCTATTTCAAGCAGGATGCATCCCCGGGGATGCATCCCCGGACGGTTTCGTAGAATTATCCCTTAAAGAACTATAACATGACATACGTTGATCCAACACTATCAGCCCATACAATAAGCACAACACGAAAACGCATCCATAGCATACTTACATCCTTTACACTGCAATGTGATTTCCATATCATCGATACAAAATGCACGGGATACTCGGTACACCATCATCGTATACAATACGCCAACACCACGTATCCAAGCATCGAGCGTTTACATTGCATACAAACTCTAACACCAATATGATGTCATAACACATAGACTACACAGCCTAGACACCTAATAAAACGACAATGAAAGTTGAAACAAAACTAAAGTTCCCATTACTACTCAAGATGTGAACTGTACAGTAATCATTCTTGCCCTATGGCTGATGGCAAAGTAAGTAATTAAATTTCTCTATCATACAGAATCGAAGACTCAAGAGTCTTTTCATCAACACAAATTGGCGTGTAATTTACCCATGTGGACATTTCCCATCAGTTCTTAAGGAGTGCCATTTTGAAATATGACTGTTTGAATCATTCGAACGATGATTCAAACGACCAAGAATTTGAAGTTTGGAAAAAAAAAAACACCGAAAGATGTATACGGCCGGCTCTAATAAACAGCACGACCAATGATCACAGCCATGAGAAATAGAAATAAGAAAATGCAGCTGCAGTATGCCAGGATACCCAATGACATAAATATTATTTTAGTGTGTGTGTGTGTGTGCGTGTGTGTGCGTGTGTGTGTGTGTGTGTGTGTGTGTGTGTGCGTGCGTGTGTGTGTGTGTCTTAAAAGTAACAAAGATGCACTTGTTAAGATCATGCATACACTCGTTCCCATATCAACATGATCGATGGAATAAGCCCAGGGCGCAATCACATCCGCAGTTCGTGATGTCCCTGATTCACGTGCACGTTGACATGAATATAACTACTAGTAGTCTGCGGGTTTTTTGTTTTTTCCTACGTTCTAACAGAGTCATGGGATTTACGAGACAGTTCGTTTTCCAAGTATGACGAGGCAAGAAATTTGATGAAAAAGCACGATGATAATCTTGGTTTCACTCCGTCCTTCAATGAGGCTCTCATACGGGTTTGGGTGCTGAGTGTCGTTGCTTTCTTTTCAGTCCTGCTCGTCTGAAACCGTCTTTCATTTTTGGCGCCATTCGCGAAATGAGTTGTCAAGAGTATGAATAAGCACACGTGACAAACGAGCACGGTATCCTTTTAATGTGTTTTTTGCATGTCGCATGTCTAGTCTTGAAGTCAATGGCCTCATATCAGTGGGGAGCGGTGTTCACACTCACTGTGTTTATGGTTTATTATTCAGACACAATGTTGTATGGACGACAAAAATAGGATAACATCTAGGAACATTTTGGTAACGCACAAAAGCCATTTCTGTTATATCCTTCAAATGTTATCTCCTAAATCTAATCTTTATTTTCTAACGGCACAAATGCTGACAATAAACAACGCCCGAATGACTAGCGAAAAATCAAATTGAATCCTTGAGATGATAATAGAAAATAACGAGCTTTAGTCAATAATTGATAAAACAAGAGTGCATATAGAATTAAAAAGGATAAGATAACAAACCACGATACAGTCAATGAGCATATAAGAATTATTATAAATAGACCCAAGGAATACGGGACAGGAAGGGGACAAAAACATTTTGTGTTGCCATGGCAGCAAAATCGAACAACAGCACCAATCCTTGTCACTGATTGCTGTCTGTTTGAACGACTGTTTACTAATCATTGCAGTCGTTGGCTTTTGAAGACAATAATTTCTCTCCATCAAAAACCACGTCGTCACGACGCCAGCTCACATCTAGCGTCCTTTTCTCGGCAATAAGTCTGACAAGCTCATATCCAGAGCAGGATACGCAATCAATTATCCAGTTAATATTCAATCCCGATCGCAATGATTTTGATGCCGAAAATTGTCTACTTGATGGTAGATGTACTTTCGATGGTGACAATAAATGTTCTGCCAATGAGTAACGTTCAGTCCTCCCCATGCAAACCATGATATTAACAGTAGTTATTGCATACAAGACGATGCTGGAAAAAAGAGTGTCTTTTCTCGTCTTTGTGTTATGCGGCCGTAAAAGTTTAAGATGCAGAGCAGATAAGAGCCATCATTTCAATGGCATCACATTCTCTTCCCCTTTCTCCTGCAATCCAGAATATACTCTCTCTGTCATATTCATTGTTTTTCGTCCTTCTCATTTTTTTTTCTGGGTAATACGTTAGTTTGGTGATTTTATTTACAGTGCGGTGTGTCGATTCAATACTAAGTATTAAAAAAAAAATGTCAGAGCGCACCAGAAGATAGTAAAAAAGAAAGGAAGTGATGAAAATAGCAACCCTATTTGGGTTTTACACTCACGTAGCTTTCAGACAAATCTAACCTATGATGTAGATTCCCTGTGGTTCCCTTTGATGTTATGTTACTAGCAGAATTGTAGGCACTAACTACCAATCAAGGGAACTCTTAGACACTAAATGTGTTCCACTCTGTGCCTGAAAGGGTATCTACACACAATACAAGTTACCTTAGTTACTGGAAAGTGAGATGATCATTAATATAAGTGCTGCGGTCCATCCTCCAGGTACCCCGCCCAAAGACCCCTATAGATACGATATGTGTACCTATAGAATAAGTCCTGACCATGCATCCATCCTGACCCATGCACCATTAGCAATCATAGATGTAAACGACTGTACGGGTCGGGAGAGACAAAGGGGTCATTACATGAAACACAGACAGCATAATGCCGAAGCAGACGACACTGTAGATTTCAACCAGAAAAACGCCACCCTTTGACCTTTGAGTGATACGTGTCAATATGACCCCAACCTTCAGGCGAGCGCCACTTTTCGCGATGCATATTGGATTTGAGTGTTGCGGGCATGGTGAACGAAAGGTCACTTCCATATTTCACCTCGCTCCTATATCTTCCCCGACATGCCGCGTCGGTATTTGTATGCCATTTATCGAAATTAGATTGACTTTAAAGGCAGCTAGGTAATCAAAAGAGATCCACCCGTGTAACATTACTTAAACGATGCACCACTATAATGCCAATCGTTGGCGGAATCCATCCACCACTACAGCGTTCCTTGGATATTCATACGCACTCATAAAAAGTAGAACTTTATCCAGTCAAAATCAAGACACTTTATAGGAACAATAGAACATAATCGGAGCAAGACTTGGCTAAATGTTGACTGTATGTTGCATTTTGACGTCATGAAGAATGAACACGCTAATGTTCGACAGCCCTTCACATTATCCGGGAATCCTTCTTATGCCGTATTTGATATGATTTTTTATTGTAATATTCAGGAGATATAACATGATTACGCTTTCTGTTTATAATCTTTGCTTTTATCCTCTGATTGACTGTTTTCATAAAATACATCTGACATTTCCTTCCTTACGTAAGGCAATCTCTGTAATCCTCTGCGAGCTAACGACAGAGTCTGTAGCCGAGCTGAATGCTCAAAGTAATGGCAAACGGTCGCAAAAGATATAAAAAGGATCCGTTCTTGGACTCTTCGAAAGACAGTCGATACTTACAGAAATGAGTGTTCTTTATAGCGCATCGATCAACACAAGGGAAAAAACAAAACAAAACACGAGAAGAAGCGGATTACACGAACGATCTCAGATCCATTATTTATCTCTCTGTAAAGATATCGTAAAGATGTCAAATTTAAAGTTATCATCATGCATTCTAAAGATGGGGTCAGACGGTGAAGAAATAAAACTTGTCTGCTCGGATATCTTCTCCCGCCAGTTAACTCACCTGGTACGCCGCCTGATATTCAGTCCGGATAAGGATCAATTTTTCATCGTCGGTTAGTCTCCCCGTCAGCCGCCCCCACACCTTGCCGAAGTCGCACTCTTTGCAGTATTTGGCCAGGCCTGCTACGACAGCCACCGCTCCCAAAGTCACGCCAGAAACGACCAGAGCGACGGCTATGACCGGCATTGCGCTCAAAGTCTGAAATTGAGACAACATAAAATGGTTCCGCTTAATAACGTTTGCTTAGCTCTCATCACTCATGGGCATAATAGATATGTAAAATTGAAAGGATATTGTTATTCACAAACTACTTTCCTTTTCTTGACTCTTTCTTCAAATTGTCTTCAAATTGTCTTCGAATGAATAAATTGTTTGTCTCGAGGATGGAAAACGGGTTCATAGTTATACTACGTTATACTACAAACACCAGAAACAACTACATACACAAATAAGCACTTCAACAATTATGCACCTCCTGTTCGTAATTTCATCTTCCTTTTGACAGTACTTTTACTGAATGCGATTTTTTCAAGGCTTCTCATAGATACATTGTATTACAGAATTTAGAAGTTAAGATTCAAAACCCCCTATGCGAAAGGAAAAGCAGTCATGACAATTCAGTGCAAATGATTTCTTTCCTTGTTCGTTCTTTGCAAGAGTCATCGGTTGGCTTGGACTAAGAATAGCTATCAAAGTCGATACAACATTATCAAAAAAAGAAAAAGAAAAGATTAGAAAAAGAAAAACCTAAGGTGGGAAGGAGGTCAAAAGCTCATACAAAATGACCCAGACGACAAAAACAGCGGTACATCGCTGCGATGCAACCACCAAAAGATTGCCGCCAGAGAGCACTCGTCTAGATATGAATAAATGCGCATAATCGAAGGAATGGATAGAGATGAGAACATCAGAGGTCTGTTTGTAAGACATGACACGTGACCAGCTGGTCAGACGAATGGGCAGGTATACCTCTTTGGACAGACATACAGGTTTGCTCAGGCAGGGAGGTCTAGACTCGACGGTCTTCATCAGGAACATATGATTGAACTCGCTGGAGTTTCAAACCATTAAAACCATGAACATGGTGCCCATCACACCTGAATGCAATTACACATAAAAAACACCACCAACAACAACAAACAGAATAGATCTTTTCTGATGACATAACTGATGCCCTAAATTGATCTAATCTATGTAAGGTCACATGACATTTTTAGATCATGTTGGTGAGGCTAAAATGTACCTTCTTTACGCGGCCGTCCAGCAGAGAATTAACAATGTAACGACATGAACAATATGAAATTAATGCTTCTTGTGAAGTACGTCACGTGCACAGCGGTTAACCAGTCCTATAATCTGTGCACCTTCATAAGGCTGCCTTGCCTAGGACACACAGTACATTTATGGTGTGACTTCAAGAACACTAGAATGTTCAAATTAAGGAAATTTTGCGTCGAGTTTTTTTTTTTCAACTAATTGACAAATTGCTGTACATCGACGTAAATAAGCACCTAATCAATATTGTAGTGTTAAGTTAGGTAGTAGCTTATTGATCGTCTACTACTATGATTTTTCTTTTTTTAAAGATATTTTTCGATGTAGGGCAATTTGTCAATCAAAGTGTTATTGCTGGTACGTAGGCGTGTGTTCTATGAAGTTAAGTGGACCGACGTGGAGCATTAAAAAGAAACAACAATGTTTCAACTGAATAAAAGAAAATTGAGAGAGAGAAAAAAATTGAGGTTGAATGATATCATGGTACAATATCGTAGAAAGGATGCATTGTGGCATGCAAAATTTCACATCAAGTAAAATGTGTTTTTTTATCATACCACAGCCATAGAAGGCATTATCCACGGAGAAACTTTTCTCTTTATTTTGCATGTGATTGGCGAAATGAAAATATGAAAAAAGTCTGTATACGCGCGCGCACACACAGACACACAGACACACACACACACGCACACACGCACACACATAAGCAAGTTAAAGGTTATAATCAACACACTCTTAACGTGGAATATAGTTATAAAATCGTTGACAAAAACAAACAAACAAACAAACAAACAAACAAACAAACATTTTACGCCATGGTAAAACCAACGGAGAAGTTGTGAAACGATGACACCATGGCCTCGAGACATTTTAGATTGGTGGCTGCAGGGAGGTGAGACCTCCCTGGTGATTGAGACTGCATACTGAAATTACGTGGAGTTTTACAATCCAAAAACTTTTTGAGATTTGTCTAATTTGAACGAGATATTCGTTAATTCTATTTGACTTTGGTCCCTATTCTCTACAAGTCAGCGCGAACATTGAGTGGTGTTGCCCTGTAAGTTGATGGGGTTTGTCGAAGGCACGGATTGTTGTGAATTGATAGCGCCCTCATCACGGTGTATAACCTTCGTGTGTTTAGAATTAGGGCTTTTGCTACAGGGTTTCCGCGCTGATGGAGACATTTGAAATCACTAGATGTAGGTGAGTACTATCGACTTAAGTGATTTTATTTTTCTAATGGACGCCACGCGACTTGGTTGGAGAGCTCGTACAGTACTATTCTATTCTCTCATCAATCCAATCGGTATAGTGTCAAGACGTATTTGCCTGATGATGATAAAATTTGATAGAACTACCCTCTACACGTAATTGCTTTAGCCAAATAATGCATAATTGAGGGAAACCATGGCAACATGAAACACCGGGCGAACGTGACCAGCGTACTGAAGCTGGGTTACTAGGCGCACCCTCCGGTGTTCGTCTAATTAGATCTTGCTCCATTAATTTCAAATGACTGAAGTGATAACACGTGAATATCGCTACCATCTCCCAAAACAGACAAATTCAGTGCATCAATATTTAATGCACGCTTGCACGTGATTGTTTGAGAGTTTTCCCGGGGCTTCAAATTACATTCCGTCTCTTTGCATATCAAGGCACTACACACGTTGCTACTAATACGATGAAAGGTTCAACTATGTAGCGCTGTAATCTAGGATCTGATAAAAGGAAAATTCAATTTGAGATTCAATAATTCGAACTCACTGTTAATTGTTAATATTGCAGGAGAACCTGCTTTACAGCCACTGATTATCACATCTCTGGGTTTATTATGTGATTGTGCTTTCGAACAATCAAGAGATTGATAACGTTTTGGTGTTGTTTTTTTCACAGTACTCAAAGGTATAGAATGTCTAGACAGTATGGTGTGAAGCGACGTCAAGCCAACAATTAAAGGGGATGGCTAGTAACCGATCAGTGGGAATCAGTGGGAATGCTGAGGGATGATTGTTCCAATCCTTGTGGGATTCATTTAAGAGTACATTATATATCTACTGTTGTGTGAAAATTATTTGCTTCAGAACGGTCTCATATTCAAGTAATGTGCAGATTAATGCCCCGTCACTGACCAGGGACGCTTACCTGGAAACATTAAACTGCACATTACTTGAATTTGAGACCATTCTGAACCAAATAGTTTTCACACAAGAATAGATATATAATGTACTCTTAAATGAATCCCACAAGGATTGGAACAATCATCCCTCAGCAATCCCACTGATTCCTACTGATCAGTTACTAGCCATCCCCTTTAAACGCCAAGAACAGCCGCACATAATGATTCTAAGTATACTCTGTGTCTGTCTACATATTCTTCTGCTAAAAAGACGTTCGCCGATACGTTGGATAGTCAATTTGTGTCATAATCAGTGCAAGTGACTGATTCCCTGCCACATTAATCGCTCAGACACAGCAAACCGTAAAGTCCCGTTCTCATTAATCCTATGTGTGCCAGGGACCTTGGACGGCGTGTACAACGCTATGGAATTTTCTGCACCAATCTACACTCATAGCGCTTAAGGGGTTAAGTTGTCTATAGCGTCTGTAGAGCATGCGTTGTTACATCAAGGACATCGAATAGTCTCCCAAGAGTTTAGCTGTTCGCCAAGCGTGGCGCTATCTCTCGATATAGTGTGCAACCAAGTTCAAGGTTGATAGATTGATATCACTGTACTCTTGCACGTGTGACGTTAAAAAAAAGACAGACGATGGATATGTGTAATCTTGAGGTCGATGTGAACTTAATGCGACAAGAGCGATCTACAAACTGTCATTAACACGATACCTCTATGCCCCCACCCCTCCCAGCAGTAGGCTCTAACATACATAAGGTAGTGTAGAGCACTCTATACGCAGAACCTTGTAGTAATAGTAAACCCGGTTACAGACCGTCTTTTGAAAAGTGCAGATACATTACGACTGATTTATTCTACCTTCAAACCCGTAAATAACATTATCTATGGAGCCAACAGCATGTGGCAATACCTCACTCTTAACGAGTGGCCAGCTATCCTGTGCTGCAATGATGTGGCATAGAGTAAAAGTACCAATATACAAATTGCGTACATTGAGAGGGGGAACAGATTATGGACAGAAAATGCAAAGTCAAGACAAAGTAAGTGAGACATCTCCCCTTACTCCCCTCTTCTCATAATATTAACCCCTCATTCAGTCTACAAACTTATCCTGATAATTAAATGTCTTACTGTTGTTGTGTAGTATAGTTTAAGCAGTATATAGACGCAAGGCAGTTACAGTTAACAAACACTGTAGAAATGCACATTCTACAAAATAGAAGAGACTGCAAAATATTGGAAAGAGACAGAGTCGCTTGCAACTGTCTTCCAATCAGTGCATACAAGTCAAGATAGGCCTACTTGAATGAAAGAAAAACAATCTGACATTAAGAAAGTAAACGCAATTGGTGTTTTTTGTTTGTTGTTAGATCTTTGACATTAGTGATTTTGGTGGGCAATCGTCAATATCTTTTGACCACAGTAACCTTTACATTTGACTTTACTCTATTAAGCATCATAATTCTATTACCTTTTTTTTTTTTTTTTTTTTTTTTTTTTTTTTTTTTTTTTTAGAAAGAGACCAGTAAAGATAAGGGAACTGTTTGCATTAATTACATGCATTGATGCATAACAATTGGGATATAGGTTTTGAGATTTCCAACGTTTAGTGTGGGTTTAAAATATGCAAGATCATTAAGAAATGTTTCCCCACATTAATGTTACACGCCATTACTGTTTAGGGTTGAATTATTAAGCATTCGGCCGAAGTGAGTTTGTTGCTGTTGTTTTTTGTATTCACCAGAAGAGGAAGAAAACAGCGTAGCATGGTCGAAATGACGGCGTGACAGGATGCTTCAGTCCGCATGATTCGCTTATCTAATTGGTGATGGAGTAGCGGCAGACAGCCATGAATGTCACTGGTTTCTCTGGGAGAGAAGAATATTACCCCGCTGTCTCGCTTCATCTTCATAACCCACCTGAGTTATTTCTCTACGCCGAGATCATACAGCCGTAACTCTTGTTCAAATGGTGTAAGGTCCCCGTGAGTTTAGTAATATCATGGGTTATGATCGCTGCGACGCAAAGTATGGGGGAGGTGAGGGTTTTGGCGCAGTTTACTGTTGTGCTAACTGTCAAAGACAACACCCCCTCTTACTTATGAGGCCTGTAAGGCTCTCCATAGCTTCACTTCAGACGGTGGTGTCTAACATTTATAATCTAGCGTGATGCAACATGTTTTGTTTTGTTTTGTTTTGTTTTGTTTTGTTTTGTTTTGTTTGCTTTGTTTTGTTGTTGTTTTTTGCCCGCCCAGCTTTGTAACGCGGAACGATCATTTATAATTATCATGTATCTAGGTGGATCTCAATTATTCCTACAAGCACCATCGTCGCTTTAGGATCAAAACCACGGATTCGATGTTGTATATTCAAATAACAACCGGGACTGCAAATGTTGAGTTTGGAATGACCAAAATGCTGCGTCGTGTTCAGGTCAGCCGTCCTTTTTAGCTAGACCCATGCAGTCGATTCATTCTCCGCACCCTGGAATATGTTATGAGGGATAGTATGCCTGTGGCGTATATTAGTGACGTATCGTCTTATACCAGATAAATGTCAATGTACTGTTAGCCCCTGCCTGAGGTTACAATAATTAGTATCTTATGAAGCGCCTCTAAACGTATTATTTACAACAGGGCGAACAACTGACGAGGCGATCTATAAGGTTTGTACAGCAGACCTTTGCGATTGATCATGACCTGTAATTCGCTGCGTTTATCCGGACGTTTCACTCGGTACTACGAGAATGAAAACTTCGAAACTTCTATGGCGCGTCATTTTACTGGTTCTATGACAACAACAACAACAGCAACATCCATTGTCATTAACACCTTTATATATAAATGGCTAAAGAGAATAAGAAGAAAGTAAGATCAACCGTTGATGATAAAGCGAAATAAGGGGAATAAAAGAATATTGAGTGAACACACCAGACAAGCATGAACATCATGTAATGATTACTGGCGTGATACTGTCGGGATGGGGTAACGTGAACAATGCATACCATGTCACACGAGGCATGTTTGGGTATTAAAGGATGATTTCTTTCTATTTATATACGGTCCCTGCCGTATGATGATCAAATTTAAAGCCATTTCATGTCCAGTAAGACAGCATCGCTTTGATATCATATTTGTAAAATGTTGACAAATTCGCTCATATTATGTTAAACCTTCCTGAGCCCCACAAATATGACTAAGGATGGGACTACTGGCAATGATAATGAACTTGACTTGTTGCCAAGAAGAGATATTAATGCCGCAGTGTATATTTTGCCCATGACAATGTCATGAAGCGATAATCGCGACAATCGTTGGCTAATTGAAGATGGGTAATTGATGGCCTAACAAGATTATCGCTGGAATCAATGGTTCGTTGCTGATTTAATCATTCAGAGAAGACGAGGGCTCGCACAGGTGTGAGAGTTATCTCTGGCTATCGTGAAATATTGTCCGTGTTCGAATACTGCATGTTTGTTTGTTCAACTGAACTGAACTAAAAATATAATATGTACATCTTGTGTTAGCGGCTTATGGTATGTTTCGGAACTGTATTGCTTTTTTTTTTCGAGACAAACATGATAAACAGAGCTTTTTATCATGCATAAGTGCTGTTATAAATTTCACAAAATTAGACGAAACTTTACTTGAAGATATGACGCATTCTTCCTTTCTTCCTTCGGGAAAAATCGTTGTGCTTTTAAAATCCGACCCAAGTCGCGAATATTCAACAAATAATTGACCCCCTACAAATTTTGGTGCAAGCTTATACCTCGTGCTATAGAGTTATCTCATCTTCATCCTTAGGAAGAAAAATGCTTTTGTTATTAAAAAAAAAAGATAAATCCACCGCATTGGACATTAGATTTGTTTAGAAAATAATTTCAAGCAAAACGCAAGATAATTACTCAAAAAAAAACAACTAACCGCTTCCCTTTTTTCCATTCCCAGGTTGATCACAGGAGCGCTGTTTCTAATACCCAGTGGACACTGATCACCGAGGAACAAGAACATCTCTCAGGTCCATTTAGGAATACGGACGCCATTTCCGTTGCATCAAAAACAGCTGAGACATAGCCTATATAATTAGTTGCATATCCCTCGAGGGAGCCTCCAAGGCCGAAAGCAATATGAAATTACAACGGTTCTATTACGGCTCAATTATTGGCCGTGATTCCCTATAGACTTTTATGTTAGCCCACAGGTATGAATGATTCGTCTGACGAATGGGCGCAGAGTGTTTTGTCAACCATCAAAGGCCGAAATTAAAGGAACTATTTTCCCAGAGATGCAGATATCTTGAATGAATGCGTGTCAGAGCACCTGCGGCAAGAGTTTTTGACGAGCTTCAAGAAAAGCGAGTCTCGTGGTAAAGAGGTGACTGTGCTCAGGATCTAACGACAACGGCTCCAGGGTTCGATTCCACCTGACACGCGTATTTCTTCGGAGGAGATAATTCCGTTTCTGGTCCACATGGAAAGATAAGTGGGCCTAGGGGGCAAGAGTCATAATGGTACGACACGACCCTCTGACATAGAAGAAAGGTTACATTGATGAGGTTAAGAGTTCATTGTCAGGATTGTCGAGACATTTCAAACAGAAGTCAAGACATGACGTCATGTGGGCCTACTGGGTCACGTGACAGTGTCATAAGAAGCTAGGGAGATTGCGACTTTTCCATACTGATCAATTATTAGACTTGGATAGTGGGTGATCACTTATTCACGTGGAGGACCCAGAATCACTATTGATATGATAACGATGTAGAGGAAAAGGTAATAGAAAAGCAAAATAAAGATAATAGACAACACATCTATCCCTTTGTATACTGTAGGACAAACGAATCGCAAATAAAAACATGCTGATAGTTAGCAAGGGGCTTAACCCTGTCCTGGAACATGGGTTTGATCTTTTGGGGAGTCAGCTCAAGAAGCATTACAGTCACTGACATGACGAATCGATTGCTTAAAGGAGAGATGCGAGGGTTAGGGCTTACACATTGCACAGAGAAATTGCTGTAAGTTACTCTGTAAAAATCTAACAAAGAAAAATACAATTTTCTTATGAAAGTGACGTAGCAGTGAAAGGATGTGGTGACTCTCTCTCTCTCTTCTCTTCTCTCTCTCTCTCTCTCTCTCTCTGTCTCTCCCTTACCTGCTATCTCTCTCTATCTCGTGATCACACAACCTACATTGTGCCTATCATGCTTGTCATTCAAGAACATGTACACACTTTTCCAGCTTTGTATTATATTTCTGTTTTTCGAAAAGATCTATATAAGACTACACGTATAATGTAAGTCGACCTTGCACAAGTACCGCGCAGGTGGAAATTTGAGCAAGAACAAAGCAGGTGACAGAAGTTACAAGGACTATACCTCTTGCTTTGAAGTCTGTTAATGTGAATATACTCATTAAACGGCGCAACATGATAATGCCAGTTCTAGAAATGTCAATCGCTGTATACCCATCGTTTGGTCTGACCTTGTATGTGTGTGTGCGTGTGTGTGTGTGTGTGTTTGTGTGTGTGTGTTTGTGTGTATGTGTGTGTATTTAAGGAGATAGTTTGCGTTAAAGGAAAAACAATACTGTTTTTCTTTTCATTTACTCCTTAAAATGATTAATTTGTCCAGACATAAAGAAAAAAGAATAATGTCGATCTTAAAAGAGAAAATAGTGAATTCATTCTCATCGAGTGAAATGCAGACATTGAAAGCCAAAACATCAGGATTTTCGTCTTATTGCATAATCGTGTGTGTGTGTGGATGTAGGCCTATGCATGTGTGTGTGTGCAATAGATAAAATCTAATGGGCTCCCGCATCGTAATGTTAATGATTTAGCCCATGTCATCACCACTCTGTGAGGTTGAAATCCTTTTGAATTTTTATACGAATCTAGACCATTCTGATGGCAAAAAAACTCTTCACATTTACCGCTCAATCCAAGACAGGCTGTAAACAAAACGGCGTGTCTTCTTTATGCGTCCTCATTAGCTAGCGTGAAATCGCTTGCAGACATTGCGTCATGCTAATCGAATCGACAAAATTTGCCTGTGGTACTTATTTCCCCCAATTTGCTTTCGCACTCTACACTGGTTAAGCAATTTACTTGGTTGGTGAAAGTTTCATCGAAAAAGCATGTAAGCAAAGATACGTTATCATTTTCGTGTTGAAAGGCAAGTTGCCATTGGTGTAATAAGACATCCTAAATAACGAATGAGTTAACAAGCGCGGAGCCTTTAGGCAATGCGAGAAAATTGCTGAATAGCCCGGGGACTCAACGCGCTCTTTAGCAACGCTTACCTCTTGGTATTGTGTCCTTAATTAAGTTTCTCGGTTTACATGAATTCTGGATGAAATTGGAAGATGAGATGGAGAGGGAGAGGGAGAGAGGGAGAGATGGATAGACTGAGAGAGAGAGAGAGAGAGAGAGAGAGAGAGAGAGAGAGGTGGGAAAAGGAGAGATGAATAATAATGAGGGTAAGGAAGAGCGATAGAAGAAAAGATAAAGAGAAGAAGAAACAAAGAATAGGGTCCGTATGTGATGACGCATTCAATTATGTAGACATTTTTTTTTTTACCCATGATAAATGTAGCCTGTATTCTAATGTATACATTATACTTCTTAACCAGTTTATATGACTGTGCAATGTATTCACAAATTTGCAACTTAGTTTTGTATAGAGTAAACCCCTCAAGACCAAATTCATGGAAGGGGCAACTCTTCAAGAGATGTGAATAGATGAGAGGATAAAAAGACGAGGATAATTAGAGGAGATTTATACAGCGAAGAATTGAAAAAAGAAAATTAGGCCTTTATCAGGTGAAAGATTCTGGAATGCATAAAGAACAATATATCGGAGAACCGACATCTCTCAGGAGACAAATTCGGTCTAGTTTTTGTTTCCTGAGTTAGAATTCACTCACTCTAGCGATGATAAATTCTGGTTTTACACCATTTCTGTGTTGTCACATCTATCCATTATTGTTAGAGTAAAATGTATCTATCTATTTTGTGCAGGAGAGGAGAGATTGAGGAAATTATTTCTAAAACCGTATAATTTCTTGTGCCAGAAGATGTTCAAGTTGTCGGCAGATTAATGAACAGTGTATATCCGAGACGAGAAAAGAATAGGGCATGGCGGCAAATTAATGGTTTTGTCCTTAACCACCTTGTAGACGTAGCTAGGGGTTTCCATAAACAGTAGGCACATACATTGTACTTGCATAACTTACAAAGATTAACAAGAGCAAATGGCAAAGATATTGAGCCACACGCCGCATTTTGCCAACCAAATCTCAGGCAGAGGTTCTGGAAACAGCGGCTATGTTGTGATAACGAGCTACTTTTAGATCCCACGGAACTGAAGATCGTGTCATGACAACACGATGTAAGGATGCCCCCGCCACAGGGCAGGAGCCAAATGAGTGGAGAGTCGCAGGGAATTGATTAGGCACACATCACCCACACAGGTTTGAGGATGGAGCGCCTTCTCAGTCATCTCTAACTCCATTCTCTGACATCCCTCCCAAAGCCATTCAATCTTCTTTTATATCAACAAATTTCAATGGTATTGATGAATATCAAAGATTTTTTTTAAAGAGTATGACTTCTTATCTTCAAGAGTAAAAAAGAAAAAAGTGTGGTTATACAAACTGCCGTCAAATTGAGAGTAAGTTACAATGTAAAAGCGTTTTTGTCTTTGTTTTTGGCACTTGAAGGTAAATATTCCATTCTGTCTTTCTTCATCCAGCAGATATCCATTCACTCCACGTCATTGTTTAGATGGTTGGTTGATCTCAGAAATTGTCTGAAAATGTAAACTATGCGAGTTGATGGGTAGCTTTAAAACATGAGCATCTTGCAATTTTCGCAAATGTGTCTGATGTAGAGCCGTTTCGTGGCAAAAGATCTTAAACAGAAACGAATAACTTAAATACTCCTATTTCGAAGTGCTTGCCCTCTCATACTGTCAGATATAAATGTAACTCATATGCAACTTGTGGAGTCTACAGGTGAATTCTTTGTAAAGAACGTGAGGGTTTTACAAGAAGGTAATTGTCTGTCCTGTTTTTCCCCTCCTGCCTTCTAGAAATGTGCTGCGTGACATCCGCTTATCATATTTAACACCATTTCACATTCTTCCATCCTTTTCCTTTATCAATACCTGGAAAGTCACACCAGAGGGAGAGAGAGGGGGGGGGGGGGGGAGGAGGTGGGATGGGGGTGGATGAGAGGGAAAGAGCGGAGTGGTGAAGAGATAGATGCATTGGGTACATGAGTACGAGTGGAGGTGGTTTGTTTGACGAATCAGCCGGGGCATAAAAGCGATTGTTCCACTTCCATTCCAGGTATTGCACTCGAAGCATCGATCTTCACGCAGAGATTGCGTGGAATGAGATTGACATAAAAACCAAAGCTAAACCTGTTTACCTCCTTGGAAGACCAAATAAGGCCAGGAAAGTGGGAAAGATAAAGAAAAAGATATAAGGAAGAGAGCGGGAGGTATAGAGTGTGTATATATGTTATGATATGGCCCACATGTATTTGTGTGTGTGTGTGTGTGTGTGTGTGTGTGTGTGTGTGGTGTGCGTGTGTGTGTGTGTGTGTGCGTGTGTGTGTGAGTGTGTGTGTGTGTGTGTGTGTGTGTGTGTTTGTTGTTGTTGCTTATTTTTGCATTGGGGTTGAAGTGATGCCTACTAGCCGTGTGTGAGCGTGAATGAGAGCTCGTATTGAGAGAATGACACGGAAATCGCTGGCCAGCTAAAAGCTCCCCAAAATGAAACAAAATAAAACACGGCAGTTTTTTCCTTTTGGGGGGAAATAATTTAGTGATTCTTTTTTATTAATTTTTTTTCACATGTTCCACAACACATGAAATAAAACCCTATATTTGTATCCACATGCACAGCAATTTCTGTTGATCTATTATAACGCGTCTACCATTTTCATCGTCTTTTTGCCCCCCTTTAACAACACTTCCTTTCAAACATCAACAGCTCTTCAATTCAAATTTGCTCGGTTTATATGTCTCTCGCTTCCGCACTTCAATCCCTCTCGTCAAGCAAAGAGAGTAAACACAAAAGCACACAGACCGACAGACAGACAGATACACACACACACACACACACACACACACACACACACACACAGAAACTCACTTCCCAAAACCTAATTTATTTTTACTGTCGAGAATGACGAAGAAAAGTCTACCAGTGAAGATCGAAGAATTCCTATTTCCCTCAATTATGTACTCTTGTCTAGACGACGGAACCCGACAATGTTTGCACGTGGTACATCACTGTCACAATCGACGTCCGTACATTAGAATGGTAGGCTACTCACGAGTCACTGCTTATTAAAGTAAGTTGAGACTCCCCTCCTACCCCCCCCCCCACCGCTCCCAACCCCTCCAGGCAGTGCTTTTAGCCGCCTTCCTGATCACAAATCGACCAAGTTTCATGAATCATGAGAGAAGCGGATACCCTCACTGTGCGATAACACGGTTTCGTCCCTCCTAAAATATGCTAAAACCATGAGCCACAAATTTCCAGTGGTATTACAATGTACGGCACAAAATATTCATCAGCCAGATATCGGCTCAGTGTCATCTCGGCCCCAGGCAATGCTGCCTCTTTGTATCGAGACTCAAGCCATTCCATTTCAATGCTCCCATACGGTAGGTTATGTTTTTCAAACCCTGTCACACCATCTGGTCGGATGAAGACAGAGGGATGTAGTTTCCACTATTTTTTAATAAAAATGTCACGCTATGCTGAGTTATTGGCTGTCGGTGGGATATCAAATTCGTGGACATCGTATGCTTACTATTTTCTCTTCAATCTGACAATACGACTGCTGTTACATAACACTAATCCACACCTGAATCTAACTTTAAATCTTCTTTCGTCGTGTTCGTCATTGAAGAGAACCATGGCGCTAATATGGTCCGAGATGCTACCACTGAGAATTTTGGTACAGGATTATTACTGGGGAAGTTCAGACAGTTGTTGTATACAACGTTAAAAGATCTTCTTTTTTTGGGGGGGGGGGGGTCCATTGTAAATTAAACAATCTCATTAAAAAAAAATACTGTACAGAATAAATTAGTTACGTATCAGAGTGATTAGTTCGAACTTCTGCCTGGTTTTGCCGTAAGAAATAGGTAAATGAATAGACAAATAACTGACTAAAAACTTGCTGGATCGGTAAATGCGGTGAGGCGTTCCTGGGGGATTACCCAGTGTCTTTTGTGTAAATATAACAAATCTTCGTATCACTGTTATCATCACCAATACTACATGCTTTGATTTATTGATCGGGCAAATTATTTGCGTATCATTGTATGGAACGAATGTACAGTAAGAAGGTTGGCAGGAAACTAAGTTGGTTGAGAGGGCCTATGTAGAACAAAGAAGTTGTTGCGACCATTAACTCTAGGAGCTGGCATTTTACTAATAACAATCGACCATAAGTTTGTTCAGTGCGCAGCTTACGACTGAACTTTTCAAGTGCAGAGATCGGGCATGCCTTCCCATCCTTCGTAATTGTTAAATAACCACAGGCTGACAGGTGGTGGTTCGAAGTAAACAGTTTGGAAAGGCATATTTGCGTACTAGGAACATCAAGTAAACAATCATTTCGAAGCTTCTGGACTTTTCAAGGCTTCCGGTCTTGAAGATACAGTGTTATATACTTTTCTTTCCTCGCTTTATATAAAATGAAGTATATATATATATATATATATATATAATGTATATATATATATATATATATATATTGTGACGAACTCGCCTTCTCGTCGTGAAGTAAGAGAGTGTATTTGACTGTCTGTACAAATGCCTCCGCGAGCCGTGTCAGGATGGCCGAGTAGGCGGGGTTCGTTTTGTTGCAGTTTACAACGATCCCTTTAAATTATTAAAACTACTAGTCTTTATGCTACCATGTATTATGTTGTGTCAGAAGCAGCTCACCAACACAAGCGGCACACATACCAAGTTCAGCATCACTTAAAGTATGTCACTCCCAAGCGTCACTTGTAGAGGATGTTAAATTGGTATACTTATTTTGTTACCAACTTTTGCTACCAACTCTTGTTACCAAGTTCTGCTACCAAGTTCTGTTACCAACTCTGCTACCAACTTTTGCTACCAACTCAGTCACGCTAACGTGGAACACCTTTCACAACCATATGGTGGCACAGGTATCGTTGGTGGCACGGGGTAAAGTGCTATATCGCACCGTTACCAACTTCTTCAGGCGGCGACTGGAACTTGGATTGGGCACGGACTATGCGACAAGTCACATTACCAATATACCCGAAATCCAACGACGACGACTGGAACTTGGATTGGGCACGGACTATGCGACAAGTCACATTACCATTATACCCGAAATCCAATTACTTGCTAGTTGGTCTTCTCAGGAACGGCGCTCCAACTCAGGAACATGTACCACCACTCTCCAACTTGTTGTATTGTGGTAGGACTCTTAAGAAGACAACAGTGTAGTCACAATTTCAGGAACACATGTACAGTTTATTACACATAGAAGTGAACGCTAACAACACATTGGAAATATATCATACACGGGCTACTTGTTGCGGACTATGTCACACAACGGCCACTTTATATGCCTCTCCTCCTATCGCGGAATGAGGAGGCAATCCCGCACGGCCGTGATCAACGCGGAAATTACCCGCAGTAGTCGTTCAAATTATTTACAATGTTGGCGTGGTTACAAAATTCGTACAAGGATTATACATTTTAACAGTATTTCTTGTACATGGTTACTATAATTCGGCATGTATCATCGGTCTAAACCGGAGTTGGTATTAAAATAATCCAAACTTGCCCATGACAAACAAGTAACCACATATTTAACAATAAATGTTAAAACTCATAATAATGCACTACCACATTACAGCATTTGCCAAACGTTCCAATCGTGCCCCCTTTCTATGCTATAGGCACAATCGATCATAACAAATTATAATCGAAACGGTTAAATCGAATCGGTTCCACCGAATTTCGTTACATGGCTTCCCTCCCCATGCAGGCTTCGTCCCTGGAGCCGAACGCATAAAGAAAGAAAAAGTGGCAACAACAATGTACTACAAACATTATTGAACGTTTTGCTCCTTTACAAAACTCTACGTACAGTCCTTAACAATGTTACGAGACAACTACAGTCTTAAGTTCAAAGCTGTCCAACTGTCATATAGACTAATTGTTCGTCAGAATCTCATCTTTTAAGAGTTCAACAGTCTCTTCATTTGATTTCCTGACCTGGCTGCTCCCTTGCAGCAGACAGGTTGACACGAGAAATGTCACATTTCACCCTGGCATGGTGTGCCAGAATGAATCCGACGTATGATGAGATGAACGGGCGTGCCTCAACGGGAGAGCGGTTCCTCGATCGGGGTAGATACTCGGGTGGTCTTCCCGGTGACCGAGAATAGCGTGCAGGTGAGGAAGAGTCGTCACACCGGCGATGTCCACTAGGTAGCTTTCCCGCAACTACTGGTGCTGTCGCGCTGACGCTGACACGTGTCCCTGCTCGGCCTGTAGAGAACACCTCTGAGTCGTCTCTCAGAAGCTGGTATGCCGATGAATTGCTTTCTGGGGGAGTTTCTGTCCAACTGCATTGACAGAAGTCCACCAGATGTGGCGGCACACGATTCTGAGATATGCCTTCGTCGAGAGGCGTGGTCTCCGTGTCGTCCTCAGCAAGGCTGGTAAGGTTGGCTGGCGCAGTCCCTTTTACCGATATCGGTGCTGTCGTTGCTGCACATATCTGTTTCTCATTGTTTATACATGGGAGAGATACCCATGGCGTATGCAGCTGCATGTTCTGGAAGTCCAGTGTGGTTTGCAGACCAATCAGGAGATCCAGACCAAGGATGCCCTCAGCTCTTATGTCAGCTACTACCAAGTCAACATGGCACAAGCAGGAGCCAAGCTGAAGTTCCATGGTAGCATGTCCCTTTGTTTTCAGCCGAGATCCATCTGCTTGACGAACGATGCTTGTCACTGGTTCAAGTGGTGGCTTTCGCTCAGGTCTCACTCGCAGGTACATTCCTTCTGAGACATATGACTGCGATGCACCACTGTCTACCAGAAACATCACCTCCTGCCCATTCACGTTCAACTTCACGTACAGTCCTTTCTGGAACGTGGATGACAGAAGTGAAGCTGCGGAACTAGGTAGTGGCGGGTGAGATGTCTCTGGTTCGGGTGCCTCTCTGGCTGGTGTGCACCCGTCGTCTGGAGGATTCGTACCCTCCTTGGATGTGTCCTCCTTGTTGTCAGAAGGCTGACTGTCCTCCTTCTGTTCGCTTTTAGGGAGTGTCTCAGTCTTTAATGCCAAGTCGTTTCTCCGCACTGGCGCTGGTTGCTCCTTCTCCCTCTTCTTTGTTAGATCGCTCACTGCTTGGATCATGAGAGTGGTGTTATTTTCACACACCCCCATGGACTTGTCAGCAGTGTCTTCATCCTTCACAGCCACGTCTTGTTCTTCCTCCTGTGACAACAAGACTCGGTTATACTGTCGACGGTCGCTCTCCATCCGCAGGAATGCTTCTGTGTTGAGAGCAGCTTGGATTGCCTCGTCGAGCGTACGAGG
The DNA here is from genome assembly GCF_040938485.1 of Diadema antillarum. Taxonomy (NCBI): domain Eukaryota; kingdom Metazoa; phylum Echinodermata; class Echinoidea; order Diadematoida; family Diadematidae; genus Diadema; species Diadema antillarum. Next base: position 2,268,759 of record NW_027271292.1, on the reverse strand, counting down.
CTGAGCCCGGAAGAGGCCGATTCGGATATCCCGGTCAACTATTGCATCGAGAAAGTGACCTCGAGCCAATTTATCTTGGCCCGCTTCCTTGAATTCAGGATATGCCATGGATGTCAGCTCGCGAATGCTCTGTCCTAGCTCCTGCAAACTTTCCTTCGGTCTGCGTCGTCTGGTGCGCAGTTCTGCTAGGAATACTTCTGAATGCGAAACAGGTCCAAAGCGGTGCTTCAGGCGGTTCACGAGTTCTTGGTACGTCAACTGACGTCCCGCCTGCTGTGCTAGTACTTTGACAGCAGCTCCTTTCAAGCTGGCAGCCAAATATTGAAGAGCTTCCACTTCCGTCCAGCGGTTAACTCCAGCGCAAGCTTCGAAATGGCAAAGATAGTCCAGCACAGGTCCTTTGCCATCATATCTATCTGGTATGACAGCCGGTTTGCTGGTTCCGTTGCCCTGAACATCACGTCTCTGGTCCCAGAGCTCTAGTCGACGTCGCTGGTTCGGGCCGAACTGGTGTGGCATTACATCTGGTTGTCCTCCAAATGTAACAGGCTGGTCACTTGTACGAGATGAATGCGACTGCTGCATTGGAGTTTGATGCTGCTGAGGTAGTAGCTTTGCCGATGACGGAGCTGACAACTCCACCTCTCCATTCGCATCTCCAAACAGCTGAGGTGACACCACTGGCGAGCGTGACAGTGACGACTGGTTACGGCGCCCTCCAAGTGTCATCGGTGAGCAGCGTAAGTTAGAAACCGAAGTTGGTGCTACTCCAGTTTGCTTGCGCACCGACTCTGACACCTGAGCAATCAAGTCGTCGATTTCGCTAATCTTGCTCTCTAGCAAAAGTGACAACTCCAACAATGGTGTTTCGCGTGCCATAGTGAAAACACAGTTAACTACATTAATTCATACAAAATTTACAAATAGGGATCCCACTCCTGACACCATGTGTGACGAACTCGCCTTCTCGTCGTGAATTAAGAGAATGTATTTGACTGTCTGTACAAATGCCTCCGCGAGCCGTGTCAGGATGGCCGAGTAGGCGGGGTTCGTTTTGTTGCAGTTTACAACGATCCCTTTAAATTATTAAAACTACTAGTCTTTATGCTACCATGTATTATGTTGTGTCAGAAGCAGCTCACCAACACAAGCGGCACACATACCAAGTTCAGCATCACTTAAAGTATGTCACTCCCAAGCGTCACTTGTAGAGGATGTTAAATTGGTATACTTATTTTGTTACCAACTTTTGCTACCAACTCTTGTTACCAAGTTCTGCTACCAAGTTCTGTTACCAACTCTGCTACCAACTTTTGCTACCAACTCAGTCACGCTAACGTGGAACACCTTTCACAACCATATGGTGGCACAGGTATCGTTGGTGGCACGGGGTAAAGTGCTATATCGCACCGTTACCAACTTCTTCAGGCGGCGACTGGAACTTGGATTGGGCACGGACTATGCGACAAGTCACATTACCAATATACCCGAAATCCAACGACGACGACTGGAACTTGGATTGGGCACGGACTATGCGACAAGTCACATTACCATTATACCCGAAATCCAATTACTTGCTAGTTGGTCTTCTCAGGAACGGCGCTCCAACTCAGGAACATGTACCACCACTCTCCAACTTGTTGTATTGTGGTAGGACTCTTAAGAAGACAACAGTGTAGTCACAATTTCAGGAACACATGTACAGTTTATTACACATAGAAGTGAACGCTAACAACACATTGGAAATATATCATACACGGGCTACTTGTTGCGGACTATGTCACACAACGGCCACTTTATATGCCTCTCCTCCTATCGCGGAATGAGGAGGCAATCCCGCACGGCCGTGATCAACGCGGAAATTACCCGCAGTAGTCGTTCAAATTATTTACAATGTTGGCGTGGTTACAAAATTCGTACAAGGATTATACATTTTAACAGTATTTCTTGTACATGGTTACTATAATTCGGCATGTATCATCGGTCTAAACCGGAGTTGGTATTAAAATAATCCAAACTTGCCCATGACAAACAAGTAACCACATATTTAACAATAAATGTTAAAACTCATAATAATGCACTACCACATTACAGCATTTGCCAAACGTTCCAATCGTGCCCCCTTTCTATGCTATAGGCACAATCGATCATAACAAATTATAATCGAAACGGTTAAATCGAATCGGTTCCACCGAATTTCGTTACAATATATATATATACATATGTATATATTATAAATATATACATATACACACACACACATATATATATACTTCATTTTATATAAAGCGAGGAAAGAAAAGTATAGCGATAGGAAATTTACGAAAGAGCTTTTGCGCACGATTGTCACGTATAGACATTCATCACAAACGTTCTTCATCCCTCGGGCATTGACTACGCTCGTTCAGGGCTGGAATGAACAGAGACGACAACGAAAAATGTAAATTTCAAGAGGAATGTGACTCCGGCAAATTCTAGGTGTGCGTGGCGTTAGACACACTACGGCACGTTTTCCCACATCATACAGTTTGAATGGAGTCTAGTCCCGAGGTGGACGTGGCGTTAGACACACTACGACACATTTTCCCATGTCATGCAATTTGAATGGAATGTGGTCCCTCTGTGCAGGTGCTGAGAAATCGACACGCACGGACAAGACCTACTAGAGCTCTGTGACTTGCACACTGAGGTGAGAGTCTTGATTTAATCGTATCCTTCAATTTTCGTAATGCAATCCTTATCGTAAAAGATAGAGAAAGAGAGAGAGAGAGAGAAAAAAAAAAACTGGTTTAGATTTCGCCGGACACAAAGGAGCAGGCAGAAGGTGCTCGACTCGGAGTACGTATTTTTATATTTCGCCGTTACGATCCTTGTTCGCCATCTTCACGTTTCATCACAGATGCTCGACATTCCAGTATCCTTTTAAATAATTCATGGGGCATACAATATCCACCACTTGTCTATCGCTTGCTTCACGGCCGGCTTCATTTCCAGTCGCCATGGATACGTCCCTTCTGGTGACGGATACGTCTGAGATCCGGTTGAAAAAAAATAATGTTCAGATTTGGTAGGTAAAGGGGAAAGATTTTATGTATAAATGTCAAAGGTGCAAGCAGAGGGCGATTTGGCATTTAGTGTTTCTAGAGCACTCGGCACGCTGTTTCAGATGACAAAGTTTTGACAAGGAGATGAGGCACATGTCAAACTGGCACAGAACAGAAGGCAGAAACGTCATTCCTCGGAAGTAATTAATAGCTCTTATCCTTCACGCTACAACGGTTAGAAATATTCGCTCTACTTACCTCGCTTCTCACAACAGCATGCTCAGGTCACTTTGATAGATCTCCTGAAGTGAACACTACTGAGTCATATCTGATACACATGGTCATAGTTATCTCAACCCATGGTTTACAGAACAGGGTATGTTAGTGTGAAACCTTTGGTAATCTTGAAGTTAAAGAGTTATAAATCAAGTTAACAATAGAAAGATTAGTATAGAATGCCGCCAACTTTTCCTAATAATCCTTTACGCCGTAGAACCAGCTACCCCTAAGCTAAAGTAATTAACAACTATCCAAGGTAGATGTGAACAGACCTACCCAAAACTCAGTTCAGTCTTATCTGGGTATCACGTGATCTGTGTTTCCTTTGGTCCTGACGAGTTCATACTATGTTAACATATCTGGCAACATCCCCTCTCGTCGTATCCAACCTTGATTCTTGTATGAAACAAAAAGAACCACAAGACAAGTTTCTGAGACAACAGATTTCATGAGTAGTTTGAACAGTTCTTTTCTTTTTGTCTTGTTTTCTTCTGTCCACGACTAATATTTACAAGAATTGGTCATAACAAGGATGACTGGAGTGCAAGTCATAACCGCTCTCTATGTTATCTTTAATGTGAAAAAAAATATCACATTTCTATCCACATGAGCAACAGAATGTGTCAACAATACGTCTAGATGAAATCTACCCGAGTCTGTCACAAGATCCTTGCGCGTAATTAGCCTTCATCTACAATTTAATTTGATTTCAGCGGACAATCGAAATGAAATAACTCAGTTAAAAGGAAGGTGAGATTTCATAATTCCATCGCAGGGTACTCAGCTTAGCTTCGCTGCCTCTATCATGAATACATGACTCAAGGATAAAGGAGAAATGAACATGACATGGAGTCATAATCTGCCTACCCCCAAATCACCTCCCCTCCATTCACTCCCCGCCCTGCCCCATCCCCTGTCCTATTTTTTTTTAATGCCATTCAAGTACAACAAAACGCGCTCTACAGTCCCACATACTTCACTTCCACCAGTTGAATTGCATCATCACCCGCACTTTTCCTTTTGTTTCACATCATCGCATCTTTGAAGTGGTTGTCATGACGACCGTAAGGGGAGCCTGAATCGGAAATCGATGTGTCGCTGGCCTCGAGGAGAAGCAGTCTTTTTCCAGTCGGCTTCGGTTTAAAAAAAAAAGGAAAAAGATTCGACCAAACTCGGAGTTAGAGCACTGATTCAATGCTTTTCATAACTAAAAGAACTTTAAGTTTCAGACACTCTCATCTGATTTGGTAACAGTGGGGTTAATCTTGAGAGAGCAATGTAAAAAAAAATATATATCAAGCACAATAGTCTGCGGTGTTTTGAATCAATAGTCAAATAGTGTGGCCATTCAGCAAGGCATAGCCGACAAAAACAGCTTCTTTAGCGCTTGTGTATACAATGTCCAACGACAGCAAGAGTGATAACCCTAGAGCATCGAGTACCACTCAGTCGCGTGTCTGTAAGGAAGAGTAAAGATTATAAAAGGTGTGATATATTTAGCTCTGAAGAAAGAAAAATTAAGAAGATAGAACAATTGCTTTAGAAGAAGTCATGAATATTTCAACATTCTATTACGACGAAAGATTTGCAATAAAATGTCAGGAATGCATACATGAATCCATTCCAGCCTATACCTACAGACGAGCAAAGACATCCTCTAGATAATTCGCTCTAAAACGCCGCGAACTTCCCGCATAATGTTCTCATAATTAAATATCACATCTCAATAATAGTACTCCAGAGAGTCTCTGAAACTCAAGATCTGAGTACTTCAGCGACGTAGTTTATGGGAAAATGGGTATCATTTCCATACTCCTCAACTATATTTTGCTGTGCGAGCCTGCTGGAGATTTTCGCACGTTTCGTCGACGAGTGATTCGGAGGCGGGACCCCATGATATGGTAATCAATTTTGGCGGCCTCAATTTCCTTTAGTGGTAAGGTGTGCGTGACAAGTGAATCACTGAGTAAATAACCCTGACGGTGGGGGCGGGCTGGTGCGTGCGAGGCAGTGCGTGTATCTTATCTCGAAATACTTCTTGTACATCTGAAAAACAACAGGCAGACAATTAGAAATGTACACTTTCTAGTGATTAAGCAACGACGCGGAGCCAGGGGAATAATATACAAGTCACATAGTTAACTCAGACGCGGTGTTCTGCTTTGGTTTCTTTTCTTCTTGTTTCTTTCTTTCTCGTAACTGGTTTTGATTTTCATCACGTTGACCTTAGGCAGTTTATGTTGTTCAAATCTTTTAGATTTTTTGTTTTTGCCTGACTTGGTGTGATATAAATGTTGTTGCTTTCTGTGTAAAATGACTAAAAGAGCCACAATCATGATGTTTTAATTTTCTCCTCCAAGCTATGACTCATACACAGGGTTTGCATTTATTTCGCAACTCCGCAAGATGTTCAAGTTGGTTTCAATAGAGACAATGTAAAATCAAACAAACAAAAGAATAATGATACATCAAACTCGGCCCAAAAAAGAAAAAAAAAGTTAAGAATTTTAACAGTTTGACACGTTTTCATGATACATTGGAAAAGGTTGCAACATGGTGCAAATTAGAAGAGGCAATGGTGCCATGGTTTCACCAGTCTCTCATCATCTATTAATACATGCATATTTTCATCAAATTTCATTTTCTTTTAACATAAATCCAAAGTGAAGCTTATTATCTTTGAATCAAATATTGTTGTGTTCCAAAATCGTATGCAGCAGTAAGGGTATTCCTATATCTATATAGTCTACCTTGATGCCTTTCACTTTTATATCTCCCGGGGCATTCATTATCAATAAGTCAATACAAGGTCGGTGATGATTTTGCACATGACAGTCTACTCATTAAATTTAGAGTAACATTGTACGACACATTTATCATTTAAGAGGCATAAACGTCTACTGCAGGTTGGACTACGTAACGTACTCGTATCAACTGTTCATAAACGTTGATTTATCTGATTTTCCAAACATGAAAACATGATTCCCTACCATTGACTGTGGACCAATGCATTCATTGAGAAAGAGCAAATAATGACACCAAGCTTCATATATTTTCATCCAGTAGTATAATCCTCTGTATCTATGTGAAACTTAAGTCGGAGAAAATAATGCTTCTAAGTTACAGAAATCACCTGATGTTGAAGTTAGTTTGCGAAGCATCTTTATAGAATGTAACGGAGATACAAAGGCGACCCCCAAGCTATACACAGAGATTTAGTAGGAGTTAACGGCAAGTTTAGCTTTTTGTTACCAAACAAAGAGGAGAGCTTCTCACATGTTTCGCACATACTACTGTAATGCAATTAGCCGTTCTTAAAACTTGTCAGGACGATAACTGGAGCCTCATACAAAATAATCTCGTACACATGAACAGTATCTAAAAATAATGTGTATTCAGATGCTGGAGTGTTGTGAATAAAGAGTTCAGTTCGGAGGTGGCTTTGAATAATTAAAGGAAGGTCGTGATAAATTGGCTACTGCGAAAGGAAAGATCAACGAATAACAATCTATGACAACAAAAGTGAACGCAGCACTACAAGCCGAACGCAGAAAATGAACATTTTCCCCAAATTTAATCTAGCCCTTATTAGCTGCTCATATACTTCGCCAGCCATTTGTCAATTAGCCGACAGACTGTGTGCAGAGCCCGTATCGTCATGATTCCAGCAACAGAAGTCTCGACATGGCATGGGGTTGGGCGAGGTGAGGAGAATTTGTTCCTGGGGACTGCATTAATTATTATCCCGTCAGTGGTTTCGACTAGTAAAAAAACAGCTTTGGGTGTTATTGCACTCTCAAGGTGAGCGGGTGCGATGAAGAGCAGCCGCCAGGAGTGTCGGCGATGCGAAGCACGACAAACACCGGACAGACGTGTGCACTTCCGTTTTAAGGACAAGCTGTCATCTTTTGTATTTGAACTTAATGACGTGAAAGTAAACATACCAACCTTTCGCTTCCTTAGAAAAATCTTAGAGCTCCTGACTTTAGAAATAAAATTAGCAGTTTTTAATTTGTTTAGGTTGTTGCTATGAGACAACAACATCCATCAAGTTGTATCATAAGTCTCATGGAGAATGCACATACATACTGAAATAGGTTCATTTACTCAACAGCAACACCATCTCAATCATAAGAGGAGAAGATAAATGGCGGCCCCTGCTGAAGACTGCCGAATTCGAGTCATATTTCTGTGAAGCACTGTGATACATGTTCACGCATCGTAAGATGGAAGTACTATAAAAGTACCCATATTGCATTTTATAAAATGGGCTCAAGAATGTAGCCAATAGGAAGCGCTGAAATGAGTCACATGTGCTTCCTTTATTCTAGTCCCATTGCACTGCGTGTTAAATCCTATTGCCGATCGTCTGTGCGCGCGGCGGCTCCTTTTGCATGCATACGCGCTGTCAATCCTGTAAACAACTTCTAGTTCGGGCTGCCGGCCGGCCTTTCTTCCCTTGTGCATAACATGTGTGGCGTACGTATACTCTACTATACTTACCTACACTTTGTACAGCACAGTAGACCAAGCGTTGTGGGACCGGACGCGTACATGGAGTCACTTTGAAGGGCAAATCCAACGATTTAGCAGGTTAATTCTCACGCCGTTTTCAGAGTATGTTGTCTAGTAGGCCTATATGAGGAGTCTATATCAAGTCTTTAAGGTAAAGGGTGCATATTCTATGTAAAATAAGTAAGTTTTCATGCGGGAACTTAAGTGTCCGGAAACCCAACCTCCCACCATACTTAAATACTGTATGTGCGGGATTTCCGAGTGCGACGTGCGTAAATGTTTGGGACGAACATCTTCGGACGTCTTGACCCACAAAGGTACGTGAAAAACGCTGAAAAATGCTGTTAGTTTTCGAATTTTCGACCCATTTTATAAAACAAATGATGCACAGGATTATTTCGTGGCGTTAGCTCACTCTCGGGTATTTACAATGTAGTGCAACATGCACTCGGCTTCGCCTCGTGCATGTTTCACAATTGTAAATACCCTCGAGTGCACTATACGCCTACACTAACGCACTCTATCCTGTGCATCATTTGTATAATATTGTATTGTATTATATGGTATTGTATTGTACTGTATTATATTGTATTGTATTGTATTGTATTGTATTGAATTGTATTGTATTGTATTGTATTATATTGTATTGTATTGCGCTGTAAAAGTGGATATTTTCGCGCGACTAATTTTTCGCGCTTGGCCGGGTAAGAAGAGTTTCGCGTGTTTTTAATTCCGCGGAATCAAGTCATCACGCACAGGAACATATGGTAAGCAAAAATATTCGCGTGCTTTTATTTTCGCGCTAGTTTCTGGTTGCGCGAAATGCGCGAAAATTTCAACACCGCGAAAATTTCCACTTTTACAGCTAGTATTGTATTGTATTGGATTGGATTGGATTGGATTGGATTGGATTTCAGACCGACAGGGCTCAACAAGTTGTGTTGATAAAGAGATGTATTATAGACTCTACTCGTACTCAAGGGACGCTATCGATGTGTTCTGGTCTATTGCCAATTTAGACGATTCGCCTGGGGAGCATTGTTGGTTTTGTTCGGGTCTTGAGTAAGCACGTCCTAGATGAGACGCAACGATTCGTATCCCGATTGCTGGCTAAACCTCAAACCTATCTCATAACATCACTGTCTAATAAACCGACTTCTGGGAGAGCGACGAGCCACGATATCCGGTGGGACTTGTTCTCCGCCGAGCGTCCAGCCATTGTTTGTCTACGTCTGGTTCTCCGCTGGACCCTCGCTGTTTGAACAGCCACTTGAATGCGGGAATTCAGCGTGGAAGGCATGAGGTGAGCGTACAATCGGATGACATCCTCGCTAGAGATGGGGTTACCTAGCAACGTCGATTGCCGATGCCCCGGGAAAAACGGATTCATGCGCCGGGCTTAGCCTTTCACCAGACTTTCAATTCTCTTAGGTGGGTTAAAAGAATACAGCATATAGACGCAATCTCCTGTGTTCTTGATCTACATAATCTTCGTTTAGGGAACATTATTCTGATAGTCATTCGCTTCCTACGCTGCATAAAAGTGTATCCATGTATTACATGTAACAAGTAAATGTGTGCTTGAGCTCACTATATGTATGAGGTCGTGTCGCTACACCATTACTTATTCTCAATACTTTCTCTCTAAGTTGTGGTGTAGTGTACTAAAGTATCTGTTAAATTTCGGATGTCATTTTTTAAAACAATAATTAGCCTGGTAGAATGCTACCAGTCCCTATAATGATCCCACATAATATTCACAAAAGGACTGTCCCTTTCTTTGTAAATGTAAAGAGCATGCTATTTACAGCAAATGACAGCAAATCCCGCCATATCCGATTTACAAGGGGCATTCTCTCCCTCTCTCTCTCTCTCTCCCTCTCTCTCTCTCTCTCTCTCTCTCTCTCATTGACTATCGACTGTCATTCACATTGTGTAGTTGGAAAAGTTAAAAGGATTGCACAGTTTCGGTTGAGATGGAGATTGAGGTTTCTAACGTTTTTTTTTTTTGATGATTTGTTTTTTAGATAATGAGTAACTTCTTATGAAACGTTGAATAGCATGTAATTCTACGAGGAATTCAAAGTTTATTGATTGATGAAAATGAGTTTTGAAATTGCCGAGATATCCAAAATAAAGCGATTCTAAATTAAAGGTGGGACCCAGCTTTTTTTTAGGAGCGCTTTGTTTTACTTTTTTTTTTGGTATATCTCAGCCATTTCAAGACTGACTTTCATCAAATAAAGAGCTTGCTTCCAAAAGGCGCTAAATCAATCATTTTTCAATGGATTTAGCGCCTTTTGGAAGCAAGCTCTTCAAACAAACTTTGAATTCCTCTAGAAATTGTATGCTCCTTAAAGGGTGTGTACAGTTCTGGTCGAGGTGAGGATTTAGCTTTTAGCATTTTGCGAGATATTCAGAAACGACTCGATGAGATGTCAAAGAGCATGCAATTCTAAGGGGTATCAAAAGTTTATCTGATGAAAATCGGTTTTGAAGTGGCCGAGATATCCAAAAACAAGGTGAAACAAAGAGATCCTAATAAAGTTGTGGCCTGCAGTCTTTTATTATCATCACTTTTTTGGATATCTCAGCCATTTGAAAATCATTTTCATCAAATAAACGTTGAATCTTTCTTAAATTTACATGCTTTTTCATATTTCATAGGAGGTTTCTCATTATCTCACTTAGGAATGTAAAAAACATGAATCCCCACCTCAACCAGTACTGTACAGCCCCCTTAACATTTCATAAAGTGGTTTCTAAGTATCTTGCAAAAGGTTAAAAGCTGAATTCTCACCTCAACCAATACTATACCATCCCTTTAATGCATTCTGAGCCACCAAATTCCGTTTCATTTCATTACATCATCTATGCCAGTATTCGAGCATCCTTTACAAAAGGGGCTATCTTTGCAGAGCCTGCAAAATCTGCGCGTGCGTATAGAAACCTACCCACGGCTAAGGTTAACTTACAACATAAAAGTCAAAATCGATGATATTACACCCGTAACGTAATCATATCGATTATGCATTATTTTTGAACGCAATCTATTCACACCGATTCCAAAATCTCATTTCATTTTTTCCCATATTTTAGGTGAAATGTCTCATTAGAAAATGGGATCAATGCGGTGAAAAGAAGCTCGAAAACTTCTTCAAATGCCGCTAGAAGTTATACTTTCACGACTGTCAGAATATCTGCTGTAAGCCGTATGCAAAGTGCAGACGAGAAAAGACAGTGCTCTGTCGTGCGTTGTGAGCATCCTTCACTGAACATCAAGATGGCACGTGCAAGGGAATACAACTAGGTTTAGAATTTGCGCCCACACTTAACGCCTTTCGTCTGAATGCATCGACACAAACGCACTTAGCTTGTTTCTAGTCGATTGAAAATTAACCTCAAGTCGATTAAGTCTGGTGTATTAGGAATTCCACACACACGTTGCCCCTAGCTTTTAGACGTGGATGCATCGCCTAGAACAAAGATCTAGACAAAAATGTTTTAAACAGTCGAAGTTCGATCAAGCGAAATGTGACAAGGCACCAGTACAGACTGCATTGAATAACTTTGTGTGCACTCGCGCCGAACTCTATGACCGCGAGCTATTTGTTTGTTGTTTTGTTTTGTCTTCTTCCACAAAGGGTTATTCCCTAAATAGGGGATATCTGCACGTTGAATAAATACGGTCAAGTATGCCAGCATTAATGGTTCTTCGCCTTTGACGGTTTTACGGCTTGATGCAGATTACTCACGACACATTAATGCACACAGCCAAATTGCCATGACTTCTGTATGATTGCAGTGTCTTATCCACCCCCCTCCCCCCACCACCACCACCAGATTGTGCTCAGTAGTTCAAAGTAAACACCTGCCTCCTCAGCTACAACCCCCGGTTGGCCCCCTAGCGGTGACGATTCAACAGTTTGCAAAATCAAGAATTGACAATAACAGATGATGATGGCGCATTGCATATACATAAAACATGAGACAAAAACAAGCTTTAGCGAAGTGTTCACTTCTCCGTCAGCCTGGCAGTGCTTTGTTTGAAAGTGTGTCCAACAAATTTCTTGTCATAATCAATGTACTTTAAAGTTTGCTTGTTTGTGGACGTGAAGTTAAAGTTCGTCATTCACCTTTTGATGCACTTTCCCCGTTTAAAATTGTTTTGTTTTCAATCCGCTGCCTTCCACTGACTACTAGTATATGGCCGATTCAATATGACATAATCTCATCATCCGCGCTCTTGGTTCAAGGAAATTGGGCGAAAATGAAACCAACGTCGGCTCGGGTGAGGAAGCTCTATTGATTTGATTCTACGTGGCAGCCGAGCAGATATTAGCCGGCAAACGATCCAACTGGCCGAAAAGACCCGCCATTATCACAGGCTCGCCACTCCAGCACAAACCTTTAAAACGTAATGTAAGCAAATTTATAGGTAGGTCACATCGTGGTGAACATATAGGTGAATGATCATAGTGTGTGAAAAAAGTACACGCAGTTGTTTTCTCGTTAAGCCAGTCCATATCATGTCGAAGCTAATGGTGATGCATATAATGATGGAGTATCGCTGTTCTAGGCCAAGGTTATCATGGTGATAATTGCGTTTTTCTACGGTGCATGTCCATGAGGAATCATTTGTCATATACCATCATTTTCGTGATGATGACACTGTACCGTACTGATATCAAAATATATAGCCTGTACACACAATCACCCACAAGTGCTTCTTTCCACCTATTTCCCACCTTATCCGACTGTCCATTTCATGGTGGATTTTCAGATTTGCTTTGTTTTTTTAGTAGACTGAAAAACACGGAGAGTGGGGGATAAGATCAAAATATGCTCCATGAAGAAAACGAAGTTGAAATTTCCAAACGTTGTGAACTAAACCAAAGTGAGATTATCATACTAATATTACAGTGAGAATTTCTGATGGCCCATCTCCATCAGTCTCTTTCTTTCTGTGCCACATGAAATCATCAACACAAAGCTCAATTAAATTGACAATGTTTTATGAAACTCACACTGAATGTTAATCCTTACTCTCATGAAGCCGATTTCACAGCTGTGTGAAATAAAAATGCACTGCATAAATCAATGAAATAATCTAAAAGTTATTACTAATTTGCAAACCAAGCAATACATTGTACTAACTGCAGGGTGACTTGATTTCAGTATCCCTGTATAATACGTCATAATCTTCTCCTTGCAATCTTTCTCTTCTTCCTTTCTGTAGATATCTTGATTTCCATCTTCTGATCATTTCGTCATTTAGTTCTTCACCTGCTCATTTTCCTTCCTAATTAACTCTCTCCTCCCGTCTTCTTCTTACCTCTCCTGCCATCTTCCTTCCGTCCCTCAATCTATCATTTTCCTCTCGTTGTTTCCTCCTTTCTCTTCACTGTCTTTTCCTTTTCCATCCCTTTTTTAGTCCTACCCTTCATTTTCCCTCAGATACCATCACTTTAATCGTGCACCCGAGGCCTGACACAGTTTTTAAAGTGTACATACATGCGACATGCAAGTTTAATGACTTCACTGAAAATCGTGTGTTGGACACCGTTCGCTGCCCCCAGGGCTTATCAAACATTTACCACTCGTTGCCTAGCAGCATGACAATGACACGAGAAAGTGAGAGACAAAGATAGAGAGAGAGAGAGGGAGGGAGAGAGATAAAGAGGAAGAGATAGGAAGAGTGAGACACTATCCTGTGTTCCCTATATCATGTACACCGTACATCCAACTATATATCATATATTTCTTCTGTTACTAATACTGTGTTCTTCTTCAGCTTTAGTAGTCAATTAATTAGTACAGCAGCTGCATGGTGTGCGCTTAACGTGATGAGACACTAAAATACGCTTTAAAGCCATCTCACTTGCACCGCTCGTTAAAAACTGGAAAAAATAACAAAATGATTTTCAATAATAGCAGAAATAAGACTGAGAGACAAACCCGATATGAGATGAAAAGGCGAATAAAGTATAACACTTTCCAACCATGCGTGGTGAAAACTTAAGAAGTAGGCCAGGAAATAGACCAGGAATTAGGTCAAATAATTGAAAGGAGATATAGGAATATAAAAAATAAAGAAAAAAGGGGAAAGAGAAAAAAAAGATAAAGAAAGAAGGGAGCAGCAGTTATCCGGACCCAAAGAAGACAACGATTAATGCATGAGAGGATACAACAAAATCTTTAAGAATCAGCGGACCAGCTATCAAACAGTTGGCCAGTGCTTCGGGGTTCGTCTCTCTCTATCTACCGGAGAACCAACTTCTTAATGATCATTCATTCTGTAATCCAACCCGCACTAGCTTGCAAAGGATTCCGAGCGTGAGGAAGAACGAATACGGAAAGTCACCGAGATCCGCACACCTGGGACATACGAGATCTCATCCTTCAATCTGTGCGGGAATATCGCATGAAAACTTCGTAGAAGTTTTGGGGTATGGCAGGAAAAGGACCTCCCCAGCACACTTATGATATCAAACCACCCTGAAAATACGGTCACAACTCGATGAGGAGTTCAATCATTTCATTGCCCCAATTCGGTCTCTCGGGCCAGCGGAAATTTTTGATCCTTCAATAACTTGGTATCCTTCGATAGGTTTTTACTCTCTCCTAGCGCAGTTCATCCAAATAGGAATGCGTCTGGAGCAATCCTCACAGTATCTATCTCACTCCAAATTTCACAATGCATCAAGGACCTGTTAGAGTACGAGATGGGTTGGTTTGCTTGGCGTCGGTGAAGGCAAAGGGTTAGATGGAGTCATTGTGCATGGTTTGACGGACGGTCATAGAGTACACAGAGTTCAACTGTTACTCCAGTGGTTGCTTGTCTTTAAGCTATACGCTTATGAATATATTGAAATAGTAATCACTTTATATTGAATTAGCCTTATATCAGAGAGGTCGGTACATTTTCGCTTGGGGGTTTGTAAAAGGATGCATCGTTCTGTCTGCGATTTTATGCTGTGGGTGTGTTTATTTAGATTTTTCTTTGTCGCGTCCGTTCGATTTCATGAGAGAAGAAACCAGTAAATTTGGGATTCTTTATTCCTCCATTAACCACAATCTATTCACAGTGTTTTGCTCACAGAGAAATTGCTTCTCTTGGTGTTACATAGAATGAAAATTGTGTGAATGTGATTGTGTCATAGACCGACTGGAATATGTGAATTTTCTTTTGCAAGAAGTCAAGTGTGAAGCTGTATTGATATGCATGCCGCCTCTTCAGTTCATCTAACTTCCATGATCTCGCCTTTACCTTTGAAGAAGGAGAAGGATAATAACAATATATTTTCGTCAATAATAATTCAAAACCTTGTAGTTTCTATGTGTAAATCTTGTGCTTAATAGTAATCATACTGAATGTCCAGTCAAGTTTCCGTTCAAAAGCTCCGAGCAGATAAACTTACAATACTCACGATCTACTTGGAAGCAAAGTCGCGAAAGGATTCTATTGACCCATTAAGTTCCATCATGCAGAAACAACATTTCTGTGCTTTAGTGACGTGATTTTGTTATATTCGCTGTTAGTATTTCATATGTATCAATGGAAATCTTTCAATCTCTTTCACATGTACCTTTGTTTGAATTACTAAATTAACGACTGATCCACTAATCAGTTGGCGACATACTTTTGCAGATTAAAGGAATGTTTCTATCGCAAATTGCCAAATTTCTGTAAGTTTTTTCCCTGATATTTTGCCGAATCAATGAATAGAACCAGTACCATCCATTTTTTTTTTGTACAAAATAGGGTACGCAGTAAAGTCTGAGGGCATTCCATGAATCATTTGTCAGATATTTTTTCTGACAAACGGTTATAAGCTGCTGAAATCTTTGCATGTGATTGGCTGAGAGCAAATTTGTCCGACATTTTTTTCCGGACAAAATGCTTCATGAAATGCCCCCACCCCCCGAGTTGCAGACTCAGTGAGAACAAGATACTGATTTTTATTTCTGCAGAATTACCCCATACAGAACATATCGAGGTCGTGTTGAACCGTTCCAAGCTGTTTGGTGTTGTTTGCTGCGGATAGAAAATCCACTCACGCTGGCGGGGAAACAGAAATGGCATATCTGTCACGCTTCACACTCATCCTTTGTGCTCTGTCGCAGATTGGGGGCTTACCGAAGAACCAGGTATAAGGGATTTTTTGCCTTGTAAATCCCATCGTACCATGGCAACAGGATTGTACCGTTTTATCCTCCACGAGACAAGGTGGGATCTGATTGCGAAAACATTCAGAGTACATTTTGAACAACAATCGGCTATAAACCAATGTGCATATTATGTTACGTTACAGTGGTTTTTCTCTTCGCTCGCCAAAATGGATTTCACGATATTTGCGCTGTATGTCTGTAGACAAAATGAAGATTTGATTTAAGGTGAAGTGCTCGTAGATCAATGAAAGGGCAATAAGAAGGTAAAGGGTGAAATAAGGAAGAGAAACAGAAAACGTGCGTCATCCCATGCTTCCATGAGTCCTCTCGGATGTTTTGGGTAAAGATTGATATTGACTCACTGGAAACCCTTCAATCAGACCAAACATTTTTCATTAGAAAACAAAGATTCACAAGGTGTTTGGATGTGCTTCCTTGTATTTCAATTGATTCTCCTGTTTTCACACAATATGAGCCCCGTCTGGTCTTTCTTACATCATCCCTTCTTTCACATCTTCTCTAGATTGCGTCAATACCGCCTTTTGTCAAATCACATTAAAGGGGATGGCTAGTAACTGATCAGTGGGAATCAATGGGAATGCTGGGAGATGATTGTTCCAATCCTTGTGGGATTCATTTAAGAGTACATTATTTATCTATTGTGTGAAAACTGTTTGATTCAGAATGGTCTCATATTCAAGTAATGTGCAGTTTAATGTTTCCAGGTTAGCATGCCTGTACAGTGACGGGACATTAAACTACACATTCCTAGAATATGAGACCGTTCTGAAGCAAATCATTTTCACGCAACAATAGATATATAATGTACTCTTAAATGAATCCCACAAGAATTGGAACAATCATCCCCCAGCATTCCCACTGATTCCCATTGATCAGTTACTAGCCATCCCCTTTAAAAGAAGTATACCATGCAAAAACAAAATTATTCCCACACAAGTTTGTCTATACAGTTACATTACACATATACTCACATACATATAAACGTACGCACACACACACCCACCCATCCACACGCGCGCACACACACACACACACACACACACACTCACAGGGGCAAAGAATGACTCCCAAAACCAGGTTCACTAGAATCCATTCCACGTGTTTGTAATTTCACGCTTTGTATCGAAGCTCACACTTGCTGCTTCGCTGCCTTACACACCATTCTCTGACAAGGCCATCACGTTTAGTACCCCGACACTCACAGAACGCGGTATGTCCTCTTTACAGAAAAGGAATACAGACTAATATCTTTCAGTGTGTTCATCTGAACAATCTCAAAGTTATATTCCCCATACTCTGCTTCTTTCACTCCAGTATAAAATCTATTCTGTCTCCATTTCTCTAACAGTCGTCTTGTGAAAGTCTGTCAGTCCGTCCGTCCAAGACGTTTCACTTGGTTCCCCGTGTAAATCACTCTCGCTCCGTTTCCCTGGGACGCTTCACTGCATCCCTTCGGCACGGTGTCTTCTCTCTCACCTCTAGGGAGCTTGGCCGCACGCCGGCTGCACCCCGGATCACCGCTCCCTCGGAAACAAGCTAATTACAACTCCAGACAGAGACTTACATGGCGAAGAGATATGGAGACAAAAAAAAAGAAAGAAAGAAAGAGAAGAGAGAGAGAGAGAGAGAGAGAGAGAGAGAATTAACCCAGCCCTCACACATACACACATAACTAACACACACACACACACACACACACACACATACACACACACACACACACACACACACACACACACTCATTATTCACATGCATAGATGCGCACATAAACACCAACCCTAACACAAGGAGTCAGCATCACAGCAACTAAGTAACAATTTTCGATCCTAACTGTACGATGATCTATGCAACCATATTGTAACCACAGTGATAAAACTCTTCACTAGACACTGATCGAAATTGTCGTCATGTTTAACACTTAGCGCTGGGCGGTAAAGGGACATTACCTACAATTAATGTTTTACTTAACCTTTTTCTTTCGTCGCACATGAAGAATCTGACGTCTCATCATACATTATGCCTTAAATCTGTATGACATATACATTAACTCGATAGTATGAATATAATAACAAAAAAAGTGTTTAGGTGAGAATGTATTATCACGGCACGTGTGTAGGAGCGAAAAGAGTTATGTATTTCTAATTCCAGTGAATTATCTTGAAAATAAGGCTAGATTCTTAAATGACAATTATATTTCACACAGTCGGTTTATTAAGGGACGTCTTGGAAATGAGGTCATATTTTGAAAACTGTCTGGATGTATACAAAAAGTGTTCATAACTTTAATCTTCTAATTGAATTAAGGTAGAAAGAACACAATGATATTAGCGAAGTAGCATTAGCATTCAAAACAATATATTGAGCATACACCTTAAGCAAGGTTATTATTCCGATGGTTTATTCTAACGCATCTATTTCAAATTCTTTAATACTGTAGGGGATTCTGCTGACAACTGACTGAGACATTGTAGCCAAGGGTTTGTCGCGTAATAGCAGACATCAGCAGTCATCGCAGAATTTCTTTCTGGGATCTCTAGGGATAAGGAAGAAATTAAAATGGCGCCTGATGCCGAAATGATGAAATACACCGGTGTGGAAGGTCGAGACGGCGATCATGTCGGGAAAGCTTCAATGAGCATGGTGATCCTTACCTCTGGAATAATTGCAAAATTCGAGAATACCTGGATAGGACTATAGCCAAGTGGTATAATATTGCTGTATTTTATCTCTTTTAGGACATTTAATGATGTTATTATGTAGTTTTTTGTGCTCTTTGTTCTTTGATAGAATCATTTTCACCTAACTTTTGCTTTACACAATGATAAGTACACCCTCCAACACACACACACACACACACACAGAGAAATATATATATATAGATATATGCATATATAATAACTAAACACAATACACACAACTGATGCCATGATTATTTGACATCGAAATTTTAACAAAATTTTATGTTTTGTCAGCTTAGAAGAAAATTCTATAATCAAAGTCTGATGTTGACCTTTAGAGGACATCAGTATTTTGCGACAGTCTGACGCGGTGTTTTTAAGATAAAGGTCTAAGGCTACACCTGTTTCAACAACATGTGATCATGCATGGTAATCACGTGCAGGATATAATGACAGTACTCCAAATAGGAGCAATGGCTCCCAAGATGTGTTGGCAAACAAACAAAACAACTCAGGTGCAGGAGTCGGGAATGATAATGGATTCGAGGATGGAAATTTGTCGGAAAACACCGTTGTTGGAAATCACTCCGCACATGGTAGTGGAGAATTCTCAGGAGAAATATGAGAAATGAACGAACAATGGGTATTTTTTGAGGAAATCCACACACTGAAATGAACAAACACACTGAGAGTCCTGTAAATGGTACCCATGGGCAAAGCATCTTTCTGCTATCGGAATTTTATTGGTACAGTGCACTACCGTTACAACGAGCACGGTTATAGTGTTAATATATAATTCCGGTTACAACGAAGTAGAAATTCAGGCTGCAGCAGTATCCGCTCTATGTTTGCTTTGTGTTTTTTTTTTCTTGTATGCTCGGTTATAACGAAATATTGATACAACGAGAGAAAACTGCCGGTCCAGAGAACTTCGTTATAACGGGAGTCATTATTACTTTTCCAAATTGATGAAATATTTGCGTCGAGTTGTTATTAGTTGCAATGAAAACAACTCAACGCAAGAATTCCTTCAATTTTAACAGTTACGCAGTACCCGCTGCATGCATCCGGTGATCAGGAGGTCGATGGTTCGAATCCTGGTCCAGTATGTATTCCTATAAATTATTTTGTTATAAAATGGCTACTATACTAAAACACTGACCAATTGAGTGCTTATTTACGTTAATGCAGGGCAATTTCTGTGGAAATTATTACTTTTTGTTTCTTGTGAAAAAAATAATGTGGGGGAAAAAATGATGTATCCATACATCAAGGCGATAGCCGTCTTCCTTTTCTATCCGAGAAAGAATGTGTACCTGATTAGAACACAGAATCATTAGTAACCAAGCAAGGACTCGGCAACCAAATTTGCTTTAATGACAAAGATTCTCCGATTTGCCGACTAGACAGGGATGTTAGTATGTATAATTATGATAACATTATGTGAATGAATGACTTAAACTATAGTTTCAAGAGATGGATAAAGGGTTAGAATTTGTAGAATACGACTCTTCATTATTGACCTCCATAAGTATAAGGCCTAAACAACATTTTGCAGAATTGTTTTTCTTTTCGAAATTAATGAAATCATTGTTTTTGTCATCGTTATGTATGTGACTCCAGTATTACTTCTAGAATAAAACCGCTGTGGATAGAATATCAACAACGCTTGAGGAAATACAGTGCACTACCGTTATGACGAAATCCTCGGGACTGGCGGTTTTCTGTCGTTATAACGAAATTTCATTATAACCAGATTGAAATTCTTGACAAGTCTGCAATGCGATCTATAAGAACCAGCTATGATGATGATGACGATGATGAAGATAATAATAACAACAATAAAAATAATAATAATTAAAAAAAATAATAATGATAATAATTATTTTTTTAATTATTATTATCATATAATAATAATAATATTAATAATAACAATAATTACTATTATTATCGTTATTATCATTATTATGAGTAGTCGTATTTAGATATATAGATGGTAAGTTTGGGACATGAATTTTGATTCCGATGTAACGAGAATTTCATTTTTACCGTGTTTGTTATATCGGGAGTACACTGCAAAAGTGAGTCAAATCCAACATTTAACACTCATCGTTCAGAATTCTTGGATATATATAAATGGCCTCCCCAGTTTATCTCAATGTTGACCTTACTGATAGACCATAATTATGCATTCTATCAAGCTACGATGTGCCATCTATATCCTTTCTGTCCTCGTGGAATTGCATTTTTCATTTAATTAGATTGAACGCTCTTTTCCTAATCAACTAGAGTGATGCTCATTATTCAAAATGCAGGAAATTCCTACCCAGATCACTCATGATAGCATCTTTTCCTGAGAGTAATTTCTTGAGTGTTACCATAATAGCGAGTGTGTAGAACGTCATAAGGGGGGGGGGGGATAGAGTTATGTACCCATATTCAAGTAAATTGAGTGTACACAAAAGTTCTAACGACGGAACAGAAAATTGTAGACAATTTGTGATATGACGATTAGACACTTTACGACTACTCAAAGTCTACTGTGTGACGAACAACTGAATTTTGATTAGAATACTGACAGCAGCAGTGACGTTTTGCCATAATCATTTATCATTGTTTATAGTTTCAGAATACTCTTGCGAAAATGCCGATTTGCACTTTTTTTCAAACTTTACTGGTTTTATATGCTTTGTCTTTGTGTGTGTTCTTTCTCAGTGTAGTAAATGTGGGATTACGGACTAACGTGCAGACCGTATAAGTAAAGCTTCGATCTCCAATGGGTGTGGGTTGACGTGTTAATTTTTCTTTAACTTCCATGTAATAATTCAAGTTCTTTATGTATTGAGAATACACTATGGTTAGTTATCATATATAGACCAGAATGAAGAATTCATTCAAAAGCAACGATTTTGTTTGTACATATATATGTGTTTATAATTATATACACACACACATTTATATACATTTATCTCTGAAACTACATATTTTTCATGCATTTCGAGAATGATGGACTACGTGTTATACAATCTTGTAAAGATTATGATAATCTCCGATACCTCGCGTTAAAACAACTAACTTAGTGTTCTCAATGACGCGAATTTCTGTCGCCTTAAGGTGTAGCACTCCGCTTTTTTCCATACTTTGCGTCAGGTTCAATTTCACACATGTCCGATGGAAGCAAATAGAGCGTCTTCGAACAATCATCACTGCTCAAGTTAAACACACACACACACACACACACACACACACACAACAACAACAACAACAACAACAACAAAAACGTCAGCATCGCAGTTAATCCATTGCTTGCTGGTTAGAGGTGGACATGCTGCGTTGCAGGCATTGATTAAAAAAAAAAAAAAAAAGAAGTGTTTCTCATCTGCCCAGATACATTTCTAGATGTGATCAACAGTTGGATACAATATAGCAAGCTCCATATGGGTGCAAATCAATATCTACGCTCACAAAAGTTGACATATTCATGTCATGTAGCCACCACTTAGGATGAGGATCAATTATCATCATTACATTTCTAGCGCAGGTGGTTTGGGAGCTGATTGAGAAAGCGGGACCCTTGGAGAGAGTACGAAGGACCTCGTCGTATGCGATGTAATCCGCCATCACCTCGCTTGATTGATAACAAATATCTACCGACTAAAAACAGAGAGAATCGGTATACCTCTTTCTGTACTTTCTCTCTCACACACCTCTGTCTTTTTCACAGCTGACATTTCCTCTCCTCTTTCCCTCTCTCAACAGCCATGCAGTACTCTCTCTTTCTACGTCGATGAAGCGCAATTTCATCCCATTTGGTTTCGATTTTATTCTTACTATTGATACTAGAAACAGGAAAAAAAGTATGCGTTGCGCTTTTCCCATCTAAACGCCCGCTTTGCAAAAAGAGACAAACAAATTCTTTGACAGTATTAGATTCTCGCTGCTTTTTCCACAAAGTCATGATAAAAAGGACGGCTTACCTGTATAGTGCGATTGGCACCTTCTATTTTCATGTGAAAGAAAGAAAAAGTTCAATTATTGCCAATACTGAAATTTTACTGTCATTTTAAAATTCATGATCACATAAGATGATCATATACTAGTTTTGTACTACACTTTATAATCCTTTTATTATCTATTTCTTACAAAATGATAAATAATGAATGTGTGATGTATACTTGTTTCGTATTTTGTTTCGAATTCTTTGGACGAATGGAAATCTAATATCAATTGAACCGAAACCGAAACTGAAATTATTTTTGCACTATTGCAGTGATACGTCAATTGTAGTTTTGTAAGCTATGTATAAAGGTATTGTAGTAATGTGAGTAAGTGAGGGGAATGCACTATACAAGTTCGCTTTTTAGCAGCCCCTCAATTTTCATTTCCATCAAGTCCTTAATGAAACAAGATGTATTATATGTTACAAGAATATACTAACATTTTGACGTTTGTATATCACCTATGTATATTGTTTGGAAATGACAAAAGTAAAACATGAATGAATGAATAAAAAAAAAAATTGAATACTCAACTCACTTGCACCAAACCCAAATTTACTTTGTTTCTTAGGTGATCGATTTTCAACACTTTGACACTATGCTGCACACATAGGTAAATAAGAACATTTCTGTGTTAAATAGTTTAGGTGCCATTTTCTAGCACAATAGCGGTATAGCAATAGCAATTCTAACTTTGACATTTCTCTCTGTCAGCAATCAAGTCGTATCAAGAATGAAGACTGGCTGTCACTAGAGATACATGAGCGTAATTATGAAATTTGCCTGAAAATCAGAAAATACTGAAACCATCAATATAATGCCGTATGATGTTGATTTAGTATTCATTAAGGAGATGTTAGATTAAATCAGTTCTTCAAGTAAAAAAAAACCAGCAAAGTTGATACGAAAATGTTACTTTGATTAACTTTTCAAAGCGAAAAATAAAATGATCTGCTCCTGAGCGCCAGGAACGCAAATGTGCCAACGCCTTGACGTACAGGAATCAATTAGAATACCCCGATCCCTCTGCCTTGGAAAAAAAATGGAGGAGACCGATGGAAATCTATTGGTCTGGCACAAGTTCTTGGTCTGAGCCAGTGGATGTTGATAGCAGTAAAACATCCCAATGACTGACGAAGCAACACACCGAGTCACTGACAGTAGGTCAAGTTAGTTAACAGCTTAATATTTATTATTAATCCTTACGTAATAATGTTTTCTGTTAGATCTCTTTCGACTGAGATATGAGCACAATAGAAAATGACCTCAGAAGAATATCCTATGTCCATTTTGCCTTTCACATTGAAGTAAACTCTACTTTCACTTTGAAGGAATAACACTGAATTCTAAGACGTAACAGATTGACTCTAAAAGATATAATACAGTAATTCGATAGATCAGCATCAGTATTTTGAGGGTCTTCATCCGGAGTGATTAATTTCAGGAGCTTACCTTGTCAGTATTGTGTTATTCCAAAGAGCAATGCGCTTTCCGACGAAGACTTGGGACAGGCAGGCGAACTTCACGCGAGCACGTCGTCTGTTTGGATGGGCAACCAGCGGCAGCATTCGCTTCCTTGCCTCCTTGCTTGCAGTGCGACGGCGCAAAAATCGATCCTGTACCGTAAAAATATCCTCCGAAATCCCGGCACTGAATTCCACAAGTGGTAACAATCAAATCTTACACTTCGAAGATAATGGATTGTTCCAAATTTTAAAGGTTCAGCACGAGAAGAAAATGCGAAAATGGACACAGGAGTCCACCGACTTACACAAATTCGCATTTCCCCGCGAGAATATCGTTTGCAGGTTCAGAACGAACGATTACGATGCACGACGCTATCGCGATACCATATGATACAGTGCGCATTGCCATGGGGGGGGGGGGGGGGGGGGGGAACTCGCCGCGTAACAGGGACACGGCAACTTCGGTTTACTGAAAACTATCATCTCCACCTTGACTCATCCACTAAAAAAGACATGGTACCGGGTACTACGCAGTCCTGTGTATTCAAATGCCATAAATGGTTCTAGTTTAAAGCCTCGAGTAAATGTTTGTTTTCTTATTTCATTTGCTTCATACTTTCATATTTTGCATGCTTTGGGTCTACGCTAAACAGACATCAGGCTAGCCTATAGCTTGGCTTGCCATTTCTGAGCGGAAATATTTGTCTCACATAAAGAAAATTAAAAATAAAACTGAACAAGAAAACGAACCAATGGACAAACACATATCACTCTATCTAAAACAGTATTTACGACCAATTTCATGACCAAAGCTGACAGTTTTAACTACAAAGTTAACGAACGTGACAAAGGCAGTCTTTTATTATCTCAACATATATTCATTATCGAATTAGGAGGCTTTTGTTTTTAAATTTTGCAATGCGGATGTAAACATCACAATGAGGTGGATCGTTTTTTTTTTAAATCTTTACAAGCTATTCAATTTAAATTCTTAAACTCTCCCAAATATTCCGGGATTTTTCCTCTTTAGTGATAACATTAGAATCTTGAGTAAGTTCCACATAGAGCATTTGATATTATTAGATGGATTAGGCACCTTGGAAATCCCATATATTATTTAATAATGATACTACTACTACTATACTACGACGACGACGACGACTACTACTACTACTACTACTACTACTACTACTACTACTACTACTACTACTAATGATAATAATAACAATA
Source organism: Diadema antillarum (assembly GCF_040938485.1). Taxonomy (NCBI): domain Eukaryota; kingdom Metazoa; phylum Echinodermata; class Echinoidea; order Diadematoida; family Diadematidae; genus Diadema; species Diadema antillarum. The sequence continues at coordinate 2,243,355 of NW_027271292.1, read as the reverse complement.
ATAACAGTAATATTGATAACAGTAATAATGATTCTATTATTATTGTCATCATCATTATCATTATTATCATTGTTAGTAGTTTAGTAGTAGTTATAGTAATACTAGTAAAATAGTATTACTTGACTTTCCAGGGGTAGATCTCACTTAATCAACATTTTCATTTGGCTCGGACACTACTGGAATGTTCGTTTTACACCATTGTTACGTTGAAGCAATCCGACTGTTGAAAAAATTGAAAACGGTTTTGCTTTCTCATAAACTTTCTCCAGAAGATTTTCATCATAAATATTATGAGATAAAGGGATAATGAGATAGCGTGCGTTAGGGAAATCAAGTTTAACTGAATCGACCGCTAAATCGTATCCCGAAGTCGATAATGGGACTACAGTAAATCTATCTAGCGCCATCTCCGGCCAATCGCCACACAAATTATTACGGTTTTTAATAATAAGTTTTTGTCGTTGTTGTTTTTTCAGTATCGTCATTGTATGACATTGTATCACTTACAGTGTAAAGTGATTCAAGATAATGTCGTGAAATCTTAGGGTGAGTTGCTTAGTAACCACGTGTCTTCGGGAACCTGTCGAATTCTGTATAAAACCTACAGGGCGTCAGAATTACGAATGACTGGCTTACGTCGGACGTGTTTTTTTTTTCCAGAGTAACTGCAAATACATTCATCAATACCTTGCGTGTGATTGATTTATGCACTCTTTATGCTTTCTCTCTCTCTCTCTCTCTCTCTCTTTCTCTCATATATATATATATATATATATATATATATATTATATATATATATATATATATATATATATATATATATATATATATATATATGAAGAGAGAGTTATTTAGTTACTTAGACAGAAAGATAACTAAATGTAACATTGGACTTGAATATGCACCGAGATACATATCATCGTTCAATATATTCCAGGGAATCACGCTTTTGACACTTTTAACACCGGTGGGTTTTTTTTTTTTGTCTCAAGGTACTACACACATGAAAAATTGAATACTATCGTGAGTTTTTATTTCAGAGATTGCTTTCGACTTATTTTCCTATACGAATCAGTCAAATGACGGCAAATGCCGTGAAATTATACATTACAGGTCAGAATGATTTGTCGGTAATTGACAAGGAAAAGGCAGAAGAATTCATAATGATTCTTTATTACATTCAACCAATACAAATGATCGGAATATCAATGACAACAGAAAGGAATCATGTAGGCTTTGTGAACAACAAAATATTGACGGAACATTTTTGAAATGCTGACGTTATCAAAATCATGCAACAAAGGAAACAGGTCACCTGTCAAAACAGAGCAGATGCACGTAAGCTATATTCCTGGCCATTTTGAATTACCCAACATTCATTGGTCGATCAATCAAAACTGTTGGTTGATTGAGGTTGCCTACAAAATTGATAGCTTTGCAACTTTCCTCACATAAGGTAGGCCTACATGTGACGTTATGTATCATCATACGACAAAATATATGAAGAAATCATAATCGTTGATCTAATGAATTTATTACCGGCAGTGATTTGATTGATTTTCAACAATATAGCGTGGATTGTCATATAGTTTGGTTGTTTTTTAATTCAAACATGGGAAACGTTGCATTCGTGCTCGAATCAATGTCGGGCGTTCCTTGGCAGAGAACCATGAGTCACTAATCTAGTCGATATAGAGGAGTTTGTTGGGCGAGCCAGACTCTACATCCGTAAGCCTGTTGTTGGTAGCATCAGAAAGAATAGCGTCCCTGACTTGCAATGGGCTCATACCAGGATTGTTGCCCAGTAGTACGGCAGCCACTCCTGGGGTAAGAAGAATATTCATGCACACATGTTGTTTTGTATTGGTATATGAGCAATACAATTATCTTTTAACCTAACCGTTCCCCTTCAAAATATGCCCGTTTGCTCCATCGATAAGCACGCACACCTTATCGAACATGTAGTGTTGTTTAAACAAGAACTCTATAATATTGGAACAGATTGGCATATTGCCTTATATCAACGTAAATAAGTGCAATCAGTTGCAATAAGAAGAACTTGACATGGTCAAGTTGGTATTAAACTCTAAAGATATTTATGTACAATTAACTTTATGATTTTCAATTTGGTTTCATATTCAAGATACCATTGCACATGAGTATACACGTAATATGCATACTCAAACGTACAAACGAGTGCCAGACATTTAAAGAGTAATAGTGCCGACAAGGCTCGCTGGAAGAACCCTACAATAAGAGAGAGAGAGGGAGGGAGGGAGAGAGAGAGAGAGAGAGAGAGAGAGGGAGGGAGAGCGGGAGAGGGAGGGGAGGGGGAGGTATGAGATGGAGGGAGGGAATTATGTTTGGTTGTAAATGTTTCTGTCTGTTTGCTCACCTGCAACGTGTGGGCAGGCCATGCTGGTACCACTCCATGCATCAGTGGCCGTGTCGTTAGTTTGAATTGAACTGACAATGTTTACACCTGGTGCGAAGATGTCAACACAACTCCCATAGTTGGAAAAGTAGGCACGAGTGTCGGTGTTATCGGTGGCACCAACGGTGATGGCCTGGAATATAAGAGGAAAAATGATGATAAAAAATGATTTTACCATTTCATGAAGTTCTCAGAATCAAACATTGTCGAAATATCCTTCAAAGGAAATAAAAAAACTACTAGTAACCTTGGTGACAGAGCTTTCATGTATGCTGCTCTGAAATTATTATTATGGAATAACCCCCCCCCCCCCTGTTTGTAAGACAAGAAGCTACGATAGTGTTTAAGACCAGGTGCATATCTGAAAAATTACATACTTAGTTTCAATTGAGTATGTAATGACTACTACTTTGTAATGCACGGTAGATTATATCATTATCCAGTAGTTGCGTATCTGCACATGTCCTTTATTATTGTTATTATTATTATTATTATTATTATTATCATCATCATCATCATCATCGTCGTCATCTCGTCATCATCATCATGATTGTTTTTATGATAAAATCTTAAACGAAGCATTTAGGCTATGAAGGGACATAAGGAAAAGCCAATGTATCATAGACATAGGAGACAGGGTATGGAAATTTGAGTAACCTCGGAAATGAAAAATCATCGCACGTGGAGATAATATACAAATGATGCACAGGATAGAGTGTGTTAGTGTAGGCGTGGTGCACTCGAGGGTATTTACAATTGTGAAACATGCACGAGGCGAAGCCGAGTGCATGTTGCACTACATTGTAAATACCCGAGAGTGAGCTACGCCTCCACTAACGCCACGAAATAATCCTGTGCATCATTTGTTTTATAAAATGGGTCGAAAATTCGAAAACTAACATCATTTTTCAGCATTTTTCACGACCCTTTGTGGGTCAAGACGTCCGAAGATGTTCGTCCCAAACATTTACGCACGTCGCACTCGCGGAAGTCCCGCACATACAGTATAAGTATAATGGGGGGTTGGGTTTCCGGACACTTAAGTTCCCGCATGAAAACTTACTTATTTTACATAGAATATGCACCCTTTACCTTAAAGACTTGATATAGACTCCTCATATAGGCCTACTAGACAACATACTCTGAAAACGGCGTGAGAATTAACCTGCTAAATCGTTGGATTTGCTCTTCAAAGTGACTCCATGTACGCGTCCGGTCCCATAACGCTTGGTCTACTGTACTGTACAAAGTGTACGTATAGTAGAGTATACGTACGTACGCCACACCTTATGCACAAGGGAAGACAGGCCGGCCGGCCGGTGTAGCGGCAGATAGCGTTCCGCGGCGTTTTTTGTTCTAAAACAGTATCCGCCGGCAGTTATCGTTTCAATCGGCAGTTATCGTTCCGACATGGGCTGAAATCTGCCGCGATTAGTTACGGCAGATACTGTACAGCGGCGGATTTTGTACGTACAGGCTACTACGTTGTAATAGCGTTGCTTAACCTGCCGCGTGCACGTGATCTTCGTCAGGGACTGTCAAAAGAGTTCCGCGCTGCGCGGATTAGGTTCCAAGTGGCTACTGTATTGCTACCAATAGTTGCGCGAGCTTTACGGCAGCCATTTAGTAAGCAAAATGCTGCATGAATCGTCACGAGATGGAGTGAATTCTGCCTCCCTATGAATACACAACAGGGACTTATGCCTCTCTTTGAATACGCTACAGGGACTCACGGTTGACATTTTTATAATCTGTTGACATTTTTATAATCTGCGGACATTTTTAGGCACCCTTTAGGTTTCAATAAATCTGAGACTTGCTCTTCAGCCATGTGAAATTGTCCCAAAGTTATATCAATCGAGATATCTAATGCACAATTCGTCGGCGTTTTCACGAACCGACGCTATTTCGTTTTTGAGCGAAAATGCAGTTCTGAGAAAATCGCGTTTAAAGATCTCACAAGTTTTAGACAACGTTTTCAATGACTTTTCCTGTCTTGTGTGTGAAAATTTTGACAGGGTGATGAGAGTGGAAGTTGTTCTTCCTATCCATAGTGTAATTTTAGTGTGAATTCAAAAAATTTACGATATTTCTGTCTTCAAACTCACTGCGTCGGTTCGTAAATCCATCGTTTCTTGCGCGCACCATAGGTTATGTACTTAAGCGCGGGTCTCACGAACCGACGTAAGTTGTATTACGCCGGTTCGTGAGACCCGCGCTGTAGGGCCTGTACAATAGGTAACGTGCAATACGCGTGTATTTACGAACCGTCGCTATTTCATTTTCGTATGTGTTTACATACAAATACTATTAGGGCTATACCTGCTTATCAACAATAACCTTATTAATTGAAATTAATTGTCATGTAATGATTGTTGTGATGATTACAATACATTTAGTGATAATTAAGATGATAATACAAGCCAGTTTCTCTTAATTGTTCTAAAAAGAGTGTTGTCATTGTTTTCATCTTCATTTAGTACACGCAGGTATTGTTATTATAGCTGTGGTTGATCGTTCCAAAGATTTCTTTGCCCCCCCTTTTTTGTGGATATATTATTATTTAACACTTTTGCATTTGGACATCTATCATTTGGTAATACATGTATTCGGTATACTGTGTTTCATATTTTTTACTTTTTACTGTTTTTTTTTTACTTAATTAACTTACTTTTTCATTTTTTCACATTATTTTTAATTCAAATTCAATTCACTTCTTTCATAATTATGAATGTTTGTTCTAAGATGAAGGATACCGCTAAATCTTGGGAAAAAGACGTGCCAGTCAATAATAATTACTTGTATTTACTCATCTTTCATACTCATGCATGCACTGTTATTTCTTTCTCTGAAATAATATATTAATTTCTTTATTTCTTATTATTCCACATATTTGTGACATTTACTTTGTCACAATTTTTATCAGTGTCATTATTGTCATTTGGCTCGCATGCGAATTCACTCATAATTCCTCATTTTCCATCTTTCTCTTTCCTGCTCAACAGATTCTATGATAGCTGCACCTGATCATATAAAAACATAAACTCATCCTGCATGCACTCTTCGAAACTGATAAACTCCTAAAAATACATGAATATCGACACTATCAGAATTTCAAGCTTCATTTTAAATATATAATAATGGTCATGTTTTATTATGCCTTTTGCAGCAATATATTGAAGAGGTACATTATGTAATCGAAGAAACATAGGTCTGCAATAGAATATCAAATTTGAATTATTCAGAGATGAGTAATGACAATGGGAAGGATAACAATTGTGGAAGAGCTCCATAAATCAATACATATCTAATTGCAAATGGAGATGGAATCAAGATTCAAGAATATGTGTAATTCAAGTTCATTATTATATCAGTTCTTGTGTGTTCACAAAAAGAGGAACACAGTTCGAACATGCACACCAAATCTTACATCGTACATTTACATCTATAGAGTGCGGACGGAACATATACAAGAGAAAGAATAACATTCTCAAATTAATATATCAAGCATAACTACATGTATGTATATGACCACACAAAGATGTTACTGCATATGCATGAAGCTTGAGAGTGCTGCAACACCTATATGCTCAGATAAAAACTTGATGTATATCATACAAAAGAGAAGAGGTACTGCATGTACATGTAGTTACACTATTCACAGGACAGTAGAGAAAAAGCACGAGAGAGAGAGGGAAATGGGAGTCTAAAATAGGTCGATGTAAGGAGTGCCAAGCCAATTAAGTCTCTAATAGAAGTCATACATATATAAGGAAACAAATTAATCACAACATAAATGATCATGCTCTTGTTAACCAATAATTAGCATCTAAAAATGTGTGTAGAAAGCCCATAATATCAGCCTTTCGCCCCGAAGGCTTGTTACATATGAGAAAAAGAGAAATTTTGGCCGACCCCCCCCCCCTCCCTGTGAATCCTTAATCCACCGGTACTATAAACACATTCTGAGAATGTGTTTTAGTACATGTACTAGCAAATTCACAAGAGGGTTGGGGAAATTCAGCCAAAATTGTGTGTGGCTAAAATAATTAAAAAGAAAGGTCATCAGCAAAACTACGGGGTGGATGCAGACGAATTTTCATGTGATGACTAAAAAATATGCAGCTAAAGGGAAAAAAAAAGACGGCGGAGAGGGGCCAAGGCTAATTTGACTCCCCTCCCCCCCCCCCCCCCACCAAAAAACAAACAAACAAACAAACACCACTGTTTTACAGCACCTTTAAAGGACTCTTAATTTTTTGTTTGTTAAAAACAAACGTCTCGAAGTAAAGAATTCCATATTGTAGGCGAAATGTAGACCGATACAGTGTATAAAGTGTACATCCCAAGCTATTAAAGAAAAGAAAAACAGATTATGAATATCATTTAAAGTAAGAATTTCAGTGTGTTTAATCATCTTTAGTTGAGTTGCAAATGACATGTACATATTTAATAAGAGCAGTAAACTTCGAAGCGCCCCCAAGCCCTTCTATACTTAATTATTCATGTGTAAAGGTAGCGCCAGGGCACTCCGGTGGTCTAGTGGTTATGACGCTGGTCTAGTAATCCAGAGGTCGTGGTTCGAATCCTGCTTGGGCTGCCTGTGATTTTTTTTTTCACAGCAGCCTACAAACTGCACACTGCAGTTGCGTGCGTTACTACGGATGGAGACAAATGAATAATCTATTATTTTAATATACGATGTTTGACATCCTTATTGCAATCACTTTCTTTAATTGTAAATTTAGAGACATAATGAATTATTATTAAAAGAAATCAAATTTCTGTATTTTGTTGTGAGTTTGCATGGGAACATACACGTATCATAATTTACAATTTTAGTTAGATAAAGAACATCTTATAACAGAACTGTCTAGTGATGGTTGAATAATTATGTCAATTTGTTATAAGTCCTATCATTTACATGGAGTGCATGTTCCCATGTTTATAAGAATCATACGTGACACATTCAAAGTGGGTTGAAGACAACAAAATAATAAATAAAAGAATAAAGGAGAATAGAACTTAATCTGATTACAGCATCATCTAAATATTGCCAATGTGCACTTAGAAATCTATCAAGATTTATCACAAGGTTATGATTACCACACAAAACCTTCAAGATTTATTATCATGAAATACATACCAATGAACACTTAAAAAAATCTAACATTCCATATCCACATGAAGCTTTCCTTGATATAAATGTCTCTCTGTAGTGTTATTAAAGTGTAGCAAAATTGTAATTACGACATCACAGAATGGAATGCCTTGTTTTCACCTTCAATCTTAGGATCTCCTTTCATGTTTCCACTTTACAATCACATTTCACTGTAGATATACCGTCCTTATGTTGTCGCCCTTCATCCCAATTTCTTCCTTCTATCCTATCTGTAGATTGTCTTCTTTCCTAAGCCATTGTATTCACATTCCTTGATGATCAGCACGATGCTGTACTTTTTTCTTCTTCTCTGAAACAGTCCAGCTCTTCGCTACTGCATGGCATCAGTCATCTGAAAGAAAAGACAGAAATTAAGAACTTTCAATTAAAATCAAACATCATGATACAAGATACAACTTTCATTTTGAGAAAAAGAAATCAGCCAACTAAACTGTAGTTGAAATTATTTTGCTCTATTTATATTAAACATAAAACAAAACGGTATACAGGATCAAAGAATGTCAAAAAAATACTGCTGTTTTTGATGCATATTCAAATTGTCTCGCCTTTTACATATTTTAATGATGCAAGATCTTATGTCTAGCACTTAGTAAGTCTCATGTAGAATTTAAATTATTATTCACATGAATAAATCTGCATGTCCTTGTAAACAAGGCATTGCTTTGAAAAAGCTGAATATTACTAATTGCATTTGGGAAAGAGTCTACGACAATCAAACTTGTTTATTATCAGAGACTTTAACATCTTAATTAGACCTACACTCTACATTACCATTGTATTCACATCCGTTGGTGATGTACACGACCCTGTACTTTTCCTTTTCTTTTCTGAGACAGTCCAGTTCTTCGCTACTACATGGCACCAGTCATCTGAAAGAAAAGAAAGAAATTAAGAACTTTTGATTAAAATCAAACATCATGGCACAAGATACAACTTTAATTTTGAGAAGAAAAAAAAAATCAGCCAACAAAACTGAAGTCGAAATTATTTTGCTCTATTTATATTAAACATAAAACAAAATGGTAGGCCTTTGCAGGATCAAAGAATGTCAAAAAATGCTGCTGTTCGTATTTGATGCATATTCAAATTGTCTCTTCATTTACACATTTTACTGATGCAAGATATTATGTTTAGCACTTGGTATGTCTCATGTAGAAATTGAATTATCATTCACATGAATATAAATCTACATGTATTTGTAAACAAGGCATTGCATTGAAATAGCTGAATATTACTACATGTACCTGCATTTGGGAAACAGTCTATGACAATCAAACCTGTTTCTTATCAGAGACTGTAACATCTTAATTAGACCTAGACTCTACATTATCATTCAGCTTTTAAAGGTATTAACCATTCACCTATAAAACACTGGCATTGTCATGTGCATCATATTTCTTTGATACTGCACATATTTTCATGAAGTCTGCACAAGAATGCAAATGAAACACGTCTGTTGTTTGGTATTTATGAGAAAAAAAATCACTAACCCGGAAGTCCTTGGCCTTAGGAATAACACGTGGCGAGTTAGTAGGAATTGACGTTAAAATAGAATAAGAATAGATCTACTAAATAGGCCTTTGCCTCATGAATGTCTGGTCTAATTACAGACTAAGTGAAGTCTAGACCTTTCACTTTTAAGTTACCAGTGGTTCACAAAATTTATATTATAGATCTAGACTACATCTAGATCTAGACATCTAATACTATTAGATCTTGGCAACTTTTGTCTTTGTGACACGAAATTAACACGTCACGGATGATATTGCGGCGATATCCAACAGGATGACAGTACCACTATTACTGACTCAGTAAGTTGACATAGATAACTAACATCAACTTGTTAACGTACGTTAGAGATGGCACCATATACAATAACCGGTGACACTGACACTGACAGATCTAACGACTACGTTTAGACTAACGTTAAAGAGTTAGACTCGCCATCTCAGTAAGTCGGCCAAAGACAAAGTCAATACAGGGCTAAGTCAGTGTTACTGTTATGTTAGGCCTAACAAATGTTAACGGTTACTCGGTTAGGTTAGGTTTACCAGGACTCAAGAGTCCTGTTAAATCAGTCGAGGGACATTTCTTAGAAGTCCTTCGATTCCAAGAATAAAAAGGGTGAAAGAACAAAGGGAAAAAAGGAAAGAAGAAAGGACAAAAGATTATGTATGGATGCTGTGGAAATCGACAGCGCTACTGTACTATCAATCACGCGTGAATATGTAAACGCCATTTGGTTGGGCCGCATTCACAAGTTTTAGGGAAAAAAAGCCCCACCGCTGTGCTTCAACGGTACTCCACTCGAACTAACGTTAGACATAATGTCACATATCTACACACAGTACGGTACTAGGGCTGAATTCACAAGTATACTATAACACTGCACTGTACAGGAAAGCCACCTAACCTGTAGAGTACTACTCGTAGTGTTTAGGTAGTATCACTAGACCACATACTGTCATAGATGACATCTAGGTACTCTACACCAACGCTGCACACTGGCACTGGTCCGACGGTCCCTGACCAGGAAAAATCACTGTTGGACACTGACCAGTAACTTTTTCAGGAATGGACAAGTAAAAATTGGGGGAAAAAATGGGTGGACTCTACCTACTATTACCACTAGTCTAGATGTAGATCTAGAGCTAGACTATATACTCTGTGTTAATTTGACTTGGTCTTAGACTTCAGCTGATCTTAGTTTTAGTAACTGGCATTACAAGTAAAGTCTTAACTTAGACTTAATAGTTAAACTTGAAAGTTAAAGTCTAACATGTCTAACTTTATTCTTTACTCTTCCTTTGAGTTTTACTTTCAGACTTTTTACTTTTTTTTTAGTTTAGTAGGCCTACTTTGTCAATCTCATGATTTCATTTTCAACTCAAGTCAAGGCATAGCCATGAGTGTCTTCGAGACTTTGACATCTTGCATGTCTTGCACACAGACGTTACGACTACAGTACTCAGTAGTCTCAGAAGTAACGACACAAGTTGAAAAGAAACTATAAATAATATGATTTGGGATCTAATTTGAAATTGGATGGCGTTTACAGACTAGGCTTCATAAGCATCACGCGATTGAATACATGGGACTACACTCTACCGCAATTAATGGTTATGGTAGTCCAACTGAAACTGTTATTTTGAGCATGATTTTAATAGGATTATAGCTTACCATTCACTTCACTCGTGGACAGTGGGCTGGCTTAGGTCGTCATTCATCTTTCAGATGGTTTGGTTCTCACTCTGAGATCTGGATTAGGGCCAAAACCTAATTCTAGGCCAGTAAGTTGAACAAAGCTCAAAATAATGCAACTGCGACGGTTCGTAAAACCCGCATTGCTCTTCACCCTAGCAATTCGGGTTTCACGAACCGGCGTATCTTTACTGCGTCGGTTCGTGAAACCCCTTTTTCTCAATTTCTCGATATTTCGAGTACCGTCGTTTTTTTCTTTCTTTGATAAAATTAAGAATAATTAATTTTGTGATCTAAAATTTTGGGATTTGGTAGAGTTTTGAAAGCACTTTCATTTGGTACCAATATCTCGATTTTGAAAATTTTGACCAAAATCGAAATAGCGTCGGTTCGTGAAAACGCCGACGAATTGTGGACAGCCCCCAAATTACTATTTTTCAATAATATGTGAAGAAATTTGGAAGCTTTATGTGACTTTGCACAAACTCTCCTTGGTATTTGACTTAGAGTTTGCTCCTCACATTTTCACTGCCCAAAAATCTCCAAACGAGGAGATCTTTTCTCATGCATGGCCGCTTCCTATCTTTTATTATATTTATGCAAATGTTCAGTTAGCTAATACATAGAAATATTGATCTAAATTGCTGAATATAGTTCCCCCATATGTAAAACTTGAATTCTTCACTTTACAAGTGGCTTTCTAAATCAACATTTTGTGACCACTTTGTGTTAGGATAACAGTAAGAAGAGCAGAGAAAAATCTGGGATAGCCATAAGTGTCCAATCCACACCTTTTATTTAGAATCTGTCTTCTTTTTCTAAAACTTCTCTTTTGATGTCGAAATTAATATTTGGCAATCTTATACACACTGAACGATTTCATCTTCATTTAATAGACAAATAGAAAAAAGTTGATGTTTCAGGGCCATCTTTTTTTCTTTAATAAAAACAGATGGGCAATTAAAAAAAAACCAGATTCAATGATAAATTGAAATCCACTACTCATTTGAGATTTGTGCAAGTCAAAGATGATTTAGAACTCATAATCTTTTCAACAGTAGGTCCATTATATATACATTGTTTGTCATACCAAGATTGTAATTAATGGAGGAAACCTTTTAGAGCATCAATTTTCAATTCAGTGGCATAGTGTACTCTAATTTCGCAAGAAGTTATAGTCTTTTCATCTGTAAGACGTGTCATCATGTAGGATAATGGCCAATGGACTTAGCTGAGTCGGAAAGGGGGGTTACCATGCACCCTATACATATAGTTTTTAAATCTACTTCATCTAGACCAAGTTTGTGCGTAGATTTCAAAAATGCTATGTTAACAGGTCAAAGCGTGTCCCATAGTGGTCAACAATCCGTTTTCATGGTAACGCATGGTGAAAATGTCAGTATCTCATAAAAATACATGTAACCTTTGATGAAATTGTTCAATTATCATGACTTTGGTCTCAAATTAAAGAAAAGGAAATTATCTATATGATAATACCAATTATGTAGGGGGTTATACTAATCTTCATATTAATTCTGAGGCCAGAATTCATTTTTTTTCATATTTTTCTAGCAAAAATGCATTTTTACCATAATACTAATCTATCTCTAAATCATACCAAAACAAATTCAATTTGTTTGAACATTCTTCAAAATTATACCAAATATGTATGTAATGAAATATGAAAATTTCGTAGATATTGCTAAAATAACAAGAAAGTTACGGCCATCCAAAGTTGACATTGACACCTTTCGAGACGTATTCGACGAAAATCGAGGCTTTTCCTGCTTGCGTAATGAATATTTATAAGATAATTTCTCGCATGGCTACGAAAAAAAAAGATACGTGCGGACCAGAGCTAGCTGCTCCACATCAACCACGGAATACCGGTCTGGAGTGTAAGTGGAGGCAGCGAAACAGCAGCAGCGAGGGGCGGAAGCAGCAAATATAGAGGTATTGTACGTGAAACTTGAAATGGAAGCAGCGAACAAGCAGGGGCGCATTGGCAGAAGCAGCGAAAAGAAGAAACCACAGTGAGAAGCAACGATATTAACGATACCTGCGCTTCAGAACAGTATCCGCCAGTGTTAGGACACGATCTGCCGGCGGATACTGTTTTAGAACAAAAAACGCCGCGGAACGCTATCTGCCGCTACACCGGCCGGCAGCCCGAACTAGAAGTTGTTTACAGGATTGACAGCGCGTATGCATGCAATTCATCAAAGGAGCCGCCGCGCGCACAGACGATCGGCAATCTACTATAGGATTACAGGCAGTGCAATTGTACTGAAGTAAAGGAAGGAGGTGTGTCTCATTTCAGCGCTTCCTATTGGCTACATTCTTGAACCCATTTTATAATTGTCCTTCATTGCTATAATCTCTCGAATAAGACATAGGCCTAAAAGCCCTAAATATGGGGAATTTGATTGAGTGTGACACGAGCACCCTTATCAACCTCATCTAATTATATATTTAGCAAGATTGTATTGCTCAATTTTTCCCCTCAATATTTACTTTAGTATCTTTTGTACGTAAAAGGAAGCGACAGGTACTGGTCCAATTTTTTGTTTTTGTTTTTTTGAACAGATGTGAGATTAACTGAGATCTATAGTTTAGAAGTCAGTACACTAACGACCGACAGAATAAATGAGACGCGCTTACAGCTGGAGCACGTGCAGGCGAGTACCAGCACGCATTGGCGTCAGAGTTTCCCGCAGCCGCCACGGGGACGATCCCCGCTGCCGCAGCTCCGGCCACTGCTTCATCAACTGCCGGACGGTAGAACAATCCAAAGGACATTGACATGACCGCTGGTAGGGTGGCGATACTTGTAGTGTAGTCAATAGCTGGGAGCGGGAAATATAAACATCATTAGATGCGATTTTCTGAAAAAGTTCTCCTCTAACTAGCTTGTATTAAAAAAAAAAAGAATTCACCGGAGTGCTTTAACCAAGTTTTCATGAACAGAATTCAAGAAAAGTTCACAGCGGTCTCAGAATAATGCGGCACACAGGGGGTCTTACATCAAGGCCCACATAGAGAAGAGTTGGTTTTATCAGTAATTTAATGCTAGAGTTTGGTAATGAGCTGGTGGAACAAATTGATTTATATCTTTTTCCCCTTTTGCAGAACTTCATAACTTCTCACAACCTCTTCCTTTGATAGATCTGAATGTGTCAAGTAGCGAACCAGGTATTAAGAATAATAACTTTCTTGTGCCTTGTCTCTGTCAACCAAGCAAAGGTTTTCCTTTAAAGTGTTGACCGGAATAATATTTTGTGGATAAATCTTGGTTTCATTGCTAAGGCATATCACAAAGAATGCTCGACCATCTATAGGCGTTTTCACATCAGCCCGATGTTTCGAAATAGCGCGATATTTTCTGACTTGGGAAAGATATCTCGAGCTTGGATTTTTATCGGGCTGATGTGAAAACGCCTAATGTGATGTCGGTGGCGTGGAAGCTTGTTTTCCAGGTGACAGCTATCACAACAACATTGCAAATTAGATGTTGAGCTTGAGTTGAGATGTTTTGTTCTACCTCAAAGTATAAAGAATTTGTCAACTAGGCAATGTTATCTCCATTGTATCTCTGTTCCTTTATTTGTCTGTAAAATTTCTGTGTTCACTTTGTGTAAGACTATTTTTGAGAGACTTTGCGGCAGTAAAGGCTGTAAATGAAATATCGCGTAAATTGTACAGTTATACAATGGCATGCTAGTATATTTTAGTGACGTTTTGCATTTTCTCTGTTATAAATTTCATATGCTTCGCAGTGACAAATAACAATCTCATGGTACAATATATGATCCATAAAGAAATGGAGAAGTTCAGAAAGAAAAGTGATGTTAGTCTCATCAGATGGTAAGCACTGAAAGTTTTATTATTGTTTCATAAACATGAAGAGAATAACCCAACTTCCAGTTTCAGTTTTGATATTTTGTTTGTTCACTTTTAAAAATATAAGGAAATACACACAAAATGAATACACAATTAAAATGGCAAAAATCAGAGACTCGTAATATTACTTGTATAACATAATATAGACATACAGGTAAACAACAAGGAAATGACGTACGAGTGAAAAATTATATATTTTGAGGTACAATGTGGAGGATAAAGTCATCAACAAGCATTGTGCTTGACTGGGATGACTGCCTTAGATGACAATAAATTCATGAGAAAACTCAGAGTTTTGATTGGAATTGGAATGGAAAACAAAAAAACACTTCAACCTATCATTTCATGACATGTGTAGTGGATGGAACATATTGCATTGAATATCGAACTATAAGCAGACAGATAAGAAGGACAAAGAAGGGGATTGTTATGGCACATTTTGGTAATTTACTACCAAAATGTGCCATAACAGGGATACCTAAAATAGAGAGGAGGAAGAAAAGAGATTAACAGTGCTTGAAGGATTGGAGCCGTCTCCTTATCATATGCAGATTGTTACCTAGGAATTCTTATTATATTGAGCATTCGAGCTGGAGTAATAAGATGAGCAGCAACAATAAACATATAATTGAAATCTATATAGTAGATGATCGAGTCGGATTATTTTGAAACCAACAAGTATACGATGGCTGCATGAAGTATTTACAGCAGATTAAACAGCTATTTTAGTAGGGCACTGTAGGGCCTACCTTTCAGCACTTTCTTTTTTTTTTTTGCAGCATACAATTCTGGCGCGATGTTACATCGTATCCCAGGAAAGGGTGGTCACGTCATGTAGTGTTTATGGAGCTATAGGGCTCTCGGAGAGAACGAGTTAGAGGGACTGTTCTTGACTCTCTGTACACTTAAAGATTAGGCTAATAATGCTCCCTGGTGTCACTGTTAAAGTCTCTGTGGGATTGTCTTCACTGTTTCTTAAGATTTAGGACTCGGTATGTTTTCAGGCCCCTTTGGGCCCTTTTGGATTAATGATGGTAAGGAAATGCCTGCATGTGGTCATTGTGAGGTCCTTACAGATTCGATCACTATTCTTGACAGTTTGAGTGAAAGGGATGAATAACATTAAATGAATGTTACATGAAAAGGGATATCGTATGAACATGTAAATTAATGATATATTGTGTTCAAATGAATGGCTACCAAGAGAGGATATCGTGTCAAGAGCATGAATCGAAATGATTCAATACGCCGAGTAATTCTCCTCACCTGCCACTATATCTGCGGCTGACCCACGGCCCTCGCAATCGAACAAACGAACGGAGACTATGTTCGCGTTTCGCGCGATCCCATGTATACCGCCCGCAGCGGTACCGGCACAATGAGTTCCGTGTCCATGACAGTCATCTCCCTGTTGTCGGTAAAAAGAAAACAAAAGTGGCTTTGAATTCGTCTTTATTCTATATTTGCTTATTTTATGGTAGCTTATTCTGGTCATACAAAATTGGTACATTGCAGACCCAAAGGCTGAATTGTGTGCTTCTTGTGTATATGTACAAACCAATAATTCTGCCCTTTATAAAGAGAACAAACTTTATACGGGCCTTGCATTCCCTTAGCCACAAATGAAATTCCATCTCAAAATATAAATTTGAATTAAACACCCATTTTACATGGAAAATTGCTACTGAAAATTATGTATTTTCACGATTTTGGTACGATTTCTTTAAATCAAAGGGGCGGCTCGTCTTTGAAGTAGGCTTAATGACTATAATCAACTCTGTTCAAATTGACAATTTTTTTCGTTGAGTTATTTTTTATTGCAACTGATTAACAAATTGCCCTACATCGACGTACAAAAAATAACAACAAAACTCGACGGAAGAATTTCATGAATTTGAATAATTGTCCAGTACCAGCTGTGGTCGTAGGTTCGAATCATGCCTATGATTTCATTTGTTGTGGCGACTACTTAAACATTGATCAATTCAGTGCCTATTTACGTCGATGTAGGGCAATATATTAATCAGTTGTATTAACTTCATGTTTTATATCTATATTCTCACAAATAAATGTCATGTTTTTCTAGAAATCCACATACTAAAGATGATTATGCAACGAATATTTTCTGGATTTTCTGAAAGCGGTCAAAAACCTATTGAAAAGAGGCTTTTTATTAATAGTAAGCAAAGGAGATTCGACGGATATCTGGAATTACGACGCGTCATCATAATAAACAACCTCATCAATATTCAGTTTCAGTTTCAGTTTCAGTTTCAGTTTATTTCCACAGTTCAGGTAAAAACATATAAATACACAATCAATCAGTTCTAACACATACATATACAAACCAAAAATCATTTTGGATAAATACATAATCACAGTTAAAAGTTAAAAAGTGTGTGTTCCAGATTGACATAACAATTAAAATAAATGGTGAAGGAAATCAGCAGTAGGCCATTGGCCTTTCGAGGCTGATCCCCTGAGCAAATATACAATATTAAAACTGTATGTCGTTATACACTGTTACATGAATCATGAGTCGCATAAAAAAGAACTGGATTTGCAATAAATAGGGACAAGAAGAAGAAGAAGAAAAAAAGCACATCCAAAAGGAAGGAACCATGACATACCAAAAACAACCATAAAAAGGGTGGGACAAAAAAATGGGCAAAAATTATCATTGAATGCAATTTAAGAAATATATATATGGTTTGAGCATATAATATTCTATAAAAATCGACAAAGAAAAAAAAATACATATCATCATAATACCGAGTATCATTGAGTATAGTGTGCAGCTGTATAATCGTGATTCTTCAGTGTGTACATATGCCAAGCAATATCGTGAGCCGCGCCCCGCCACTGAGGGCGCACCACTTCCAACATGATCAGAGCTCTCAATTACGATACATGTACTGAGTACAGTGTAAAAGAATAATTGTAATACATTGTACAATGAATGTAGAAGGCTCCGATCATAATCACCACAGGCACGCGCGCGATTCCCAACCTGTACCACTCTACATCCCCCACCCGAGGCGGCCGCCCGGCGACCCCCACCCCGGCGCGCGCTCCCCGCCAGCGCGCCGGGGTTATATCCCTAAAAAGGCATGTTTTCTGGAGCCAAGTATGGTCGTTGCAAACATTCTATTTCCAATATTACAGATGTGCATGAGAGGAAGAAAAAGAAATGACTAAAAAGAAGATGGAGTGGTATACAAGAGCCAAAGGTATTTATTTCATTTCATTTCATTTCATTTCATTTCATTTCATTTCATTTTGTTGCTGTATGGTACAATATAATCAACTCTGATCACTTTCAGAAATAAACATATGGTTCATACCAATCTATGGCTTATTTTGCGCATGACAGGTAATCAAATCATTGTGACAAAGAACAGAGACATAATGATAATGAAAATAAAAGTCAAGGTATCATACAGGAGGATCCCCAGTAGGCCGAGCTTAATATCGGGGCCTCGTGCACAAATAAATGATAAACAGTTTCAACCAACTATCGGATTACTTAACTACAAAAAAAAAAAACAAGTTTTACACAACAAAACAGTTACAAAATAAAGCATACAACGTCATGTACACAGGTGATGCTAAGAAGGAAAAACAAAGAAGAAGGGGACAGCGATAATGAAAGATGGTGAGAAAGAACAGGAGAGAGAGAGAAATAGAAAGACTCCTCGTTCACTGTACAATAATACACTGTACAAAATACAACACCATTGCAGGTGCATTCACCCTGTTGCCAGGTAACGGCTGGGTGAAGCAACGTACGGACCAGTTACTTACGTTCCGGCCGTCTCCTACAAAGTCAGCTTCAGCCTTAACAGCTCTCCCGTCTTGGCCAAACTCAACGTGAGTGTCTCTGATGCCTGTGTCCAACACGTAGACTGTTACACCGGTCCCGTCGCCTGAAAATAAACGGTAATGGATAAAAGAGTTTCTAAACTTTTAACTCTTGCTGATTCAAAAAAAGAAGAAGAATCAAACACGATTACGTAGGAACGATAGAGCATCCGTAGAGCTATACTTTGCACTACCAGAGTATAGAATGAAATATATTCTATAAGCTATCTGTGTGATAACTCATACAAATGAAGATTATGAATTTTCCGGTGTTTATTACATTTTATCGAGCAGCCGAGGCTTTTTGTAAATGAGCCACTGAAATTAATTATTGTTCTTGTATGATTACGTCCGACTATTATTTGGTTTGTTGTGTGTGTGTATGTGTGTGTGCGTCTATGTGTGTTTATTTGCTCTTTTGCATAATGTGTGTGTTTGTATGGGATTTTCATAATCACGTTTGCAGCTTTTCATGAACAAATTGGGCGGTCTGACTGTCCGCGGTGGAAGCTACAAGCCTATATACACTCAGCAAAAAAAAAAAAAGAAAGTAAACGCTTTTTCAAGTTTAGATTTCTTATAGAATATTTGGCTGATAGCTAGTGTATTATATACCATATTGAAGGTAATTTAATTGGCTATCAACCTGGTAGATCATCAAAAAGGGGAACACCATTGTTTTTCTCTTCCAGGGCACAAAAGTAAAAATTTCAAAACTGAACAATTTGCATTCATGCGTATGTGCT
Organism: Diadema antillarum; assembly: GCF_040938485.1. Lineage (NCBI taxonomy): Eukaryota > Metazoa > Echinodermata > Echinoidea > Diadematoida > Diadematidae > Diadema > Diadema antillarum. The sequence continues at coordinate 2,224,031 of NW_027271292.1, read as the reverse complement.
CTTCCATAGAACAATAAGAACAAACAACAAATTTCACACGAAAAGAAACATGAATTACGTTGCAAAAATAAACCTTTGATCTCTATGATATCTTTACAGACCAAAAGATCAACGAAGACTAAAAATAAAGGGGGAAAATAAAGCATCTTATGCAGTGGCGTATCTAGGGAAAACGGCGCCCGGGGCAAGCGCGAAAATTGCGCCCCTAATTTCTGAAAAAGTGTTCAACCTCAACCCCATCCCGGTAGGGACTTTTAGAAAAAAGGTTCACATATGCTTTTTCAAGCACTTAAAAGGGGTCTTTTGAGGGTGATTTAAATGTAATAAATTTAGATAAATATTGGCGAGCGAGCGCAGCGAGCGAGCCGAAAATTTTTGTATATTTCGCGTCATCATCACGTTTGGTTCTTATCTTCTTCTCTTTTTTTTTTTTGATAAATTGGGGCGAGCGAGCGCAGCGAGCGAGCCGAAAATTTTTGTATTTTAGCTTACAATACATGGAATTCTTGTCATTTTTTTGCTTATCAAATCTTAAAATTCTAATCAAGATATTGTGACGGCATTATAGATAACGATTTATACCAACAAACTTAGGACTTGAAAAAATACTCCAAATTAGTACGCACGAGTGAGCCGAAATTCGTATATTTCCGCGCCATCATCACGTTTTGTTCTTATCTTCTTCTCTTTTTTTTTTGATGAATTTTGGCGAGCGAGCGCAGCGAGCGAGCAGAAAATTTTTGTATTTCAGCTTACAAAACATGGAATTCTTGTCATTTTTTGCTTATTAAATCTTACAATTCTAATCAAGATATATAAGTGACGGCCTTATAGATAACGACTTATACCAACAAACTGAGGAGTTGAAAAAATATTCCAAATTAGTACGCACGAGTGAGCCGAAATTCGTATATTTCCGCGCCATCATCACGTTTTGTTCTTATCTTCTTTTTTGATAAATTTTGGCGAGCGAGCGCAGCGAGCGAGCCGAAAATTTTTGTATTTCAGCTTACAAAACATGGAATTCTTGCCATTTTTTGCTTATTAAATCTTACAATTCTAATCAAGATATAGTGACGGCCTTATAGACAACGATTTATACCAACAAACTGAGGACTTGATAAAAAATACTCTAAATTATTTTGCGCGAGTGAGCCGAAATTTGTATATTTCCGCGTCATCATTACGTTTGTTCTTATCTTGTTTGATTTTTTTTGCGCCCCCCCGTAATGTTCGACACCTTTTGTGCCCTCGTTTGATCCAGCAGGCGATCGCTTCAGAACGAAAGAAATAAAATTGCAGCCGCTGCTCCGTGTAACATTTTGCCTTCTAACAATGGCATGTGTGAACACGATATACATTGTCATTTTGTCCGCGTTATCATCACGTTTTGTTCTTATCTTCTTTTCTATACATTTTGTCGAGCGAGCGCAGCGAGCGAGCCTAAATTTCAGCTTACAAAACATGGAATTCTTGTGTGAACACAATCAACATTGTCATTTTTTGTTTTTATCTTGTTTGATTTGGTTTTCTTCCCCCCCCCCCCCCCCCCCCGCCGCCCCCAGTCCGGGCGAGTTTTTTTTTTTTTCCTTCTTCTTCTTCTTCTTCTTCTTTTTTTTTTTCTTTTTCTTTTTCTTTTTTCGTTTTTTCGTTTTCGGCGCCCCCAAGGAGTGGCGCCCGGGGCACGTGCCCCCCTTGCCCCCCCCTAGATACGCCATCTTATGTCAAATCTAAATTCAAATGAAATGAGAGAAGAAGGAATAATTAACAAAAATGGTAGAAATTTGTTTTTTTTTTCAAATTTGGAAATTGCAAATAATGTTCGGTTCTTGAAATTGTCACATGGATTCTTAAATCACTAGATTGAAAGAAATAAATAAAGAAATTCTGCTCATTTAACCATCTTTATGCTTATTATTCCCTTTGTCATTTGAAGTTTGACTTGACAGAAAATTTTTGTTTTTCCCCCTTAGTTTCCCACTTTGTTTTCTTAGAGGTTATAAAGAGATAAAGAGAACAAAAACTTATTTTTCCTATTTCATTCATGTCTCTCATTGTGTTAAACTGGTCTTTTGTTGTCAATGTTATCGTGAAGGGCATTTGCAAATAAAAGAGAACTTGTCAATTTTTGCAATTTTTAATTTTGTGCCTTGGAGGACAAAATCTAATGTGCTTACTTATGCGTAAAGTTTTCTTTCTAATTAATCTATTAGCTTAATAGGCAATTAAATTACCTTTAACATGGTATATAATACATTGATTTTCATAAAAATCTTCTATGAAAAATATGACCTCGAAAAAGTGTTTACTTTCTTTTTTTGCTGAGTGTATATACCATAGATATCAAATGTGTTGTCGTAAGGCAGGTCGCGCTGGTCAATGCGATCCAGTCCCCAAGATGACACATCGTCGATCGTGGCGATGGCATCGCTGTCGACGTACTTGACTCCAGACATTCGTTTCACCTGTCGAAATAAAATATGCATAACGTCACTGATTATTTTCTGACAATTGAAAATGACTCTAATCTTACAGGGGGATTTATAACAAAAAATAGGTGAAATGCTATCGTGTAGGTTTACTTCGCTGGAAATGAAATTAGATGAAACTCTTTCCCGTTTAATTCTAAATGTTACTTATTTATTTTCTTTAAGCATAAATCTCATTTGAAAGACACTGAACATTGCCAAGGTCTGTTTATTTTCAGGTAATGATTTTGGGAGGACGACACGTTCACCATTTGACTTCACGAGCTTTAATTTTTAAGCCCAGACAGGAAAAAATAAAGAACATTCATGAAAAATGCAAGGAATTTGGATAAATGAGGTGGATTTTAGATATCCTTTTTGATTATTTTCGAGCTGAGCTGTGTGAAAAAGCTATCGTGTAATCGTAAAAGCAAAAGGGTGTGGTGACTCTTACTAGAATCGCATGGTGCCAACACTTAATAATTATGACAAATGAATACTTCACCGGCAAATTACTTTTTTTTTTCGTAATGAAAACGGGTCTATCAAGAATTTAGTTCATGTGCATTGTCTTTTTTTTTTTGAAGCTCACCAATTTAAGGGATCTTTCGTCCAGAGTAACCGCCATCCCCTTCAAGGCTGTGTAGTATCTGCGAGCTACATCAAACTTTCCGCCAATCGACAAACTTTCCAGTTCAAGACTCCTCACGAGGTCATCGACGACCACGTTATCCTGTTCGCAGAAGGGTTAAAAATGCAACACTCACACTGTTTTCATTGTGTCCGTCAAGAAAAAGCCTTTTCTAGGGACAAAGTAAAAGTCATGGACATAATAAACTCAACCTATTTTCAATTCTGAAATCTAGCTTGCATCTATAAGCTATGAATACAATGCGATTAATTATTGATTATGCAACCTTTTTAGTAGCCAGTAGCAACCTTTGTTTTTAAGGGCAAGCGTAAATTATTTATTTCAGTAATTCGGTCTATTAACACAACATCAACAGACATCTTCATCTTAATCTACAGTTATATATATATATATATATATATATATATGATAATATTACTATATATAAAGATTAGTGTCTAAAATATTGAAAAAAAATATGCTCTCAAATTTATGAACTTTGCTATGCTATATCATGCTTAATTAGAACATTTTGCATTTTGCACTTTTGGTTGTTTAGATATAATTTCTTCATTGTTTTTCGTCGAGTGTGTGTTTTATCCACCCCCCCCCCCCCCCCCCGGAAAGAAAATCATTACCTGTAGCTAAATACAATACAACTTCTTGCTTCCAGGTACGGGAAAAAATAGAGCAAATAATAGTTATTATGATAACTGAACCAGCCAGAATTGTGATTAATCTCATAATGACAAAAAGTTTAATATATGCTACTGTTTGATGGTGAATATGGCTGAATCAGTACCTCGAAGACGACAATGTAGCGGTCCTTGATTGCTGCAGTAAGCCTGTCAGCTGGCAACCCACTGGTCACAGTGACGACCAATAGGAGAGTCAGGATCAACGAATGCATGATCACGCGATGCTATCACTTTCCTACATGGGAGTCATATAACAAAACATGGCAAAACTTAATAAATATACAGTGGCGGATTCAGGCAGGGGCGCACCGGGCCCGTGCCCCTCCCCCTTTAATTTCTGTTGAAATAAAAGAAATACAAAAGAAAAGTGGGGGCACACGTCCCCCTTTAATTTTGTAAAGCCCCCACCCCCCCCCCTTTTTTTTTTGAATTCCTGGTGTATAATACTTATGAAGTTGCTAAACATTAACCTCCGATTTCGGGTATGTTTGAATTCTCAAATTCGGCTTTCAGTGATATGAATAATGTGTCCAACTATATTTTCAAAATCCCAGTGCAACAACAGCAAAAATAAGGCTGGCCCCCAGATGAACACAGTTTTCAGGAAATAGGCTGTGCAAGTATCGGTGCAGTCAAACATACATGAGAAGGAGAGTGTTCAATTACAAAATGATTGATCTAATTTACGGAATCAACACGTAAAAAAAACAGGAAGGTTACATATCTCAAAAGATATTTTCAAACTTGGACATCCTACCAAGAGGGAGATAAAATATTGATTTAAGAACTATTTTGGCTTTCAAACAAATCTCAAGTCTTGTAACCTGGTCAAACTGACTTTTTCTCAGAAACTTTGCAACTTTATCAGCGTAACGATCTTGTGCATAAACACTTTTTAATATGTTATATCATACATAAAGCTCGTGAGAACATCCTTTACGAAGAAGTTTCTGTTGGGTTCCATAACGTTGATTTGCTGCTTCGAAAAAGGATTAGAAAAGGACGTGCATGTGCAATATCGATAAGATATCGAGATAAATCACAATATGAATTTCACGAAGAAATGCGGTGCCATCCGTGAATGACAATTCGGAATATAAGGGAAATATTGACTGCTTTAGCAGTTGTGCTATGGCTGATGTTTTACCCTCCAAGTGATCTCGATCATAGCCCCACTTTACATAGCAGTCAATATTTCTTTACTATTGTTATCTTCACGGGGAGAAGCATATCATTCTCCCCTGAACTTTCTCAGTACAGTACTTATGATTTTGACATTACTACCCAATTAAACGGAGTACCCGTTTAAGCGATACCCGATTACGCGGAGAGTACTGTACAATGTGTTCCCTTACGTGTGTAAATAGAGTGTCTTGTGCCGTATTCGAGACATCGTGAATGTCTCATGAGTGTACACATACTTACCGGGAAAAATGTTTCATGGCAAGGGTGAATACTACTTAATAATAATGTATCTTCACCTTTCCATCTTCGAGCTTTACAAGATCGACTGAACAGAACAGATGAATGAATTCTTTCTAGTGTATTTATTTCTTTGCTATTTTTAGAGGGATGAAGCTTGACCGCCCAGTACTATGCATTAGACTTACATAAAAAACTTAAACTTTTAAATTCCAACTATAATAAGCGCGATGAAAATTTAGATATCCAAAATGCATTACCAACATCATTATGCTCAGATCGCTATGTAATAATGCACATTGTTAACGGCATTTAAAAAGTTTTTTATAGCGTGAAAAAGAAATAGAAACAAAACCAAGGCGACGAAGAGGAGTGAAATCACTATATACCATATTTTCATTCAACAATTATAATCATTCATTTTGATAATGTATTACGCATAACTATAAGTGATGATATTGTGAGGTGGTTTGTGTACAGTATAAGGCAGTCTCTTCCAGGACGACTTTAAATAGCTTTAATGGTATTCTTAAAAACAAAGAAAATATACATGGGCCGTATAGCACACCCATCGCAAAATAGCGAAAAACACAAAGACAAAAACAAAACGGGAATACTATTAATCATTTCTTCTGTATGCCACTTTTATAGTGAGGTTATATTTTATCATGTGACACTAACTCTGAAATTAAAAAAACGGTATAAGGTAAAGTTATTTAAAGGGGCATTCCAGACGATTTTCATAATTTCACATCATGTAGTACATTAATCAACAGCTCCATGTACAGACAGGTGGAATTTATTGTGGCCCTTGAGCAGAGAAACCAATAATTTGAAAATCTTAAATAAACCTGACGACATAGGAGCCTCGTATATTTTAGAAATGTAGCAGCGTAATTTCATTACAATACCGCTTGCTTAACAGGTTCACCTGTATAGAATCTATACATACCTTCTTCTTTTGTTCTGCTTCCTTGAACCCCAACACATGCATTCTTATGGTGAGGCTGCCATGTCATTATCCTTGTTCATTGCAATTTGTTATAAAGTTTGAAAACATTATTATTCCTCATCCCAGCCACTACAAATTTGGAAACTCTGTACTCGGTACAGTGTATAACTTATCTATAGTTGTTCAATTGTTAAAGTCTGAAAATCTTCCGGTGGTTTCCTTTGAGAATACTCAGGGGGTAAAAAAAATCCCTTGATTATCTATCATTCTGACTCAAAATCATATCTGTCGAATCTATTGGAACATAAAACGAATATTTCACATGAGATTATCGTTCCGGCTTGGACATCAATACTGAGACAAGAGGTATAGTTGAGAAAAATTCAAACACCTTTTTACCTCAAGCTGAGTGAGACCAGATTGTCCTAAGATGACACTTCTTTACGAGCAGAGATCCAATCGGGAAGCTGCTCCTTCGCTGGCCGATGCAAATGTACTGAACAACAAATCTGAGGAGCAGTGGTAATTAAGAATTCATCATCAATAATTAATCCAAACTGACAACGTGGTTACAGGCAAAGTGGTGGCACGAGACATGACGTAATCAGAGGGCCTACGTCTTGAGAAAAAAGTCCAACAATTCATGAATGGAATATGCGAAAATATAATGATAACACCTTAGAACTACCGATAAGATTACCAACGTGTTCCACGTGTGAATCAACAAAATAATCCATGCCAAAAAGTATAATTTATGCAAAGAGAGAGAAAAAAAATGAAACCCATGACGTGGATACCAGCAAAGTGATTGCACGAGACATGATGAAATCCGAAGGCGTATACATCTTGAGAAAACAAACAAATGTTATGATAACCGACTAGATTACCAACATGACAGACAATTCAACGAATGAAAGTACCGGACGCGAGTAGAACAGGCGGAGCTCTGAACTCAATCAGCAAATGTCGACCAATAGTAGTCCGGAAAATCCAATACATACTATTTTGTTCCTCACTACACAAACTTCTTTACAGACAGACCTGGGTTCGATCCCCGTGTTACAAGCTACGGTGGGGAAGAAGACAGGTGTGCGGTTTATCAACAGAGTGGTTAGCCATTTCTGCAGCGCGCCGGAGGTGAGATATGATTTCTTATCGAGATGTGGATAGCTTTGTTATTATGCTGCTTGATAAGTATTTCCAGCTCCAACAATTGCGACAGATATCGTCATTGCGCATGCAACAGTGTTTGTTTATGACTTTATAATCAGAGAAATATGAAACGCAGCTGGTAACATTCCCATCATTCAATTTCTAACCAAAAAAAAAATATGATGTCTCCTTGATTCATTAACAACATCTTCACAAGTTGAGATCTTCATATACCAGTTGCCAATTCCAAATCATCTAGTAGAATGAGTATATATATATATATATATATATATATACAAATATATACACATAATAATATTATTTTTACTGGACGAAAATTGGTTTTGGAATGGCTGAGATATACAACAACAAAGGGGTGCTAATAAAAAGGAGGACATCTTTTATTAGGAACATTTTGTTTTACTTTTTTCTTTGATATCTCATCCATTTTCAAAGCCACCCTCATCAAGTATAAACTTGTAATTCCTTTTAGAATTGTTGCCCCTTTCATATTTGATAAGAGGTTTCTCTTTTTTTTTCGCAAAAAATTAAGATCTGAAATCCTCACCTCAGCCAAAGCTTTTCTATCTCTTTAAGGTTGCATTGCTGCCAGAAAAACCCATGAGGAGAAAGAGAGAGAGAGAACGAAAGAAAATGGGAGGAAACAAACAACTGTAGATAGAGTGTCAACCATATGATGCTCACATTGCCTCACAAGTCATTTCCAAACAAGAATCTAGACTTTCACAAACAATCTTGAAAGCAGAGCGGGTCAGGAGTTCACTCAGTTTCGTATGATGTAAAGACCATTCCGTTGCGAACATGATACAGCGATATGACTGCCTGAACGTGACAATGGCACACACACGTACAAATTATAACACACACAGCGAGATTGTAAACACACGGCCAGATTACTTCTCGATTCCTGCTGCCTATATGAATAAATTCTTATATTGATATCATGATTGTGTATGTATTTTTCCAATTTGATTTTTGTCACCCCTCTGACTTGTTTGTTGGTATTCTTTGTTTTAGTTTTTCTCGTACACATGAGCTAAGATTATGTAACTGGCATCAATTTCACAACAGCTAGGTAACGACTATGTGTAAAAATTGGCATGTACATGTGCTTCTGATGATTCCGTTTGCATGCAGTACGCTAAAGTTAATCAATTTATTGCAAATGTAAAATCTTAGGTGCCAGGTAAAAATGGCAGAGATAAAAATGGCAGAGGTAAAAATGGCAGAGGTAGAAATGGCAGAGGTAAAATTGGCAGAGGTAAAAATGGCAGAGGTAAAAATGGCAGAGGTAAAAATGGCAGGGGTAAAAATGGCAGAGGTGAAAATGGCAGGGGTAAAAATGGCAGAGGTAAAAATGGCAGAGATAAAAATGGCAGAGGTAAAAATGGCAGTGGTAAAAATGGCAGGGGTAAAAATGGCAAGGGTAAAAATGGCAGAGGTAAAAATGGCAGGAGTAAAAATGGCAGAGGTAAAAATGGCAGGGGTAAAAATGGCAGAGGTAAAAATGGAAGAGGTAAAAATGGCAGAGGTAAAAATGGCAGAGGTAAAGATGGCAGGGGTAAAAATGGCAGAGGTAAAAATGGCAGGGGTAAAAATGCCAGAGGTAAAAACGGCAGAGGTAAAAATGTCAGCGGTAAAAATGGCAGAGGTAAATAATTATGTGGTAAAAATGTCAGAGGTAAAGTTGTCAGTGGTCGAAATGTCAGTGGTCAAAATGCTAGAGATAAATATGCCACTGATAAAAATTTAGTCGTTGAAATGTGAGAGGACGAGGTAAAAGTGACAGAGATTTTTTTTCCTTCATGTTTCTGACACCTTTCTCGCAATACGCGCTTTTCGTGCCTTCTTCTCCTGAAATAAAGCACGGGGGAAACCGGGGAGAAATGGGACACGGGGAGAAATATGGGACACTCACGTAACTTGAAAAACGCTCGACCAGTCAACAATCCAATTATATCAGTAAAAAGATGAGCGTCGGTACACCTGAAAATGGACATATTAACCACTTTACAGCTCTACAGGTATCTTGTCAGTAAAATATCAAACTCACTTTAGATCTGGTAGGTCCTATACGATATTAATAAGTATTTTTAAAAGCGTGCAAACTTCTGAAAATAAAATTGCTTGATAACAGACATGCAGGTATGAAAAATGATATTATTGGCACGGATCTTTTACTGTTTCCATTTGGTTTCCGTTACCACTGGGAGAAATTTAATAGGGCAGTGTTACATTTCTCCCCGCGGCACATGCAAAGAGAGTCTTGCAGAGCTTCAGCGATCCCTGTGTAAATTGAATCGCGATCATTATGGTATTCGTAGGCGGTGATTTCAATCTACCTGGATGGGATTGGATTGGATTTTCTTACTGTTGTTGTATAATGAGGGAAAAACGTCATTTTCGGTGGCTGAATCTACCAATCTTTAGCAACACACCATGTTGATAACATAATGGAATCTGACTTTGGAGCAACAGCTAAGTTTGAAAGGCATCAAATATTTACATTTTTTCGCCTGCGGATTCGTTCAACAATGATTGAAAGAAATTCCATGGCAAACTATCAGTTTTTACTCTCACTAGAACAGTTTATTGCTAAAGTTCGTCTCCAGTTTTAATAGGCATAAGTTTGTAAAGTGACCACAAAGTTTTCATTAAACTTCGAGATTTTTGTTTTTGCGCCATGTGATACTTGAACATTATAATAAAATATTTTGCAAAAGCTTATTTGTTTTTGCGCCGTGTGATACTTGAACAATGTAATAAGATATTTTGCAAGAGCTTACTTATGTCTGCCGATACATCTGCAGTAGTTTGTTTTTTGCGTTTTGTATTTTTACTTCTACATTATGCCGTGATCAGGCCTTGTGAGATAAATAGGCTCCTACGAAACCTAAATGTGAGAAAATAATATTGAACAGGTGAAAAATTAGCGGTTTGCTTCGACTATGTCTCCTTCACTTCTTTACACTAAACAGTTCAAAAAATGAAAAATAATGACAATATACTAGCCTGGACGTGAGCGGAATTCGTTTGTGTAAGAGTGTGTATGTGAGAGTATATATATATGCGTATATGTTTATACCAAAAGTGGGTTCGTGTGTGTGTGTGTGTGTGTGTGTGTGTGTGTGTGTGTGTGTTTGTGTGTGTGTGTGTGTGTGTGTATGTGTGTGATAACTTCATTGGGCGAAACAACGTAGGATTAAACTGTTTAAGGGCTTTGCAGCATTGTTGGAACCCCCTTATAATGATAGGTAATAATAATAATAATAATAATAATAATAATAATAATAGTAATAATAATAATAATAATAATAATAATAATAATAATAATAATAATAATAATAATAATAATAATACTGAATAATAGAATAATTTCCCATATTACTACTAGGCTCTTAGCTGGTTTATTATTTCTCTGCACACAGACAGATTACGCCACTGCACTTGAATCAAACCCAGAATAATGAGAGTGCTCTAATCTCTAATCTCTAATAATTCATTCAATATTCTTCAAACCTGCAATTTGGATTTGAAAATTCGATAAATACACTTTGCTCTGGCTAGGTTATCATTCAAAACCTCTTCATACGCTTATATCTGACGAAATCGCTCTCATTATACTTCTGACATTGTACTTCTGCCATTTTTACCTCTGCCATTATTACCTCTGCCGTTTTTACCTCTGCCATTTTTACCTCTGCCATTTTTACCTCTGCCATTTTTACCTCTGCCATTTGTACCTCTGCCATTTTTATCTTTGCCATTTTTACCTCTGCCATTTTGACCTCTGCCATTTTTACCCCTGCCATTTTTACCCCTGCCATTTTTACTTCTGCCATTTTTACCTCTGCCATTTTTACCCCTGCCATTTTACCCCTGCCATTTTTACCTCTGCCATTTTTACACCGAACCAAAGCTTAGTAGATTGTCAGGCCTTCTCATAAATTTGGAGGCAGGGAGCTTAATACCTATAAAAAGCGTAATTGCATATTTACCTCATTTGAAGGATACTAGGGTAAACATTCCTTTTTTTATGTGTCTCCTGATATCGGTGCATATTTTGATTAATACATTGCTCTAACAAATTAACAGAAGACAACATTATGTCACAGCCCTTTTAAAGGCGTATTCCAGACGATTTATATAATTTCACATCATTTGGGGAATAAATCGGTAGTCCCATGTATAGATTGGAGAATTTATTGTGGTCCTCGATAAACCAATACTCTGAAAAACCAAAAACATAATACACTGAACAAGAATGATAACATAGGAGACTCACGCTTCAGAAATGTATATATTATACTACCATGACAATACGACTCGCTTCACAAGTTTACCTGTGTAGAATTTACTCATGCTTTCTTCTTTTGCACTGCTTCCTTGAGTACCCAGTCATGTATTTCTTGGTGAAGCTGCTATGTCATCATCCTTATTCACTGTTCTTCTTGCAAACCAACAGGAAAATCTGGCTTATCTTTTTTTATTAACTACCCATAGATGTCAATGTGTATTCTTTGTCTGCTCCCACTAGTTTGTTGTTTTCTTTTTTTCTTAATGATACTATGTTCTCATGTTGGACATCAAGGAAAATTCAAACTCGAAGATGGCAACAAAAAAAAAATCAACGGTGAGCACTCGCAACAGAAGAAAAATAATTACAAAGTTGTGTATATGACGAGCTTCAATTTCAATTGATGAGTAAATTAAGATATCTGATTGATGGCGCTGTCTCGTTACATTTCGTTTCATTCCGATTGACCCTTTAGTATCATGTTATCATTAAACCAATAAAAGTAACCCAACAGAATCTTTATCAGCGATGTGTAGGTAAACATTTATAATATTTCATACGGAGATGTACGTCTCATATTTTCACCAATCTAGTAACGCATTTCTCATATCTCTGTAGACCTATTACATGACACCATTTCCGGGTTGATCTCTTGTGTAGCACTGTATCGAAAATTACAATAAGATGAGAGCAATCATACATGAAACTAGAGAAGAGAGAGAGAGAGAGGAAAAAAAACCTGTCTAAATTGTCATGACATGATTGATCTTTGGATCCTGGGGATTTTATGTCTCATCCCTCAACTACACGACTTTTGTTGTGAGCGTATGTATTTTCCTGTCTTTCTTACTTTTTTTAAAAAGCTTTGTCCGATTCACATCGGAAACAACAGGCAAAGTTCGATGCCCATGTTTATGGCTTAGATTCTCCTCTTCTAGCGCGATGCTATTCTTGCACGTGACCTCAGGAGGTCAAATTGCCTTGGGAGGCACACTGCCGCTTTGTCATCTGACCTTTGACCAAGAACCTGTTCCTACGCAATGAGACGCACTGTACTTCTTGAGTAGTACAACACTTAGCTCTTCGTGGCGCGTTACGGACACTGTGTATACAAACAGTAATTCATTACCGTTCCCACGTCGTATTTCAAAGCAGGAAATTGCTCTGAGTAGAAATCGGATCTGCTGACTGGTCTGGTTGGAGTAAATATTGTAGTGATTGCTGCAACGTGTTCGGTGCTAGCAAAGCTTTACGCGACCATGACATGATGGCGACTTCATCTTTCATTAATTTCATCTGAAAACGTCTGGCCTTCAAGAAGACAGAGTGAGTGCAACACATCACCAGGTAGTAGGTCCAGAGCCATTATTGTGTCCCTCTTATTTGAAGATAATCAGGTCGTTTTGAACAACTCACTTACAATGTAGAGAAATGTTTTTGATACCAGAGACAGGGTGCTTGATGATTTTCAATTCTAGTGCAACTGCTCACAGGCGATTATGGAAATATATAGTATAGAGTTAGTATCCACTCTGTTTCGGAATTGGCTGAGATTCCTTCTGTCTTCTCAGTATTACAGCCTATGGAATGTATACTTGAATAGAGAGGAAAAAAAAACAGGAGCGAAACCATTCACAGGTTAACGTATTATGCGTATAGGGTCTACATAATCATAAACTTTTTTTTTTTTGTTTAGCAATTACAACGTGTGATATAGCTTAGATTATTTATCTACTGGACTGTTTAATATTCAAAGAATTACAAATTATTCTCTACACCGTTTCTGTCATTACTACCCGGGCTGAGACCCACATCCTACAATCTACTTCCATGAAATCGCTACCGGTGCAGTGACACTTTTGTGAAGAACTATGCAGATCTCACTTTTTATCTGACTGATATCATTAGTAGTTTTTTTTTTCTTTTTTTTGTCTGTTTTTGTATTGGAATTTCCATTCCCCATCGATGAATGTGACCTGAAGTTACAACTTCTAAACGCAGATACGGACATACAAATCCTGCCATTTTGATCAATGTATACAAATGTATGATGTGTGAAACGTAGCCTATTCATTTCATAATATCTTAACTTAATTCCAAGTATCTTCTGCAGACCTTTATTTCAAATGCTTTCTAAAAACCAAATACACACACATACATAAACGCAAACACAAATAAAAAAAAAAATATATATATATACATATATATATATATATATATATATATAATCAGTATTATTATGTATTGTCATCATGATGTTCATTGTATTTGTCAGTCAAAATACTCAGTATATTGTATACCTTCATATTCTGACAAGCCTGATGGAGAAAAGCAGAATTTTATCAGAATCTTGTAATCATTGACCATTGTACAATAAAATCTGCATGATTATTATGTTCATATCATGATTAAAGGTCAACGGTTGCATTGATTTCACGTGACGTCACTGCTTTTGCCACGAGTGCATGGCCATGCGAAATAAGTGTGAATTTGTGCATGTGTAATCAATGCAATGAATATGTACTTAAGGCTAGTGTATAAAAAATAGTGGACGTTCTGCCGTGCACCATTCTGGACTATGTCCTCTCCAAATGCATTAATAGCCCTCTTAATTATCTTTAAATACCGAACTGGATATAGATTAGCATAAAACTGCACAAAGGGTTATAACGTATTTACTTTTTCTTTTTATTACAAGCTAGTAAAAATACGCTTGAAATTATCCATTTCTGTATATATGAGTATGTATGGATGATGTATATATATATATATATATATATATATATATACATATGTGTGTGTGTGTTTGTGTGTTTGTCTCTGTGTATTATTTAGTATGTAGGTGTGTATGTGTGTGGTGTTGTGTTGTGTGCTTGTGCATGAATTGGACATTCTCTATCAGCTTTGCCTCTCATACAATGATTCGAAACGTCAAGTTTATTGAAGGCTAAAAAAAAATATCGTCTGTATCTCTATGCACTCGTTGTTTTGCTTGTAGCGTTAAAATGCATTGTCATACTGTTCATTGACACCACCATTCTCACACTCGTGTCACATTGTGATCATTTTACTCATCTTTTTTTATCAAACCTGTTTCTGCATTCTCTTAGGAGGCATAAACTGTGTTGAAGTTGATCGCCATGTTTCGAAAGTCTTCAGAAGATAACTGGACGAGAAACCTTACGTAATGCACGGTTCGGAGCCCTACCTACGAGATGCGGGTTTGGTTTCAGCGGGGACAGGTGAAAGAGACACATCCTTGCACCTCTACAGACGGAACAGCTGCCAGCAGGGCCGGCTGGAGCAGGACCTCCGGAGGATTCGGCAGCAGGAGGAGCGATCGCTGCGTAAGACCAACCGAGAAATCATCGACCTGAATCTAGAACAGAAGCAGCGCAAGGAAACACTGAGGAGGGAGAGACGTCGGTCTGAGTGCATCGGCCTGCCTCCTCCTCCTCTCACTCCATTGGATATCTTGCACTCCAAGGGAGAGCATCTCCTTTCAAGGAGACACAGTTCAACCGGAAGTAATCCAGATATGCTGACTAGCTCTTCAGGGTTAAAACGCGCGCAAGTTCGACGAGCATCTATCAGCACACCTTCCACACTACCTGACCTGACCGGACGCGATTCCCAGTCAAGGTTTAAGGACCGTCCGAAGTCCCACTCAGCTGAGCGTTTACCTAACCCAGCTCACATGGACTCTTCTTTCAGCATTCAAGAGACCTTTGTAGATTTCCGGCCCCAGAAAGAAGTCTTGCGGCTGAGGAAACACTCGGAGAGCTCCGTCAAATCGACTCACCAGCTTGGTGCAGCGGACAGGACGGGCAAGCCGCCGATCCCCACCAGCTCGTTCCGCTCGTCGCTCGCCGACTCCGAGAGGAAAACGAGGAAATCGTCTCAAGTTTTCGATAGATTGAGCCTCGAAGCCAGAGTTTCCGGTTTGCCTGCCGATAAATTCTTAAAAGTGATTCGAAACAGGACAAAATCACTCGACGCAGGCACTGGGGTGAAAACACTCAACTCTGATGCAGCGAGCAGTCTGTAGCTTCTCGCATAGTGTACAAAGGCAAAGTCCATGACTTATGTCTATTTTGATGTGCGTGAAAGGTCCAAATAAAGCTAACGAAACTTTCTACGAAGAAACTGCTGCATATTTGAAGGAACATCATTATCTTTCTGACCTCGGAAAATTCCAATCTTACAAGGTATCATGTTTGACTCATTTGACAATCTTGCGCTCTTTACCAAATTGTCTCTCTCTCCTATTGATGTGTTTCTACCAGAAATATGAATTAGGATAAAGGAGGACGACAAACACGTACTAGAGTTAGATTCGACCGTCCAGATAATTGTAGTACATTGTAATGATATCCAGCACCCCCCCCCAAAAAAAAAAAAAAAAACTCTACAAAAGTTTACTCTGACAACTGACAATTCAATGATGTCATTTCCTGTGAGCATTTGCTTTAGGTATTGAACCATTTTACAACTAGAACAACAGCAGTAATTGAATAAACTAAAACCTACTGTGTACACACTCACCACCACAACTTACACACAAACCCACACACTCTCACACACTTAACACTCATTTGGAATTCTCAACAAGTCCATGCAATTTAGTTGTCAAACAACGACCTCTCATCCGTTTACCGTCTTATTCTGTTCCCCATATACATTTTACGTGAAGCTAGTTTGTCTTGCCTGTTGTAATTCAGTCTGAAATCCATTGTGCTCGTCACCCTTCCATTGGCTTTTCGAAGGAAGAATTGCAGGAGGGGTGCGAAATACACTCCCCATTCTTTGGCAAAGTTTCCTAATTCAAATACAAACACTCCCTGTGCTAGATAGGAGTATGCAGGAGTAGCGCGAATTTTCTTTTGTCATACCATTTCCTCACTGCCAACCTCAAAATTAAAGTTAATTTAGAACTTTATTGGACTTCAAACGGATGAAAACCAGAAAAATGACTAGTAAAGTATGCAGCAACTATGGTTTCATCATTCCTCCCCTCCCGTTACTTTGTGAATGCATGAATATTGTCATTGAAATGTTTATGAACTTTGAATCTAAAGACTTTGAATATTTTGCAAGGTGAAATTTATAAGTGAAATAGGAGTGCAATTGCAAAGTAATTAATAATTGTACGAACAGCACAAAAATTTGATTGTATGGAAAATTTTCTAACACGTTAACTGCAGTTGGTGTACTTACAATGTATGCTTTATGTCGGGTCCGAGATTCGTGCACTTTTTGACTGTCATCAGATGAGGGTGATATTTGCCCCTTGTCTGCATGATAATTTGCCCCATAAACTTCGAATAAGTCAAATTATGCTTTCTAAAAGACAGAGGCTGAATGAAACTTGCATCTGAAGAAGGAATAGAGCAGGACATGTTCCTGATCGACGGTATGTTACCTGGCAAAACAATGAGTTCTACTTTTGAGTTGTGTGTGTGTGTGTGTGTGTGCGCGCGCGCGTGTGTGTGTGTCCAGACTCAATGGAGACTTTTTAATGATTTTTTTTTCACTATAAAAAACGGCACACACATCTGCAAAGTTCATTACCATGATCATGCTCTTGTGGTTTGATGTCACCTATACAGTAACGTGGGAATATTTCCGATCACTCAGAAAGTTTTCTCATCCTCCGGTGTGTCCATATTGGACGGGAAGACCTACATAATCGCCGTCAGTAGCGAGGTCAAAGTTCAAATCAATAATTAATACTGACCGCAATATGGGAAGTCTAAAGGGATGTGACACATAGCCATATCATGAAAAAAAAGTATTACACAGGTGATCTTCAATTTTAGGCTGAATAACCGGTTACTACTCATAGCATCAACAATGACGTAATCCATCGTCACAATAGCAAAAGGGTCGTTGATTTCCCTGAATAGACGATTGTATTGCTTTATTTCTTTACAACAGTTACGGCAGGATTATCAATATTGAAAATTAGAATTGCTGAACCCGAGAAGTCCATATTCTGAAATCAATCTGCACGCGCAGTGATGGGCGTTATCTTTCATCCAAAGAAAAACGTGGGTGTCTAGATTCAAATAGCGGACGTTTTAGGTATGGAATTTGTATTAAGACGTACATTTTATATGGAATGAATAGAATTCCTATTCTCTTATTTCTGTATTCGGTCATATTGTTCTATGATGTTTTTCTTGTTAATTTGTCTCTCCGTCTCTCTCCACTTACATCGTTTTCTTTGTTCTTTGTTTATATCATCAGAATTTCATGTCTATGATTTATTACTTAAAGTAAAATTACTAATCAATTGCAAATTCTTCTGAGCTCGCAATTTTATCTTTATCATTAATCTCTAGCAAAATATTGCCATTTGTTTTTGCGATGAAGTTGTATTTGCTCATTTTGCTGTATCACAATGCATGCCTTTAGCTGGTATGATGTAAGCCTTCATGTCTGTCACACAAGGTATGATAAAATAATTTTAAAAAAAACACTTTTATCAAGATATTATAGTAAGACTTAGTCGTACTCTACTTGTGAAAAGTGGTTTCTGGGTCATGTGTGTGTGTTTGTGTTTTTGTTGCGTTGTGTTAAGATCATGGCATGAAGAGGATAAGGTATACCTCATGGCAAATAGGGAAGATAGACTTTATTCCAAACGAGTGTCACCAGTTTGAACATTATTTGTCTTTGCTCAAAGTTTTCACTATCTATCATTCGTAAAGCCTGCAAAAATAAGGATCGAAAAGTATGGAAGATAACTTCTTAGCAAAGTACATTAACAGTTTTCTCTTGACATTCAATTTGCAAATGTCAATGCGTGGATAAATCAACATGTACATTGTATATATATAATTATATATATATATATATATATATATATATATATATATCCATGCAACTGTATACAAACTGACCGTGGTTAATTAGGGTGAATTTCAAAAAGACATGCACCTCGCTGGAGACTTTTAAACTCAAATGGCTGTAATGTTGTAGAAAAGTTTTAGATTCAGTGGAGTTTTTTAGTGGTAGGATCGTCTTCCTACACCGTAATGACCTCAGAGCAGAATTTGAACACCCCTGGCCTTGCATAATAATCATAATTAAGGACTAAGGTTGAACAAAGTAGTTCCCCTTGACATGAAGAACGGAAAAGATAAACACGTGTGTCTAAGGGGAATCACTGACAGGTGTTAGACCTTCAACGCACGGGCTGTCCAAAAAATGTCGTCCCTCATTCTACTAGATTTGATCCAGTTCCAAGAGAGTCCTTCTGGATGGCTGAAGTCTGAGATAAAACCTTAAAAAGAAACAACTTAACTACCAATGAGACACTTCATCTATTTAGCATCTATGTATCTATATATCTATCCCTCTCTCTGCACTTCTTATATATTACTAATATTATATATTACTGACAGCTATGTACTTTACAAGGACATGAGCAGGTGAAATCCAAACCCAAAGTTTCCTGTCTACACTTTTGTAACACCTCTCACTGAGATGAGTTCTTCATATATATATATATATATATATATATATATATATATATATATGTATATATACACTGTTTATATATTTCGGAAAAGGTATTAGTATTACCTTCGTTTTACTTTGTGGCAGCAATTGACAATTTAGGGTGACATAATAAAAAGCAGGGCTCGACACTAACGGTGGCCCGGTGGCCCGGGGCCACCGAAAATGAAAGTCGGGCCACCAAATTTCAAAACAAAGGGCAAATTTGGTGGCCCGCCTCGGGCCACCAAGTTTTTTTGAAAAGTATGTCAATAAATTCGTAACTTTTTGCGCCAGAAATTAGCAGTTAAATTTGTTCAAAGGATGGATGAAAAGGACTTACTATCATAAATATTAAATATTTAATTGACTCATTAAAAAAAAAAGACTTTTAATGTTTTTTTATTGTTTTTATTTTCGGGACACCACATTTTTCTCTCGGGCCACCAAAAATTTGAAATTTAGGATTTTGGTGGCCCCATCGGGCCACCAAACAAAAAAGTTAGTGTCGAGCCATGTAAAAAGGCAACACTTTCACGACTTTGTGGTCCTTTCGCCTTGTGTAACAGATGCTATCGTTTATTTCTATGAACGCCTGAAAAGGGAACTGTACTCTTTTAGGTTTTTGGTTTTGTTTTTGTTTTATTTGAGAGAAGGGGGTTAAACACGGTGGCCATGTTAAACAGGTGGTCTCACTATTTTCAAAGTCGAAGTGCTTGGCAATATCAATCGCTATACAGTGTTAAACATCGTCTGTGAAAGAAGCAGGTAATCGTTATGAGTGATCTAAGGTGACCATCGTACAACTTCAGGACAAAAGATATTACGTAATTATAATTTGTGTAGACATCCGCCACATTGGTTTGTCAGATTGTGTGTCTGTCTTTCTGTCTGTCTCTTCTTCTCCCTGTCTGTCTGTCTGTCTGTCTGTCTGTCTCTTACTCACTTCACCTCACGTGGCTGCTTTGAGGTTAGCGGGAATGAATCATCAAATACTATCCCGCCAATTGATGACTTTCCGCAGTTTCCTCTTCTCTAACCAAAGCGCAGTTGTCGCTGTAAATCAATGTAAAGGATGACTTCAGAGTCGGTTAAGATTATATAATTCACAAGTTTAAGAATAGAAAATACAGAAGAATAAATATCTAACATGTAAACGTTGTAGAGAAAGCACATCATTTCACCATGCTAAGCGTTTTGCAGTTTGCACCTCGCCCTGCGACATCCGGGACACAGATGATGCCTTCCTTAAATCAACGCAAGTGTTACGCGTACACAAACAGGGGAAGTTGTTGAATTTAGTTTCCGGCTTCCTAAATCTTGGGTCACATGACTTATCTCTGTGGCTAGAATACGTGCCAGAGGAATGTAGCCATAAGCCAAGTGCTCTACTTCATCTAGGATGCAAGGCTTGAAGGCTGCCAATGTGTACTTTCTATTTTTTCCATGGGGTTGTTTTCTTTGGGCAAGAGACGCTTTTGGTGAAAATGATAACCTTCCCCTGTGCGTATGTAAAGGTACGACATGTCCTTGCGAAAAAGCGTGAAGTGAATGTTTAACGGATTATACTTATACCTAGTTGCATACACCCTGTAATTTCCTACCACAATCAATCGGGAAAAGTGCAGCAGACCCGTATCGTTGAAACTCTTTACGCGTCGGTCCATACAACGATGTTTTCCATGCTTTAGTAAGTAATGATAATCTAAATATGACGTTCGTACAAACAACAATTACTTTCTATCTTTTTTTTGTGCATATCATCTCCGCAATTTTTAGTTGCTAATGAATTGCTATGATAATTCCAAGATAAGAATTTTTAAAAGCAAGTCATATAGAATTAATCTACTTTGTATGAGATAATGGGCAATGGTAGGCAGTTGGATATTGGGGGTGGGGGTGGGGGCTGCTAAAAAGCTTATCTTGTATATACTGCAGTCTCCTCAGAAAAAAAAAAACACCAACACAAATGTTGCTGGTCATAAAGAAAAAAGAAGTGAAAATAACGAATGTGCTCTATCAGGAAAAAAGGTGTGTGTGTGTGTGTGGGGGGGGGGGGGGGTGGGTAGACAAAAACTTAAAAGACACGCTCTGCTTTATCTATCAGATGGATGGCAGTCAAAACAAATTACGCATGTAATGACGTTATTACCGGTCAAACTTCGGCAAACAGCCATGGGCACCATTCCCATAACACGACACAGTTTGATGATTATTCGTTTGCCACACCTAGATTGTATAATACAGTTGGTGTACATGTCGACAGAATAATGCTAACCCATTAAGCCAACGTTATGAAAGCGCGCTCTTCTTTTAATTCGAGAAATACTTGATTCAATATTGATTGCGTGTGTCACATTTTTAAACAAAAGGGTCGGTGTACTCGCGCAAATCATAACACAGGAAATATATTCAGCGATCATGAATCGAAAGTATTCTTTTATTTCCCAGATACAGGTTGACTCATTTCCGTGTTACTCTCAGAAAAAAGGATCTATTCTTCATTTAGTTTCAACTGTTTCAATCACACCAAGTTTGAGCACACCGATTTTCATGTCACATGAATGTAAAGGCCCGAACGTCTATAAACAGTTTCGGGAAAGCCCGAATGACCAGACAATAGCGTGTGAGCTGAAAGTGTGTAATGACTGTTATGGGGATTGCCATATAAGGAAGTCATGAATATGGGGCGGTGTCAAACCATGACTGGCCTTTAAAGTAATAAGGTAGATCTGAAAGTTCTAAAAGTTTGGGCATATAATTTGTGTAGGTGATATTATGTACGGTGAAAAGATCTGAATGCTTCTCTTTAGCTTGGATGTCTTCATTATCTTACTTTCTTATCATGTAACTTAGATTCTGAAAATAGGATATTTTGAGAATCAAACGACACAAGTGACAACGTTGGATATAATCCATCCTCATGTGCTTTAAAGGTAGGGGATACCTTTTACAGACCTCCCAAAATGCAGCAAAACATCAAATATGAACCTCAGGGGACTTGTTTAGGCCACTGCTGAGAAATTTGGAAGTCAACATTTATCTACAATTTGAATAATGCACAAAACTCAACTACTCAGTTGTTCTGTGTGTCAGCCACACTTAAGCCTTTTTGTTGCAGTCTTCTGTATCTTTTATCTATAAACACAAATCTAAAAGTATAAGAGCTGATGTAATAACATATAGAGTGTGTGGCAAGAATGTATATAGAAATGTTTGTAAGTTTGGATGAACTTTCTTCACAAAATATACATGATGGACACACATGCAGTGCATGGGTCTGCAAAGGTAGCCTAGTAATGTACTGGAATTTACGGTGAGCCCCGAAAAAAATTCAATTCAAAATCTAACGGTCAATACAAAATGTACTAAATGTTACCTTCCACTTTCAATACTTTATGGGAGTTTCTAAAATGATACTCTCTTCAACATACCACTGTATTTATACAACTCTTCATTTAAGGCATGCAAATGGGATTCCCTACCTTTAAGGGTATTGTTTCCATTCATCTAAGTAGATCTTTATAAGTGTGTAATTGATTATCATCATGAAACTGCCTACATAGACTTAAGTAATTTACAAACTATTGATTGCAATGTTCTGGTGAACGACGACGACGACGATGACGACGACGACGACAACAACAACAACAACAACTTCCAACCCACATAAAACATCCTGGAGATTACTGCTTCAGTTGCTACAATCTATGTCCTGCAACTCGTATTCCAGACAGAGCTTACTTCGTGGTCTAATTGTAGATATCAATGATTGTAATTTTAAAACATGTCGGCCTAAGCCTAAGGGCGTTTGATCACACATAGAATCAAATAGAATTGACAAACAATCATTGATAAGTAGCAAGTGACAAATGCTTGTGTGAAAAATAACTTTTATTCTGAAAGACGTATACCAGTTAGCAAATTATGTAATACATTGCACTCTCAAATTTTTATTAATGTTATTCCCATAGATGGTATGCCATGGCTGACACAACATGTCCCTTTGGCTGTTATTGCATTAGCGCAATTTTTTATACCAATGTTTATAACCTTTACTGGAATTTCAGTCACACTTCTTTACTTCGTGCATATTAAACGTTGCACTCACTACGACAAATTCCCGCCAGTTGAGTGATCCTTTTGGCTCGTTGCTGTGAAGGGATGAATTTTTGCTCAAAGGATTATTGGTGTAAATCGATGATTTTACTGCTACTTCCCGTTAATTGGGGCAGCGGTACAAGCACTAAGCAAGTGCTGGGATATACTGTAGTATGCATTTTCGGCTGCAAATGTAATAATTACTTGAAATTGACCACAAGTTCGTCGTTGGGAAAGGCAGCAACAACATTTTTTTTTTTGTAACAGCAATGTAGATCGGAAAAAAAACCCAGAGAAGTTGAAATCGTTAGAAAAGATATGGTTTCTTGTAGCATTGTGTAGAAAATCAAAAAGAGAAAGGTGTAAAAATGTGACCCTGCATCGTAAAACCAACATGTCATTACATTATATCCCTAATGTCAACTGTTTTCCCAATAAGTCACACACACACACACACACACACACACACACACACACACACAAACACACACACGCACACACACGCACGATACACACACACACTATTCCTTCTATCTTAACCCTAATGAGCCCAAGCTATTTTGACCCCTCGCAGGCCCAAAGGGGGGGGGGGGGCACATTGTGCCCCCCATATAACTTTTTTTATCATTTCATGTACCATCTTCATATTTGGCACATGGGTAGAGTAACTCATACTCTACATGACGGTACATTTGAATGTTCTCAAGGTCACCCATGGAGGGCGCTATTTACCAAAATATAAAGAAATACATAGGAAATATGCTAAAAACATGATTTTTCTGTATAATTTCTTTATCCCCATTATATATGTCTTATTATAGACCAATCATTTTCATATTTGCCTCAAATGATGAGCAAGCAAAATCTTATTTGTTATGGTTTAAATTTCTCAAGGTCACCACATGAGGGCGCTATTCATATCAACATAAAGAAATACATTATGAGACCCGAGATGAAATGTTTGGGACGGGTACATGTATAGTTATGACATTTCAAATTTGCATAATAGTGGAATTTTGAGATTGCAAATTGAAAATATGATAAACTAATGATATCAGAGGCATAACTTGGGTGAAGGAATCAAAATAACACAAAATAGAAGGGAAATCTTTAGAAAATATTATTGTTTTCAATTATCTCTATTATATCTATTGTTTTATGCCTTTGTAACATAAAAACAAAGGAAATAATAAGAAAAATTTTCCAGGACCATAATTACTTCAACTTTTGCTCCTTCAACAAATTTCAGCCAAGAAACACCCATTTCATACACTGTAATGCTGTAAAATGAAATGGGAACAGAAAAAAATGCAAAATCTGACTGACATGGTTGTCAGTTTATGGTTGCCATGGTTGCCATGGCAACCAGCAACATCAAATATAGCTAAATTATATATCAAAATGTTCGCAATAAGATTTTAGGAAAAGTCACCAAATTTGGTTGAAATCGGACTAAGGGCGAAGGAGTGGCAAATGAAAATCTGGTAGGGGGCACAATGTGCCCCCCCCCCCCCCTTGGGCTTTACAGGGTTAAACAGCACGCATCAGCACAGAATTTACGGAGAGCTGGAGGAAAGGGATTATGGCTGTAAATAATGACCACCGAGTGTTGTGACGTACAAAGTCACCTGTAAGCTAGTCACAAGTATTGACCATGCGTTATCGTGTTTGTTGGTGTGTATGTTTGGAGCTCATGTGTAGGTGTCTGTCCGCTTACAAGTGCATTACTGCACTCATTTCATGGAATATGTATGACATGTCCTATTACACAGCGAATTCTTAAGATTACATAAAAGCGTTTAATCACGCGTCACCTTGTCTTGGAAATCATTCCATCAGTTCACATAACTTTTCGACGCGGTTAAGGTCAAGGTACGAATCCCTGCTATTGTTAAATTTCCCGATCCAAATTCTTTGATTGTGTTTTTGTGGTTGTGCGTCAGTTTCCTGCAATGGTGGCTGGTAGACGATGACACTTCCTAGCTGCATGCATAGTAGAAGGACCCGGAACAAGTGATTCCATATCATGAAAGATATCAATAGGCCTACCTAATAAGGGTTGATGTTGACCGTCCACACTTACAAAACCAAAACATTTTCTGTTAATGGGATAAAACAAAAATAGTTAGAGTGCTTCGCTTTATGGTGAGTGAACATCAAGACAAATTATACTCTGATTCATTCAAAATCAACATACAGTCAAACCTGCCTTAGCGGCCACCTGTCTATAGCGGCCATCAGCCGTATGCGAACCACTACCCCCTCCCCCCCCCCCCCGAGAAAACCAATATCAAAGACCCTGTCCAATGCGACCACCTGTCTATAACGGCCACTTTTTCCCGTCTCCCTTGGGTGGCCGCTATAGACAGGTTTGACTGTAACAGAAATATGGTTAACGTTATATTCATGTATAGATGCTATGTTGAGATGTTGCGTAGATTGCAGGTGTTTTTTGTTTTTTGTTTTTTGCTAATCTTTCTTCATTCGGTTAAATCAAGTAATCATTACAAAAGGTGTTGGGGTTGCTCGAATATATGTCAAGGTAATCACATTTTGAAAGATTTGATAAATAGCTGAAGATACACACCACCAGTAAACGGGGTGGTCAAGGACAGAATGCTCACCCAAATGGTTTATTTTCAGTTTGTGTGTATTCAGCTACAGACAAACAAGGAAAACTGTGACTATTGTTGTTTTCACGATTCACCAACTCTTCATTTTTGTATAATGCAGAAATTTCAAATATAATTATGCAAGGTTTAACTCATGAGCTGATACACTCTAATGTGAGGGGAGAATCGAGCCAGTGAACCACAGTGAATACACAAGAATTAAGTGCAAGGATGACGTAAGTAGGCAAGCGTTGTGTGTCTAATCAATCATAAACATACTTTATCTCAGAGAAAGGAAAAAGTTAAGTCAATTGTACAAATGTGACGAAACATGAGGTATACTTACACAAAGAAAATCTATCATGATGATAGCAATAACCAAAACCGCTGGTGCCAGGTTTCTGATGATTATGAAATGACAATGTGTAATGATATTTATAAGAATCCTAAAGATTGTAATAAAGTAGTAAAATTTATCACTGATGTACTCACAATCATGACAAGGTTTGTGATATCGATACCGATCATCATACCATCACAAGTTGGATGCCCCATTTTGTATCCCATATTAGGTGGAATTTTACATTATTAGTATTACTTTAACTGTTTGTAGCTGTCTGTCAAATCGTTTTACTTATGCTATGTATCATGTAGAGTGACATTTATGTGAATAAATTTTTTTTTGTGGAAAAATGAATTATATCCGATCAGAGCGTTGCTTAAGGTAAAATCTTTGAATAAGACATGGCAAGCAAATGCAATGAACAAAATCTATTTGAGAAAAAAAAAACAAGTTGGATGTCCCTGTAAACTCGCATTCGTTCTTTTCCAAAGAGGCATGACTCAAATGACACGCATAGACAACCTTGGCTTTTTACTTTGAAGCCAAATTACTTGGATGCTCGCCGAGAGAAGTACAGTACTATTACCACAACGCCCAACAACAGCTTGATAATTTATGCTGTGATAACTGTGAAAGCAACTCACAATAATTATACCTCTTTCGTCAGTACGCAGTCCGTCCCTATTGAACATATTACATATTTTCATATTGCTTATTTGTTCTTAGATACTCACCCATGAAATCTAAAGAGGGAGAGAGAGAGAGAGAGAGAGAGATACAGAGAGAGAAGCAGAGCGGGGGGGGGGGGGAGTTAAAACGGCAACGCGAGAGTCAGCCTATAGCAGGAAATCAGCGAGTTACTTTCGTTGTTGGGAAGTGTTGGCGTATTGATATTGCTCCGGTCGGAGTTTCCTAAACTATTGCGTGGGCTGTGAAGCATTACTCATATCAAGGGGGGAGCTCTGGCTGCACTATAAAATGACAGGTCATGTTAGTCCAAAGCCAGTAACTCTGAAATTGGTGGTGTTGGATCGCTGCTCTCGGGAAAAATTCGTGAGCTTAAG
Source organism: Diadema antillarum (assembly GCF_040938485.1). Taxonomy (NCBI): domain Eukaryota; kingdom Metazoa; phylum Echinodermata; class Echinoidea; order Diadematoida; family Diadematidae; genus Diadema; species Diadema antillarum. Next base: position 2,196,767 of record NW_027271292.1, on the reverse strand, counting down.
GATCACTTCTCTTTTAATTCGTTTCTGCGTCAATTGAGTTCATCTCTGGAAAAGAAATTGCACTATAATCTCTCGCGTTGTGCGTTTTCTCAGCGAAAAAGGACTACTCTTTTAACGAAACTGTTTATCATTTCACTGGTGGAGAGAGATAGTAACCATGGAAACGCATTTATTGCTCATCTCCATCTTCCTAACATGGACGGTCGGAGTGCATTCCTTTGGACTAAACGAGGCCCTGGTAAGATCTCTGATATATTCATTAATATGTTATTGTAATCATAGACTGATAGCGACCATGGAAACGCAGGAACGGCTTCTCATATCATATTCATAACGTAGGTGGTTGGCATATATATGTATTTCTTCCCACACTTTTGTTCAAACGATTTTCAATTTAAATTTTCAATTCAATTCAATTTAATTCAATTCAATTCAGTTCAATTTAATTTAATTCAATTAAATCTAATTCAATTCAATTCAATTCAATTCAATTCAATCCAATTCAATTCAATTCAAATTATTTAATTTTGCATAGGTAATCTCTTCTATAAGCGTGCTCATCTCGTTTGCCGCCTTCTTTGCTTTCTTTTCGATCAGAATTATCTGCAAAAGTACCATTACTTCCCAGACAACGATTTGTCGAGCGGTCGGCTCCGGAGCCAGAATTCTCTCAATGATGCGATTCGACGATTTCAGCGAGTAAATGGGCTGAACGTAACAGGTAAGGCACAGCTTCCGTAAAGTGTATATTCCATGGCATGTTCAAGTAATCTTTAATTAGCTAAAATCAGATTGACAGATAGCTTGAAGTTTCATGAAAATCGGACACACAGAAAAAAGAAAGATTATGGAATGCTAAGATTCCACGCATTTTCACCGAATACGGTGAAATTAAGAAGGGACAATGTCTTCACCACCGCTTCCCATTGGTTCGTACACAAAAATGTTGTCAACTGTTTAGCACCTGTGGCATCTTTCTCCATCAAAGTCATCGCTGATTGGTTGTTGCTAGATCGAATCTATCTAATGGAAAAGGATCTCCTGTAAAAAAAAAAATGATATAAAGATTTTTGAAATTCTCTGGCATGGAGAAGTGTAAGATGGTGGTATCATCACTCCTCCTATAATTCGAGTATTTCTGATGCATGAAAGAAACATAACGGATGTGGCATTTGGGGAATTTCTTATTCTAAGATGTTATTTCATAAAACCACTACTATTCTATTCCTATGATTTTACTCTTTTCACTGAAGCCAGCTTCGTGGAATGGCATCTTTATTATCTATCACGAACAGGTGCACCTAGACCCCTATCTATATAGGCCATGAAACTGGTACTGATCGACTGAGCAAGCTTATCTGCTAATGGTTGATTATCATCTCACACCATTTCTAAAATCCATTGAGATAAGACCAAAACGCTATGAGTACTATAATTCACACACTAGAATAAATACAGCTAGGAAAATGCTGAAAATGAATGCATGTGAGAGAGAATGGTTTGCTCGAATTAAGGATGTGCAACAACAGAATCAAAACAATATATTTTTTAGAGGTGAAAATCGCTCATTACTCTCAAAGAAATTATGTTACATTGTATTTTCATGTTTCTGTTTGATATCCGTACTACCTAGGTACAGGATTGTCAGTATACTATAACGCCTTGGTAATGTAGAGTTGCCCAATCAGCTGACTATAATTAGATTGCCAGTATAATGATCCTCTGTTATGTGCAATACAATACACTAACTGTGAAATTTACTGGCTGCATTGCTGACTTATTAACAGAAGAATGACTTTTACCTATACATGGGCATAATACGTTAAAATGTCTGCTTCTACAAGGGGATATATCAATTTAGATAGATGTTTTTCAAGTTTTCTTCAAACAATAACATGTAAACTGCATTGTAGGCATATTTAAAGGGGGGGTTCAGCAACAAAGCAAAATCACTAAGCGAGATAGTGAAAGTGGTGTTGGAAACCGGAAGTAAATAAAAAAGGGGGTAAAACTGCCACAAAAATCAGTGACAAAGTGTGTGAGACATGTGGGAGAACTATTATGATACACACTTCATGTTATTTTGATAACATGTGACATCATTAATCAGTGACTATAATGACTATAAAGTTGACAAGTACTGTTATGGCATACAATATGTAATTTATGATAATGCATTGTTGAGAATCGAAAGTTAGACTCTTCAGAAGTGTCCTTATTCACACTGGATAAAGCCAGTAAAACTGGCTTTTCCTTTTATCCAACCACTTAAGCCTTGCATCGATTCCTTGTTCACTCATGTGACTTCAATTTAAAAAAAAGAAAAGAAAATATCTCTTTCATTTTCGAGGTATAGTTTATTTACTAAAAATAATGTTCAAATTAGTCTTAATTAAAACCGAAAGTCAAACAGAAGGGCAGAAGTGTCTTCAAATTGAAAATGAGACAAGAAAATCATTCAATTAAGTTGGTTGTATCATTAGTAACAGAAAGTCACGCCAGTATGATGTAATTTCATCATATGCAGATTAGATGAGAATGATAATGTCTTTTGCTTCAAAAATAATCACGTTGTCCTTGTTTAAAATGAAAACGAAAATACATAAACTTGTTTCATCAATAAGCATCAAAACTATTGCTTTGTTGCAACAGCCTAGCAAATAATGATTATTCCTTTTAGATTTTAATGGGTTGTCCTGATTGTAGCTGTTTAACTGTCGACCGAAAGACAAAGTGTTATTATTCTTATAATTATTTTTATGATACTGAGAACAATTTAGTGTGAGAGATCTATAGCTGGTGACACCATTACTTCATTTAAGTTCTATGAACGTCGTTGGGATCAGTACCCCTGTTTAAAGAAAATATTGCGAGGGATCAGATGTTCACATTGCAATTTGCTTTTTGTGCCCAATTTCCAATTAAACTTCTGCTGTCATGTTCAATATACATGAGCTGTATTGTCAACTGCAGCGAAGACTATTTTTAAAAAAAAGATATAATGTGAAAATGTGCTATATGCTATAATAGTAATAGACGGCTCAAACGATTGCACATCGGTAGTTATTTGTTAAAAAACAGAATAAAATAAAAACCTCAAGGCGAAGTGTCTCCGAGCAGGGGTCTGACAAATTTCGGAAGCTCCCTTACGGGGTAAAAGTCCGCTTGGTAGACTTTAACTATTGTAATCACTGTACACCATTAAGCCAGACACATATAAGATGACCAAGTGTGAAGTAATGAGGAAAAAAAAAATCAAACAATGCGTTTGTAAAGCACTGCCATATAATACGATATCATTTTGGTTGGTCGAAGCATCAGAGTACCTGTTTATGACTAGGACAGTCAAAAAAATTAATCAAGGAAATGATTTGCAAGAACAATTACTAAAGGCTTTTCGCTCGTTACCCAGAAATGTTCTGCAGGATTGAGTTGTAGGTTGATATATATTTCCATGAAAATGTAATTTTATATGTTATTTTCTTAAACATTAAGTTTTGAAAAATAAGGATGTTGTTCTTTGGTTATTGCTTTTCACTGAGTTAAATAAAGAAGAGAAAATCAAAATATTAAAAAAAATAAAAGCTCTGTCAAAACAATGTCAAAGTTCGGACAACCAAGAAATTTGAATAAAAAACTTGCTTACAGACAGTTTCTCAAGAATTTGATAGATTGATATAATCAGGGTGATGTGTACCTCCCTGATATAATCATGGATCCGCTGTGTCTTGTGGATTAGACCACAGATTCTCAATCCTGGGTTCCCTGATTCCAGTTCTTGAAAGAGCAGTGGTTTTGCGGATTTGAGTCAATTGAATATACTTCCTTCTTATTGCCTATGTCCTTCGGAGGGGTCGTGATACCGTGAATCATGATTATTATGGCAGCTTGGTGTAGTGGGCATATTTAAGCTAAGACAAAACAAACAAACAAACAAACAAACAAACGAACGAACAAACAATAAAACAAATAAGCAAACAATAAGCAAACAAACAAACAAACAAACAAAAAGAGACCATGCATGTCAATGTCATGTTTATTTCTAAAAGGCCTGGCCACCCCAGATGTGTTGGAGCTAATGCAGATGCCTCGATGCGGGCTGCCGGACAACACGGGCACACAAAGCTTCAACCGAGCCAGACGATACACCAAGTCTGATGTCGCCTGGCACAAAACCGACCTGACATGGCGAATGGTCAACTATACGCCTGACCTCAGCCGTGGCACCGTCGAAAACATCATGGAACAAGCACTACAGGTAACTATCTTTAAAAAAATATATTGATACATATCTGCATGCTCTCATTACAAACTGAATGATACGATCAAAAGGATACATGCACTTAGCTGACACCAATACTCTCGAAGCTACAATCTTAACAATGCCACGTGAACCAAATTGTTCATTTATAGGTTTCTATACAGAGCTATAATCATTATGTCCAAATGTGATCATACGTGTGGGTTATTTGACCCCCAAACACGTGATGTGAGCGAAAGCAACAAGAGAATTTCCACTTGGATTATAACTGTCTTCTAGATATAGGCCTACTCCCATAGACCATCGTCATCATGTGCGTCTTTCTTGTCATATCAAAACTGGATTACTCACACACCAATATAAACTGTTGACGGTGCATTGCTGTCATGTCACGGTGAAAGACTTAACTATAGTATCCCGTTTCCCGAGTTGGGTTGGAGCATTTTGACTGAATATAGGAACTTCGATTGATGATGATGATATTACTGTTGTCTTTATTTATGTTTGTTATTTTATTCATAATCTATCAATACCTATGAGAATATCACATTTGCTCATTAGTCAATCGTCATGGCAAATAACGCTGAAGCCGAACCTCTCTTTTATTTTCTGATAAAAATGCGTGAACTCTTTGACCGTATAATTACCTATTGATGAATCTAAACTGTTTGTCCGTGATAGTAATGTACATGCCGGTACAGAACCATGTAAATGTAATTAGCTGAGACCATAATGCGACGATGACTCTTCCGGAAGCACATCCTGGAACATTGTGTAAAATGCGTAATGAAAATGACAGCCATTGGTGTACGTAAATTAATTTCAGCAATTAATAAAAATTGTTTTACCACGATACTTACCGTGATAATCACGCTTTCTTAAGTCAGTGGTTAATATTCTTTATAATGACGGGAATTGTAAATATATGTGATGATTTAACGATGCAAGAAGTCTCAAACTACTTTTTTATTGAAGTGCCACCTTTGAAAAATCATAGGATTAAGAGATAAGAGGAATAAAAAAAAAAAACGTTTAACTGATAGGGTACATGGTGTTGAGAAGAATAGTACCGTCTCGCTGTATGTTGAACATTATGTACAGCAGGGATTGGTGTTCTCAAAAATGCAACGTTTGAAACTGTCTACATTAACTTTTTTAATGTGATATCGATTACCGTGGAAATGTCAAAGGTCACGTGTGACTAAACTCCAACAATTCACAATATCCATCACAGCAGCGTGTCTCCCTTTTATGGTTCCTGCATAATGATATTTTCTCTCTCTTCAAATATCTTATCTTCTCTGAACTGTAATTGTTGGTACGTGTGCAAATTTGATTAAGGATAACGAGTTTTTTCGTATCAGTCTAATAACCGTGCCGGTGGTCTCAAATATTGGATTCAAAGCAGACTTCGATGCATGAATTACACGACTTTACGTGTCATAGCTTCAGATCAACTCATTCTTTGCGTTTTGCTATGAGGTGTTTTCATTCTGTTGTTGTTGTTGTTGTTTTTAGTTTATGGCTTTCAATAACTGCCGGTTAGTTAAAGGCGAAAGTAACTTCGCCAGTCTTGTTCGGGAGAACATTCCATTCCACAAGAGACTGAAGTCTATAAAAGCACTTTGTTGTTGGTGGTCGAAATATCGTGTTTAAATATACATGCGCAATACGTACATTATTGGTCCAAAGGGGATGTTTACACAGAACATAGTAAACCTCCGTCAACACTAATTTGATTCGGGGTTGAGCTAATGTTTTAACAAAGGGAGCACTTAATTGCACATCACTTATTTGCCATCGAATAATAATAATAAAAAAATAAATAAAATGTGTCCTGTCCCTACTCAGCCAGTTCAGAGGCTAAGATGGTATAAACTTTAAATGACACATTCCAGTAAAACAATGAAAACTAACAAGGAGGAAAAGACACCTCTTTCTCGCTGAACCTGTAGCAAGTCATACGCTAATATTGTGTGGCAGACTTCTTTAAACGGACTCTTTAACAACACGAAAGTTGTAAAGTTTCTCTTCATTTAAAATAATTGGAATAATTTCTGATAGGTCAGATTTTTGTCTAATTCTGTGGTATTGTTTGGTTCATCAGACCTGGGCGGACGTGTCCCAACTGACCTTCAGACAGGTGAGGTCCGGTCAAGCGGACATTGAGATCAGCTTTGCGCATGGCGATCATCGCGATGGAAACCCGTTCGACGGATCAGGAGGCGTCCTGGCGCATGCGTACTTCCCCACTCCAGATCGCTCGTACAGTATTGCAGGAGACGCACATTTTGATGAGGCTGAGGCATACACGGACAGGACCACTCGAGGTAAGATGGTGGTCTTGCTCGCTCTCTGTAGATATAACACTTACCCACCTGATTCACAATATACCACTCACGAAAGTCCAGACACTACAGAATGTGACAAACACTCATAGACACACACATACACACACGCACGCACACACATACAAACAAACAAACAAACACACGACTCCTTGATTATTATCTTCTCATTTATAGCAAATCAAGAATGGAGCACACGCGTCATTCCTATATTTTTGACATAGATAATACTATGTTTAGATAATAATTTTATTTCGGCCAAAGTGCACGCCAATTAAGAAGGTAAGAATGCAATGACCATACTATCTTACGGTAAAATGTTCTTGTTTGCTTACAGCGGCGATATGACAACTTAAACCATTTTTTTTTTTTTTTGGTAAGACTGATTCGAACAAAATACTAAGCTTTCTGAGTGTACTTACTTAATCCGTCATAAGACAAAACATATTATTATGGTATGCATTTTGAAGAAAAATATACATAATTTCACTGAGTAGTCTTAAATCAATCTGTTAGTCTGGAATGGGCCGGCCATCTTTTCAAGCAATGCTTACAATGGCGGCCCTCTGCAAAATCGCTTCCTAACTACAATTGTTATTGTAATCCCTGCTGCATAGACATACATACTGTATATTATATCATTAATTTCCTTTTATATCGTTGTTTATGCAAGTCAAACGACTCTGTTTTAAATTTACTTTGTAAGTTTCCCACATGTTCATGATTATGTAACTTATGTATATTGATTTGCAGAAAATAAAGTATCTATCAAATCAAATATATCTACTACTGAGTACACTCTAAAAGCAGTGATTGTTGCTAGATATGTGTTTTGCCCCCATGCTGAACCTGAAATCGAGGTATTTTGATGATCATGTTTTCTGTCACACTTCCAAACGGGAAACCGGATGGTTAGGTTGCGTAGCCATACCAGGCTTGGAGCAGGAAACTGGTGGCCATGGCAACGGGATGCGCGAACTAGTTTAGATTCTGATCATTTTGTTGTTTACTCTCCTTATCCCGCATAATCCAGGAACCAACCTCTTCCAGGTCGCCGTGCACGAATTCGGCCACAGTCTCGGGCTTGGTCACTCGAACTCGCCCGATGCTATCATGGCCGCCATCTACCGAGGCTACGTACCTAATGCACGACTGCACAATGACGACATTGCCGGTATTCAGGCCCTCTATGGTGAGTGCACGCACAGTGAACTAGAGTTTATACTCGTACGACGACCTGAAAATTGAAGATAATGTCGTACATACCTAATACGACTTGATTAAAAAAGTCTACACAGTGAAAGAAAAATGAACGAAGTTGAAGTTTTACTTCAACTCATTGTAGATACAAAAGCGTTCAGACAACTTGACACAACATGAAAAAGTTGGGGTAGCACATGCAAACACAAAGTTTCCAGATCTTCGCAAGTTAAGCAACATGTACTGTGAAAAAGAAACTTTTATCAGCAAATACTATGCACTATACTCGACACTTTGGATTGAGACAGGGTGAAAACATAAAACTTATGGAGACATAAAAATAAAAAAACCTCTAAAACTTGAAGAGTCACTGGAATTTTATTGATTCGCTTGATTATACATGTAGATATGAATCCTTAAATCATAGCTTAAAGGAGACCTCCGGATGATTTTCAGATTTTTACGTTTGAACAACTATAAATTAGTTATACTGAGGACAGAGTTTCAGAATTTGTGAGAATTGGGATGAAGAATTAAAATAATTTCAAAATTCAGAACAAATTGCAATGAACAAGGATGATGACATGGCAGAGTCACCATGAGAATGTATGAGTTGGAGCTCAAGGAAGCAGAACAAAAGAAGAAGGCATGCATAGATTATACACAGGTGAACTCGCAAGCAAACGGCATTGTAATGGAATTACACTGACTACATTTCTGAAATATGTGAACCTGCTATGTCATCATCCTTGTTCAGTGTAATTTGTTTAAGGTTTTTCAAAGTATTGTTTTTCTGCTCAAGAACCACAATAAATTCCATAAATCTATACATGGAGTTGTTGATTTTTGTACTACATGATGTGAAATTATGAAAATTGTCTAGAATGTCCCTTTAATGAAGGTATTTTGTTTGGTGGGTTGATGTTTATGTTACATCATCGATCTCTGGACTAGCATCAATCTATTTTTGATGAACATCTTTGAAGGCTAAAAAGACTTCTAAAGTAGAGTTATCTGGTCTTTCGAACTTTAATTATCAACTCCAGTGTGTCAGAATTATGTCATAAGTTCATGTTTCCGCTTTTTATGACCTATATACCATCATGTCTTTTTGTACCCAGGAGCAAACTCTGGCAGGCCGGAAGTCGAAGGGACAGAGGGGCCAAAGGTCACCTCCGACTGCATTGCCAATTTTGTTGCTGCAGCACAGACTGCCAGTCGAGGCTCCTATCTCTTCAATGGTAAGTTTTGTCTTTAATAGCAAAAACTAACCATGAAAACAATATTCTTTGTGATTTTCTTAATGATTTATCACATTTTGTCTTGGTTCCATTAATTGAATGAGACCTGGAAGTCTGTCATGCGCATGAAAGGACACTTGGGTACATTAAGTAAGCACCATAAAAAACTTTTCGTTTTGTTTTGACATTTTTTAATGAGTGGAACCAGTAACATAAATCAGTGTTTCTACTTCATCATTGTTCTGTTATCATCATACTTGTTATGCTTATTATTATGATTATAATGACGATAATCATTATTATTCTATTTATTTATTTATTCATTTATTTATTCATTCATTCATTCATTCATTTATGTATTTACTTATTCGGCCATACGTAAATAATTTCAATATACTTGTGAAGTAACTGTTATTACTATCATCATTATCGAAGTTGAGCATGATACATAATGTATCAATAATGCAGCATCTTCTATATGGAATCAAATCGATGAAGAAACTATCGTAACACTGAAGAAAGAAAAAAGTCTTTACATAAGGACTCAAAGTTGTAACAGGTAACTTTTCAGGCTGCTGGAGAGCATTAATTCCATTTTTATGTATCAATATCTTTAACTATTAGAACTATGAATGCAACTTGAAGAAATGGTATAGTATATTGGTTGATGTAAAGATTCAGCTTTGAACTTTTTGGGAGATACTAAGAAATCACTTTATGAAATGTTAACGAGCATAGCATTCCAGAGGAATTCAAAGTTTACTTTATGAAAATCAGTTTCAAAAATAAGTAAGACAAAGCGATCCTAATATAAGGTGAGTCCCACCTTTTGGATATTTCAGCCATTTCAATACCAATTTTCATAAAACAAACTTTGAATTCCAGAAGCAGTTTCTCATTGTAGCATGTATAATCAACTTGGTATTTTCTTCCTTTTTCGTACCCAGCTACCCACGCTTTCAAGATGACGCTGAGTGGACTGGCGGGAAGTCCCGTACCGATCGGCTCCCTCTTCCGCAGACTGCCGAACGATCTGGATGCAGCTTTCTATTACGAGAGGACAGGCAAGACATATTTTTTTAAGGTGAGGAACGCCATTACTCTCCCAACCAGACAGCTGAAAAAAATATATATATGATAAAAAAGACGTCAATGAAAGTCTATCATGGCTCCACGACACCCCCTTCACAGCGGCGTCACATCATACAAATTTGCTCTTCTTATTCAATTTTGTTGCACAAATTTTGCCAGGGATAATCGTGAATAACAATAAAACATCGTCTTTAGAATTGTTGCGGGGGGAGGGGGATATTCATATCGTTGACTACATTAGAAAACATAAAGTAATGATTATGCTTTCATGAAACTTCTCAATCAATATCAGTCACTATCAGTAACTTTTTCAATATCAGTCATTTTCTTTTCTTTTCTTTTTAACAGGGTTCAAACTACTGGCGGTTTTCGGACTTCCAATTGGATCGTGGATATCCACGAAACATTCAGTCCGGATTTGGGCGTGAGGTTCCAAGCGATCTCGACGCAGCTTTCGTGTGGAGTGGAAATGGAATGACGTACTTTGTCAAAGGTGAGAGAAAAACAGGACAAAACGAAGCAAAAAACAAACCCAAAATCACACAGCTCTGTGATATGCAGGGTTACTGTAAAATTCAAGTTTAGGTGCATAATTAAAGGATGGAGTTCTGGGGTGATAAGCAAGGTTCATTCGAAAAAAAAAGGGGTGGGAGTTATACTGTGTTACAATGAAGACAGGGAGAGATTAATTCCAGATTATATCCTATACTGTCCCAAACAGTTAAACACAATTAGGTTCTCGATACACTGGTGGTCCCTGGTGTGCTGCTGACAACCCATTTTAGCATCTTTCAGTTATTTGTACTGATGCTCTCACAGAATGGCTAAACCCAAGATAACATTTGGTTATGAAAAGGCTAGAATAGGTTTCATCGAAAATTAGAAACTTGATTTACAATTTGCATTTTTTCTTCACAAGTCTTCGTAATTCTAACACAGTTTTTCTTCACTCCTACATGTGTCTTGGATAGTCGTCATAATCTCACTTTTTTCCCCATCATGCCATACATATCTTTGACAGTGCCCTTACTCTTACACATTGTTATTTTTTCTCACTTTTTTTTTTCAGGCAACCAGTATTACCGATTCAACTTCCGAACTGCCGCTGTGGATCCAGACTATCCGAGACCCCTATCCGTGTGGAACGGCATCGGTACGAAAGTTGACGCCGCTTTCCAGTTCCACAACAAGGCCACGTACTTCTTCACTGGCGGCGAGTATCGCCGGTTCGACGACAATCAGTTCACCGTTGACAACACGTATCCGAGACCGTCGACGGTGTGGCTGAAATGCGAAGAAATGCAGGTTAGGATGTCCCCGGATCCGACCGCTGCGAATAACGAGATGATGTCGACTACCTCAGATAGTTCGGATGCTACTACGGACGCCATAAGTGTTTTGGCCCTGCTATTTTCAATCGCACTGAGCTTGTCACAGCTCTAACTGCATTCCAAGGCACACTTTGTACTGAATTAGTATCCGAACTAAGCTGTGGATGTAGGACGTCGTTTCTTTTCCTTGTGAACTCTACCAATAAGTGTCTGAAATGAAATAGTGTCTTGTGAATACGACAATGGAGGCGGACGGTGCTTTGGATGTCAAAATATTTATTTCTGCTTTCCGTTTTGTGATTTGATATTGATATATTCAATCATGTGTCAAATACATACATGTACTATTTAGTATCTCATTTCGCAAAGAAATTTGCAAGCAATCATTTTAAGTTGCAATCAGAATGCAATGAATAAGTAATCAGTATTTGAGTTGACACCATGCTATCAAGGGGTATTATTTCAACGCATCGCAAGTGCAGACATCTTACAACTTTTGTCCTGAACGAGGGACATAAACAAAAAACAACAACAACAACAACAACATGATGAATGTAACCAGGCGGACAACAACAAACGAGGAGAGAATGTTATACTGGGAACTTAATCGGTTTACGTCACAATGTGACCGCGGGACAACAATGAATTAGGACGCCTGGAAGTGGCAATCATCTCACATATAGAGATCTTCGTGATCTAGGACATTCTAAGAGCTTTTGAAACACATTCACCAACCGCACAAACACAATACTGCTATCATACTGTGAATGAATATTGCCCCTCTAAGAAACACAGGTTTTGATGTTGTATTTCTAAGAACGTAAGAGATGACTGATCGTATAGTTTCGAGTATTTAAGCTGTATATTTGAAGTCTTATTCTTTTGATCAATTGACAATGACGTGATAATGTGGCAGATTTTTTGGGCGCCTGGCGGAAGGCTACAAAGTATCCTAACTTGGTGTGTTCTGTATATAATGTTATGTGATCCAAGTGTGTCTCCGTGCCTTTCTGTGTGAATTTGTAGATAAAGTACAAATCTATGAGGCTATGTCACTTTACTGAACGAGTACTGTACATTTATATCTGTTTATACTATATTTTTCCAAATGAGCTTTAATAAAGAAAAAAATATATATTACCATTACCCATATGAATGAGTGCATTGCATTGATTTTGTGTGGATAAAATTTGAAATAAGCTTTCTGATAATGCTATGAAGGGACAAAAACTGAGGCACTGTTCTCGTTGGAAGTGATTGTTGTTTGAATTAACTTCTTGAATATGAATTCACGATGAAAACTGGAGTTTGACTAACGAGAAGGTAAATTGTCGACGTCTATACTCCTCAGCGATAATGCCTCTTTGATGGAATGGCAGACTACTGCCAGATCTGTCATAATCATGCACGGTCACTGTCGACGGGGATGATAATGAAGGTGGTGATGACAACGAAGAGAGAATGCAATGTCAGAAATGATTTAAAAAGGTACAGCAGGAAAGGGACCGAAGAAAGGTTTACCAATAATGTGTGTTTGACATCATAGCGTTGAGCCAAAGATGGCGTCATCCAAGAGTTCTCTCTCTCTCTCTCCATCTATCAGTCACTCAATCCATCCATCTATCTATTTGTCTGGTTATCTATCTTTCTATCTATCTATCTATCTATCTATCTATCTATCTGTCTGCCTCTGCTTCTGTCAGACCGTTTCTCTATTTCGCGCACAAGTGCACACACACACACACACACACACACATACCCACTCTTTATCCTGTGTTGTACGGAGTACTCAATAATGTGGTCTTCCACTTAGATTCCCATTCTCTCTCTACTTATTCAAGTATCTCAACATTTATCTATCTACCTGTCTATTTACCTGTTTGTCTACCTACAAATTTGTATCTATCTATCTATCTATTTATATAATCTATCTATCTCTCTATTTACCTGTCTATCTTTCTATAAATCCATCCATCTATCTGTCTATCTATCTATCTATCTATCTATCTACCTACCTGTCTGTCTATCTTTCTATAAATCCATCCATCTATCTATCTATCTATCTATCTATCTATCTATCTATCTATCTACCTGTCTGTCTATTCATCTTTCTCGCGCGCACACACTCACCGTTCTACTGACCATTAAAACCGACTTCTATCGGTTGACATCCGGAGAAGGTATAATGGGAGACTTTTTTTTTAGTATCAAAAAGAGTCTTCTTTGGGGGGACCATGTGCTCGATGTCCATGCATTCCAATCAGTGGAGTGACAGAGATCAAACAAACATTGGAACATTTTGTAAACGATAGAACAAGAAGCGACAAAGTCCAAATAGAATAGAAAAACAAAATTATACGATCTTTATTTCAAAAAATTGTGTTGGGAAGAATCTAAGAGTTAGTGACTTTGAGCTAGTGATCATCAGTGACCACTATCAAAATATGAAATCAACATTTTCTTTAGACCCTCCCAGTATATATATATATATATATATATATATATATATATATATATACATATATATATATATATATATATATATATATATATATATATATATATATATATATATATGAAATATAAGCAATCAAGACCGGAAAATACCAAAGTATCCATGAATAGTAACGTCTCTAGGACACACCTCTTTTATCTTAGACAGTATTCATATGTAAATCACACAACAATCACTCACGATGCATATGATGATCACAGCATGATCAGGCATTAGAATCTAATTTCTAAAATAAGTATTTACTCGCTAACAAACCACAAAAATGCGTACCACAAAAATGCGTATCAAATTTGTATTTAGCAGAATTGTATAAAATTAAGCGGGAAAAAGATAACAAGAATTACGGGGTCCAAAGTTATAAAGTTACACTCGCAAGCATTACATACTAAAGGGTATAAAAACATAGCACCAATCATAACTTATATCTTAAATACAGTAGTGCAGCTACAAAGGATAAAATGGACAAGGCACATACCATTATTATTTACAATAGACTGTACATGATAGAGAAATAAGAAGCACTGATAGATCGTATGTTGTTTCTACCCTGTGGTACTTCCTTTACACGATTCTAGAAGGAATACATAAAATGGAAGCTAAGAATGGACTACACAACGATAATGACGTCTATAAAGTCTACGACTTATTATGATGACTAAAAAAATCGTCTGAATGTAAAACCTAGGAAATATGGCAAGATAAAATGTTGGCCATCTTAGTGTACTCACTGAGTTGATCTTTAAATTCTATAGATATTGGTAACTAGTCATACCTTGAACGTGAGATCATTATGGTTCTGAATCCTCAAGTGGAAGAAATGTAAAAATACAAATTTATGGCATGTCTATGTAGGCATATGCCTGACTGTCAACACAACAACTTCCGGAGCCCATTCCTTCATGATATTGATTTGCAATCTGTGCACTTTGGGATAATTACAGTTGCTGTGATAGCAATAACAGTACTTACACACAACTGCTTGGTTATTCTCTAGCCGATGACAGAGTGATTGATAATATTGCAGCTTACAATAATAGCAAACCATTTTATGAAACGAGCCCCTGGTTCTTTTCATCCCAGCCAAACAAGCCATTAAAAATACAAGCACCAAAAAATTCAACAGTTTGACCAGGCTTGTGTCACAGGTATACATGCGACTGAACTGACAAATATAATCCAATAAAAATTTTCGTTGCTGCTGACGGTTTTATGGGTACCTTTTCGCAGACCGTTCTTCCCTCAAGACCATATAACAATCTAAAAGTTTAATGCCATTCTTCAACACGAGTATGAGATAACAATTCTATCAGACCTTCACTTTATCAGCGATGTTCTGACATTTTTCCTCTAGATATGCCAATGACCATGTAGGATGTCAGTCAGAGAAGTGATTGTCAGCACAGTTCTCACAGTTGGTAACGAGGTTAGGCACGCTGGTTTATATTGTTGCGTCATCAGTCTGTACAAAATATCACAAGTATCAGCATCGATCAAGTATCGGTCACTTGATAAATTCTATGCAATTGCCCTGTTTCGTGCACAGTATCGTCGTCACATATTATTGAGTCAGGAATTTAGTACTAAAAAACTACACTTTGATATGGCAGTGTCTTCAGTAGAGAGCTGGTGGTATCGAGTCAGTATTAGCTTCATGGACTCCAGTCTGGTGATGGCGTCGACATGATGAATTGAGCTGACTCGTGGTATCTTCTGTACCATCTCTTTGTGGCCGAGTTCACTTATGGTGCCTCTGAAAATGCAGTAGGATAGAGGTATTCATTCAGACATCTATTTGATTTTGATTTGATTTTATTGTTCCACATCTCAAACACAAATAACATGGTACAATAGATTGAACATAAGACTAGACATAGCGTCTTAATTCGAAAAGAAGAGAAGAGAAGACAATATTTATACAAACATGAAATGTGGGAGACCTACTTACTAAAAAGCATAAGGCAATAGCGTAGAGCGATATCCATTATTGTTGTTATCGTAAACAATACAACGCCGAAATAATTTGATTTACAGGTCAGGGAGCTCATGTGTTTTCACGCTTCCCTCGAGGATATGTTCTCACAGATGATGATATCATGAGACATTTAGGCACGAATTCGCGAAGGTGGTACAAATGAAACCATGGAGCGCCAAGTGTCGCACGGAATATTTCGTTACGAAATCAGTCATTTCGTCGATGAAATGATTATTTTGTGACGACATGACAACATCTTGTAACTAATGAACACTTCGTCCACGAAATGACCAATTTCGTGACGAAATTTTCCGTGCGACACTTGGCGCGCCATGGTTTTTGTCCATGGTTTAAACCATGGTTTCATTTGTACCACCTTCGTGAATTCGGGCCTTAGAGATTTAAAGGGATCGTATAGTTGGGGTTGAGACCTATCCTCGGATTTGTAACGTTTGGGCACGCGCGCGTGTGTGTGAGAGAGATAATGAGAAACCTCTTATGAAATTATGAAAGAGCATACAATTCCAAGAGGGATTTGACATTTGATGAAAACATTGGTTTTGAAATGGCTGAGATATCCACAACAGAGCAATTCTAATTAAAGGTGGACCCATCTTATAATATTGAAATAGCTTTGTTTTACTTTGTTTTTGGATGTCTCAGCCATTCCAAAACCGATTGTCATCTAAGAAACTTTGAATTCATCTTATAGAATGGTATGCTCTGTATTATTTTATCAGTGGTTTCTTGGTATCTCACAAAAACTTAAATTCCCAATCCTCACCTCCACCAATACTATACCATCCCTTTAAGATAAGAATTATTGTTTTTGGGACGGTAAAGAGACAACTCAAAGAGTGAGTTTCCATATCCTGCTAAAAATGAGTGTGTGAGACACATGATCACCTATCACCCTACCTCTATCTATCTATCTACTGTTCATCCTCGTCCTCATCAACGTCCTCCTCCTCCTCTTCCACCTCCTCAACGGGCTGTTGGGCCTCCTCTTCGGTCTGGGCGTTCTCCTCTGTCTCCTCAGGGGGAAGCTCGTCGTACACCTTGAGGTGTGGTAGGATGGGTAAGAGAGAAATTGGTGTGATTGAGTGGGGTACACATGGGGTGCAGGAAGGAATTGGGCGTGGTGGGATGGGTACAGGTGCAATGGAGTTTAGTGGGGTAAGGGAGCAATAGGGTGTAGTGGGATGGAGTGCAGTGGGGTGTAGTATGGTGAAGGTGCATAGTGGGGCAAGGATGAAATGGGGTGTATGTGGGTATATGGTTTAAGAAGATAGGTTGAGTAAAGATAGAATGTAGGGGGATGAGGGAGATTTGGTGTGATTGGGTGAGGAAGATCGTGTGATTTAGATTGCGATTTTTTAAAGTTTGTTTTTACCAATTATAGAGTGACGTGAGGTAGGGCGAGAGGCTACGAAGGCAAATTTTGATTTTTATAAGTCCATATTTTGATACAAATAATATTCTTCAGCGTATTTCGTTCGTTAGAGTTGAATTACTGATTAAACTAGGCACTTTCTTTTTCAAATTGAAGAATATGTGCTCATTTTTGTTTCGAACAAAGTATTCAAGTTTGAATCATCGTTTACATTAAGTGGATTTGCTTTTGTAAGTCGAGGTACTTTCTCATTTCCCTTCCACCATACAGCGTTGAACTCAAAGAAATCAATTTCCATCGCAGCGCCATCTGTTGGTCACCGTTGAAGATCCATCTCTGTCCAATTACTTGCTACCCCCTAAGCTTGAGAGTATCACAACTTTAATGGCATAAATGCAAATAGCTACCTTCTGGCATCAGCATTGAATTCCAGTGAGCTTTCAAAGTTTATTTTGTCAGATATCATTTCAACAACTTTATCTGCATCAAAATGTTGTAAAAAGGAAGTCTGAGAAATTTCAGAGAAATAAAGATGAGCTATTTCTGTTCTGAGACAAAGATCCGCTCTAACGAACGATTTGATTTATACAAAATAATGTGCCAGAACATTACATTGTGACAGAAAAGACAACTTGACATTGCTGACTGAAGCATCGGAAAAATATCCCCTACGGTGATGGCATGTTCTGTTGACTGAGAGACAAACAAACTATACATCGCTCATGTTCTTTGGAAGGAGTATCTCACCTTGAGACAGTCTACCCACTCCTGAGCACTGATCTTTTTCGCTATCTTGTCGCCCTTGGCGCAGCGGGTGAAGAACGGCGCGGCGCAGTGCTCGAGTGGCATCAGCGCATAGCGGAATCTGAGCAACTCTCGCTTGTCAAGCTGGTCGTCATTGTTCTCATCCATCTGGTCAAACTTCCACTGCGTGGTCGTTGATCACGGGGTTGACAAGACGGGCATACAATGGGAGAAAGGGAGAGACAAAAAACAAGTAGAAACAGTTAAAACAGGACTGTAATACAGCATGTACACCAATGCTTGCGTTTCTGATTATCACGGTGCCCCTAACATTAATATTCAAATTTGCATAAGCGTCCAAACGAAATTACCACAGTGTGGTTTTAAAATAGGCAGAATACAAATCTCTGAGCAAAATGAAGCAGAGGTCACTTCTCAAACCATATATGCAAGGAGTACGTAGGCCTATAGCTAAAGCCAACGGGGCAAAGCATACACGGAGAATGATGGTGACCACGTGGTAACCCACCACTGCAATATTTTGCTCAGTCACTGCTGGATGAAACTACATAATACTCCAGCTTGTGATGTCACATGTGTAGAACGATATAAGAAAATATAAAGGAAATTCAATAAATTTTCACTTTTCAAATGATAAAAGAACACATGACTTGCATCTTTCAGAAGGCAAGGGGAATTATTACCCCTAACATACGTCAGTGACAAGTCGAGGAAATGTACTCTTTATTCCAAAAAAAAAAAATTATGAAATTCTCTTTATATTTTCCTTGTATCTTTCTACGCATGTGATATCATACGCTTTAGTAGTCTTCTCTTCCAGCAGTGACTGCGCAGATACTTTAAAAATGCATAACTTGTGAACGGATTGTCCGATTTTCCCCAAACTTTCACCGATGTGTTCTACTAATATTGCTGCATTTACTCAATCCACATGTATATGAAGGTGGACTTGTCCTTTAATATGGACTTGCATTCGAAGACGCCAACGAAGAAGAGGAGGACATCTCACCATGGCAACGTTTTCCCTGACCTCTGGCCCGAGGTCAATGATGTGCCGGTTGGGGTCGATCCTTCCCATCTCCTCCTCCGACTTGAGGTGCATGAACCATTCCAGAAGGCGGTAGGGGAACTGGGAGTACTCTTGCTTCGTGCACGGTTGCTGGGATGCTGCCACCAGAACAAAGAGGAATTATACGAAGTGATTGACTTTACACAGACCACATTAGGTGAAGCGCGCTGACAGATCCAACCGTCAAAAGACAATGATTACTTGTAAAATTTTCTGCCAATTTAACAATTTTTGACTGAGAATAATGCACGCTTTGTTGAAAGCAGCTCGACTTAAGGACTACATTGTTGCAAACATAATACACTGATATCTAGAATAAACACAACTTATTACTTGAATGGTAGAGGCCAACTTTTCACACGCAATTTGACTAAGGTTTCGTATAACTTGTTACCATCATGATCCAGCTTTAGAATGAAATTTAGAATCAAGTGTTAGTGAGAAGCATCCGAAAATTCAAAGAGCGAACAAAACATTGACATCCATCTAAGGTAAATTACTAAAAAAAAGTAACAACAACAACAAATAACAACATTATGATAATGATGATGATGATGATGATAATAATGATAATAATGATGATGATGATGATGATGATGATAATAATAATAATGATGATGATGATAATAATAATAATAATAATAATAATAATAACGGCAAACTCACCGACACAGGGCTTCTCAAAGGCGAGGCGAATGACCTTCTTCTTCTTGCACTGAAACCTGTGGAACTCGCAGATGTTGTCGTACTGCTTGCCGAAGACGCTGCACACGGGTTTTTCGGGAAATTCCGCGCAGCTTTGGGGACATCGACACTCAGCTGTGGGCACGCCCTCCTTCATGACCACCTGACACCATGAACCACGTGGCTTCTTACAGGTCATACTCTCACACAGCTCAGCTACATGCAGAAAAGATCGTGAAAAACAATAGAATTATGATACACTATAAAGAACATTCAAATATCATATTAAAAATGATATAATTCGTTTATAGTCGCCCTATATACGAGTAAGTCATGAACGTTGGAAGTACAAAATATAAAGGACAACGAAACAGAAATCCACTTTTATTTTAGACATTTTCGACGCCCCTGCTTCAAAGGTCATGGAATCAAAAGTATACAGTGCATTCCCATTATAACGAACACGGTTATAACAAAATTCCGGTTATAACGAAGGAAAAAAAAAATCTGCCGGTTATAACGGAGGCGTCTACTGTATACAAATCCTTTGAAGCGTATTTTTTAATATAGAAATACGCTGTGTATAGCGTAAGTCGAGAGGACGCTTTCTTCAGTGGATTGAAGACAGTTTTGTAGTCAGCCTAGCCCATCGTTCTGTAGTGCCACCGAGAAAACGAGATCATTCATCACAACCTCGGATCTCATCACATCTCTATATCTCGCCTTTAGAACCAGCGACATCGAGAAGATGAGAGCCCACTATCCGCCTTCTCGCCTTTGCGGACAGGAGGAAGACGATATCTTCTTCCACGCTTTCTTTCCTTCTCGGAACCAAGAGGTCGAGAAGACGAGACCTCAAATCTGAGATCTCAAATCTCGGGTTTTTTTTTTCTCCTTGGACCCAAGAAGTCTAGGAGACGTTATCTCGGATATCAGGGCGTGCTTTATCCATGGTAGCATCTTTGGTAGCATCTTTAAAGGGGTTTCTGCCACTATCATTGCCCTATATGGCGTTGAAAGGTATACTCATTCACATACCTGGGTCGGGAGGGATATGGTGGGTAATGACATCTTGTCCAAGGGCGGAAGAACTCGATTGAAGAGTTTTATCCACTTGTCAACAGCGCCCTCTTGCCTTCTCCTCTTCTCGGACACGAAGAGGTCGAAACGTCAAAGAATGACTATTGCTTCTACTTCTTAGTAGCACTTTTAAACTTCCCTGGTTCACTTGTATGGTCTCTCAAAGAACTCTCGCAGAGAACACACTCTCGAATTCACAATACTAATTGGATACTTTGTGACGAGTGAAATAGAATCGGCTGCTCGTAATTTTGGTCAGAAATATTGCAACACAGTTTTGTTTGTTTGTTTTTGTTTCTCTTATAGGCCTCTATTCACCAAAATTTCGCCGACCAAATGTTTATTTTGGGACGAGCCGATAGGTGATGGATGGTGGTCTCCAAGCGAGACGCCCGCATCACCAGCAACTGCGGGAGGATGACTCTAAAAAGAGGGACGCAGTCATAGGGTCACAGAGAGGTGATGTCTTTGTGTTCTCTGTGAGCGCCTACCAACATTCATGGGGCGCACTGCGTGTGGTGGGGTGCAGAGTTCTACATGCAAACTAGCTTCCTAGTGATCTCAGTAGTGAGCCTGGGATTAGTTATTCTATATTCCCCATGCCTTCCCCGATCGCTGCAAACTCCCATTCGTTTTTTCGCTGTTGTCCGACCGTTATACAGAAAACTTGCGTATAAAATAGCAGAAGTCAACACCAAGAGGATATAGGGGTATAAGTTTATCACAACGAAATATTCACGGTCAAACTGAACAATGTCATAATGCAAGTGATCAATTGAGAAAAAAGAGAATGTGAAAAACATACATTGTTGTGGGATGGCAAAATATGAATCCCACACATCATATAATTTTCCAAAAGGTTATGACTACAACTTATTTTCGCGATTTACATGGTATTATAGAGTAATCTAATTTTGTCTTGCGAAGTTTGTCTTTTTTTACAATGTTGAATGATAGCAAAACTTGTGAGCGATTTTGTGCAAATAAAAGACCCTCCTTGCTATCATAGATACAGTATATATAAGTTCAAATCATGAACGATCATCGATGATCACAAAATCAAAGCGCCCTTGTGATCTATTCTTTACCGTGACGATGTGTGAATACATGATTGCAGAAGAACATAACGCATAAGGCAAGCTGCCTTTTTTCACGAACTAGCAATGATATCAGAGATTGTTTCTCCCCTCCAGGCGCAGTGAAAGTCAGCGTTGATAACACTGATAGTTTGGGATTCGAGTTGGGAGGTTCAGGGCTAAGCTGGTGTCAGGGGACACAATTAGTTCTGTCCTACCACTGGGGGCAGTTTGCTTATATATAGAAGATCTTTCTGCCAAGATGCCATGGCGGGAATCACGATTTCTAAAAATGGACGATGATGGAAATGTAGATGCTTACCCATAGCGCTATATATGCATGGTCTAACCAGGGAGGTGATCTCATCTCCCTGGTCTAACTGAGAGACGGTCCTTTCCATCTCCCCTGTGTTTCCGAGTTGGGTTACAAAAATGACAATGAATAACCTTTTGCAACAGCCCTAAATTCCCAATTTGTTCCCATATCAACGCGCTCCCAGATCAACAGTCTTCGCTCTTTATCATAATTCCATAATAGAATGATTTCTATGCGCTAATATGATAGCCTACTGCCAAAACAGAGAGTCTTTGTTTAGTCATTGTAACTGTAAGGTAGTGCGGATGAAATGATGACCAAAGGACCGCAAAAATTCTTTATCTCATAAATCATTTTTTTTTATTCTATCCCTTTCTTCATCACATTCAGTGAATTCCTTGGTTCCATCTGTCGCCTCAACTTCGGTCTTCCTTGTGTGTCTGTTTGCCTCTTTGTTAATTTGTTTGCTTTTTGAAGGGACCGCCTTTCTTGAATTCCGTCTGCCCCTATGTTTTTTCACAATGTCTCCTAAACATACGCACCTACAAAAAAGTAGTATCACAACTCATTGCTCACTTGCAATAATGTTCAATCCTGCGGGTGTTTTTTTTTTCTGCTATAATAGGAAACCAAGTAACAACATGATGCAAGAGTGCTCATGGAGAATGTGTAGACCCCATTATAACACGGACGAAGCAGACGTAGATCTCTTCTCGTCTGTCGGGGGAAAAGTGTAAGATGTCTCAACTTTCACAGGTTATTGATGTTGATGATCAGGAGAGTAAAGGTCGTGAAATCTAATTTAAAATCTAGTTATGATTCTCACTCTTGAAAGGGCGTGTCACCTGAGCTGGTATTGTCAGACCCATGCTGCCACAGTCACGCCTTGGTATTGGGGTTAGTGGCCATCCAAGGGTGGAAGAAAACATGGCGCACCCTCCTCAACCTCTCACTGTGGGATTCTTGGCAACCTGTTCTTTCAGTACTCTCTTCGCTTATACATGTGATGTGCTAAACCCCGTTGCGAATAACATTAAGGGATTTCGAGTAGAAATTGGTTCATGTCTGGTTTGAGATTTTCCCAAGGTAAACATTTTTTTTTTTCATTCCATGGCTTGAAGTCACACGCGTAGTGTGATAATACGTAACAAAGATGCCAGAAGACAGTTCTAACATTGGGAAACCTTCATAGCAAAATTTGCGTCTCTCATTACCAAAGGAAAAGAAAATTTTACCCAAACTTTGGCTCCTATGGCAATGTTTCATTTCTTAAGAGAGAGAGAGAGAGAGAGAGAGAGAGAGAGAGAGAGAGAGAGAGAGAGAGTGAGAGAGAGAGAGAGCTGATACAAATCAAATGGAATCTTATCTTTACTGATAGGACAATTTCGGTATGATGTATATTTGTCTACATTGCTGTACGTACTTGTGTCCCTGATCAGAAGAAGAACGAGGTTGACACATTACCTTAAAGGGATTGTATAGTTTTGGTTGAGACCTAATTTCAGATTTCTAACATTTTTAGGTGAGATAATGAAAAACCTCTTATGAAATATGAAAGAGCATGTAATTCTATGAAGAATTCAACGTTTATTTGATGAAAATTGGTTTTGAAATGGCTGAGATATCCCAAAAAAGAACGATTCTAATAAAGTGTGGGACCCACACTTTTATACGATCGCTTTGTTTTACTTTGTTTTTGGATGTTGCAGTAATTCCTAACCCGATTTTCATCAAATAAACTTTGAATTCCTCTTAAAATGGTATGCTCAGTACTATATCATAAGTGTTATCTTGGTATCTTGCAAAACGTTAAAAGCCCAATTCTCATCTCCACCAATACTGTACCATCCCTTTAAGGAGCCCTGGCAAGCAAATTTCATCTTTGAAAAAGAAATGGACTAGAAAGGGATCTGGCTTAATTCTTTTGTCGTGGATTCCTCTCAATAACACGAGTCTGAAGCATTTAATCCAAGTCTAGTATGACACAGCTTTCCAGTATCTAAACGAGAACTTTCATAGACTTTTTTTTTTGAACGTCGCTTTTCTCGCGTTGCAACGCACGAGAAATTTTTCGTCTTTATACAACTCATACATGGTAAGAAATCTGTAAACACAACCGCTTTCTTGCACTCTGTTGTTGACTGAATTTGAATTCACTTTCAACTATATTATATATTCTTTCGAAACAAGCAAATTTAGGGCAGTATTAAGTATTCTTGACTATGAGTGATGCCTGGAATGTACTAAGCCATCTCAAATACGCCGCGCTAATGTTCCGTGAAAATCAGTCATATCAGCCAAATCAGATTGAAAAGCCACAATGAACCGAATACGATAAGAACAACTTACTCTTTACTTTCTAATACCCCTTTCCTTCTCGTTATACTGTTTGACTCTCTTTCTTACATATAACATATCATATTTCATAGGCGAATGAACAGTAGGGGTGAAAGGTCAAGTTTGGGGGATACTCTGACCTGATTTCAGAGACGAATCCTACATCTGTTTCACGTCTGTCCCTTCAACACAGACCGTTATGTTGGTCCAGCGGATCAACAAGATCATATTCCTTTGACTGATGAGTAGCAGGCATACGTCTTTAAACTACATACTGCCCATTGAAACAAGATTTCGCAAATGAACACTAGTCATTCTGATACTGCATAAAAATTGATTGTATTCATTTTCCTTTTGGCGTAATACGTACTCTAAACATTTCGAGATATGATGACACATAAAAATTCCAATAACAAGCAAATGAATATTGGTCCAGTTCCCTTTACCTGCTCAAGAAATGTGTATAGGGCCTACTTCTTTTTCTTGTCATCTTTCCGAATCATTTTAGAGAAAAGGGGGCGGAGGGGAGACAGAGTGTGTGTGCTCTGTGTGCCTGAATGTGTTATATATATATATATATATATATATATATATATATATATATGATATAATTCGTGGTAAAAAGAGAGAAGGGAGATGGGGAAAGAACGAGAAAGGAAGTAAAGCAGGAGGGGAGAGATGGAGGGGGGGGGGGGGAGGCACGTTACCAACCACCGTGTAGGGTTGTGAAGGCGGTCTCACTTCCATTTTTCAAACTTGTCATGTTCCCTTCATCTCAAAATTCACACAAATTTCGAGGCATACTCACCATACTGTTCTGTCAGGGCATCTTGAGACAGAACCTGACAAGAAAAATAAGCAGAAAAGTAAAGGAAACACATAGGTGAAATCATATGCAGTAGTCTTTTATTGCTGTTATTAAAAAAACATCAATAAATTCGTAGAATTCATCTGGTTGGGAACATAGAGTCATAAACAGTACGAATAAGATATAAAGGTCATAAAGCGAACTTTTTGTTTTTATGACCTTTATTTCTTATTCGTATACTATTTATGACTCTATGTTCCCAACAGGGTGAATTCTACGAGAAACTTTGCTGGAATGTTTACGACAACATCAAGAATGACATTGACTTACGCCCCCATCAATCACAAATCGATATAAATGACAGTTTGATCTCAAACGACACCAAACATGAAAAGGGCTGAATCATTGCAGACGATATGAGATAATTATAAGCCATTTTGTAGGGTACACGTGTAAGAATGTGTCGATACGCTGGTAAATATAAAACAAAACACATACAATCCCGTGCCAACAAGTGAAGAATCTGATCTAAAGAAGGGTTAAGTACAGGTTTTAAACATTTTAAGGTAAGTTCATTATCAGGGCAAAAATAAATACAAGTTTTCCAGTGATAATTCATCTGTTGCATAACAAGGACTTGTTAAGTTATGATTGAAATAAGCTGATGTACTTTCTTAGAATCTACTTTGCTTTTATCTTTAGCACCTTTATAAAAATATCTCAAAAATATATTAATATTTTATATCTCAAAAAAATATTAACAAAAATGGAGTTAACTCTCTTTGCACTCAAACTCTCAAAGTGTCAGCGATAGCAAATCCCTGATATCAAATGTATCAAATTTCTATACATGGTTAGTGTTCGGGAGGAACAAGGGACGGTAGACATGGTAGAGATCGTTGATTAGTTTGTAACATGATCAACACATTACTGGTGTTTATAATAACAACGGAAATGATGATTGCATCATTGCAAGGTGGTATCAATTAAAAAGCTGTCATCCACTTTGACCAATGGGATATGATAATCAGCTGGGAGACAGACAAGACAGGAAATTGACAAAGGTATCCATCCGCAGCCTACAGCCGACATCTGGAATGATGGATTAACTTTTCGGCCTGGAGATGAGTTTTGTCTGACATTCGCTGACCTCGATGGAACGAGTTATTTTTCGTCAAATTAAACTAGATACGACCAATTTTCTTCAGTTAATTTGTAAAAAAAAAAAAAAAAAAAAACTTTGCCAAAAAGGAAAGTAGAGATGTTAGAAACTTTTATGAATTTCGGAATTCTCAGTAGTGAATTAACATGCTCATTCAGGATATTTTTCATCGTTGAAGAGTCAGAACAGACCTCTTCCTATGGCACATGCACAAATCAGATCATGCACCAATATTAGAGAAAGAAGACTTTATCAAAGAAATGTGAAGCCATCATAACACACAACGCAGCCAAAGGGATCACGGGGTACAGCCGTTCTGTCGTACTTTTATATATATATATATATATATATTTTCTTTCTATTTCGATTTGATTGTATAGATAACACGGTTGGAGAATACACACTCATTTCATTTCATCTGATAGCTGGAATCAACTTCTGAAAGCAGTTCTCTGAAAAGATAATACAACAAGGTTGAGAGTTCTTGTGAGAAAAATATTCCATTGTCTGTATGGATATTTTAGACACTTTGCTTCCTAAGTCTCTGTTGCTTATCACAGAAAAGATACCGTGTGTAAGTCTTATCCAGCTTTTCAAATTAGCTCGTGGTCAGTATTCGCGGTTTTGGGCGTTGGTTGCAAACTTAAACAGCCTCTCTTAAAATCTCAGATGGCGGGGATCGCCGGTAGGATGCGGGCGACAGTAGCTTTAGGAACAGATGGTTGTATTTTCCTCTCCCGCCATGGTCAGCTTCATCCGTCTGGCTCTACGGGGGACCAAGCTATGGCCCATCTGTCCAGGAAGGAAGCAACGAAGAGCAATCACGACAGAATGCATTTCCTTCCCATTCCCGAAACGAAAATAGCAGGCAGGGAACAAAAACGTGGCGTATTTGTTCTATAAGTCGGGGGCTCTCGATCTTTGCTGCGGATCATGTGTCCATTTTCAGTCCACTCTGCAAAATATCGTGAATGTTCGCTCACAAAGACAGAGATACCAAAATGAAACTATATACAGGGCTCGATTTCAGTACGAGTATCCCCGCCGGATTTCGTCCAAATGTAGCTGAATAACACTGTCCTCGCTAGTCACTGCTAGTTTCTTGCATTGACATCTATACAGGCCACCAACCCGAAATCTGGTCATGTATTATGCTGAAAGAGAGTAAATAATGCATACATCCGTCATATCAAAGTGTCTTCAAAGCTGCGTTCTTAATTATGGCAACCACATTAAGCTAAGCGTCAACTATTTGTTTCGCCCGAGCTTAATTAAGTCTTCCTTCACGACCTTGGAGCCTATCGGAAACATTCGTTTTGGTTATAAGGCAATTCGGATAGCTCGCCATACAGACAGATTTAGTTGTGCTAAATATAGGAACAAAACACACGAAAGATATATGTCTCTTCGTGTGAGTACATTAACAGTTACTAGTTTCACCTGAGTCCTGGAATTACCGGGGGGGGGGGGGGATGATTGGTGTCTTCACCCACTTTGCAGAGGGCCTTGGAGTAGGAGTATTTGTTACCTGTATACCTCAATTGTTTGTTTGTTTGTTTGTTTGTTTGTTTGTTTGTTTTGCTTATGAGGCACAAGACTATACTGAAATGATGAATCACGTTTCCCGCCCATCCATTCGCAAGTCATGATTCCTGACAGTGTTCAAGATGGTGCGTATAGCGACAGGCTATGAAATCTGCCTATAAAGATAGAAATATTAACCTATGAATTTCATTCGTCACTGTTCTGGTTGCTATTTCTAGTATTAAGCTGCTGATCTTGATGTTATTGGCAGCCCTCCAAACGTGCGGCCTCTGTATTCGAAATGAAATTACTTACAGTCAATCATCTCGCCCTTTAGGGCTATCCAAAATGTGATCTTATATCATGTGACAGTGGGGTCTAACCGGCTATCTCAAGGTAAAGACTGAAAAGTAAAAATTGATCTCAATCAGTTATGAAGTATAGATTTGGTTGGAAAGCAGCTAGGTGTCACTGTTTCCAATCATTTGGCTCGCTTTCAAATTTTGCCATGCCAGATCGAGTCAAGTCGAATCGAGTGGCACTGTTCCCTTCGGAAGTTCTCATACATGCAATACAAGGTAATGCTGACATAAGTTTGTTTTATCGAAACATTGCATGGAGTGGTTCGTGAATTAAATTCATGAACGATAAGGACTGCATGGATTGAGGCTGTAAAGAAGATTCCCATGATTTTAGAAGACCTATTCTGTCGTTAATTATTAGTAGTTGCAACAGCAACCCATACTAGTAATTCAAGACTAATGCATGGACACGACAAGGATTATATTCTACTTGTGTCACTTGGAAGGAAAAGAGAGTTTAGCATGATAAAGAACAAACTTTAATGAAAGTCAGATTAAAGTGTAATTCCACGCCAAGGTTCGATCAACAATGATTAATGGATAAAATAAAGTCAAACAAAAAACAATGAAGGGTTTCATCAAAACCAAAGATGTGCTTGGAAAATTATGGAATTTCAAAGTTTTACATAGTATGTTTTCATAAGGTATTCATAGCGAGATTAGTAGCTAACACATCATCAAACACAATTATTGTAGGCCTATGATTACATAGGGTAATAATTTCATAGCGACATTTTATACACGTAAATCGAAATTGCCCCCTTTTCGACATATCAAAATAAAAGAAAAAGCAAAGTGATAGACCAAAAAAAAAAGAAGAAGACTTTTTGTTGATATTTCATGCGCACAAATCAGATATAAAAGATATGTAATATTTTGATATTCCATGATATGTTTACTTTCATGTTCTTCTGATTTAACTCTTTGATTAAAATTAAGTTAAGTTCTGTGGAGTTGCACTTTAAACGAAGGGTTTGGTAGAAAAACAGTGGTGCTATAAAGAAGGAAGTTTTCGTTGTGTATGTCTGTGGGTGTTTCTTTTTTTCAGTTTTTAGTTTTTTGGTTTTCCTATAGAGAGGTATTGTTTTGTCAGATCTATTATCTTCTTCCGTACAGGCGTTGACAGACTGGAAAGGTCCTGTTGGAAGAAACAATAAAATATCAGGACATGTACATGTCGGAAAAGAGTCAGGAATGTTTATATCACTGCACGAAGCTCGCCATGATCTGTGTATCGCTATGTACTGATCTCATGGCATTGTCAATTTTCCATGTTTGTGTTATATACACCTTGTTACCACGTTGCAGGACGTCACGAATGACAATGCACATAAACCACAGAGTATGGCTACCCTGGATAAAGAACGCTAAATACAGGAACAGATGAACTGATAAAATGGATAAATAAACAAAACTGTTAAGTTCCTGTTTTGCTCAGCAGTTGCGCTGCTAAATTGTTTTGAATCGTTTATTACGCAATTCCTGTTGAAACTTTAATCGTTTAAAATCATCAGCGCGCGATTATAATCGGAGAATGTTAGATGTAGGACGTTATGGGGGGTAATTAAAAAAAGAGGAGGAAGTTGGGTTTCTTTTTTTTTTGGGGGGGGGGGGGAGGACGAGAATACAGATATTTTACGGAGTTATTCAAAATACCGCGTTCTCAGCGTCTGCCAACTCTTTTATAATACAAGTTCGTCATCAGACGCCTCCTGCCTCGCGACCCTAAAAGCGAAGTGACTGTGGTTACGGATGGCTCTTTCTTATCTGGTGCTTTCCTGCACTTGACTTCTGGTTCCTTACAGTGCGGTTCCCTTTCGCCGTGCATCAAAGGAGATTCATGAGACAGGTGAGGGGAAATGACATATGATTTTAGCGCGTTTCGAAAAGAATAGGATAGGAGTGGGTTGATTACAGGCGTCTGTCCGAGCACACATGGCTGCAAGGTAGACAGCTCTACATGAACTCTACAGACATTGTGAGGTTTCGGGGACAGCGGTGTTATCAATACGTCATATCGGATCATCTCCTCTTATTTGGGCTATGTTTATTTTGGTGTCTGGTCGTGGAATACTTCCGCTTTCTAAATCCTGCGATTATGAGAATATAAAACAGCAGGCTTTGACAGGCGACAAATTCATACCCCTTTTCGAAAACAGATTCTTAAAAAAGAAACTAAAATGCTGACAACATCACTTAAAAGAGACCTTCATTACCTGGTCAAGATGACTGAAGTGCAAAATCACACAAAGAGGACAGTGAAATCTTGTTTACATGAAACGCCAAAAGTATTTTTCATCAATAAAAACTAAAATGTTTTCCATACACATTGTTGTCTTCAAGATTAATTTTTTTTTTTCAAGTTGATTACTGATGGGGAAGCTATAAGATCGTATGGCTCTCACATATGAAAAGAAAAACATTCCTCACATTTCTATTTTTTGTCTAACTTAAAAAAAAAAAAAATTAGTTTTCCGATGGTTAAATTTTCTTTATTTCCATCAGTGAGTACGTGAACTAGATGTGGAGCTCCAACGTAAAGCGTGTGCGTCAGGTTTATAAGCCTATTTCAACGTAATGATCCATTGGGTGCCCTGTCCATCATTATCCTAGTACGCTGAATAATCGTACAAATCTATATTGCTCGAAATCGCTGATTAACTACGTGAAAACGGCCAAATTTACCTACTACCCATCTATAGATATTTGAACCTTGAATGGGTAATCCCTGCAGCAGCTGGTAGAAAGTTAAAAAGCAGGGATGGTGAAGTTCACTGAACCCTGTATCTTTTAATTCATGTACTTATCCTTTATTATGGATTTGAATGATTTACCTTTTAAACAATACTCGAAAAGAGAATAAACGAGTTATCAGTGTGTATAGGTGACTGCGTAGGAGTAGGCCTACATAATCATGGTAACATCTCCAACGAGAGAACATGCGTCCAGGGAGGTGTTTGGTCTCACCCCCGCCCCGATGCATGATGCGTCAGATGTTTGTCAAAGTTGAGAGACCTGAAGGAAAGTAAACTAAAATTAGGGAACAGAAATAGAGAAAAGAAGCCCGCTTTTGGTAAGAATGTGAGAATGCTGCTTTTTTAACAGTACTTCTCTTGTTCAGTTTGTGATGGAGATGTATCGGACTCGGGTTAAAGTCTGACGGATGAGGGCGGCATGTGTGAGTGGGTGTATCCAACTCTTGACCTGTGACCCCTGTGAGATGAACTTCAGCACAGAGTATACCTACGATTATGTCGGTACTCTACTTAGCTACAAACGCAGCGTGCACAATGAATCCCCACGTCCCACCCCAGGGATGAATGCAATTTATCCCCACCTCGTTCATGTATAGGGAAGATAAATATGCCACCACCTCTTTCATCTTTTTTTTTTTCCCAGGTAATTTTGTCAATAACTTTACCAATGTTACAGGTCCATGTAGCAGTGCTTAATTCAACTTTCGGAGGTTTGAGGTAAGAAGGGCATCACAACTGATAAAATTTTTTTACAAAATTTTGTAGGTGATGACGTGTCCTATAAGCACTGGATATGACAGATATAGTATGGGGCAGGGCTATTTCTTGTTGACCCCTTTCAGGGACTCACGGTTTAATATTTTGCATTCACAAACAGTGAGGATACAGGGAAACTATAAAGTTACGATAAATATTGCAGCTTAACCCATTGAGGACAAGCCGCGAGTCTTGTTCACATTAATCTTTTCAATGTTATCACCTTTCGAGAAAAGGTCTGCCATCACAATTACCCAATCCCTTAGCTGTCATGCCAGTCAGGTACCCATCTAGGCGTATATAGGAGAGGGGAATATCTTGTCCAAGGATGTATACTTGGGACTCAGATAAGCTTCGAACCCATCACCTTAGATCCAAGAGCCTTATGAGCTATACCACTGTGCTCCCACACTTGCTTCAACCACTCTACTCATTTTTTTGTTCTTTACGATGAATGGCAAACCATTTATTACAATTAAACGCTGCATGCAACTATTTGCCGGGCATCCTTAAGTTTGGAAGACGAAAAGAAACACGCGTCATCTCCGTCTCATGATATACACACGCAATTTTTACGAAGAACTGATCAGTTTTGCCGTCGACGCACCGCCTATAATTATTTGCGGAACAATTAATTAAAGAATGCCACACGTGTTACTATACAGCTCTTGTTTAACTGCTGTGTCAATATGTCAGCTTCGCCTGTCAAGATTTGATTATCGAAGAGAGAGAGAGAAAAAAAAAATCCTACGTTACAATGAAGCAACAAAGACTTTAATTGGAATAAAAAAATAAAAACTAGAGCAAAAGCAACACTAAGAAAATGGAACGAACAGCAAATGTCTTTTGTTTTCTGGGTAACATTTTAGTCACTCGATCTTTCGCGCTAAATCGAGAGCGGAATTATGGTAGGCCTACACTCTCAGTTTTCTTTTTAGCACACATTTGAACCTGCGATAACCTTTGCAAGACATGTATCGCAAAGTTTACGACACTGGTAGAAGGCGTGGTAGCATCTTCAGCCATTGTTTATTCTGGCCCATCGGATGTTTGGGTGCCTAGCTAAACAGGAATGTTCATAGACTAGGCTGAATGGCTTTTTAGTATGTCCTCCTAGTAAATCTTCTTAGATAAGAGACATATAGACAGAGAATAACACATAAAACTGAAAAAGTTAGGTTACTAGATCTTCCAGGATTCTGTCATGGTATATTATACAACGTTTATTAAATCGCCCACGTGTGCAAAGTCCAACACTGTTTCATTTCCCGCGCAAATCCCATCCACAGACAATAAAAGCCACCTAAGATATCCTATCCTATCTTGGACCATGAATCGAAAAGATCCTGTCATTCACTCCAATTCCCCTCAGAAAATATGAAATTGTGTCCTTGACATGGTGGCATACACGAACAAATTGGGAAATGAATTTTCAGTGCAATTGCAGTCTTTGAAAGCAGCCCTGCTCTAGTGAACGTCGCAGATGGTCTGGAAAAGGTGATCTTTTCAGTCCTTAATTGACAACAATGACAGCTAAACATTAAAGTGTCATTGTTTAACGTTGAAGGTCGGTTGAAATTGACTTCGTATATTTTTCATTTTATTTGTATGCATGAAAACTATTCAAAGAACCTAGAAAGTAATTATAAAATCCTTTAAAATATCAATTCATGTTTTGCACTGCAATACAGAGATATCGTTCAAACCACACACAAAAATGGAATAGATTATCATAATAACGTATCATTCCTCAGGAAGAAATAGAATTAAAAAAAAAAACAACAACACAACTGCCTATATAGGCTATAGGTTTTTTTGGTCATGAGGTAAAAGAAAAGAAAAGAACAAACGCTTCACAATTCATATCGTTTGTGCATCATCGATTGATTACGTGCCCTGTGGGCATTTTTAAAAATTTGAATCAAGTCCAGCTGACCGGAAGTATTTAGCTATAATATTCAATCAGTCCAACTTGTCCTAGGGTATGTTGACTGCGTGAGATCGGCAATCAAGGGAAAGGTAAACATTCATGCTGAGAGAATCAGAAATAAGGCCACCGCATAAAGCAGCAGGCAAAATGAAGCCCCGATTTCCTTAACGGAAATCTAAAAAAAAAAAATAAATAAATAAAAATAAAGTTTAGACATTGGCTGGATGTATTAAAACCTTATCCCCTCCCCCTCTCAAAAATAATTTTAAAAAAAAATTTACCCTGAAGGTGATGTTACAGATTATCTTGAAAACAACTCTTCTCGGTGCATTTTAGATTATAACTATTGAGTGATATTAAGTGTGTGTCAGCAAACAGAAAGTTTGGATTGTGAGTGTGGACTTATACAAATTGGTATAAATAAGAACAGAGGGTAAGATACGATGAAGAAGACAAAAAGAAAATAAAAACGAGACAGACAGATAGACAGATAGACAGATAGACCGAGGGAGAGAAGAAGCGAGAGAGGGAACAACTGGTGGGAGGAAGAACAGAGGGCGGGCGTTATTAGTTGCCCTAATAAAACAAAAGTATAAAACCAAGACACAAATACATGACCACGGTGGGAAAATGTTTGGGCGTATGCCCCGGATGCTCCAATCATCCTTCGGGCTTATCATAACTCAAATCATGGAATGTGTCATTATTACTCTGGCCACGAGTGAACGACATCCCATAAAAATTAACATAACGGATTATTTTCCTTTATGTTCCAGTGATCAAATAAGAAATAAAAGAAAAGAATTAAACTTCTGAGTGGCATGAAGTGACCTCATAATAGATTGTGATCTTGGGCAAACGCCGAGGGCTTAATTTTTCTATAGTAATTGACAAAATAAAATCAGTATTATCTCAAATCAAAATGATAAAGCATTTGTGTGTCAATGTTATATAGGTTTACCAATATTTAATGAAACATGGTTCTTATTACATTATCTCATTTGTTGTTGTTGGTTTTTCAGCTTGAACTCTAGCTGCAGCTTTGGTTCTGCTATAGTTTTACTGATTGTGATCCCGTTTTGGGGACTTTGTAGACACTTTGATAAATCTTGTACATTTACAACTTTTGCCGGAAATTCTAGAGACGGAGATTTGTCGTTTTGTCCCCCGCACAGTTGCTTTTGTTATCTTCCGTTTTAGTATAGAGGTTAGAATTGGGCATTCCAAGTGTTCAACTTTCACACGAAGTGGTATTTGTGTAGGAGGAGCCTCAATGCATAATGCAAGCCCTGCCCTACATGTCTTGCCCCTTTTGGGTCTCCAGTGTGATGTAGCCAGTAAAAGAAGGGATGATTCTAAACCCTTGTTTGTGTCTAAACAGAGGATCATTCGTGTCATTGATGGTGAGATAAGAAGAACGACTTTATACTAAAATTCCAAAGAATGATCTTTTCTCCTGGCATGCCTGGTTATCATCAGCACGTAAGACGTGATGCTGTGTGCATCTCGCCACCTAACGAACTCTCTATCATTCTGGTCTAAGTTTTATCTATCTGCCTGTCTCTCCGTGTTTCCCAGACCTCAATTCATCGTCTAGACGATCTCCGCATCCACCACTCTCGCTTTCCTCTCCCGAGACAGGAACCAAGCAGGAACCAGCCAACGAGGATGCCAATTTCAGTGAGCGGGACGTTCCCTCTCCTCCCTCCGTTTAAAGGACCTACAACAGTACTTGAGTGTAGGGCGGAAAGCTATTTTAATTCAAGTAGGACATTTGCCTTCATGGATACATCTCCGGGACTCACATCTCACAACGATAACTCCTTTCTTTCAACTTCTGTATTATCATCACTGGCATTATTTTCATTACATAATCAATCAATTTAGTTCATATTAATCTGTTTGGTATTTCAAATGGACGATAGTCACAAATGATACTGATTCTTAACAAGAGAGAGAGAGCCACTTTCTCGGAGTGTACTTCTTGTAAAAGGAGTATATAAAATTTATCTAATGTCGGCTGTTAACGATATCGAGAAAGACCATGCATGCAAACTATTTTCTTTTATGCTCTCCTCAAATACTATGATCCGATTTTAATGACAACGTAATGGTAATTCTCAAAACGGCAATAAAGTGTTGTAAGCACACATGGTAAAGCGCAAAAGTAGAAATCGAACCACATTGAAATATTTGATGAATACAATGTATTATTTGGTGCATTTTCTGGGTGTTTTGATTTGATGGTAATACATCAACTAGACTTTAAGAAACTATCTCCATGAATTGATACCAACGATGCCACCAAACTTTATCCTAGATACCACCACCCCAGTCATTCTCGTTTTTCACCCCTGAGACTGATCTCAGCACGAATGCAACTTTCGCTCCGTGGTTTCCTCCTCTCTCGCGAACTTAAAGTGCCACCTAGGCAGAAAGAGAACGGAGCATGTATTTCAGTGACGTAGCGAAGGGAATAAGATAAAATATGCACGCGAAATACATTTATGTTTTGTCTACAGTAATGTGATAGGGTCTGCTCAAACGGCTTGTGGAAAGCCGCACGGAAAGGGTTCAGTGATAAAGGGTTCTTTTTTAGGCAGTCTTAGGGCCCCTGGCAATATCAATAAGATCTCCCTTTGGACTTGTTTTTCTTATCGTCTGCTTCTACGTCATCTCGTAAAGGCATTAGTAGAAACAAAAATATATTAGTCCTGACATCATTGTGTCGATCGATGTGATTTTTGTTGGTGTTGTTGTTGTTGTTGTTGTTGTTGTCACTAGCTATCACTGCCATCACAGGCATTATTATACATCTTAATCTATGGGGCTCACCATCTCAATCGAAGCAATATTCTCAAAATGCCGAACTGTCTAACGGTTACAGTTCGTGATTCCGAAGGTTCGATTCTCCGAAAATGAAATGATGCTCATTATTCCAAAGGTTCGTTACTCCGAAGGTTCGTTAATCCGAAAATGAAATGAGGTTCATTATTCCAAAGGTTCGTTACTCCGAAGGTTCGTTAATCCAAAAATGGGGAAAAAAAGAGGTTCGTCATTCCGGAGGTTAGTTAATCCAAAAACGAAATGAAGTCCGTAATTCCGAAGGTTCGTTAGTACGCACCTTCTTTTCATTTTCGGAATAACGAACCTTATTTCAATTTCGTACTAAAGAACTTTTGGAATCACGAAACTTATTTCATTTTCGAATTAACGAACCTTCCCGATGATAACTACTCTGTCCGACAGCTAAATCTAGTGAATGTTATAAGTAACTAGAATAAGTAGAACCCAGAGATATAATCACAGGGATAACTCGTTGAAGACGAGTCCCGAGTATACTCGGTCAGGTGCATGGGAAATGTGTGTTGTAGCAAAATCAAACCGTCCTCGACGGGACAGATGGAAAGGATGGAAAAAGTAAATTCTGGTTATCTCCATACTAAGGTAATTTTTATTCATTCGGATTGTTGATTATTATGGTGAGTCGGTATACCAACGGTGGTTTAACCCAACGGCGATCAAGTTCTAACTGGGTCTGCTGCTGCAATCCCAACGGATGGGGTATTGTCTTCACCCCGAGGAGTAGGCTTGATGGCGGCCTTATGACCCAACATATTACGATTGGGAGTCACACGCTACTCTCTTTACCATAGAACGTGATTATAATGGATGTGTGTGAGAGTGTGTGGGCACTGGGTTGCATCAAGCAATCTGGACAACCCCCTCCAAAATGACAATGTTTATTTATTGACGCTGATATGTACCAGACGACAAAGATATCAACTGGATGTAGACTCAGACAAAAGGAAATTACTATCACCTTTGTGAAACAGGTATTCTTCTCAGCTAGTCCACAGCCAAAAATAATTGATACAAAACAAAACACATGAAATCACTAGCCTCGAGAGCAGATAACTATCATTAAGTGAATCTAGGATACAGGGTGTCATAGGAATGTTTCTATCCTTGAAGAAGATCTTTTTAGTGTTTATTCGTATTATTTGTTGGTGAAAATGACTGAAATATAGATTATTCGAATAGCAAGCTCGGAAGGAGATCGGAAATGTGGCCGCCAAACTGACACTTTAACGAAAGCGAAATCTCAGAGCATCGGTTGGGCCGATCGCGAAGAAAAAGGAGGAATGTATACAGGATAAGAAAGTTTGGTGCATCTAAGGAGGTAAATACCTCCTTCATTGGTACATCATTCTCGATATATGCAACATTTGCAATAAAAGAATAATGTCCATTCTGCTTCCTGTGTGCTTGGCTTGGCGGTTAAAAAAAAGGAAGTATAAATAGACTCTCAAAATACTATACAATTGACATCCATGAAAAGAAGGTAACTCTAGCATACTTGGTTTTCTCTTGTTCAGAAATCCAACTCGAGCAAGTGATCTGATTGTAGCGAGGCAATTGAATTTGTTTTTTCAGTTCCGAGTTAACAAAAAGACAGCGAAAAAGGAAACAGACAAACTTTTGAAGGATTCGGCTAGCTCTGAAGAATGATACCCATCAAAGTTATCAACACACAGTCATCTTTTTTTTTCTTTCTTTCTTTTTTATACGGAAGCCTATTTGACGTATTATCAGGCCTGCTTTTGACTAAAAAGTTTTGTGTCTGCGATGCAAAGTTCGAAAACTGTTCAAAAAATCTGCCCTCTCAGATATCTCAGCCTAGGGGTGAAAAGCATCAATGCCCTGGAAAGCACCGATTTTGTAAAGATTCTTTCGTTGCTTTTTAGTGTGACCATGCAGCCAGACTTAGGGCAGGGCTCTCAGTGCAAGAACTGACTACAAAGTGTAATAGTACCCAGCGGTTTGAATGCTGAATCTCACCCAGATATTTTTATACCATGCACAATGCCACTGAGTAAACAGTTTAAGTGACGAAGCTAAATTTCAGGCATGGGAAGTCGACAAAATGCGATGGTTCACCTTATAAACAAACAAAGGGAGTACCCTGGGATTCAGCTTTCACACACTCCAATATCATCCATTACTGACTCGCACGACACAGACAGAGGAATAGATTCGGAAATTCAATTTTCTTTTTAAATTCATATATTTTCATTGACCGCAACATGTATATGTAAGTTTAATCTTCATTAGTTCATTTTCTTTGGGGGGTGAAAACACTACTCCCAGGCAGTGCTAGATGGGAGAACGGAGCGTGTCGCATCAGATCAAACAAGGTGAGATAGACGATCACCCAAAAAAGAAAGAAAGAAAAAAAAGGAGGAAGAAGAGATGGAGAAAGAAAATAAGAAAAAGCTGAAGAAGGAGAAGGAGGAGCAGGAGGAGGAGAAGAAGAAGAAGAATGAGAAGAAAGGGGAAGAGGAATGAGGAGAAAAAGAGAGAAAAAAACGAAGAAATAAGATCTTTGTAACTTACACGACAGTCACATGCACAGATTGAGGCAATGACTGCTTATACAAAGGGAACTATGTAGGTTAACGATGTTTTTGCCAGATTCCGGGTTTATGTTGATCGTCTGATTTCAGTCTGTGACCTTTGACACCACAAGAATTAATGTCTACCTCATGGTTTATATCTTCTATACAGTTTCTAAATCAAAGAATTATCTATTTCTTTTCTACGTATTGCACAATTTATTCTTCTCGTTTGTTAGGTCACGGTGGAAATGTTGAAGAGTAACAACGTTTACTCTGTGACACCTGACATGAAATTGTTGTTAAACGTTTTATAGTTTTGTTTGTTTTGTGTAGCTACGTGTTTGTCTTTATCTTTGTCTATTAATTATTTTGGTTTGTAGAAGGTGAAAAGGAGCCGAGAAGCGCGGAGGCAAATCCAAACAACATATCTGTACTGTTATAATGACCGGTGGTTGATAAGAATTGTTGGTGTCTTGGGCAGACGATGTGTTGGAGGTGAATGGCGGAAGGAAACTGGCGTGTCATAAAAAGTGGTTGAGAGAAAATTGCTACAGGGAGAAAAACATACACTTATATATCAAATCCCCGAACATACACACGAGTAACAAGTATAGGCTACACTTTGAGCAAAATCAGACACATGTCAACAAATCTGATGACCTTTCAACTTAAGGTGAGTCACGTGACGCCCTGTGGGCACCTTAAATAGACGTCTTAATCACGTCACTGTGACATCACTACAGAAGAATGTTTGACTTGTGCATTCTTTCTTTCGAACGTATTATGTATGTATTCAACACACTTGCCTCATGGTTGCAAGTCATGACAGCGAACTTTTAGTCACATCTATATTTCACGACACCCACGTATCATAAACAAATATATATTTTGCTACACATGACAGTGGGGAATAGAAATCGTAAGTTTTGAGGAGGAAAGCCGGAAGATCAGCAAATGACCACTCGTGGACAACCGTGGGCCAAAGAAGAGAAAGCAAAACAAAAACAAAAATAACAACGTACTCTCCATTTTAGATGATGACTGAGGTAGTGGATGAACGATTTTCATATCTCATGTAGACAAACACTGGCCGAAGATATGAACCAACACTTGGACACTGCTTTTGGCAATCATAAATTATAGTCCCATTTTCTCAGTGCTGTGTCTAAATCAACTTGCAGTTTCCACTTTTTCGCCCAGTCATTTCGAGATGTATATCCATAACGAATTATCCTCAGCCATATAATCATGATTCTGATAGGACAAACAACCTGGCCTAGTACTTTGTTTGTGCATGGTTTGAGGTTGAATTTGTGTTTGTGTGTGTTTGTGCGTATCAAATTACAAATTGTCGCATAACGTGGGAAAAGTTGTCATAATATGAAGGTGCTGTGTGCCTATTTACTCACACAAAGCCGGCTCCTTTATATGGTACTTGCGTTGCTACGCTCATAAGTATGATACCATACAGTACGGACCAAAGCTTGCCTCTGTAATCGCTGTCCGAGCCAGCCTTATGCAGTCGCAGTGTTACCATCCATATAACACACTCACCCAGAGAGCCAAACATTCGTGGAATGCCGTCAGCGCGTGGCGTGTTCGTTTCACGGCCATCGGTATGGCGGACGAAGCGCTTGTAAAGGGACATGCAACTTTAGACAGCACTGACCGTTCGCGAAATGAGATTGACGAGACGTTTGTTTGGAATGTATTGCAGACGATGATAAGAGGAAATGTAAACTCAACGGTCATCACATCTTGTGAACAATTTGAAGTATAGTTTCTACACAATTTAAACTGTATGCCATCGTTTTAAAGATGTATCTTTTAATGCGCACAGTCTATGATTTTAATTGTACACATTTTAACTTCATAGATGTATATAAATGTCATGTTACCATCATAAGTTGTGAAGTGCTTATAGAGAGGTAAAGATAAATGTTAGGCGATATAGGGCTTGTAGCGGCAGAAGTGTGATTTTTC
The DNA here is from genome assembly GCF_040938485.1 of Diadema antillarum. Lineage (NCBI taxonomy): Eukaryota > Metazoa > Echinodermata > Echinoidea > Diadematoida > Diadematidae > Diadema > Diadema antillarum. The sequence goes on along the minus strand of NW_027271292.1, from coordinate 2,155,407 downwards.
CTCTGTATTTGATTTATAATGCCTACACTCATTCAGAATAATGAGATGTCAGTAGAGGAGATCTGATATGTATATAGATCAAATATATTCATAGAGAAACGTGGGTCATAAGGGTTATGACAGAGGTCAAAAGAGGACTAACCGTGTCAAGATGACGGATCACTAAGGGGAATCTGCCCGACCCAGTGCACTTAGCACCACTGTCGGCACTGTTTCAAGTACTTTCACTTCTAGAAATCTGGTTTTTGATATAATTTGTATAGAGAAAAGGGAGAATTGGTTTTAAACAGGCGAAACTTCTGACACTTCTTCACTGTGCAACTATCGGTGATAGAAGGCAGTCAGAACCAACGAAGCAGTGGAGGCTGCAAAATACAGTATGGGACTGTATGGCAACAATTGACTGGGGTTCTCAAACAGTTGGTAAGTTGAGATAGAAGTTTTAATACTTGTTATTTCAGCCACATATCAATAGTTGTGCTAATTCAATTGTGATACAAGAAGAAATGTTTGTTGTCATCATGATTTGTTATATAATTAAAGGTGTGTACAGTTGTACAGTTGTACAGTTGTAGTAGTAAAGCTTTATAGCAATTTGTATGTCAAAATCAGTTATCTGAAGGAGATTCACACACACACATAATTCCATGCATTGTTATGACTGTATGCAAAGATTATAAACACTCCGTTCACATTACCTAGACAGGTAGTTTATATAATGATTTGTAGAAGGTTATGAAGTGAACCCTTCAGAATGATGAAGTTATAAGACTTTGTCCGATTACATTGTAAATATCATTCAGTTCAAGTGTTATGTTTATGTTCATTGATTACTGTACTATAATCAATTATTGTTTATTAGTAATATTAGTCAAGTATACGCAAGGTGAGCTATAACGACGCTTATGTACCATATGCAGTAGCATTTACAGTGTAATTAAAGTGTATTATACATGTATTCCTTTGTTACAGTAAACCACTTCACCCCGACACTTCAAATCTTCATGACACTTCACCCACGAGACACTTTCAAGACACTTTCAGTACACTTCTCTACGACACTACACTTCATCACATCACTTCATCCCACGTTCGAATCTTAAGTTCACGTCGTGATACACATTGGTGTATTTATGTTCAGTTGTGATTCTTCAAGGAATGTTTTGATGAAGCGATCATTAAATCAGGACAGGCCTGGATTATTGATTCAAGCAAACGAGTTGGACAGTGTTTCATTATTTTCTCGACGACTGGTAGTGTGCCGGTGATGCAACAGTGCGTTTACAAGAACGAACCCCACCCAATGTAGTGAAGCTACATTTGAGTTTACAACTATTTTGGATTTCAGTTTACAAGTGCTTTGAACTAAAGTTTTCAACTGGCTTTGAACGCTTACAACTAAGATGGAACAATCTGACCCTGTTGATACAACAATGGAGCAAGTGACAGCGCTGAAACGGTCTTGCATCGGTCACCTAGGAAACCTCACAAGGAGGTATAAAGAGTTGGAGCAGCTCTTTGTGAATTATGAAAATCAGGATGCCGTGCAACACAAATATGATCAGCTGAAAGGAATGTTTCTTCTTTATGAGAACAAGTACCATCAATACATTGCTCTGCTTAGTGGAGATGAATTACAGGACGCTATGCAGCAGTTTGAGTCGTACAGGCTTAATAAAGAGGAGTTCCAGAAGCGGCTGTCTGGCTGGATGGAGGAAGTGACGAAACAGCAGAATGGTGGAGACGACGACGACGATGGGCGCCGATCTGTGAGGTCGATCCAATCAGCTCGTTCCATCCGCACTGCGAGTTCGACAACAAGCAGTATGAAGCTCCGCGAGGCCAGGGCAAAGCAGAGGCTCATGCAGAAGAAGCTTGAACAGCTAAGGGAAAGGCAGAAACTAGATAGAGAAAGGCTAGAACTGGAAGCACGCATGGCTGAGATGGACATTGTTAATGAGAAGGAGAATGCCGACCTGGAAGCTGAATTCTGGGCACAAGAAATTGCAGACGAAGGCAAGCCAGCTAACATCGCTGCAGAGAGAGACGTAGAATTTGGTAACGTAGAAGTACAATTACCTAACAATCAAGTAGTACATGAAAATGTTCGTGTCGAGAGTGAGATGTACAAGAAGACTCTCGATAGCAAGAAACCAGGTGAAACTGTTTCTACAACACAATTGTGTAATATGTTGATGTTGAGTATGAATATGCCGAAACCAGATATGATAACATTCAATGGCGATCCCATCCAATATTGGAATTTCATGAATAGCTTTGATATCAATGTAGCAAGTAAGATTTCCGATGATCGCATGAAATTGATGTATCTTGTGCAATTTTGTGAAGGTAAAGCTAAGGAGAGCATTGAGTGTTGTGTGTTGATGGACCCTCACATGGGTTACATGAAAGCCAGGGAGATACTGGCAGAGCAATACGGGCAACCACACGTGATCACGAATGCATTGATGAGAGAAGTGCTGGATAGGCACCAAATTCGGCCAAACGATGGAGCCAAGCTCGTGGAGCTTGCTCGTCAAATGCGCAAGTGTGAAATAACCTTGACACAAATGGGTCACGCGGCAAACTTGAACAGCAGTGAAACTCTGTTGAAGATACAGCAAATTCTCCCAGTTCACATGCAAGTGGACTGGGCAAAGCGTGCTCAGACAATGCTACGATCACGTGTGGAACCCAATTTCTCTCACATGACGGAGTTCATAGAACAGCATTCACAAGTAGCAAGCAATGTCTATGGCCAGAACATAGGTAAGTCCACGAGAGACGTTAGTCAAGCAAAGAAAGGTGGAAGGTCTTCTAGTGGTACTAAGAGACTGACTTCCTTCTCCACTCAAGGCTGCGAAGAGAACCAGCCAACGAAAGAAAACACAGAGCGGCCTAGACGTAAATGCCCATTGTGTTCACAGGACCATGATCTGTTCAAGTGCAAGGACTTCCTGGCCAAGACGCCGAAGGAAAGGCTGCGAGAGGTGAGGAGGAAACGATTGTGTGACAACTGCCTGAAGCCGTCTCACATTGCGAGTGAATGCAGGTCTTCACAAAGGTGTAAAAATGATGGCTGTGGCATGAAACATCACACCCTCCTTCACTTTCAACGGGACAGTAGCAGTGTCAGTAACCAAACTGGGGCCGGCGCCAGCAACAATAACCCTCAACCTCAGGGTACGAATCTTTCAACAATAAAACAAGGCAAAGTGTGTCTTCGGGTGCTCCCAGTCAAGGTACGCGGAAATGGGAAAGAAGTGACCACCTGTGCGCTTCTTGACCAGGGAAGTGATGTCACCCTGTGCGATGAGAGGCTGGTCAAGGAGCTAGGACTCAAAGGGTCGGCAAAGGAGCTTGAGCTAACAACAATCAACCAACAGAATCACAAAGTAATGAGTGTCGAAGTCGACATGACTGTTACTGGAATTGGGAAAACTGAAATCATCCAACTTGACTCAGTTTGGACGGTCAAAAAATTACCAATATCGGAGAGTAGCATGCCGCATGCCGAGGATGTTGAGAGATGGCCACATCTCAAGGGGCTAGAACTCCCAAATATGGAAAATAATGAGGTCATGCTGCTAATTGGTGGTGACGTCCCAGAAGCGTTCTGGGTCATGGAAGAACGGCGCGGAGGAAGAAAAGATCCATACGCCATAAGGTCACCACTGGGTTGGACCTTGATCGGACCTACCAACAATACGAGGAGGAAAACTGACTTCAAGGTGAATTTCGTCCACAACAAAGATGAGCAACTTCAGCAGCAGGTGGAACGATTTTGGTACATGGACTTTGGGGGATCCACACTTGGTGCCAAGGTGGGAGAGTCCCTCGAAGACAAACGAGCGAGATCTAAAATGGACCAATCCATCACCAAGGTCGATGGCCACTATCAGCTGGGTCTTCCGTGGAGGCATGAAAATCCATGCTTACCAGACAACCTCACACAAGCAGAGGCACGGCTGCAATATCTCAAAAGGAGATTAAAGAGGGATCCCCAGCTCCACCAAAGGTACACAGCTACCATGGAGGGATACTTGGATAAGGGTTATGCCAAAGAAGTGGAAAAGACGGCCCAAGGAGAGCCACAGGATGGAGACTCGCGGAACGATAGAACCAATAAGACTTGGTACTTGCCTCACCATCCGGTACTTCATCCAAGAAAGCCAGACAAAACACGGGTGGTATTCGACTGCGCAGCGCAGTACAAGGGCATATCACTCAACAGTCAACTCTTGCAGGAACCAGATTACACCAATAGCCTAGTTGGTGTGCTGACAAGGTTCCGGCAAGAGAAGATAGCCTTAGTCGCCGACATAGAAGCCATGTTTCACCAGGTAAGAGTGACGCCAGAAGACTGTGAAGCGCTTCGATTTTTGTGGTGGCCTGGTGGAGACTACACTAAGGAGCCGAAACACTACAAGATGCTTGTCCACCTGTTTGGTGCCACCTCCTCCCCCAGTTGTGCGGGTTATGCCCTACGCAAGACAGCAGAAGACAACCAAACAGACGAAAATGAGGCTGCTGTCAAGGCCGTACAAGAAAATTTCTATGTCGATGACTGTTTGACATCAGTTGGCACTAAGGAAGAAGCAGTGAAACTATGCGCCGACCTGCGAGAGTTGCTCTCGAAGGGAGGATTTCGACTCACCAAATGGGTGAGTAATGATCATGATGTTCTCCAGACTATCCCTGTATCTGAAAGATCAACCTCAATTCTAGATCTGCATCTCGATGACATGCCTGTTGAACGCACACTAGGAGTACTGTGGAATGTTGGAACCGATCAATTCGGCTTCAGAGTGTCTGTTAAGGACAAGCCAGCAACCAGGCGTGGAATCCTCTCGATCACAAGCTCCCTGTATGATCCACTCGGATTTGCAGCACCATTCATCTTGGTAGCCAAGATCCTCCTGCAAGACATCTGTGCGAAAGGTCTAGGATGGGATGAAGAAGTAGGAGATTCTGAATGCATGCGATGGCAGCAGTGGCTGGAAGAGTTGCCCCAGCTGGAGCGCATCACCATAGACAGATGTCTAAAACCAACGTCGGAGGTCAGTCAGTACGAACTTCATGCATTTTGTGATGCATCTATGCGTGGATATGCTGCAGCGGTATATCTCCGCACTACGTCTACTGATGGAAGCATCAAGTGCACCTTCGTCATGGGAAAGACCAGACTGTGTCCATTGAAGACGATGACAATACCGCGACTAGAATTGTCGGCGGCAGTACTGGCATGTTCATTGATGGAAGTGGTCAAAGCAGAACTCAAGCTACCGATTTCCACCACTACTTACTGGACAGACTCTACTTCAGTTTTGAAGTACATACGCAATGAGAGTAGAAGATTCCACACATTCGTTGCGAATCGTATCACAAAGATCCAAAGTGTATCTGACCCATCTGAATGGCGTCACGTGGACACCAAGTCAAATCCGGCTGACGATGGATCAAGAGGACTTCAAGCCAGAGAGATGACAAGTGACTGTAGATGGATATGCGGTCCAGAATTCCTACAGAAACCCCAAGAATGCTGGCCACAACCTCCAACTGACTTGGGTGAAAACGATAACCTGGCAGCAAGCGGAGAAGTTCTCAACGACCCAGAAGTCAAAAAGGGTCTAGTAAACCTGACAACTGCTGATCCTGTACAGAAGCTCACTGAACGATACTCCACATGGAATGGCCTGAAGAGAGGCGTAGCGTGGATACTGCGGTACAAGGAATATCTGAGAATGCGGGTGTCAGGAAACCCACTGGCAAGACAGATGAGACACGACCTCACAGCGAAGGAGCTGGAAGTTGCAGAGCTTGAAATTGTCAAGCACGTTCAAAGGCATGCTTTCCCTGAGGAGATGAGAGTCAGGAGCAAGGCAGACTCTGTCAAACTCCAGCGGTCAAGTCGTCTTGCAAAACTGAATCCCATTGTGCATGATGGGGTGTTGAGAGTGGGAGGGAGACTTGCAAAGGCTCCACTCTCAGATGATGTGAAGCATCCACTGATATTACCACACGATCATCATGTGACAAACTTGTTAGTCTCACATTTCCATGAGGAAGTAGGCCACTCAGGGGCGGGAATGACTTGGACAGCCTTGAGAGAGAAATTCTGGATACTTCGCGGAGGAGCAACGGTACGTAAGGTGATCGGGAACTGCTTCAAATGCAAAAGGCGAAACTCCCCAAGAGGAGACCAGTTTATGGCCGATCTACCACGAGAAAGAGTGACCCCGAACGCCCCACCTTTCACCAATACGGGAGTGGATTTCTTTGGACCGTTTCAGGTCAAGAGAGGAAGAACCCAGGTGAAGCGATACGGATGTATATTTACCTGCTTGGCGTCGAGAGCAGTACATCTCGAAGTAGCCCACTCATTGGACACGGACTCATTTATAAACGCTCTGAGGAGGTTTATCAATAGGCGAGGACGTCCAAAGAAAATCCACAGTGACAATGGTACCAACTTCAAGAGCGGGTATCGCGAGCTCAAAGAAAGTCTCACACAATTAAACTCCCAGAAGGTCGGAAGGTTTCTGACACAAAAGGGCATAGAATGGGAATTCAACCCCCCAGGAGCCAGCCATATGGGGGGAGTCTGGGAGAGGGTCATACGGGCTGTGAGAAGAATCCTGGCAGGCCTCCTTAAAGAACAGTTGGTAACAGATGAGGCACTCACCACGTTGATGACGGAGGTTGAAGCCATCTTGAATGCCCGGCCACTCACCCAATTGAGTATGGACTCGAACGACGATGAGCCACTTACACCAAACCATCTGCTTCTGTTGCGCCAGAACCCCTCCCTACCACCAGGAGCTTTCTCGAAGGAGGACAGTTACCATCGGAGGAGATGGCGTCAGGTCCAGCACTTGGCAGATCAATTCTGGAAGCGATGGGTAAAGGAATACTTGCCGCTCCTACAAGTTCGTCAAAGATGGGCAAAACCCAAAAGGAACTTCGCCATTGGTGACTTAGTGCTGTTGGCAGATGACAGCAGCTCTCGTGGACACTGGCCTATGGGCAAAGTTGTGTCCACCTACCCCGACAAAAACGGTCTAGTCAGGCAAGTGGAGGTTAGAGTCGGCGCAAAACACTACCGACGTCCTATTTCGAAGCTCTGCCTGCTTGAAGCAAATGAGTAATAAGAATAATATGTGATTCTGCAATTGTCACAGCAGAGACTGCCGTGATACGTAGCTTTCAGTGAAGGCTTTTGATTGTTACATTTGTTGTTTGATTTTCAGTGCATAACATGGTACATTCATTAGGCAATATGTTTGTGCCTATTTGATTCAAGTTGATTGTAATTGTAAACTTTGCCGCTAGAATTAGTATTCATGAGAATGAGCAACCGGACGAAGTTAGCTCATTGGGGCCGGTTATGTAGCGGCAGAAGTGTGATTTTTCCTCTGTATTTGATTTATAATGCCTACACTCATTCAGAATAATGAGATGTCAGTAGAGGAGATCTGATATGTATATAGATCAAATATATTCATAGAGAAACGTGGGTCATAAGGGTTATGACAGAGGTCAAAAGAGGACTAACCGTGTCAAGATGACGGATCACTAAGGGGAATCTGCCCGACCCAGTGCACTTAGCACCACTGTCGGCACTGTTTCAAGTACTTTCACTTCTAGAAATCTGGTTTTTGATATAATTTGTATAGAGAAAAGGGAGAATTGGTTTTAAACAGGCGAAACTTCTGACACTTCTTCACTGTGCAACTATCGGTGATAGAAGGCAGTCAGAACCAACGAAGCAGTGGAGGCTGCAAAATACAGTATGGGACTGTATGGCAACAATTGACTGGGGTTCTCAAACAGTTGGTAAGTTGAGATAGAAGTTTTAATACTTGTTATTTCAGCCACATATCAATAGTTGTGCTAATTCAATTGTGATACAAGAAGAAATGTTTGTTGTCATCATGATTTGTTATATAATTAAAGGTGTGTACAGTTGTACAGTTGTACAGTTGTAGTAGTAAAGCTTTATAGCAATTTGTATGTCAAAATCAGTTATCTGAAGGAGATTCACACACACACATAATTCCATGCATTGTTATGACTGTATGCAAAGATTATAAACACTCCGTTCACATTACCTAGACAGGTAGTTTATATAATGATTTGTAGAAGGTTATGAAGTGAACCCTTCAGAATGATGAAGTTATAAGACTTTGTCCGATTACATTGTAAATATCATTCAGTTCAAGTGTTATGTTTATGTTCATTGATTACTGTACTATAATCAATTATTGTTTATTAGTAATATTAGTCAAGTATACGCAAGGTGAGCTATAACGACGCTTATGTACCATATGCAGTAGCATTTACAGTGTAATTAAAGTGTATTATACATGTATTCCTTTGTTACAGTAAACCACTTCACCCCGACACTTCAAATCTTCATGACACTTCACCCACGAGACACTTTCAAGACACTTTCAGTACACTTCTCTACGACACTACACTTCATCACATCACTTCATCCCACGTTCGAATCTTAAGTTCACGTCGTGATACACATTGGTGTATTTATGTTCAGTTGTGATTCTTCAAGGAATGTTTTGATGAAGCGATCATTAAATCAGGACAGGCCTGGATTATTGATTCAAGCAAACGAGTTGGACAGTGTTTCATTATTTTCTCGACGACTGGTAGTGTGCCGGTGATGCAACAGTGCGTTTACAAGAACGAACCCCACCCAATGTAGTGAAGCTACAGGGCTAATGGAATATAGAATGTCAAGATAAGATCTTATTACCACCATTATTTGACAATATACTGCAATATCTTTTCACAAGACATCTCTCACTCATGTCGTAGCCAAGTATTGTCTACTCTTGCACCTATTATAGCTATTACTACCCTTTCTATCTGTTCACTGAACGCTTTCTCGAAATGAAGATACACGCACGAATAGCATACCGTACTAGCAACCCATGTCTGAATAGTGTGAAAAAATCGCAGATCCGTGTCAAAGTAAAGAGCCTTCGTTGATCAGGTGTATTCACTCATGACATCTCAAATGCAGGTCTAAATGAACTGCAGTCGTGCGTGTCTTTTGCTATTTTCACACAGATTCAATCACTATCAAGTTTATAACTTGTCACGTTCTCGCTTCTGCAGTCCGCCGATCTACTTTTGGAATGAAATTTGATTTCGAACCTTTCCATTTCCAAGGTCTGATTTACCAATTACCAGTAATAAGGAGTGAGCACGATGTATGTGCGTGTGGGTTGTTTTTTTTTTTCCCCGGGGGGGGGGGGGGAGGGGGAAGGGTGAATGGAGGAGGAGGAGGAGGAGGAGGAGGAGGGAAGGGTCATACTACCGTGGGCTGTGTTCCATTGATAGACAACGGTGATTGTGTTGATGTGATTCCCGTGGCATAGCATTTTTTAAAGTGACATAGCGTGAATGCCCTTTCCAGTTATGTACCTCCATCTACGCAGTGCACCAATGTTCATATCTTTTTTTACACCATTACACTATAGTAAAAACAATGCTTGGAAGGGATTTTCGAGAGAGTACTAATCTGGTACATTATCTTTTTCAACTGAATCATGACTACCATAATCATTTCACAAATGTATAAAACATGTCTTTGCTCATGATACTGCAAATGATACAACACAGAACATTATGTACCGTACTACAACTGCCAGCCTTTGCCTTTTTCTAGGATTATGTTGTCTGTGTGTGCGCTGCGTGATCTCTTCCTTTATAGAAGTTGGTTGATAGGAATTAAATGATATTCCACTAATAGTGAGAAATCTTATTTGGGGCTTGAGCTGACTAATTTCACAATCGGTGACAGCAGAATATGTCCACATGATATCGCGCATAAAACTTATTGGCGATTGACGCTTCAACGAGCATTATATTCCATGAGATTTCAATAAACAGTTTCAAATAAAGGCATAACTTTTGATACCAAACCTATTCTCCAATCACTGATACACTAGACGATCTTCATTATTTAAAGGATTTTTTTCCGGGGGGGGGGGTCATCTTATGTGATGTATCCCCACAAGAATGCAGATGAGCGGAACAACACATCAACAGTTATACTGAATGATTGCATTGTTCATTGACACCTTTAGACAGTGCTTTCGAAAGCAAGCTAAACATCGCAACGCATTCTGGAGGAATATACTACGCATGTAATCATATTCATACATTTTGTATTCTATATAAACCAACGCCCCCCTGCCTAGGTGATGCCATATGTGCCGTTTCTAGCAGGCCCCCTACCTCTCGTGGCTGGGGAAACGCACATGTTTCCTGTCTCGGAGGAATGTCGGTCTGTCAAAATGTCCTGGAAACCTACTGGGTTGATCTGAATATAGTACCCGATATGCTTCAACGTGGACTTGACGGGCGATAATCGGTTATGTCACCAAAATTAGTATTGCATATACCAAGTGCATGGCGTGAGAAGAGAGAAACGCTTATGGCGTTCTCTATATTTTGAGGCATCGGGTTCAGCTATTTTTAACTGAATAGTCGATGCGTTTCGAATCGTAGGAAAGTTCACAATGAACAATAAAAAAGTACAGCACAATAAAACAAAACAATACAAATAAGCACAACGAAATGTTTGGTGTTTCCGTAATCAAAATCATAGAATAATATTTTCTTTGCATGGTTTGAATATACAATACTCTTTCTTCGTCTTGCTGCACATCATTAAAGTGATTGATCTTGATTCCTCGGGATGACAAGGGAGCGCGTACATCGTGGACAACGTTGCAATTTATCTCTTGAACTTGATTTCAGGAGCCAATATCGAGATTTAGGAGCATTGTTGCCTTAATGATGGGATGAAGAGATTCACGAAGGACAAATCGTTAAGTTTCCTTACTTGATTACCATAATACACTAGGTCAATATGTAAAACTATGTATTTCAAAGATTTAAACTATTTCAATTTGTTGATTCTTATGACAGGAAAGATGTTTAGACACGGACCACCTTATCGGGGTTCAAGAAGATGGATGGTGAAAAGAGAGCCAAATGATGTCGACTTACCATGGGCAGAAACAGCCCGACGAGAGCAAACCAGAACATGTTCGTCATCTTTCTCTCACAGCGCCTCTCTTGGCTTATCCGAACAAGTAGAATGCCAATTAAAGCAGACAAGAAGAACGAGGCTAGTATTCCTGTCTCACTTAGTCCTGGACTAGGTAAGTCAAATCCTGGTTCTACAGATTCGAAGCAGACTACTCGACTCTGCGTCTTCACATGCGCACGGTGGCTGGCAGTACTGGGCGATCGATCTATCGTCGCACAACGACGGTGGGTCCCTGAGCAGAAAAGTTGTTCCGTCCCGCGGAGTCTCCTCATCGGAAACGGAGGACTTTACACAGTGACCTTGTCGCCCTCTACGTCCAGACGAGTAGTTGCTGGCGACAGACGCTATTGGTTGGACATATCCGTCGATAATTGAAACGAGAATTGCCGATGGACAATAGATTATGTAAAATAGAGAATGGAGAATCTTTATGATTCAGTTTAGCCTGCCTTCATCCTTCTGTTTGGCCTACCATGCATACAGTGTATGATGCCGAGGAAGGGAAATGCTACCCTAATATTTTACTAATGTGGTTTGAGTTAATGCAGAATGATTAGTAGAACCAAGGAGGGATATACCTCAATCAGCGGAGTTTGAAGAAAACCGAACAATCAGTTCAAAAGTTATGAAAAAGTAAAGTTTTGGTACCGTCATCTGTGGTTAAGAAGACTACAACAATTCGGGATGTCACAGTGGAGAAAAAAGATGTAAGTAAAGGCAATTCTACAAAATTCAATCTTTTAGTGAACAGTACATATTTCTTCCACTTTTTACCGACATATGAGGGTAATATTATTCCACCTGCTTTCTCAAAGACGTAAGCCAGTTGCTCTTTCCTTATGCTTTGAAAATGAGAAAGTGGAATTTTCATTACATTTTTTTCATGTGCTGCCGTATGCAGTGACATCACAAATCCCTGTAATCCTTTTATCCATATCGATGACAACACCGAAATATCAAAAAAAGTATAACTTTTGAACGGATTGCCGATCCTGATTCTACAACTTTAGTGCATTCATTCAATCCATGCGTGTGCATTTGGGTTTCATTCCCCTTCAAGGCTGTAATGAACCACATTATTTATCCCATAGTAAAATAAACATTGTATAAGCATGATGGACCAAAAGGAACAAGATCGCAGAAAAATCATGAGATAATATAATGATTGTGTAAGTTAGGGCCAAATCATGATTTGGTAGTCTTGTGGCAGCTTTAAGTAGCTATTTTGTTCTTGTGACTGATATTACTTGTGTCGTTAATCTAAAGAAATATCCGATGCTGATTTCTAATCCCCTCAACGACCGTACGTTACTATCAATCTCGAAAAGATAATATCTATTTTCTGTTTCTTTTTTTGCTAAAAATCAAGAATAGGTTTTGTTTGTTAAGATTGCTGTGGAACTATTATTTCTTTTTTTAACACTATAAAGAAAATCCACGGCGATCACGGTCACTTAACCATGAAATCTACTGCGAGGTTCGAAAGTAATACAGAATTCTGTTGTTAGTTGACTGACGAACATTCCAACTACGCTGACGTTCACGATGTATTGTAAAACGTCTCCATTTTTCTTAAAACATTTACGTAGTGAGAGCATGGGTGTGAGATGCTCTTATACGTGCGAATTATCATCTACAAAGTGATTTCTGATGATGAGAATAGTCCTGATGAATTATTCTCAGATCATTGTGAAGCAATGATCGGCTACAAATTAGTGCCTTTATGAAAATTAACCAAAAAAAAAAGACTGATAAATGAATTCTTCTGCACCGCACAGTCTTGCTCTTTCACTAAAAAAATGCTCTGAGAGATAGATAGATAGATAGATAGATAGATAGATAGATAGATAGATAGATAGATAGATAGATAGATAGATAGATAGAGACAGACAGACAGAAAGACAGACAGTCTGACGGACAGACTGACAGACTGACAGAGAGGGAGAAAGAAAAAGGAGAGAAAAAGGGGTAGACAGATATCTAGATAATATTATTAGACAGACAGAAGCTACGGTAGAAAGATAGACAGCCATATACATACATACAGACAGACAGACAGTAAATAGATAGATAGATAAATAGATAGATAGATAGATAGATAGATAGATAGATAGATAGATAGATAGATAGATAGATAGATAATAGATAGATAGATTATAGATAGATAGATAGATAGATAGATAGATAGATAGATAGATAATATATAGATAGATAGATAGATAATATATAGATAGATAGATAGATAGATAGATAGATAGATAGATAGATAGATAGATAGATAGATAGATGGATAGATAGATAGGCAGATAAAGTGCAGAGGTTAGGGGAATACACCCACCCACACACATGTACACACAAACTCGACAATAGACGTATACATTGTATATAGGCCTACATAAAAAACAACGGTAATGAAATTCTAAACTGCTACTCAAATTGATTTCATTGACAGATATATCTCTCTCTTTTCTGAGGGGGTCAAAGGTCACACGTGCAAACCATAATGTTCAAGGGAGATCGTAGTAATATCATTACTGGGATTGTTTGGACGGTGAACAGCGGGAATTCCTTCCTTCCGGACATGTCATCTAGATGACTTGAAGCTGATATTTAACGGCGTTTTCATTGCTATTTGTTATGTTGTCTATCTGTCGCTTTATTTACACAACTGTCTACCTATATACTGTGAGAGATGCATTTTTGTTATTGTCATCCTCGGTACGAATGCATTTGTAAGTATGATCGCAACTGCTGATCGACTTCTATTAGAGGGTGACAATAAATCTCTCTTGTAGACCATCTTCATTCCTCTGAATTCATATTCTCTTGACTAATACATATCTACCTAATCAAACTATTCATCTGCCCCGTGTGTATAGATGTATGTTCGTTGAGTGTGTGCATAGCTATTCTTCATTCTGAGGCTATATAAGCGTACAGAACAGTGCGACCGAATCATTGGCACACAGCGCTCTGCCGTAACAGCTTATTGCGCTGGACAGCCTTCGTGTACAGAGCTACTGTTTAGTATTAATATCGACAAGTAAAATAACTTTTTAAAAGTAAATTACCGCTGCTTTCCTATAACCTATGTACCTCTAAAATCCATTTTCATTGAATCTTGATAGAACATGAACAAAATATCAATCATTTCTTTTCAGAAAAAGTGAGCTTGAACTGCAAAACTTACGTTGCTATCCCATTTTCATGCTGAGGTGGCTATAGTTTCAAATCAGGAACGGGATCTCGTCGTGCTCGAGCCCCACTCTTCCGATTCTTTCAAGGACATGAGAAAGGATGATTTGGATGAGGTCAACTCTGGAAATTTCAGTCAACTATACTATAATATACTATACACTACAACAATCATGCCATGTTTACTGTCAGGGTTAAAAAAAATAATGATAAACTACATGTACAAAACAAAACACTTATGAGGTTGAGTGCTTCCTATGCATTCGTTCAGAGGGTTTGTTCCTCCGTTCAAGGTTCACAATAAGCGGTCTCCACTTTGTGAAGCTTGAATGATTCTTGAAATCATGCCATTTGCTCAGTTTAAAATGATTGCTTTATTAGTTAAAATGCATTATGCAAACTGAAAATTATCTACGTCTGTATAAGAGTATAAACTGTAGGCCTAGTACACTGTACATGACCAATGTGTACTTGACAGCTTTAGTGTGGTTCGTTCACTTCGTTCTCATGCGATGCGTCTTGAACCTGGCCCTGGCGGCTACCTGATTGTTTGCACATGTGTTTCCATGGTTACGTGTACAACGATGTTTGACCTCAAAACATTGTGGAGCGCTAGGAAAGCGTTGACCCAAGGGACCATGGATATTCCTCCACGCGATGAGAAAGCATCGATTACGGAAACGCGACATGTTGTGCAATGACGACACACAAGAGGGCGCTATATATTCATTTTGCGTTCTGCGGAAGCTCTTCGTGTGACAGCGTACTTATTTATACTGGACATAATAGGGATGTGCCCACACACTGTAATACCGATGCCAAAAAGAAGTTGAAGTATTGGTACTACATGTACTGTAGTTAAAGTTTGATGGCAAACCGTTTTTCCTGCAGTTCTTGCTGCAAAATATATTTTGTCTACACTGAAGAGAACACTTACAACTTGTTTGATATTGTGAACATATTTTGTGAAAGAATATACAACATACCACAATACAGAATAGATTTGCATGATAATGTGATTGGTTCCCGAGTTTGTTATTTATTATGCACAGAAATGATACCATGTAATATCCCTATTTGGTATGTAGTCATTTGAATGCTTTACTCATTGCCACTGAGTGGTAATCTGAGCTGTTTTTTTTTGCATCCACGTTTCCTAGAAGCTTACGTCTTCCCACTGATAGTGATGTGTGACCAAAAGGTTAAAAAAGAGATTCATAATTTCAATCAACCATAATTATGATACACATGTATTAATCATTATGATGATACTTGAAATTCAGTTTTCATGGTTAAATTGTTAAGCTGTTGATGCGGTCCAATATGGGGGGATCATGTATCAATAGCCCCCTCCCCCCCCCCCCCCACACACACACATGTTCATGCATACATACTCCATACATATTGAAGCAGATGCACACACAAACGCACAAACATACACACACAAACGCACAAACATACACACACACACACACATTCAGGCATACCCACATACCTATACATTAGCATATTCAACATCTTCACAGCATTCCTTTTTTTTCTAATCTAATAGGCACATACATTATTGCATATTCAACATCTTCACAGCATTTTTTTTTTATCTAATGGGCACATGAATATCTTCAAAATTATATGTTTTGTAACTTCTGCAGTATCATTGAAGACCTAATTATTCTCTTTTTTTTATGACCATACTTAAAAAAAACACAACTTTGAAAATGAACTTTGAAATGCTTGTGCATTCAAACTCTACACATACAAATTAATGTACAGTACTTAACTCTGCATAGAACTTGGCAGTTCCCCTCTCAACATAATTACTCATCAAGTGACTAGAATATGCTTCTAACCTTCTCAAAATGTATCCAATGCTTTCATTTTCAAACTTGTTCCATATTTGTGATTGATAATATTACAAGTTTGATGTTTCTTTGGTGATCTGTTTTATCTCAGTGATATTGTGCACAAAGGCCCAATGATATACTGTATCTTCAAAATATTTCTCCTGAGGTTAATGTTATGTGTAAACAAAGTGTTACAAGCGCAAATCTTATGATCTTCGAACGTTTGCATGGTGGTTTGAATTATGTGAGGAGAGTTTTGCATTTGACCATGGTGAAATGCAAACCAGTAACAGATTTTTCCTCTGTAACTTTGCCGTGGAGGCACAAATAAGACAGTCTTCTCACAAGATGTAGGGAGGTACTAGTCATACAGATAAGCACAGCAACACAGGTCATTTTCATTTCTTGCTGATAATTGTCATCATTATTTAATGAGCTGTCATGTCAATCACGTCATTCAAAAAATTACAATTTATGCCAACAAAGGACAACATGACATTGAAACATAATTTGACATGTACACGTACACAGAAAATATCCCACTTCACACAATGCATGATTTAGTCACTACTATGACCTTTAACCTTTCATTTGCTACCAATCACATTGAGGGTGGAACACTGGAAGCATGATGACAGAAGTTGTGATAGCTATCTTTACCTCATCAACATGTTTGCCGGAAAGTTTGGGGAAGAAAATGAAATCATGCATCGCTATACTGGAAGTGAAAATGTCTACTATCAAAACACGACAAGGAACTTTCCAAACTACATCGTAGTTACAAGTGTAATTTTGAACTGGTGTCTTGGTTTTGCTTTGTTGTTGTTTTTTTTTCCTGTGCATCTGTAATCACTGGGGGGGGGGGGGGGGGGGATAGGAGAGGGAGCAGACCAACACACCATTATTCCCTTTCTTACTCTAGAAAATAAATTATCAATAGTTTGTGTAGGCTAAAACTGAGTTCTTCTATTGTAGTTTTGGTTTGATAATGAACCAGAAATTACTGAAATGATCAGGTTTACACTATGGGGCATGTGTCAGAAAGTGCTACACTGTTAGTCAGTTGTATAAACTACACAAACTTGGGGAGAAAAATTTCCTTGGAGGGAGAGGGATAAATTTGTAACTTTGAGGTGTCATTTGGAAAGATTATCTTCCATCAAAAGACATTAGGTAAACATATATTATTTTTCATATATAAATTGAAAGACATCTCAGCATTCTTACAAACCATTGTCAAATTACACGATATCATGTTGGAAAAAAATGAACGTACACAAGGATGGTTTAAAAGACATTTTACATTCTACAGAAATCTGAATAACCCTTCTATTTTCCCTCATAACTGGTCTTTACACTGCCATATATTGAACATAACTAAATGAAAGATCTACTGCCCAACTCTTCATGTGTGTTTCAAGGGGTATTCTACAAATGTCCCCTCAAACAAAAAAGATGGGCTAAAAAAACCACAACCCAAAATCCTTATGTGTCTGTGAATCTTTTTCACCATATTGAACTGTGTTTCACATCGCATAGTGTGTTGGGTCATAATACTGGGGAATAATCACCTGATTTTAAGCAAACAATGACAACTAACTGTATACATGAATTACGATATCATTAACTTTATCATTAATTTCATCAATAGGCCAAATAACACTTTCCTGAATTACCCGTACAATGTAGTCTGGGCTGTATTAAGGGCAGGTACAGCAATATGGCACAAGTAAATGAGAAGAGTACAAGAGTTATAATACAGGACTGGTGGCATAGTTAGTGTTTGGTTTAAAGTAATGTTGTTGGTAAACTACGTAAAGTACATTCATGAATTGTTGTTGCAGCATTGTGGTTAAGGAGAAAAAAAAAGTCACATATACACGACACGTAAAACTAAGTTACATCAAAGGACATGTTACTAAGATATGCATGGCATTAGTACAACTGAGTTTTGCACGCTGTCTCTGTACAGATGTAGTCATCAGTAGGCCTACCTTGTGACACATTTATCAACTTCTGCTGCTCTTGCCAAGATTACTTGTCATCACTTGTCAAGATGATTTGAAACCAGGAAATTTCCACAAATCTATGGATCTAATCTTTGGAATGAGCTGAGACATTTACTGACTATTCAGGAATCATTTCTTTTTTTAAAAGATATCATTTCATAAGATGGTACACTTCTCAATCAAGCAGAATGTTTGTTTCAGCACCGTATCAGAGATCAAGATATTTATGAAATGATTCTCTTTGCAACAATCTAATCACCGTAATCCTTGAAAATGTTTAAAGTGTGAAGACATACTGGCAAACTACATTGTACCTCCTGTTTCTATGAACACACAATGTTTACTAATCTCATTTTCAACCTCTATAACTTAAACATACAATATCTTACAATAAATATCTTCATTACATAACAACATGGGGAAGTAGATTAAAGTTACATCTGTAGAATACAGGAGCTATGTACAGATTCTTATTCAATGATACATTCTTCAAACATGACGTATATGATACAAATCATTATTCACAGAACATAATATGAAAGCTCTTCAACCTAATATTGTCACCACACTACTGCTCTTTCCTTTTAGACAAACCAACGAACATCACAACTGTTTTCTGCTAGCTCCTCACTCTCTTAAGGTGTGTGGCAACATCTCGTAAGTACTGACGTCTGTTCCAGAATTGATATTCACACCAGCTCAATGTATAATAGTACAAGTATCCATCTAGTAACTGTTTCAACATCAGCATCAGCTGTCTTTTAAAATGTACAGCAAGCGGGCTCTGAAGTACTTTGATGCTGATCTCTCAAGACGGCAGATTTTTCATGAGCACTCCTACATATATATAGGTTATTCATAAATTCATTGAAATTAATCATGATTATTCCTTTGGCTGCATCAACTTCATTTACATGACATCTCTTCACATGCATGTTACGTCATCGTACATACAGCTAGATGAAACTTGTGTTCACCATTTGAATAGAACATTTTGCTGAAAAGAGCCACAAGAAAGCACCACAGTCATGTAATTGGCCAAATGCACACATGCCACAATTCACATTTCTGTCTTTAAATCCATCCAAAGTGGTCTATTCCAAAAATGTTAAATGTAGCAGTCTATCACTTCTTTGGTCAAAATGGATTGTAGCAAGGCCTTTTCTATCTATGGCACTACTCTTTTCAATTATATTCCTCAGAGCGCTCCTCAATGTTGACCTATGGGATCTTGTTTGATATGGGAATATGATACATAATGAACAAATGATGAAACGGAAAATTTATGCAACAGAGTTAATGAGTTTTAAACATTTAACTTAAAAACCCCCAATATCTAACACTTGAGGAAAAATGAGTAAGATGTAAATCTAGCTTTTGGAAATCTAACACAGGACAATATCATTTGTAGCTTTTGATGTATACCGTACATATCAGTTTGGAAGCAAAAGGCATTAACTCTCTAATAGACCTTTTATTGTGTTTTCATATTTCTGTCTGTTGATGATATGTATGCTATTTCCCAAGATTCCAGAACATGGAATGGGAAGAAGTTTACTTCGATGGAGACTTTGCCACAGCATCAATGGGACGGTTGTGAGTATTCAGCATTGGTGACTCTAAATACTTATATCACTTCTGTTGCAATTACATATCATAGTACAAACTTCTTCTCACATGACTGCTGAAATGCTGATGCAACATTACAAAAAGGCTGAACTGGGTTCTGGAATACAATACCACTGTAGAGAACTTATGTTGCAAAAGTACATATTTCTGACATTACAACATTATATTTGGTGTAGTAAATACCAAAGAATTTGGCAATTCATAACAGAATACAGTACAACTTGACACAGTCAATTATAGAATTAAAATATGTGTACGAATGGCATTGTTCTAGCTCTGTTACCCAGCAAGGTTGACAAACCATTTCAAGACTACTTAACTTTCCATGGAATCTCAGCATCAATAAGGCAAATATTGGGAGGGCAATTAAATACTACACAGAGAGCAAGATAAAATGTGGGATAAAATGGTCACCTCTGGTCCTGTTTCAGTTTCTCATACTGTTCCAATGACCTCATAACTCTTAACTCGGCTTAGTCTCTTGCTCCTGGAGCTATGACCTGACTTTTCTGATGATGTTGAGTTACCATCCTTGTCATCGCTTTCACTGCGCCGTCTCTCCTTCAGGGACTTGACGGTCAGGTCTGAGCTGCTGGACTGGTCACTTGTGCTGGACAGTGGACGCCGCCGCTGTGAATCTGTTGGACTGACTTTGGCCATGGCCGTGTTGTTGTAGCCTCGCCGAGGGATTGGTCTGACCAGGACTGGGATACTGCTACTGCTACTGGAGTGAGACTTGATGGTCAGCGAGTCTGGGGAAATCTGCTTGGAGGGAAAACCGTTGGAGTTGAAGCCGTTGTTGACAGATGACCTTGGTGAGTTGAAACCACTGTCACCGGTCGAGCTTGACAAACTCTCCATTCTCTGGTGGGCTGGAGGTTGACCCTGGGGTAGGGAAGGGCAGCTACCATTGATGGCACCACTGGGACTTATTGGGTGACTTACAATGGATGGAGGATCACCATGGTCTGTGTACTCAGTGGTACTCATTGATATGAATGACTCCCGATCAAAGCTCCTGTTGAGTTCTCCATTACCCCCTCTGTTATAGTGCTCCAGGATTTCGGGATAGCTCTGCATGCCAGAGGACCTGTTCTTATCATTCTCCTCACGCTTGGAGTGGACTTTCAGTTTCTGGTCAGCCTTCTCATTCTGCATCTCTTCTTCTAATAGTTTGTCTATTTCTTCGTCTTTGTAGAAGGTCTCATGACTTGAGTGTGGTCTCTTCTGAAGCAAGTCATGTTTCCTCATGACAACCTTCTCCAGCTGGGTGCTGTCTCCCGTCCTGTCTGACTCTGGCTGCAGTCTGTTGTTCTCCAAGCTTTCTGACATCTGGTTGTTGGAGCTGTGCAGCGAGGAGTGGTGTGGTGCTGACTTGACCACCATCTTGCCATTGTCCTGGAATGCGAGGCAGATCTTGCGGCTTGTGGCTACCAGCTGCCTCTCATGCTCAGGAGGCTGCACCATCTGGGCATCACTAAGATCCTCCTCAGAGGAACATCTTCGTACTGAATGACTTCTCCGCTTCTCATACTGCTCAACTGCACTGCGTTCATAGGGACGCACGCGTGAATCCTCCTCTGCCTGTCTCTGGCTTGACACATTTGCTGTTGATCCATTGGGCTCTACCCTTTGACTCGCAAACAACCTTCCCTGTCTTCTCTCCCTCAAGAGGTCAGCATGTCTCTGTTTCAGCAACCTCTTCTCCACAGCTGCAACTCGCCTCCTGGGATTCATCTCCAATTCGGAGTCACTTCCTGCCAGGGAACTTTCACTGGTGAGGCCCTGGTATGGCTTGGGATTGTGAGGTTGAGATCTGTCCATGGAGTTGAAGTAATGTTTAATTTTGTCCCCCTTGTCATCTTTTGCTGCCTTCTGCGGACTCTTTGATAGTAACGGTTTTTGTTCTGCTACAGCCTTAGTCCTGTGCTTACCATCGTACATCTTTGTGGGTCGGAGGAACTCCACTTCACTCTCAGGCATGGACTCCTGCCCATCCTGGTACTTCTGCTGAAGAGCTTTAGCAGTCTGGGTAAGGCGTCCATGATCAAGGGCATAGTGGTGTGATGCTTTCACATTATTCATGTCTGCTGGCAAACTCTTCCTCTTTGTCTTAGGGCTCACCGTATGTTTTGGCATTGATGGCGCAGCTTCAAGAGTCTTTGATTTCTCCCTTTCTTCTCGGTTTTTATCATCATCCTTCTGTGTCTTGTTTCCCAGCTTCTCAGGAGTCTTTTTCATCCAGTGGTTATAGTTAAAGAATGGGTCATGAATGTCTGAGGGAGGAAACTGGGCAGAAAATGTTTGAAGAGGAGCTGCATAATTGTTTTGCATTTGCTTTGGCTTCTTCTGCACTGCTTTGCCGAGCAGTCGTCCAAGGCAGGATGGCTTTGCCTCAGAATCTGACGTCAGGTAACCTTGGTCATAGTAGGAGATGTCGCTTGGTAGCCGCATGGAGCTGGTTCTCTCAAAATTTGACCTCTTCTGAGGACTGCGCTTCTCCCTCATTGACATGCTGCGCTGGAAGGCGGCGCGACCTTCAGGAATACTGTCTAAAGCTGGATTGGCTGGGTAGGACAATGGCCTTGAGGAAGCGCTAGACTCTGCTCGGACCTTGATGCCCATGTTTTCATTCACCTTCTCTGGGAAGGTGTGCCTTGTCAGCACACCATCCTTGTACATCAAGTATTCCTTGGCTGGTTTCACCTTCTCCTTCTTTTTAGCAGTGGCAAAAGTAGCAACACTCTCAGCATCGGTGGTGTCTGGCGGTACCTCGTCACCCTTGGTGATATAGTAGCCGAGGCCATTGTGGAGGATCTTGCCCTCATTCATGAGATGAGTCAGAGACTTGTGGATGATCTCTGGGCTGGGCACAGGCATCTTGTCATAGCACTCAGACAGCTTCTTGCGTACCGTGTCCTGCGTGGCAACAAGCTTGCGTCTGTTCATCTCAGATATGAGCAGACAAAGGACCTCTGTCAGTGGGATGAACTGGGCTTGCTGGATGGGCCATAGCTCCACACTGGGAACATCACCTGCAAGGAAATAAAAAGATATACACTGGAGTAAATCCCAAGTGTGGTAGACTTGATCTGGTGTCCACACTGGACAGCCCAATGTAGGCATATATTGTGAGCAGAGCAATGACGATTATCAAAACAATCTGAAGTGGCACATAGTGTCCAATTACACTCTGGTCAAATGTTCTTATCATACCCATTGATATGAGATCAATTAATACCTGGAACTAAGTTAATTCTCAAGAAAATACAAATAAATACGAGAGTTATGATACAATATGCACACACAAAAAAAACACCAGGGCTCTCTCTAATTTTACTTAGAGAGTAAATGGCACTAAAAAGGCATGATTTTCTGAACAGTATTTTCATCATTTAAACAATAATCATTACAATTAAAGTGACACTGCATGAAATATCACTAAAATCTTGTAAAAACAGAAGAAATGAGAATTAGACCACAAACAAAATGTAAAGAGAGAGCAAATTTAGATCGACGGGTAAACTGGCACATGTAATGAGGTCCATATAGAAGAGCGCCATCTGAGTTGACAAGCCATATAGTGTCCCACACTGTTTTGTCTGGCAGAGGCATAAAGGCACCACTGCATGGGGCTGGGACACCACGACAGAGCAGGCAGAACAAAACAACAATAACACATCAGTTGATGTCAACACTATCAAAAGGAACCTTGCATATTGTTCACTTCTTATTGTTAGATACTTGGACTGTCTATTTCTTCTTGTGTGTCTGTTGTTTTTTTTGTGTGTGTGTGTGTGTGTGTGTGTGTGTGTTTATCCCTCCTCAGTACAAAAGTACAGCCCCCTAACCAGTTTTTGCTGGAGATTTGACAAGGTGATGCAACATTCCTCAAAACATGTATTACCTTTAAATCATGACTTCTGAGGGCAAACAGACTGTTTTCACTAGCTGTGCTTTCTTGGATTTGCAATTATCTCAGACAAACACCACATGGAGAACAATAACTGCAAACTTTATTTTGATAGGTCAAGAAGGAAATCCATTCTAGTATTTGTCTCAGAAATACAGATTACCACAAGATACAAGGCCTTTTCTTCCCTGCAAAACACACAAAACATGTCATTCAACTCAGTACACTCACTCTGTGTTAAAAAAAAACTGAGTTTGTGGACAAAGAGACAATTTTATATTACCAAAATGAGAAAGGAAGCCTCTGCAAAATAGAGATATATGAATACCATGAATTGAACCAACAGTTAAAACTTGTTGAATCATGCTAACAAAAGTAGACTCCAGGAAATCTCAACTGTGGCAACCATCTGTTCAACTTCACATTCTGAGCTCACTGCCCTTTCATGCAACCATGTTGTGCACCTATCAAATCACAATGAACACTTAAAAAGAGAAGGGAAAAAAAGAAAGAAAAAAGTTCCTATTCCGTCATGGTA
This sequence comes from Diadema antillarum, assembly GCF_040938485.1. Classification (NCBI taxonomy): domain Eukaryota; kingdom Metazoa; phylum Echinodermata; class Echinoidea; order Diadematoida; family Diadematidae; genus Diadema; species Diadema antillarum. The sequence goes on along the minus strand of NW_027271292.1, from coordinate 2,131,196 downwards.
CATTAAGTTCTGGTGAATGATGCCGACTATAAAGTCTCCTTTTTCTCACAAAGGCGGCAGATTGTCCATCAATACATTGACCTTTGGCAGTTAAATCTGAACTTGTGTAATAATTCAGCTTTGACAGAGTCAGAAAATAAACTTCGATGGCGTGTTCACTGTCCTATTCCCAACAGAACGAGAAAGCCAGCACTGATAGGTCTACAAATGTGAGGAAAGAAATCTTTGTTCATATTCTGATGTATGTGAGGACACTTTTATCTACTCCCTTTCATATCAATGAATATGAAGTGGTCTATTTCAGCTTTATCTCCAATATCAAAAAGGCATTCTCACATGATACACACTCTAACGAAATGGAAAAATTGAATGAAAGAATGTATGATATTTTGCTATTTTTCTGTTCTGAAATACAGAAGGGTTAGTGGGTCAGAGATTCCGACATAGCACAAATATCAGAACGAGTTCATCAGATGTTTGTATTCTATCCACTGAGAGTATGGATTATGGCACAATGTTTGCAGCACAATATATTTCACTAAGTTTCAGTGGTTTGGAATTTGAAGTACACTATCGAACCAAATTGTATCAATTCTCCCTAAATCGAATGAAACATGTTTGAATGAGGACTATTACTCCCTCAAGATAGTTTGTCATTGCAATTACTTTGAAATAACTTCTTGGAAACCGAAAGTATAAAAAGATTTAAAATAATCTTATCACACAATTTCTGGATTATGTCTTTGCAGGACTAGTGCTATTTCTGGCTCAAACCAAGACAGCATGCTACTACACTGGCAGCATCTCACATCCTCTCCTACCCAGGGAACTCAACGCAAACATTCCAATCTGTCTCTGGTTTATTTTTCTCTTTTTTACTTTACCTTTCATTCCCCATTTCATGCAAGTTCTGAATGATGACTCTTCATCTTTTGTTTTCCATAAGTTAACTGAAAAAAGCCTACAACTGACCAATTTCCAAAGTTTGCCATTTTCCCCCCTATAGTATAGGTCCTACCTGTTCAACTGAGTATTCACTGCTATTCATATCAGGACAGTATATATATATATTTTTTTTTTTGAGCATGGAAGAGTTATTCTAGAAGGGATCCAATATTAAGAAATTTAGACTCCTTCATTCATGTCATATTTGTCATGTTTCAGAATAAGAGAAAGATTCAGGCAGAAAGATATGCAAGTGAAGACTACAACTTTAAATGCAGATGAATATAAGATGCACAAGCACACATACATACAGAAACACACACATCCACAAAAAAGAGACAAACAAATACACTTGTATATACCCAAACACATACACACACACACACACACACACACATACACAGAATACATACACAGTGTTGCTATGCTACATATTCATAAATACCTTGGGAGTAATTCAGAAATCTCAAAGCATTCATAATAGCTTATCGGAGGCATTGATCTACTGCAAGTTATTAGGCATCATTTATTTCTCAAATGACCCATGTCGGCTTTCATCATGGTACCCCCCTTTCTGATCTATTTACCAAACACTCCCCCACACATCACACTCATTCAAATTCAACTGCAGCAGCTGCAGGCGCACAATCTGACCACACTCAGGCATGGTTTATTCAAGAACTGCTTGTCGATCTACCTGCACTGCTGAGGATTGAGTAGAATTTCAATCACCTACACCATCTCAACAAGAGTGAAAAATTACGAGATGAGATCTCTCATGATCTACTCATAATTATAACTTACTAACAGAATAAAAACAAAACAAAAATCTACCCTCAGTTTCTGGATGCACTGTAGGTAGTTTGCAAAGTTTAGTATCTCTGTAAGAATTTGTTACTCAATAAGTGCAGCAACGAAACGTGACATCAAGCAATACATTTGACTTAGTTCACATTTAATCATTATGACTCGGAAATGAATATATGACCGTATGACAAGCCCAGCCCTCAAACAAACAGGTTCATAATCTTGCTTGTAATATCATACATATTCACCTATAAAACCCTTTTGGTGTTTCACCAGACATAGTGATCGGATGATGCTCCATTATGCATAAGACAAGAAATATGCACTAACAGTAATTAGGGGCTCCTTTAAGATCTTTCCATAACTTGGCTTTTTGCTCTTTTCCGTTCACCAAAACAGAATGAAAAGAAGAGAATTTGTTGCAAACAAGTCTAGCTGCACAGCCTGTTTCATTGCTTTCTTTGTCAGAATTCTGGGTCTCCCGTGAATGGATGCAGAACGGATGTCTCTGGGCTACACAGGGAATTACGAAGAAATGTTCACCGCCCTTTTTTTCCTCTTTCTTTCCTTGCATTCTTTAATTTGTTTACCAAAATTCAAACACAGGACCTAATCTGGGAGGCTGGTGAAAGGGGCAGGATTTGGAGTCTCATGAGTAAACATATTTCCTCACTAAAGGTATTTTTGTTTGCCGCACTGCTAATGGAATGATGAAGGTTCATTCATTATCCTAATCATCCCTAATATAATACATAATACCAGATAACGTCTTGGCACTCCTAGCTCTGTGCTATGCAAGGACAGAAGTTTCTAGGACTTCACTTTATTTTTTCCGGGGGGGGGGGGGGGGGGGGGGGAGGGAGGTTACTGAAAAGAGCTATCAGACCAGGCACTGCATTTCTGGTGTACAGTATATACTATAAGCCTCACAGTGTCATGCAATGGAAAATGAGTGCACTAACCATTTTTATCCTCCCCAGAATATGCTTCGGGTAGTTTTTCTTCTCAAGGAAACTGATTTCTCGCAAATCCTGTCTTGGTCTATGAACACTATTCTCCAGGCTTATCAAGATGGTCTGGCAAGATGGATGAACAATACACATCATACAAGGCTGCCACCATTCCAAAATCAAAATCAGGGGATTACAAAGAGCTTTCGACGAGGTAGTACAATGCTGCATGCATTTCAATAGGTAATAATAGATCCAAAATCCACAATATTTTCTATACTTGTGTCAGGACGCCAAGAAATGAATAATTTTCAGGAAGCCTCCTGCAGAATCACGGATACTTGGCTAGATAGATAAAAGTAAATGGGGAATGTTAGCACAAATGAGAGACAGTTTTTCCCAGCATCATGCCCGTCTTGTCTCCATGGATACCAAACTGCACATCTCTCTTTCTTCCGCCAACATCCTAGTCAACTGTCCACTAAACTTTCTTACCACTTGGTAAGTTTCAGTGACCACAGCTCTCAATCTGTAGTTCATGTTGGTTTGTCAGATGAATGTGTATTCTCATTGTGACCTTTGTCACTGAAAATATCATGACGAAAGAAAAACTTGATTGGCATCAGAATTACAGATAGCAGATATATATCTCATAAGTCAGTCTATCTTTATGTTTGCCAAAGTTCTTACGTTAATAGTAGGATGCCACTGAAAAAAATGACCCCCCTCCCCATCCTCCCGGCAAAAATTACCACCCCCCCCCCCAAAAAAAAAAAAAAAATGGAATTTGCTCACTGTTCTTTCAAGTACATTATGGAAATTCTGCATTTTGATGTACTACAGCAATTCAGGCAATGCAACGATACACAAGCACAATTTCGACACTACTCTCTCTCCAATTATGGCCGCACAAACGTCATCCACAGGCTGGACAACAAAAGCAAATCACAGGTGGTCAGTGTTACTGTGCAGAACAGAAAGGCTGGACACACGAGGGCGACAAAGGAAGACGGAGGAAGAAAAAAGGAAAGAGGCAGACATACAAACAGGCTGGCGTACAGAGAGACAAAGAAACAGCTAAGAAAAGAGATTCCTCATCAAAAGAGCACCTTGACATGGGCGTCGATTATTCCATCAACCATACAGTAAATTGCTATTTTTCTTTTTTTTTTTTCTGTCGGCTCCTGAGTCTCGTGGCGCTGCCATTGAGCTCAGACGAAGTGGAAGTAACTGGCGTAGATCAGCAAATCAATAATTGTTACCGCTCTATGAGAATGGCACAGTTGCAAGAAGGCGATATGGAGAGACCGAGAGCACTTCCTATTGTCAAGCCAACATAGATGCTGGACCCTAAAAGCAGTATCAATTACTTGTTATTGTCTTGTATCGACGTGTTGTGGGATTATCTTCACTTACACCTGGAAGGACAACCTTTTAAATTTGTCTACATTGGAAAACTTTTACAACTCTAGATGGATATCTTTCCTGGATAAAAAGAGAGGGAGGAAAATTACATGCCATGCATGTACATGCTTTTTAAATAACAATTAATTGGTGATGTTCTGTTTTACTTGAAAGTCTAATTATTTCACTACAATTACAAAAGTGCCAACGTTTGAACCCTGGACCTTTTTGCTGAAAGCATAGAGAGTAATCCACTACACCGCAATACCTCACTCTAATATAGCACATGTCTGACTAATCAATGAGTTGGAGTTACACATCCTTTACATTCACAGAGAAAAGAGATTACAGTACAGCGATATCTGAGGGGCATTTTTTTTTTCTAATGATATCAAAATGCAGGAAGGGCCTCAAGAAAGCGCCAAAAAGTATGGGGATACTCTTCAATATATTGCATGCATCACTTTTAATCAATGGGACTTAGTTTGCGGTTAGAGAGAAGCTAGGTGAACAAAAGGTGTGTGTGTGGCGGTTAGAGACTGTAGCTTAGGCCAAGCTAACACCATCCAGGTATCTGTGATGAAAATACACGCCACCTAGCTGGTGTGAGTTTTGTCTTTGATATGTCTCCAGGACTGTGAGGCAGATATAAAGTATCAGTTAGCCAGGAGAATTAGACACCTCGGAAATTTGATGAAGAGTCGAGACCTTCAACCCGACAAAGTCAAAATTAGAGGTCATATCAGAGCTGTGAAAATGCCATCACAAATGGCGACAAAGTTGGTATAGACTTACACAAAGGCGGAGGGTTGAATCATATTATGACATATCACTCATACCTCTTGTGACGCCTGAACATAATATGTCTGGACAAAAAAAAAAAAGGTAATGAAAATCTCTCACGTGCTGTGGGAGCGTTATATTACCAACAAATGGAGCCAACTGAATGATAAACAGGCACAAATTCTACTGAACTTCTACTGAGAGGTGATAGCACACTATCACTCTACAGATATAGATAGATATGACCATAAAACATAGATACAACCATAAAAACTTGAACACTCCCTTTAGGGTTCCGCATGAGATTGTCAAACACATGATATACTAAAGGTCAATGACCTGTAGTGATCCCATATTGTGAATACAAGCTCTTTGTAGCATTAAATAGGGGCAAAGAAAAGACAAGGGAAGTGGCAGTGATGTGACACAACATGCATTCATGTCTGACCACATCTTATGAACAGTAAGGTGGTCCTACTTTCACCACTTTTTTAGTCTTGAGAAAACAAAACCACGAAAAGGAAATGCAAGTGATCTTAATACTCATACAATCTTATTCTTGGAGATTACTGAATGGTTGTTGATGGTGCTTAAAAGTCATTGACACCACCTTCTGTCTTGTTTGTAAATAAATTCCTGCATGACTATGTACATTCTAGATTTTAAAAAAAGTCATAACGATGTATATACACTGTATAGTATGCATTTTACTTGTCAAAAACAGTCCCTTTTTGTATCTATTTTTGTGTGTTGCCATATCCTTCACCCTTTCCTCAAGGAAAACTGCGGTCATCACGATCAGCGGTCTGAGTGATCAATCGTCCTGCCATTGTCAAGCAAAAGATCGCTTTGATCAAGTGCCCATTGTCCACTATTGATCGGGTGAGGCCTGCTGGACCGGTTGCCCATTCTGTGAGACACTGGAGGAGTGTCTCTCCCCATTGTTTACATCTTTGCGAAGGATGGGGGAGAACAGTCCTACTTCTTGCAATAACCCATTTCAAACTCTTCCTTGCTTTATATCCCTCCTTGAGCCGCACAGCTGGTCATATAAATTATCAATTGTAATGTATCCCTATGGAGACAGGAATATGATGTGAAAATATCAATAACAAAAGAGATGGATCAACCAAAAAGTTTAGTAGAATTTGACGAGTACAAAACATATAATAGAATGCTTTCATATCCATAACTATGAATGTACAGTCATACATGGTTGACACCCTTTATCACAGCATTCAGGGGGAAACCTGCTACACTACATTGAACACATGGCAATAACACTGAATGCATATGAGTACTTTACAGTAGTGAAATTTTTGCAAGAGTAAGATATACAATTAGTATTTCACTGCTCATTTTGCTCATTGTGGCTCAAAGTATTGTACAATGTACACTGACTAAACAACATAGATGCACCAAAGATAAAATGTCCTTCAAATTCTAACTTTGGAGAGATCTACCATCTCAAGCTTGTGACAAGGCTTTGTGATAAAGTGTTGTGAGGTGTGAAATAAGCCTCTCTGGTGACCTCAAAATGTGTTGATTGGCAAACTTGTGACCAACTAAAGCTGAGATTTAAGAGGCATACGGAAATTAGATACTCCATGTGTGAGACAATCACACATCCCTTCACACAGCAAAGAGCAACTCATGTCACCTTTAGTAACTCTGAGTAGAATAGTATTTCATCCCCCCAGCTCCCCATCTTATCAGCCAAGTCTACCTCCCCCTTCCGCCTCCCCCCTCCCCCCCCCCCCCCCAAAAAAAAAATACACAGAGGACTTTCAGAGTGACTTTGACGTCAATGTGAGATTCATGTAAAGATGTAATAAAAAATATTTTTAATAACAGAAATCTCATTATTTAGTTATTCAATGATGTCAGGCTAAAATGTTGACAGAACTAGGTCACAAATTTGATGTGATAACATCTCCTGAGATTGCTCCTGGGAAATCATCAAGGCAGCCACGTGCCTGGAGGACAGGGGAAAGATATGTGGCTGTATGTCATGTTGCCATGCCAACTCATGATTCATCATATGTAAACATCTTAAATCTTCCATCCTTGCACCCACTAATATTGCAAAAAAAAAATTATCTTCATCATACTCGACAACGTCAAAGGGAACTGTTCAGAAGTCATCAAGAAAATGCCTTTGACCTTAGGAAATATTTTGAAAGAGTCATAGAATTTAAAAAGTAACACTAATGAAGAAAAATCAAATTTCACTCAGTCTGAATTCATTGGATTGTGTGTTCCTGAAGGTGTTTGTCATTTTGTTGCCTAGTAAGAACGACCAGGCACTGTTTACAAAGGAAATAAAAAGGAGTGTCTCATGCAGAAATGTATGTACCCGAAAACACATGATGTTGATAAAATAAACAGCAAAAACACATTTCTTGGGAGAGGATGGGTTAATGGTAGCACAAACAGACAACACTTGCAAAATATTATAGCAGTTCTGAGGAACAATAATTACCTCATTGTCACTATAAGTGTAACACATCGTTCCATATGTTGTATCCATAGTTTCAGTATTAAGTTATCTACGAAATTTGAGTTGAATGGATGATTCATTGAAGATGGATGGAAACTTAGGCATTTAAGAACATAATATGATATTACATGTCTTTCGTTCTTTCTGATCATGAACAAAGATAAAGATAGAGTATGATATGTATCATTTTCATACTAACATATTACCACGATATAGTTTTGGACACAACTTCCTATGATAAGGAATGGATCAGTCATAGGTTTTCAAGTCACGCTCGCCCATGCTCTGATTATCCCAGTAATGCATATTTTAGGATCAACTTTCAAAATTTGGGTACAATCAGTGGGGTGGGAGGAGAGAACAATCCCGACCATCATTGGTAGGCAGTGTGCGCAGCAATAAAAATATGCGGAAAACATTCCATGGTCTTTCTTGGATACAATCTTAATATGGATGTATTCCGGCAGCAGCCATGATATGCCTGGAAGAAAATCATCACCTGGTAGATTCTGAAATATCACCTGTTCTATTTTCATCAAACAAAATTGGCCTCACGAAGAAAGTTGATTTCAACCGTTGAGATTCGAGCAAAGTTGAGAAAAAGAAAAGTTTCAAATTAGTATTCCTTCCCCCCCCCCCCCCCTACTTCCCACCTGTCCTCAGAGAAAGAAGGGGCTGGAGGGCAAAAGAGGCACTCTCGCCCCTCTAAGGAGCTCCTAACAGGTGTTTGATGGAGCCCCTCTCCCACGGCCTCCTGGTTAAGATTCACCTGAGCTGCTCTCACCTGCCTCATCACTTTCTCTCTCCAAGCTACGGCATATGACCCTGTTTTCACTTGATGCTTCTGGAACAGTTCAAATTGCCGATAACTATAGATAGAGAGTATGATTTGATTTTTTTTTTTCCCCTTGAAGAAACTGTGGGAAACATTTGCCTCAACATAAATTTCCTTCTTGAAGGCAATGATGTATCAGATAAGCGTACTTGTGTTTGACTATTAAAATGAAGTCCACTGTTCAAATGACTGAAGTTTGGTACCACATTCTTTAACGAGTGTAAGATAAAATTTCAGTCATCATTTTGAGAAATCTTCAATTTGCTCACCATATACTAATACAGCATTCAGTCAATATTTACAGCTCATCAGTAAGAGAATTTGTTTGATTTTGATTGTAATCATGCACCAAATTACACAGATAGTCTACCCAAAATGTTCTATAACATTGCACAGTATGCAAGCAAAACAATCAAAAGTTCTGGAAACAGTTTGTACACACCTGTTAAATCTTAGAACGAGATATCAAGGGGTATATTTGAAATATAGCAGATCATGAAGCCAATGCCAGGAGGTCCCCATCTCATTTGGAGCACAGTAGGTTAATCTCCACAGAATAAAAGTGTGCTGGCGGAAATTTGTGCTTGGAACAGCACCCAGTGGAAAGTGCTCCCTGAGGCTTAGGTTCCTCTCAACAGCATCACTCAGGTGTGGCATACATTACACCACTCAAGGGGGCAGTGGCCTCCCACATCACTCCATTTGACAATCCTCCAGTTAGAAACATGAAAACTGCATGAATGTGGTCAAGTGCCATCCTTTCTCTTTATCACACAAAAACCAGGGCACAGGTGAGGCCAAAACATGGGTGGGTATGTACTCAAAAGGTTGAGGGGGGGGGGAGGAATTGGGCAGGTTTTGCATTGTTGGAGTTTCTCAAAGATTTAATACTTTGGAAGGTAATTCTCCATCTTTTCAGACAGACTGACAAATTCTGCACTGTTTCAGTGAGAGGATTTGTTGTTTCAATGAAACCTTGGGTGATAACAGGTCATATAACGTATATATATTTTCCATTATCAGTTTATTTTTCAGTGGCTATAATGATCAGATTTTAGATCAAATCTTACATCACTGCAACAACTAATTAGTGGAACAAGCCATTCTTTGATACCTGCATGATTTCTGTTGTATCACAGATATCCTGAGATGATATTTGCCATGATTAAAATGAGATGCCTGCTAGATTTCAACCAATAGTACTGAGAGGTTGAGCTTTGCAGAATTAAGGTACTCCTTGGAAATATTTGTGAATGCCGATGCAACGAATTGTAATCTTGAGCAATAAGGTGATTTCAGTTCCACATCCCTCAGTGGTCTCTGAGTGAGGCAGGTAGGTTGAAACGTAAAAAAAAAATACAGACGGACAAGAATAAAGTTTCCTTTCAACCTGCTCTCCCCATTTGTCCCCCTCGATTTAAATTCACCTGTGTTCTAGAGTTTCCTGTGGGTGCGAGTCTCCTGACAGCTTTCAAGTAAAGGTAGCGTATGAATAATCAGTCCAGGTAATCATAGGGGCCAGCTAGAGATGCTGCAGGTTTCTACCTTACTCCTCCTCTCCTGCTCCACTTCTGCCTCTGTCTTTTCTTTCTCTTCTTCTGCTTCTTCTTCTCTTTTATTTTTCTTTTGAAGGGGGGGTGGGTGGTTGGGCTCCCTCTTACCTCTCCAGAGCTAAAACTTTCTAAACATAAGTAGCTGCCAACAGACTGAGCAACAATGATAGATGGATATATAATAAAAGATTGTATCACTATATCTGAAGTTGGAATAGACTTTTTCCCTCTTGTAAAGTGAATGGGTTGAGTATAGAATGCTGCTCATTTAGAAATAAACTCTGATATTACCTGCTTTCCCCCTTCACATATTACAATCTTTGCAATAGACCAGGTCTGAGTAACAACTGGTGCATGAGCAGATACAGAGAAAAATGACATAATGAGACATAGTGTTGTAATGAGCAATATCAAGGACAGGGCCTGCATGGTATCTTTACATTGCAGTGAAAGAACATTTCTACATATTCAACTCAAGGGAGCTTGTCAGCATAAAACAAAGATAGATTTTGTAAGTGGGTGATATCTAGCTTCATAACTGCTCTCTTTCAATGGTTAAAAATTCTGGGTCATTTGATCCATCACTAACTGCAAACCGGTCTAATGCATCATGATAGATCCATGCACAATGAGCACTGCAATGTACTTTCTTCTTGGATTAGCAACATTAGAACAATCCAGGTTTGAAAATAAAAATGGCATCAGGTACATGTTGAGTGTAAATAACTCTGTTGAGAATAATCTCTTGAGAAATCTCCATTAGCTAATGAGTTGTTGAGTCCATCATTAATGCATCTGGGACACAGGCATCACCTGTTATCAATTTACATCTTGGTCACCACGCTTTCTCATTCATCTCACACATCTCTCTCATATGACTTTGTATGTTGCACGTCATAAACAGAGCCAAGAAGATTTACGATGCCTGCTTCACAAATTACAGTCGGGAGATAATGGCCACTATGGCTAGACTCTGTAAATTGCTGGTCGAGGTGCGAAATCTGAATGCAAGAATGCGGCAAGTATCGGCACGTTGGCTTCCACATGCCACGATCCATGCAAAGTTGTCTGTCACTCCACATTCCCATTCTTACTCTCTGTTGACTCTGAATGAGTTAAAAGTCTCCCGCTTCTTCAAAGAGTCACAGAGCACTTCAACGGAGTGACCTGGCTGTCATCTACTGGAGTGTTTTCCTTGGAATGTGGGTCACATCTGCCATTTCCCCCAATCCTTGTGTATCTTCTTTACTTTACTGCCACTCTGTCATGTCTTATAAAGATTCCCTTGTGCCTGTTTTTACACCTTTCGTTATTCTTCGGTTTGGTCTTCCACTCTGTGGGTTTACTTTTTTTAATTCTGATTATAAAGAGGATGCAATTTTACTACAAGCAGGCTCCTGAAAATAAGCAAATACAATTGTAGCTTTGAAAACTCTTCTTTTGTGGTCATCATTCATCTTAAAGAAAAATCATATGGAATCAGGTTGCAAAAACAGAGGTATTTCATGCATCATACTGCTTCTATGATGACACTTCACAACTGCCTTCTTGTACAGGCATCAGTGACATATTTATCATCTTTCAAGTGACCTCAGGCAGTACACATATTGCAAATGAATTGAAGCTCGTAATTATGCCTCTGTACAAAATGTATATGCATATTCAATCAAATCTGGTACTAATGGACAAATATTAGCTGGAGAAAGACAAAAGTTGGTGTAACATCTACAGTAGATTAGATTACGATTATTGATTGATCTAATGTACATGGAAAAAATAAGAGGACAGATATATATGCATTGGCTATTTTGCATTACTTTCTTGTTACAAATCACTTTGAACACACTCACAAATTATAGCATCATAGATGAATTATTTCAAAGACTTGGAATCTCTGACTGGTAGAGGAACAGTCAAGAAACTTGGCAGCATTGTGAATAAACATCTTAAAACAGGCACTTGTGAATAAACACCTTAAAAGAGCTACTGGTGAAGAGGTTGAATATTCTGTGACAGAGATTTTGCCTTGACATTGCTGGCTAGAATTAAGTTATATGATCTGAATAGGTCAATGACTTGCATGATTGCAACATGACAAAGAATGTAGTTTATGGTACTTGTACTAGTAGTAGAGGTAACAGTGATGAAATCAACTATACGAAGATAATAGCACACTCTGTAGGGAAGATTTACTTGTATAATAAAAGTGTCAGCAAATACATTGACTTATTCTTCTCTCCCTTCAATGCTGATGTAGAGAACAGATGATAACATAACACATTCTATATGATTATAAAATTAATTTGGTAACATACTTTTTTCTCTTGTAACACCAACTTTACATCCAACATCATCCTGACTAATGCCGCATTGTATACATATGTACATCATTCCTCCACAACGACAATATGTTAACATAATATGCTTCATTTCAATTCATTTTCACCCATCCCCATACAGGATGCCAATTATGAATTGAAAGCTAACTTTATTACAGAAATCCAAGCAAAAGCAGACGGTACAAGACCTGATGAATGGAACCGCAGCCAGTAACTCAATGTCTGACATTGTACTGGGATCAACTTGCATTCAGCTCACGTGTAGTCCCATTGCTATTCCCAGCCATTCACTACAAAGATAACCAAATGCCAACACTGACAAAACAATCTCTCGCTTGCTGTACATACATCTGTAACATACACGTACTATTCTGTATCAGGATATTAGGTCTTTGAAAAGTGTAGCAGCTACAACGTTATGTACCAAGGTATTGTTCTCAACAGTAGCACGCCAGGTTCCTTTACAAGTTCTTGTTGATTTTGACAAGAAAGAAACTCCCTTAGCAGGAAGCATTGTCTCTCCTTCCGTACAATCTCATACAGGTAATTATTCGAGGCACACTTATGTATTTCATACCCAATGAGAAGAATTCTATCCTAAGGTGTCTTTAGTAACACTGGTTTGCCTTCCCAGACTGGTAGTGATACCACATCATCCCCAGATAAGGTTAACTCTGTCACCCTTTCACAAGCACTATTGACACCACAGACAGGTTGCTAAGGGTAATGAGTGAGCTCATGTCTGTGTGTGGATGCATGTGTATGTGTGTGTGTGTGTGTGAAAGTGTGTGTGTCTGTGCTTATCTTTTCAAGGTCAATGCACTTTTTATGGCAAGTACGGCATCCATAAAGACAACAATAGACGTCATGGTTGCTCACGCCAAAATGACTCCATTTATTCTGCTGATGATTGCTACACATTATTGGCTACCTGCACACCCAAAATACTGTAACATCAAACATTATGCTCAAAGGCGATATACAACTGTATGTTAGCCCAAGTGTGTTGGCACGTAAGTCATACAGCCTTGTAGAGTGGAGCAAACTGCTTTCTGGAACAGTGCTAACACAAACACTCTTTTTTGTTTCTCCACATCTCAAACAGCTGCAGTTACTGGTACTTTTGACTTCTATTTTGGGATTTCCAAAAGAGTGCAAATATCCTCTCAATCCAAACTCACTGACAGGAGTCAATAAATGTAAAAAATTCTTGTTCATCAGACAGCCTTGTACACCAAACGTGACAATGTGTTTCCACAAGATGCGATCCGCCATTCTTTCTTGATAGCTCTTACCCCTTCTGTGCCAATGAATAAAATGTGCATAGATTTCACACAAATACCAACTGGAAAAGAGATTAATGGGGCACGCAAGAAGGTTACTGTAAAACAAGGAATTTTCGCGTGCACTTTAATTTCGCGAATTTCGCGAGCGCCAACATTCGCGAAATCAAAATGCATGCGAAAGTCCTTGTTTACACTATATGCATTGAACGCCAGTGGCACTTCGCGAAAATTTCATGCCACAAAAAAGGCTGTCAGCTCCAATTCGCGAAAAATTCATGCCCCGAATATATCATGTTTTACAGTATGTACTCCTTCATATGTTTTATCACTCTTCCATTTATCATTTCCACCAGCTCATCAATCATCTATCCTACAGCCATTCAATAATCTATCCTGCGATCCGTCATTCCCTATACCTTATTCCATTCCTTATTGCCAGTCTTGATACCACTCCTGTTGGTTCACGTTTTGTTGAGCTACCCTGTACTAAAATCCTAGAATAAATTTTACTTTCATTCTTGCTTCCACTGTCCCATTCATACAAATCCCTGTGCTTTTGCGGAGCTACTTTGCATTATCCAAACCCTTATTTCTCCTCCTCTCTTCAGTCTGTCTGTCCGTCTCTTTAGTCCAACCTTTACTTCACTTCAATGCATTTACATGACGACATGCTCAATTCCCAATTACGATTTCCCTCTGTACATTCTAAGGGGAGGGCCAAAAACGTGCCGCTGACTTCCTGGGGAGACAATTAGGAGAGGAGTCCTCGTTGGCGAGTGTCGGTAAGCGGAGGAAGCCGCCACTGATGGGGGGCCTGGACATGACCAGAATGCATCCTTGCAATTGCTTGGTATCTCTGGTATCGCATCTTCTCAAAATATTCTGCCACTTTTAAAGGTGCAGTGCAGAAGTCTTGGTTTGATCTTCGTGCTGGTTTTCACAGCATCAGCATCAGCCCTAATGCGAAGCAAATCTTAATCCCTCTTGATTGGACAATAAGATCATCCCTCACTTTACCAATGCTCTCCTCATCAGTAATTTTCATACAGTGTCTGAATTATGCAAATATTTTGTTGTGCTGCATCAAGCCAAAGATCTGTTCAAATCTTTATAAGACAGTGTATATCACTTGTATATAACCAATTCATATCAACTTGTGAACATCAAAGCTGGGAAGAGAATTCTCAATTTTCCACAACATGGTATTAACTGTCTATGAAAAGCTAGAGAATAAATGATGGCTAAGATTGACCATGGAAATGGAGGGTAGATATTTCACATAAAACAATTAAAACATGCCAAGAGATCATCTGCAATAATTCCACCTTGTATGCAGTGAATGTAATTTTGTCATGTTAGTTAGCAGGTGGATATGTAATTTTGTCACATGGAGGGAGGTACTTTCTACGCTGCAATAGATGTAACACGCATCAACCTGGGCTACACCATGCAAGTCATACTGTAAAACACTATATTTTCACGGAATGAAAGTTTCGCGAACTGGAGCCGACAGCCTTTTTTTTGCGGCATGAAATTTTCGTGAGTTGCCTCTAATATTTGATGCGTAAAGTGTAGACAAGAACTTTCACGTGCATTTTAATTTCGCAAATCTTGGCTCTCGCAAAATTCGTGAAATTAAAATGCACATCAACATTCCTTGTTTTACAGTAGTTGAGGTGAGCTGATGGCAAACATAATAGACCAGTGATCCCTTTCTATGGTCTGCATCATAATGACCTGAATTCATGAAAGTGGTTTAAAATTAGACCATGGACTAAAATATTGTAAGCGTGAATTAGGCATACCTTTGATATGGGCGTATCAATGCACTTTTGTCACTGGATGTCTATTGACATGCACAATCCGTCAATCATATTTACGCAAATGAAATTTCCATAAATCACGATTTAAAAACCACCTTCGTGAATTCATGCCAATGTTTCCAACTGGTTGTCAAAGTCTTCAAATACACATACTCTCTTTAGGTTCCTTCTAATAGATAATGATACAAAAATGAACAGCAAAACAAAATCTGAGAGAAGTAATATCTAAGTTCATTGATGTTTTCATTTCGACAGCTCTACTAAGAATGTTTCCATTTCATTCACATGATATACTGTATACGCCTTACATTTCGTGAGTCTAGGTTTTCGCGAATCAAGACTTCCCGACAATTTCGCGAGTGGTTAAATTTTCGATCATGGAGCCCTGTATTGAACGAAGAAGTGTACACGCGTACGTGACATTCACATCGGGATCAGAGTCAATATTTTCGCATGTCTTTATTTTCGCGAATAGCACCTGACTTGCGAAATTTGCGAATTTAAAAACCTCGCGAAATATTCAGCGTATACAGTAATTACTTACATACAGAGTACGTGTGGATAGACTGCCACCCTGAAAAAAAGTGTGAACTATATTGCAATCTACTTGAACTAAATTGCAGTTTGCATTAACAATAATCATTAAAACATAGATTTCTAACTGCTGTGTCAAAATAGGCAAGACACTATTGTATGTTACATACCGAAGACTACAAAAAAACATGTTAAAGATACGGGAGTGTCCTACGGGAGAAAAACAGGCCTATTAATGAGGTTGTTTTCATTGTCGGTAATGGGAAAGATAAAAGGAAAGTGCAGGGTAACATTGTCCTCCAGGAACGTACATCTCTTTTTCCTCTCCCCCAGGATGGCATCCTTACACCGGGCATCCCGACTGATGATGGCAACAAGCCACTTGTGATGTAGCTTCCTATCTCAAACAGCCACATCACTCACTCTCTCACTCTGACCACCATCCATCTAGACTCCACACCAGACCCCTCATCTATCCCCTACTGCACTCGCATCCCAGTAGATCCCATGGATGAATGTACTCACAAGCACACTCACCTAGAATGACAAACCTAAGATGACACTAATGAATCCTTGCCTACGTAAGCACAATCATGTGTTATACAGACAGGCACAGTATCAGGCAATGGATTCTGTGAAAAACATTCTTTCAAGAACAATCTGCGCAGAATGCTTTTCTACATACTCATGAAAGTGCTCTCATTCAGGCAGCATGCAACTGCCATTTGAAATTTGAATTCACAGGATGACAATGATGATGATGGCTTCTTGTATAGTGATGGTATCCGCCTTTGAAGGGCGCTCATGGTGCTTGACCTACAATGTCTCAACTTCAACTTTGTAACAAGAAATCAAATTACATGACAGAGTAACAATAAGGAAATAAGGCAGAAATGAGAGCTGTATTTCAACATCTACTGTAGATATATGTAGTTGATGCTAATACTGTAATATATCATTTTTTTTTAATTGATAGTGCAGTTCCTCATGACAGATGGCCTGTGCTACGCAAAAATAAGATTTACTTTAAGAATTATATTTCTGCTTGATCATTTTTTTATACTTGGTCTAACTTAAAAGCTTAAGTCCACATGTTGTTGATACATCATTGGCTATTGACACTTACAACTGTAACTACTGACAGCATAAACATATGGTAAAACGAAGGAGAAATAAAGTATTTGAAAGTGTAGTTTTGGCAACAGTATCAAAGAGCGCAAAACAAGCAAAAATTTCCATACAGAGAATTTTCCATATTAACAGTTGCTATCATTTCACATTTTCAAACTCTTTTTGGATATACACTGTATGTGCTTCTCCACAGCTATGAAATAGCTGTGTAAAAGGAGCGAAGTATTGGAACGATCGTTTGTTTTTGTAGCTTTTTCTAAACTTGTGTGCATGTGTGTATGTGTCTGTTTTCCCTACATGACATTTGGGCTTCAGTTCTGTCCTCGTATTTCTTGTAATCAGCTTTATCAAATTACTGTTGCTTGTGATTCCCCCAATTCTCTGCTTACTTTTCAGCCATCGGGCTCGAATCTCTCAGCTCCTCTCCAAGTTGGTGGCTTGATAGCTCTTTACGACCCCCTCTTAACATTAAGTGGGTTAATCAACAGAAGAACAGTCATCTAATGCACATCATTCCGCATGGGAATTTCACAAGAACCCTTCCCTTCCTGATCATTTCCTCGCTCATTCTTCAGACAGTGACTCACGGCCATAACTGGAAATAAAATCTACCTGTATGAACGGCAACCATTGGCTAATTCTGAGAAAATTCTCAAGTGTTCCGCCTGAAGAAAGAGACTACTGGTCACTTTGCAGAGAGCTGATCTTGAAGGTGACAGGTGGTAGAGACTGATCTCCTTGAGAATGGTTATATTTGTCTCCCGTCTCCAGAGTATCATTTATCAGAAGTCCTTCAAACCGCTGTGCATCATCTCAAATTGATTTATCACAGACACCCCTTGTATATACACTCTGTATTCCCCACAACCCAATCAGATGTCCAAATATTTCCCCCTTAATTACTTCCCAGAGGAATAAATCAACCCAACTCATTTCCAGGAAAGCAACCTTATCATATTGACCCGCAGCTGAAATGCACTCCAGCAATTCTAACTTCAAATGGATAACTGTAATTCATTACTGAGATAAATAATATCTAAATTAAACTATTCTTCATAGAATAGATTCTTTGCTACATCCATATCCTTAAATTCTCATAACAACAGAAACACGCTTCTGTAACAAGAACTACACAGAACAGACTGCAAACTTGGGATCTAAATCAAATCTTGTATACAAGCATTGCCCATTGCATTAAACTGCAGTGGTCTTTTCTTAATCGTGATATTATGTCTCCTGGTATAAATGGATAACAATATGATGCAAATGCACAGCCGCCTTCATGAAAAATATGACACACAGCATGCATATAATATTCTTATGGTGAGATATTAGCGTATCCTTGCATGAGATTTGGATTCTGTGTGTCTAGATTGTCATTTTCAGGGAGGTGGAATTCACACGATTTATTCATAAGATTTCATCTTTGTCTGCTTAATCCATGCAAAGCCAATCAACCCTGAGTCTTGGTGGAGTCTTCTCAAAAGTGACTTAACATGGCTGCTTGCATCCTAATACCATCCCTCTTAACCATGATTAATTGGTCAGAACCTCTCTTCAGATGATGTCATATCTTCATTGAGATCCATGCATTTGTTGACAATTCAGTGCTGCAAACCGCACCGAGTTGCATCCATCACATTTGTCGAGTGACGGATGACTAACGGCACAGAGAGACGAAATTCTTTCCACCAAAATTAGGGATATGTTTCCAACATTCATCTCGGAAATTGACAAGATTGAGATCGAAGGGAAAGAGTTCGTGACACACAAGACAAGATCTGACTCCTCCCCTTTCAATTTCTTTTGCTGAAATGTGATATTGGGGAGCCCCCCCCCCCCCCCCCCCATCATGAAGAATGAAGTGTGTACGAATGTCATTGATGAGATATCAATTATTACATGAACACGGTGGGCTGTGGCACAGAATGAGACCAAACTGGAAATAATTCCACAGATATCTTCCTCTCCTCCTCTTCTTAAGGCTCACTCATGCGGGACAGAACCCTCATCCCTCGCCAAAAAATGTCTCCAGCTTGAGAAGCACTGTCTGTGGTAGGAGCAGCACCAGGAAATTGAAATTGATTTTGCTGCCCGAGTTCAGGATGAGTGGCTACATTCCTCAGTCTATTGTAGAAGAACATCTCAAGACCCTGGCTATACTCGGTCCATCAAAACTGCCTATTTTTTTAACCCTTACTCAAAGAAACTTGAACATCTTCTATGGGTTGATATGAGCAAGTGCAGAGAGTTCACTGGTCATAAGAATAAACACGCAAAAGTATTGCTGATCTGCAAACTATCCTTTAAAAATTGTTTAGCATTTATTACCCTTAAGGCAACATCCTTTGAGATCACTTGCTCTTTGTTTTGATGAAAATGTGATTTGTAAAACATATCAGGCTTCGAAAGTACACCTTGTGATCACTAAAAAAAAAAAACTTGATGCACATGCCTTGTTAAATATCACTCCTGTGTTAAGTTGAAATGCAGCGATTAGATGAATTTGATTAAAGCAGGAACAAAACATCAAAAAGGTCAAATGAAAATGTATTCCATTCTCTAAGTTTTTTCCTGCAATGTGTATGGCATATCATAATAATGGCAAAAGGAGCTCACGGAAAAATGATAACCTACTAGCAAACAAAAAGAAAATAAACTTACTTATATTATCTTTGAGAACTTTGAAAGTACTCTGACACCATTTCAGCCAAAAGCCTTTAATAGCATTCCAATGATTTTGATTTTGCTATTTTTCTCTCGCTGCTCTGAAAGACGAGAACTCCATATGAGCTCACGTTTCCTCAACATTATGGAGCTCTTTTGTGGATTATGTTCTGCCATTATGTGTCCATCGTAGCAAATAACTCAATGCATTGTTCCTTTCAATCTGCCTAGAGTCAAATTCTATTTTATAGTAATGACCAGAAAGAAACACAGATCACGTTCCATGGAGCACAGGGGATGAGGAATTCCTAGCTGTGTTTTTTTGTGTACACAACATTTGTATTTTATACAGTATGTCAGGATATTTGTGTATAAGGAAGTTTGTTTTATTCTTGTTTTGTTTTTTGATGGAAAGTGGAAAGTGTGCCTCATAATTAGGAAATAACATTTTAAAATAAATATACCTCAAATAGTTGTTTTGGCCTAAAAAGTTGGGTTAATACTTATTGTACTTCATAATTTCAGTTTATAACTGCAGATTCTGCATCACCTGCCTGGCATTAATGTGCAGCTTAATTTTACCATAACCTCTCATTTTGCACACATTTGCAAGCACACACACACACACACACACACACACACACACACACACACATACTCTCTCCCTCTCTCTCATTCTCTCTCTCCTTCTTATCAAGAAATCCTTCTCTAAACTAATTTCATACTATTCCAACTTATCCCCCCCCCCCGAAAGGGGCAATTCAAATTAGTATGTGAGGTCTGTGTTGCATGAAATTGAAGTGAGAAATACAAAAATATTAGTTTTTTTTTTCATCATCTCTGAAAATGATAATATTCACTTCAAGCAATTTCCAAATACAGCCAACTGTATAAATTTCATTCACATGTCTCTGAGGACAATTTTCCCTTTTTACATAACTCTATCTGGTGACTATTGCCTTAAAACCTCTGGATTTCACAGGCGATAGCTGATTGTCAGCATATTCAGCGTACTCCCTCCCCTACTCTGACACGGTGTACCCTCGTCACCCCTAGATCCAATCTCCAACAAGTCGACCCCTCACCCACGCCTCCAGCCAGTCTGGCTGAGCGTCGGTAAATACGTTTGAGAGAAAATAGAAAAGTTCTCCCAGCAAAATATGTCTGTCCATCCCGACGGGATATTTGCACATTACAGACACAAACTTCAATTACTGGTATTTGCTCAGGAGCCCTTTACATATTGTCATCCTTAATCTGTTCCTATCTTGTCGGGTGACAGTCGCCGCAAATTCAGCATCCATCTTCATTGCACCCTGGGTTGTGACAGGAAAGAGGGTCTACGTGGACATTACCCAGAATGCCTCAGCTACATCAGTGACAGCTCCTTTGACGTATCCTTACTCAATCCACTGACCTGATTGTCATGTCAATAAAAGTACAATGTATGTCAAATATTTCCATGAAGATATAGAGATGACATACATCGATAAGGTCCAGCAAGCCATCTCTCACTTGCCTGAAGGAGAAATTCATTAGACAACATACTAAATGAAAAAAATGTATTTGTGTACCTTCAGAGGCATACATTACTATGGATTACCGGTAATGTTTACCTGAAAGACTGGGTAGTGTGGGATTCACGGGTGGCCTGATTTATTAGCTGCCCATTGAGATACATTCTTAAGATATGAACAGCACAGATCGGTAAATATGTGCATCCAAACGTAAGCTCATCATTAACAGTCCACTCCATGTGAGATTCTTTGGATATGTGTGTACTTACAATTATCATGCATCCCCAGACTCTCATGTATATAAAAAGAACTAATAGTGTAGCATTTCACTAATTTCTGATCGCAGTTACTGTGATATTTTCTGGGGGTTTTCCTGGAGTCGTTCATCTCAATAGGCAATGGAAAATAGTGTGTGTGTGTGTGTGTGTGTGTGTGTGTGTGTGTGTGTGTGCGTGTGTGTGTGTGTGTGTATAGGTTCTCTCTGAGCTCATCATTGATTTGAGCTCTGTTAACCCTTTAAGGCCCACCAGATTTAATGTCACTGACACTACTCAAACAAGTCATTGATAATAATGACAGGGTTAACATGGGGCTAGAAAATCAACTGATATGCCACAGTACAGGGCAAGCAGAATACCAAGTGGTATTTACTTTTCCTAGGCAAATTTAAATTCCATTCTTGTAATAATGTAAGTATGTTTGAACTCCTTAACTCACACTATTACCTAATCTAATCAAAGCACAAGGCCCACCATAATTAAGTGAGTAAATGAACCATTATTGCTTGATATTCATTGATTGGTTTCAGGCTAATATGAAGACAGCTGATGAACACACAGCAGTGAAGGTGATGGACTACCCCCAGTCTTTTTCCCACCTCCCTGAACAGGGTGGATCCATAATAACTGACACGTTCTCTAGAACAGGCCTCTTTCATTGGCCAAACTCTCAGCTCATGATCACGCCAAAGATACTAAATGCAATTAGCCATATTTGTGTGTGTGTGTATGTGTGTGCCAGGGTAAATCTGCCTGTCTGTCAGTTTGTCTCCTATCAAAAAGTTGTCTCATCAATCTAATCATCACAGTTTGGTTCTGACACCTTCAGATCTGAGCGATTCCTAATTTGCCTGATTGCAAAGCTCTGCAATTTTAATGCTGATTGTTTTGTGCGTGTATACATATCATACATACATAGTCTTCTGCTTGGCGGTACTGATTGCATATTGACCGCTGTTGTAATGACTTCTGTACTAATGGTTGGTAGCTGTACATGTTCACTGATTGCTGAGTAACGAGCGGTCAATGACCTACAAGGGGCCTGCCTTGTGCACCATAGCCATTCCTATTATAGGACTGTATCAAACACTTGTTCATTAGCAGGAAGGTTTTTGTAGAGATGGGGACCTCTGATACCACTGCACTGATTGTGATCCGGAACCGCATCCCTTTACTGATTCCTTGGAGGGAGTGGCCATGGTAACAGGAGGAACTGGAATAATGTCTTGATTACATCACATCTATGCTCTCTCCAGTGTAAACTTGTATGTGCAGACACTGTTCATGACAGTATCCGCTCATAGAGCAGGGTATGGTTTGATTGAAGAGGGCCGATGTGTGTTCTATCACAGTCTACAGTGTCTGAGTCAAAGATAGACAGAATCCTGCAAACTGTGTCACATATCATGACACCCAATGATCTCAGCTTAGAGAGTTCACTTCAAATGAACTGTATCCTCAAACACTTTATCAGCAGACAATTACTCTCTAGATAGACCGTTGTACACTAAAAGATGTAGGGTTCTCTGGACTCTAGGAGAGAAATCAATTATTCACAGTCTGTCTTTCATGGTAAGCCCCATATTTCATTCAACATAACTTTCTCTCTCTGATGTAATGGCTATTTACTATGACAAATGAAACACAAAGGAAAGAAAAGAGGGTGGCTGACAAAGAGAGTTCAAGACGAAAAATACAGGCACAAATTTTCTTTCTTTTTGTTTTTTTGAGTTTATTGGCTTTTCGTTCAATGCCTTGTCTCCACTTCTGCATGAATTCCAATGACATACAAGCATGACATGATGTGAAGATACCCATCTATTTGGCTGCACCCATTATGGTTCAGTATTTGAATCATGTGTGAACAGAGCACACCATGCTATGGGTCTACACTCTCATCTACTTCCGATAACCTCACTGATTAGAAGCGAAAACGGCAATTGCAAAATTGGCCTCGTCCCCTGTCTGAAACGACAGGGCGGAAAAAACGTAATCAGTCAGAATCGAGCTCTGCTGCTTGTCTATTAATTTGTCGGGGATCGCAGCGGCTGGTGAGCGGAGGCGGGCAATGATTAGAGATGAGGTAGGAAGAAGGTGGAGATGAGATGGGATGAAGTTTTGGTGGAAAGGATGAGGAACAATATTTGAAATAATGAGGGATTCTAAGTACAACATGCCAAAACAGGCAGACAAAGCAAAAAACAGAATGAATAGATGAAATAAATGGGGAATTTCCGATACAGACAAACACAAAAAAACAAAACAAAAATCAGAGCAATACACATCCATCTGCGCTCACTGGCACATGCTCAGAGACAAAAGCATCAATGAAGGAGCCTAGCGACCGAGAGAGAAAATAATCATTGAGATCCCTAGCAGAGGCTGGAGAATGTAGGCTGAATAATGCATGAGCAAGTCAGTACAGTCTCAATCTGAAGTACACATAATCACCAGCCTGTGACTTCAGCAGAACGGGTTCCGTTTTTGTGTTTGTGTTTCTTGGGAGTGGAAGGGCACATGCAAAGGATAAGGAAAAAGAAAAGGACAAGAATTGACGACCAGGGAACAGGTGGATCCAGAGACAAGCATCTACAGGTGTATAATGGGGAGGGGGAACAGGGGGAGGTAGGTTTTAGGATGTGAATGAGATGGAGCTCTTTTGATGCAAGCCTTCTCATATCCACAAGATAACATCCAAAGATGATAATTGGTATCAGCACAGCATGGATGCAACACATTCAACCACAGTTCAAAACCTCTCCATGAGACGGGAAAATAGGAATCTTCAAATCTGAAAATATGAACTCTTTTATAATAAGGTGCAGTATAAGACAAATTGAATATTCATCGCATGTTTACTTTGATGCTCACATCTTTCAGTCAACAGACATGAAAATTGTTCTACAATACTACATTTTGCAATCATGTGCTGAATGCTTTTACGATTTCAGAGTTATGAGAACACCTAATTGCTCTCAAGGACCTCGAACAGTGTTCACAAAAGACAAGCTGCATTGTTTGAGGAAAGGAGGTGGTGAGATCAGAGCTGGAAACTATCTCAGTGGCATATGATGGACAAGTTGTTTGGAGTAAGTAATCAGCGAAGAGGCATAACAAGACAGGAAGCAGCACTCTACACAGTGATAGGAGCAGAATAGATTGAGAAGGGACTTCGATGAAATAGATTACACAGGACATCCTTAGGCAACAGTACCATACTCTTCATCTTTGTATTTTACATATTGCAAAGTACTAATATGGTTGCAACAGCAGGGCTTACGTAATTTGTCACTGTACATAAAGCTAAACAAACAAACAAATAAACAAACAGGCCTAATGAATATGGAACAAAAGAATAGACTATTGGCAAATATGAAATCAAACAGAAACAATGAACCCGTGCCAAAATTGATACTCCTTAACCTGTTGAAGACGAGTACCGAGTATACTCGAACAAGTGTCAATGGGAAATATGTGTTGTAGCAAAATCAGCCCATCCTTAATGGGTTAACAAGAGCCATGGGTGGACGTTCTCTAGAATATTTAATGAAGCGAGCTTTGCATAGCAAGTTCCTGCAGTAGGGGCATTTATACTCTCTACAAAAAATCAAGCGAAAATATTCGCTCTTGAAGGAGTGAATACACAAAAGAGTGAATTTAGAGTGAAATTGGAGTGAATTTTGAGTGAAAATGTTCATTTTCACTCATTTTGGAGTGACCTCAGGGATCACTCGAAGATTTGGGAGTGATCCTTGGGGTCACTCCAAAACGAGTGAAAACGAACATTTTCACTCAAAATTCACGCTAAATTCACTCAAAATTCACTCTTTTTTGTATTCACTCATTTAAGAGTGAATATTTTCACTTGATTTTTTTTAGAGAGTAGAAGACATTTAATATTCAAGGTAAACTTGCTAGGGTAGAAGGACTATGGATAAAATCAGCAGACAAAGAGATAAAGGATGAATGTACATGCCATAAGAATGATTATAGAAAAAACAAAATAAAAAACTAAGGCCAAGTAAAAAAAGATAGTAGTTTCTCGTCCGGGTTTTTTGAGCAAGGCGATGAGGGAGGTCCTTACTATTTGATATCTTACTATTTTTTCGAGGATTGTCAAAATGAAAGTAATACGTGTTTCTCGTCCGGTAATTCTGAGAAAGGTAACGAGAGAGGGCTTTACTATTTCTATATCCAATTCATGAAATGAAATATCACTCTGGTAGCTGTGTTATGAGAGACCAGTTCCCAAGTGTATGTCTTGCCTGCACTCTGTGCATTTTCAAACAAATAGATTATGTACCATACTTGAAATGAAACTTCATGCATGCAGAAATACATTTGCTTTTCCTTTCCACTACAGATGTCAAGGGATCTGCATTTCTTCACAGTAAAATTGTAGCACATTCAACTGGAAACTGGCTTGTACAAATGCAAATGGATGTCAAAATGATACTGATATGGCATTATAGCATTAAACATTTAAAGACGTTTCTTCATGTTCTAAAAAGACATTTGATAATCACTCATCATTTGGATGAGGAATGATTGTTTACCACACTACAGATGATGCGACTCACGGCCGTGTCCGTGAATTTACATGTACATCGTAAACAAAAGTATCCCGCAGAAATACGAGACAAACCAGAATCCGTGGAAAAGTTATTTATTTTGTAGATACACCCATCTGATAATTCTACATTTGCTGGAAAAGCCCATTCATTTTCTCTTCGAAATAGAACAATACATCGTCGTCAGATGCAACGTTACAGTGCACGGGCTTCTACACATTCGAATGTGTTCATGCGTGCGTGCAGGCGCTGACAGACCAGGGGATGGTACCGGTGACCGACCCTGGACAGCTACAGACACGACGCACACGTTGTCTTTGCCAATACGGTGCGGCACGACGGCCACTGCACCGGCACCGTACCTTGACACTGCACACACATGCACATACTGAAGTAGTCACAATGACATGAAAATGTATACAAACTCGATACAATCCTCACAAGCATTTGAACAGCACAATTCACGCTTGAAATATGAGAAACGGGAAAAATACGAACAATGCGCGAAATATGCGTGGAATATCAGCGATTGATCGCAAAAATGTTGCCGCTATCACGTTCACGACGTACCGAGTGCGCTGTACATCACAGCTACTAGCCCAGGCCGCGCCCGCGCCCATCCAACTACAGTTCGACTGCTTTGTGGGTCATTCCTTCTTGCCGAGCTCGCAGTGTGAAATGCATGCGTTATAATTATACGCACTACAGAAGCTACTACCTGTACTACCAAAGTAGAGGACGCAAGGCGTAATTTGAAATGAGACATCACGATTGGTAGGTGAATTGTCGATTTCTTTTTCGGCGGCCGAAAAAATAGTAAATATCAAAAAAGTCGATGCGGCAACTGAAAATCGATGCGGGCGGGGAGCGGGCGGGGAGCGGGCTGGGACGAGAATTTTGAATTTCTTGGTATTTTCAGCGCCATTTTGAAAATAGTAAATAGTAAAAAAATCGACGCGGCGGCCAAAATCGATGCGCGCGAGGACGAGAAACTGGTTTCTTTTTTTACTTGGCCTAATGACATTGATTCCTCACATTCATAAAGGAGAAGGCGGATGAAGAACCCTAGATGATTAATGATGCATGATTACAATGGCAAAACGGTGACTCCCTGATAGCAGAGCAAACCTATGTTGACTGTATGGGAGATGCTAACAGATTGCTCCATGAGAAATGGCTGAATTGATGGAGATGAAAATATTGATAAGAATACCAGGCAGGCTATGAAGAATGTTGCGATGGATCAGAATGATAAAGTTTCAAGGGTCCAAAATATTGAACTCTGAGAATAATTGATGGGAATCTAAAGGGATATTCTTATATGAATATTCTGGAAAATTTTGATTGATCACAATTGTGAGATCTGCATTGGTCATTAATGTTGAATGACATATTATAATCCATACAATGATGTCACTCATTCTCACAATTCAAACTTTTTATTTTAACAGTAACTAATACAACAGCTGTGTCAAATTTATTCAATGAAATGTACATTTATATCTGAGATAGATTTGAAATATGATGATAATTTCAAGAAATAAGTCTGATAAGAATGAAAGTACAAGAAAGTATGATCTTCAAGAAATACAAAATTTACTTTTCTTTGGAATCAACTTCCTTTGAAGTCCTTTAAACTTTCTGGCAATGCCATTCCACTCAAATCTCACTATTCAGATACAGAAATGAGGAGATTTTTACCTTAATGCAAGGCAATAATGGCATAAATATCATATTCGCAGACCCAAGTCCAATTCAAATCGCTCTCCAGGCTTAAGCTGATTTCATCTAACCCTCAAACCCTGACCCACTCTATTCCCCTCCCCTCCTTCCCCCATGTCCCACCCTTCCACATCCATCTACCTCTCCATCTTTGTCTACGTGAGGAAATCCATTCTCATGTTTCAGGATGGGGAAGCACATGGTAGGGACAAAGGAGCATGGCAGAGGACAAACATGGCGTGACGTCATCGTTTGGTTTCACACCTCCCTCTATTCATACCTGGCTCCCCTAAGTCCCATCCCTGTGGGGAATTGCCCCGCCAGAACCTCACACCCACTGGGGCCTTCTCCTCTTCCAAGGTTTGTCCAGGAGGAGTAGGAAGTACTTAGGGTTCGCCAGCTACCAAGGCCATAGACACGGTTCAGCCCTTTTGTCAGGAGTTGCTCCAAAGAATGAAGTCCCTTCAAGTTTTGAAACAGCAGTTTTTCATATTTCCTTCTCTTTCTCTCCCTCCCTCCCTTTTTTTCTCTCTCTAAAATTCAGGAAATCAAGCACACTTAAAATGTGACCATTTGCAGAGGAAAAGAAACCTCTTTCCTCTTTGGAAGAGTTTATTTTTATTTTTACTTTTTGTTGAGGAACTCTCCTTTGACGGTCTTCTATATGTCACATTCAGCCAAAAGGAAATGGATATAACTCATACAATATGAAATCACTGGGACCGAAATCCCGGTGATCAAATTGCTGATATATTTTCCATCATAACTGAAAAAAAAATATCAATTTGCTTGCATACTTTCTACCATCACTGAAAGAGATCAAATAACCTATATATATTTCATCATGACTGGAAAAAAAAACTTGAAAAAAAAATTTATATGAGCAAAAGTGGGCCTCCAGTTAAAAAGGGCTGAGAAGCCTGGCTTAGGCTGTCCTGGGTTTCAATCTTGAGAGATGATTTGGAAAAAAAACCTCAGAGTTTTATCTAAATGTGATATCAACTCTTTGGATGTCAAGAATCTCATATCTGTACACGGTATCTTAGAATATACTACATGTATGAGAGATCGCAACTGATTAACAAATTGCCCTACATCGACATAAATAAGTACTAAATTGATCACACTGAATTGATCTGTGTTTCAGGAGCAGCCATGACAAAAGAAGTCATGGGCATAAACACACAACACTGATCAATTCAGTCCTTCTAATCATTCACGTCAAACTCTAAAACTCTTGAAAATATCTTCTCAATTTTCTCGGCACATTTTGAAAGGGTTGACAATTGCACAGCACAAATTTAAGAACCCGCGAATTTGGATTTGAGCCGCTCAGCACGAAAAAATAATCACATGAAAATACTGACGCTTATAGTACTAGGGATACTCTTTTCATCTGTTTTGGTAGATAATCATTGCAACTAAATACTGAATTAGTTGTTATCACTTGGTTCACTCACAAAGGTTTGCTGATGAAAAAATGATCCATACTTGAAACGGCATCCACGAAGCCAAGCCTTGAAATAACACTACACGGAGAATTAAAAATTGGGGGGGGGGGGGGGGGTTGCTACTTGAAAAACACTTTGATAAGAATGAAGCTCTCTTTCAGATTCATCCATCAGCAATTTCAACTAAATAAGAAAGATTTTGTAATTGAGTAAATTAGGTAAGCTCAGGCAAAGAGCATGTTAGTAGCTGATCACTCTATACAGGTGAATAGGTTGCTGCATACAGCCTTACTTAGTTTCAGTACAATTACACCAGAGACAAAAATCTACCCATAAAAGGCAAAACCGTAGCAGACTGGGCAGGTAATCGGTTCAGAAAATCTGATTAACTGTAAGCAGTGAGTAGCTGTATTCAACGTGGAGTTGACTTTAAGGTCTTCCCTCTGAGACCTTGGAGACGTGCAGTTGTTCCTGCTCCACAAACCTTTTATTCTGGGCAGAGATGGTTGTTGAGCTTCAGGTATTGTACATCGAAAGTATCAGTTAGTAAAGATGTCCATTTTGGAGTAAACAAGGGTCACCTGCGGTCATAGCTATGTCCAAAAATAGCCCCTCTCTCTCTACAAAACACAAACAACGGACAGAGATACTTAGCTGAAGAACTCTATCCCTTCCGGATTACAGTGCAAAAAATCTCAAGAACTAAGACACTGATTGCGACTCTTTCAGCACATCCTTCTGGCTTTATACTCTTTTAAAGAATATCATATACTTGTTTATAACTGGTACAGAAGGTGATATCTAATCCTAACTTAAAGATTTAAAGAAACTCTCCTCTCCCCCCCCCCCAAAAAAAAACAAACCAAAAAACAACAACAACAACAACAACTCAGAGGCATAAGATGAGCAGCCTAATTTCTTGTTTGAATGTTCAACGAGCATTATACCATTATATTATGAAACTTGAGAATGATGAAATGTTCAAATTTCATACACATCTAGGTGCAGAAAGAAACATTTTCATAAAAAACCGGCAACCATATTGCTGAATTTTACAGGTAGCTAGCAATGACACAGTGATTACTTTTTGTAGATGAATCTTTCATCATAGCTTTAACTTACACATGGCCACAGCTTTAATCAAACTGCAAAATTACACTCACACAATAGCAGTTCTGCGATCATCAGAACACTTTGTAACAAATTGCTGACACTGAGGAATGAATGCAAGAAGACAAATTGGCTCTGCTCCTTCTCACAGTTTATTTCTTCTTGAAATTTGAGCAAACAAAAATGCTGGGGGAGAAAGAGAAAGAGAAAGAGATGGAGAGAGACGGAGCTACAGGTTCCGGTCACACATCTCCTTCCCCCATCACAACGGATGACATTTGTCTTCCCGGTTTCTCTCCTTCCTCACACCATCACGAAGCAGGAGATGTCAAAAGCAAACAGCAAACCTGGAATTCTTCTTCAAACTCCCATCCCACTCACGTCACCAGCACACGTGAGTCTCTCACCACCCCCCCCCCCACTTTCTTTCTTTCTCTTTTCCCAGTGCTATACCAATCTCGACCCTCTCCAAAATCAACCATTCCTATTCATTTTCATTTTTTTAAAGCAAACACCACCGCCTTCCCTACCATCTCTCATTTTTTTCCTTCTCTGCTTCCTTTGATTGCTATCTATCCTTTGCATATATACCCTCTCCCTCTCTCTTTCTCTCCCCTCTATCTCTCACAGTCTCTTGCACTCGTTCTCTCTATCTCTATCTATCTCTTTGTCTATCTTTTCTGTTTTTCTTTCTTTCCCATCTCTCTATCTCTTTATATCTTTCTCTATTGCTCCATCTCAATGTCTTCTGCCTGACTCTTTTCCTCAATTTAAATGAACTTCCATTCATTTCCATTGTATGTGTTGACCTTGCACATATTTTTCTCAAAACTGACATGTTATTCTTGCAGTTTGTAGCGATTCCAGACCGCTGAGTAATGATTTTTCACACCGAGGTTCAAATATTTATGTTGAAAATGTTTACGCACTGCTAATGGAGGCTAAAATACACACAAGTTGCCATGTTCCACCACAGGGCAGAAAAATCATTACTCCTCAACAAGATTACAAAGTAAAAAGTGTGTTGCAGTCGTCAACGTAGTTACTGACGTGCTACTTCAGAAACATATAATTTGTCATTGTCATCTGTATCATTGTCAGAATTAATATTGACAGTACAAAGCATGCAGTCAAACACTAAAGCTACAATTGCCATTTTTTTCCCAAAATCATGCATAGCACTGTTGTTGAACCATTCCATATCTGAAGCAAAATGACTGAATTCATAACATCTTCACTTCTGCCTTAGACAGCAGGCAGAGTTTGCACTGATTTGAGGTGATTCAAATAAAAGATTCATTTTTGTTTTTGTATTATGCTCTAGGCTTTCTTCACTGCTTTAGAGAACTCACGATAATAATTTTGTGTGGGGAGACTTTGCTGTATTTATTGATCATTCTTGGCAGAAAGTTTGAGGTTTACAGCTTCCAAATGCCATATAATCTTAACCAGCAGGTACCGAAACTCCCATTACATCCATGTATGTGAAACAGGTCTCCCTCGTCGGAAGATTTGATGTATGGTAATCAGCACTGTGTCTAATGCACCTTATTTGTCCAAGCGATCTGAGTTCACCGCCGATATTCAAAATGAGCGCATCTATCGTGAATCATCCTTCTGCTTAATTACACAGATTCCATTTGCATTTTCAGTCAATACCCTCCGATACAGAAGACAGGGTACCTGTGTTTCCTAGTGTGTGCGAAACAAGTGGTGTTTTACAGATCGAGTAGTTTTTCTTCAATAAAGTGCTGTACATAACATCTACAAAACATTAAAATGCTTGATCATGAATTGTAATGAGATATGACATCATGTAAGGACTATTCTGTTGTTAAACCCTTTCTGTGCCTGGGACTTTAGACAGTGTGCATAATGCCTTGGGGTTTTCTGTGCCAATCAACACTGAAAGCACACAAAAGGTTAAATGAATAAACACTGAGTAAGAAGTTTCTTCTTTTTTTTTATATTGAAAGCAACTCCCATGTAGAATCTACCCACTACCATGTATCTCATTTCACAGATCTTTAGAATGGCTTTTAATGCATCAACTGAGATGCAATTCACTTTAGTATGTAGAATTTCTATTATGCAAATGGAGAGTGCAGAGGAATAAACCTCTTAGTTCATTCAAGAATTTCATCAAAGTCATATTGTCTAAGTATATCAGGATAATCATGATGTAGTAGATAGCAATTTTGTTATTATCACACAAAGGTATTCTAAGCTTAGGAGAGTTATTAGTGGAAAATTAAGCAAAGAAAATGGAAATCCATCGGGATTCGAACCCGAGACCTCCGGATTCCTAGCCCGGTGCTCTACCAATTGAGCTATAGAAAGCCCTTAGGAGATTTATTCCGAAAATGAATTACTATTTGTTTCCTCACCAAACAAACTACAGTATGTATACAGTGAATATAAGTGAAAAGCCAGTGGTTGTATCAATAATGTTGTTTATATCCATGTAGATGCCATACTTCATACACAAACCCACTTGTGCAAGCCAAAGTTTATACTGCATGTATCATAAGATGTGATTTGGATTGATCCAATGTGTCTGGTGGTTCATTCGGCTTTCAAATGTGATCGTGTCTCTGCTATGCAAAGTGCCATTAATCCTGCTTTCCTGCCTTCAAAATTTCAGGATCAATTTGATGTGATTAACAGGTTGGGACTACAGCAAACTATGTATCTATCTAACTATTTTATGTTGCCCCCTCTCTCCCTCCTTTCACTCTTACTCTTTATCTCTGTATGCCCATCTAAATAGCTTCCTCTCTTCAGACAATGTTGCATTTTTATAATGATGATGAATGACTCTCTGTCAGATATTATGCATCACTTGACGGAGCAAAAAAATCAGGACAAAGAGAGAAAAAAGAGAGAATAATTGCACATAGCTTGGCATCCGTGACATGGAAGTTACTACTGTAGATGGCAACTTGCTTGTGGACACAATCATTATGCCCCTCACAATTTCTAGTTAAACCAGAGTTCTGCAAGAAGGTCTGGAGCCAAAGACTATCAGTCGCCATGGAGACTTTGCATAGAAGATATTTTTGTTTGCACAAGAAGGTGTTGGTACACACCATAGTAGTTCAATTTGCTCGTTGCTCATGCAGATGAAGTTTTCTGCTAACTTGGCTTTGACAGTAACACCTTCAGGTTTACTTGCAGTATGCTCCTTATCATATCTCTCCCTCTCTCTCTCTCTCTCCCTCTGCCGTTGTGTATGCATGAAGGTATCTATCCCTTTCACTGTTCATATATCCCTTTCTTATATGTAAAACGCAATATGAAAGATATGCCCATTGGAAGTGCAGCTTTGGATCAATTTTCCATAAAGTTTGTATGAATCAGAAGTTGCCGGAAGGATGTTCTTCCCCCCGCCTTGGTAAGGAGGACGCTCAAATTTGCAGAGCATGACTGGACGTAATAATCCACTCCCGTTGTAGTACACGCTACAAGCACAATGTCAAACATGAATACATCGCCAGCCTATGGCTTTCCATTCCTGTCACGTTGCACATTACTCTACCAACCATATCCAGCAAGTTTGTTCAGTTATCAGTCTTATGTTGCTCTTTTCAAAAGAGAAAGAGAAGGAGGAATAAAAAGAGAGAAAAGGGGAAGAGAGGGGGAGAGGGAAGGACGCCCCCCCCCCCCCCGGAAAATCCAGAGAGAGAGAGAGTGCAAGGGATGTACAAAAGCGACGAACAAAAGCTGCGGATACAATTTCCTCTTAAAGGTCTCCCCTGCACAGTGATGCTGAATGCTGCCCCATTGAAGTTGGTCCAGCGGTGGCCTAACAGTGATATGAAGACTGACTGCCTTTTGTTTGAGACACTCTTTGGATCCCTCTCACTAACTGCAGGGCAATTGCAGTCACACATGCTACTATCTGGTAGTTCTAATATCTAATATCATTGCCTACCCTGTAGTCATCAGCACAAAATTAAACAATGTGCACAAAATCCAGGCCTACAATTAGCCATTTAAAAAAAACCAGATTTCCAAGGTCAGACAGAAAAAAAAAAATGAATGAGATTGAGAAGAAACATGGTCTTGTGTCATTCACATATCACCTGAGAAATTATTTGGATTGGCAGCATTCTTGAGCTGTTTGTTTTTGCCTGAAACATTAATGAATTGATAATAGGTCACAAGTAGTCAGCAACTTGGCATCTTACTTGATTCCAGGGTAACTTGGATATCCCTAATATTCCTCAATGAATCAACAAGATAAATTGTTCTTAAGTCACAATGCCCCCTCCTGCCCCCCTACCCCTCCTCCTCCTCTATCTCTCCTTTCACATTTTCCTTGACCTTCTCCTCCACTTTTTCCTATCCCTCTCCCCCTTTCTCCTCTAGTCTATCTCTTCTCCTTCCTCCTCCCTATCCTCCTCCGCATCATTCTCCTTCTCCTCTTCCTTCTCTTCCTATTTCTTTTACTCCTCCTCTATCTCTTCTTCTCCTCCTCCTCTTCCTCCAGAGCACACGAATCAATTACCGCCCCTCCCACTCCTTGGTTCTCTTCCTTGTCACTCATCCCGTCCCATGTGCACGAACAGGTCGCTCCAAATCCCTTCTTGGATGCAGACGAAACCAGACTCAGACTATTTGGGCAGACATGAAAGAAAAAAAAAAGTGAATTGAACTCTGGTGGTATTGAGGAGCCACTTTTTAAAGGTCCCATCTCCTCTTTGGTACCAGCTACAGACCAACTGATCTCCCTCATCATCACGTCTGATTCCACTGGGCACATCTGTCTGCAC
Organism: Diadema antillarum; assembly: GCF_040938485.1. Taxonomy (NCBI): domain Eukaryota; kingdom Metazoa; phylum Echinodermata; class Echinoidea; order Diadematoida; family Diadematidae; genus Diadema; species Diadema antillarum. The sequence continues at coordinate 2,096,215 of NW_027271292.1, read as the reverse complement.
GCGATCCCACTAAAATTAAGAGTTTGCTTGTGCTTGGACCTGATTATGAGGGTCTGAAAAGGTTCTCACACTGGAGTGGGAGTCAAAAGGAGGATGTACAGGAATAGGCTCCAAAGAGAGGGTAGGGGTATGTGTAAGAGGGGGAGAAGATGAAGAGGAAGAAGTAGAAGAAACAGATGAGCTAAGGAAAGTGAAAGAAAGACAGTCAAGAAAATAGATGGATACTAATATTCACAGTCTTGCCATTAAATCCTCTGTTTCATTTACTGAAAAAAGTAGCATGGTTATGCATTCAAATTCTTCAATCCTCTTCAGACCATCATCTGAACACTAAAGATCAATGTAGGGTGGTGGCGGCACAGTTAATGAGGCAGCCACTAATGAGATGCTGGGTGTGGTCACTGCCAACCACTATGTGCTTGACAAGTGACCTGAACAGTCAAAACTCTTTTGAGCAGCTCAGCAGCATTGGATAGTTGAATAGATAGTATCAAAATCACAACCACTGAGTACATGGCACACTGATTTCACATTAGTTGCTCTTTTAGTCCAGTCCGGCAAGAACTACTTTAACCCGGTGAGGACGGCCTGATTTTGCGAAAACACGCATTTCCCATAGGCGTCTGCTCGAGTAATACTTGGGACTTAAGTTCCAAAAAAATATCCCTTTCTGTGTTATGTTATAGTCATACTCTTTAGAAAATCATATGGTACTGCAAGACTCAGTTAAAACCTGAATTCCTGGCATTTCTGAGGGTGTGATATTTGTGAGGTAAGCACGAAATCAATTCATTTTCTGAAATCAAGGGAATCGACATAATATATTAACATGGAAATGAAGTGATCAAATGACACATGAAGTTACTTCCCTGCCTTGATGGGTACGTGCATTCATGGGGATAGACATGTATTTGAGGAAGCAGGGATATCCTTAACATTTGCCTGGTGTAGAGTGTAAGATGTTGTAAAAGTCTGATGTTACCCCTGTCTTTTGTTCATCGTTTGCTCGCGAGTCCTCGCGTGATTGTCACCGACACGTGTGCGCTCGTATCTTGCCACGCACCGAAAGGTATCTCTGACACGTTTGGACCGAGCAAACATCCATCTCTGTCGGGCGCACACTCTGTCCACCTCCTTCATTACTTTGCTCATCCACTCCCCCTTACTGGGCTCTCATGAATGCATGATAACATGGACGTTTTCACAACAGCAAACAGGACAGAACTGTGGTTCATTCTCTTTCACCAACTTGCATGAACAGCTTTCAATAACCATCAGCTGAGAGGCGGAACAGAGTTTAATTCTATGGATTACCCAAAGCATTAATGCCATTCTGTTTCTCAATTTGCAATTTTGTTTCAAAAGCAGTCAATATTACCCTGTTTATACTGAGCAAAACACAGGTTCTGAAGCCTCCCATAGCAGTCCCAAGGAGCCTTTCAGCTCAGTATAAACAGACAGACTTCAGAAAAGGAGACCTGTGCTGGTCAGGTTCTGAAACCAGCTACAGGGGGTGGTTTCAGAGCAGCCTTGAAGATCCTCGGCTGCAGTATAAATGCTAGGGGGTTCAAGAGGCCACTTTTTGGCTGAACCGGAAGTTATCACTGAAGGTCATCGGCAGCTAACATTCAAACCAGCCGTTGCAACCAACCGCTGCTGACAAATGCCGCACAACTCGCACACTTTTGCGCTCAATCATGTTTGTCGTTATGTAAGAAATCCAAAAGCCTGAGCCATGTATCGGAGGAGAACTTTGTTACCATGGGAACGGAGTCAGTTGGACCTGCTCAGGCAAAATCAGCCCGAGCAGTATAAACAGACAAGAGACCACTTTTTCGAGCAGGCTTTCGAAGCTCCTCAAGAAGGCTCTGAAACCCGCCGGCAGTATCAACGGGTATAAATATCCTGAATTACAAAAGAAAAAAAATATTGCCTAACTAGACAACTTCTTCTTCCCTTTCTCCCCCTCCTCTCTCTCCATCTTGTTACTAATCTCCATCTATTTTTAAGAAATCTCTATTAGACTTTAAATGTTACAAATGAAGTTTGTATCTTCTGATGAGTCAACATTTTTACCTCCCTCTCTCACAATCTTTTCTCCCTGTCTCCTCTTAGTTTTTCTTTCTCCATGTCCACATCACTTTTCCATCTCAATTTGGTGAGGTGTTCCTCAACTTGACGAGCAGCATCATGCATGTGGATGTCACCATGACACCTGATAGGAAAGCATTCACCATCCTGTTTGCCTTTTATCTTTGCCCGTCAATATTGACTTAATCCCACCTGAAACAAAAAAATGGGGAAACCTTGGCGCTGGTGTCTACGGGCCAACAAATTAACCGCCACGTTTCTTTCTTTCTTTCGCAGGAATCCCACTGAGGGCAAAGGGCAGATAGAGTTGGACACGTAGGGCAAGGAGCATATTTGGCAAGGAGCATGTTTTAAGATCTAAAGGGAGGAAATACCTTGGCATCCAGACTTGAATCACAATTCAAATGTCTGCTGTTAGGCTTTACGAAAGAGGTATCACACACCTCTTTTGCTTTATCAAATGAGGCAAGTAATATATGTGACTGAGAGGATTGTATTCACTCAGCAAATTGAAAATAATCCTTTCTTTCAATGTTTCACTGAAAAACATATCAGGGTTTTTTGTCTACCATTGAGATCATACAAAGTATACTACTGAGAAAGAGCAATTTTTATCTAATTCAATCTGAAAATGATGATATCATAATGTACATCAATGTAATAGTTCATACTATCTTTCTAAGCACTGAAAAACACAGTAGGGTTGAAAGATAACAGTTAAAGGTTTATACGTACAAATGTAAGCTCAACCAGATTTGGTAGCTTCGTTTAGTGTCCAGATACAAAATTCTACAAAAATCTCATTTATCTTCTCTCTTTCCCCAGCTTTCTTTATCCTTTTCTCATGAACAGTTCATATTAGATTTATAAGTTGTGCGGTGATGGTTCAATAATTTTTGCTTTTTACACTGTACAAAGTTTCAAGTTTCATGAACACCTCTGCTGCTCATAAGATAACACAGAGGCAAAAGGAAATGATATAATTCACAGCAAACAAATTGTATCATTTCATCTATATTTCCTACCATTTCCAGGATGGACATCCAAGGTGGACATATGGACAGATCTTAATTCTACAGCACAGGTCTATTTGCCAACTTTTCAGTCAACTATAACGGACAAGTCTGCCTTTTGAAATGGGTTTGTTTCATAACTTATTCCCAGGACGCATTACAGTGTATGTAGATAGGCTTCTGTGCTTCTTCTGAGCTCATCCAAAGCAATTACATACAATGTCTGTGCAATGCAATCACCTGCCATAGAAAATTGGCCTTGATAAGGTGAATGAGGCATTCATCCCTATAGATATTGATCCTAGCCATCAGCTTACATATACTTTTCTGACTTTTAGAAATTGAGAATTCATGCTTCATTGCATGTATATCCCACAGGGTAGACCCAATCATCTGTTTATTCAACAAAATACACAGCTACTGATCCCCCAAAATGAAAAATCCAATTGTCATATAATACATCTTATGAGAATTTTATTTTTTCTTCATGTATTTTTTTTTGGGGGGGGGGTGTGAGTAAAGGTTAGGAAGGAAGGGGTAAAACCAACATCCAGGTCAGACAAAACTAGTTATAATCCTCTTTTCCGATACATTTTCCTGAACTCCCTTCATAATTTTCCCTGTTGATACATAGATGTGTTCATAGTGAGCTAAAATATTGGTATGTTTAGACTGAAGTATACTCCCACCCACTGCATGGCTAACCTTTTAGCCTCTTGGGATAAACATGGAGAGGGTCCATTATCAAATGCCAATATTTCTATGCACATAATGAGCTATGTTTATGGGCCATTAGATATTCCCCTCATTACCAATCCTTCCTCGCCGCATTCAGACAACCTCCAAACCAGGGCACTGACATAAAAGCACATGCCTATAAAAGGCCAAGGCAAGGAGATTTGTTTGGGATATTTGAAGCTCCTAACTGATATCAATGGTGAGCAATTTGTAACAATTTAAATCAATTTCAAATAAAACTAAAGTGGGTAATCTGTACCATCTTTCCCTCCAAACCACAAGGTAATGAGGGTAAGGGGAACTTGACATGGATAACTGGTTTAGGTTTGCTTCCCACTTTCTTCTCACATCACTGATTCCATAAAGTTTAGCAAAATCTTTGGAATTATACTGATGTGGATGTACAAATAATAAGAATTCAACAAAAAGGGGGAAAAAAAAAAACACCCCTGAGTTTCCCGTCATCGCGCATTGTAAGGAAACAAAAATCTGCAGCAAGCAGCAATCTGTTGAATTCTATTGCACCTTTCATCCCTATCCCATCTGGTGTAAAGTACCAGTATAAAGCAGGTAATTTACTTCAAAGAGTATTTGGATTTGAGGAAAGGGAGAAGGTAATGCCTTCTGTTGCAACCTGTAAGGCATTTGTGGGAGAGGTCTTGTAGATGTCGCAACAAAGTTTACCTGCACTTTGTGGACAAGCACGGGAGAAAGAACAGGGGGGAAAAAGTCCTGGGGATGAAATCTGCGACCGGAAACTCAAGTCAGAACAGAGGATCAATGACACTAAGGATTGTTTGGTTGTTTGGGGTCAGGAAGTTATGGTGGAGTGAACCCATTTCATGCTTGACTGCCTTCTGGATCGCAGGGATAAGAGAAGTGGGACTAAGCGAATGAGAAGTCTAACCAAAACAGAATGTTGTAGTGAAAAGACATAAAAATGGAAAGTAACTTTGCATGTTACTGCGAAGAGCCCTGTTTTACTTTCCTTAGAAGAGAGATTGCCACACAGAAGAGGTAGCCTCATGAGGAACTGGTGGAATTAAAATAGCACATCAGCACAAGTTTGTGCCAACTTCGAAACAAGGCAAGCGAAAGTTACAGCATGGAATTTTGTACATTGTTAAACATACTTTTCCCACATGATATGTGAAAGATCTACATAACTCTGAAGTAAATGACAGGTATTACACAAGTGACATCACATCCATATGACTTTCTAAATCTTGCTGCTTCTCTGCCATAATTACCCATAGATTTGATGCACGGTAAATCTGATTCCGATAAGTAATGCGGAAAGATGACCCTGATGGATAGTTGTGTGATCATGCCTGAACACTATTTGAAAAGGTGCAAAGGAGAATATGGAGTTCACCTAAACCAGCCATGGTCATGACAAATGAGCTCCATGAAAATAGAATACACTTTTCATTAAGATTTTTCTATGATCTCACTTTATTAATGATAGGCAGTAAAACTTTGATGGAAATTAAATGTACAGCTACAGTACAGAGCAGAAGAGAAGATGACTTCAAAGACTGCTGAACTGTTGAGTAGACTTCACCATTTTCAACACAATAAATGCTCCTGATCAAATTGCTCATCTTGCTTACCAAGCAAACTGGCTGCTCATGAATGAGCAAGGCACACCAAATCTAGAGGCCCGGATATGAAATATGAAATGGAGACCACCTCATGCCAGTTTTGCAGTAACTGCCACCTTCATCCATCGTCATGGGAACCATTTTGGAAAAAGATGAGGAGTGAAGAACGAGATGTGTATCGGCAAATATGTACTGACATAACAAGAGTGTGTAATAATAGAGAGAGCTGAGAAAGAAATGGCTCCAATTCCTCTTTTACAGAAGAAAAATCAATTGGGTTGAGACTGGATCACGCCATGCTCGGAGCTCTCTCAGGTACACCTAATGAAATCCTCGTCTTCCCTGGTGGTGGGTGCGAAGAGCGGCGACCACCGACTGAGCCCTATTTAGTGAGTCATCATCCCAGGCTTTGGTTCCTTCCTCAAGGCTGCACACCAATGCCATCCTTAATGAAGAAGTGAGAGAACATCACCTCCTGGTGCCCACTTACAACCAGTTGAATAATCCCTAACCAATTTCTCCTCCTTCTCTTTTTTATCTTTTTTTTTTTTTTGCCTCCTCAAATACTTTCTACAGATGTGTCACTTCTACAGTCATACCAATTTCTTCATCTCTGTGGAGTCCACACAAATACAGGTTGTACCATCAACACTATCAGGCAAGATAAAAATATGTGACCTTCACATTTGGGAAAAAATAATAGTTAAACTCCTCGTCTATTTTCAGGGGGAAAAAAGAATCCTCAGTGGTTACTACTGTGTGAGTAAATATAACTGAATGATAAGGCACTTGGACAATTGAGCTAGTCAGAATTGTGTGCGTTTTTCACATTGTTTGCATTTCAATGGCCAAATTGAAGTCACTTGAGATCGGACTTGATTAAATCAACAAAATACTTACTGAGTCACCATAACCACTTCCAGGGTAAGTCATCATCAAGGAAAAGTTCGGGGTGAATGACAGGATGCTGAAAATGTTGTCCCAATATCTCTTGAGTCTAGTGATTGACAGATTTCTGAATAGTCTTTAGCTGCTCCTTTTTCATGATGGATGATCCTGATTGTTGTCCATTATGCTTGTAGCTTACATCTTCTGTAATAGATATCCCTACTGTTGGATACAAGTAGTTTGCAAATCATATGCTCTTCAAGATAATGATGATAATTGTGCCAGATCTATACGCATTTTTAGACTTCAACTTCTATCATGAGAAATCCACACATCTCAGGCATGCTAAAATCTTTTCTGAAGAAACCTAGCAGTTTACAGGTATACTTAAATTGAGCAAAAGCCCAAAGAACTTATCACCTACTGTGATTACAATCCATTATAATCTTCATCTAAATGAAACATACATGAATGAGACATACCTTCACAGGAACATTTAATGATTTGTACAGATTTCTGTGATTCCACTTGCACTGCAGACTCCCTTCATGTCATTCGATCCCAATCAGCAGTAGTATTATATACCAACTGTTCTACAAAGATATAAATACTCACATTCTAAAATTATTCTGATGGAATTCTGCTTGTAAAGATAGTCTATTCATTCACATTCTTTTGTTGTTGTTGTTGTTGTTGTTGTTGTTATTGTCAAAGAATGTGAGACTATGCACAAGTTTTGACTTTCATGACCCTGTAAGGTGACCATGTAGGTCCTGACGAATATATGCATCACATGAAAGTCTGGACAACAGACTAGGCAAATGTCCGCCTGCAATGGCACGCAGCTTTCGGTTCTCCCCCGCTGTGGTCGACTGCTGGCTGGATGCAGACCCCTCCCCTTCCTTAGCAACGAGGGCTAATGATGATTGGGTGAAATGAGGCAGCATGAAGATGGATGCAAGGATGGATTAATGATGACAGAGGGACAACTCATTAATGGCCAAAATGGATGGGAGAAAGGAAATGCGAGACAAATGAACAAACATGCAACGTTATCTCAGGGACTAAGATTGTTCAGTTAACTGCCCATCAAGGTAATCAAATGTGATTAGCAATTTCAAATTTATGACTTAATGGATTCTTTAACTTATCTCCTAGTTTCCAATGACAAATCATGTAACCAATGTAGTTTTAATCTAACAGCATTGAATGTGATTCATTTTATGAGAACATATACTCACACTTGATAAATCATGAAAGAAACTTACTTCTAAGATACAGCAGCTTTTAGATTAATAACATAAGATGAGAAAAAAAATGCCATAGTGCAAAAAGCCTTTATCAGAATACATTATAATCATACTATATTCTTGCTGTTATACACCAAACAAACATAACAGGCAATAAATCTGGAATCGCAAACCATTATTCCATCTCACAGCACACCATCAAATATATATCTCTTGAAATTCAACAATTTGATTTACATGTGTCTAGTTATTTTTCAAAGGACTGAATTTCTATAACTGCATGAACTCAACTTTCTTTCAGAGAACAGCAAACTACTCCTGTGATCGACAAAGTCAAAGCTATATTAAATATCTTCTATAAAAGATGGCATCCAAAGAATCATCAGTAATCAATTCATGGAAAAAGGCTGCTAAACTGGATGTCAACATATGTATAATGAGAAAGAAAGAGACCCATCCATTGATTAATGTCTGTGCATACTTGTCTTGACAAGTAACAAATTATCTATAATTCAAATCAAATACCCCGAGAATGCATTATTTCGACATACTCATGCACAATTAAACAAAGTTTGAAGCTGAAGAACGAGATTCTGCTTTCATTTTGAGAATGACACTATCTGTCCAGCTGCTGTAAGGATTGATGCACAAAGAATTGATTGGCACTGATTCCCCAGACCATAATTAGTGTAACAGGTAGCAATTGACAAGAGAAGATGAGCGAAATCACTTCTCAGCAGGAAAGTCGGAGGCATTCTGATTGGGATGTGCTGACAGGTGAAATATAAATGCACAAACCATTCATCAGTTTTCTCAATCCACCATCTACAATCAAACTTTAGGCAAGAGCCATTTCCGTACATTCTGACACACTCATCGAGAAACAACAGATATTTTCCCCCAAATCACATCAGAATCTTAATCTACCCTGCATACACTGTACGCACTTTCTCACTGATGAAGTAAGCAGTTTAGCTGACAGTAAACTTGTGGAGACATATCAATAGAAAGATAATTCTTTTTGGAAAGCAAAGGGCTGTATGAGAAATATACTTCTCAACCTTTAACTCCTATTCCATCTGACTGCTCCAGTTTTTATGTGAAAAGAAAAAACTACTGATTTTGAGAGCATAGACCGGATACTATCATACAAAGTGCAAAGTATTTTGTGTATATTTTCTGGAATGAAACTACTCACTGACTAGACTTTTTTTTGTTCTTCTTCAGATAACTTTGCATCACTTCACATATGACTATAGCTTCATGTTTCTTTAATTTCATGTTTTGTTTCATACACAAACAGGGCAGGACAAACATTATATCATTCATTTTTTTTCTTCTGTTTTATATAGCATTACAGAGTAAAAACATGTCACTAGAAACAATCCCAATATAATATGATAATTTGCATCTGTACAGGACAAGATATGGGAAACTGGTAATAAACACTGAATTATATTTCTTCATTTTCACAATATCACAAGATATGTAAAATCAAATGAATGACAGTATGCTTCAAGGTTATCATAAATGAGCCATGGGGAAATTAACAAATGTAGAAAATTGATTAAATCCAATGGGCAAGCATTTTTCTACGCCAAGCACCGCACTCGTACACACAATTGAAAGTAACCTAAGAAACAGCTGCATGCTTTTTCAGCAAACCATAATCAGTGACTACACTGTAGCTAGGCAAGCAAAACAGCACACATGGATATGGACATGTGGATAACATCAACTACAAGTATGTAATGTGAGCATAATCACTGACAATGTTTCAAAACAATTAAAATCTAACAGCAAAATTATGAATTGTGAAACACTTAAAAAAAGAGGATGCAATGACATTTGTTCGTGTAGTCTATAGACTTAGAATATTTGAATGGCCATATCTCCACCTGATAGATAAATTCTACCAAGGTATTGTTCTAGTGATTACACATTCATTCCCTTAGGGTGCATCTTTTACCCTTCTTTTCTACCTGTCCAAGTCTTTCAATGCAAGCCAAGTCTCTAATCTACTACTGCTGTGAGTGCACTCAGGTTATTGCAAAAGCAAACATTTGAATCATCTTGAGTTATCGCAGTTCGTTTTACCGGTAACGTTCAGTTTTGTTTGCACACGCTCAGCACAAAGAAAATTGGTAAACTGTTGCTATGTGTGCATGTCGTTTCAAAAACAGCGTAGCAGGAGTGTTTGGTATTTAGCACTGCAATGGCTGGCATCGTACCCTTCATGCTTGTTGTTACTAATCAAGATTTTAGAGATGTGCTAACACACAAATTGTAGTACACCAAATCAGGAGATTTCAACATCTTTGCTTCCTTTTGCTGTGGATGGAGTGCTCTTACAATCTCATATTACAACTCTCAGAGTGTTTTGAAGAACATATTGCCCATGGAAAATGTTGCAACTTTGACGCCCCAAAATTAGCACCTATAACTGCAATGGTCCATTTCTCTGATCCGTAAATTGCCTGAAAACTGCAGGACATAAACAGTTATACGTGCAGACCAGGAGACACAATCAATCATCCACCTCGTTTTCTGGGCTTGTCGGTAACGAGCACGCCGTTCAAAGCTGTGATGATGGGAGGTCTCACGTCTGCCAGGAAATGATGGATAAATGAAATACTGCCATCTATACTGATCAGTGCTCTGCCACGGAACATTTCCTCACCCTCAGTCAATGATTAGTACCCATTATGAGTTTTCCTCATCATAAACTCCAACACTCATCCAAAACTCATCCAAATCTTGGCTCTTTCAAAAACTGGCATCTTCAAACCAAAAAGGATTCCCTCAGCTTTATAAAAAAAGATGAAAAGAAAAACCGACAAACAATATGGCAGACATAACGGTACCTATATTCTTATTTACTCTTCAGAGGAATGAGGCTTAATGCATAACTGAGAACAATCTCAAGAGCTGGAAAGGATATCTGATACTGCACAAATTCAAAATTTGGCATTCTGAAAGTAATAATTGGAAAATGTATGAAAACTGATTATAATTACCATTGTAACATTTTAAGATTTTGAAGACCATGATGATCATATTATGAATATTTACCAGCACTGTGTATAGGAGTTAAATGATGATATTGTTTTGAGTACAAAGAAGACAAATACGTTGAACTGCCACAATTTAATTTTGACAAAAATGAAATTGATACTCACATCCATATATCCATATTCATATACTACAACTTGTATGTCTCTCTGCTGAAACTTTTATAATGTTTTGTTTTGTTTTTCCTCTTAGTTTAAAACACTCTGTGAGGCTGTAGTTTATCTGATTTCTTGAAATTACATTCCTCTACGCAATATCGGATTTGTTTAAATTCCCATCATTACTAAATGCTTCAAACCCCCTTCTCCAAATTTTGGTTTTGTACATTGATTTGTAGTAGTAACGCTATACCGTTATGTACTTTGGCTTTGTCCCTACATCACATCTCCAAGGCACACGTATGTATAACGTCCCTGTGGAACACCTATGCAATATCTCACTGTACTTCTCTCGAATGTCAATCTATATTTCTCCAACTGGATCGTTCTAACCCAAGCATGGAATGTTTATTTCCCACCGAATGAATGGTCCAGTGGACAGGGAAGCCACTCTGTTGACTCAACACAACGCTCCACAAATAGAAGCTGGACCTGTTGCCAAGCGTAACCAAACTCTGGGTGTCATGCTATTGCAATCAAACTTTTGGACTTGGGACTCACATATAATCACTGCAGATGTAATATCACACAGTATACACTTTGGCAACAACTGTTCTGTGCACCGTAACTAATTGAAAACAATAAAAAAAAAAAAAAATAGGTGGTTATCACTTTGAGAGCGAGTTCTATAGAGCAATGCATCATGCTAAATGATGAATAGCTAATGAACATACATTTTCCAGTCCAGTACAGTGCACATACAAATTTGCATGAGAAAGCATGACAGCCAAACGGAAGTTGCATATCATGGTATACCTACATGAAGCATGTCATTTCCAAAAAAGCTGTTATAAAAAAAAAGATACTGTCACAATGCCGGCCAAGAAATAGCAATGTAGGTTGTTTGCTGGCTGCTCAATTAATGTGGCATATAAAGGTTTCAAATCTAGCTTTAAATCTGAAAAAAATTTTTTATTGCCACTAGTACTCAGCACCTTTATCTTACATTAACCCGTTGAGGATGAGTCCCGAATATAAACTCGGGCAAGCGTCTATATATGGGAAATGCGTGTTGTAGCAAAATCAAACCGTCTTCAACGGGTTAAAGTGTAACATCAACAATGTACAATGTACAGTTGTATGTGTGGATCTTGTCAAAAGGTTGAAAGGTTTCAGCATCTCCGTCACTCATACAATCTAAATTGTGCCATTATTACATTTGAAACATTGATTAAGCCTTACCTTTAAACATATCGGACTTGAATCTTCAACAGTGAATCAAACTTTCTTTAACCCTTTACATACGGGACCTTGGTGGATTCTCTATAATGTTCCTGGGAATTTCAGACTCTACAAGGTTAAAGGTTAACAACTGACCAACCTAATCCCACCAAACAATTTACATATCCTGTCACTCCAAGAAAGATCCATCTAAGACCTCTCACTCTTCTCCCAGATTCATCTCCATCCAGGGTGGTCCACAAGGGGTTTTAGCATGTCGCTGCAACATGCTAAAATTCTTGTGCAACATCCTAAAAAGCCAGCAACATGCTATGCAACATCCTCAAGAATTTGCAACAAGCTCAAAGTAAAAGTATTCAAAAATGTGCAAAACATGTGCATAACATAAGAAACATCAAACTACCAGGTACTTTAGATATTTAAGCAGCACAAAGAGAGATAAGCAGCAAAATATTGCGTACTATGTACTCATCGTGTGCGCTCCGCGCATATTCAATTTCTGCAATATTCTCAGATTCTGAGCTTGCAACATGCTAAAACTTCAAGTTGTGGACCACCCTGTCCATCCTTGGCTAGCATCAACCTGCCTTTCAACGTCATCCTCCCTCCTGTGAATTGATAACTGCCCATCAAAGAGCCATTTCCTGGGCACACTTCCTGAAGAAAGGCTAAACATTTACCTCTTTAAATCAACGAACTACTGCTTCAAGTAATCAGAAATGTTTACATGTCATCACACACACGATCTTCCAGATTAATACAGGAGGACTCAGGACTGTTCCCAGAGCCATATTAATCTATCGTAGAAATCTTTCCACCCAGGAGACAAATGCTCTGTGCAATTCTAGTTCATTCCCTTGTTCATATGTGTGCTCTGAGCACTATTTTCAATCAGCTCTTCTTTTTTTAGGGGTACCTCTCTCTTCTCTTTTGGGACAAGAGCCTGAGGGCTATTGCAAGGAAGTGGTGTTTATTATGATAGACATGGTACACTAAACATGAATTGCACACAATGTTTTGTTGATAGCGCTGGAAACCAAAGTCTGAGGCCTGGGAGCCTATTGCACTCTTTTGATATGCTATGATAGCGGATTATGATAAATTGGTCAAGATAACTCTAGAGATACAAGTTTGCACAGGATTCTTTTTCCTATCTCTTTTTCTTGATCAGAATCACAACTTGAAAGTATAGGTCCTACTGGAACATGGATTTGGCCATAACTTTCATATACAAATGAAATACTGATGGTAGACTTGATACAAAGATATATTGGTCCCCGTTTAAGCAGATACATGGCATGCACAAGTAGGGACCTCTGTTTGAGCCTCTCTCTGTCATTTAAAATGTAGTTTCAAAAAGACTTACTTCTTTCTGTTGTCTTTTGTCAAAAATAAAGAATCCATCAGATAATTCAGCGCATCTCAAAATACATTTGATGGCATCAAGTTTTGAACAATATCATTTCCCTGACAGACTATAAAATCAATGCCGGAGTTGAAGGCATCCTCACATCTTCAAACTGATCAAAGTTGACACAGGGACCCTATGGAAAGGGCAATGTGACTTCTGCCACTTACAATAGACCAGTCAGAAAGTGATATTCATGTTCAGCCCCACTACCATTGGCTTAAATCCTTGGGCTGTCTCCCTTTGGGTCTCTGTACATTCATTGGACACATTCAAATAATAGCTAGATGAGTACAATCTCACACAACACAAGCTGTGGGAACATTGCAATGAATTATATTGTTACATGTACAAATTTGTACATGTGGTTCATCTTCAACATTTCCGAAACTTTTTGCTCAAAGATACACTGATCTCTTCTGTGATTTTGTTTCCATGGAGATATGAGGTGAGGAGTTTAAGTGTTTTTTCCCCATCTTCCTTGGTGTCTGGGAGAGTTTATAAACTCAGCCAGTCACACTTGGACCATGATCTGGCCTAGGTTTACCCATGGAGCTACTAACAGAGTCAGACAAGCTAATGTGGAAACCACAATTCTAGTTCTCACAGAAAAGGTATGGTACTGAGAGGGTTAAGAAACTTTTTTTTTTTTCAGCATGCCTTCTCTGTCATCACCGAGCAGAATCTGAGTCAATCTTGCACAGGCCCTGCCCCATCCAGCTAGCGTCCTGCGTTCAGGGTCAAAGGCAAGGGTTACCTCTTTACAACATGGGCAAACACGCCAACAATGCCAGCTACAGGAGTACCCCAAACGGTCGCCCAGAGAAAAGCACTCCCCTAAAACAGATTTGTATGTATTTGTGTGTGAACTTCAATAAAGATGGGTGACTGAAACCAGTGCACTGAAGGGAATACACCTTATGTGCAATATGGACAAGGAGTCCAAGGTACAGAACACATACATGGGACTACACATTGAACACAATGCCGTCAAAAGAGTATTTATCACATAGATAACGAAAATTATGTCCAAAGTGTCACATGTAGATGCTAGACCCAATCACCTTTCAATGCAAACAGAACCAGAAGGTGATCTATGTGACAGCTATCAATGCAGTTGAGTTGTTGAAGGAACTGGAATTTAGCTGACACTTGTACAGAAGTTACCCTACTCATGGTAAAGAGCATTTGCAAATATCTTCAGGCTTGGGCAATTAGCCTACTTTGTTGCAACAGCTTCACAATGATAAAGGGCCTAATTTGACACGTTCCCAAAGGGCTGAAGTCTGTGCACGTGCAAATGTCAGAATACAGCAAAACCTAAATCTCACCTGTACACCTACATTGTATACATAAGTTGAGTGCTAGAAGGTTTTAAACAAAGTACAGCAAATCCTGTAAAGTGGTAATGACCTTATATGCTTTTAGACCGATATCATCCACTGATATAACACCTGCACTGATGCAGGGTGCTATGAACCCACTTGCTTAATAACTTAGAGCAATCAAAGCTTATGTTGGGCAAGTGTCTAACACACATGGACACTTGCCCGTTGAAAGTACAGCATCGTCCGCATGCCCACTTGGGCCAGTTAGGGAAACATCTGTAATAAAGTGTCCTTACTTTGCACCTGTTAGTGACAATATTGGCAAAAGGGAATATGATATAGAGGTGTGTATCGAATCAACTAAATTCAGCTGGACTGAGGGATATGCACTTTTTGTAATCAACTCAGTGACTTGCATTATAAAAGATATGAAAGGGCAATATGTACACAGACTTGGGAATAAAAGAAAATGTGTATCACACAAAGTAAATGTGCCACAGCCCAGGTCACCACAGAGAAACCAGCAAAGGTTGAGATGAAAAGGCCTGTGATACCAATCTACTGGGACAGATTTTGGGCATCACTTCAATGACTCATATATAGCTGCCTTCCCCTTACCCTCAAATGTGTGCATGGCTTCATAAACAAGACATACAGTTACACTCTGCTGGCCAGAATAACTCCCTGGGCGCTTTCTTGCCCATGGTCCAAATCTCTTTCCCCCCTTTTGATCAAACGGCCATTGTCCTCTTGTTTGCTGGTAAACAAAGGATGGCTTAGCGAGGTTCAACACTCTAGTACTACTCGTCTTGCCTGCCCTATTCAAGGTGAGGCTACTATACAATCTGGCGCAGTGTGGAGGCATCCTATACGGTAGAAACACGGCATAGACCGTGACGCTAATGTCAGGCTGCCATCACTGCCTGTGTTATCAACCGGAAAAAGAATCAATTGCTATTGACAAAGGCAAAAAAGTGAAGCTTGATTGGTTTTCAATGCACTGATTTCACCCTACAAGTATATAAAGTCTGCCATTGATTATCTCTCACCCTAAGCATATTTTGATGTGAACAAATCCAACATTTATATTACCAATCAATTCAGGTGCTTAGACTGGGCTTGTAATAATTCCCCAGTAATGTACTGCATACACTCCATGTGATTCTTGATTGATGCAGTTGTTTATCAAAGACAAAAAATGCATTATGGATATAGGAATTGGCCTTTTCTTCAGACAAAATTTCACTAATGAGCACTGAAAACACATCTATTTCATATAGTATACAATTAGTTAATTCCATTCCTTCTTTCTTTTCTTTTTCTTTCTTCCATTTCTTTCTTCTCTTGTGCTGTGTGAGAGATTTTTAATGCCCTTTGGGCACTCAGACTGAGTGGTAAAGGGCATTATAAATACCCCCTATTATCATTGTTGTTGTTATTATTATTATCATTATTATTAATATTCTCCAGAATGCATTGTTCATGGATTCAATTATCAAGCACTCTCCAGGGAGAACAAATTTTAGCTGTATAAACTATCATGTCACTGTCAGTGGAGTAAAATGTTCAAGAACAGATTTGTTACAAAAAGAGCTTAATTTCTGCTTTGCTTTGTACTAACATGCAAATTACAATCATTTCCCATGTAAATAGAAATTGAAATGCTTTAATACCATATCTGTCTCTCTTAGACAATAACAACTGATTTCTGATCATGGAAGGTGAGAATGTTAATAATCTATTAGTACTTAATATCTCTAACTTTTATTACATTAAACATGATTCTCTAGACAGCCAAAATATGGACCATGAACTTTCATTGCAAAAGAATCAGTACAACAATCTTGAAAAACAGCAACAACAAACAAAGAATGTGATCAATATCAACTTGATAAACCTCATATTAGAGAAATCAGTATAGCAGATTTAATCATTTGAGATCAAGAATAATATTTGGCATGTAATCTGAACAAAATTTGAACAAAAGTGATCTTTCCATAATGATACATAAAACTATACGAGTACAATTGAGGATAATCTTTGGATAAAACGATAGAGCTTATATTGGTTCCCTTCAGAACAAACCAAAGGTGTGTATTTTTTTCTATTCTTTTTTTACGATCAAGATGCTACAGCTGTTTATGAAAATTTATCACCTCCAGTGGCAAATGAGTAAACAAGCCACTCAAACCCATCCATCACTCGCCTCATCTAATGGCTAAACAATCTGCAGCCACCTTGAATTTCGACTGACATTGATTGGGAGTCCATTTACAGTTGAACTACCACACCACTCGCCCCCTCACCCCACCCTGACCCATTACCGGTCACTTAATTGTTCAGCTAATTAATCTGAAGAACACAGATTCTGTTACATGTGCAGCATACATACAGCATCTAACAGCACCCCCAAAGCATTTGTTACTTTGTGTGACAGCCTGATCTGCTGGCTGACTTTTGAAGCATTGATTGAACAGTCAAGTGAGCTCTTAATTTTGAGTGCATCAATTGTTTATGCAACAAATCAAAGATCAAACTGCCCCCATCAATATTTGCATAGCAGGCCGCCTACTGCATAGAATTTCTCCTACTTCCAATATTTGATTGACATAATGAAACAAATCAACTTTGGTCATTCCTGGAAGAATAAGAATTGAATACCAGAGGTACTATGCAGACTCAAACAACTAAAAGACTGGATTTGGAAAGTCAGGTTCATTACATTTCCAGCAAGCTGAATATAGTGGCTATCTACAGCACATGTATGTTATAAAATCTAATGCATTCCACACTGCCAGCCAGCAACAAAGTGTTTTGGTATCACAGATTGATAACACCAGGTGTGTAGCTAGGCACAGAGAGGACGGGTAACATACCAATCCAACCTCTAACCTCTGCCAGTATTAGTTTTGGGGTACTATTTCTCCCTCATAATATGTCCTCTGGAGTGATGAGGACCAAAACTGTTATTTGGCTTCCTGTAAACAGAGAAGAAGAACAAGGTAGCATGGAAGTGAACTCACAGATTGTATGGGGGTGGGGTTAGGGCTGTATCTTGAGGCTATCGCCTCAAATTCTGAAATATTTCCTGATGAGCTAGAAAACGAGCAATCTCCACGTAAGCCCAAGCTTGATGTAATGCATTAATCTCACAGGGTGACAGATATGTGTCCTAGATGTTGAGAAAATGTTCAGTGAGATGGCATCTAACCGGCCGGTGGAATAGATCATCCAGTGCTCCATACATCCATTTGTAAGATTTTGTTATGGCAAGCTCAGAATTAATCTGCATCCACCGTAAACTCTCCCTGACATCAAGACCAAGCACAAATAATCTGGATTTATGTCTTCGGAGGCCGGTTGTGGTCACACATCTGACAAAATTCCTATCACATGCCTGATGGGACTGTTCACATCACACCCGTAGATTGCGCTGGAGATACAAAATATTGAGATGGCAATCTCCCAGGAATTATCATGTTGTATCAGGAATTGGTGTTGAGTAATGCACATGACTGCTTGACTTGTAATGGTTAGAAATATTTGGTTGTTTAAAGGTCAGGTAATCGGAGGGTGTAAAATCTACATTGCATGGGGAAACTTGTTTGGCTAATGACATTCAGTCAAAAGTAAGTGTGAGCATATGGTTGGATTACAGATCAAAAGCAACTTTCCTTGGAATGATATGCTCCATCTTAGATTCTACTCAGTAGATGTTTTGAACATAGCCTCTGTTTTTTGTTTTTTGTTTTTTTACTGGTAACATTTGGAATTAACAATATAGAATGGTCATTTGAAATACACTAAACAACCTCCTCTTACTCAATGCATTATGCACAACTTATTATCTCATCTTTTTAAAAAGAGAAATAGAACATGTTTTTTCCAAATCAATATGCCAAGCAGAATCCCATTTATAAGCATTAACTTTTTAGGAAAGAGACCAAAAATGCAATTAAATCAATACAGTTAATAAAGCACTAAACCTCACAGGTTCTGAGACACAGAAAATAAAGGAGACATCACTTGGATGTTATTATGTCCTTCTAAGTATTTTCAACTTCCAAAAGTACACTATAAGCTGGCTATGTTCTCGTTGTCATTAAAACACCAATAGCGCAAGCAGCAAGAAGGGAATCATTAGCAGATTTAGCGAGTCAACTTGGACTTGTGTGAAATCCGGAAGATAGTGCACAGTAGTGGAGATTCCATTCAAGCTGGCTAGTGGAAGATAGTTCCGAGTGGGGGAGACTCCAGGCCAACTTGGCCTGATCTGAGCAAAGAGTGACTTTGATCCACGCCATGAGTTATGGCTAGATGACACTGGGACATGAAGCTAAGGTCACCAGTTTTTCTGTACTTGAGAATATATCGAATAGTAAGTCCATCAACTGTTTCCAATGCATATACTGCACTTAAAGGGGATGGCTAGTAACCGATCAGTGGGAATCAGTGGGAATGCTGAGGGATGATTGTTCCAATCCTTGTGGGATTCATTTAAGAGTACATTATATACTCTCTAAAAAAGAAAGAGTGAATTTTCACTCGATTTTCACTCCCCTTGGTAGTGACGTCAAGGATCACTAGAAGTGGAGTGAATTTCGAGTGAACAGAAATTTCACTCCAAAAGAGAGTGAAAAAAGACGGAAATGTTTTTGGTGGGATGTTCACTCCTTTCTCACTCTAAATTCACTCCTGACGTATTTCACTCTTTTGTCAGTCGTTTTTCACTCCTTTCTCACTCTCAATTCACTCCTATTGTATTCACTCTTCTTTAACTCCGGAGGTTTTTCACTCCTTTTTCACTCTTTTTTCAATCCTTTTTCAATCTTTTTTCAATCCCAAACGGAATTACACTTTACATGAGCACACATGTCTATCACCATTGATCACAGCACTCAGTGCACTAGTTATTCAACCCTGGAAGAAAAAGTGACAATATGGTGATGAATTTGGGAATAATCTAGGTGGTCTGGAGTCATTTTTGGAATAATGAATACCAATCAAACCAATACAAACAAAAACAGCAAGCAACGTTCATAATATAGATATTTGTTAATATTAATGCATGTATTTAGAAGCCAACGATCCACCACTGGTAGCCCAGTGCATTGCCAACTTTGTGTTCCAGTTTTGAAAGTGATTCCTACCCGAGCTGGATCAATACATGAAACTGAATAAATATAAGCTAGTAATCCAAATGGCTGTTGTTTCATTCTTTCTTATCAATTTATTCTTTCTTTAAGTAGCATTGAGGGGGATATAAGAAGATAATATACTAAATGCTACGCATGTTATGGTTTTTTTTAATGAGCTGATTCTCTATATTAAATAATGTGTGATGCCCACTAGATCACCTAAAATTAAAAAAAAAAAGGAATATACCTCTTGAAATATCTAAACTTCAACTGCAGAGCAGTACACCATTACAAACAGTCTTCATGTGCTGAGTATCTGGTTTTCCATGAATTATGTGGCCAATAATAATTATACATATTTTTATCATTTAAGAACAACTGTCACCATAATCATCACAAGATCCCTGTAAATATGCTATTCTAGCTGTCATTCCCAAAGCTCTACAAATGGAGAGTTTGTTTGCAAAAACTGGTAAGTCCATATGTGCCAAATGGAGATATTTGCGATTAAAAGTCAAGAAAAATAAAGAGAATAATAAGAAAATGTTTGCTTCTTTTGATCAGAACTTCAAAAATGTACCTTTATATGTAGTGACCAATATATAATTTAAAAGGTATTATTTTGTACTTTATGACAG
This sequence comes from Diadema antillarum, assembly GCF_040938485.1. Classification (NCBI taxonomy): domain Eukaryota; kingdom Metazoa; phylum Echinodermata; class Echinoidea; order Diadematoida; family Diadematidae; genus Diadema; species Diadema antillarum. The sequence continues at coordinate 2,075,707 of NW_027271292.1, read as the reverse complement.
AGACCGTACTTCAAAATCTTCAAAAATGGACATATCGTTTTTTGCGAACAAACTCTTCAAATATTAACATCACACATTTCCCCGAAAATATGCCAAATTCATAAAGTTTGTGCAAAAGTGAAAAATTTTACAAGTCCCCTTCCTGAACATGTTTAATTTTCGACTACAAGTGAATATAATTATTGCATGTTCAATGATAAGCTACAAAAGACTTGCAAAGTATAGTCACCATTATCTATATTATAATACAAAAACAATTACACATGTAGTAGGAATTGTGATTGCTTCGAAAAATTGACAAAAATACAGAAATTTTCAATACTGCATGGTTAATCAAGTTTGGATCCTCTGTCATGTAACACAGTGATACTCTACAAGTACATTGTACAAATACCTAAACATACTCGATCAGAGAAGCATGGTCTTGACTTTAAGTAGGCTTTAGGTGGGGTATTTATGTAGATGATAGAGCCAGAGGGGGGCCTCCCTGGAACCCCCCAGACCTCGGCCATCAACCGTGCGATCATTACAAAATCCACACACAAATTGCCTGTGACATAATCTATAAAACGGTAATGTTGATTTTCAACAACAACAAAAAAAAAGTCACTTGGCTAAATTATGCTAATTTGAGCATGAAATCAGACCATTTGCCCTAAATAAAGTTCCAAAAAGGCACATTTTTTTGTTTTTTGTGTTAGTGTCCATAGCAAATGAAAGATAAAACTGTGCCATCAAAAAATTCTGAAGTATCTATTTTTTTCTATTTACTCATGTATTTCTTTGTTTCTTACTTTTTGTTTTTCATTGCCTTTTCAATGAAATTTGTCAGCAACACGTCCAGCATGAAAATATTTATGTTATTGATTACAATAAATACCCCCCCCCCCAAAATAATCATGCCTTCATGAAATTTGGCATGGAATGTCAAAGGGGAGGAGGGCTCGTAGCCCCCCCCCCCCCCCCCCCCCTCAACCGGGCCTACTATTTATGGAAAAAGAATTGCAATCAATACAGTTGACACAACATGTATCATATCATTGATCTTCTTCACCTAAATAAGGCATCATTGTACAATATTGAACACTTGTAATCCTTTTGCCAGATGTAGCAACAACTAATGCATGCAAACTGAATTTCTTATAGAGTGATTTCATGTGACGTCATGTTGGCCACCATAATGGTGGCTTCCATAGCAAAGGCGATCAATATTCATTCATGCATGCCTCTCTAACAAAGGTGTTCTTTTGCCTTAGGTTTCCCTGAAGTAAACATTGCTGCAGCTTTTGTATGCAGTCTTGATTTCTAGTCGGTTTAGGCAATTGACTTCATTAGGCTGCGTTCACATAGAAGTATACGGTATTCGCTATTCGGGCACCCAGTACACCATCACCCGCACCGTCAACTCGCCATCCCATGCAGTGAGGATTTCTTCCTCCTACATCCCACCAAATCTTATTAACAATTTCTAAACTGCATCAGAATGTCAGTCTACATGCTTATTTTTGCTAAAGGGCAAATCCAGACCAAAATTGTCATTATTTCATAAACGAGAGACGGTATACGCTACAAGAAAATCGAACAAGCTCATTTCCCACTTTGCTATACTATTCTATGCTATTCGGTACATTCAAATAGTGCCCTCTTATGTGAACCGGTGTTAGGAAATCCTATCGTTCGATTCAAGCTATTCGCGTGCCCTCGAAAACGAGCCCCAAATACCCAAATAGTATACTTCTATGTGAACGCAGCCTTATGGTGGGCAATTGTGACATCACTGCTAACACTCTATATCAAAATATGATTGTCAGTTGCAGGTTATCTTAATAATTTGTTACGAGATCAAGGGAAGAATTATCCATAAGTTTGACTTGGCACATTAGTGAACTAATCTATTTAACTCCATCTACTCTAATGCCGTGGATTTATCAATGATGGGCTGCAGATGTTTCGTGGAAAAAGAAGTTGAACCAATTGAGCTTCTACCCACAAGTTTTTCAAAGTACAGTACATCAATTACATAAAGGTGAAAATGTGCAAAACAACTCTGGGTCCCGTAACCCTAGGGATCAATGATTCCCATCAATTTTTCCCCCTACTCCAAAGAAGATGGATGCAATAAATTTGAGCACATGCATATTGTACTGCATCAATGCTAATCAAAGGGGGAGAAAGGTATGTGGTAACTTAATCACACCATGGAGACATGATCTTCATCCCAAGAGCATGGATGACCATTGGAAGATTCTACTATTTAGCTGCCATTTGTAGCATTCCCCCCCCCCCCCCCAAAAAAAAAAAAAAAAATGAGGGAAAGAAAAAAAATTACATACGAGTGTCTGTCAACAGTTTTCTCTCTTGAATATTAGACTATAAAAAGGTTTTACTAAAGCAAGTCAGAATTGCCTGGAGAGAAGGGGGTGCTTAATCATGAGCGCAGCCAGATTCGTATCATGCGGAATGCCAAGCTGTGTGTGGCCAAACATTCTTTGATATGCTTGGAACACCTCACAGATGAATGTATTGATTAACATGTGGCCATGAAGAGGAGATTTTTTTGACTATATAAGTCAAAACTATTTTCAGATACTAGTATATACAACAATCAACAATTTAAAACATTAACAATCACACATTCTATGCAACAAACTCTTTTCATCGGCGAGCCCTGTTCTACTTTTAAAGGACAAGTTCACCTTCATAAACATAAGGATTGAGAGAATGTAGCAATATTAGTAGAACACATCAGTGAAAGTTAAGAATCGGACAATTCGTTCAAAAGTTATGAATTTTTGAAGTTTTTGTGCAGTAACCGCTGGATGAGAAGACTACTGCAGTGTATGAATAACTTAGATGTCACATGCGTACAACAATTTAAGGAAAATATAAAGAGAATTTCACAAAATTCCATCTTTTGAAAAAAGTACACATTCCCCTGACTCGTTACCGACAAATGTTATGGGTAATATTATTCCCCCTGCCTTTTGAAAGAGGCAGGTCAAGTGCTCTTTTATTATGCGAAAAAAGTGAAAATATGTTGAATTTTCTTTTACATTTTCTTTATACTGTTGTACGCATATGACTCACAAGCTGTAGTAGTCTCCTCATCCAGCGGTTCCAACACAAAAATTTTAAAAATTCATAACTTTTGCATCAATTGTCCAATTTTCCTCAAACTTTCACTGATGTGTTCTACTAATATTGTTGCATTCTCTCAATCCTTATGTTTATGAAGGTGAACTTGTCCTTTAATGTTGAAGTGCTGCAGTACATCCTGGTAACAGCTTCATGCTAAACTACCGCTGAGCCTGATGAGGCTGACTCTTCAACAAGACATTGTAAGTTCCAACGTCAGAGGAGCATATGCTGTATCTCAAAAGAGGAAAAAGCAAGGGCATTTAGAGCTATACACCGATGGTAGCTGTCTCTTCTCATTGGGCTTCTAATCTAACGTTGGAATGGTGCTCGGTCAGGGGCTTGGTAGGAGCTGCAACTACTCTCTCTCTCTCTCTCTGCCTGAGGTGATGTGTGGTGTCATAGCTCCTCAAGGTCTTCAAACGATACTCAATGAATCCATGATCCTTGCCATACAGGTATACTCCTGAAATATAAAAATGCATTGTAAGTCAAAGCTTTTTCTTGAGTCTCAACAAATTTGACTTTGGCACAGAGTTGACTATAACTGATGAAGATCTGATAGCAGTAGAAATACATGTAGTGGCATTCTTATGGAAGAAAACGAGAATAGGTTTATTATAAATGAACAGCGCAACTGGCATGTTGGAACTTAAGTTACATTACGTTACGTTGAAGTTAACGTTCATCGAACCTAAGTCATGGAATCAGGCCAATCTGCACACAACTTTATTAGACATCTATGAGAAGGTACATCACAATCCCCACATTGCCTGTATATTTGCACAATGAGTTAATTAAGAAATAGATGCAATTTCCCTGTAAAGGCCATTTTTTTTTTTTTTTTTTTTTTGGGGGGGGGGGGGGGGGGTCATGCCCATAATCTGAAAAACTTTGGGTCCTTGCCCCCTAACTAAACAAGGATGATCAACTCCTCGTTTGGTTGCTTAATTCTGTCCACTAGCTCTTGAGAAAAGTTGAAAATGTTGAAGTTTTTGCAAGCTAGATGAATAAGATACCATGTATGTCACTTAATCTTTCTGCTAAAGAGGGCTAAAAAAAGTTGTAGATCATATAAACTTACGAGTATAAACTTACATGTCCTTTTGCACCTTGTGTGGTGTCTCACAAAGTGGGGTACTGCATCGCAACTGCCTTGGCTCCAACATCCTTTGCTCACTACTTGGTATCTGAATTTAAAAAGAAAGCAAGAAAAATGTTAATCATATTCTACGACGCAAACATCAAAAATGTGGCCCTCATTTTAATCTTTTAAGGGGCTGAACTATTTTTATGTTTTTTTTTTCTTGGCATTAATTTCTATTGCTATTCAGTACCACTGTTTCAAGTACATTTATTGCTACTTAACTAGATATCAGTTAATACATATGACAATTTCATGCAGATAGGTTAAGTGTGAATGTGCACAGTAAGTAGAAAAAATTTATACAAGATGTGATTATCCATTGAACTTCATGGCACATCAACTCCCACTTTTTTATTAATCATTGTGATGATTAAATCATAAGTATTAGGACTATTATCAAATCAATATACATGTGGCCCGATGGGGCTACCACGAAAATAAGTCAGCGTGGAGTCTTGTACGTACACTCTGTTTACATGTTTCATACAAGTATACCAGTCTTTATTTTTAAATCTATAACCATCACTTCATTAACAATGTTATACTTACCGGTCCCTTCTACTTTCTTTCCTTTTTCATTTTTTAATTTTTATTTATTTATTTATTTTTATTTTATTTTATTTTATTTTATTTTTATTGGGGGGGGGGCAAATTTTAGTCTGCTTTTCTCTATACTTGAGAAGACCAAAAAAACAAAACAAAACAAATGCACAGGCAAATTACATGGTTATATATTGGATGGAAATAATGTACATGGTAGTACAAGACATGACAATGGGAAACTGGTATTCCAGACCAATTTTCAAATTATAATAATGATATATGAATAATAATAATATTTTAAATAATTGAACTTACACTGTACAGTTTTCTGCTTCCATTTTCAACAACAAATATGCTGCAATGATCTTGATGTGCAGATGTCTCCTCAGAACAGTCAGAACTCCTTCCCTCAGCTTTTGAAGTATCTCTTCCCCCTTGAAGTGATGTGTGTGTTGAATTCCTGGGCAAATAAGTAAAATTTAATGGTTTTATGAATAATACAAATGGCATGAGGATAGTAGGTTCCTCCAGTTTACATTATAAACTTGAAGAGCAAAATCATTTAACATACATATTTGACATAAGCAACAGCTCTACTTACACAACTCAAGACTGACCATAACATGGTTTTCACTTCTGTTGATACGGCAAGTACACGGTACACATTTTTCTTAAATACAAGTACAGTCAAACCTGTCTATAGCGGCCACCCAAGGGATACGGAAAAAGTGGCCGTTATAGACAGGTGGCCGCTATAGACAGGTAATCCAACTTTGTGTGCATGCCTACATGTACATGTATCATCGTTGTATATACACATGTACATTTATGTGTGTACGTATGCACACGTGTGTATCAGGCATAGAACAATGCCGGTGTTTATGAAATTGTTGCACAGTACACTAGATGTAGCATGTGCACAGTCATGAATTAGTGCATTATTGTGACTGAGTAAGTGATGAATGCAACGGTGGCGATCACTGAATGTTGCCCAGAAATGACTGGCACAGCTAAAAAGCAGAAAAACACCCTGAATTATCAGCTCGGCTACGGCTCCATCGGGTTTTTGGCCGCTATAGACAGGTTAAAATGTACCGCGGGAAACAAAATTTGTGGCCGCTGGCCGCGTTAGACAGGTGGCCGCTATACACAGGGTCTTTAACATGGCTTTTCTCTCGGGGGGATTTTTCAGTGGCCGCTATAGACAGGTGGCCGCTATAGAGAGGTGGCCGCTAAGGCAGGTTTGACTGTACTAACTTGTCAAGACATTCATTGTCAGAGGGAAGGACAGCTCCAAAACTGCTCCATGAAGTATCTTGAAAATCATTTCTTCAAACAAAATAAAACCAACCAAGCATTCAGTCTCTTAATGTAGCCTCTTATGTAATTACTAAGACTCTAGAATGTAAAATAAATATAAATCAATTTCAAACTAGTCTCTCCTTCATTAATCATTGTGGAAAACAACAGAATAGCTTACAGCAGGGTTGCAATGGAAGTCCATATCTCAGAGAATCCTTCGCTGATGTTGGCCCGGTGTTTCCAGCATTCGTCAACCCTGAATTCAATGGCTAGTCGTTGTATGACCACATCTGGTACTTTGCAATCTGGTGATCTGCACCCTCTTCGTGTGACAGAGATTGTACAGCTATCAATATCTGTCTTTGTTCTCCAAATGATGACCCCTACACCGAGTTCCTTTAAAATCACTCCCGAAGAGCTGTCATGTTTACGTCCTTATCTGGAGGAAAGTATGAAAACACAAGGTTCAGAAATGGATTTAGAACTCATTTCCACAAGACAATATGCAGTTGTTTTGTCCACACAAATACTAAGTGAGCACCAATACAAAAGCTAATAGGCCTAATTACTTTTTTAGCTACATCAGCATATTTAATGTTAGAATTAAAGACCCAAAGATGATCTCTGCCAAATTTCAATACCTATAAGGTCACCTGTAACTTTCATAAAAAACAATGTTGAAAATAGTACCAGTCATCGTCTGCTACAAGGGGGATCGATCTCCATGATGTGTGAGCACGCTGATCTTTAGCTAGAAGTGTGATGTTACCGTGGACCACAACACTAAACACGAACAGTACACGCATCATACTTCTTACCTAGTACAGTAGTAGATGATCACGACACATGACGTGGGAGCTAGTGTACGTGGTATTCTCCCAGCTGTTTGGATGCTCAAATGTAGCGGCAAATAAAAGTCATTTTTACTACATACAGTGTATATAATGAACAATAATCATAACTCACCAAATTTCACCATTCTTTATTACCGTACTGATCGAGATCACCATCTCATCTGGCAACACAGACCAGTGTCAGTGATTCGGCTGTCAACTCAACAATAGCAATGTACGTGTCTGGCGCTAGGCACTTCTAATGTATTGCTTTAATTAGCACAGCTTAGTAACAGTTAGGACCCTGTAGTATAACTATAAGTTCGATCTCTACACTCGACCACAGTAATCTCTGTGTGATGATATGCTTACGAATGTCAATTCAATGACTAACGACCAACGTTTCATTCATCACTCATTTTTTTTTTTTTTTTAATAGTTCAAGCCCTAGATCCCAACGTGTACAATTAAAGTGTTGTCTAAAGACTCAACGTTTTATTAGATCCCAACACCTAGCGTGTACCATCAGCTGAGTTTCGGCCTCGGATTCTAGCTGTTCGTAAGGTGTTCTATGGTATGACCAGCCCCATATAGCTAACTGTGTACAAATCATTGTACATTAATTGTTCGAAGGAGCGCCAGTACGGGCCCGGGGTTATTCGTATAGAACCCTAAAGGTAACTTACATAAATGGTCGTTTACGGAGAGGTATATAATTATAGATCGATCTATGGTTTGCTTACCTTCAAAAATGTGAATAATTTCTCCGCCCCACTCAATTTGAAGACAGACATTTTCTCCCGTCCATCACGACATCCAGGCTCAGATTCTCACGATTGCACTTACACGCACGTAAATCTGTGATCCTATGCATAATACACGCACAGCAAGCACACAGCACGCAATTGCACACAGTGTCACAGTCCACGCACAGGCGACGCGTCAGGTAAACCTGCCCGCGCCCAAGCCAGGGGAAATTGCGGCTGGTGATTGGCTTAGAGTAAACACATGACAGGGGAATTCTCAATTTCTATTGGCCTAGCCAAATGCGTTTAATTATGTATTCACTCTGAATTCACTCGGCTTAATTTTCACTCGGAATTCACTCGGCGAATGGGTTTCACACAAATTTCACTCGTTACAAGAGTGAAATTCACTCGACAACGAGTGAAAGTCACTCTTAATTGAGTGAAATTTTATTCACTCCTTCCGAGGAGTGAATTATTCACTCGAAATTTTTTAGAGAGTATCTACTGTTGTGTGAAAATCATTTGCTTCCAAACGGTCTCAACTCTCAAGTATTCAAGTAATGTGCAGATTAATGCCCCGTCACTGACCAGGCACGCTAACCTGGAAACATTAAACTGCACATTACTTGAATATGAGACCTTTCTGAAGCAAATAATTTTCACACAACAACAGATATATAATGTACTCTTAAATGAATCCCACAAGGATTGGAACAATCATCCTCCAGCATTCCCACTGATTCCCACTGATCAGTTACTAGCCATCCCCTTTAAGCTCAAAGAAGCAAGCACTTTTACCTATAGGTGTTGCAATCACACTTCATATCAAAGTATTGTTTTGAGATGTTGCGTTTGATTGTCAGGAATTTACTTAATTTTGTGTCATTGGCTGGGCTTGGTCTGAAAACAGCACATACAAAGAATCTTTTTCCCCATACATGTGCTTAAATGGTGGTATTGAAATGACCAACAAAAACGCAGCTCAAGTACCGGTAGTGCCATATGTATACAAATGAGAAATGTAATGTATCTGAAGTATGAACTTCATATTTTTACAACCCCACTAGACATAGTATATGTACTTTGAAAAACAGAATTTGAGCATGAAAATGCATCAATACTGACTGACTACAGAGGATCATATCAGTTCTTCATGTCACATGATTTATGAGTATTGAGAGCCTGATATGAAAATATGATGTTTGAAGTTTGCCTGAAGGTTAATATCATTACTAAATCATTTTCGGTGACAGCAAACCTGCACACAGTTCTATCTGTGTCTGTGAACAGGAATAAACCCTGAAATAAAGGTCCCTGCTTTTTTTCTTCAAGTTCCTTTTTATTTTTTTATTTTTTTATTCTTTTTTTTTTGGGGGGGGGGGGGAGGGGATGGGGTGGGGGGTGGGAGGAGGTTGCACAGAGAACATTCTGTTAGCTCATGGATGTGGGAATCAATATACCAGAGCCCAAATCTAATTTGACCGCTTAGAAGTTTGCGGCAGAAGATATTTGATTTTGAGCTTGAGTGAATTATGATCCCATGATCCCATGCTCTAATGCAATTACCACAACCACCGTGCATCCTCTGTGCAAATTTTTTAGGCTGATCTTACAGCTTTACAGCATCACAGCATAACACGGGTTTCACTCGTTAAAACCTTGAGCTACGTGTTACGTCCTGAAGCAGACTTCTTACGTTGAACATCTACATGTACACAACTTCCTTCCCAAGATGGTCAACTTTCAGGAAACCAGCAACTTGAAAATTGAGATGGTGGAGAAGATGCATCCCTTTTGCATAAACTTCATGAAGTTTCATTAATTATTACAACAATTTCCTGTGTTGTGATAGGAGATGTACACAAGCTCAGCTTCCGGCTTGCTGTCAAAAATGTGATGAATACAATGATAACATCTCAATACTTCAAGTAATGGCAAGCAAAGTGAAGTTATTAGTTTTCATATTTTTATCTTTCATTTACATACTTCAGTTAGGATATGTTCCTCTCAAACTTAAAATCTGCCATGTTTTCAACATATGTATTTATAAAGCATACCATTGCATAGCTTCAGCAGAGATCCAGTTGAGTATGATGATCTCCATGAAAAATGTTTGCAAGAGTGCTAAAAGTCTCCTGGTTCTCAACTCAAAATGGTAATGATAACAATATATTCTTAATAAAATCAGCATGCACAACATTCAATTTTTGGTACTTTGATAGAAACCTTGCCCTAATTCAAAAAGAATGTAAACATAACCACCTCATTCACTGGTCTTCTATATCATACTCTTTGTAAATATCCCTACAAATTCATGGCTATAGGAACCCTACATTGTACAGGAGTAGCAGGTACAGAAGTGTGGTACGGAATCAGGGGATGGTTGGTTCTCCCCTGTAACATGTAAAGTATCATTGTTTCAAGCTGTTAGGGTGCTGGTAAGGCAGCTTCATTCAATTCTTTTCTGTACATCAAATCCTCTACCAATAACTCATCAGCCATCATTGGTTCACTCAGCTGCCCTAATGTAACAACCACTCTCCCTATCACACTAGTCAATTAGCCCTCCCTGAATGACTGGCGGCCCCTTTCTGTACTCCCACCTGGGAGTGATTTGACCCCACTCCCAGCAATATTAGGACATTTATTTGGACCTCGCCTGGGGAAATAATGTGCTACCTCCATCCATCTAAAATTTCAAGGATTGTTGATATGATAGTTCATGTCCCTTGGGGACCTCTTACAGGGTAAAATGAGGTTGATGCCACTTTGGTCCCAAAGGCACACAGTTCTGCACAGCGGCATGAAATTGCCACTGAGATTGTTGCAGATATGATACATGCACAAACTGGTCTGTCTCCTGGATAGAGTGCTCCCTTGTCATTGAAAGGTACAATGGGAAATGAAAGGATCATAAACATGAGATCAGTGTCACGAAATATGATGCGAGAGAACACATGTCACAAACAACAGATGAAAATGATGACAGATGAGTTAAATCCAGATTTCAAATGTATGCTACTGCTTGTTTCTGGAATCCCCTAATAGGAAATGTATTGCAGGAGATTTGTCCAACATGTTCATTGGCTTTTTTCAGTTGCAGCATTTCTTTGTTTCTCTTGGGTAAAGGGGTTAAAATTGTCATTCAAGTCTTGCTTGAATTTTCGATATTCTACCATCAAACAAATCATTCAATACATAACCTGCAAAAGTATGCTGTATTTAATTGTGCCCTGATTATAACAATTACCCCCCACACAGAAATACACACCTGTGCATACTCAACCGTCACTCCTGGGCTTGATCTTTCTATTCACAGTCACCGGCTCAATTTAAGGCCTTTTGTTGGAGCATGATTGCTTGGGATAAGTTGGCCTTGTAATCATTACTGGGGTGTATTGATTTGTTTTGAACCTGTAATAATAACAGGCAGCTCTTTCTCTGAAGATGTGGAATTGGATGTTCTTCCTATTAAATCCTAGACACTACTGTTGGTTCCTCTGTACCGTAGGTATGTGCATGGTTTACTAAAGCTGCTTCTCCAAAAATGAGGGCGAAAAGTGCTTTTATTCTTCAGTTCTGTGGAGTAAATGTGATCACCTTCTGACATCTCAACTTCAGGACAAAGAAAATTGTGCCAGCCTAATGACACAATTGCAGCAACATAAGCCATTTGCCCTTCTGCATTTCATTTATATCAGCTTTTTACCTGAAGTTCATTAAAGCTTTATTAAGTCATGAATGAGACTGTACATCATTATTTGTGATAACAGTGCCCTGTGGTGTTACTGCAAATTGGCTTGCTAAATTTATTACATGGTGTAGGAATGGAAACATGTACAACTGTAGGCCTTATACATGATATCCAAGGTCATTTCAAAAACATATCACATGACAAGCTTCTCAAATGTGAAATATGCAAGATAACTCAGCCCCCTGTTTACCCATGTAGGCCTACCATGTAGGCATGCTGATTATTCATTTAATACTACGTTGTATTTTTTTTAATCCTGAGAATGAAGATAGTGGTACACGTAGGGGATGAGGGTACAGTGTACCCTCTCCCTGTCTCCCCCATCCCCATTAAGGTTACATTGTGCATGTACAAATGCACTTGTGGGCAAAATACAATACATGCACATATTGCTATAAAACCCACAAATTTTCATATTACTCTACCAAAAATCAATATACAATGTACCACCTCAATCAATCAATCAATTAATCCACCAAAAATCAATCTACCACCTACACGTCAGTCATCCTCTCTGACATCATACAACACTTTCATTATAATTCAATTCTTTTTCTTTACTAGTAATAATTCTCTTTCCACCCTCCTATTTTTTCTAATCTCCTGAAGATCCTTGTGGTATTCTGGGTTGCGGAGAGCAGGTGTATGCATCTACTCCTTTATTTAGTAGTAAATTGATAATGCAAGGTGCTCTGACAAAGTGCAAGAGTGTGGCTCTTCTTTACATATATTCAACCTCAAATTCAACCCTACCACAATTCTGACCTCAAAATGATGCTGATTATGATACCTCAAGCAATGTCTTATTGAACTTGTTCCCTATGGGAACCTGGTGACCTGTGTACTTAAAGTCTATGGGGATTCCAGAATTCAGTATTAGAATCAGTATCAGAATGGGTTAAGAGTATTGAGAAAGTTCAGAATACTGTAAAACCAGAAATGTTTGCATGCATAAAAGTTTTGCAAACATGACCATTTGCAACAGTTTCGTGCCACAAAAAAAAAGCAGTTGGTTCCAATTCGTGAAAGTTTCATGCCCCAAATTTGTCTAGTTTTACAGTACAATTTGTACATGAGCATTGTGCTTGAATGGTACAGGTTGTATCTGTACATGATAACAAGAAATACAGCACAACTCAGAACATGACCTCAGAGGTATAATTTAATTAATACAAAAGTTGTGTTTGTGACTAGAATGCCAGAGAGACAGTTAGCAATTACATCCTAAATGGTTGTTTTCTTACAATGATTTCCATGGAAAAAGTGATATTTTACTTGAAAGTTTAAATCTTTCCCTTTCTACTCTATTTGGAGTCAGTATCATGACTCCTATATAGTAGAAAAGAGGCATAAACTCATACATACTGTACATGCAGACTGTATGTCTAGAGAGAGAAATCAAGAAAGCATTAAGGTTGCACGTTGATGCAATGAGCAACCTTATGCTATGTACAGGTACAGTGCTAGAACTACATAATTGTATCTCAAAATCTCTAAAATCTGAAAAGAAAAATAGTTTCTTGAGGTATTCCATAACAAATGCATGGCTGCCTCTAGTACAACTAACAACCCTCACACACAAAATGAGTGCAGTCACAAACAGGCAGACTGGACTGCCTTTCCTACTTTTGTCAACTCAATGGCTGTGAGGGAAAATATGAATAAATGGCCTCCTGGTTTGTAAAGGATTGGATGTGGTAGACAATGGAGACAGATCTTGTCTCCATTCTTTACCAGTTTGTCGATGAATAGCTCCAGGGGTGGGCTGTGTGCACTGGGTCTACACACAACAAAGAGCCGCAGCGCCCTGATCAGACGCTGTAACCCAGTGGGCAAACTGCCTCCTCCCTTTCTTCTCTGTGTTTTTCTGTTCATCTGGACTCTCCTGCTTTTGCAAGTTGATAATTAGAAGCCATGAATGAGGCTCAATTATCTATTGGGCTGAATGAGCTCAGTTATGTGGCTATGCCATGAATGAATGGTGAGATACACTTAACGACTCTGACACCAAGGGGCAAAGAAAGAGAATGGGGATGAGATAACCATGCCAACTCTGGCAAGAGGGGGTTAAAGATAGTGACAACAAAGAAGATGGATGAAAGAGGAGATTAACCCTTGAAGTGTCAGGATGATCTTTTAAAAAGAACAGGAGATTGGAGTCTCAAGAAGTGGGGGATTAAATGAATGACGTGAAGAGGAAAATGAATGGTACTGGACATCCTGCTGTGTCTTGGTTGACAGAGTGAAGATAAATTAGTCTGCTGAGCTAGACTCGAGCTTAAATGTATGCGAATGATGAGTCACAGACTTTTCTATGTGTGGAACTTTGAAAGGTATCTCATTTCTTCATCTCAGTGGACACTGGCTCCATTAAGTGGTCCCCCATGAGCCATAATGTTGAAAGAGATAACCCATGAGAATTGAAGGCAGAGAGCAAAATGTCTGAAACGAAGTCTAAGACAGACAATGCAGTGGAGAATGGGTATGAAAATGACTCATAAACTGAACTGTCCGTATATTGGGTTCTCTGGCTTCCCTGCATCAAAATGCATTCTCCAATTAGATAACATTTTCTTGGTCATTTATGCACACAGATTTTGCTTGTGAGATGATGCACATGTCAACTCAGTCTTTGGCTAATATTCTCCTGCCACAGAGACTGCAAGGCAAAGATAATAAAACAATTCAGCTTTCCTGTACTATTTGATTTATCCTGCTCAATATTATGTGTTACAGTCCAATGCCAGTCACATTCTATGAAAAGATAAGTAAAATAATGAACAAAAACAAGAAATGCATTCCACTGTTTCAGTGTTCCAACACCTGAAAAAAATTCAGTAGATGATAGAACTTTTGAATGCAAAACCTCTTTGAGTCACAAACAGTTTGGTAAAACGAGTATTGTAAGGACTGTAATACACGCTTGTAATAACAACTTTTCTTTAGCTAGTTCTGTATTAGACACAGGAGATAGCAGATGGATCAATCTCTAGTTCCTGGGAATACATAATTAAGGAATTATTACTGAGCATAATATTGACATGTCATCAAAAAGATATACACATAGTCCACAAAGTTATCTGCCATAATCCATAAACAATTAAAAAAATAATAATATTTAGCCAAACTAATGACATATCAAAGGAGCTGCCCATTCTCAGAGAAGCAGAAAAAAGAGGCTGCTCTTTGGATTCAAAGTGGGCTACCAAAGAATGAACTGTGCAGTGGATCACATGAATCAGCCACATTCTTGACATACATGTACTACACTGGACATTTAGCATCTTAAATAATTTATTAATCCTGATCAGCAACAAGACTTGACTGGCTTTCATAAAAAAGTGATTTTTTTCCCCCACGTATAGACAGCGAAAACACCAGATTGACAGTGGGATTATCCACTAGTGAGTATTTAGAGCAGAACTGCTACTTCCTCATACACCAAACACTGTTGGATAAACAACATGGAGTTCCAAACAAACATAACAAGAAAGTGAAAAATGTGGTACTCCTACATGATACTGTTGAGAGGGGTTTGAGGGTTGTATTGGTGTAATATTATAATTGGGCTTCCAACCATGGGCCGGTATCTGTGCAGCGGGGTGTGACAGTAGGGGGTAGCCTTTCACAACACGACCCTGTATCCAAGGAGGGCAAGACCTAGTCACCCATAGGTGATGCCTCGTGCCTGGAATGCCACAGAAACCAAGAAGATTATTGGGCCTGTCAGATTGGCAGATTGTGGGTTACTGCAGGTTAAGGGTTTCAGGAGCTCCTCAGGGATGTAGCAAACTATCCTCCCAAAAGGACAGAACTATTCGACAGGCTGATCTTGTTCCCCTGCTGCTTTTTAAGTATTCAGACTTTTTAGGACTGGGATATTCATTTCTTAGTCCTGATTGTTCTTCAAAATGTTTGCTTTCACCAAACTGTAATTTCATCTTCTTGATGTCTCTGCCATTTTTATTCCTTTTAGTATTATCATAAAGCTCACCGATACCATACATTTGTACTTCAGTCAATTGTCAACAACAATATAGCTCCATGGTCCTGTATGGCGCTATAACAAATTTCAATTTTCATTCAATACTAAAGAGAAACATTCTGTTTCATTAAAATCTGGCTGTACTACAATGTTTTGAATTACACAGAATTCAATAAATGGGTTGCATTTTTTTTTTTTTTTTTTTTTTGGGGGGGGGGGGGGGGGGGTGCCCGGTGTTTTTACGAATATGCCGTGACAGAGATGCAGATTCATATTCATTTGCAATCATTTAAACAAAGTAGGAAAAATTTCCTTCAGTCCCCTGCCTCAACTAATTTCGCCAGCCACCCTACACTACCCTACCCTTCTTCTTACTACCTAACTTACACAAGGATGCACATATACACATGCACTATCCTTGGCAAGTGGTGGGGTATGGGGGGGGGGGGGGGGGGGAGGGCAATGGAAGTCTTACCCACAGTAGGGAGGGGAGGGCAATGGAAGTCTTTATACCCACAGTAGGGAATGTAAAATCTAGCATCAAACATTACAGCTCTTGTATTGCTGTTTTGTTTTGTCGGGGGTTTTTTTGCTTTCTTTCCAAAAGTTATCCCTTCTTCTAATGTCAAATCCTACCACCCGATACGGCGATAGCATTTTATAGCATGTACAAAAATCAATTCTTTTTTTATCCCGGACAGTAATTTAATTTCTACCGTCACTCCTTCTTCTGCAATGCTCTGGTATTCAGAACTTTCAAAATCTTCCTAGAAGAGGTGCAGACAGACGTCTGCAGACGTTTTAGCAGACAGAATATGGCACAACACGCAAGTTGCAGAAGCATGTATCACACAATTTCTCACCTAGGTTGGAGATCATGAAGTTCCGTGGAGGCTTGAGAACTCTTCTGGCATAAGCCGACCTCAAACAATCCAGCTGCTGTTCCGTTCCCTTCACAAAAATAGTCCAAGGTTCAAAACTTCCCAAGTAAGATATCCCTCGAATGCTGTCGGCCAGAGGCTTATTCCATACACTGTGCTTGTTTTCTCGCTGCAATTCTTTGAAAAGCTCCTTGCCATTTCTGGCCGTATGCCGGTGATGTGCGGTGTTGGACGAAGCATCGGTCTCTCCGCCCGCCGAGGGTTTGGGCGGGACTGGTGAGAAGATGATGGCTATCGAGTCCGGCGCTATTGTCACATTTTTACTCACTTGTTTGCGGTCTCTGGTGGGCGTTTTCTGAGTAGTTGGATACGAATTCATGATGTCTCAGCGTCTCTAACTAGTAATGGCGTAGAGAAGTCATTTGAAAACAACAATAACGCAAGAGAACATTCAGGTACTCAAACTTTTAGCAGCATCCCGTATGGAGTGACTATCTATCTTATCTTGCCACGCTAAGCGCGCTTGTTTTGTTTCATTCACAAGCGAGCGAGCCGAGCGACTAGCTAGCTACGAGCTCGGTGCCTTGTATCGATATATCGGTACGGTTCCCTTCAGTTCTTAGGGCACACGCTTAGCAGCGATCGCCCATCACGTGTAAACGCACTGATGAGTTGCGGGTATGAACAGTCCCATCTGATACTAGTACATGTACTACAGTATGCGATCGACCGCAAGCTCTTGATTGTTGCCGAGGGATGCGCGAGTGGAATGGCTTACCATAGAATGGGTACGTGGCGAACGAGTGCGTACCCTCGATCCCGCGCGTGCTCGTGTCCGTGCGTGCTGCACGACCTAGGGGGTTTAACAGTCGCAAGAAAGTTGCAATCAATTGCAACTCCACAAAATCTATTGCAAATCCTGCAAAGAAAGATGCAATCGATTGCAAATCAATTGCAACTTTGCAATAAATCTATCTATTGCACACTAAGTTTGCAATAGAAACTCGACTTTTTTGCAACACCCCACTATAGAAAAGGGATATTTGATTGAAGGGGTGCTACTCTTTATTCGGACGTGTCCTTGATTTCTCTGTAAGGATTTCGGTCATAAAAGTTCGAACTGCGACTGAAACTCATGCTGTGCAGTGGTAGACACTTGGCACATCTTGTTCCAGATCAAGGGCACAGTTTTAGTATTTGACTCCTTTTTGGGTCTGAAACATGGCCGGTGCCACACTTTCAGAAGGGGGGGGGGCACTTTTGGTGCCACTTCCGGGGTTTCATCGGCCAACAAGCAACAAAAACAAAAACAAAAACAAAAAGGGTCTTCAGGTGCTTCAGCCCAACTTTTGCATGGTGCCACTTCCGGGTTCCGGGTTTCTTCAGCTGAGAGAAAGAGACCATTCCGTTGTATGGTGCAAGAAAGTGCCCCGGCCCCCTGGTTCCGCCAGCCCTGTGAAAAGAAATGTGAATGTTTCTGGGCTCCATCATTTTGCTCGGCCAAAGATACCAAAATAACACAATGTCATAAGATCTCAATAGTTTAATTTGGTTGAAAAGGGTAAATTTCTAAGCAAAAATACAAAATAAAATCTGCGGGGTTTTGATATGCTTTCCTTCCTGTATCGAGAGACAACTGGGACAAGATCATTAGCACAAAACAAAGAAACAAAATAGAGTGAGGACTGCCACAATGGAGTTCTTATTTTTAGTTTCTAATTGCATCTTCTGATTCATCGTTTTACCGTGATCATATAAACACTTCTGTTCTGTTGTATCTCTGCTATCGGTTATTGCGCGTGTAAGGTATTTTTGAAATGAGACTCTCTAATAATTGTAAGTGAAAACAACTTATCAAAGAAAGAATAATGAGATATTGGTCAATTTCCAAAGTTCTGTCTCCCTTGTAACACGAGTCACTCACATTACTCCTCTCATCACAAAATTTCATTACAATGTATGTATCGTCGTTGAGTATAGGCCTATTGTGTGGAAGATTTGTCAGACAGAGAGAAAGTCTATTGTGAGATGGAAATAAGCACCCTACATGTTAGGGGTACTTGCATGAAGAATGAAAAGGAAGTCATAATTGCTGAAAGTAACAGGGGAATGTAGGCCATATAGTTGTAATAGTGCAAAAACATGATACAGTAAAGCTGTTTCAGTTATGTGTTGACATAGTGTATGCTGTTTTATCGTCATCGATATGGATTATCACTGATTTTTTTGAGTTATTATTAGTTATAACGATTTATACTAATGTCAATAATGAACATACAAAAAACATCGTCTATCACAATGTTTTTGTTATCATATTTTATGATAGGCCTATATTGATGATGACCATCATTGTAATCTTCACCATCACCATCACCGTCACCGTCACCGTCACCGTCACCGTCACCGTCACCGTCACCATCACCATCACCACCACCATCACCATATCATCATCATCATCATCACCACCACCACCACCACCATCATCATCATCATCATCATCATCATCATCATCATCATCATCATCATCACTAACATCGTCGTTGTACAGTGTATAAATTGAAAAGAAGGGAAAGAAAGGAAAAGGAAGACGTGAGGGCGTTTTCACTACGCGCTGGCAAAGCCCGAAACTTCTCGACAAAACTTTCTACTGGAAAAGGCTCATGCGTATGTGCTAGAGCGCCATCAGCGTTGTGTTTACAAACAACATGGCGTCGTCTGCAAGTGAATGCGGAACTTCGAACCCTCAAAAAAACGGGACAGATAGTTCCGATTTAGATCCTTCCCAGTTCAGAAAGTATACATTCCCGACAGAACAAATTCCAAGGCTTGATGTGTCAGACCCCAAGATTGAAGAGTATGTAGCAGAAGGAGTAAGTATGATTACTATGCTCATATATAATTGACAATCTTGAGTGTGTTGATGTCTGTGCGTTATCTATGACGTACAATGTGTGTTGGAGTGAAGCTGAAAGTCGCAGCTACGCTACCTAGCTAGGTAGGTGTCGTGTCATTAGTGCAGCAGGATTTCCCGCAAGTGTTTGCCCGTGTCAGCCGCCTGTGGCTGGCCTACGTGATCGCGTGATAACTCGCTGACGCACTAGAGCCGAATTTGGACAGAAGCCAAGTTCACAATTACCCATGCTTCATAAGGTCATACACAACTTCTACCATGTCAACTCAACTGTCTTCTTGTAGAATATTGTAAGACTAGTAAAACTGAGTAACACCCTAGCTAGAACAGCAACTTGCCATAATTTCAAGGGTCCTCTCCTGCCTTCACTTTTCTAGTTCTACATGTTAAATAAAATGTTCTATCTTCATTTTTGCCATTGTACATGGCTAACACAGTTATATCATTTTACATTTACAGACCACAGTTAGTTTGATTGTCTTTTTAAGTGATCTTTATTTCAAATGTAATTGCAGTAGGCCCTACCACTCGTTCCATGCTGACAGTCTGGAAAGACGCGAGGTCCGGAATAGATATACCAGATCATATCTTGACACTGAACAGTAGTAGGCCCCTAGATTATATCTAGAAAACTTCTTTAGTTAGATGTTAGACTTAGAACACATCAAGATCAAGCCCTACTCGAGTAAATTCTTGGTGATCCACGATCCACTGAGCGCAAGCTCTGTCATGACTTATGTGCATGTGAACCTGACTATACTCCTATCTCGGCAGTCTTTATATCGCTTTGTTGATTATCACTTTCTGCAAAAATACATGAGAGATAGGGTCTGGCAGATATTAATCATATTCTTAGTGACAACTGTATTATTATTATTATTAACTGATTTAAACAGAAAGGTGGAATTGAAAAGAGTATCTCTCGTGGCATTGTCAATTGTTGACAGCCTTCTCTAGAAGGTTTTACAAAGATTTTTCTTTGTTGCATTTTGTGTTCGGGTCATAAATTATTGTTTCACAACAGTGATGTTGCCTTTTTACCATATATCAATAGAGCCAATACATGATTATGGACATACACCTATTGCACATAATGTTTTTCAAAGCAGATCTATGCAATAGTATGGTTTGTTTGTGGACAGATTCATACACTTTTAAAATAGGTTTCCAGTTTCAGTACTTCATAATCTAGAGGCTGTACCACTGATAGTTTAACATACTGTATGAGCCATGTATTATTAGCCATCAATACCTGTAGTCTGTTCATGTTGCAGGGTAACTGTGACCAGCCATTGTAGGATTTCCGATCTGGTAAGGAGTAGTATCGCAGTTAAATTTATGCACTTGTCAATGTAATGACTCACCCCACTACCCCCGGACATGGGTGCGTCATTTCCTCGTTTGGTCCGTCAAATTTGTGACCCAGGTGTTCGTCATTTTACCAGCTTTGTCCGTCAAATTTTTGACCGAGGGGTGCATCAAAATCCCATCATTGTCAGCCAAAATTTTGACCGAGGGGTGCGTCATGGTACGTCACTTGGCTATGGAAAATAACACGCATTATTTTGAACTGAGGGGTGCGTCATGGTACGTCACTTGGCTATGGAAAACTGTACGCATTTTGGCACGCTACCAGTACCGGATACACATACCGCGAGTGAAATTACAGTGAGTGCTTTCCCGCGGCAAGTGAAAATCAAAGTCAGGAAGCGTTTTGGAATAAGAGGGAAAGCAAATAATTTGAAAGCCACCCTTTCTCTTTACATTTTCCCTCCAACAAACCCATGAAATCATGCATACTCAATCTCAAACCAGGGACTGTTCAGCGATGTAACAACTTAGTTCAACCCTTACTGTCGAACACTTAGTGCCTATTGCATATTGCGATGCAACACCAACACACATTGCTATCGAAGAAAGTTCGTTTACATTCCAATACAATGTGCGTCTAAATAATGTTCTGTGGTGACAAAGGCGAATATTTGACAGTAAAAGAAGCGGCAGCAGAAGAAACTGCCTGCCGCATGCCATTTTCTGCTAGCGGGATAGCCCGACCAGATGCACGACGCTGTTAGCTGTGCGAATCTCTACGTACAGCGACTAGGCTGTATGTAGTTACTCGCGGGAATGCCGTGGTGTGGTGTGTACCTGCGCTGCAGCAGTATGCATCTACCGCACTAGCAATGGCCGCGCACACACAGCGCATCTGCACACATGTGATTGTCATGTATGGATTGCATGCACAGAATACATACTATGATACTGTACTGTACGGAATATCGTAGCAGCAGCGTGATGTACGGTGAATGACGGTACGGTGCTTACAGGGCCATGGTAAGGGAAACTTGCCGAAACTTTTACAGATTATGTTTATGAACCAACAGAAAATGAAATTGCTTGAATAAAACGTATGCAAAAATCGTTTCAGTATTTACGGGGGTGCGTCAAATGTACCGAGAATGTCCGTCAAAAAAGTGACCGAGGTGTGCGTCACTTTCAACTTGTTGCCTGTCAAAAAAGTGACTGTGGTGTTTGTCACTTGCATCGTTTTGTCCGTCAAAAAAGTGACTGTGGTGTCCGTCAAAAACCCCGTGTGGTCAGTCAAAAAATGACCATGACGCACCCATGTCCGGGGGTAGTGGGGTGCGTCATTACATTGACAAGTGCATTATTCTTATATACTAAAAAATGTGTCAGTTTGAATACTTACCAATGTACGCTGGTATTCCAATTATTGACAAGAGGAGTCGCGGGACGTTATTAGTCCGTTAATAGTCAATTTCTGTCTATATCGATGACTTTAAGTGATTCGGTCAACAGGGATCTCTGAGATCGACATATGCTCACGAAGACGGGATTTGAAACCTCTGCGCTTGCGCGAGTCGGTAGCACTGTAGCCTTTTTGAACAGGCACTCTTGCTGCGCGACATTGTGTGGCGCCCTATCACTCGCTGGGAGCTGGTGTGGGCGCGTTTCACTCGAACCCTTTCGCTCGCCACGACACAGCGCACAGCAAAAGGGCCTGGTTCAAAGACTAAAATCATCGCGACTCTCATGCGTTGTTCATATCGCCAATGCGTAAAGTGCCACGCAAAGGTTGCATCGAAAGCCAAAGCATGAACGGGAGGTACATGTATATGTAGATGATCTCGTAGAAAAATGTTTTTAAATTCAAGACTGCATGGGATAAATGTAGAAATTATCAAGTGAACGTTTCGTGTGAATTAGGTAAGAAACGTACGTACATTATAAAAGTAAGCATTTTGTTGGTAAATTGTGACCCTGCACCTCAAAACAAACAAAAAGTCGCCAGACATGAATTTTTAGTTAAGACCATATTCTGAAAGAGCAGACTTTAAGCTTTAAAATGATGTATAACTCAAATCAAATGGACTCTCCTAACCTATCTAAATATTGGAAAGAAAGCACAAACTCAGGAAAAGTGTGAACTGAGAAAAGAGGCTCTGAAGTGCAGTGCCTATTCAAGCGCTTAATCTTTACCAAACCGTGCTGGCTGTGTGATGAATGGGACAAAAAACAGGAAGTAAACCACCGGAGTAACAACAATGAAGGGATTATCAGATTAAACTGAAATTAAGCATGCCTCATTAACACATTCTGTCCATAATTAATGCCAACTTTCAAAGCAGTAGCACTATCCTTTCAAAAGTTATTAGAGTTGAAAGTGAAGAGTGTGGACAAGGTTTTTCAGAAATGAAAAAGGGATTCTAAAGACACACCTAATCACACTATTCTACCAAAAATGTTCAAGAGAAACTGCTAAAAAACACACTTTCCTGCCTGTTTTATGATACCAAATTTTAGCATGATGTAAAAGAAGACCCGCTCTTTCAGAAAATGTGAAAAAGTCAAGTTTGGCTAGCTTGACCCATTTCACTTATTTTCAGTCCTGGCGCAAAATCAGTGTGTGCGACTTTATGTTTGTTTTGAGGTGCACGGTCACAATTATGAAACTTGTAGTTGCACGAAAGTTTGTGTTGCTTTTCCACTTACAGAGATAGCACTCTTTTGACTCAGGGCGTTCCCACAATATAACTGTGTACAAGGAGTGCCCTGGGGTTAGTTGCAGGATACTTATGCATATGCAAGGGGAGGTCTGAGGTAAAGCACATGCATATTGATGCAAATTAATGAAATAGATACATAATTTTTCTTATGCTTTAGTTTTATTTTGTCAGTGTGCCTTGCAAGAAATACACAACACATAGGGGGGGGGGGGGGGGGGGAGGGGCGCTGTGGCATAGTGGATAAGACTCCTGACTCCCAATACCGAACTATGGAATGCTACATGTTCCTTCATAATGTGTTGACACTCATTTATATGTCATGACAATTTTTCTGAAATACTGGAGATATGAATTCTGGGAGAGCAGACATTTTGATCACAGATTGTAATAGATTGTAATGTTGCAACCTTGACAATTGAGACAGCCGCTAGTACAAAGAAATTAAAAGATCAATGTTCAAGCTTTGTCATGGCTGAGTTGGCATGCATGCGACTGATAATGTTTGCCTACTGAAATGTACATGTAGAATGAACTACTAGATGTCAAAGGGTCACTTTATATCAACACATTTGTGCTATCAGCTTCCTTTTCTCTTGGCTGTGTCCCGTTCATGCCAAGAAGCAAATTGTATGTGTTGTGGGAGTGTTACATGGTGCTTGACACAGGTACAGAATCAGTCTTGCAGACTTGAAGTCCTGAGGTGCACTGATGATAAATTATGAGGCTGCTTGCCCTCAGCAAAGTTCACCACAATGAACAGTGTTTACATACCTAAAGTACAGTACATTTGTATCTTTATATTGTTGTATTCAAATTTACTACAAGAACCATTTGAAAGAGATAAATGGAATTGTTTAGGCCAACTAAAACGCAAGAATCTAATTCACCAAGCAACTAATGAAAGCGAGTAGGATGAAGATGGCAACTAGAGCTCTGAGATGTATACCTAACACAGAATGATGAAAACAAAAACAAACAAACAAACAAACAACAACAACAACAACAAAAAGATGTGGGGATGCAGTGAATGAACACATCTGAATATGAAAGGAATGAAGGTGATGAGAAAAATAGTGTAGAGGTCAAGTGGGAATAGATGACAACCTAGCGACCTATACAAACTGAATTAATACTAAACCAAAAACTAAAAAAAAAAAATCATCTTTAAAAGCTGTCTTACAGTATCTTCTTTACATTTGCATATTCTTGTATACATTGCAATTCTGCAAATACTATATATGTCATTCAGTAAGTTTTTGGCAGACATTTAGAAAAAGAGATAAACTGCCATTTTGGTGTAATGAGGAAACAGCTAGACAATGTTCTCTTCCATACCTGTGGCCCTGTGTATGGTTAGAGGTCCTCACCTCGTAACATGGTATGGTAAAAGAGAAGATATGGCTCATGTATCCAACATTCACAGCAGGCAGTGTTACAGGTATTCCAAGGAGTTATCTTACCTAATGTGGAGGAAAAATGTCAAGGCTCCAGGGGTGTTTGTTTGTTTGTTTGTTTTGCTGTTGTTGTTTTTGTGTGTGTAAGATTGGCCAAAGTGTCATGCAGTACAAAATATATTATCTGAATGCAACTAACATTTTGTATGTATGACATCCCCGTACATTATACATTTCATGGACATAAAGCTAACTCAATCATTTTTTAACTTTGCATATCCATGGCTAATTGTTTTGTTTTGTTTTTTTTCTTTATTGTAAGATTTAAGGTCTGAAACCAAACTACACAGTCAAGATATGTCATCTGTCTAAAGTCATGTAAAGTGAAGAACATTCTTATAATAAATTGATGTCAAATTTGGATGAATTGAATGATCGTATGTTGTACATAGTATGGCTGAGATATAAGTTGAAAATAGATAGTAAAATATGGGAGATTATGATTTTTTTTCTGCCAGCTCATAAATGTTCATGAAAGAAATTTGACAAGGTTTATTGTGTGTGTGTGTGTGTGTGTGTGTGATATGAATGTAGTGCAATAAACATACTGACCTGTAATGAACAACAACATTTAATCACTAAATTAGGCATGTTTATTTTAACTAATTTAATGGAAGCAAAGGTATAAATATTTAAGCCTTATGCATTTAAAAGGTATCATTAATCAAGCTAAATGCCAATGACTATGACAATAGTAACATATGAAGGAGAAAGGAGGTAACACACATGCTCTGTTTAAGATAGGATGTTACAAATTATTAAATACAGACATTTCGAAGACTGCTGTGTGACCTGCTTATTCTTTTCTCTATTTTTCTTCAGTACAGTACAGAGTAGGGATCAGAGGGCTTGTGATGGTCTGTCATTTCATATCATTTCAAATCTCTGTCATTCCATCCAAAGCCCTCCCTACCCCCACTACCCCCACACGCTCGTACATGTACCCACCTTCCCACAATATACAAGGTAACTTTACTACGTCAGACAAGTTGAGATTGCATTATCCAGGCTGTTATGAATCAGCCAGTTGCTGAAGCCTGTCATTGCAAAGATCAAGTCCTTTTTCTCTGTCAGTGTGTAGCAGATAGTTCCATCTTCAGGATGTCATTAGTTCGATATCAACTTCAATGTCACAGCAGCCGTAACAGCTGTATACATGTCTTGTGGTCATCACATCTATTGATCATCATAAAAATGTACCTGTCACATTACGTAGTGAGGATTGCTCGCTGCCAGCTTTATATGACGGTTTTCATGCATCAAGAGATGAAGAACCAAGCACTAATGATGTGTGGTATTGTAGAGTTGGTATGGACTGCAAAAATGTTTTGCTTGTGCTTGAGAATATCATCATGGACTGTAAATTTAGATCTGTGATATGTGTAAATGTACATTCATGTTATCGATTAACAAGATCACAAGTCCTCTCTATTGTCCACTGTCATTATTTTGCATCAATGTTGTTTTAGTAGCTCTTTTTCAAAGTTTCAGGGAAGAAGGTGTCTCCTCTATATAGTGACCACATAGAAATTGCAAGAGCATGGGGCTTTGTTTTATGATATTCATGTAGAGCAGTTAGAGATCTTTACAATACCCGTCATCCAAATATGTGGTGCATAAGTTGGATACCCTAGGGCCCGAATTCACGAAGGTGGTACAAATGAAACCATCAGTCATTTCGTAGATGAAATTATTATTTTGTAACGAAATGACAACATTTTGAAACTTCTAATGAACATTTCGTGCACGAAATGATAATTTCGTTAACGAAATGGTCATTTTGGTGATGAAATGATCAATTTCGTAACGAAATATTCCATGCGACACTTGGCGCTCCCTGGTTTTTGTCCATGGTTTAAACCATGGTTTCATTTGTACCACCTTCGTGAATTCAGGCCTATTGTCTAATTGTATTCAAAAGTTGACAAATTTTTCACACATCCTGTAAACAAATAAAACTCTTTATCTTCACAGAGACCAGTGGTTATAACAGGTAGCAACCTGGTTCAGACGGCACTCAAGTGGGATCTGAACTATCTGGAGAAAAACCTTGGTGATGGCAAGTTCAACGTGTACATCTCCAAGAACCACAAGTTCATGTACTACGACAACAAGAAGTTGAACAAGGAGCAGAAGTTTTCACCAAAGTCTCGGCTGACGGAAATGACATTTCCAGACTTTATGAAACTGTTGGAGAAGAGTGATGGCAAGACGGACAAGTGAGTCAAACCAGAGAGTGAATGTTCGCACCATGCTTTCTGTGTGCGCCACGTTCCGTCAGCCGCAACTCAGTCGACGGTGTGCCAGCTTTGCATATTTTGCTCATATGCACAACCACACATAAACCGACAGGACTGATAAATCTCAACATTCCATGGCTTATTGAAAGGTCATAACCGTAGCTTTGTTGTAAGATTTACATCACAGAAAAGCTTGCTATTTTCTGTACACCTTTGCTGTACTGTATTTCTAGTAGTAATGCTAAATGGCCTTGAAAAACAATGTTTTGTGAGAGCGCTCATGCGTTGCAGGCTCAGTATAATGTGGCACATTGTACCCTGGGGTTTACACCATGGCACGCAACAGTTAAAGAGACGGGGCTCTAGTTAGGTGATCCGAGTATCCTTCGGATCACCTTCTGTATCTGTACTGATTCTTTCTTTATTTCTCCTCAAAAGTTGTGCAGAGGTTAGCTCAGAAAGTGCATTACCTATCAATATCAAACTTATACCATATATGTATCATGTCGCAAAGACGACAGCGCAAGTAAAATCATAGTGATCAGTTGACCGTGATGTCACTATGACGTCATTATATGAAAACACATTTTCATGCATATCTCCTTAATGGAATGAAATATTTCAATGAAATTTACGTCACATATATTTCAAGTCAAGTGGATTCTACTCATTTTCTCAAAATTCATTTTTATCTCAAAACGCGCGCGTACGCGCGCGTGGAAATATTTGTATGCTCAAAACGAGCTCAAAAATTTTTTTGCACACGTTTCAGACCATTTCGAGCATTTTTTGAAAAATTGAAAAAATTGGACGGACGCGTACGCGCGCGCACATATTCGCACACACAGCTCATATGCAATAGAAATTTTGAGTTTTTTCACACTGATCGGATGTCCAAAATGTCAAGAAATATTTCTACCAAGTTTCAAGTCGATCCGACTCAATATGACGTCATACAGGCCCGTCAAATTCAAAATTCCGCGCGTGCGTCAATAGGGATACACAGTGCAACTATGCCAAAAAACCGCCAATTTTAAATCGGATTTTACTCGTCAGGATGGACGGTGACCCCCCATTTTCTTGACACATTCTGAAAGCTGATGAGTTGTACATATCAATTCATGGGTTGGTTATGCTGACAAAATGATTAAAAGATATCAAATTTCTTAATAAAGTTAAAAAAGTAAATTTTCAAAATGACATCATCAAATTTCAAGTTTACTCGAGCGTATCTCACCTATCCTTTGCCAATTTTCACCCAAATTTCAATATGTTGTAGCTTATGAAATGTTCTTTCATTAATGTAAAAACATAATTTTGATTGGATGACGGCATCACCTCGTAAAGATGGATTGAAAGTAACCTTGTCAAATTTGACCAGTTTATGTGTAATCTCTATGGGAGTGCAGTTTTTATGGAAATGAAAATTGACATTCCTATCTTTATCGAGAGCTAGCTCAGTTATGCTTCGGTGAATTTCTCCAAGATTTTGATATGTTGTTGCTGAGACTTTGGGCTATCGTAAATGTGCCCTTCGTTTTTTCATACGATGTAGGGATTATGTCAAAAAACTTACTTGAAATTAAAGTTTATCTTCGATGTATTGAAATATTTCTTTCTTTTTGCAACTTTATGTGCAATAACTCAAGAAAAACATACCCTATCACCACCATATTTTGCACATGTTTAGTTCATGTCACGAACATCATTTCATAAAATAACAACTACTTGATCAGACGCCATCTTGGGTATGTAAATTAGAGTCAAAGGTCATAGATGTTTCATCCTGTATCTTGGTGAATATATGTCCTATCTTTCCAATATTTTGCACACGTAAAGACCATGTTACAGGGATCATTTCACAAATTAACCACTTTTTGCTCAGATGCCATCTTGTCTGTGCAAAGTGGGGTCAAAGGTCATATGTACTTCTTTTTCTATCTTCGCTATGACGTGTTATCTCTATGGGAGGGAATTTTTTAGATGTGAAAATTGACATGACTCTCTTTATCGAGCACTATCTTACTTATGCTCCGGTGAATTTCTCTCAGATTTTAATATGTTGTAGCTGAGACTTTGCACTATCAGGACTCGAATCATTGATTAAAAAAAAATCGGATCACCTTAATTTGTCAGTGATGACAAATTACAATCTCTAGTTCTGTAATTTGTATTGTCCAAAATGCTATGCTTATGCCTCGACCATGAAGTGTTGCCAGTGGCGTTATGTTTTCAGGTTGTCCATCTGTCTGTCCCGCCTGTAATTGATCTTGTGGATGACATAATTTAACTCTTTATGTGCCACGCTTGCATGCCCGACTCGGTCGACGGTGTGCCAAGTTCGCATATTCTGCTCAAACCCACAAACCTGCCCAAACCGATCAATAAATCGTCAAATGCCACAGTACAATGAAAGTGTTTCTTGCAGTTCCATTCCTCTCACATGTAGCTTGCATTTTATGTGGTGATTGACTCTCAAACAGCGTTCCCTAGTGGATTTGCGAGTAAATTCTGAGTTTCAGTCACTGTTTTGTGTGCAAATGTTATGCCTCTATAATAATGCAGCTACTGGTCATTTGAAAGGAAAACAATCATAGATTTGTCATGCAGTGTATATCAAAGCAAAGTTTGGGAAATTCTCTATAATTTTGCTCATTCATGTTGTGGGTAACAAAATTTTATAAAAGTTACGTAGATTTGAACAATGAAATGCTTTCCAAAACACGACTATGTCATAGTCAATAATGTGGCACACACGGGGTCTACACCTTGGCACATAAGAGTTAACAGAATCGTTTGGCGCATCCAGATGAAGTCCACACATTTCATGTAGTTTTATACATGTGCAGTTTCATATTTGTGGGATAAGATGTGATTGACAAAATTCTGACATGCCAATCTTGTGAGTTTTTATTTTCTTGTGATCACCATTTTGTTGTATTTGACTGCCAGGATATACTTACAGCAGGCACTGAATGACACAGTAGGCCCCAACATTGTGGAGGACTTTGTGAGGTTCAGCTGGCAATGGGTGACGGGCTACCAGAAGAGGAACAGCTGGGGGCCACTCACTTCCAACTTACTCCTCATCTCAATGGAAGGTGAGATACTTTCCTCCGCAAGCCTCTCTTCTTTCATCTCCTTTCAGTTCCTATGTGTGCTTCTGCTATGATGAGACAAAACTCTTCATGATGAACTGCCATTTGTGTACATGTAACCTCCACAAATAGTAGAGGAACCTTTGATTTTGCTGTCAAAGTGACAAGTGCTTGCTCTTTGTGCAATATCTTTTCTCTGAAATATTCACAAGTTAAAGACCCTGATATGCAGTGAGGTGCTAGTTATTTCTTGGGTTACTCTTTACTTTTGAACTCTCTGAAGTTTAAAATGAAAGATGAATAACTCTGACAGAAGAGATAAAAAAGAAAGAAAAAAAAAAGTGAGAACAGTGACCTTTAAATGGTAGAATGTATGTTTCATGCAAATAACCCTTTTTGATTTTTTTTTTCTTTCGTAGATCAGTTCATTATGTTTCTTTCAAGGGGTTTATTAAGACAGATCTATATTAAATACATTTATCTTTTTCCCAATCTCTCACCATACATTTTTTTTTCTCTCTCTCTGTTTCCCACCCTGATATAGGCAATGTGACACCAGCACACTATGATGAACAAGAGAACTTTTTTGCTCAGGTCAAAGGTTACAAGCGCTTCATCATGTTCCCACCCAGCCAGTTTGGATGTATGTACCCCTATCCAGTCCACCATCCCTGTGATCGGCAGAGCCAGGTAAGGGTCTTTCTCGTCTTTTTCATCATACTTCTCAGCCTGTCGTAGATGCATGCACACAAATCTTTGCTAGATTTCCTGCGTTGTGGAGTATTAGTAGTATCTCGCCAGTGATGATATACAAGGGGGAAATGGATTGTAGATTTTTGACTACAGAACAAGCTTAGTTGGTGGGATGTTTTGTATGTGTACACAACAATCACATATGAATTGAATGTGGACTTTTTATGGTCTGATATATCACAGATTATCTTCACTCCTGGACTGGCAATTCAATTTAAAGAATACACTGTAAAACAAGGAATGTTCACATGCATTTTAATTTTGCGAATTTCGCAAGCGGCAACATTCGCGAAATTAAAATGCACGCGAGAGTTCTTGCCTACACAACATGCATTGGATGCCAGTAGTACTGTAAAACATGATATATTCGCGGCATGAAATTTTCGCGAATTGGAGCCGACAGCCTTTTTCGCGGCATGAAATTTTCGCGAATTGCCACTGGCGTTCAATGCATGTAGTGTAGACAAAAACTTTCGTGTGCATTTTAATTTTGGGAATTTTGGCGCTGGCGAAATTCGCGAAATTAAAATGCACGCGAAAATTCCTTGTTTTACAGTATCGATATGTCGCGAAAATTTCATGCTGTGATAAAGGCCGTCGGCTCCAATTCGCGAAATTTTCATGCCACGAATATATCATGTTTTACAGTACACTTTATGTTCAGCGATTTTTCAACATGTTTCTATTAAGTCAGTAGTTCAAATGGTAACTCACACAGGCATGTTCATCGTTTTAGGGGGAAAAAAGTCAATAAAAGAAGTAGCTTCTTTGAGAACTTTTGCATATATTGGCCCATACATTGTATGTGTTCCTAACTTTCTGATTCTAGACCCCTCTTATTAAAAGTGCCTCTTAACCCTTCGAAGACTTGTCCAGATTTTACTTGTTCAGGTGTCTGTGGGTAATGAATGCTATAGCGATATCTGCTCATCCTCAATGGGTTAATATGCTTACCACCAGGTGGACTTTGACAAACCAGACTTCAAGAGATTCCCCAGATTCAGAGAAGCCAAGGCTGTAGAGGCAGTTGTCGGTCCAGGAGATGTCATCTACATTCCTATGTACTGGTGAGTTCGTCAGAATTATGAATAAAGTATCAAGTCATCAATTGAAATCCAGGAGGACATTAAAAAACCCATAGATTTTGCAAAAGAGTTAGTACCCATGTATAATGCAGCTATTAAAGGGATGGTATAGTTTTGGTTGAGATGGGGATTCAGGTTTCCAAATTTCTTTTGTGAGATAAGGAGAAACCTTATATTGAATATGAAAGAGCATATAATTCTAAGAACAATTCAAAGTTTATTTGGTGAAAATTTGTTTTGAAATGGCTCAGATATCCAAAACAAAGTGATCCTAATAAAAGGTGTGACCCACCTTTTATTAGGATCGCTTTGTTTTACTTTGGTTTTGGATATCTTGGCCATTTTAAAACCGATTTTCATCAAATAAACTTTGAGTTCCTATTCAAATTGCATGCTCTTTAACATTTCATAGAGTGGTTTCTAGGTATCTCGCAAAAAGTTAAAAGCTGAGTCCTCACCTCAACCAATATTATACCGTCCCTTTAATATGTTTCCTTTTTATTCTCTGAAAGTTCTGTTTTCTCCAAGATTTACAATAAAAAAGTATGTTGTAATACTGTTCCTGGGTATCGTTTTCAATACAAAGGAAGTATACATTTTGTAGGTATTGAAGATTTCCAGCTTATTCTCAAACTTTTGAAAGAGAGTGATGAAAGTATCTTATGCACTTCATCTTGCTTTCAGTAGAATACATTTAAGATTTCCTGAAGTTAGGCTGAGATAAAGATATTGATTTCTAAATGGTTGAGGGGGTATCTCATTGAGCTGCAAATGTTTGCGAGCATAGTGAATTCAAGGAATTTCAGGGTTCGTTAGCAGTTGTAATCAAATTCGCAAACAGTTTTCATTGTTGTAAATGGTTTTTGTTGTCGCAAAGACACTTTGAATATGTTCAAAATTTCTTTGCGACAAGAAAAACTGTTGGCTTCGTTCGCAAACATTCGCCACTCAGTGAGATACCCCTTTACAATCTAGAGATGCTTTGAGGAATTCAGGTAGCATCATGTCAACACGTTAAGTGTGATAATGCCATAACTGCATGAAAAGAAATGATATTTGAAGGCATTATCTGCGCAGTTAGTGCTGGATGAGAAGACTACCACAGTGTATGATGTCACATGCGTACAATGATATAAGGAAAATAAAAAGAGAATTTCACAAAACTTTACTTTTCGAATAAAGTGCACATTTCTTCGACTTGTTACTGACATATTTTAAAGGTAATATTGTTCCCCCTGCTTTCTGAAAGAGAAAAGTCGAGCATCCTTTTGTTATTTTGGAGAAAAGTGAAAATGTTTTGAATTTTCTTTATTCTTTCTCTGTATCATTATACACATGTGCCATCACAAGCTATTGTAGTCTTCTCGTCCAGCCGCGACTGAGAAGAAACTTAGAAAATTCATAACTTTTGAACGGATTGTCCAATTTTCCTCAAAATTTCACTGATGTGTTCTACTAATATTGCTGCATTCACAAAACCCACATGTCTATGAAGGTGAACTTGTCCTTTAACTCTTTCTGTGCCAGGGACCTTAGATAGTGTGTACAATGCTATGAGGTTCACTGTTCCATTTGCACTCAAAACACACTAAGGGTTAATGTACCTCTTTGTGGTTTCTCCATAGGTGGCATCATGTGGAATCCATCCTTCATGGTGGTGTCACCATCTCAGTCACTTTCTGGTTCAAGGTGGGTTAAACCTTATTACATTCTTCAGGCACTGCAACATTGGTACTTAAATGCCTTATCAAATCAGTGTCAGGTGCATTTTAATTACCACAATTACCTTTAATTCTAAAACTCTGTACCCAGTATAACCGGTTTATAGATATTCAAATGCTGAAGTCTGAAAGTCATCCCAGTCTCCTTTAAGATAGCTCAAACTCTTGAGGCCTGAATTCACAAAGGTGGTACAATGTTTGTCCATGGTTTAAACCATGGACAAAGGCCGTAGTTTTGTATGGGGCGCCAAGTGTCGCATGGCTGATTTTGTTACAAAATTAGCCATTTCATCGATGAAATGACTGATTTTGTATCGAAATTGGCCAAGCAACACTTGGCGCCCCATATGTTTGTCCATGGTTTAAACCATGGACAAAGATTGTACCACCTTCGTGAATTCATGCCCGAAAGTCCCTTTGTCTAGAGTCGGATCTTGTGAAGCTTGACATGCTCCTTCTGTAATGGCACACAAACAGGCACCTTGTTTGGCTGTACCTTATTCACTTGGCTCTAGTATGAACCATACTAACTTTGACAGTTCATTAAAAAAAAATCTATATATAATTTACTACTTCTACTACTTGTTCACTTCTTTGTCATTAGTGCCCTGTTGCACAAAAATTGAGATCAAACATAAGTCAGAAAATCAAACATAAGTCTCTGAATACTCAATTCTCATTAGCTGATACCTGATTTATGTTTGATTATCTGAGTTCTCTTTGATTGCATCATTTTATGCAACAGAGCCCAGGTCATTGTAAAAACAAAAAATGTCTAATACTCTGCTGTTTTTATGGTGCAGGCTGGAGCAACTCCAAAGCAAGTTGAGTATCCACTGACGGCCCAACAGAAGGTCTCCATCACAAGAAACATCGAGAAGATGCTGGGAGAGGTCCTCAAGGATCCTAATGAGGTTTGTCAATTTAATGGTCCTTTCTCAGAAGTCCTTGTTAGGGTTGTATGTTGGTTAAGCACTTGTCAGGGAGATTGGTCAGTTGTGTCTACCAGCTGCTCAGTTTTTAGGGTACCATTTGACTTTTCAGAGTGGGTACTCATTCCTCAAGGATAATGTTAAAAACTGCCCAACATCTGTACCCCTTACTGAAGAATCATGAAGATATGTTCACTTCTTGAAGAAACAAGTGAGATAATTCTAATGCACTCTCACTCCTAAAGGATCAGTGTTGAGGTGTTACTCTAGAATTCTAGTGGGGGGTGCCAAGGAGTTGCAAACTGCTCTGGAATCCCGTTGAGATTTGTGTGGTAGGTGCTCATGCAATGCTGTACTCAGTACAAGTACTCATATTAGTTTTCGTACTAGTGGTGGGCATTCGTTTTGCTTTGTTTTTTAGAACTAAGCATGTTTAGGAGTGCACATTATTTTTTTTTTCATAACTAGTGTATTCATTAGTGCTCATTCAGTTTGTTGTGTGTTGTATATCGACCAGCAGTGTGTGTTCAACAAATCCTTGTATTAGTAGCACATGTTGTATATTCAAAATTTTGTTTTCATGGTCGGCAATTTGCAAAAGTTCCATCCCGCAAAAAGAAAGAAAAAAAGAGTCTCATGTTCAGATTGCTGGTTTTTGAGTGAATGTCAATGGTATTGGTCTCTTCCTGTCCCTTGTTCCCACAGGTTGGACCCCTCCTTCATCTCATCGTTGATGGTCGCTATATCGATGAAGTAGACCCCATGCCCCCTACCAGCTAGCACCGGTAGTAAATGCCTACCTCAGTCATATCCCCACCCTCTCCCCATGGGGGGCTAAGGGTGAGATCCTGTGTCAACTGTCTCTCACGGACCTGCTGTGCTGGTTAGTGGTATGCGGGTGTTATCTGATTTGGGTGAGATTTCGTCCAGTTCTTGCAATGTTGGTGATGATTTATGAATCGAAAGAATGAACCTTGCTTGCATAGAGAGATTTGCATGATTTAGGTGACGGATTATAAGCAGTGCATCAGTCCAAATGAAACTCTCAATGCTCTGTAGGCCTATGATGTTTCCTGTAAATTGTCCCCCACAGCACTGGAGTATATTCATGTATGTTTATAGAGAAGCTTTGTCTATGTAGAATTTTTTTTTTTAATCACAAGAATTGCTGGACAGCTAGCAGTCAGTCATAAATTCCAACAAGATTGTCAGATCTATCTATTACTTGGTTGAGATGAGGATAGTGTACAGTTGTGAGAGAATGTTGCCTGTTTTGCAGAAAACAACAAAGATGTATTAGCAAAAGCAACAACCAAGAACAAGTATTTAGGAGTTAAGATGATATTCACTTCATGTATTTTTGCAGGCTTTATGTTTTCCTCATACATGTTTATCTCTACTTCTACGTTGTGCACTTTTAATAATCGTAAACATGAACAAGAACATTTTTTTTTTCTGAAGTATGTATACACTCTACACAGTTGCTTGCATATCATAGGCCAAATGGCATATGACAACTGTGAGATTCTATCCTTGACAACTTTCTGTTTAAAAGCATTTCTCAGAATTTATATGCAGTGATTATTTGCACAATAAGAACTACTGTAATTTATGATAATTGCAGGTGGGGACAATCAAAGAAACAGCTTTCTAGTTTATACATCATATACAATGATGTTTCAACATCTTTGCATATTACTGCATTATGCCTTGTGGTCCACATAAAATATTGGTGATGAAATACAGTAAACCTCGGATAAGTCGACGTCGAGTGAGTCGAAAATCACTTAACTCGAAGTAAAATAAAAAGTCCCGATTTTTCCCTATGTATATTCTCTAAGAAATATTTGGATAAGCCGAAGTACGAGAGTCGAATTTCGGATGTGTCGAAGTAAAACATTTAGTCCCTTTTGTACAAAATACACGTAGTTTACATCACTTGAGCCGAAGAAAATTTATCTGGCATTCTCATTACATTTAGAGGAGAACAAAAAAATCGGCATGTTGCAGAACCCCGTCCCTGACTTGCTGCAGTAAGCATGCACACTCACCGTACTGCTCCGCACGCATGTCGAATACATACACATCTGTACATGTATACACACAGCACATCGATCCATACTTTATCCATATACACACAGCACATCCATACTTTATCCATGTCAAGCCAGAACTCCTTGGTCAACCAATCGCTGCTTTAATATTTTGGTGACAGGCCAAGTAGGCGGAGCTTGTTTGTGCGTGCCCGGCTGGCTGTCTAGTTTTGTTCAATGGAGGTGGGATGGGCCTGGGAGAGTGTTTGTCTCAGGGTAGGTCAACAGAGATGGCTACCTATGTTGCACCATAGACATATAGCACATGCACATTGCCACATTAGCGCAGACATTCTCAGAACTACGTTTAACTACCAGTATTGATGCAAATTCCATGTTCAATTTAGAACAAGAACATTATCTTCGAGAACAGACAAATTTGAATGCAAACACACACAAGCACACACACACACACACACACACACACACACACACACATGCATGCAAATGTACTATAACAAATGTACATAACTGTGAGTCGAAAAAAAATCGACTCTCGCGAGAGTCGAAGTTCACTTAAGTCGACGCATTTTTGTCAGTCCCGAGAGCTTCGACTCATGCGAGGTTTACTGTAGTTACCATTGTTATGTGAGGTCTATAATCATAATAGGATTACTTTGTGAAATATCAGGTATTGTATCAGATCTCCATAGTTTCTAAGGAAGAAACAAGGACCCTATTGCTTTTGAAATAGATGCTCATGATGACAGTGATTGAAATGAAAGCAAGTAGTGGACAACAGATTGAAATCCCCAAAGTGCTGTCTTGTCACTGTGATTTGAAGTTACTTGTTCACTAGCTCTTAAATACAATTGGCCTAAAGTCAACTGTATTCACTCCCACTGAAAAATTTTATGTTTTTCAAAGGACTCAAACAAACTTTGGTTAGGAGATAACAAGGCTTTCATTTCCGTACAAGGTACTGTGTAAGCTGTTGATTTTTGCGTACAGATATTTTTGCCAATGATTGAGATGTTGTTTTCGGGATTCGACACCGAAGCTATCATAAATGTATCGCTTCCATAGCATATGGCAACATTTTTGTGTGCTGTTAAATTTGCGATCCAACAGTGATTTGGGAAAATTAAACCCTTGCAAAATTAACAGCTTATACAGTATACCGTGCTGAGTTTGACGTTGACAATAAGTGTTTTTTTGTGTTTTTTTTTTAAGGAGAGCTAAGCACATACAATTATCACATGGATGAATTTGTACACGAGCCATCGGATACAAAATGATGAGCAGAAATGAAACAAATTGCTTTAATAATTAAACATCTGTCAGGCATATCTTCTTAGATCCTTAGATTTAATGTTTTCAACCCGATATGTGTTGGATTCATTGCAAAGGATTTAAGGTAATTGCATAAAAATTGTGCCATTAATTGTTATGGTGTTCATGCCTCAAATATGTCAAAAAGACGTATATATCGAATGTGCAATTTTTTCTCTTTGTACATATGAAAAAAATTAGTGAAGATTTGTGTTTTACATGCTTGCTGCAAACTGGTTGATACAAAGACACATTCAGTTTGGTTTTGCCCCTTTTTCTCTGTGATGTGTGATGACATTTGTATATGTGTGCCTTCTATGACTGAAGTTGTGCATGGGAGAATGGAGGGTTTGTATGTCTAACCAGAAATGATGGTTAGACTATGTGTAGAGGTACGTAATTTGAAAGAGTTGTGTTTATTCAATGAGTGAATGAGTGAGTATTTTAGCTTTGGAGAGGATCCTCTTTACAACTCTCCTCTTGTTCAAGTTTTGTTCTTTTAGATGATGAATAAGTAGCAATTTACTTTCTGGTAGATGTGACAAATACAAAATACCCTTTTTTTCCAAAGGGGTTGCTGTGTCATGAACAAGAGAGAACAAAATCTTACCGTAAAGGAGCAGCATGTATTTTTTCCCCTTTTTGTTGAAAACTTGTTTTGTAGGGCATAAAACTGAAATATTTTTTGCTATGCACATTTTGACTAGTTGTGCAAGTTTTGTTATAAATGGAGAAAGAAATGAAATATTACCTGTGGCTTCATAATTACCTGCTGTCTGAAGCATTTGTGATGAACAGAATATGAGATGATATGTGACATTTGTGACGGACATAGTTTGACGTACACTTCTATGTAGGATAAAAGGGTGATCATGTTATGTGTCATGTTATCACTGCGGTAAAACTGATTGATGTGGAATAACTTCGATATATGTGTGGAAGGCTTTGTCAGAACCAATCACATGTCAGAAACACTGAAAAATAAAGAAAAACAACCTCACACATGGACAGTAATTTTTATAAAGAAAATTTCTATGAAGTTACTGTAATTGTGTGATTTTTTAAAAATGTCTGTTAACATTTGGTGGCACGTTTGATAATATTAGTTGATCTCATTAATTCTTGAATAAGTACTTGGTAATTGTTTATGGCTTGCTGTCTTACATTTGTTTTCAGTTGATATCATACATTGCAGTAACATACTGTATATAATATGTGGGATGCATAATGCCACTGAAGTAATCAATATAGAGAAGTCAAAAGTGTAAAAGCTGATAGGATATGCATGGTTTATGTCAACACCCAGACAGTGGCGTATCTAGGGGGGGGCAAGGGGGGCACGTGCCCCGGGCGCCACTCCTTGGGGGCGCAAAAAAACGAAAAAAAAAACGAAAAAAAAAGAAGAAGAAAAAGAAAAAAAACGAAGAAGAAAAAAAAAAAAAAAGAAGAAGAAGGAGAAAAAAAAACTCGCCCGGAAAGGGGGGGGGGGGGGCAGAAAACCAAATCAAACAAGATAAAAACAAAACATGATGATGACGCGGACAAAATGACAATGTTTATTGTGTTCACACAAGAATTCCATTTTCTGTCAGCTGAAATACAACGATTTTCGGCTCACTCGCTGCGTTCGCTCGCCAAAATTTATATAACTAAGGAGGGTAAGAACAAAACGTGATGATGACGCGGACAAAATGACAATGTCTATTGTGTTCACACATGTCATTTTATATTTAGCAAGCAAAATGTTTCACAGAGCAGCGGCTGCAATTTTTTGCGTTCTGAAGCGATCGCCAATTGGATCAAAAGAATGCGCCAACGGTTTCGAACATACGGGGGGGGGGGGGGGGAAGGGGGCGCAAACAAATCAAGCAAGATAAGAACAAAACGTAATGATGACGAGGAAATATGCAAATTTCGGCTCACTCGCTCGTACAATTTAGAGTATTTTTTTCAAGCCCACAGTTTGTTGGTATAAATCGTTATCTATAAGGCCGTCACTTTTATCTTGATTAGGATTGTAAGATTAAATAAGCAAAAAATGACAATAATTCAATGTTTTGTAAGCTGAAATACAAAAATTTTCGGCTCGCTCGCTGCGGTCGCTCGCCAAAATTTATCCAAAAAAAAAAAGAAAAGAAGAAGATAAGAACAAAACGTGACGATGACGCGCACAAAATGACAATGTCTATTGTGTTCACACATGTCATTTTATATTAAGCAGGAAAAATGTTACACGGAGCAGCGGCTGCAATTTCATTCGTTCTGAAGCGATCGCCGATTGGATCAAGAGAGGACGCCAACGGTTTCGAACATATGGGGGGCGCAAAAAAAAAAAACAAATCAAAAAAGATAAGAACAAAACGTAATGATGACGCGGAAATATGCAAATTTCTGCTCACTCGCTCGTACTAATTTAGAGTACTAGTATTATAAGTCCTCAGTTCGTTGGTATAAATCGTTATCTATAAGGTCGTCACTATATCTTGATTAGAATTGTAAGATTTGATAAGCAAAAAATGACAAGAATTCCATGTTTTGTAAGCTGAAATACAAAAATTTTCGGCTCGCTCGCTGCGCTCGCTCGCCAAAATTTATACAAAAAAGAAAGAAAAAAAGAGATAAGAACAAAACGTGATGATGACGTGGAAATATACAAATTTCGGCTAACTCGCGCGTACTAATTTAGAGTACTTTTGAAATTCCTCATGCAGTTTGTTGGTGTAAATCGTTATCTATAAGGCCGTCACTATTATCTTGATTGGAATTGTAAGATTTGATTAGCAAAAAATGACAAGAATTCCATGTTTTGTAAGCTGAAATACCAAAATTTTCGGCTAGCTCGCTGCGCTCGCTCGCCAAAATTTATCAAAATTCATTACATTTAAAACACCCTCAAAAAGACCCCTTTAAAGTGCTTGAAAAGGCATATCATGCGGACTTGGCCTACCGGGATGGGGTTGGGGTTGAACACTTTTTCAGAAATTAGGGGCGCAATCTTCACGCTTGCCCCGGGCGCCGTTTTCCCTAGATACGCCACTGCACCCAGATGTATATAGAAACGTTTTTGGCTAGTCCATTGTGCAGATTGCAAACTAACGTCAGCTTGCTTTGAAGAACTTGCCCATGTAGGATACCAGTTTGATGATGTATCCCAATATGTTTAGGGATGCTTCTCTCCACTATGCACCATCATTAATTTGTCATTACACTTGTATGCTTCCATTTCATTTCTTTGCCAGGATTTTTTTCCCTGTATGAACTGTTTTCAGGGCAGGTAAGACTTTGACAAGCTCAAGGCATATCCCTCCACTAGAGTGGCAAGTATAGTAATAAATGGCCTTTGTCCAGTGTTAGGAGTGCACTTGACAGAAAACATGCACAGGCATTGAGCTCTGCTTCCACAGTTGTATCAATAACTAAAAAAAAAAAAAAAAAAAAACAGTTTTGTAGTTCAATTAAGTTCCTTGCACCTGCTATCCAAGAAGTATCACTTGTTGACTAATAGAATTACTGTGCCATGGAATATGTGGAGAAATTCAGTGTTTGAAAGAGGAAGATTACTTTTTTCCTCTTGGCATGATCTTAAGAGGACGGACTGATCTGCACTTCCCATAGACACCTGCCCGAGTATACTCGGGATTCGTCCTCAACAGGTTAAGTTCTGAATTTATATATGTGGGATGCAAGGTTGTTTTGTTGTTATGTGTGGAAATGTGTCTTTTTACAACATGTACCTTGAAACACTTCTCTTAGTACTGAAAGATTTTTTTTTTTTTTTTTTTTTTTTTTGGGGGGGGAGGCTCTGTAGTGTATGTGTTTTGTGAAGAATTATTTGTAAATCTTCAAAATTTTTGAACTTTCTATATCATTTTATCGGTCAAATTGGTTTACCTTTTCTGCTTGTTTAAGCTTCTCTGTAATGCAAAACTTGTAACATGAATTGTGCACTGTGTAGTCCAAATGCACATGAACACATAGCCAGTGTTTAGTTTTTGCTTGACAATCTGAAATCATGTCACATCCATGAATGAGAGGAATTACAGTGTAACCAAAACTGGATTATTGCTTTTGCACTTTCTGCTCTGCTGCAAATCCACAAACATAATCCCTTGTTGTCCTTCATGGTCTGAATTCAAGTACAAGTATACTGTTGCATCCTACCTCTTGAGGTGTGAACCAAATTTCATGCATTCCCATTTACTGTCACTAGTGTCATGTATGCTTATAACAGCAGCCAAATTACAGAGCTTAATCTGTTAGAAGTCTCAGAAATGTTTAGCTGTGGGGTTTCTACTTTGACGAAATTAAAACAATAGAGGATTTATGGCACAGTCATCCGTCAGATCTGTTCCCCTGTTCTCAGGGTATGATGCCTGTTTGTACATGTATGTGTCAAGAACATGTGCATTCTCATGCAATCAAACTTTGACTCCAAAGTATATTTCAAGATAGGAAGTGTAACTGTTCTTGATAGAGTTGGATGATCAAAACTTTTACCATCTTTCCTTTCTAGTGCTTTGTATTGTTTGCTTTTCTTAATATCATTGATCTTTGCATAGCATTGTTAGAGTATTTTACATATTTTTTCCGTCTTTTTTTCAAGACGAGTGTCTTTACAAGTTTACATCTTGAAAAGTTTCTGTTATTAAGAGGAATGTCTTAACAAATGGTTGTCTCTTATTTTTTACTGCTGGTGGTGTTGACAATATGCATATTCATCAGCAAAATCCAGTAATGTGAAACATTTGTCAGATTGTTGTACAATCATTTATGAATATGATATCTTAACTTGCTTGTGTGTAGTCCTACAATCCTTGTTTGTATGAATTACCAACAGATCAAGAATACAACAACAACAACAGCAACAAAAAAACAGTGGACTCCCATTATAACAAAGTCCTCGGGACCGGCAGTTTTCTTTCGTTATATCAACATTTTGTTATAACCAAACAAATAAACGAAAAAAGAAAGAAACATAAAGCAGATAGTATTGTGGCTTGAATTTTGACTTTGTTGTAACTGGAATTTCATTATAACCGTGTTTGTTATAACCGGAGTGCACTGTACTGATGTATACATGAAGAGTTGTAATTGACAAATTTGATGTTCCAAGTAGACTAGAATCTTTATGAGGAAAATGTCAACAACAAAAAAAATCAACAGATTTTAAGATTATATTGAAAGAATTGTTGTGTGCCACAAACTATCAGAAGCCACTACAACTTGCCAATGAGAAGGCATGATGTCATGATAATGATAACTATACAGGAACTTTAGCAGCGATAATTACCTCCACCAAGGGAAGAGGTTATGTTTTCATCGACATTTGTTTGTTGATTTGTTTGTCTGTGTGCAAAATAACTCAAAGAGTTGTGAACAGATTTGGATGAAACTTACATGAAAGGTTGAGAATGACACAAAGAAAGGATGATTAAATTTTGGTAGTGATCACAGATTTTTTTTTCCTCAAACAACCATCAGAGTCCTCATATTTCAGCTTCATCTCTCATCCTTGGGTTTATTTTGGCGTGCAGGGAAGACCAAGATTTGTTCCTAGTTAAACAAAACATGTCAGGACTAAAACTTTCTGGTAATAGCTTCAATGACATCTGCCCAACTTCAATTCTCTTGTTATAATTAATATGAACAAACCCAACAAAGTAAAATACTTTTGTATATTTTTGTTTTCAGGTACAGATGTTGATTTGTAGCCATGCACCATCATAGTGTACCGTGCAGATTAGGAAGCTCAATACATACGTCTTAATGTTTGTCAAATTGCTGTAAAGTAGATATGGTATTATAATTTTTTTTTTATTATTTCAGACAAGCCATCATTTGGGTTGGCCTTTATTTTCAACAATTTTAAAAGTGAGAGAAATCTGCTTTCTTTTGTCATTTGCAGCTGGGAGAATTGTGGTATTTTGTCTGTCAGACAACATTTGAAATTGTTTGTGTGTGTGTGTGT
The DNA here is from genome assembly GCF_040938485.1 of Diadema antillarum. Lineage (NCBI taxonomy): Eukaryota > Metazoa > Echinodermata > Echinoidea > Diadematoida > Diadematidae > Diadema > Diadema antillarum. Next base: position 2,031,823 of record NW_027271292.1, on the reverse strand, counting down.
GTGTGTGTGTGTGTGTGTGTGTATGAATCAAGAAGATTTAACACTTAGCCAATTTGTTTTGTAATTATATGAGAGCTGTACATATTCATTGGCAAAGATATAATGAATGTTTCTATGGAATTTGATGCTTAGAGTAGTTATTTTTCATTTGTTCCATTTGTATGTTGCATTTCATGAGGAATAAATGCGGAATCACTCCACATGACTGTTTTGTTTTGATGTGTTTGTCAGTACCTGCAGAATCCAACGAAAGTGTAGGTCCTTCTCTCAGTGGCAGTGTGTAAAATCTATTCTTGGATGGTTTTGTTTCGTGAGGTTCCATAACACATACTATGTACCATGATCAAATCGTTTTATACACTTCATGGTGAATTAAGAGCAGAGCTAAGTGCAGGTGGGAAGGGTATGTTAACTATCTGTCAGTGAGTCATGTTCAGGGAGTTCTCTAATCTAGAAATTCGTCAGTAGTTGAAGATGTCCCCTTCACACCTAGGATCAAGCTCTGATAGGCAATTATTGTAATGAAGTTACGAAAGAGACACAGTCTCTTGACCATAGGTACCTGTTTTTACCTTTCATAAGCATGTCATTATTTGTTAACATCAACTGAATACTCATTATCTTATCTAGCAATCTCCTTAATTTTATGTGTGAATCTGTATAGCTGTGACAATTTTCAGTGAGTGAAGTATAGTCTGTGTTCAGATTTTTTTTTTCAACCTATCCTACACCAGAAGCATAATAATCAAGAAGAATTTTGATAGTAGGCATAGTAAGGAAACATTTTGATGATAGGTCACATACTGACTAATAGTTCCTTGAAGTGTTTTTTTTTTTTTGATTTCATGATAATTCATGAAATTGCTCCCTAATCTTATTCAATGCACTTCCAGCAAATCTGAGCACAGAAAAAAGTCAATACCAATGGCAAGCCTATTGAATGAATACACACACACACACACACACACACACACACACACATATATTATATGTATATATACCGGGTGTCCCCAAAAAAGCGGAACGGTGGATTTTCAGTACCTTGCAGTCTAAAAGTTATATATATTTTGACATCAGAAAGAACATCTTCCACAGAAGACAATGATACAAAAATCATTAAATTTGGTTCCGTATTTTTTATTTTACGCCAATTTCTGAAAATGCAGTCATTGCCAAATTTCGCCGGATTTTTGCGACTTATGAGATAATGATTTCAGTGCAACACGCGATCCAAGGTGAATATTGTGTAAGCTCGGTGATCCATGTCAACAAAAAATACAGCCTTCACATTGGGCACGGGCCAGGAAAAAAAAAAGTGTCTGCGTGTGTCTGTGTGTGTGTTTGGCAATGCCCGTCAAGATAACAATGAGATTAAAAAGCCAGTTTAACACAATGAGAGACATGAATGAAAAAGCAAAAACAAGTTTTTGTTCTCTTTATCTCTTCATAAGTTCAAACAAAAAGAAAATGTTAAACTAAAGGAGGAAAACAAGAATTTTCTGTCACCTTAAACTTCAAACAACATAGGAAGTAATGACATAAAGATGATTAAATAAACAGAATTTCTTTATTTCAATCTTCTTATTTAGTAATTTAAGGATTCAGAAGACAAATTTAAGAACCAAATATCATTTACAATTTTCCTATTTTTTTTAATATTGCTTCTCTTATTTTATTTAAAAATAACGGTTTGACCCGAGATTCCTCCTTTTTGTCCCTTATTTTTAGCCTTTATTGATATTTCGGGCTTCAAAGATATTATAGAAATCAAAGATTAATATTTGCAACTTAATTCATGTTAATTGTGTTAAATTTGTCTTTTGTTCTTATTGTTATATCGAAGAGCACTTGCGCATGAATGACAAGTCGTTCAATTTTGCAATTTGTGCTTTTGTACCTTGGAAGAAAAAAAAACAAAGATGTTCACTCATGCGTAAAGTTTCCCTCTTTAGTGACCTACTAGGCTGATAGCCAATCAAATTACCTTCAATATGTTATATAGCCAAGTATCCTATGAGAAATTTAAATTTGAAAAAGTGTTTACTTTCTTCTTTTTTTTTTTGCTGAGTGTAAATATACATATTTATGAATACATATGCATGTATACTGACATAAACATATATACCACTTATCGTGTATTTTACATAACATTCATATTTTATTATTGCATACACTCCTGTCGAACAGAGCTGTCACAGTTACCACAGATTTTCTACTGTTTCTTTGTTCGGCTTCCCTATTCTTATCCTTGTTTTGTATTGTCTGGAGTTATGATCTTGTGGTCAACGCATTTTGTCACACATGCTGCTTCTCCTGTAACTTTTCTTGTTATTGTAACTGCAGACGAGTTTATTCTAGAAATAATTTCATCTTAGCTATTATTCACAATTTGTACATTTAACAATACTTAAAGTTGCCTATACTGATTAGCAGCTTTACATTGGTTGTTTCTGTCTCTAACTCACATTTTAGAACTGCATGTATTTTGAGGCACTAAAGCTGGGTTTTTGTTTCATCTGCAACTGTTAATAAATAGTGGGACTAAGTAAATGTATATACACATAAATATACATTCATATATATATATATATATATATATATATACAATATAATATATGGATACATGCTTATATGTGTACATATATTTTGATGAATCACTACGTCAGCCATACGGGTGGCGTGAGAAAGCAAACACCAGTACAACTGTATCCCCAAACCCCAAATATAATCAAGAGGGTCAAAGGCCACTTGACAAGAAAGTTGCTGAACATACGAGGCGATTCTGCAGATTGCCACCTGGGACGATCAAAGTGATGACCTATATTAGGTCTTCGCAATTTCCCTAGTAAAGCAATGACTCATTACCGTCAACGAAATTCTCATATTCCACCGGTAAATCTCCGCAGTATATGATCATGGTGTATCTCTTACGAGAAAAAATTCAGTTAAATGTTCGAGAGTACACAACTATGAACGCCAATATGACTTGGCATGATCATGTCAAAATTCAAAATCTAGAAATGTTGGCATAATGATGCGAATAGAAATATTTGATATCTGTAAAGTCTTCATTTATGCTGTACAATGCCCTCAATTTTCCTTATCTTAACTTTCCCAGTTTGGGGGAACTGCGGCAAAACCAAGGAGAAGGCAAAACCAAGATCGAAGCACTCTTGCTACTGTAGAACATAAACATGCATTTGAAAATCGTGAATTTATGGTATGTTAAAAAAAAAATCATATAAGCATTTGGTTGTCTATAGATCTTAACATAATATTCACGACGAAAATGAACGTTGTGTTATATGATGCTCTGTCCTTAAAATTCATAGCAATATATGCCTAATTGCACATAATACATGTACTCCTGAACAAATTTCCAACGCATAATTTATACGCTGCGTAGCTACAGTTGTCCCATAAAACTCAGGCCCTTCCTCTTTTTATTCTTTTTAGTCACTCGTCCACAACTTGAACTAGGCGGATCCTTATTCATTGGGAAACCACACCTTAATCTTTTCTTGTCATAATGTTCATTGTTTGATATTTTAATCAATTCCGAGATGACAATCTTTTCTTGTCGTAATGTTCATTGTTTGATATTTTAATCAATTCCGAGATGACAAATGGCTGATAACTGTTCAGGGGGAATCAGTGAGAATGCTGGGGGATGGTTGTTCCAATCCTTGTGGGATTCATTTAAGAGTACATTATACATGTATATATCTATTGTATTGTATAGCAGGAAACTCCCTAAAGAGGGGAGGGGGGGGGGGGGATTACAAATATAATCTGCGAGAGACCACACAACCAGAGTTGGGAAGTCTGGTACTTAGACTAAGGCCGGTCTCGATCATTAGAGAATATAAATGCTGCCCCCTCCCAATTAATTTTATATTATACGGAGAACTGGGACCCCGTTCTAAATCTTCATTGAATCTCATCCCAGCATACCTCAATTCTTCATCTGCATCAGATTAACAAGCACCAGCAAGCATCATGAATCTCACAGGTGAGTTAACTCACTGCAATCACATTCTAGCTCTAGTGTTGTTACATTGTTAAACTCCGGCATGAGTGGCCAGGACATGCACATTATTCTACCAACACGTACGTGCGCTGTATAAAAATCCCCTGCGATACATCATAGTGGATACCCGCGGATCAGCATATAATTACTTTTATCTAACTGTGGCTGCCTTTTTTTTTCTTTTTTTCTCTCTTTTATTACTTTCTTATGTCTTATTTTTCAGTGCTTTGTTCTGTTGCTTCAAGTGTGTTCATACCCATTTTTGTACATATGTTATCTATTGTTCAATAAAAATATTTTTAAAAAAATCCCCTGCCGAGCAGTGTATAACATACCTGAAGGCGCAATGGCTAGGCTTCGTTTGCTTAACTGCCGTATACAAACTACATAGCTCACAAAGTCTACTCTCGGGATGCCAACTCCATACAACTGATATACTAGGCCAGTTTGTCCTACTCAACAGACACATTCTCGTGATCCAGGCAATTAATTTCATTATAGGCTCTGTTCCGATATAAATGGTGGAATTGACATTCAAAATCATGGACATTCTGTCCATGAGACAAATCGACGTCAGTGTACGAATCACTACAAAGGTATAAGCCTTTGACTCGGTCCCACATCAGCGACTATTAAAGAAAGTGGAAGCCATGGGTATCCGTGGGAACATATTGCGTTGGATCAGAAATTTCCTGACTGATCGTACACAACGTGTGGTGGTGAGTGGGAAAGAGTCGTCATGGGCAAGAGTCACAAGCGGAATTCCGCAAGGAAGCATATTGGGGCCATGTCTATTTGTGATGTACATAAAAGACCTTCCTGACAATCTGAGGGGTCATGTAGAGATGTTTGCAGATGACACTAAAATATTTGCCAACATCAAGGACTCACACGATACCGATACATTACAAGAGGATTTGAATAGCTTGAGTGACTAGGCAGAGAAATAGCATTTGAAATTCAATGTTGGGAAATGCGGTATCATGCATTATGGGAAACAACATTCCCCTAACACATCATATACGATAATAATATGAGAGATGGAATAACATGAACCAAACTCGAGACAAGAGAGGAAGAGAAGGATCTGGGAGTAACATTTGATCCCACACTCAAGTCCAGTAAACATGATGTAGGAAGAGTGGCAAATAAAGCTAATAGGATTGTGAGCCTTCTCAGAAGGACTTTCAACCATATTGATGAAGATAATGTTCTCCCTCCTCCTCAAATCATTAATGAGACCCCATCTTGAATATGGCAATTGTGTTTGGAGCCCACAACTCAAGCGTGACTCATAGAAAAAGTCCAAAGAAGAGCAACAAAACTCATACCTCACCTACTTAATCTGCCATATGCTGAAAGATTAGAAAAATTGAAACTGCCTACTCTTGCCTACAGAAGACTCAGAGGTGACATGATCCAAGTCTTCAAAATCATGAATGGCTTCATTAACACCAACAGTTCTAAGCTCTTTAAGACAAAGGATGAGAAAGTTTCTCTTCGGGGCCACAACTTAAAGATCCAGAAACAACATGCACGTCTGAACATCAGGAAAAACAACTTCACTCACAGGGTAGTAACTCACTAGAACATGCTACCAATTTCAGCTGTGGAGGCAACTACAGTCAACAGATCAAGTCAGAAATAGACGCTTTCCTGTCAAAGAAATACAAGTTCACATACTCTGCAGAGTAATCATCTATAGTAGCAGTCATTACTGCAATAAAAGACAAAGGCATTAAGTTGACATACAGTGGAAATTTACTGAAAGTGGGAGGGCATTACAAGACTTATACTGTCTTTCCAGAAGCCCGACAAGACAGGTGAATACAGGTGAATACAGGTGAACACTATACAGTGGGTAATCTTCAAGCATGAAGCTGCACTTAACGGGAGAAGAAGAAGAAGAAGAAGAAGAAGAAGAAGAAGAAGAATGGTATAGTGTCGTGACAAACAATTGTTCACTGCCTATACGTTGTAAACAACTTATGATGACACGCTTTTCTTTAACAGAAAGATTAGTTTACACCTAGAATATAACATTAGTTACGTTGTTTTAATTTAATCTCTACAAATGTTATGGATGGGTTGTATTTCTAAGGTTAATGATGCTTGTAGTTGTATTCCCATCACGGCAATAACGCTCCTAAATCTCGGATAATATTCATGATATTAGGTCAACCCAGAGACACTGCCCTCAGCAAAACGCAACCAGCCCTGAGCTCCGCCAAGTTTACTTATATACATGTATAGGCCAATAAGACACCATAGCACAAACAACTTGGGGGTGACACTTTAACAAAAATATTTTGCAAAATGGCTCAACTCTCCCTTGATGTGGTGAGAGTTGAGCCACGGGGTTGGGAGAGTTGAGCCACTATGCTATAGGCCCTACCCGTTCCGTACTGAATTCCGGATTCCCCATAGACTTAATACACAGACCACCAGGTTCCCGTATGGAACGGGTTAAGAAGTTCAGGCTTATAAAAGAAAATGACTTTGGAAACCTATCTAAGGAAAGATGGTGTAATAGTAACAGAGGGGGCGGGGGATCTGTTTGACTTACGGGTGATCGGATGGATAATGTGGATGTTGTTGGGGTCCACCTACGATCACATGATCAGGATTTCTAGATGCATTCTGATTGGATTTGCGTAATAAGTCAACTGTTGGTGTTAGGAAGAAGAAACCGCCTGTAGGGCGTCACCCCTAGCGAGAACACCACATACCTTTCCAATATTCCTCTCCTCATCCAATTGCAGACCCGTTTCTTGACCAAAAAATGACACTTATTGAGCCACTTGAAGGGAGGGTTGAGCCACTTGAGGGCTGAGCCATTGGAATACAGGGTTTAGCCATGGCACAACTCTCCCTCGACACGTTGGCACAACTCTCCCCACAGTCGCCATTTAAACTAACCCTCAAAACCTATGAAAGTGACCACACCAAACATGTTGAAATTTGCTGAAAGAAACAAATGATATACAGACTATCTGCTAATCCAACTGATTCGCACTTATCCTCTACCATAAGTGTGAGAGAAAACCACATATCTGACAAGTGGACATTCACTTTTGGTGACCAAAAATGGTTTTTCTTTGACTATTTTGTCATGCTTCGTCCAATGTCGCTGCCTCATACACTGGTATATAGTTAATCATAGGCATGAACAAGAAATGGCAGAAGCTGACTGCTGTCAGTCACTATGAAGATGTGAGGTGGCCTGGATCAACTCTCCCAGTGGCTCAACTCTCCCACACTTCCCCTACTCCGCCGCGCCTGGTCTGTGAGACTTACCGGCAGCGCAGCGCAGCCGGCCGGCCAGCACGTACAATGTAGTTTGCTGGCGCTTTGCTACGGGTGTGAGCCACAGAACTCTGTGAGCGGCCATGCAATAGTAGCCCCCTGCGAAGCCGTGCTATAGTACCTTCGAGCCGTGCAATAGGCCCATGCCAGGGGCCTATTGTATGGCTGTCACTCTCAATGAGTTTGATAGGTATTTTCTATTGAATGTCATGTGACATGTTCTTGGCCAATCACAATTCGACATCATTGTGAGGTGTTGTATAAAAAACGAATAATTTATGATTTTGTTCGTGCATTGGGGCACGTAATACCGCACTCGGCGCGAGATTCGCCACTGGTCTATTCAACGCGGCGCTACGCGCCTTGTTGAATAGACCAGTGGCTCATCTCGCGCCTCGTGCGATATTCGTGCCCTATGCACTCACAACTCATAAATTATTCGTATACTTGTGCATGTAAAGTGTAAATAGCAGAAGTTAGAAACTTGTGTCATAAATACGACACATACATTATGTTATCGTAGATTGAAATGGTAGAAAATGTATTAGCTACTGATTGGATTATCATCTCTATACACCAGTGATTGGAATTAGGTATTCATAATTATGATAAAAATGCTTGCTCTCACCAGGGAGGTGGCCTCCCTGCTCTCACATTACTATATACATTTGACGTGCAAGCTTCTAATAAATAACGAATATGCAAGCTGATTATAAACAATGGATATACAAACTTATTATAATCAATGGAAGCTTATTATAATAAACTACGAGGTACTGAACAGTGTAGACACTACGTCACTGCTTCTCGCAATGTAGGACCTAATCATTGTGCAAACTGTCAAAAATAAAATATGAAAAGATGTGCATCAGGATACTCCCAATAAAATTCTATGTTTACAGTACTATGACATGAGTACAAGTCTAAAATTATGTGACTCAAATCGTTTGACTGATAATTCAGAGTAATGTCACAAAATGTTTCACAAAAATATATCAGGGCATAAGAATAAAGCGCATTATCATGACTGAGTTCATATACTAAGTACAAGAAAGACACCATGAAACAATAAGCCTCATATTATACTGCAACAAAAATAGTACATTCATCTATTTAGCACAACTACCTGTAGGTCCCTGTATGTATAATTTCTGACAAGACAATATCTTAGGACAATTTGTCCCATGAGACAATCTGTCTCATCCAAGGAAATCAAGACACTCCCAACTTGTATTGGACAAAGAGACATTAATCTATATCTATCACAGCTAGGACACCTTGTCCCTCTATGTAAACATACATGTACTTATGAATATTCATTAGTTGTATAGAACTCTAACTCACAGCGGAAAGAGTATGCATACAACCTCGTATTATATTGGTAGTCCCATTTATTGTAATTTATGTACTTGCCAATCTGTGAATCACAGTGTGTCGACCACAAAAATATAGGCTAGTCTTTTTCTCCAGATGCTAGTCTTAGAGAAACATTTCAAAAAGGCCTCTCCGTCACAGTATATATCTTGTATACATAGTGAGTGTAACGGACCGTTAACGATCGCCCGTCACTATACAGGCATGCTAACCTGGAAGCATTCAACTGCACATTACTTGAATATGAGACCATTCTGAAGCAAATGATTTTCACACAACAATAGATATATAATGTACTCTTAATGAATCCCACAGTGATTGGAACAATTATCCCCCAGCATTCCCACTGATTCCCACTGATCAATTACTCGCCATCCCCTTTAAAGATGATTATGTTTTAGGCATAACATCTGCCATTAAAAAATAAAAACAAAGAGAAATGTGGATTTAGTGAAATCAGCAACATTAGTAGAGCACATCAGTGAAAGTTTGGGCAAAATCATACAATCGATTCAAAAGTTATGAATTTTAAGTTTTGGTGATGGAACCACTGGTTAAGGAGATTACTTGTGTTTATGACGTATATGTGGACAACATTATAAAGAAAATATACAGTCATCTAGCGTAATGAAAGAGCACTTCACTAATGGATCTCTAACTGCTTTCAGAAAGCAAAATCAAGTAGATGGAATGTTCATGAAAATGAATTTTTGTGGAATTATATTTTCTTTTCTTGTCAAAACATGACGTCATGAACTCTAGTACAGTAGTCTCCTCGTCGAGCGGTTCCAACGCCAAAACTGTAACAATTAATAACTTTTGCATTGATTGTCCGATCTTCTTTAGACTTTCACTGATGTGTTCTACTAATATTGCTACTTTCACTCAATCCACATTGCTCATTGGATATTGGATTCCTTTATTGGGGAAAAGTACAGAACAACGTCTGCCTCAAACTTGATTTCTTCCACATAAAATTATCTGGTTCACAATGAGACACCGCGTACGTTACAGTCAGGATTGATTTCTCGCATTGTAAATTATGTGCATATATATATTTGACACGATGACACTTATATGATATTCTTGTATATATTTACAGGTATGACGAAATCATACGTTTTCCTTCCACAATACGCCATACAAAAGGCCTCAGAGGGATAGCAAATATTAGAACCAGAATCTCAAATCCCCATGTGATCAAGACGATCAAAGTCCACTTGGCAAACAACAGACCTGATTACCTAGTAGTCCCACTTTGATGGTATAATTCTAATAAGTGAAGACCTGTTTCACATTTTCGTTCCCCATAATTTCTCACAATGTCTAATATACCGAAAGACAACCCTGTCGGAAAAAGCGGAGGTCGGGCGATACTGTGGATGATACCAAGATCGATCTCGACGGCATTCACGAAATGCATGTCGGGGATTCCAGGCTGCGAGGTGTGGATGGAACCGTTCTTCTTCTGCCACTTTGCCCTCAATGAACTAGAGAAGCTTGGGATTAAAGACAAACCAATGAGCTATGATGGCCACGAAGAGTTGTTCAAGACAGCTGCCGAGGCACTCGAGAAATACATGCCCGGAGTCACCTGTTTTCCAGACAGATTACCGTAAGTCTGCCAAGCGTATAATGACCACTTCGATTTTTCAATAGGAAATGTCAACAGGAACTGTTTCAAGCATGATGAATGATGAACAATGCACTTGTCTCAGTTTTCTTTTCGCTTTTTTTTTTGGCATTTGATAATGACTCATTATTGTTGCAGTTAATTCTTTAACAAAACTGTAATGTACTTCATGATCCACACTGCATTAGGGGAACGTGGGGCAGGATGGGCCACATTTCACTAAATGTGCTTTATTTCAAATACTACGTCACAGACTACCACATGAAACAGGCTTTACAAAGATTGTGTAAGGCAACACTCTTACACGTAATATCATCTTAATCGCCTACTTTTATTTTACGTAACAGCCATATCAAAATAGCCAAATCTGTCCCATCCTGCCCCACATACGTGGGGCACGATGGGACAAACAATGAAGACGCATATTTCCGTGTTCCACTTGAAACGGTCGCTCTTTCTTTTGTAATTCCGGACCATTCTGAAACTGCAAAAAGAATAAAACATGTACATTAACCATATCAAATATGATGGGGCAACCCACCCATCCTGCCCCGAGGTGGATGTCCCATCCTGCCCCATGCACACACACACTGCAATTCTAAGCTCTACACAATATATGCAATGACATATAGTCTGCCTACATTTTGTGAAATGAACTTGATGTATATACTATCATCAACGTTCTACCTTTCTTCATATCATGCCAGGGATACTATACATTTCTTAACTGCAGAAATTCTGCCGTCATCGATATCAATTTTTGCGTTAGTCCACCAAAGCCCGAGAGAATCTCAGCTTCACAGAGCGTAAAGATGGCTTCCTGACAGCGTGCTTTTTATCAGTGCAGATTATAGTGCCCTCTAATGCTTTATTACTTATCGCATTGTCCCATCCTGCCCCGTGTCCCATCTTGCCCCACGTTCCCTATGTCTTGGAAAATGGATAAGACGAGGATTTGTGTAGAGTGTGTTTTGCATCCTATTTCACTCTTTTTGATGGAAATAATGGGAATTTAACTAAACTGAATTGAATTGAATACGATCTTGCAACACTGACCGTTGCATTTTAAGTCTTCTTTGTTTTAATCTTAAGATAAAGAATTTGATAAAGTATAAGGACATTCCATGCTATTTTGTCTTTGGAATTGGAACAATCTGAGATGTTGATTAAGGCCACTTTCAGTCTAGAAACCTTGAAGGAAATCAACAATAGCCTAGTTATACTTACGACAAAGAAAATGCATTATCCAAAATGCTCTTGCGTTGGTCATTGACATTAATGATCTATATAATCAGCGTAATTATGCAATCTGTATCAATAAATTTTCTATTTAATACAGGTTTGCAACTGTCAAGAAGGACTTAGAGGACTCAATCAGTAAGTATGTTTTTGTCAAAGATGAAAGCGTAGCCATGCAAACCGATCAGAGACGGCAATTCATCCCAGAAGGATACCAACACGCCTTCCTTATTCGGCATCCTCTGCTCGTGTACAAGTCCATGAGAAAGGGGAGCTTCGTACAGTTCCTAGAAGCTGGAATGCTGAAGTTCAACGAAACCGATGAAAGTTCATTCGACTTCCGCCCCTATGCCAAGGAGCATGGCGTCGATATCGTCTTCGAGCAGCATCACAAGCAATGGACGTACATACGAGATCATGTCAACCCGTCACCGTTGGTGATCGATTCATCTGCTCTTCTCACCAACCCTGCACCGGTACTTCGAGAGTTCTGTGAAGCCGTGGGTTTCCCCTACTCAGAGTCGCTCCTACAATGGTCAGGGTCGCCTGAGGTGGCCAAGGAGTGGAAATGGCCGGGTGAGAATATGTATAAAGATGAAAACTACCTGGGCGCTGCCAAGAACAGCACCCATTTCACTCCACCAGCAGCGGTTCCGGCCTGGGAGGAGGTAACAGACGATGTGCGGGAGCTTGCTGAGAAAGCGATGCCGTACTACGAGGACATGATTCAACGTCGGCCTGTTGAGACATCTTCGTAAATTCATTGATCATTCTTCGTTTGATAAGCATGCCATATTAGAAAAAAAAGTGTAATGAAGCAAGGCATAGGGTATGAAAATCAAATTAAAAAGCAACAATCATTTTGATACCTCTCATAACAACATCCATAAAGCATTTCAATATAAGACCGGGATCTTATCGAAAAAAACAACAACACCAAATGAACAAACATAATTCACATGGAAGGAGGTCATCTTGTTGCGTATGAAATTCAATCAAGAATTCCTTAACAAGCATAACTGCGAACGCTGAATATATTCATACATGGCTGCTTCCTCCTTTTTTTTTTTGGACAAGTCCATTCGCTGTTGCTTTCGGAGACTGCTTGTATGCACTGAAGTGATGAAGTTATGTAACTCCTGTCCCACTTTGTCAAGACAACATCATTTGGTCACAAGTTTACCGTTAGAACACGAAATGACTGTATGACTTTACGTTTTACTTGTGCTAGGCGTTGCTCCTGGTAATGAACACAACTGTGATTGGCACCTCCAAATGTGTGCGTCAAAGGCAGATCATCAATATCCATTCGTTCCCTCGAGTTCATCAAACCGTGCTCGGGTTATCTGGACAGACTATATAATTTTAATCATCTATTGTTCAGGCTTTCATAGACATGCTGACATCTTGTTCTTTCTTCCCATTCATTTCATAGTCTACTATATCATATTGATAATGAGAATTAATGTTTTCTGCTGTTGTTATACATCAAAAGAAAGTGAAATATCAGATTCATGTTCCCTTTGTATGTTAATCTTAATATTTTTACATATTGATTAAATATTTAATACGTATATATGGTTATATCCACATTCATCGGTTGTTTTATATTGTATCTCTCACAGAGTTCTCAGTGTGTAATTCAGTGTAATTTTAACTCGTAAAGTATACACAGCAATTCAGCCTGTTTTGTTGCTATTTTTACTGTGTATGGGTTTTTTTTTTAGTCAATAAACCACTTCAATTCAATATTAGGATTAACTGTCAATTTTCAATGCTGGTAAATAATATTTTCTCAGTAAACCTAATGATATTTTAATCTTGAATATACCCAGATGTTATATCACTAAACCTGGAGTACACTGACTGTTTACCAGTTTGAATTGCTCTTAGTTGATTCAAACATCCTTTTGATAATTTTTCCAAAACTTACTTTCATTCTTTTCGCAGATGACATTCAATTCAATTCAATTCAGAGGTTTTATTTTCACTTCTTTCAACAGAATGTACAAAAAAGTATGAATTCGACATGCATTTGAAGAAATTGCAAGGAATAATATTTGTCAGAAGTCAATTACAAGGTGAGGCGTATTTCATACAAACATTTATACATTCTGCGAAAAAAGTGGAGGTACCCACTCAAAAGACTGTACTTGTACTATGTGGGCACCTCACAGGGAGAAAAAAAAAACAGTTGAAAACTGAACTACAAGTGTGCGGGAAATGAGAAAATAAGGGGAAAGGTGGAGATGGAGGAACAGAAATAGAAGGAAAGAGACGAGACAACTAAAAATAAAAGCCTAGATCAATCGATACACTAAAGATCAAGCCCACGGAGACTACTAAGTACTAGCCATATTAGAAGTTTAGAGCGTTGAAAGCAACCGAAAAGGTGACATGATTATATGGAAATGCTGATAGCAGAACACATTTCTGTTCTGTGAAGGCACGAATACTAGTATACAAGTTCGCAAAAAAAAAATAATAATAAGCAAGGGATGTGATGTGGAATGCCGCGAAAAACGCGACCTGATGGCATACCTAAAAAGAATCAATTGCATCCTGGTGCTTACAAAACCTAAATAATAAAAAAGAATAGACAACAAACCTAGTTTTTTTCTGTTACCTCTTATAAGACTTAAGGATGAATGATTTCAATCTTTTTTTTTAAACGAATACAATGAAGGAGCATTTTTTATGTCTGGACTAAGGGAGTTCCAGAATCTTGGACCTGTATAAATAAATGTCTGCTGAGCTAACACAGTTCTAAGCAGGGGCAAATGAAATTCATTAGACATGTCTTGTTGGGTAACTATGGTATGTGAGGTTACGAAGAAACGTGGAATCAAATATAAGCGGAAGACAGTTATTGTTATAACTATACCTAAATTGTCCTAAATGAAATAAAAACAAATCTTTAATTTTCAAAATCCTATTTTCAATAAACAAAGAAGCTGTATGAGAGCAAGGAGCGGCATTACAAATGATTCGAAGTGCCTTCTTTTGTAACAATAAAACCCTGTCTAATAATGTTTGATGTGTGTTTCCCCATGCTAAAATTCCGTAATTTAGATAAGGTAATATCAAGGACGAATACAATATAAGTAATGAATGTTGAGGAAGAAATAATTCAAGCCTATTAATAACACCTATATTACGTGAAATAATTTTACAAACATTATCTATGTGAAATTTCCAAGAAAGTTTATTATCTACTGTAATTCAAAGAAATTTTTGTATATGAAACACTTTCTAGAACAGTATCATCAAAATATATATCCATACTCAATTTCTCTAAAGGGTTACTAAAAAACATATACTTGGTTTTATTAATATTTAGAGACAGCTTGTTAGCTCGCAGAGAATCCAACTCTCCCGTTTTCGACGGGAGATCTCCCGCCGAAAGCCCATTTTTGCAAAATCTCCCGTTCTCCCGCCCTGGCTCTGTGTCTCCCGGTGGAAAGGATTTCTTACTTATTGCTATCGTATGTTGAAAAAATAAGCCTTAGATAGCACCAGAGAACATCTAGAACCCGAGGAACTTCGCGCTTCGCACACATCAACTTAGAGTCTCCCGTTTGCTAGGGGTTTCGGGCGGGAGAATCTCCAGATCAGAAGGTGCCTGGGGTTGGAGTCTCTGAGCTCGTATCCAGTCACGTAAATTTTGTAACTCAGAATTAACTGTATGCACTAGAATATTTGGATCTTCATGTGACAAAAACACATTAGAATCATCGGCGAAAAGTATGAATGAACACTTGGGAGGAAGCACAAAAATCATTAATATAAATAATTAACAACAACGGGCCCAATAAACTACCTTGTGGCACTCCACAATTAAATTCCCTCATATCATGTTTATAGAAACATATTGTTTACGATCAGTTAGATAACTCCTGAACCACTCGAAGGCCTTCCCACGTCTACCATAGTGGGACAACTTATAAAGCAATTATTGTGATTAATAGTGTCGAAGGCCTTGGAGAAGTCCAGGAAGATGCCGATCAAATGTGAGTGATTATGTAAAGCATGTGCTACTTTATCAATAAAATTATCAATAAAAAAAATGCATGAGAGGTGCTATGCTTTTCTCGGAACCAAACTGATAATTCATTAGAACACAATGCGTCTTCAAAAAATTCATTGTTCTTTTATACATAATTTTCTCTAAAATTTTTGATAAACACGATAATAAAGAAATTGGTCTATGATTACTAATATATAAGTTGTCTTAATTCTTAAATATAGGAATAACTTTGGCTATTTTCATTTGTTCCGGAAACTGACCATTTAACATTGACAAATCAAAAATATACACCAAAGGATCATAGAATCTATAACTCCTTTTAAAATCATATTGCTTGTACCATCATAACCTGCACTTTTTTATTTTTCAAACCAGACACAATGTCAATAATCTCATACCTAGTGGTAGGTGTAAAAAATATAGAGTATGTATTATGCTGAATCAAAAAATCAGTAAAATGTGTATCAGTATTGGGAATTTCTTGAGCAATATCTTCTCCAATTGTTGTCAAAATCTTTATTAGAAATGTTTGCAATATCCAGAGAATTATCAATAACCTTATCATCATATCGAATTTTCGATATACCAGACATTTCGGTATATTCATTGCTTGTTTTAATACATTCCACGTACTTGTTATATCATATTTATATCTTCGTTATTGCTTATGATATTTTTTCTTTACTATACGTAATATTTTTGTGAGAGTATGCTTATACAAAGTATAATTCAAACGTGCTTGCTCAGTTCTCTTCATCTTGAAATAATAAAAAAAAGATATTTTTTCTGTTAATAGAGCGCAGAATGGACTTTGTAATCCAAGGAAGCTTTGGTGTTGTTTTGTAATTCCCCCGTTTATATTTTCTTTTAGGAATACAAATATCCAAATGATTACTAAATCATATTCACATAAGAGCATTGCTGATCGATCAACTCTGAGTTAGCAAAAGTTCAGTTATGGTTTGAATGTAATAGGCTTTCATTATATAGATGTAGATAAAGCTAATTCTATCATGTACTTTAGAAATTCTCATGCTCCACCTGTAAATCGCAACATTATGATAAATGTGGTAACTCTTAGGAAATTTTAATTAAATTTTTAGGAGTAATTATAAAAATGATAAACGCCAATATGATTTGGTATGATCATGTCAACCGTGTCAACAATGTATATAGAGTAATTGAAAATCAGCTAGAAATATCGGCATACTCGTATTCCACAAATTGAACGATTTGATATAATGTAAAGCCCCTTTAACGATATACAATGCCTTTAATCTTCCGTATCTTAACTATCCCAACAGTGTTTGGGGAAACTGCAGCAAAACCAAGGAGGGTAATACCAAGAGCGAAGCACTCTTGCTACTATTATGTAGAATATAAGATGACTGAAATATTTGAATGTTTATTCCATAATCGCTTGGTATTAAATGGAGAAAAAATTAACGTAAGTTGAATCACGTGCTTGAAGATGATTATGTTTCGATCATGAAATTTGTCTTTCTGAAAAAAAAAAAACCGGCTGCACCAAAATTCCTAGGAGAAACAATTAACATTACGTTTATTTGAAAAGAACATATTAGTGAATATATATATATGCAGTGCACTCCCGTTACAACGAACACGGTTATAACGAAATTTCGTTATAACGAAGTAAAACTTCTGGTCCCAAAATTATCCCCATTAATGTCGATGGTACAAAATTTGCTTATAACGAACACGGTTATAGCGAAATTTTCGTTATAACGAAGTCTTTTCCGAGCCCCACAGACAAATAAAAACAAAAGAAATGTGCTCTGTTATAACGAAGCGGAACAAGCATGGGCGAACGCTTCACATCACGGTGTGTTCGCTCCGTGTGTCACGCACAGTTTCCGTCAATTTTATGCTCTCTTTAATGTAATATCCAAACGAAATTTAAAAGGTACAGTGTACCATTCCGTTTCTCATATCTGCACAGTGTAAGATGAGTATTCAACAAATAGAATATGATATATGCGTGGTTTCCTTGTTTTTTGTTATATATTGTATTTGTTCGGTTATAACGAAATTTCGTTATAACGAAAGAAAACTGCCGGTTCCGAGCATTTCGTTATAACGGGAGTGTACTGTATATATATATATATATATATATATATATATAATTATATATACATGTATACATGTATATTTGTATATATATAGGTATACATATATATACATGTATATTTGAATATATATATGAAATTAGGGCGGACGTTGCTCTCTATGCTTTGCCCTTTAATCAAGCTTTATCAGGATCTACCAGAGAACACATTAAAGTAATTATAAAGACGGCACAATGTGTCATGATGTAACAATTGCAATATTATACAGTACAATACCGAATAATATCATAATAACATAAATCTTCTGTAAGCTTGATTAATAACTTCCTCCTAAAACTTGATTTCTTCCACATAAAATTATTTAATCCTCAATGAAACACCGCGTACGTTATGGTTAGGATTGGCATCACGCTAATGGGTATATATATATATATATATATATATACATATATATATATATATACATATATATACATATATTATACATATATATATATATATATGTGTGTGTGTGTGTGTGTCTGTGTGTGTGTGTCTGTGTCTGTGTCTATGTGTAAACATACGTACGCCATGTACGCTATATTTACAGATATGAAGAAATCAAACGTTTATCTACCACTATACGTCAGACAAAGGTTGAAAAGGGAAAACAAATATTAGAACCAGCATCTCGAATCCCCATGTGACCAAGACGATCAAAGGCCACTTGGTAAACAACTCAGTGAACAGACAGACTTTATTACTGAGTAGTCCCACTTTGGTAGTATCAATGCTACAAAGTGAAAGCCTATTTCAGATTTTCGTCAACCTATATACACCTCACAATGTCTCATGTACCGAATGACATCCCTCGCGGACAAAATGGAGGCCGGGCGATTCTGTGGATGATACCAAGATCGATCTCGACGGCGTTCACGAAATGCATGTCGGGGATTCCAGGCTGCGAGGTGTGGATGGAACCGTTTGGCTTCAGCCAGTTTGCCATGAATGAACTAGAGAAGCTTGGGATCAAAGACAAACCAATGAGCTATGCTGGCCACGAAGAGTTGTTCAAGACAGCTGCCGAGGCACTCGAGAAATACATGCCTGGGGTCACCTTTTTTCCGGACAGATTACCGTAAGTTTGCCAAGCATATAATGACCTCTTCAATTCTTCGACAGGAAATGTCAACAATCAGTAACTGCTTTCAAGCATGATGAATAATGAAAGATGCACTTGTTACATCACTTCTTTTGCATTTGATAATGACTTGATGTATATACTTCATAATCCACACTGCATTATGTATCGGAAGAAGAGGATGATTTGTGTAGAGTGTGTTTTGCATCTCATTTCACTCTTTTTCTTCGAAATGATTGAAAATTTAACTGAACTGAATTGAATTGAATTGAATTGAAAATTGACCATTGCATCTTAAGTCTTCTTCGTTGTTATTTTAAAATAAAGAATTTAATAAAATGCAAGAACATTACATATTATTTGTCTTACTTGGAAATGGAACAATCTGAGGTGTTATTTTAGGCCACTTTCAGTCTAGAAACCTTGAAGGAAATCATTAGCACTCTACTTACGGCGAAGAAAAAAAAATGTATTTTCCAAATCAAATGGTGTAAGTTCTGATTCATCCAGGTAACGATCAATAAAGGGTACAAAATTAAATCAATTCATCTAGACTTACTGTTTTAATTCCGAGAACGGTTTCACGTCCGATCCTCGACGCTTCATCAGCTCGTCTGATTTGATGGCGGGAAGGCGTCGTTGCCAATCGGCGCAGACGCACTACCGACGTTATTGACATCAAAGACCAGGTACATTTGGCAACGATTCGGCCGTCTTCTCCCGCCTGAAGACCTTCAAACATAACTTCAATGCGCATTTTAGACAAGGAGCCTCGGTGGTTTGAGAGGGGGGGGGGGGGGGTCCGGGAAGCCGTCTACGTCAACTCCGAAAACCCCTCCCTTAACAAGGGTGGGGGACTGCGACACAACCTCTCCCGGGTGTACAGCTCTGTCATCCGGAGAATTCCTCGGCGACTGACTTAACGTCGGTAGTGCGTCTGCGCCGATTGGCAACGACGCCTTCCCGCCATCAAATCAGACGAGCTGATGAAGCGTCCAGGATCGGACATGAAACCGTTCTCGGAATTAAAGCAGTATTAAAGTCCAGATGAATTGATTTAATTTTGTACCTTTATTGTCCAAAATGCACTTGCATTGGTCATTGACATTAATGATCTATATAATCAGCATAGTTATGCAATCTGTATCAATGAATTTTCTGTTAAGGTTTGCAACTATCAAGAAGGGCTTGGAGGAGTCAACCGGCAAGTATGTTTTCGTCAAAGATGAAAGCATATCAATGCCAACCGATGAGAAACGGCAATTCATCCCAAAAGGATACCAACACGCCTTCCTTATCCGGCATCCTCTGCTCGTGTACAGGTCATTGAGAAAGGGGAGCTTCGCACAGTACAAAGAAGCTGGCATGCTGAAGTTCAACGAAACCGATGAAAGTTCCTTCGACTTTCGCCCCTATGCCAAGGAGGATGGCCTCGATGCCGTCTTCCAGCAGCATCACGATCTCTGGACCTACATACGAGATCATGTCAACCCGTCACCGTTGGTCATCGATTCGTCTGCTCTTCTCACCAACCCCGCACCGGTACTTCGACAGTTCTGTGAAGCCGTGGGTTTGCCCTACTCAGAGTCGCTCCTACAATGGACCGGGTCCCCTGAGGTAGCCAAGTCGTGGAAATGGCCAGGTGAGAATATCTATAAAGATGAAGTCTTCCTGGGCGTTGCAAAGTACAGCACCCATTTCACTCCACCAGCAGCGGTCCCGGCCTGGGAGGAGGTAAGAGACGACGTGCGCGAGCTCGCTGAAAAAGCAATGCCATACTACGATGACATGCTTAAACATCGGCTTGTTGAGTGATCATCGAATATTTATTGATCATTTTTCGTTTGATAAGCATGCCACATTAGAAAAAAAAAATGAAATGAAGCAAGAAATAGGGTACGAACATCAAATGAAAAAGCAGCAATCATTTTGATACCTCTTATATCAACAGTCATAAAGCATCTTTTTCTTTCTTCCCATTCATTTCATAGCCTACTATATAATATCAATAATGAGAATGAATTTTTTCTGCTGTCGTTATACATCAAAAGGAAGTGATATATCAGATTCATGTTCCATTTTTATGTTAATCTTAATGTTTTTACATATTGATTAAATTTTTAGTTTCTACATACCGTTATGTCCACATTCATCGATTGTTTTATATTTATATCTTAGAGTTCTCAGTGTGTAATTCACTTCAATTTTAACTCGTTGTAAAGTATACACAGCAATTCACCCTGTTTTGCTGCTTTTTTACTGTATATGGGATTTTTCTCATCAATAAACCACTTTTGTAGGATTAACTCTCGATTTTCGATGCAGGTAAATTATATTTTCTCGAGTGAACCTGATACCCAGATACCCAGATGTTGTGATATCACCAAACCTGGATTAACAGCGACCACTTACCAGTTCGAATTGTTCTTACTTGATTTAAACATTCTTTTGATAATTTTCCAAAACTGACTTTCATTCTTTTCGCAGATGACTTTTAAATATATCATATTCACATAAAGGTATTGCTGATCGATCAACTCTGAGTTAGGAAAAGTTCAGTTGTGGTTTAATAGGCTTTCATTAGATGTAAATAAAACCAATTTTATGTACTTTCGAAATTCTCATGCTCCACTGTAAATCTCAACATTATGATATCGAGTGTAACTCTTTGGAAATTTTCAATTAAATTCTTTAGGAGTAACTATAAAAGTCATTATGATTGGGCATGATCATGTCAACAATGTATAATTCAAAATCTAGAAATAATATTCTACAAACTGAACAATTTGATATCTATTAAGTCTTATCTATGATACACAGTGCCTTCAATCTTCCTTATCTTAAAGGAGACCTCCGGATGATTTTCAGATTTTTACATTTGAACAACTCTAAATTAGTTATACTGAGGACAGAGTTTCAGAATTTGTGATAATTGGGATGAAGATGAAGAATAAGGTTATTTTCAAAATTTATAACAAATTGCAATGAACAAGGATGATGACATGGCAGAGTCAGAGAGGGGGGGGGTGACCTTGATACCCCTCCCCCCCCCCCCCCCCCAAACTGAAAAACGTTCCGCGGCCCCTGTATTGTAATGGAATTGCACTGCTACATTTCTAGATGTAAATAAAACTAATTTTATGTACTTTCGAAGTTCCCATGCTCCACTGTAAATCTCACTGCTACATTTCTGAAATATGTGAACCTCCTATGTCATCATCCTTGCGCAGTGTAATTTGTTGAAGGTTTTCCAAACTATTGTTTCTCTGCTCAAGAACCACAATAAATTTCACAAATTTTTATATGGAGTTGTCGATTTATGTACTACATGATAGTTATATATTTCTATATATATACACAGTTATATATATATATATATTGATATACAGTTATATATTTCTTATGACCCGAAGACTCCAGGAGCTTCTTTTAATGCCATCACTAAACTTCAAATGTGTATTTTAGATATCAAGAAATGGATGGTAGCAAATAAGTTGAAACTGAATGATTCGAAGGCTGAGTTTTTTGTTGCAGCTTCAGCCCACAATCTGCGCGGTCTTTCGAACATTCAGCTCAATGTTGGTTGCACACTAATTAGCCCCTCAGAAACAATAAGAAATCTTGGTGTTATTTTTGATCGTCGAATGTCAATGTCTCAACATATTTCTCAAATGTGTAGTACTGTTACGTTTTATTTAAGAAATATTGCTAGAATTAGGAGATTTATTGATCAATCTGCATGTCATAACGCAGTGCGCTCTTTAGTTCTATCCCGTATAGATTATTGTAACGGGCTTCTCTCTTCCATTCCTTCAACTCAACTGGATCGTGTGCAGCGACTTCAAAATTGGGCAGCCCGATTAGTGTTTCAAGTTTCTAGGGACTACCCATCTCAGCCACTTCTGAAGTCGTTGCACTGGCTTCCTTTGAAGCAACGGATAATTTTCAAATTAGTTTTGCTTGTTTATAAAATCCTTAACGATCAAGCTCCGAAATATTTAGACGCCTGTTTGACTTTGTATACACCTACTAGAAATTTGAGGTCATCTAGTGATCCGCTTCGTCTCACATACTCTGTTACTCGCACCTTAGCCGGTGATAGGACATTTACTGTGTCTGCTTCAAAGCACTGGAACAATTTACCACTTACCATTAGACAGTCTCCATCAGTCAGTGTGTTCAAAAAAGTCTTGAAAACACATCTTTTCAGTAGCAACTAGTTCGTAGCTGTAACATTTATCCATTATTTTACATACTGTTGTATATGTTTTGAATTGACTGTAAGCGCTTTGGGCCTTGTGGGAAAAGCGCACTATAAATAATAGTAATAGAATAGAATAGAATGATGTGAAATTATGAAAATCGTCTGGAATGTCCCTTTAACTTTCCCATCATTGTTTGGGGGAACTGCGGCAAAACCAAGGACGGCAAAACCAAGTTTGAAGCACTCTTGCTACTGTAGAACATAAATGCATTTGAAAATCGTGAAATTATGTATGGGTGTGTGTGTGTTTTGATGATTAGAATTTGGTTGTATAGCTCTTGACATGATGTTCACGACGAAAATGGAACATTACGTTATACAATGTTCTGTCCTCAAATTACTTAGACATGTAGTATCAATATACCCTTTTATAAAATGGGTTCAAGAATGTAGCCAATTGAGGGGCCCACACTCTACAAGCTTCGTCTTTTCAGTGGGTCCCTCCGTTTTTCGCCTTGTGTACGTTGATATTCAACTTTACTTTAATTTACTTCAGGCATTGTAATGTATCTTTACTGCAAGTATACAAGTACTGTTTTACTCTGTTAAACTCACTTTGATTGTTTGTTTGTTTTTTTTTTGGTACGATTCTTATCACTGAAGAGTACTGTACAGTACAAGTACTGTTTTACTCTGTTAAACTCACTTTGATTGTTTGTTTGGTTTTTTTTTTTTTTTGGGTACGATTCTTATCACTGAAGAAAGAGTGATGTATGTTATGTTATTTTTTTACTGTCGAGAAACGGAATAAACTTGAATTTGAATTTGAAATTTGAATTGGAAGCGCTGAAATGAGTCACGTGTGCGTGCATTATTTTCTTACTAACATCCACGGCCTGACGTCACAATGTTTACACTGGCAGTGCGCACTCAATCAGTTGTTACAAGTGCGTCACGCGCTACTATACGCGCTGTCAATCCTGTAAGCAACTTCTAGTTCGGGCTGCCAGCCGGCCTTTCTTGTGCATAACATGTGGCGTTCGTATACTCTTATACGTACAGTACTTATATGTGCGGGATTTCCGGTCCGAGTGCGACGTGCGTAAATGTTTGGGACGAACATATTCGGACATCTTGACTTTTGAGCGAGTGCTACATGTAGCTGACTGGTATTGACCCACAAAGGTACGTGAAAAATGCTGTTAGTTTTCGACCCATTTTATAAAACAAATGATGCACAGGATTATTTCGTGGCGTTAGTGAAGGTGCGGCGCACTCGAGAGTATTGACAATGGTGCAACATGCGCCTCGTGCATGTTGCACCATTGTCAATACTCTCGAGTGCGCCGCACCTTCACTATACGCACTCTATCCTGTGCATCATTTGTATAATGTGATGTACTCACAATGACACAGTACACACAATGCCAACTGTCTTCTCTTGCCCTCAAGAGAAAAGTGTATCATTTTTTTTAAGTATGTACTACACTTGTCCTAGTTTTCTTCTTCTTCTTCTTCTTCATGCTATATTACTTTTTTCCTTTTTCTTTCTTAGTTTCCATTTTCTCTACTCTTAATCTTTCTGGTCTCATTTCTTATCCTTTTGCCTGCTTATACAATATTTTTCACACTTTGAATATGTGTAGGATTCTGTCAAAGTCATGTGTATTTATATTCGTAAATCTTTTGTAACATTGTGTGATATTTATGTATATGCCCTGCTTATTCTGTTAATCCAGTTATGTCCTGGGCTTTTACGTTTTGTATTTATGTATTCCTTTGTTCGATTTGTATATCAATAAAGTGATGAAATATATACTGCGCCTGTGTACTTGTGATAATATAATGTGTCTTGAGCAAAATGGAGAACTCTGTATGAGTGTCATTTCTTGCCTAACCCTAAAATATGCTGTCGACTAACATAAAGTAGTGAACCCATCACCAACATAACACCTTATATAAATTTTCAGCACAGATTTCGTACGCCCTGTAGCTACTGGTGTCCCACAAAATCAGTACTAGGTCCCTGCTCATTTTGTTGTTTATCAGCCATATATAATCTAGTATCATAATGCAATGGTAACACACAACACGTTAACATTTTATTCTTTTCTTATTGTTCCTTGTTTGATATTTTCATCAATTCAGAGATGACTAAAATACTTGAATGTTTATTCCATAATCGCTTGGTATTGAATGGAGACGAAAATAAGGCTAGTATATAAAACGTGCTTAAAGATGATTATGTTTCGAACATAACATTTGTCATTCTAACAAAAAAATAAAAAAGCTGCTGCACCAAAATTCCCAGGAGAAACAATTAACACTGCGTTCATGTGGAAAGGACAAACTAGTGAATATATATACACACACAAACACACAAACACACACACACACACACACACACACACACACATATATATATATATATATATATATATATATATATAATAAGAAATCAGGGCAGACGTTCCTCTCTAATTTGCCCTTTAATCAAGCTTCATCAGAATCTACCAGAGAACGCTTTACAATAATTATCTAGAAGGCATTATGTGCCATGATGTAATAATTGCAATATCATACAGTACAATATCGTATAATGTAATAGTAATAATAATAATAATGATAATAATAATAATAACATAAATCTTTTGAAAGCTTGATTAATGGGAAAAGTAGAGAGCAGCTTCCTCCTAAAACTTGATTTCTTCCACATAAAATTATTTGATTCACAATGAGATACCGCGTACGTTATGGTCAGGAATTGACATCACGCATTATATATATATATATATATATATATATATATATATATGTAAATAATGTATACGCACACTATATTTACAGATTTATGATTTATTTATGATTTATTTATCACTCGTTTATCTACTACTGTAGGTCAGACATAGGTCAGACAAAGCAAACATTAGAACAAAAATATCGAACCCTCATGTGATCAAGACGATCAAAGGCCACTCGGCAAACAACTCGGTGAACAGACTTGACTACCGAGTAGTCCCACTTTGGTGGTATAATTCTACTAAGTGAAAACCTGTTCAATCTCGTTCCCCATGATACCTCACAATGTCTCATGTACCGAAAGACAACCCTGGCAGAAAAAGCGGAGGTCGGGCGATTCTGTGGATGATACCCAGATCAATCTCGACGGCGTTCACGAAGTGCATGTCGGGGATGCCAGGCTGCGAGGTGTGGATGGAACCGTTTGGCTTCTGCCACTTTGCCCTGAAGGAACTAGAGAAGCTTGGGATTACAGAGCAACCAATGAGCTATGCTGGTCACGAGAAGGAGTTTAAGATAGCTGCCGAGGCTATGGAAAAATACATGCCCGAGGTCACCTGTTTTCCAGATAGATTACCGTAAGTTTTCCGACCGTGTATAACCTCTTCCATTCTTCAACAGGAAATGCCAACGAGCATTTTTCAAGCATGATGAATAATGGACGATGCACTTGTTTCATTGGTTCTTTTGCATTTGATAATTGTTATGTAATTATTACAGTTCATGATCTGCACTGCATTATCTCTTTCTTGCAAATCGACAAAAAGTTGGTTTGCGTAGAGTATGTTTTCTTAAAGAAAATAAATGAAAATTGAACTGAACTAAACTGAATTGAATACAATCTTCCAAAATTTTATTGTATCTCATGTCTTCTTTGTTTTTACGTAACAATTAAGAATCTAATAAGATGTAAGAACACTGAATGTTATTTGTTTTTCCTGGAACTGGAACAATTTGAGATGTTCATTTAGACCACTTTCAGTCCAGAAGGTTGCCTTTATACGGCAAAGAAAAATCTATGCAAAATGCACTTGCACTGCGGTCATTGACATTCATGATCTATACAATAAGCATAATCATGCAATCTGTATCCGATCTGTTTAATATAAGTTTGCAACTATCAAGAAGGCCTTGGAGGAATCATCCGGTAAATATGTTTTCGTCAAAGATGAAAGCGTAGCCATGCCAACCGATCAGAGAAGACAATTCATCCCAAAAGGATACCAACACGCCTTCATCATCCGGCATCCTCTGCTTGTTTACAAGTCTATGAGAAAGGGGTGGTTCGCACAGCTCCAGGAAGCTGGTATGCTGAAGTTCAACGAAACTGATGAAAGTTCCTTCGACTTCCGCCTCTATGCCAAGGAGCTGGCGCTCGATATCGTCTTTCAGCAGCACCACGAGCTCTGGACCTTCAGAATACGAGATCATGTCAACCCGTCACCGTTAGTCATCGATTCGTCTGCGCTTCTCACCAACCCCGCACCGGTACTTCAAGAGTTCTGTGATGCCGTGGGTTTCCCCTTCTCAGAGTCGCTCCTACAATGGTCTGGATCGCCTGAGGTAGCCAAGTCGTGGAAATGGCCAGCTGATGACATGTATAAGAATGAAGCCTTATTGGGTGTTGCCATGTACAGCACCCATTTCACTTCACCGGCAGCGGTCCCGGCCTGGGAGGAGGTAACAGACGATGTGCGGGAGCTCGCTGAGAAAGCCAAGCCGTACTACGAGGACATGCTTCAACATCGGCTTATTAAGTGATCAACGAAAATCTGTTTATTCTTCGTTTCATAAGCACGCCATACTAGATAGGTTTTCCCGGTCAATTTCATACCTTTGTCATTCAAGTTCTTATTCCGAGCATTCGATTTCACGCATTCCACGATCGCAGCGCTGAATCAGCAATCATATTCAAAATCCGGTCATTCGAATTCACTATCGGTGCATTCAAATTCACTATCGGAGCTTTCAAATTCACTGTCAGAGCATTCAAATTCACCATCGAAGCAGCAATTAACATTTGACCTCATAACCATGTTCAGACGTATTTCTAATCGGAGTAAGAATTTATGGCTCGGCAATTCAAATTCAAATTAATGCATATCTTCCCACGAACCTTGTGTCCACACGACGGTCGTGGGAAGAACTCCGACCAATTTATGTACGAGGATCGGTGTAACTTCCGGAAGTGGCAGCGCCGCGCTCGCCGACCATGCGATTGTTTTTTTTTACCAGTGGCATTTGTCTCCTCCATTCTTGTTGATGGAAATTTTGGCAAGAGCAGCAGCTTCTTCGTCGCGATCGATTAGGTTAGAATTGCACTACAGTCGCACGTGTACTCGCAAAATGTCAACATTGCGATTTGACCCAGGAAGTTTTACCTAGGTCGTAAGATATGTAAGTTCATAGATACTCCGAGGGCTTGTCCGCATGGGCAATTTACTCCGACCGGCTAGTCGTGGTAGCGAGATACTCCTGAGAAAACTCAGGAGTATCTCGTTCGGAGGAAGAGGTCGTGGTAAGTTCCTCCGAACGGAGGAAGTTACCACGACCTTGTTCAGACGGGCACTACTCCGACCTATCCTCCGAAGATACTCCTATCAAGTTTCCTCCGACCCTTCCCCCGAAGTTACTCCGACCAAAACTGCCTCCGTCTGAACACAGCTCATGTCAAGCCGGTGACGGAATCTGGTCGGTCATTCAAATTCGTGAATAGTCAACCATATTCAAAATAACTGCATTCAGTTCAAAAGAAGTCCTGAATTTAGTTAGTTTGGGGCTGTGTATGTGTGTCTTTTTCATTTAGCTTTGAATATATTGAGATTTATGATGAAGATCATTTATTTTGCAGTAGAGGTCCACCTGATCAGTGGAAAAGTTGAATATACATGAGCAGAGAACAATGTCGGCCACTATGGAAGCCTTCAGTGGTTGTGAATGCCCTTTCTCCTTTCTTAAATGTCTACTTCGTTTTCCTCGTTAAATTGATTGCACGAAGTAGGAACTTGATCGCCTGAAAATGAAAGTGAATGCTCCAAACAGGCTAATCGGGGCTATCACATGACTATCGCGTGAATTTGAATGCACGAGTAGGAAATGCAATGCTCACATTTGGAAATTGAACGCCCAAGCGTGAATTTGATTTGATGAAAACGAAACAGAACTCACATAACTGAAATTGATCGCTCGGATTCTGAATTTGAACGCCCAAATATTTTCGAGTGCGCGCGTTATGTGAATTTGAATGCCCATTAATGAATTTCATTGAAAAAAGTATGAAATTGACCGGAAAACCTAAATTAAAATTGTAATGAAACAATAGGGTAAGAACATCAACTAAAAAAAGCATCATGCATCCTAATATCACTTATATACAGTATGTCCCCAAAACAATTACAATCACATTTCGCATTGATAACACCCAATATGATTAAACTGTTTAATGCTACTTCAGGGTCTTAAAATATAACATCTTAGCTCTATTTTGCAGAAAACCCAATTCAATTTGGTTAAGCGGTCTTAGAGAAATGTGGATCATTGTAAAGCATGTCATGAGTCTGATTCTTCCAAGTTTAGCACTTGGATGCTCTTGTGTGTGAACACAATAGACAGAACTTGGAGGGAAGAGATTCCTGACATGCTCTACAAAATTCCTCATTTCTCTTTCACCACTGAAGCAAATTGAATGGGGTTTTCTGTAAGACGTGGGCAATGAGTTATAGTTTTGCACCCTAAAATTGTATTGGATTGATTCACTATTTTTAAAGTTATTTTGCGGAGGGTCCCGTTGTATTTTTTTTTTGGGGGGGGGGGGGGCGGACATACGGCATAACAGTCAAAGTATTTCAAAGGCAAGGATTTTATAGTAACCAAACAAGCAAACAAAAAGTAAAAAGGAAATGATCTGCCATGGAAGGAGATTATCTCATTGCATATGCACTCAAATCGAGAAATCCTTGAGAGGCGTAACTAAAGCTGCGTTTACACCATGTTCCCGGTGACAACAGCAGCCCCGTTTCAAGCCACCGTGGACAAAACGGGATGGACTTGAAACAACGCCTTGAGACGGATGGACAAGAAGGAGATTGTCTCATCTACCCACAGCACACTAAGTTTCGGGCAAATGAGACTGTCGTGGCCGCCGGAAATAAATGGTGTAGACTCAGCATAATATGAACACAAGAGTGTAAATTCGTGTTTGGTTGTTTCCTCTTTTTTTTTATATATGAGCGAGTCATTTGCTTTTGCTTTCTGTCCTCTGACAAATTAATTTCGTCATTTTGTTCAACGCAAGATTTTGGTGGTTGGCTATTTTTTTTTTTTAACTACGGCAACCTTACATTAGATTGTCGATTACAGTCGCAAAGATTATACGGTAGACTCCGTTTTCTAGTGCTATAACATGGTTAAAATGTATCTGAATAATTTGCTTTGAAGTGACCAGTAGTGGAATATGGATCCACATAGTTGTTTTGATCTAGCGAGCTGACCTCCCTATACGTCAAAAGTTTCATAAAAAAAAGGGACTAGGTGTCAATATCATGTAAACATGATAAGATAATAATATAGACAGGACAGTTGAATTACTTTTAGATAATTCATAATGGCGACAGCAGAAGGGAACTGTTATAAACTAGCAAATCAGTAATGATTGTATTGAGGCAGTATTGAAAACGTCAGTAGCAGGTATATCTTTTCGAAGATCCCACTATATAGACTATAATAATCATACCCACACATAGATCCCCCTTTCTATGGGGGGGGGGGGGGATACCTAAAAATGTCGAGGAGTAACACTCAAACGAGGGTGCAATTTTGGAAATGAAGTGGAAAGATCTTGTGCACACGTTTGGTGGATTTTATTGTTTTCTTTTGTTTTCTTTTTGTTTTGTTTTGGCACAGACACTCACGCGCACAGACACGAAAGGTCTTGAAAATTCCAGGAGGTGAGGGGGAGCAGTTGAAGTGGTAAAACTTCACCAACTCCAAGTTAGCACCATTCATTACCTTCTTCCTTATGCCACTATTCAGACACCCTATACAATTACACACTTTTAATTGGTTTATAGATGGCGCTGTTCATCCTGTCGTGCTCGTGGGCCTTAATGTGCTCAGTGCCTCTTTTGCGTAGTGTCGAATTCATGCTCTCTCTTTCGCCTAGTGTAGAACTCATGTGTTGTAAAATTCGTGAACCCATTTTACGTGATGTCGAACTTGTGGGCTTTGTTTACGTAGTGCCGAATTCGTGGGCTGTATGACTCATGGGCTGTATGGCTTGTGGGCTTTATAATTCGTGGGCTGTATAACTCGTGGGTGTCGGTCTCGTGATGTGCACCTGACAAAACAAATGAATGAACATTAGCAATTATCTATAGTTAATAAGATAGCAATTAAGGTTGTTTTTACTGGGATACTGACGTACATTTTAGTTAACAATAATAAAAAAAAAACTAGATTCGAGAATTTGTCAATCCTGACAAATTAGGTGATTCGATGTATAAATAATTTCTGAGATTCTCATTGAAGAAAAGGAAATCAAACCTGTCATGCTTACAGAGATAAAATAGAAAGGGCATATTATGTTAACAAAGAGACAAAATGAACCTCATTTTTGGCAAACAACATGGCGTCTGAGAAAAAAGCCATCATCTTATGAAATGAACCTTTTGACTGTTGACAAAGTTTATTTCTGTGCAAGATATGGGGGCAATATGCCACGTATTAACCATAATACAAGACAAAATTTGTTTGATCCTTGACCCTACTTTAGACAGCCGAGATGGCGTCTGATTAGAAAGCTGTAATTTCATAAAACGATTCATATGACATGGTCTAAATGTATGCAAAATATGGGAGTGATAGGGCTTGTAACTACCAAGATACAGGACAAAGTAGTCTTGACCGTTGACCCTATATACCTCGCACGGCCTAGATGGCATTTGAGTCAAAAGTCGTTGTTTTATGAAATGATCCAGGCAACATGGTCCATATATATGTACAAAATCTGGCCCCGATTGAACATTTAATAAGCAAAATACAAAATAAAGAATAATATATGACCTTTGCACCTCATTTGCACAGCCAAAATGGCGTCCGACCAAAGCGCTGTAATTTTACAAAATATTCTATCGATTAAGTCTTATCTATGATATACTGTGCCTTCAATCTTCCTTTTCTTAACTTTCCTATCATTGTTTGGGGGAACTGCGGCAAAACCAAGGAAGGCAAAACCAAGATCGAAGCACTCTTGCTACTGTAGAACATAGCGTTTGACAATCGTGAATTTATGTGCGTGTGTATGTGTGTGTATGTATGATTGTGTTTTGACTTCGCTATCATAGATTTTGACGTGATATTCATGACGAAAATGGAACATTATGTTATATCAAATAGGTTAGTAAAGTACCGGTTAGTGATTGGTTAAACACAGTCACGTGATGGGGGCACATTGGTTATGTTCGCCCATGGGCAGGTAGCAAAGCGGTAACCTAACAAATGACAAACGGTAGCAAACGATTGAACAATCATATTTTCACGCAATCAATGGGATAAGTTTGCCTATTCCATACAATGTGAAAAAGCAGATGACCGATTAATGTAATAGACTAACCCATATAATATAACAGATGATGACTTTTGTTGTCGGGAACATGTAGGCTACCAAACGTTCAACCCTCGGGGTTTGAAATGCTATTTCAGGAGGCTATAAAGTCCGTCGACTTCGTCTCGGGACTTATAACCTCCCTCAATAGCATTTCAAACCATTCGCGTGCCATGGAATATTCGATATGTTCCCTCCCTTGCCAATACAGAGCGGCTGCACCAAAATTCGTAGGAGAAACAATTGACACTTTTTGGGGAAGAACATAGTAGTGATAATATATGTGTATAGATATATGTATATATATATAAATAAATACGTATATATATATATATATATATATATATATATATATATAGAGAGAGAGAGAGAGAGAGAGAGAGAGAGAAATAGTGGGAGAAGGGGTCTCGACCATTTACAGCACCAGTGTAGCTCCTTCATTATTTATATTCAGTGCGAGAAGAAGAACATTCGTGGACGTAGCTAGTGATCAACGTGCGTGTTTATTGTCGAGCTTTCGGTCTCGTTCGGACCTTCATCAGGGTTGTAATGATACAAAAATGACTCACTCGTATGGCTACACTTGTAACAATATAAATCTAACTAGCGTGAGTCTATAATGACTATGTAATTATATAATCGGCAATAAACACGCACGTTGATCACTAGCTACTCTACGCCCACGAATGCTCTTCTTCTCGCATAATCTATATTATAGTATAGGTGAGATCGAGTAAGGAAGAGGCGGTAGACGTAGCTTTTGAATCCTCACAATTTGATTTTAATACTCGAGCTTTCGGGCCCTGCCCTTTATCAAGACTAAGGACAAATCGGACAGAATACAGAATAATACAGAACATGGATATTATATACAAAAAATAATGATGATCAGGGCAATAGTGAAAAATTAATTATAACGACAATGATAGACGCAGAGACGGCAAAAAATAACAACAACAATAACACTCATCCATCTGACACCACACCACACACATCAAGCACATCCCAACGCCTTAAAAGGTAACCAGTGTGTTTTAACCAATGTTGGTCTATGTATTTCCAATGATTTCATTGCAATCATTACCGCTGTTATTGCTTATACTATACTGCTACTACTGTTCCATTATTTTCACTGCAAGTGTAGTGATTGTCATGTTGCTGTCTACATTTGTTTAATTCTTTGATTTTCTTTTGCATTGTTTTGCCTTTTTCTGTTTAAATGTATGCAAATTGGTGTGAATGTCATGTTGCTATCTGTATTCCGTTTGATTGGCCTTTTATTTTTATTTTTATTTTGCCTTATTCTGTTAAAATGCATGCAAATTGGTTGTTTTTCTGCTTTTATGTTTATGTCTCATCAAGCCCTCGAAAAAGACTGGTTACACAGTCGAAAGCTTGGGAGAATAAAAGACCATAGTGAACATTACTGCAATGTCTGCGAGTCATTCCTCCGTCACACACACACACACACACACACATACACACACACACACATATATATATATATATATATATATATACATACATACATATAAATATACGTACACTATTTACAGATATGAACAAATCATACGTTTGTCTACCACTACACGTCAGACAAAGGTTGAAAAGGGCAAGCAAACATAAGAACTAGAATCTCGAATCCCTATGTAATCAAGACGATCAAAGGCAGGCCACTTGGCAAACAACTCGGTGAACAGACTTGATTACTGAGTAGTCCCACTTTGGTGGCATAATTCTAATAAGTGAAGACCTGTTTCAGATTTTAGTCAACCCCGATACACCTCACAATGTCTAATATACCGAAAGACAACCCTGGTGGAAAAAGCGGGGGTCGGGCGATTCTGTGGATGATACCCAGAACAATCTCGACGGCGTTCACAAAGTGCATGTCGGGGATTCCAGGCTGCGAGGTGTGGATGGAACCGTTTGGCTTCTGCCACTTTGCCTTGAAGGAACTAGAGAAGATCGGGATTACGGAGCAACCAATGAGCTATGATGGTCACGAGAAGGAGTTTAAGATAGCTGCCGAGGCTATAGGGAAATACATGCCTGGGGTCACCTATTTTCCAGATAGATTACCGTAAGTTTTTAAGGCATGTCTGTCCTTTTTGATTCTTCAACAGGAAATTTGAACGAGCAGCTTTTAAGCATGAATCTTAATAACGACCATGTTCTATTGAATCGAATAACACTCCACTAATAGAATCTAATGAATAGCACAATATATGCATTAAAAAGTTTACGAGTATAACGACCTATTTGAACATATCTCACTCCTTCTACCCTCAATAATTGTTGTCCCTTTGTTAGCTTCATTTATATACTTGTATGTATCTTATATCTGTATTGATTGTTTGGTTTTATGTAGCTGAATTTGTTGTATTTTGAATTTTATGTATTTTTAATGTGGTGTAGGCCCCTATGAAAAGCAGCCATTGGCTGAATAGGTTCATCCTACTCATGAGTGGTGAATGAATAAATATATATAAAATAAAGGAATAATGGACGATGCACTTGTTTCATTGGTTCTTTTGCAATCGATAATTGTTATGTAATTGTTACAGTTCATACTTTAACTAAATTTTAATGTGTACTTCATAATCCACACTGCATTATCTCTTTCTTGCAAATCGATGATGAAAAGTTGATTTGCGTCGAGTACGTTTTCTTAATGAATATAAATGAAAATTGAACTGAACTAAATTGAATTGAATACAATCTTCCAAAATCAATTATTGCATCTCATGTCTTCTTCGCTTTAATTTACAATAAAGAATTCGATAAAATGAAAGACAATTGAATGTTATTATGTCTTTCTTGGAATAGGAACAATCTGTGATGTTAATTTAGGCCAATTTCAGTCCAGAAGGTTTAAGGAAATCAACAGTAACCTATAAACGGCAAAGAAAATCTATCATGCAAAATGCGCTCCTGTTTCTGTTAAATATAGGTTTGCAACTATCAAGAAGAATTTGGAGGAATCAACCAGTGAATATGTTTTCGTCAAAGATGAAAGCGTAGCCATGCCAACCGACCAGAGAAGACAATTCATCCCAAAGGGATACCAGCACGCCTTCATCATCCGGCATCCTCTGCTAGTGTACAAGTCTATGAGGAAGGCGTCCTTCGCACAGCTCCAAGAAGCTGACATGTTTGAGTTCAACGAAACTGATGAAAGTTCCTTCGACCTTCGTCCCTATGCCAAAGAGTATAGCACCGATGCCCTCTTCCAGCAGCATCATGAGCTCTGGACCTACATACGAGATCATGTCAACCCGTCACCGTTGGTCATCGATTCGTCTGCTCTTCTCACCAACCCCGCACCGGTACTTCAAGAGTTCTGTGAAGCCGTGGGTTTACCCTACTCAGAGTCGCTCCTTCAATGGTCCGGGTCCCCTGAGGTAGCCAAGTCGTGGAAATGGCCTGCTGATAACATGTACAAGAACGAAGCTTTCTTGGGTGTGGTCATGTACAGCACCCATTTCACTCCACCGGCAGCGGTCCCGGCCTGGGAGGAGGTAACAGACGATGTGCGGGATCTCGCTGAGAAAGCGATGCCCTACTATGAAGACATGCTTCAACATCGGTTGAAGTAATCAACAAAAATCTATTTATCATTCTTCGCTTCATTAGCTCGCCATACCATGAAAATGGTAATGGAACAAGGCATAGGGTAAGAACATCACACTGAAAAAGCAACATACATCCTAATACCACTTATGTAGCAGCCATAAGGTATTTCAAAGTAAGGCAAGGATTTCATTGTTACCGTACAAGCAAACAAAAAGGACAAAGAAGAAAAAATGCCATGGAAGGGGATTATCTTATTTCTTTATGCACTCAAATCGAGAAATCCTTTAGAGGTGCAACTGATGTGACCACAGAGTGTAAATTAGTGTTTGGCTGCTTCCTTTTTTATTCTTTTTTTATTTAGGAAGTTATTTGCTGCTGCTCTCTTTCCTATCACAAATTCATTTCGTCATTGCGTTCAACGCAACATTTTGATGGTTAGCTGAATCTTTTAACTGAGGGAACATTACATTAGATTGTAGATTACAGTCGCAAAGATTATACGGTAGAGCCATTTTCTAGTGCTATAACATGGTTACAATGTATCTGAATCATTTGATATGAAGTGACGAGTAGTGGAATATGGATCCTCATAATTACTTTTGATCCGGCGAGCTCACAATCATGTAAGCATAATAATCTAGACATGAGTGTTGGAATTACTTTTAGATAACTCATAAATGACGACAGTAGAAAGGTTGTAATGCTTCTTGAATTCGTGAAATGTAGTGTCATCCTATACTGAGACTGCTCGTATGCATTAAGTAATTCAGTTAAGTGACACCTATCCAACTGTGCCAGTACAACATTATCTGATCACAGGTTTACCTTACGAACAAGACATGGCTGTACGACTTTATACTTTACTTGTATGTCTTAAAAGTTCGTTGCTTCTGTTACATTCAATAAACGGATGAATGGAAACTTCAAATGTGTGTGCGTCAAAGGCAGTGTATCCAATGTCCGTAACACCATCGTCCCTGTTAGACACCAAACAGTGTGAACGCTTAAAGGCTCAGTCACAAATGCCTTTTGATACGAACTGCTACGGACGTCGTACGAACGATTTTTAGACAATTTCCTAAGATCTTTTTAGGAAGGTCGTACGAAACCAGCGTTCGTAGACCGTTCGTAAGTTCGTAGCCTGGTCGATGGTCTTGTCCAAAATGTTTTTTTTTTTTTTTTTAACTGCGTATGAAACCCTCTCTTCGCAAGGCGGATGTACGAACGTCGTGCGAACATCGTAAGAACTACGTAAGATTTTGCAGGGTCGAGAGACAATTCTAGAAGCCTTAAATTCTCACAACGATTGTAAGAACGCCTTAAGTCGTTCATAGAGGGCTCTTACATCTTCATGCAATTTCATGCAATGAATGAAGCTGAAAAGAAAAACGTCGATATACTTTCCAGTCGTTACCAGTTGAAGGGACGAGCACTATTCTCAGAATACAGAAATATCCCTTTCTAATACTATGTTTTTAAAACTTTTTTCAAAACTTAGCTCTAAATATCATTCAAAAACTACATTACTTCTAATAGAAATTCAATTTTTCTTCAGCTATATATATATATATATATATATATATATATATATATATATAAGTAAACGAATCAGTAGAAAAAGAACGCCGTAAAAATAATAATAAATCCTAGATCTTGAAGATCTTAAAAACGGAGCATAGCTCTCAAATACTGAAAGGCAAGGTCACACTCTTCATCAGTGCCCATGGTGTGACAAAAGATCTTAATCAAACCCGTTTCTGAAACAGACATGAAAACATTTACTTATTATCGTTTACTTATTATCGTTTACTTATTATCTTCAAGATGCCGAGCAGACCAATTTTCTTATATATATATATATATATATATATATATATATATATATAGCAATAATAAAGTCACAACAGAGGAATGCAGGGAATGCATTAATAGCCAATCTTGATTTAATGAATAATCCGAATTTTCGAGGAACCTTCCTCTTCTTCAGGGATGACAGTGCGAATATTCACAATGATTATTAAGAGTGAGGTGTTACTACCCTGCTAGCGCGCGCAATAAGTGTAACCAAAACAAAAAAATAATAGATAATAACAACAAACGCATGTTGTGCGCTTATGAGTGTCATACTACACGTCATAATAGATAAGACGTCACACTAGGGTTGCGCGCGCTGCACAAAAAGATCATGAGACAATAATAGCAATAATAGAAACGTCATAAAGGCAATGAAGTTAACATGATACAATGAAGGTGCCAATGGATTTTCACAGTGATATGTCAATATCCCACCAGAGCGCGTAGTCTCAGTGTAACCAAAACAAAGGATAACAAATAATAACAATAAACGCATGCTGAGTTGCGCGAATATATGAGTGCCATACTGTGCGTTATAACAGAGAAGACGTCACACTGAGATGGCACGCGCTGCACAAAGGAGACAATAATTATGAACGATAATAGAAACGTCATAATGGCAATGAAGTAATACAATCTGTCAAGTGCTTGTACGCATATACAGAGGAGAGACGAGAGAGCAAAAAGTAGGAAAGGAGGGAATAAGGAGAGAAGAAAGACACAAGAAAAAAATGTCATAATATACATGAGGTACACTTACTCGTAACACATCAAGACTGCACAAGTTGTCTAGTACCAGAAAAATAAACTGAAGACCTCTACAAGGGTGAAATTATCAACAGCGGAGTAGCAACTGAAATTAGTTATCGGAAGAAAGTGTATGGGCTGAGCCAGGAAAGATCTTTGTTCATGCCTGTTTCAAAACTGCGGCTCCGAACAATGAAACGCAGTTCTGCCCACTTCCTGTCTTCAGCCGATTTGTAACCACTTCAGTGACCCCCGTCATTCGATGAAAGACTTGAAAGTCTGCCACTTTGCCTTGAAGGAACTAGAGAAGATCGGGATTACGGAGCAACCAATGAGCATTTCTAACCCGATTTCGATTCCGTTTGCTTTATGTGATGGCACTAGGTGAGGGCTTCAAAACTTCTACACAGAATTTTGACCTTTGACTTCTTTG
Organism: Diadema antillarum; assembly: GCF_040938485.1. NCBI lineage: Eukaryota > Metazoa > Echinodermata > Echinoidea > Diadematoida > Diadematidae > Diadema > Diadema antillarum. The sequence goes on along the minus strand of NW_027271292.1, from coordinate 1,992,793 downwards.
ACCTTTGACCTTGATTTTTGACCTATATTGTACATTTTGCTACAAAATGCTACTCCTTCGCCATTTCTAACCCGATTTTGATTCCGTTTGCTTTATGTGATGGCACTAGGTGAGGGCTTCAAAACTTCTACACAGAATTTTGACCTTTGACTTCTTTGACCTTTGACCTTGATTTTTGACCTATATTGTACATTGGCTACAAAATGCTACTCCTTCGCCATTTCTAACCCGATTTCGATTCCGTTTGCTTTATGTGATAGCACTAGGTGAGGGCTTCAAAACTTCTACACAGAATTTTGACTTTTGACTTCTTTGACCTTTGACCTTGATTTTTTACCTATATTGTACATTTTGCCACTAAATGCTACTTCCGGCGGGGACATATGTTACGCACCGCGTAATTTCTACTTTTCCTTGTTACTTTTGATCCGGCGAGCTCACAATCATGTAAGCATAATAATTCAGACATGAAAGTTGGAATTGCTTTTAGATAATTGTAAATGACGACAGTATAAATAGAAGGGTTATAATGCTTTTTGAATTCATGAAATGTAGTGTCTTCATATACTGAGACTGCTCGTATGCATTAAGTAATGTAGTTAAGTGACACCTATCCAACTGTGCCAGTACAACATTATCTGATCACAGGTTTACCTTACGAACAAGACATGGCTGTACGACTTTATACTCTACTTGTATGTCTTAAAAGTTCGTTGCTTCTGTTGCATTCAATAAACGGATGAATGGTACCTTCAAATGTGTGTGCGTCAAAGGCAGTGTAACCAATGTCCGTACCACCATCGTCCCCACCAATTAGTGTGAACACTTTAAACAACTTACATTGTCCCATTTTATAGATTTAAATACTTTTCCAGTTTATCATTGTCATTTCTCCTGCATGTTCAATCCTTTGAAAATCATGTCTATTTTGAGGAAATTCATGGAATGAACGAAGCTAAAAAGTAAAACGTCTATATACCTTCCAGTCGTGACCAGTTGTAGGGACGAGCACTGATCGATGAAGAGCGTCATCTATATGGCAACTCTTAGTATGAATCTGTTCAGGGTATTACATTAATGACATAGAAGGAAAAGATAACATACTACAGAGTGCACTTTGGTCACACTATCAAGCACAAAATTGGTGATGACTACGTCCCCTCCAGATCATGTGCAGCAAGTGTGCGCCGATACATTGATCATTTTATGAAATATTTCTTTGAAAACTTCATTTCACAACTGGATATTCTTCTCGTAGGGTAACTCGAGTATGCATGCTCATCATTTTTTATTCCCTTTTTGTTTTTGTTAGTGAGTATATCATGATCTGCGGGAAGGGACAGAAGGGCTTTGCCCTACCTCCTAAAAAAACAAAAAAAAAATCAAAAAATGGACGGCGAAGGTGCAATTTTAATTTCCTAAAGAACTGTTATAAAGTAGCAAAGCAGTAATGATTGTATTGAGGCAATATTGAAAACGTCATTAGTAGTCTTTTTTTTTTCGAAGATCCCACTATAGACTACATTAACCATGACCACACATAGATCCCCCTTTTCATGGGGGGGGGGGGGCAAAGAATACCTACAAATGTCGAGGAGTAACACTCAAACGAGGGTGCAATTTTGGAAATAAAGTGGAAAGATCTGATGCACATGTTTGATGAATTGTATTGCTTTGTTTTATTTTATTTTTGTTTTGTTTTTGGCACAAACACTCACACATACAGCCACGAAAGGTCTTGAAATTCCAGGGGGTGACGAAGAGTAGTTGAAGTGGTAAAACTCTAGCAATTAACTCCACGTTCCCATCATTCATTATGTTCTTCTTTATCCCCCTAATGAGACATCCTATACAATTACACACTTTCAATTGTTTTATAGATGTTGCTGTTTATCCTGTCGGGCTCGTGGGCCTTCTTTACCGTAGTGTCGAATTCATGCGCTCTATTTTGTCTAGTGTAGAACTCCTGGGTTGTAATATTCATGGACCTATTTTAGGAGATGTCGAACTTGTGTGTTTTGTTTACGTAGTGTCGAACTCGTGGGCTGTGTGACTAGTGGATTGCATGACTTGTGGGCTGCATGACTCATGGGCTGTATGGCTTGTGGGCTTTATAATTCGTGGGCTGTATAACTCGTAGGTGTCGGTCTCATGACGTGCACCTGACAAAACAAATGAATGAACATTAAGAATTATCTATGGTTAATAACATGGCCATTTAGGCTAGCTTTTTTTTTTTGCTGGGATATAAAAATAAAAGAAAACATATTTGAAATAGTATTTTGAAATCCCGTTCAAGTCATGTATTTCATATCCATGGTTTGTTGATTCCCATGCTCACAACCCAGTGAGAACAAATATGGTAGCTGAAAATTCTCATGGTCTTATATCTTTGGTCATTACCAGGTTAAAATCCTATTAGGGTTTGAAAAATGACACTTGTCTTCATCTGCGGGCGGACCGCTTACGGAAAAGCTCATAACAGATACATCCGTACCCTGGGAATATTTTTCTTTATTGAAGACGGGATTCACACGTTGTTTTGATCAGCCTTTAACAACATATTTTATTTTTTTATTGTCAAAGAGAATGAACAACTGCAGCATAATAATTATCATGCACCGGTTACAGTTCGTCATTTCGAATGTTCGTCATGTCATCAATGTCATAAGGTTCTTTAGGGAAAAATTGTGATTATTGAATTTTGATTGGTTTGATTTAGAATTTGATTATCGAAAATAGTTCGTTACGCTAAAGATTTATAATTACAAAAAAGCAATGAAGTAAGTATTTCCCCCAAAAATAATGTACTTCTATTGTAAAAATTGAGTGCTGTTATCAGCAAATGCAATAAAAATTGACTGAAAACACGAAAACACAGACATGCATACAAACAAACCCGGTTGACACAAACACACACGAGGCACACCTCTCCCTATATTGGCGAGCTGGAATATACATGTATTTCTATTTGCGATTGTATTATTGCGGAATAAACAAATATTTGACCCTCCTCCATATCATATGTTCCGCTCCCCCAACAAACGATATTACAAATGATTTTAGAAGGTGGTTATCACTTGAAGGCAGGGGGAAAATACCCTATAACCGACAAATAAAACCATATGCACCACAGGCGATGGCTGTATGACAGTATGAAGAATAAAAATAGAAATAACTGGTAAGATTTAATACTACTGTGGAGGCAACTGCTAGAGTCTAACACCGCCATAGGTGACAAATTTTAAAGGTAGCAGAAATCCAAGACACACACAGGCACTCATATATGTGCATATATGTCTATAATAAACATATATAATTATATATCTATATCTTTATATGTGATAAAAACCTAAAATTAGGTTTTTATCTATATATCTTTTTGTATATAAATACATACATACATACATGAAGAAACCATTGATTTATCTAAACGTATTACGTAAGACACACGGTTGAAGACGGAGAATAAATATTTGAGAAAGAAACCTGAATCTAAATGTGATCTCAAGAAGGATCAAAGGCCACTTGGCAAACAACTCGGTGAACAGACTTGATTACAGAATAGTCCCACTTTGGTGGTATAAATGCTACAAAGTGAAGACCTGTTTCAGATTTTCGTCAACCCCTATACACCTCACAATGTCTAATATACCGAATGACCACCCTGTCGGCGAAAGCGGAGGCCGGGCAATATTGTGGATGATACCAAGATCGATCTCGACGGCGTTCACGAAATGCATGTCGGGGATTCCAGGCTGCGAGGTGTGGATGGAACCTTTCGGCTTCTGCCACTTTGCCCTGAAGGAACTAGAGAAGATTGGGATTACAGAGCAACCAACAAGCTATGATGGTCACGAGAAGGAGTTTAAGCTAGCTGCCGAGACACTTGGGAAATACATGCCAGAGGTCACCTATTTTCCAGATAGATTACCGTAAGTTTTCCAACCGTGTATGACCTCTTCGATTCTTCAACATGAAATGTCAACGAGTAGTTTTCAAGAATGATGAAAAATGGACGATGCATTTATTTCATTGCTTCTTTCGCATTTGAAAATCATGTAATTGTTGAGGCTCATACTTTAACAGAAATTTAATGTATGTCTTTCTTGCAATCGACAAAAGCTGATTTGTGTAGAGTATGTTTTGTAAGTCGTTCACTCATTTTTCAATGAAAATAAATAAAATTGCCCTGAACTACACTGCATTAAATACGATCTTCCAAGATTGAATATTTCATCTTATGTCTTCTTTGTGTTTACAGTACTATAAAGAATTTCATAGAATGGAAGAATACTAACTGCTATTCGCCTACACACGGCAAAGAAAAAGCCAATATCCAAAATGCACTTACGCTGTACACTGACAGTAATGATCTATAAATTCAGTGTAATTATGTAATTTGCAATTTTCTGTTAAACATAGGTTTGCAACTATCAAGAAGGATTTAGAAGAATCAACCAGTAAATATGTTTTCGTCAAAGATGAAAGTGTGGCCATGCCAACCGATCAAAGAAGACAATTCATCCCAAAAGGATACCAACACGCCTTCATCATCCGACACCCTCTGCTCGTGTACAAGTCTATGAGAAAGGGGTGGTTCGCACAGCTCCAAGAATCTGGAATGCTAAAGTTCAACGAAACTGATGAAAGTTCCTTCGACCTCTGCTTCTATGCCAAGGAGGATGGCATCGATGCCGTCTTCCAGCAGCATCACGAGCTCTGGACCTACATACGAGATCATGTCAACCCGTCACCGTTGGTCATCGATTCGTCTGCTCTTCTCACCAACCCCGCACCGGTACTTCGAGAGTTCTGTGAAGCCCTGGGTTTCCCCTACTCAGAGTCGCTTCTACAATGGTCCGGATCGCCTGAGGTAGGCAAGTCGTGGAAATGGCCAGCTGATAACATGTACAAAAATGAAGCCTTCTTGGGCGTGTCCATGTACAGCACCCATTTCACTCCACCTGCAGAGGTACCGGCCTGGGAAGAGGTAACAGACGACGTGCGGGAGCTAGCTGAGAAAGCTATGCCTTACTACGAAGACATGCTTAAACATCGGATTACAGAGTGATAAACGATTTTGTTTAGTTCTTCGTTTGATGAGTACGTCATTATAATATGAAAATTGTCAGGCATAGGGTAAGATCATCATCTGAAAAGTAACAGATATTCTAATGCCACTTTTTATAACAATTATAGTTAAAAGTAAGCAAAGGATTTGATAGCATAAAAAAACTAGCAAACAAAAAGGAAAAAGAAAAAGAACTGCCATGGAAGGAGATTATCTTATTGCATAATAGTACCGAGTGCACTTTAGTCACACTATCGAGCACAAGATTGTTGATGACTTCGCCCCCTCCAGATCATGTACGCTAGGACATTGACCATTTGGGGGAATATTTCCTGGCAAACTTCATTTTACAACTGGATGTTCTTCTAGTAGGTTAACCTATATATGCATGTTCATCATTCCACTCTTCTTCTTCTTCTTCTTCTTCTTCTTATTTTCCTTCTTTTCTTTCTTCTTCTTCTTCTTCTTCTTTTTTTCGGAGTGAGTATATGTTCTGTGGGAAGGGGCGGGACGGCTTTAGGGCTTTGCCCTACCTCCTAAAAAAAGAGAAGAAAAAATGGACGGTGAAAGTACCATTTTCATTTGATAAAGAACTGTTACAATTAGCACGCCAACAGTAATTGTATCGAATCAATATTGAAAACGTTGGATATTAGTATAGCAGTCATTATTTTTTCAAATATCCCACTATAGACTTCCCATCCAGACACCCTATACAATTACACACTTTCAATTCGTTTATAGATTACGCTGTTTATCCTGTCGGTCTTGTTAGCCTTTTTTTTGGGGGGGGGGGAGGGGAATGGTGTCATTTTAATGTGCTTTCTCAGGCTAGTGTCGAACTCATGGATTGTATAATTCATGTGCCTATTTTACGTGATGTCGAACTTGTGGGCGTTGTTCACTTAGTGTGGAATTCATGGGCTGTAGAACTAGTGGGCGGTATAGGCATAACTTTTTGGCTGTATGACTTGTGGACTGTATAATTCGTGGGCTGTACATTATGACTCGTGGGTGTCGATCTTATGTCAAGAAATAGTTAAATGAAGGAACATTAACAATTATTATCTCTACTTAATAAAATGGCCTGCCATGCTCTTTGTACTGGGATACTAACATACATTTCAGTTAACAATTTAAAAAAAAATGATATAGCGATTTGAAATCCTGTTTTAGTCATGTATTTCATATCCATGGATTGTTGATTCCAATATTCACGACACTGTGAGAACGACTTTGGCAGCTGAAAATTCTTGTAGTCTCAGGTCCCAATAATTTAAAGTCCTGTTAGGGTTTCAGAAATGTTGAAGTCATATTGGAAACCTGTCTTCTTCGGCGAGTGGACCACTTGTGGAAAGTCTAACAACAGTTACATCCATACCCTATGAATATTTTTTTTTAATTAAAGACGAGATTCACACGTTGAACAGACATAAATTTTGGTCAGCCTTTTACAACATACCTTTTTTGTATTGTCAGAGAAGGAATAACCGCATTATATGTACTCGTTACGGTTCGTTATTTTGAACGTTCGTCATTCTGACAATGTCAAAAGGTTCTTCAGTTGCTGAATATTTATGGTTACGAAACAGCAATGACGTCAGTTCTTTCTTCTGAAAAACGAATATTGTTGTTTTAGTGTCAAATAGAGTTATCATCGTTGTTGGGATTGCATTATTGCGGAATAAACAAATATCTTGTCCACCTCCATGTTCCCCTCTCCAACAAAACGATACTAGAAATGATTTTAGAAGATGGCTATCACTTGAAGGCAATAAGGCCGGGGAAACAATGCCGTAATATCCTATTTTACCACAGTGACTGTATGACAGTGTGAGTGATAAACTTAAAAAAAGATTCAATACCACGGTGGAGGCAACTGCTAGACTCTAACACCGCCATAAATGATAAATGACAAATTTTAAAGTGATTGGAGTACAATTAGTCTCGCCTACCTCGAATCAATGAGCACTGAATAGGATGGTTCGACTTAAAACAAACTTCAGGGTCCACGTAAAGACTTTGCTTTGAACTATTCAACGTTGTATTTATTTTATTCATGCTCAGAATGTTATGTGTAATCCCGATTGTCTTGTTTGTCACAGTAAGATAACTAGACTGTGAATGAATGGAATGGAAATAAAATGTCTTCCTTTCATGCACATCACAATCTTTTCTTTCTGGTGGTTTCAATATAATGAACTTTCATTAAAGATAAGTAAAGCAAATTTCATCTATTTTCTAAATTTTTATGCTACACCTTTAACATTGTGATTCTGAAATAAAACAAGCGGCTGCACTAAAATTGCAAGGGGTGAAATTGACATGAAAGAACGTAATATAAATATTGTTTCAGAAAGGCAGCAGAAATCCAAGACACACACACACATCTATGCGTATATATATATATATATATATATGCAAACTGTATAGATCTATATCTTTATGTATATACAGTATATTTACAGATATGACGAAATCATACGTTTTTCTACCACAATACGTCAGACAAAAGGTCTGAGAGGGAAAGCAAACATTAGAACCAGAATCTCGAATCCCCATGTGATCATGACGATCGACCAAAGGCCACTTGGCAAACAACTCGGTGAACAGACCTGATTACCAAGTACTCCTACTATGGTGGCATAAAGCTACAAAGTTAAGACCTGTTTCAAATTTTCCTACCCCATAATACCTCACAATGTCTCACGTACCGAATGACAACCCTGGCGGAAAAAGCGGAGGCCGTGCGATTCTGTGGATGATACCAAGATCGATTTCGACGGCGTTCACGAAATGCATGTCGGGGATTCCAGGCTGCGAGGTGTGGATGGAACCGTTCGACTTCTGCCACTTTGCCCTGAATGGACTAGGGAAGCTTGGGATTATAAAAGACGAACCACTGAGCTATGATGGCCACGAGAAGGAGTTCAAAATAGCTGCCGAGGAGCTAGAGAACTTCTCACCCGGAACCACTTTCTTTCCAGAGAGACTATCGTAAGTTTACCAAGCGTCTTTGAATCTCTTCGTTTCCAGGACATGTTAATGACGAATTTTCAAATATGAATTATGACGAGTAGCTAACCTCTGGCTCCTAAAAAATGAGTTTATTCTTATGGCATTTTGTGACATTTATACCAAAAGTAACCAAGTTTGACTTCAATGTGAGCAAGATGGAAATGCTGCTTCTTCTTTTGTTTAACAGTTGAGTGATGAAGAGTCTAGGTCAGTGGCGGATCCAGACGGGGCGCAACGGGCGCGCACCCGCTATCTATTTTTTGTTGTTGTCTAAACAAGGGAAATAAAAACGAAAAAGTTTGAAGGCGGGGAGGAGCTTCAGCCCCCCCCCCCCCCTTTAATTTGCAAAGGCGCCTCCCTTTACGGAATTCTTGTATCCGCCCTTGTAGGTTATATACAATTTTAATCATATCCTTGTACTACAATAGTGATGATAATAATGATGTTAATGATAGTACTGATGATGAATGATATTCTGTTTTATTATAGTCTCTTGGGTGGCTTCCAATGGTCCTTGAATTATTATTACCCGAACATTTCCAAATAATCAATTATAGGGTCTACATTAATTGGTCGAGAGGAATTCCATGCATGGGTAAAATCATCAAGTGTGTTATTACGTGAGTAACCTGTAGGACCTGAAGTCATCAAACCACAGTGCCGCCTATTTGTGTTTTTACAGGAATAAGATGATGTAAGGTAAAATTTTTAGTCTCTGCATGCACTTCAAAGAAAAATCGACTGCACCTACTACGCGACAGCGAAGAAATAAAGAATTCATAGTTTGTGACAAAAAAAATCCCACCATTGATAGTAATGATATTACATAAAATCATGTTTTGCAATTATTGTTTTTTATCTTTTTATTATGCTATAGGTATGCAACAATAAGGAAAAGCTTGGAGGAATCAACCAGTAAATATGTTTTCGTTAAGGATGAAAGCTATACCATGTCAACTGATCAGAGACGACAATTCATCCCAAAAGGATACCAACATGCCTTCCTTATCCGGCATCCTCTACTTGTGTATAAGTCGATGAGAAAGGCGTGGTTCTTACAGTACAAAGAAGCTGGCAAGCTGAAGTTCAACGAAACTGATGAAAGTTCCTTCGACTTCCGCCTCTATGCCAAGGAGGATGGCATCGATGCCGTCTTCCAGCAGCATCACGATCTCTGGACCTACATACGAGATCATGTCAACCCGTCACCCTTGGTCATCGATTCGTCTGCTCTTCTCACCAACCCCGCACCGGTACTTCAAGAGTTCTGTGAAGCCGTGGGTTTCCCCTACTCTGACTCGCTCCTACAATGGCCCGCTTCGCCTGAGGTAGCCAAGTCGTGGAAATGGCCGGGTGAAAACATCTATAAGAATAAAGCCTTCTTGGGTGTGTCCATGAACAGCACCCATTTCACTCCATCGGCAGCGGTCCCGGCCTGGGAGGAGGTAACAGACGATGTGCGGGAGCTAGCCGAGAAAGCGATGCCGTACTACGAGGACATGCTTCAGCATTGACCTATTGAGTAGCCGATAAAATGTATTTGTTCTTGAATTTTCGTTATAGACAAACACACCATATTACAAAAACTTGCAATAAAGCATTTCATAATTTATGGCGAGTAGACCTACATCATTTCAGAGAGCAATAAACATGACCACTACTGTTGCCGTCACAAAATATACGTAGTTTGATTCAGGTACAGAGAATGTCATGACGAAATATTTTATTCCATGAAGACTATCTGATTGCAAATGAAATTCAATATCAAAAGATTCCAAGAAGCGTGACGACGAACATAATAGAGTTAAAATTCACACAAACACACACACACACACACACACACACACACACAACATATATATATATATATATATATATATATATATACATACATAAACATATATATATATATATATATATATATATATATACACACACGGATACTTCATCTCGCTTTCTTTTATGAAAGGTAGTGTCTTCTGACAAAGACTGGTAGTACGCACTGAAGCAATATAGTTTAGTGACCCCTGTCCAACTGCGTCAATTTGTTGTTTATGTTTTGTTAATTGTTGTGTTCTTTTTGTTGTTGTCTTTGTAGCATTGTAATCACAGTTCCTGTGAAAAAAAAAAGTCCAGCTGTGTATGGGTGAAAGAGTCCATTTTATCCCATCACGCTCGCATGAAATAAAAGAAAATATAAACAAACAATACAATAATGATTTGATTGCGGGGTCTACCTTTAGAAGCGAACCAACTGTATGGCTTCATTTTCTGTTTGTGTTAGGCGTTCCTCCTGCTGTATGACAAAATAATTGACACTTTCCAAATAGTGTGTGCGTCAATGGCAGATCATCAACATTCATATAAACCCTCGTGCTCACCGAATGATGTGATCTCAAATTCAAGATGCTATTCAAGTGTTGATTACACCTGTAACTCTGACAAAATGTGTTGATCAGCCTTTTACAACATACTCTTTTGTTTCTGTATTGTCAAAGAGAATGAACAACCGTAATATATGTACTGGAACCTGTTCGCTATTTCGAATGTTCGTCATCCTGACGAAAGGTTCTTTAGTCAAAAAAAAAAAATCTGGGGAAAAAAATCGATCGTTATGCTGAATGTTCATGATTACCAAAAAGCAATAAAGTTAGTTCTTTATTTTGAAAAAAAAAAGTAATGTTGTTTTGTGTCAAAATAGTGTGTTGTTATTGACAAATAGTATTGTGTCACACAATAAAGGCTCTGGCATGCACATACGCTCACACAGGCATGTATATATACACACCCGATTGACACGAACACACACCTATATCGGCGAACTGGAATATAAGTCTAATGTGGGATTGCGGAATAAACAAAAATTGTATCCTCCTCCATGTCCCCCCCCCCCCCCCGAACAAAACAATACTAGAAATGATTTTAGACGATGGTTATCACTTGAAGGCAGGGGAAAAATATCCGAGAACCGATGCGTCATCACAATGACATAATACCCTACGCACCACCGGCGGTGACTGTATTACAGTATAAATAATAAACATAAAAATAAATGGTAAGGTTTAACACCACGATGGAGGCAACTGCTAGAGTCTAACACCGCCACAGGTGACAAATTTTAAAGTGATTGTAGTACAATCAGTCTCGTCTACCTCGAATCAGTGAGGATTGAATAAAAGGGTTTGACTTTAAAACAAACTTCAGGGTCCGCGTACATAGACTTTGCTTTGAACTCTTCAACGTTGTACTTTTTTTTTCATCGATGCTCAGAATGTTATATGTAATCCCGAATGTCTGCATGTTTGTCACAGTTGTAAGGTAGCCTAACTGTGAATGAATGGAATGGAATTGAAATGTCGTATCATGCTGGTAGAAGACTATTACATTCCTAAATAAACAAATACGAAAAACTATACTCAAGACAAGAGTGATCCATATCGTTTTCTTCATCGTCTGTTCAGGCTTTTAGTCCATGGGCCAGGCCAGATATTGGTACCACCTGAGGTGGCAAAACCTTTTTGGTGTCATTTTGTTTGTCGGGCATAGATATGCTTATCAAGTTATGATAGCATTTCCAAATGAGTAGCTTAGTCATAATAAATGAATTTTCAACCAATTTGGTCTCGTTGTTATATCCCTATACTTCTGAATCGAAACTAACCGCTATACAAAGAAGAGCACTGTCTTCTTTATGTTCACAGGTGTTCTGTTGTAAACGCGGTGCGCTAAGTCTTTCTTCAAGGCAGCGAAGGGAAAATCCAAAGGTTATGATGTCCACAGCGCTTAGTCTTTATTCAAGACGGCGAAGGGAATATCCAAAGCTTATGATACAGTGTATATCCTTTTATCTAAAAACAACAACGAAAACGCTACGGTGAAAACGCTAACACCACGCCAATGTCGCTTTATTTCCATCCAACAATAAAAGATAATGCAAAAATAATGTACCGGTACACTACAATACATTATAATGAATAATATTGTAAATATACAAAGTGATTTTTGTTTAAAACTGATGTATTTGTTGAGAGGGTAGTATAAAAACAGTATAGATAATCCTTTTTTTTTTTGAGGAACTTTAGATATGATAACGGTACATGGGTCTAGATAAAGACTAAGCGCACCGCGTGGCAGCTGTGGACATCATATCCCTTTGGATATTCCCTTCGCTGCCTTGAATAAAGACTTAGCGCACCGCGCTTACAACAGAACACCTGTGGACATACCAAAGTCACGGGGAAAATCTCTTTGAGACATACGGAAGACAGTGCTCTTCTTTGTATAGTGGTTAGTTTCGATTCAGAAGTATAGGGATATAAAAACGAGACCAAATTGGTTAAAAAATCATTTATTATGACTAAGCTACTCATTTGGAAATGCTATCATAGCTTGATAAGCATATCTATGCCCGACAAACAAAATGACACCAAAAAGGTTTTGCCACCTCAGGTGGTACCAACAACCCATTTTTCGGGTCTTGGCCCATGGACTATTTTCATAGATATGCTCTCATCATAAGCATTTTTTTCTAGTAATTTCATAACCTTATAGCTGGTGTGACCTGGATTTTACTCTCAGTTTTCAGCACTGATAAAGGATATTTTCTCAAATAACCCTGATTAAGTTTGTATTGCATGCAATACCATTTGGGATATCACAAAACCTGGATACCACTGATCTCTTACCAGTTAAAATTGGTCTGACGAGAGTCAAACATCATTCCGATAATTTTCCAAAATTTCCCAAAATTGACTTTTTTTTAATATAGTCAACACTAATATGTAATTTTCAAAATGAAAATATTTACGTTTTTACCACAACGATCACTCTGAGCTAGTAAATGTTCAGATATGGTTTCAATGTAATAAACTTTCATTAAAAATAAGTGAAACTAATCTCATTTGTTTTCGAAATTCATAAGGCACATCTGTGAATATTTTTTGTTATTTCAAGGCTAGTTTGATAACGTACTTTTAATGGGGACAAAAATGTTGATTCTGAAATGAAACAACCGGCTGCACTAAAATTGCAAGGAGTAAAATTGACATGAAAGAACGTAATGTAATTTTTTTTTTCATAGGTAGCAGAAATCCAAAACACACGAATAGACACAGACATAGTTCTAGTAAGTGAAGACCTGTTTTAAATTTTCGTTCCCCATAATTTCTTACAATGTCTAATATACCGAATGACAACCCTGGCGGTAAAAGTGGAGGTCGGGCGATTCTGTGGATGATACCAAGGTCGATCTCGACGGCGTTCGCGAAGTGCATGTCGGGGATTCCAGGCTGCGAGGTGTGGATAGAACCGTTTGGCATCAGCCAATTTGGATTTAGGCCTATGCAAGTACAGAAGCTTGGGGTCACAAACATTCCCATGAGTTATGCTGGCCACGAGAAGGAGTTCAAGATAGCTGCCGAGGCACTCGCGACCTACGTGCCCGGGGCCACCTTCTATCCAGATAGACTACCGTATGTATACCAAGCGTCTTAGAATCTCTTCGTTACCAAGTTATGCACAACGGGGAACTTTCAATTATGGCAAATAGTTTACTTTGGGCTTAAAAATCAGTCTATCTTTATGGCACTTTGTAACATTCATGCCAAAAGTAACCAAGTTTTATTTCCATGTGAGCTACATGGAGACACTGCTTCTTCTTTTTTTTTTCACTCGAGGGCTATAAATTGTAGGTTATATACAACTTTAATTATAATACTATCTTTGTACTACTAATAGTAATGACAATAACGGTGATGATAATAATGATGACAATGAAAGTATTAATGATAAATGATTTTCTATTGTCTTATGTTTAAATGGTAGCCTCTTGGGTGACTTCCAGAGGGCCCTTGAATTATCATTTTCCGAGCATTTCCAGGTAAACCAATTTTTTGATTGGTCAAGAGGAAGTTCATGGGTAAAATTATCAACGTGTTATTACGTGAGGACTCTGTAGGACCTGAACATAAAGAATCTCATCAAATATATCACAGTGCCGCCTATTTGTGTTTTTACAGGAATAAGTATGATGTAGGGTAAATTCGAGTCTTCAAATAAAAATCAACAACATCTACTATGCGACAGCGGAGATATAAAGAATTCACCATTTTGTGAAAAAAAAATCTCACCATTGACAGTAAAAGAATTATATAAAATTGTATTTTGCAATTGTTCTGTTTGTATCTTTTTATACAATACAGGTTTGCAACAATCAAGAAAAAGTTGGAGGAATCAACCAGTAAATATGTTTTCGTTAAGGATGAAAGCGTAGCCATGCCAACCGATGAGAGAAGACAATTCATCCCAAAAGGATACCAACACGCCTTCATCATCCGGCATCCTCTGCTCGTGTAAAAGTCTATGAGAAAGGCGTCCTTTGCACAGTATCTAAAAGCTGGCATTCTGAAGTTCAACGAAACTGGTGAAAGTTCCTTCGACTTCCGCCCCTATGCCAAGGAGGATGGCGTCGATATCGTCTTCGAGCAGCATCACAAGCAATGGACGTACATACGAGATCATGTCAACCCGTCAACGTTGGTCATCGATTCGTCTGCTCTTCTCACCAACCCCGCACCGGTAATTCAAGAGTTCTGTGAAGCCGTGGGTTTCCCCTACTGAGAGTCGCTCCTACAATGGTCCGGGTCGCCTGAGGTAGCCGAGTCGTGGAAATGGCCAAGTGAAAACATGTATAAGAATGAAGCCTTCTTGGGCGTGCCCATGAACAGCACCCATTTCACTCAACCTGCAGCGATCCCGCCCTGGGAGGAGGTAACAGACGACGTGCGGGAACTCGCTGAGAAAGCGATGCCGTACTACGAGAACATGGTTCAACATCGGTTAAGGTGATCAACGAAAATCTATTTATTATTCTTCGTTTCATAAGCTCGCCATACCATGAAAATTGCAATGAAACAAGGCAAGGGTAAGAACATCAACTGAAAAAACAACATACATCCTAATATCACTTATGTAGCAGTCATAAGTTATTTCAAGTAAGGATTTCATAGTTACCATACAAGCAAACAAAAAGGACAAAGAAGAAAAAACTGCCATGGAAGGGGATTATCTTATTTCTTTATGCATTCAGAACGCGAAATCCTTTAGAGGTGCAATTGATATGACCACAGAGTGTAGATTAGTGTTTAGCTGCTTCCTTTTTCATTCTTTTTTTATGAACAAGTCAATTGCTGCTGCTTTCGTTCGTATCACAAATTGATATCGTCATTTCGTTGAAGGAAAGTTTTTGGTGGTTGGCTAAATCTTTTAACTGAGGGAACATTACATTAGACTGTCGATTACAGTCGCAAAATTATACGGTATTAATTGAGAGCCCTTTTTGAGCTATAATATATCTGAATCATTTGATATGAAGTGACCAGTTGTGGAATATGGATCTTCATAGTTATTTTTGATCCAGCGAGCTCACCTCCCTAAAGTCACAGTTTCATTCAAAAAGGGACGAGGTGTCACAAGCACGTAAGCATGATGATAGTATAGGCATGAGAGCTATAATTACTTTGAGATCATTAATAAATGATGACATTAAAAGGGTTATAATGCTTGTTGAATTCATGAACGTAGTGTCTTCATATATCCAGACTGCTCGTATGCACTGAAGTTAATGCAGTTAGGTGACACCTATCCAACTGTGTCAATACAACATTATCTGACCATAGGTTTACCTTCCGAACAAGAAATAACCGTACGACTTTGTTTTTACATGTGTTTTATAGGCGTTGCTTCTGCTATACAACAAACGGATGAAATGATACTTTCAAATGTGTGTGCGTCAAAGGCAGTATATCCAATGTCCATAACACCATCGTCCCCACCAAACAATGTGATCATTGTCCGATATAATCAATCTAATAGTATATACTTTTCAGTTTTATCATTGCCATTTCTACGGCAAACTTAATCCTTTGAAAATTAAATGTATATTATTTTGAGTAAATTCACGAAATGAGTGAAGCTAAAATAAGATCGATATACTTCCCAGTCGTGACCACAATTGAAGGGACGAGCACTATTCTCAGAACAATACAGATATCTCCCTTCTGAACACATTTCGTACGATGTTTTAGAACTTTTTTAAAACTTGGCTCCAAATATCATTCCAAAAATTACATTTCGTTCAATAAAGTTGATTTTTCTTCAGTTAGATTTTTTCTTTCAAAGACAGGGTAATCTCAATGAATGACAAATGCAGTATATCAGCTTTCTGCGCTAGTTACAAGTACAGTGTCACCGTGATATAGACCACATCCAAAGTATGGACTACGAAGCTATTATGTGGTAAAGTAAACTCATGCAATTGACGAAACAACAATGATCAGTGATTTCATGAATTGGAATAAACAATGATCAGTTCAGTAAAGCATGTTTGATTATACTGTCAAGGCACATGCTCTTTTTTTCAGCCTGTCAATGCTGAAAAAAGCACATCAAAATGAAAATAAAACGTTAAACATAAGTGTCAGAGTACATGACAAAACGGGATCATCCCACGGTACCGGCGCCCAAGAGTCATACGGCCCATGAGACCGACATTGAAAATAGGTCCATGAGTCATACCGTCCATAAATTCGACATTACGCGAAGACGGCACAAAACACGAGACCGATACCACGAAAATAAAACCCACGAGGCCGATACTACACTGAAGAGGCATACGAGAACGACACAAGGCAAAGAAGGCCCACGAGACAGACAGGATGAACAGGGTCATCTATATGTCAACTATAAGTATGTATCTGTTCAGGATGTTGCATTAATGACATAAAAGGGGCAGATAAGATGATACCGAGTGCACTTTAGTCACGCTGTCGTGCACAAGGTTGTTGATGACTACGCCCCCTCCAGATCATTTCTGAATAAGTGTATGCTCTGCGCAAAGGGACGGGACGGCTTCGGGGGATAATTACTGTACCTCCTAAGAATGAAAAAAAAAAAAACCCGGTGAAGGTACAATTTTTATTTCATAAAGAACTGTTGTAAGTTAGCAAACCAACAATTTATTCAGGCAATATTGAAAACCGTCGATATCAGTTAGCAGTTATCTTTTCTTTTTTCAAAGAACGCACTTTATAAAAACCATGACCGCACGTAGATTCCACCTTTTAAACATTTATTGCTTTTACAATTTTGGAATTCAAGTCGACAGATCTGGTGCACACTTTTGGGGAATTTTGCTGATTTTTGCACAAACACTCACGCACAAACAAACAAAATAAGGGATGAGGGAGGGCAGCTGACGTGGAAAAACTCTACGTTCCCATCATTCAGTTCCTTCGTATGCCACTATCGAGACACCATGTATACAATTACACTTTTTCCATTGGTTTAAAGATTGCGCTGTTCATCCTGTCAATCACGTGGGCCTCTTTTGCGTAATGTCGGTTTCATGGGCTTTGTTCACAGTGTCGGTCTCGTGAGCCTTTTTTGTGTGTATCAATTCATAGTGCCGAATTCATGTGTTTTCTTTAAATAGCCTAGTGTCGAACTCATGGGTTGTATAATTCGTGGGCCTATTTTACGTAATGTCGAATTTGAGACCGTTGTTTACTTAGTGTCAAACTCGAGGGCTGTATGACTCGTGGGCTGTATGACTTTTTGGCTATATTGTAGGGCTGTATGACTCATGGGTGTTGATCTCGTGATGAACACCCGACAAAACAAAGTAGTTCTCAGAGGAACATTAACAATTATCTCTACTAAATATCATGAACATCCTAGCTGTTTGTACTGTGATACTGGCATACATTTTAGTTAACAATGAAAAAGAACTTATTTGAAATAGTAATTTCATATATAACCATGGGTTGTTGATTCCACTATTCACTACATCGTGAGAATGACTTTCCTCGTAGAAAATTCTTATAGTCCCATGTCCCAGGTCATTCCCAGTTCAAAGTCCTGGGGGTGTTCCATAAAGCTGCTCTTAAAGTTACGAACAACTTACGAGCGACTTGTGATCAGTTGTGATGTGCTATACTTATCAGAATTTCAATAATTCAGCACAAGAACTGACCACCGGTCGCTCGTAAGTCGTTCGTAACTTTAAGAACAGCTTTATGACCCCCCCCCCCCCCCCAGTTTTGGGTTTCAGAAATGATAAAGTAATACTTGAAACTTGCCTCTTTCGGTGAGCGGGGAAAGCCTCATAGCAGTTATAGCCGTATATGCACTTGAATATTTTTCTTAAAGACGAGATTCACACGTCGAACTGACAAAATGTTTTGATCCGCCTTTTACAACATACTTATTTTTGTATTGTCAGAGAAGGAACAACCGTTTATATGTATTCGTTACAGTTCGTTATTTCGTATGTTCGTCATGCTGACAATGTCATAAGGTTCTTCAGTTGAAAAATCGTTCAACTTTCGTTATGCTGAATATTTATGATTACGAATAAGCAATGACGTCAGTTCTTTATTTCGAAAAAAAAACCAAGTATTGTGGTTTTAGTGTCAAAATAGAGTGTCATTATTGTTGTTGGGATCGTATTATTGCGGAACAAAAAAAAAATATTTTATCCTCCTCCTATGTACCACCCGGGTGGTAGCTGTATGACAGTATGAATAATAAACATAGAAATAAAGGGTAAGGTTCAATACCACGGTGGAGGCAACTGCTCCATAGGTGACAAATTTTAGAGTGATTGTATAGTACAATTAGTCCCGCATACTTCGAATTAGTGAGGACTGAATAAAATGTTTCGACTTAAACCAAATTTCAGGGACAGCGTACATAGACTTTGCTTTGTACTATTCGACGTTTGTACTTTTTTTTTTTTATAATCAATGCTCGGAATGTTATGAAATGCCGATTGTTTGCCTGTTTGTCATAGTTGTAAGGTAGCTATAGACTGTGAATGAATGGAGTGGAATGGAAATAAAATGTCATCATTTCCATACACAATCTTATCGTTCTGGTGGAAGACCACTACATTCCTGAATAAACGAACAAAAACGAAAAACCAGACTCATGACAAGAGTGCTCTAGACAGACTCCATATCGTCGTCATCTGTTCAGGCTTTTTATAGACATGCTCTCATCATAATCATTTTTTTCTCTGGTAATTTTATAACCTACTATAGCTGGTGTGACCTGGATTTTACTCCCAGTTTTCACACTGATAAATGATATTTTCTGAAATAAACCTAATAATATCTGTTTTGCGAACCATTTGGAATATCACCAAACCAGGATATTACAACCAATTACCAGTTAGAATTGGTCTTACTTGAGTCAACCATCATTCCGAAAATTTCCAAAACTTTCCAATATTGACCTTTATTCTTTTTGTAGTCACCACTAATATGTAATTTTAAGATGAAAATATTAACGTTCTTTCCATAACGATCACTCTGAGTTATAGCAAATGTTCAGATATGGTTTCAATGTAATAAACTTTCATAAAAAATAAGTAAAGATTGTCTAATTTATTTTCGAAATTCGTACGCTACACCTGTGAATAGTGATAGTTCGGTTATTTTTAAGTGTACTTTGACAAGTGTTTGATAACGTGCTGAGGGACAATTGCGTTGCAGATAATTATAACATTGTGATTCTGAAATAAATCAAATGGCAGCACTAAAATTGCAAGGAGTAAAAGTGACATGGAAAAACCTAATGTAAATATTTGTTTCATGGGTAGCAGAAATCCAAGACACACACGCACAAACATACACACATTCATATATGCGCGTATATCTTTATATAAACGTTATATTTGCTCTACGTATTGACAGTTCTAGAAACAGTAATAATAATTTGAAGTGAGCACACTTTAGTCGCTGGGTGACCTTTGCACTGAAGTCACAGTTGCTATTGTAAACTTCGCAGTGGCAGTCTAAAATTGCGACGTTGGACTGGCAATGTGAATTAGCCTTTAAACGCCGTACCGTTAATATCACTGTAAAACTTCATTCAAAATCACTTTCATCCATGACGAAGGGGGAGGCCCCGGAAATTTGAATTAAAATCAAGGCAATAGGCACTCCTCTATTGAGACATCATTACTATATATACATATATATATATATATATATATATATATATATATATATATAATCTCAGATGTGAAGAAATCATAGGTTTATCTACCACTGTAATGTCCGAATCAAAGTTGAAGACGGAAAGTAAATATTTGGACTAGAACCCTGAATCCAAATGTGATCAGAACGATCAAAGGCCATTTGGCAAACAACTCGGTGAACAAACTTGATTACTGAATAGTCCCACTTTCGTGGTACAAATGCAATATCTTTCTACATCGCAATGTCTCATGTAACGAATGACCATCCTTGCCGACAAAGCGGAGGCCGGGCGATTCTGTGGATGACACCCAGATCGATTTCGACTGCTTTCACGAAATGTATGTCTTGGATTCCAGGCTGCGAGGTGTGGATGGAACCGTTCGGCCTCAGCCAGATAGGCTTGAGGGAACTAAAAAAGTTTGGGGTCACAGACGTTCCCATGAATTATACTGGCCACAAGAAGGAGTTCAAGATTGCTGCCGAGGCACTAGAGAGCTACTTGCCCGGGGCCACCTTTTTTCCAGATAGATTACCGTAAGTTTACCAAGCGTCCTTAAATCTCTTCGTTACCACGACATATCAACGAGGAAATTTTGAATTATGACAAGTAGTTAACTTTGGACTAAAGAAAAATAAATAAAAACAATTAGTATGTTTTTATGGCATTTTGTAACATTTATATCAAAAGTAACCGAGTTTGATTTCCATGATTAAGTAACATGAGGATGTTGCTTCTTCTTTTGTTTTTCAATTGAGTGATAAAGAGTCAAAGTTATATACAATTTTAATTATAATATGATATCCTTGTAGTACGAATACTAATAGCGATGATCATAAGAGTGATGATAATAATGGTGACAATGATAGTAATAATGATGAATAATATTCTGTTGATTTATGTTTAAGGTGCAGTTGATTCGATTTTATTTAATTTCATTTATTGGTTTCTGTATCATCATTGTACATGCACATTTCATTTCATTTCATTTCATTTATTTCATTTCCAACAACATTTTCATACACAAAATAACGCAACATCAATACAATGTCGTAACAAAGAAAAATAAGTGAAGTTAACAATAATACGCATGAAAAAAAGCAAGAGAATATTGAATCAAAACTAAAGTTGCAGGAAATGGAGGAGACATGCTAAAAAGCTAAGCTTGTATTTTGCAGTCTCCTCGTGGACAAAAAGACTAAATAACATCGAAAGGCAATTAGCTGGACATAAACGGTGCACAACACATACAGTCCTATACAAACAAACAAACAAACAAACAAACACTTTGAAGGCTTCCGTGGTGGTAAAACGTTGCCTTCTACCACCCAAACAAACAAACAAACAAACAGACGGACAAACAAACACAAGCAACCTCTCTTGTAAAGAGAAAGATAGAGAGAGGAAAACAAAACACAGTGAAGGAAAAGTAGGAGAAGAGGAAATTATTTTGAAGGAAGAAACAGAAAGAGACAAGAGGATAGGAAAAGGCGAGAAAGGAGAAGAGATGAAGGGTCTATACCAGCACACGCGAGGTACATGGTGCGATGGATCACCGAGGTATATGTACATAATGTAGGAAGGAATAGATTAAAGAAAAGAATGAGTATAACGAATAAAAAAGGAAGCTCAAAATTAAGGGTAACTAAGATATAACTCATTCAACTATATAGGAATTTATGAACAACTTCTTCGATTTGAATGTAAATGTATTTAAACTTAGAAATTGTTTCATACTATCGAGAGAGTTCCAGAATTTAGGGCCAGTAAAAGAAAATATAGATTTAGCATACATAGTCCTAGTTAATGGCAAATGAAATGAGTTGGATTGCCGGGTAGGATACAGATGAACAGTTCTATTTTTAGTGAACATGGACTCAAACACAAATGGGAGAGAATTATTGATAAGTTTGTACATGAATTGTCCGAGGTGTAGAAAATACAAATCCTTTACCTTTAAAATTTTGTTTTCTTGAAATAACACATCAGTGTGACTTCTCCACGATTCATGGCAAATAATACGAAGAGCTTTCTTCTGTAACAAAAGTAGTCTTTCCAAATGAGAAGAATGTGTGTTTCCCCAGGCGAGTATACCATAATTCAAATAAGGTAAAATCAAAGATGAATATAACATTAAATGTGCATTTTTGGGTAAATAAAATTTAACTTTATTTATAACACCTATATTTCTTGAAATAATACGGCTTATGGAATCAATATGTAAATTCCAAGTGAGTTTACGGTCAATAGTCAAACCTAAAAATTTAATTGAAAAAACTTCTTCAATAACTGTGTCATTCAGATAAACATTCCTTGGCACATTTTCCAAAGAGTTACTAAAAATCATACATTTAGTTTTTTTGATATTTATTGACAATTTATTTGCTCTTATCCATTGAAGTAATTTATCCAATTCAACATTTAAAACATCAATTAACATGTTAGGATCAGAATGTGATAAAAAACATTAGAATCATCAGCAAATAATAGAAAAGAAAGAATACTTGATGAATTCGGCATGTCGTTAATGTAAAGGATAAATAAAAGAGGGCCAAGCAAACTTCCTTGAGGCACTCCACAATTGACATTTTGCATGACTGATGTATGTCTGTTAACATACACAAATTGCTTTCGGCTAGAAAGGTAACTCCTGAACCACTCCAAGGCCTTTACTCGGATACCATAATGTGATAACTTATAAAGGAGTATATTGTGGTCAATGGTATCAAAGGCCTTGGAGTAGTCCAGGAAAACGCCGATTGTATGATGAAACTGATCAATAGCTTTTGAAACTTTATCTAGAAAGGTAAGTATTGCATGGGATGTATTGTGGTTTTGTCGAAAACCAAACTGATAATCAGAAATTATTTTATGAATATCCAAAAACTTTAATAATCTAGAATGAACAACTTTTTCAAGTAATTTTGATATAGAAGTCAACAAAGATATAGGTCGATAGTTACAAACATCTTCCCTATCCCTTTTTTATAAATGGGAATTACTTTAGAAATTTTCATATCCTCAGGGACAACTCCATTACACAAAGACAAATTAAAAACGTGTACCAATGGATCAACAATAAAAGTGATAATATTTTTCAAAAGAACATTGTCAATACTGTCGTGCCCGGCACTTTTCTTGTTTTTCAAATTCTGAGCAATATCTAACAATTCATTTCTCTCTAAAGGAACAAAAAACAATGAGTTAGGATTTCGAGTTTGTAAAAAATCAGAAATATTCTTTTGACTATCCGGAATATTGCGAGCAAGATTATTGCCAATTTGTGAGAAATACTGATTAAAAATGTTTGAAATGGATGTGGCATCATTGATAGTCAAATTATTATGTTTGATTGTGGTAATACATGGTTTCTCCGTATTTTTATTAATAGCTGTATTAATAGTTTTCCACGTATTTTGAATATCATGTTTAAACAAAGATAACTGATTAATAAAATATTTACGTTTCTCACACCGTATTACTTGCGTGAGAACAATCTTATATGAAGTATATTTATGATGAGATTGCTGGCTGCGTTTAATTTTATCAACATAATACAAATTATTCTTACGGTTAATCGATCGCAACAAAGATTTAGATATCCAAGGCAACCTAGGATATCTTTTGTAATTGTTACATTTTTTTCTAATAATGGGAACATGTTTATCCAAAATAGAAATTAACGTTTGCATGAACAAATCATAAGCTACAATGGGATCCTCATTATCATATACATCGGTCCAGTCCACTCTGTTTAACTCGTCTTGTAACCTTACTATATTGTCGGGTGTCATTTTCCGGAAACTTACCATGGGAGGCTTTAAAGAAATTCTACGGTTAATGGGAATACAAGAAAAGATGGGATAATGGTCAGATAAATCTGATAAAATAATTCCGGAGGCAGGTAAAGGGCTAATGTTACAGAATATATTGTCGATAAGTGTTGCAGAATGATTGGTAACACGAGTTGGTTTTGTTATAAGCGGTAAAAAAGACGAGGAAGTCATTATATCCAAAAAAATTTGGGCAGTGTTTAAAGTCTGAAACTTTAACAAATCAACATTAAAATCTCCCATGATAAAACAATCTTTATTATTAAAAGTTCGGTTTGATAATAAGGATTGTACATATTCAAAAAAAAATCATAGATATTAGAATTAGGAGGTCTGTATAATACTGACACAATTATATTCTTTGAATAAGGGACCTTAATTTCAATAACAAGTGATTCAACAATTTCACTCATACAATTCAATTCATCATGAATAACATAATCCAGATTTTGTTTTACATAAAAAGCAACGCCTCCACCCATTCTCTGAGTTCTGCTATTATGTATGAAATCATAACCTGGGAGTGAGAACATAGAAGTGGAACCCTGAGTGGTCCATGTTTCACTAAGACCTATTACATTGTAAAAGGATCCATGAGTGCCATCCATAAATAAGCGAAAATTATCAAAATTATGATTCAAACTCCTTATATTCAGATGCATGAAAGACAAATTATTGTCGCAATCGTTACCTTCAATCAAAGATTTGATATTGTTAATTGAGAAATATTCTGAACTTGGATATTGCTCATTGTTATTCTGACAGAAATTAACGCTATCCTCATAAAAATTAAAAGGTAACTGATAATCTTTACTACAGGGGTCATTAGTTGTCTGTGTTTCCGTGTTGTGTCTGAACATTTCAAAAAACTCACCACTGTTTAATGAATGAAAAGCAAAGTCTTCGACTCGCATCATCTAGGAGTCAGAAGGAAATAGGACGTACTCGGTGCCATCGAGCACCAGTGTGCGTTCGAGCATGCATGGCATAGACCCCAGGAGGATGAGATAAGAGAGAGCATGAAAGAATGTAAGAGGACGAGAAGGAGGAGGAAGGAACAGAAAAAGTGGTAGAAGTAGAAATAAGAAATAAAACGTAAATACCCGAGAATTACAAGAGAGCAAAGGACAAACAGTAGACAAGAACAAGACAAACACCACAAAAAACACATACCTATCGAATCATGACCAAGGTACATTTCCGAAAGGCTTAACCCAGACATTGCTCTCCCTGCCCCCCCCCCCCCCTCCCAGAGAAAAGTATGTCAAAACTGGTCAGGCAAGATAGACTCCGAATAATGTATTTACAATTCTTTTTGTGAGTACAGTAAGTAAGAGCACTGGATGAAAGTTGCCAGTGAACCCATGATACACTTGTATGGGCTAGGCTGAGAGCCTCGTCGCTCCTCCGTCACCCAACACACAAACTTGACGAGAATGCGTTCACTGGTGCATGTATTGTAAACCTTCGGTATGTGACAGTTATTGTTCCATCTCAAACTGAACGACATCAGAGCGATTGTTACCATATCGTTATATTACAGTGCATCTGTGCAGGGGTTCACCGAACCACGCCCCTCTGTCATTGAAATGTCAGTTCACACATCAAATTAACAAAGTCTCATTACGAACACACACTATACAGAGACCTGTCCACTTGTTAATTTCTGAGTTCAATGCCTGTATCAGAGTAACAATGATATACATTTGTATTTCAGGGGCGGATCCAGAAATTTGCAATATTCAAATGGGGCGCACGCGCCCATCCCCAGTTTTCTTTTTTTGTCTTTTGTTTTAACAAAAATTATAAAAAGGGGGGGGGGGTGGGGTGGCGTGCGCCTGGAGCAGTCTTCTCTGGATCCGCTATTGTATCCGGAAGTCATCTTGCCCGTGACATGAGTTGCCCAGTGCTCCTATGGAGCATAGTCAAATAAGATGACATTGTTATAGAAGACAAGAACAAAATTGACTAGCTATTCTCAAGGACCTCGTAATACTATGGAAGACTATTTTCCACAGATGTACATAACATTTTGGTAAAGATGAACATAACATTTTGGTAAAGATGTGCAACTCGAACAACTCGAAGCACAACCAACCGACACAACCGATTGAAATCAAACATTAACGAGTATTTTAAATTCAAATCCACAGTTGTTTTATAACGTAAAAAGTTACTGAATATAACTTATTTATGTTAAAACTACCGAACAGTGTGTGAAAAAACAGCTTTCTCAAAAATCCTTTCAAAGCCTTACTGTATGTCTAGCAATAACAATAATCAAAAAGAAAATCGAGTGCGCTGACATGCCAATCCTTACGCAATAATTCAGAATTAGATGTAGTATATATGCAATGAACGAGTAAAATGAACTGAACCAAGCCTGGAAGTCTCGAGCGCTTGGAGGAAGAATGCTTGGTGCGCTAGGGATATATACACATAAGCAAATTTAGAGTTGTTGTGTCAGGTACACAGAGGTAAGAAGGGAAAAAGCACAAAGTAGTCTGGGTGCCAAAGCCACTTTTTGGGCCTAACCTTGTTTTACCGTCCACCCAATGTTTTTTAATGGTTTTACCCTATTTCGGGGGTGCTGAATCCGAATCCGGATGATGCAACTCTTGCATCCTTGAGGATTTTGAGATATTCAAGATGGCCGCCAAAATGGCCGCCAAAACCGGAAATTCCCACGTATTTCCTTCTAAAAGGTGAGATATTGAAAACAATTGATGGTTTTACCCTATTTCGAGGGCGCTGAATCCGAATCTGGATGATGCAACTCTTGCATCCTTGAGGATTTTGAGATATTCAAGATGGCCGCCAAAATGGCCACCAAAACCGAAAATTCCCACGTATTTCCTTCTAAATGGTGTGAAATTGGAAATAATTGATGATTCTCCCTATGTGGAAGGTGCTGAATCCGAATCTGGATGATGCAACTCATGCATCCATGAAGTTTTTGAGATATTCAAGATGGCCGCCAAAATGGCTCTCAAAATGGCCGCCAATTAAAACCCGAAATTCCCATGTATTTCCTTCTGAATGGTGAGAAATTGAAAACAATTGATGGATCTACCCTATTTGTATGGTGTTAAATCCGAGTCTGGATGATGCAAACCTTGCATCCTTGAGGGTATTGAGATATTCAAGATGGCCGCCAAAATGGCCGCCAATCAAAACCGGAAATATCTATGTATTAGCTTTTAAATGGTGAGAAATAGAAAACATTTGATGGTTTTACTCTATATCGAGGGTGCTGAAACCGAATCTGGATGATGCACCTCGAGATAGTCAAAATGGCCGCCAAAATGGCCGCCGAAACGGAAACTCCAATGTATTTCCTTCTTATAAATGGTGAGAAATTGATAACAATTGATGGTTTTCGTCAATGGCACAGTTTGAACTTGCTGTATATACAGTGAAACTAGCTCTACTGGATATCTTTGAGTTGGTACGATACAAGTGTGCCAACAATAATTAACCCTTCAAGACTACAGATGCGGTTGAATAATTGCAAGATTACACTGTTTCCTCTACATAATGGACAAGTTTTGAACACTAACAATTAATGGACAAGACATGTTCATCTAAATCATATTGTGATAGTGATGTAGAGAAGTGTACTGATATTACCCAACATTACCTGCCTTAATCCATGCGCAGTTTTAATCTCTTTATCCATGAACACTCAAATTGGTTATTTGGTTTATATTGGTGGTCTTGATGACATTGTTGAAGACACGAGTGGGACATTTTTATTGTTATGCTTCAATTTTTTCTTCAATATGATGTAACATTATGTATGTATATATGTATATATAATATATTACAAACACACACTAGCGTGAGGGGACGGACAAATCACAGGTAACGCGCCTTGGAAAAAAAAAACTAAATAAAAATCAAACGACAACATGGAAGGTAATAGTTGATAATCCAGTACTTACGAATATCATAATCGCGCAGAGTGATTTTGAAATAACCCTTATTGATATCTACTATAGTGGTCATGGATGCAACCATTTCCAATGACCTAATCAGAATATGCGACAAGTTTCACAAGAATACGAGGCGAGACTCGTCAGAATACAAGACAAGTTTCAACACCAAATACCAACATGCCATAATTTAATTTTACTCTATTGATAGCCGAAAATGATTAACTTTACATCTATGGAGCAATATTATTGGAGACCACAAGCATTATTTCATAACAATTATGCATAAAGACATTTTCAATCGTATCTTTCTTTGCGTTTGTACGTTTCAGTATGATGTCAATATCACTTCTTCTTTTTTCCAGTACGTGTTAAAGTTCCGTTTGAGACATATCGGAATATCTCAGTATATTACAATACCATTGTGACTGTCATTTTGACTTTCAATCAATTTTGGCTGATTTGACAAATTCGCTCAACTGAGTTGAATTCAAGAATACGAATTATTGCTTTTCACCCTGCATGGGTTTAATCTCCCGCTTCGCGTTGGAGCACAATACTTCACCATTTCAGTATAAGAACATGTTAAGGAGTTTCTGTTCATACAGGACATTATAGATGTCCGAAAACCTTCAAAGACCTTCAGCACCCTCGAAATAGGGTAAGACCATCAATTTATTTGAAGAATTTTACCATTAAGAAAAAATATATTGACATTGGAATTTCTGCCACTTATTTTGGCTGTCATCTTGGATGTCTAAAAACCCTAAAGAATGGACGAATTTCAACAACCAAGTTTCGAGGGTGCTGAATAGGCCTAAAATTTACCAATTTTTGACAGTTATTTTGGCGGTCATCTTGGACATCTCAAAACCCTTAAAAAAAGAACACGAAAGTTGCATCAACCAGGTTCGGATTCAGCACCCTCGAAATAGAGTGAAACCGCCACTTGTTTTCAATTTCACACAATTTAGAAGGTAATATAGGGCTCACATGGAAATTTTCGTTTTTGACGACCATTTAGGGGCCATTCTGGCGGCCATCTTTATTATCTCAAAACCCTCAAGGAAGTAAGAGCTGTATACTGGAGCTTCAAATTCAGCAAACTCAAAATAGTGTAAAACCACCAACTGTTTTATATTTTACACAATTTAGAAGGAAATAGGGGGTCTACATATGAATTTCCGTTTTTCGCGGTCATTTTTGGCGACCATCTTTATCATCTCAAAACCCTTAAGGATGCAAGAGTTGTATCCTGAGCTTAGGATACAGCACACTCAAAATAAGATAAAAACCACCAATTGCTTTCAAATTGTCACCATTTAGAAGGAAATACACGGGAACTTCCGTTTTGGGCGGCCATTTTAACGGCCGTATTGACTATCTCAAAATCTACAACAATGGAGGAGTTGCACCATCTAGATTCTTATTCAGCACCCTCGAAATAGGGTAAAAAAATCAATTGTTTTCAATTTCTCACCATTTAGAAGACGCAAATACGTGGGAATTTTCGGTTTTGGTGGCCATTTTGGCGGCCATCTTGAATATCTCTAAAACTTCATGGATGCAAGAGTTGCGTCATCCAGATTCGGATTCAGCACCCTCGAAATAGGGTAAAACCATCAATTGTTTTCAACATCTCACCTTTTAGAAGGAAATACGTGGGAATTTCCGGTTTTAATTGGCGGCCATTTTGGCGGCCATCTTGAATATCTCTAAAATTTCATGGATGCAAGAGTTGCATCATCCAGATTCGGATTCAGCACCCTCGAAATATGGTAAAACCATCAATTATTTTTAATTTCTCAACATTTAGAAGGAAATACATGGGAATTTCCGGTTTTAATTGGCGGCCATTTTGGCGGCCATCTTGAATATCTAAAAAAAATCCATGGATGCAAGAGTTGCATCATCCAGATTCGGATTCAGCACCTTCCAAATAGGGAGAATCATCAATTCTTTTCAATTTCACACCATTTAGAAAGAAATACGTGGGAATTTTCGGTTTTGGCGGCCATTTTGGCGGCCATCTTGAATATCTCAAAACCCTCAAGGATGCAAGAGTTGCATCATCCGGATTCGGATTCAGCACCCCCGAAATAGGGTAAAACCATCAAAAAACATTGGGTGGACGCTAAAACAAGGTTCAGCCTCTGGCACCCAGACTAAAGTAAGTCCCTTTGCATATTTGCCATGGAACTCATAGGGCAGTGAACTCTCGAATACCGCCTTAACCAAGAAGAAGAAGAAAACAAAATCCAGTGCATTGATCTGAACTGAAAGGCGGTCAGTCTTACGTAATAAGTCGAGATGAGATGTTGAACATAATATGGAGCAATTCGAGACGTCGTTGGGGTGGCAAGACCTCGCATCAACAAAATGTCAAATGTTCAGGAGAGCCAAAATAACATGGCGTCCACAGCACTATGGATAGTGTGAATGGGAAAACCCTTCATGGTGACACGCCGTGATGTCTTCATTTTCGGAGCAAGACAGATGGAACTTAGACCGGACATCCCTAGCCCATGCATTATCCGACCATCAATCCATAAGAGTCATTTTCACCAAAATTTCAGATGCAAGGTCCCGCCATCCCAGCGACGACCCCCCCCCCCCCAAGTCTAAGGCGCATGGAAAGAAAATGCTCGAGCTCGAATCGTCAATATAATACACATTAACCAAATTGGGAATCTATAGTTGTTTTGAATAAAGGCCTATAGAGAGAAAAAAGAGCGATTCTTTTCACGAGTACATGAAAACCACCTTAACCACGACACCCAGTGCACTGTAATGAAAGGCTTACGTAATAAGGGTTTGAACATGAACATCAATGGAAAAAAGGAATAAAGCAGCCATGCCTGAAAATCTCAGGCGAACAAAAAGTGGATACTCGAAGCGCTAAGAATACTCGTAAACAGGGAATTACGTATATAAAGAAGAAAAAAAAAACAACTTGAGGGATTCCTATCTACATTCATGTACATACATAAACATAAGTTGTTCACAGAATATTTTTTCTTCATTGCCTTTGCACAATGTACAGCAAAATCGCACAACAACCATATAACAATGAATAATACAGTGGGGCTACAGCATAAGCGTGGCTTGATTTGCGTGCAGCCCCCGTACATAATACACATCGGAAGGAGAATAGGAGGGAGGGATGACTTGCATAGAGATAGGATAGTTGAAAGGAGAAAGGGAAAGGAGAGGTCTGTCTGCTTTCACTAAAGGTTTATACAAAGTGACTTCACCTGTGTCACTGCATGATTGGCAAGGCATGACAAATTGGGGTTTTTTTTGTGTGTGTGTTTTTTTTACCGAGGTACAGGTGAACAGCTAATACAGTTCATGGCCGGTTGCATGATTACGTAATAAATTAAATGCGTCGATATTTCTGCAAAAGAATTTCACGTGTAATACATTAACAATGACAATGAAATTACTGATATCCAGAAAGCAACATTGTTTTTTTAGAGCTTTCCTAAAAGAGTACATGGACTTTAAACTTCGAATTTCAGAAGGAAGAGAATTCCAAACATCGAGTCCGGTGTGTCTGACAGATTTCAGAGCCATCACTGTTTTAGGATTATATAAATGAAACTATCAGATTGTCTCGTGGGATATGAATGTATGTCCTTGTTTAATTGAAATAGTGAGAAGAAAGAAGATGGCAACTGACCATTATGTAAGCGGAACATAAAGAGTGAGTTTTGCAAAAAAATAATGTCATTTACCTTAAGTGTTTTTAATTCTTCGAATAAAGGATCTGAATGGTCTCGATAACCTGAGTTGGTGCATATACGTATAGCTTTCTTTTGTAGAAGTAATATACTATCAACGTGGCTTTTTGAAGTTGCCCATACAATGTTGCAATATGAAATGTACGATGATATTAACGAAATATATAACATAAATAAAATATTCTGAGGGACATAATACCTTAACTTATGAAGTATACCAACATTACGAGACACTTTATCAGAGATATTTTGCACATGAATGTTTGATTTTATATTTTCATTTATATATATATTCCGAGAAATATGATATTTTCTTTTTGTTCCAGTAACATACCATCCAAAATAATATATAAATGTTGCATTTCATTGTTATGCTTGTTATCATGAAAATACATAAAATTTGTCTTTTTCAAATTGAGTGATAATCTATTACTCTTAAACCATGTAGATAATTTCGGTAATTCAGTATTGAGAGTTCTTGGGAGCGAATGAAGATCAGGATTGGAAAAGATTACATTGTTGTCATCGGTAAACATAATTGCAGTGACTGAGATGAGTTTGAAATATCATTTATATACACTAGAAATAGTAGCGGTCCCAATATGGATCCTTGTGGGACTCCGCATTGTATAGGTAATACTTCAGAGTTAACAGATTCATAGTACACACATTGCTTTCTATTCGACAAGTAATCTTTGAACCATTCAAGTGGAATAACACGAACTCCACAGCACTGCAATTTACGTATGAGGATAGTGTGGTCAAGGGTGTCGAATGCCTTGCTAACGTCCATGAAAACACCGATAACATGTTTTTGTTCAGCTAAGGCAGTCGACACTCTATCGTATAATTGGGCTAGTGCCATATTTGTAGAATGAAATTTCCTGAAACCATAATTGGTCTTGGTTGAGTATATCATATTGTGTTAAAAAAAATCATACAGTCTGTTATTTGATAAACAAGCCTTTCTATTACCTAAGAAATACTAGGAAGAATAGAGATAGGACGGTAATTTGATACAAGAAAGGAGTCATCTTTTTTGTATATTGGAATAACTTTTGCAATTTTACATGCGTTCGGAAATATACCAGTTGAGAGTGACAAGTTACAAATATGTACTAAAGGTGTCATTATACTACCAACAATCTGTTTTAAAAGATACGTGCTCATTTCATCATGACCAATTGTATAACTTGACTTTAATGAATGCACAGTGTCAACAATCTCACTGCAATCTGTTGGTTTAAAAAATACTGAATTATCATTTGACGCACCCAAATACTGCGAGAAATCAGTTTGTGTGGGATCTATTTTTGAAGCTTGACCAGGACCTATATGAACAAAATACTCATTAAAACGACATGCTACATCCTTAGGGTTACAGAGTGTTTGTCCGTCACGCATAAATTGAAATGTTGACACATTCTTTTGCTTACCAATAACATCATTAATAACTTCCCAAGTGGCTGACATACTTCCAGTAGCATTTTTAAAGGCTTCTGTATAATACATCCTACGAGAAAGCCTCATAATTTGTGTCAATTCATTCATATATAATTTGTATCGATTAACATTATCATTTATTATGCGTGTGTATCTGTGCTGGAGTGAGGTGAGTATGCTTAGAGGGGGAAGTGTTGATGTGGTTATACGGGTGAGCGATGAAGGGGTAATGTCTTAAAGGTATGTTGATGAGGTTATACGGGTGAGCGATGAAGGGGTAATGTTTTATAGGTATGGATTATGTACATACATTGATCATGTAGATTTGTAAAGCTTCTGTATGTATGTGTGTACATAGGTATGTAGGCTTTTTGTTGACTCCTGATACATAGGTATGTAGGCTTTTTGTTGACCCCTTAACAATATTTGATTTCATTATTTAATAATTACTGCTGTGACGAGTATACGGACGCAGTTAATGGGTATGTTTTGTATTGTGTATTGTACATACATTTGGTTTTGCTGACCCATTACCAAAAATTGATCTTATAATTATTGCGGGGATGACTATATTTGTGAAGAAGTTACTGTGTATTGTATAGTAGAATAATCAAAAATTGACATGACAGTCCTAAGAATTATTTTGTAATATTTCGATATATGTTTGAAATGTCACGCAGCAAGCAACACAACTAAATGTTGAATAGTAATCAACGATGGATGATGGAATCGCAATAGAATATTGTTTGAAGCAAAAAATATATTAGGATACCGTAAACTATATTTATGTAACATATTTCTTTTCTTGATTGATCGAAAAATTAGTTTTGCTATCCATTGATTTTTTATTTTTCTATTATTTTTTCTTTTAATTGTATGGATATGTCTGTCAAAATAAGAAAGAAATTTATTTCAGAACGTATCATAAGCAATATTTGGGTCTGCGCAAAGTAATACATCATCCCATGTTTCCGTGATTAAATCGTCGTTGAGTAATGATATATTTTCTGATGTGAATTTGCGCTTCTTCTTACTTTCTGTTTGCTTGACATGGGAATATTGTGTGTCGTCATAGATTAAGAATATAGGTAAATGATCAGATATATCACTATACAAAAGACCAGATTTCGAATAATCAGTATCAATACTGGTAAAAAAAAAAATGTTATCAATCAATGTTCATGAGTTAACCGTAATTCACGAGGGCTTATCAATTGTGATATTATAAAAATTTGTTTGCAGAATATTTCAGAGCTTATTCTTAACATTATTTTCTTGATTCAAAAGATCAATATTAAAATCGCCCATCAAATATACATCTTCGTTTTCTTGATTGATCAACTATAATAAAACATCCAAAATTTCCAAAAATAGATTAGGCCTCCTATGTAACAATAATAATTATGTATACAACACAAAGTATTATGTTTCTTCTATCATACATATTAATTTCAACACACATGCAATCAAATTCATTTCCGTTGTATACCAAATCAGGTCTTACTTTAAACGATAACGAGTGTGATAGGAACAGGGCAACTCCACCCCTCGTCCGCATTTTCTATCAGAACGAACAACAGAATATCCATCAATATTATATAAAGGGGGAGATTTATTGTTAAACCATGTTTCTGTAACACCAATAACTGAAAACTTCATATTCATCGCAGACAACAATAATTGCATATTTTCATAATTTCTTTGAAGACTGCGATCATTAACGTGTAATATGCTGAAAAAATATTCATTTTCAGAAAATTCTGAATCAAACTCGTCGGTAAATGATATCGACATTGGAAATTTTTATGTGAATACAAATTAATTTCATCCATATTTTAAATACGAACAACATATGGACCATGGCATGATCATGAATATTTGCTTACGAATTGCTGAAAGCAGACAAGAAGAGAAGGAAGGAATATAGCAAGTCATACAGAGTGTAAGTTGTTTACAAAGTACTCTCGTGAGTAGTTGTCGCATCGGACAATATTGACATGTTTGCGTTGCAGGTCTCATAAATTAATCTTCTTATTTTGTTTTACATGGGACATATCAAATATCATTATACCTTAAAATGAGTTTCTCAAATATCATTATACTTCGTAAATATCAACTGGAGAAGCATTTGCATAAATTTCTTGATTGTGGTGATTTCGTGATTGGGGACACAAAAATTGCCACATATGCCAAATAAGCGTTGCACGTAATTTGTTAAAAAAAAAACCACAAATGATTATTGATCACTATCCATATATTCTTATCAGATTCATACGAATCATATACAGCATCAATTTAGCACTTATCTTTGTAGGTCGTCCTTCACTCAACGTTGAAGGGGATGCCACCAGCCTGTCACCATTGTAACATTTGAGTCTATATACATGTAATTAAAAAAAAAACGACAATACGTACTATGCGACATCGAAGAAATAAAGAATTCACAATTTTGTGACAAAAAAAAAAAAAAAAACCGGTATAAAATCGTGTTTTGTATTTTTTTTTTTATTTGTATCTTTTCATATAATATAGGTTTGAAACTATCAAGAAGGAGTTGGAGGAATCAACCAGTAAATATGTTTTCGTTAAGGATGACAGCTATGCCATGTCCACTGATCAGAGGAGACAATTCATCCCAAAAGGATATCAACACGCCTTCATCATCCGGCATCCTCTGCTCGTCTTCAAGTCTATGAGAAAGGCGTGGTTCGCACAGTACCAAAAAGCCGGTAAGCTGAAGTTCAACGAAACTGATGAAAGTTCCTTCGACTTCCGCCTCTATGCCAAGGAGCAGGGGGTCGATACCCTCTTCCAGCAGCACCAAGAGCTCTGGAAGTACATACGAGATCATGTTAACCCCTCACCCTTTGTCATCGATTCGTCTGCTCTTCTCACCAACCCCGCACCGGTACTTCAAGAGTTCTGTGAATACGTGGGTTTCCCCTACTCCGACTCGCTCCTACATTGGTCAGGATCGTCTGAGGTAGCCAAGTCGTGGAAGTGGCCATGTGATAAGGTCTGTAACATTGAAGCTTTCTTGGATGTGGCCATATACAGCACCCATTTCACCCCACCAGCAGCGGTCCCGGCCTGGGAAGAGGTAACGGACGATGTGCGGGAGCTCGCTGAGAAAGCGATGCCTTACTACGAGGACATGCTTCAGCATTGACCTATTGAGTAGTCAGTAAAAATGTGTTTACTATTCTTCAATTAGCAAACATGTTACGGAAATTTGTAATGACGCAATACATACGATTAGTACATAATTTGATATGAGCACATTTCAAATGTAGGCAAGAATTTAATATGCAACATAAACCTGCCATATTATCACATTACATTTACAAATTATGAGGTGTTACTACGAATGCAGATTTGGTATTGTATACCAGCTGCTTCATTTATCTTTTTTTTTTTTTTTAATAAGTCATTAGATTTTGGGTTTTTTTAGTATTGAGATGACTCATAAATATTAATACACTAGATTGCTGATTTCTGTGCAGGTGCCATATTATTTTATTTCATTGTAATTCAACTATTTTAGTTTAATGGCACATTTTGACAGTTCACGGGCCTCTTGACTTAGAGGACATTGTGTTATCCCCCAGTTGTTCGGAGTCGCAATTTCGTCGTCCGCTTAAAGCTACCTTTGAAGTGATAAAACGTGTCCCTTTACCTTAATATAAAGTCACCTGATATAAAATAATAATTATGTATCCTTACATTTTGATCATGTTCTGTCAGTTTTTTCTCCTTGTGCCTGTATGAATGAGGAATAATGTGTCACAGTACTAGTACATACCCATTATAGACATGCTATATTAACACAATTGACATTATGGTACTGGAATGACGACAGTCACATAGAGATTGTGTTACTTGTTTGTGAACAGACTCAGGACTACGTGTGGAGTCTATGGAGTGCCTTCAAAAAGAGATTGTTTACATACACTGCTTGTAACCCCTACCTACTGTGTCAATATACTTTATTTCATCACAGGTTGATGTTGATCTACAGACCTGACAGAACACGAAATAAATATACGACTAAGGTCATGGTCTCCAGTAACGCTCTTCCTGCTATCGATATGCAGTGATCGAAATTAATGATTGATACTTTCGAGTGTATTTGCGTCGATGGCAAATCATCACAATCTTAAGACAGTGTACCCTCATGCTAACCAAAACGTCTGATATCAAATTCTACATGTTACTACTTTGATATTTTGGAGAAATCGGTATAGCTTTAATGATTTCATTTTTTTTTTTTGCACATTATGTATAGTTTCACACGCGTTCAGAAATGTACGGTATATATTTCATACGTTCTTTATGTATAGACCGATTCTGAGAGGCGATTTGTGTATTATGGCCCTCTATCGGCATGGGCAGCGCCATTACTGCGGTGTTCACGCCTAGGACCTACCTCCCCCCCCCCCCTCCCCCACCCCCTCCCTACATTAGCAAATGATGCACGCGCACGGAATGAAAAACTGATACATTAGTTTAGCCAATAGGCATCTCGTACTGAGTGCGCGAACGCTTTAATGCGCGTACTTCTGCTATTAACAGCCATGTCTACACCTATCCAAAAACTTGTAGTTATACTAACTGCGAGCGCAAAAATTCCTTCCCCTAACCACGACAAAACTTCGATGCCGTTCACACCTACATGCAGTTAGCAAAATCTCGAGGTAAAGCTAACTACGATAGAAAATAAAGGGCGCCTAGTTTGCACATAGGGTTGCACACTATTGAGGAAAAAACTGAGCGTCGTGGTTAACAAAACTCCGTTCACATCTGTCATAGTTTAAGCGCGCTGCCACAGCGCGCTTAAACTACGCGCTTAAACCATGACAACACCCTAAGAAATCTTGTGGTGTTGTCGTGGTGTCTTCGCCTTAAGGTTACGTTTTGTCGTGGTTTTCTAAACTACATGCGTCTACATCTACGCTAACTTGGAGTTTAGTGCCTCGTAGTTTACAAAACCTCGAGGTTTAGAAAACCTTAAGGTAACGGGGCCTAGGTGTGAACCTCACTATTGATGCTGTGTCCTATGCAGTGGTAGCTTCCATGGGTGTAGATGCGGCGTCCATGAAAGGTATGGGCAAGGGCTCCGGAAGTCAAGGACGTGGTGCATCAGGTGGAGGATCTAGGTCTACCAACACCAAGGGAGGAGACACCGCTAGCCCTACAGTGGCTGGAATTGATGATGGGCTGATAGCCAACATAGTCGCCAAGGTTATAGTTGCTATCCAGCCTATCATTGTCCAAGCCGTATCTTCCGCTGTTACCGCTGCAATGAAGACCTTGCTTGAGGAACAGAAGACTTGGAAGGAACAGAATGAGGAAGGAAGGGCTAGTGGGAGAATGAAAAGGTCTGTTCAAATTGGTCATTTCGAAGTAGAACGACTCGAACAATACACAAGGAAGGAGAATGTGAAAATCTACGGTCTGAAGGAGGAGCAGGGTGAAAATACGACAGGAGTGGTGCTAGACCTAGCGAAGCAAATGGGAGTAGACATCAAGGCCACGGATTTGAGCATCTGCCATCGATTGGGCTCAACACCGGCGGACGACCATCAAAGGAAGAAAGCGCGCACCGTCATTGCTCGTTTCACCAGGCGTGAGGCAAAGGCAACCTTCATGCGAGCCAAGAAAGGTCTAAGAAAGAGAGAGGATCTGAAACATGTTTACATCAACGACGACCTCACCCGTCTCAGGAGCAAAGTCGTCCAAGAGATGAGGAAGGACACAGGCATACTACGCGTCTGGACAATCGATGGAAAGATCCATTACATTAGTAAATCCGATGGGAGGCAGAGCATCAGAGTTCTAGATTCGCTGGACAATCTCCATGACATCGGATGGGACGAGGACCGCATCAAGAAGTTGGGGGTTTACCTTGACATCTAGGAACTCGCGGCACATGCCTGCTCCGATGACCATAAATATCATTGCTCATCGATTTCAAGGCTGAAGATTGCAGGGCTAAATGTTTGCGGTATTTCTAAGAAATGTGATTATGGCTTCCTTCAAGATTTTGTCAAAAAGCATGATATCATTTGTCTCAGTGAAACTAAAACCGATTTGAATTATTCTGAGTATTTTCCTGGGTATCAATATGTGACGGCCCAGAAAAGAAACGTCTCTATCCCCCTCAGTGGGACTCATGGGTTAGCAATAATTGTTTCTGAGAGATTCAAGGGCTGTTATGAAATTTTGAATCAGACTCAGTCTGATTCTATTTTGTGGATTAAACTCGACTTTTCTGGATTCTCTATTTTGATTGGCTCAGTGTATATTCCGCATGAAGGGTCAAAGTACTATACTGACGATATTTTTGACATAATCTTAAATGATTGTACGACTCTGCGGGCTAAATACGATCTCCCGTTTTTGTTGGTAGGAGACTTCAATGCCAGAACAGGGATACTTGGTGATTTTCTTACAGTGGAAGATGATATTCAAAATGAAATTGGTTTGTCATTCATATCCGAGAATATAACTGATTCTCAATCTGAACTTGAATTGCTTGGTATTTGTACTAAAAGGTTCAACAATGATCGTCATGTTAATAATAACGGTCATAGATTATTAGATCTTTGCAAAAGTATGGATATACATATAGTGAATGGCATATTCGGTGATGATTTCGGTATTGGTCGTTTAACATGTGGCAGTGCCAGTACTGTTGATTATGCTTTGGCATCTCCCGAAGTGTTCACAAAAATTGAAAATTTCTCCATCGGTACTTTTGATAAATTTCTATCAGACAAACACTGTCCGATTTCACTCGAAATTGTCAATAAATTTGCTCATGCTGTAGAAAGATCTACTGAAAATTATAATGTTTTTAGAACAGACGCAGGTAATTGTAATGATGAAAAGTCAATCAAGATCAAATGGGAGGATAAGAAAAGAAATATATTCGTTCAAAATTTTGATGATGCAGAAATACTTGCATCAATAGATTACATAGAGACACTTGCTAAAGGAAACATCTCTCAAAGTGAAATTGATAAGATCGCTGGTAATCTACAAAATATCTATTTAGATGCTGCAGATGCGTGTAATATGGTTATTGAGTCTAAAGCAAAGAATTTCAAGGCACGCCGAAACAAATTTCATGCAAATTCTTGGTTTGATAAGGAATGTTCTGATGCAAGAAAAGATTTTATACGAGCAAGAAATGTCTTCCGTCGAACTAAAACTGATCACAGTGAGAGTGAAATGAAACGTAAAAGTAAACTGTACAAAAATGTTATCCGTTTAAAGAAGCAAAATCATACCTGGCAATTAAATTCAGCGTTAAGGAATTTAAAAAGTTCTAATCCGAAAGATTATTGGAAACTGATTAATAGGAAGAATAGATACTGTGAAACATCTCAAGAACTATCATCGCATGATTTTTATGATCATTTTAAAAGTTTGGGTAGTGGTAACGTACGATCTTATGATGCTGGTATTGAAGCACTGCTTAATGATATGTCAAATGAAGAATTAGACAGAGAGATTGAAATATCGGAAGTTGTCAATCAAATGAAACGACTTAAGAATAACAAGGCACCAGGCCTTGATTTGATTTTGAATGAACTTCTGAAGAATGGTTCAAAAAATCTGGTCAAGTTGATAACCAAATTGTATAATCTTATATTCGACAGTGGCATTGTCCCAACAGATTGGGTAAACGGTTTGATAAAGCCATTGTATAAAGGGAAGGGCTCACGAGATTGTGTTGACAACTACAGAGGTATTACATTATTGAGCTGTGTTGGGAAGCTATTCACGGCAGTATTAAATGATAGAGTAACTTTGTTTGTAGAATCACAATGCCTGTTAGGAGAGGAACAAGCTGGTTTTAGATGCGGATATTCAACTATGGACCATGTATTTTCATTACATACTATTCTTGATTTTTATTTACAGAGAAGGAAAAGGGTGCAGTATACAGCTTTTGTTGATTACAAAAAAGCATTCGATTTGGTTGATAGATCTTCACTGTGGTTGCAATTGTTTGACCATGGAATTAATGGTAAATTACTCCGGGTCGTTAAGGATATCTATAGAAAGTCAAAATCCTGCGTTTTTTATAACAATTCTAAATCAGATTTTTTAAAGAGTAACATAGGTGTAAAACAAGGTGAAAATTTATCACCAATATTATTTTCGTTGTATTTAAACGATTTTTCGTCATTTCTGTCTCAGAGATACCCTGGCCTGGATTTTCTTTCGTCAGGTATCAATGAAACGTGTTCTACCGAAGAAGTGAATATGTTTGTTGATTTATTCACATTACTATATGCAGATGATACGATTGTGTTGGCTGAAAATGCTGAGGAACTCCAGTTAGCTCTTGATGCTTTATTTGATTATTGCCAATTGTGGCATCGGACCGTTAATACTGCTAAGACTAAGATAGTTATTTTTTCCCGTGGAAAAGTTAGAACAGCTCCTACCTTTCTTTTCGGAGATGACAAAATTTGTGTCTGCGATGATTATGTTTACTCAGGAACGACGTTCAATTATAATAATAATTTTAAGAAAGCTATAAACAAACAAGTAACCCAAGCCAAAAGAGCGTTGTATTCCATGAAAAGTAAAATTTTACCTCTCCTCCTTCCAATCGACGTAAAACTAGAGCTATTTGAACGTTTGATCATGCCTATTTTGCTTTACGGCAGTGAAATTTGGGGTTTTGAAGACCTCGCCCAAATTGAAACTTTCTTTTGTAGATATTGTAAGGAACTTCTTGGATTACATAAGCGAACTCCGAATTGTATGGTTTACGGAGAAATAGGTAAAGATAGATTACAAAAAAACAGTGACCCTTCGGATGTTAATGTTTTGGTTTAAACTTGTTAACAGTAATATGTCAAAGATAGCGCATATTTTGTATAATTTTCAATGTGTTTTATCGGCGAGGCAAGAAAATTCGATGACATGGGTAATTAGGATAAAAGAAATATTTAACAACTTAGGTCTAACTGCAATTTGGAACAGCCAAGCAGCACATCTCACTTTAGCTGGCTTCAAAAGTTTAGTTAGTACCAGATTAAATGATATTTATAAACAAGAGTGGCATAGTAATGTAGACAAAAATTCTCAACGTTTAAATTATCGAATTTTTAAGCAGGATCTTCATTTTGAGAAGTATTTTCGACACCTTAATGATTCACAGGCAAAAATTTTATGTAAATTCCGTTGCGCTAATCATAAACTGCCAATTGTTTCTGGAAGATACAATCAGATTCCAAGAAACGAAAGATTTTGTACCCAATGTAATGAAGAGAAAATTGGTGATGAATTTCACTACCTTTTTCAGTGTAGACTCTTTAATGAACAACGAAAGAAATACTTAAAAAATATTACTGGAAATACCCCAACACTATGAAGATGGATCAATTATTTAATTGTCAAAAGAAAACAGTCCTTTCCAATTTATCCAAGTTCTGTAATTATGTAATGACACATGTTTAGATTATTAGTATTTTTTATCCTTTTTGCAAATACTACATGCCTTTTTTTACAGGCTGTGCCTTCTTTACAATTGATATGTAACTTATTTGTCTTTTCATTCTCTCCTCCTTTTTTCTTCCCCTCTCTACTTCTTCTTCTCGTCCATATTTCCTTCATTCTTGTTCACTTAGCGTATGAATTCATTTCGTATGTCTTTGCGTTTTTTCTTTTTTTTCTGTATTTTTTTCTTTTTTTCTGAACCAAAAGTCACTCGTATATCTTTTGTTAATTCACCAGTCTTGTGTCCTTCTCACTCTCCCTCTTCACCTCCATATATCCCTTCTTTCTCTCTCCTCTCTCTCTCTCTCGTCATATTTCCCTTTCTTTATTTTTTTTCACTATATATCGTGTATATATTGTATATTTCTGTACATTTTTTTTCTTTTCATCAATCGCATTTCATTCTTATTTTGTTTGTTATAGTTGTTTTGTACACTTTTCAGAGCTATTTGCAATTATTATTTATTGATATTATAATGTGCTATATGTTTTTCATTGGACTCCGATACCCAGAGTTTGGGTTGTGAGTAAATAAACTTTCAAATAAACTTTCAACTTGCTACAAGTGCGCGATAAACATGTTGCCCGGGGGTGGGGAGGGGGGAGGGGGTAGGCGGGGACACCCATAGAGCTGTATTATGTAAATGCAGCTCTATGGGGACACCGCAGCTAGAGCTAATGGCTGCGCCCTGTAACCGCAACTTGTCTGCTGCCCTCAACGAACCCGAATCGGTCAATAGATTGTTGCGTTTTAATTGACATAACTTTACGTTTAGTTGTTGTCCTTTTACTGTCTTTAAATCCTTTGTAAATGAAATGTTTCCCTGTCATAGATAAATAGAATGAATAAAGGAGAAAAGAATTACATTGATCCACTTACCAATTATGGCAACATTACTTTGTGGATCGCTATGCCAAAATGCAATACAGGAATGTATAATATGTTAAATTAAATCAGGCTTTATAACTTATCTCAAGTATACAATAAACCAACATGATGTCTACCAGCCATAGCATGGACAATGCAGCCATTATGTGGTTAGAAATCCATTTCTGCTCTATGATGACTCATTCAACAATGACCAGTATAGCTAATTTCAGTAATTATCGTCCAATTTCATTATTATCATCGTTGTCCAAAGTTTTAGAGAAACTCATTTATAAGAGAACTATTAATTTTTTGAAGTTGCACAATATTTTGACTAATTCTCAATTTGGTTTTCGAGAGAAACATAGTACAACTCATGCTCTTCTATATTTTGTTGATAAAGTATACTCACGCAATTGATAATCACTCTCATTTAATTACTATTTTGTTGGAGTTCTCCAAGGCCTTCGACAAAGTCGATCACGATATTCTACTCCACAAGTTATCTCATTACGGAATACGTGGGAAGGCCTTGGAGTGGTTCAAGAGTTATTTAGGAAATAGAAGACAATTTGTTACAATTAAAGACAATTATTCAGTAATAAGAGAAATAAATTTTGGCGTTCCACAAGGAAGTTTATTAGGGTCATTATTATTTATTGTTTATATAAATGATTTTTGTCAGGCATCCGAAGTACTGTCCCTCATCCATTTTGCTGACGATACCAGTGTATTTTTTGCCCACAATGATGTTAATTTTCTGGTTCAAAAAGTTAATACTGAATCACAAAAAGTGAATAATTGGGTAAGAGCCAATAAATTATCGTTGAATGCCCAAAAAAAAAAGAAATGTATGATTTTTTAGTAATACTGTTGACACTTTGAGTACAGCTATAGTTTTGGATGACTTTCATTTAGAAAGAGTTTCATATTTTAAATTCCTTGGAATTATTGTTGACGACAAACTTTCCTGGAAGTTACATATTGACCATACGTTCAACACAATCTCAAGTAATGTAGGTGTTATAAATAGAATGAAATTGTATATCCCACAAAAATCATTACTTATGTTATATTCGTCATTGATATTGCCTTATCTTAATTATGGTGT
Source organism: Diadema antillarum (assembly GCF_040938485.1). NCBI lineage: Eukaryota > Metazoa > Echinodermata > Echinoidea > Diadematoida > Diadematidae > Diadema > Diadema antillarum. The sequence continues at coordinate 1,948,210 of NW_027271292.1, read as the reverse complement.
TTTAGTTTGGGGCAACACTCACTAGAACCTACTGGATAGAGTGTTCCTTCTACAAAAGAAAGCTATCCGTGTTATCTGTTATTCTTCCATACCCTCCCACTAAAATGTATTATTTGCCTCTAATAAGCAGCTAAAAATTAAAGATTTGTATTTATTTAATTTGGGGCAATTTATGTATACGTACAGCAACAACTCACTCCCCTCCATTTTCGATTCTATGTTTCAGAGAAATCAATCATTCCATGACTATCCTACTCGACGTTCCGATGAATTTCATTTACCTCTTTTACGAACAATTCTTGCTAAGAACACACTACTGGCCCAACTTATTGGAATTTTCTGAATAATGACATAAAAAATGCACCCTCTATATATTCATTTAAAAGGAGATTAAAGTCTTTTTATTGCAATTTTATGTTCCCACAGAATTGAATTAGCCTGTTGGCTCATTTTAATTTCTTTTCGAAGAATTTTAATTACAAATGATATACTGTCACGTATTTTCTCGTCCCTGTTGTCCTGAGACACAGAGTAGATTCGATTTTATTTGTATTACTTCCGCATCTATTTCTCTCTATTTTTCTGTATTTCGGTATCCTTTTCACGCATTCCATTATTCTTTCGATATAATTCTGTTGAGGATCGCTGGATCTGTTTTGCCTTTCTTTCCGTTGTATTGTCTTCCTATTATGTCAGTCTTGTCTCGTTCTGTCTTGTATTTTAGTCCCCCTTTATAAGTTTTGTCGTCCCAGTCTCGTTTAATGTTCATTCGCCTGTGTATGTGTGTCTGTCTGTTACTCTGTCTTCTTAGTGGGCTTCCAGACTTTTTGCCTGACTTTATTCCCAACCTTTTTCCCCTTTTTACATTAGTTCATTTTCTATTGACATTCTGTACCTGAGGGGGCCCACATTCTACAAGCATTGCCTTTTTAGTGGGTCCCTCCATTTTTCGATATTTTATGTTATATCGTCTATATCACTTCAGTCAATCAATTTTCATTACAACATATTTGTTACCCCAAGGTTCCACAATTATATTTTCTCAATTCACTTTGTTTGATTATATGTAACCTTATTCTCTGTTACCAAAGAAAGTGAAATGTTTATGTTCTTTTCGAAAAATGAAATAAAGTTTGAATTGAAAAAAATTGAATGAACAACAGTGCACATGTTTTTGTGATCAAACATTTTCGAACACCTATGGGAAGAGTATGTATATAACATATTCCTACATATTACATATACATTATATATATATATATATATATATATATATATACAGTGTGAAAAGAAGAGCCAGGTGGACGTAGCTAGGTCAACGTGTCTGTTTATTGCCGCCGAGCTTTCGGTCCCAAACGGACCTTCATCAGGGCTGTAACGATACAAAAATGACTCACTCGTATGGCTACACTAATAAATATATATTCATATATGTATACTAATATAAATCTAACTGGCGTGAGTCTGTAATGACTGTGTAATCAATCAATCCGTAATTGCAGCTGTATATAACATATTCCAATAATCATATACATAATCAATTGCATATTATTGAATACATTTCATATCACACTCGTGTTATTAATTGAGGTGAAGGTATATAACAAAAACACCAATTCAGTATCCTCATCTTATGTGTTGTGTGACAGACGACTGTAATAATATCAAACTAGACATTTTTATGTTGTCGACGATAATACAGCATGTGGCAGCATTGCAAGACGTAAGTGGCTGTATAATACAGTACAACAGCCACGCGTCATCTTCTGGCTATCGTATAATGAGGTAAATAATACTGATATACCACAACCATTCATATACATATAGTTGTATTATAACATATAACAGAATATTACATAAGGTACAGAATATGAACGGTTCACATAATAAAAAAAAGGATTTACCTTATTAATGGCGGATATAAAGGCTTGCGGCGGTGTCTGTGTGGGTTGAGTGTGTGTGTATGTGTGGGTTGGCGTATGGTTGCAAATATATATATATATATATATATATATATACATGATCTGGAACAATCCTATTCATATTATGAAAGTAACTGTGAGCATATGTTGTGTATGTGTGTTTTGTGTGTCAGTAGTCAGCATGCATGTGTGTGAGTGCATGTGTGTGTGTGTGTGTGTGTATTGTGTGTTTGTGTGTGTGTGTGTTGGAGTCTTTGTTATTCTTCTATTATTCCCAAGATTCATAAATCAGAATATGAATTAAGGTTCGATGTTCCGACGGTTTGTCAAGCCGAAATCGGAATTAGGTTCGTTTATCCAAAACTGAAAACAAAAGAGATTCGTAATATTGTAAAAATGAAAACTCCTTTTAGTGACAAAAATAAAAATTGCCGGATAAAACGCATTGAAAAGTAATTGAAAAAAATGCATAGACATACACAAACCCACGTGCAAACATCCACACAGATATTGCATATAAACAAATATGATTAACACGAACAGACACGATGCACACACTTATTGTATTGTAATGTGTAATACTACCATCGATGAAAAAAGAATATATTCTCATCTTTCATAGCCCCGCTCCTTTGTCATGTTTGTAAATATAATCATGAGGATGAGTCACGCATGGCGTAGGAAAGATTAATATAAGAGATCCTCAAAGGCAAAAAAGAAAATGTCTTTGGACTGTGCCTTTTTTAAATCTTTGATTGTTGAACCCTCGGAATTGTTCGGATTAACGAACATCTAGGTAAACGAAATTGTTGTGTTTCGGAACAACGAACCTTATTTTATATAGGGATTAAACCCCCCGGGTAAATAACCTTTGAACATCATCCTATACATACCTCAGGAGACGACTCTATGACCTTCACAAGCCAAAGTAATAGTACATGGAAATACTAGTACACAAGTTAAATACCACTACGGAGGAAATGGCGCCATCCCGACACCCATTAGTCCTATGGCCCACCAGTGCGACATTGAAAATAGGTTCATGAGTCGTACACCCCACGAGTTCGACACAAGGCAAAATCGGCTCAAGAGTTCCGACAGAACATCATGGTGCATAATTTGTCGGTTCGTGGGGTTCTTTGCTAACTCGTGGGTTGAATAAAGGGATATCATCTCGTTTATCATAGCTGATAAGTAATGTTTACTCAAAATAAACCTGACATGCTTCTATTTTTTAGGAGGGGGTGGGTGGCAAATTCATATATCATAGGCCTATTGCTGACCACTATACCAGATTCAAACATAGTACTAGGATCTACAGTTATTTTCATAGTTCACTTATGAACGCGTGTAACATGGACAGACCAACTTGTCGCATTTTGGTCTGTCCATATTATTCGCGTTCACCACTAAGTCTAGAAATGGTATAAAACACAATGTTCAATAGACTTTCAGAGCTGTTGTTATCTTCTGTCATACAAATCAAGTCATTCAACTGAAAAAACAACAAAGTTTAAGTGAACATTTCATAGTTTGACCTTCATATGTTAGTGCATAGATTTCTGTCCAGCGTTACACGTGTTCACCCAAAATGTTTCATTTTGGCATAGATTTTAATAGATTACTTGTTTGAAGCGATTTGGGGGCAAAGTCACTTCTCATTAAAGTGTTTTAGAAGATCAGATGGCATTGGAGGACACTGCACATTGGAAACAGAAAATAAAGAGACATCCGTGAAAAGTACCCTTTTACTGTGGAATTGCCCAATTACACTTAATTAATGTTTGTTAAAGTCGTCTTCATTTGCTGAAATTTCGACGATTGCAAGTTATCTCAAGAAAAATGAAAGCCAATGTGATGATAACAAATGCATGCAAATGCATGCAAAAATTATTATGCTTACTGTTATACCATATTGTGAAACAATTTATCACAGATTGAAAAAGGTGTCTATCCGAGAAAAAAAAAAGTGAGAAGAAAGCTCAAACATACAGGTAGACTGATTGAATGCAGCAATATAAGTTGGTGAAGCAATCTCTGGATGAGATGAATTATTCATTACGTGACGTCACGCATGAACAACGATATAAAGAAAGTACGAAGAGAATTCTACAAGATTTCATCTTTCATGAAAAGTACATTTTTCCAAGGGTAATTTGTTAAGGGTAACAGCATTCACCTCCTTTCTGAGAGATAAGAGTCAAGTGATCTTCCATTATGCCAAAGAAGTAAAAATGAATTAATATGTCTTTTTTCTATTGTTCTCCATACATTACGTCACAATGCAATTAAAAGTTCTCAGCAAGTTATCCCTGAAAAAAAAAAGAATATTTATATATATACATCTTGAGCGGATTGTCCGCTTTTCCTTAAACTAAACTGATGTGCCCTACTGTATTGCTGCCTTCCGTCAAATCTCATATCATATTTAGGTTTCATTCTCTATTAAATCTGCAGTGGTGATCCGAAGGTGGTAAACAACACCATAAGTATTACAGACCTATATCTTTATTGTCTGTGAAGTCCAATGTGTTTTAAAGACTAATGTATGCACGACCGAGGTGATTTGTAAATGCGAATGACATTTTTACTTCAACCTCCCCCCCCCCCCCCCCGGTATTTACAGATAAAAGGGCTATTTCACATGAATGACACTCGTTAGACTAGTGGACAGAATATGAAATGCATTTGAAAATCATGGATAGATGTTGTGGGATCATTTTAGATTGATCTACAGTTATTTTCATAGTTCACTTATGAACGCGTGTAACATGGACAGACCAACTTGTCGCATTTTGGTCTGTCCATATTATTCGCGTTCACCACTAAGTCTAGAAATGGTATAAAACACAATGTTCAATAGACTTTCAGAGCTGTTGTTATCTTCTGTCATACAAATCAAGTCATTCAACTGAAAAAACAACAAAGTTTAAGTGAACATTTCATAGTTTGACCTTCATATGTTAGTGCATAGATTTCTGTCCAGCGTTACACGTGTTCACCCAAAATGTTTCATTTTGGCATAGATTTTAATAGATTACTTGTTTGAAGCGATTTGGGGGCAAAGTCACTTCTCATTAAAGTGTTTTAGAAGATCAGATGGCATTGGAGGACACTGCACATTGGAAACAGAAAATAAAGAGACATCCGTGAAAAGTACCCTTTTACTGTGGAATTGCCCAATTACACTTAATTAATGTTTGTTAAAGTCGTCTTCATTTGCTGAAATTTCGACGATTGCAAGTTATCTCAAGAAAAATGAAAGCCAATGTGATGATAACAAATGCATGCAAATGCATGCAAAAATTATTATGCTTACTGTTATACCATATTGTGAAACAATTTATCACAGATTGAAAAAGGTGTCTATCCGAGAAAAAAAAAGTGAGAAGAAAGCTCAAACATACAGGTAGACTGATTGAATGCAGCAATATAAGTTGGTGAAGCAATCTCTGGATGAGATGAATTATTCATTACGTGACGTCACGCATGAACAACGATATAAAGAAAGTACGAAGAGAATTCTACAAGATTTCATCTTTCATGAAAAGTACATTTTTCCAAGGGTAATTTGTTAAGGGTAACAGCATTCACCTCCTTTCTGAGAGATAAGAGTCAAGTGATCTTCCATTATGCCAAAGAAGTAAAAATGAATTAATATGTCTTTTTTCTATTGTTCTCCATACATTACGTCACAATGCAATTAAAAGTTCTCAGCAAGTTATCCCTGAAAAAAAAAAAGAATATTTATATATATACATCTTGAGCGGATTGTCCGCTTTTCCTTAAACTAAACTGATGTGCCCTACTGTATTGCTGCCTTCCGTCAAATCTCATATCATATTTAGGTTTCATTCTCTATTAAATCTGCAGTGGTGATCCGAAGGTGGTAAACAACACCATAAGTATTACAGACCTATATCTTTATTGTCTGTGAAGTCCAATGTGTTTTAAAGACTAATGTATGCACGACCGAGGTGATTTGTAAATGCGAATGACATTTTTACTTCAACCTCCCCCCCCCCCCCCCCCGGTATTTACAGATAAAAGGGCTATTTCACATGAATGACACTCGTTAGACTAGTGGACAGAATATGAAATGCATTTGAAAATCATGGATAGATGTTGTGGGATCATTTTAGACATATTCAAAGGCATTTGGTTGTAAAGATCATAACAAATTCATGAAGAAAATGGAACATTATGTTGTACTATGTGCATTATTTGTTTTTACGATAATCTTTATCCTTATTTGTCTATTCATTTGGCATTTCAACATAAACTAAAATAGACAATCATATTACATTATAAAGAATGTGGTGATTCTAGGTGCAGACCCCTGGTTGCCAGGAGAGAAAAAGGCAAACTTTAAATCGTCGAGTCTCGAGGCCTTCCTCCCCGACCAGTGCATGCGCCCAGAATCAGTTATACTAATGCAAAACAATCATAAACAATTATGAAATAATACATTATAACGCTAGACAAATATATAATTCAAGTACAAATAAACAACAATATACATAAGCCTACAACTACAAACTGTCACTTGAGAAAATGCGATTTAGGTAATTGTACTTCAGGCTATACAAGCAAAACTAAAGCTTCACTGTCTACATTCCAATTAACAGCAATTCTTTTTTATAACTAACATCACGAGGAGCAATGTGCTCATAATTTACTCAGATATTATTTCATTTGGGCGGGCTTGTAAAAACCAATCGACACCTGTCATATGTCAGTAGGTCACAGTATACAAATGAATAAATAAGGCCTACAAAATCAAAACGATTCATACATCTGCATACTTAAATGATAAAACTCAAGCATGAGCGAAGTTAATTTTGGTCTGATATACAAAGAAAATGAAATATCAAAAGAAAATCATTACGTAAAGTCAACGGAAGGCTGTACCAAAATATTAGTGGAATATTTGTAAAATATCGGGAACAATCGAAAGTAGTTGAATGTTTTGCATGCTGCGAATCTCTTGGCACTGAATGACCACAAAAGTAGTTAAAATCCTTTTAAGGCTAGAAATAACGTAGTTTAAGAATGATAATTATGTTGCAGATATGCTGCTAGTGATTCTAAATGCTAAAAAGCGCTTGGAACAAAATGTCCTTGGAGTAACAATTGACACTGCGTTATCTCGAAATGATATATATATATATATATATATATATATATATATATATACATAACCATACGTACATATATTTATGTGACAAAAAATATGATTATCTTTACCCACATTGCCATATTACAGACTTAACGGTTCGCAAGGGCAACAAACAGCAGACGCCGAATTCTCAAGATGGTCAAAGGTCACTTTTATTAACACGCAACTCGTTGAACAGACATTATACACAGCGTAGTCTTACTTTGGTGATATAATTCTGCAAAGTGAAGACATATCCGTTCCCCTCACCACCATTGCAATGTCTCATGTACCGAATGACAACCCTCACGGAAAAAATGGATGTCGGGCGATTCTGTGGATGATGCCAAGATCAATTTCGACGGCGTTTGCAAAATGCATGTCGGGGATTCCAGGCTGCGAGGTGTGGATTGAACCATTTGGCATCAGCCACTTGGGAATGAAGCTAACAGAGAAACATGGGATCACAGACTGTCCCATGAGCTATGATGGCCACGAGAAGGAGTTCAAGATAACTGCCCAGGAGCTAGAGAACATAATACCCGGAAGCACTTTCTTTCCAGAGAGACTACCGTAAGTTTGCAAAAAGTCTTCGACTCCTGTTCACAAAGGCGTGTTAACGAGAAATTTTCAGTAAAGGCAAATGGTTAAATTTGGGCTTTTAGATCAGTTTATATTCATGTAATTGTATAAGATGATAAGAAAATGAACATTTCCCAATTTTGATCCTTAATAGTCCAAAAATATACATCAGATAATAGTCCAAAAATATACATCAGATAACACTGACATTGATATGAGCAAAATAGTAATAATGATAATAATAATTGTATTTATATGGCGCTTCATACTGACGTTTCTAAGTGCACTTTTGCTACTCATACAAATAGACTGAAAAACACAATAACATTAACAAAATCAGCGTTAACAGTAACAAAAGAGAAAGAAAGAAAAGAAAAGAAAAGAAAAATACATGTGATACAATGGAACAATAATCGATAACTGTGTGCGCCTCCAAAAAAAAAAGAGAGCGGGATAGTGTACAATTTTTGGAGGTAATTTGGAAATGATATCATAAATCAGTAAGTTTCATAGATGCTCTCTGTAATGCATGTGATTGTTGATTTGTGATTTATGATACCCTCAACATCACTTTTGCGGTGCAACGAATATGTAGAAGCATTCCACGGATTTTAAATGATTTCTTCAATTTTTCTTTATATTAGTTGTATCGTCTCCCCCCCCCCCCAAAAAAAAAAAAAATGCTTCCAAACCAGTATTCCTTTTGTGACCTCCTCTGTCAATCATTGCTAAAGTACTGATATGTTTAACAAAAGACATTGGAATGCTGCTGCCCCTCAAATCAGCATAACTTGCATGTTCCCTTGCCATGTCTATTTTTAGTCACACTAATATCACAGAAACATGCAAGTGATGCTTGCAGAACTCGAACACATAAGAACGTCAACAGCTTCGTCAACTTTTTTTTTTTTGCTTGTTAGCTCATGAAACCCGGAAGTGGGCCCCCACACTTTTGAAAACACTGCGCCGGCCCTGAAGCATACATGACGTTTAAAGAAAAATCGAATATGTATACCTACCAAGCAACAGGGGAAAAACGAAGAGTTCACAATGTAAATAGAAAAACACTATTAACAGTAACGATGTTATGTAAAATGATTTATTGGGTCATTTGATTTTTGTGTGTTTCTCAATAATGAAGGTTTGCGTCTATCAAGAAAGAGTTGGAGGAATCAACCAGTAAATACGTTTTCGTTAAGGATGGAAGCCACGCCATGTCAACTGATCAGGAACGACAATTCATCCCAAAAGGATATCAACACGCCTTCATCATCCGACATCCTCTGCTCGTGTACAAGTCTATCAGAAAGGCGTCCTTCGTACAGTTCCTAGAAGCTGGTATTCTGAAGTTCAACGAAACTGATGAAAGTTCATTCGACTACCGCCTCTACGCCAAAGAGTATAGCTCCGATGTCCTTTTCCAACAGCATCACGAGCTATGGACCTACATACGAGAACATGTCAACTCGTCACCGTTAGTCATCGATTCATCTGCTCTTCTCACCAACCCTGCACCAGTAATTCGAGAGTTCTGTGAAGCCGTGGGTTTCCCCTACTCAGAGTCGCTCCTACAATGGCCCGCTTCGATTGAAGTATTCAAGTCGTGGAAATGGCCAGGCGATGATATCTATAAGAATAATGTCTTCGTGGACGTGTCCATGAGCAGCACCCATTTCACTCCACCGGCACCGGTCCCGGCCTGGGAGGAGGTAACAGACGATGTGCGGGAGCTCGCTGAGAAAGCGATGCCATACTACGAAGACATGATTCAACATCGACCTGTTGAGTAGTCAGTAAAAATGTGTTTACTATTTTTCAGTTAGCAAACATGTTACGGAAATTTGCAATGACGCAATACATAATTTCATATGCGCACTTCTATATTAACATTTTCAAATGTAAATGATAGATATTTTCAGATTGCTTTAACAAATCAGTCAAGACCCTTATGAGGTGTGACTACGAATGCAGATTTGGTACCCTTGATTGTATACCCTGAGGATGCTTTATTTCTCTCTCTCTCTCTCTTTTGAACAAGTCATTTGATTTTCTTTCTTTTTTTTAGTATTAAGATGACTTGTCAATATTGATACACTAGATTGCTGATTTCTGAACAGGTGCAACAATATTATATTTCATTGTAATTCAAATGTTTTAATTCAACGACACATCATTTTGGCAGTACGCAGGCCTCTTGACTCAGAGGACATTGTGTTATTCCCCAGTTGTTCAAAGTCGCAATTACGTCGTCTGTTAACATCTTTCTTTGAAGAGATAAAACATGTCCCTTCACCTTTGTTTTTTGTTTGATAGATACTTTGTTTTCTGCAAATCAATATACATAAAATACACAGTCATGAACATGTGGAAAACATACAAAGTAAATTTGAAACAGAGTCGTTTGACTTGCATAAACAACGACATAAAAGGAAATTAAAGATATAATATACAGTATGCATGTCTATGCAGCAGGGATTACAATAACAATTGTAGTTAAGAAGCGATTTTTGCAGAGGGCTGTCATTGTAAGCATTGCTTGAAAGGATGGCCGGCCCGAAGAAAAGGTAGGCACGTGCTAGAATCGTAACAACACAAATTCTGCTGCGAAGATTGCAGGGGAAAATCGACTCTGATGTGTCATGGTGGTGTATATGCGTGCAAGTGCAAGTGCTTGAAAGTGCACAAGGGCAGATAGCCTTAATATAAAGTCACCTGATACACAATATTAAGTATAATATTATATCCTTAAAGTTTGATCATATTATTCTGTCATTTTTCTCTCCTAGTGCCTGTAAGAATGAGGAATGATGTATAGTAACACGATTGACATTATGGTACAGGAATGACGAAAGTCACATAGAGATTATGTTCCTTGATCGTGAACAGACTCAAGACTACGTGTGGAGTCTATATCGAGTGTAGTGCCTTCAAAAAGAGATTGTTTACATACACTGCTTGTAACCTCCCCTTACTGTGTCAATACAATTTATTTCATCACAGGTTGATCTACAAACATGACAGAACACGAAATAAATGTACTGCTATACATGCAATGGTCTCCAAAAACGTTCTTCCTGCTTTATGCAATCCTACTATAGGACAGATCATCATCTTAAGACCGTGTACCTTCATGCTAACCAAACCGTCTATCAAATTCTACATGTTACTACTTTAATATTTTGGAGAAATCGGTATAGTTTTACAGATTGCATTTTTTAGGGGGGGGGGGGGCACATACAACTGTAGTTTCACCGCGTTCAGAAATGTACGGTCCGTAATAATATTTCACACGTCCTATATGTAGCCTGTCGCGTTTAAATTGACATAACTTTACGTTTCGTTATTGTCAGTTTACCGCCTTTAAATCCTTTGTAATTCAAGTGTTTTCCTGTCATGAATAAGTAGAATGAATAAAGGAGAAAAGAATTACCAATAATGGCAACATTACTTTGAGGAGCGTTATGCAAAAATGAAGAAACTATTTAAATGTTCGTATTTCTCGATGGAAAATACATGATATATAACAAAATATAATAATACAGAATGTTCAGGTTGGATGTATAGAAAAAGAAATAGGAATACAAACACAATACCAAGCGGTCGATGTGTCATTTTTTTTTCTATTGTTCTCCATACATTACGTCACAATGCAATTAAAAGTTCTCAGCAAGTTATCCCTGGATAAAATACATATATATATATATATATATATATATATATATATATATACATCTTGAGCGGATTGTCCGCTTTTCCTTAAACTAAACTGATGTGCCCTACTGTATTGCTGCATTGCGTCAAATCTCATTTGGGTTTCAATATACAGTGTGGAAGCGAATTCATGATCTGGGAATATCACGAAAAAGAAAGACCCACCGGGGAAGCAAAGGAAATGGAAGGAAAACAAATAAATTCAACAGAATCTGTACTACAGGTAATTCGCGAAAGCTGATTGTCCAACCAATACCAGTATTATTATCAAGAACACGTGTCATATTTAGAAAGGAAAGACCAAGTTATGGGAAAAAAAATTTGATTGTTATAAAACCGGTTTTACAATTGAATAAAGAGGTAAGATATGATCTGCCAAATGTTTTTTTAGCAAATGTACGTTCTCTTAGAAACAAATTTGATGAGATAGCTGTTTCTGTAGAAAAATATGATGTTCATACCCTGGTTTTGACTGAAACATGGCTTGATGAAAGTACACCGATTGAGTATTTTCCCCTTTCTGGTTATATCTCTTTTTCTCAATCACGTATAAACAAAAAGGGTGGTGGAGTCGCAGCATATATAAAACAAAATTTTCAACCGAGATGTCTCTCTGTTTCAGTCCCTGTTGGTATAGAAATTATTTGGATTTATATGCGACCTCCTCGTCTCCCTCGGTCAATTTCAAGTATTATTTTGTGTACAGTATATTTTCCTCCCAAAAACCCAAACGCTGAATTATATATTGACCACATTTTAACTAGTTTGGATTTTTTAGCTACAAAGTACCCAAATGCAGGCTTTGTTATAGCTGGAGATTTCAATGATTTGGATGTTACTCAAATACTGTTATTAGAGAATTTCAAGCAAGTTGTGAATAAACCCACAAGAGGTCAGAATATTTTAGATAAGATTATCACTAATATCAGTCATGTTTATGATCCAGTTGAGATTTTATCACCCCTTGGGATGAGTGATCACAATTGTATCTTTTGGTGTCCCTTACACCAACAATATAAGTTTGAAAATTCAGGTAATAGGAAGAAAAAAAGAATTGTTCGACCCTTAACTGATAGTGGTATTCGTGAGTTTGGCAGCTGGATAACACAGCACACTTGGGAAGAACTTTACATTACCACTGATGTTTCTGAAATATGTGATATGTTTTTGCAGGTTTTAAAGCACCGAATAGATCAGTTTTTACCTGTGAAAGAAATAAGTATTCATGAGAATGATAAACCATGGATAAACTGTGAAATTAAAATATTGATGAAAAAAAGACAAAAAGCATTTATTGATAAGAATGTTAAATTATGGAAATATTTTAGAAATAAAGTGCAAAGAGCAGTAAAAGTAGCCAAGGATAAATTTTATAATGAAAGAATACAAAGGTTGAAAATTAACAATCCTGCTGATTGGTATAAACATATTAAATTGATGACTCATGGAGTTCAATGTCAAATGCAGATTGATGTACCTGATATTAGTGAAAAAGAACGTCATAATTCTGAGTATGTAGCAAATTATATTAATGAATTGTTTTTATCTGTAACAACCGATTTTTATAAACTGGACAGATCACAGTTACCTGCATATCTGCCTTCACCTTATGAATGCCCAGTCATACAACCACATGATGTTTTCAATAAGTTACGTAAGTTGAGTTTACGAAAATCAACTGTGTCTTATGATTTGCCAGTGAGAATAATCCGAGAATTTGCTTATGAGATATGTTTTCCTTTATGTCATATTATCAACATTGCCTTTAAGCAGGGTACTTTCCCAAAAATGTGGAAATATGCTGAAATTATTCCAATTCCTAAATGTTTTCCCCCAGTAGTATCTGAGTTGAGACCAATAGCTCTGACCTTTTATTTTGCTAAGATTGCTGAGTCTTTCATAGTTAAATGGCTGTTAGAAGACATTAGGGACCAAATCGATATCAATCAGTTTGGTAACCGCCCTGGTCTTTCAACTTGTCATTATTTGATTGCAATGCTTCATAACCTGTATAAAAATGCTGAAAAGCAAAGCAATGTATCAACTATGGTTTTAACAGATTTTTCGAAAGCATTTGACCGAATTGATCATAACATTCTGATTCATAAGTTGGTATTTATGAATGTGCGCCCATTTGTTATTTCATTAGTTGTGGATTTTTTATATTGCAGACAACAGGTTGTTAAATACAATGGCAGTATCTCTGATATTAGAGAATGCAATGCAGGGGTTCCGCAGGGAACAAAACTTGGACCGGTTTTGTTTTTGATTATGATAAATGATGCTTGTAAAGATTGTCCTTTTTCATTTTATAAATATGTTGATGATTTGACTATTGTAGAGGCTAGGAATAGAAATCAACCATCTCAGATACAAAGACAAATTAATGCACTGGCAAGTTGGTCATCGTTGAATAACATGAAACTTAACCCTCAGAAATGTGTTTTTATGACAATTTCTTTTATGAAGCAATCAATTCAGCAAAGTTTGTGTATCAACGAAATTTTTTTGAAAGAAACAAGCACTGTTAAGATCTTAGGGGTGTATTTTCAGCAGAATCTCAAATGGGATGCACATGTTTCTGAAATGGTGAAAAGATGCAATAGGAGATTGTTTATGTTACGCAAATTGAAACACTTTAATTTATCAATAGTTGATCTTATTACAGTGTATACAGGATATATCAGACCAATTCTAGAATATTGTGCCCCACTTTTTCATTCGAGTCTTACAAAAAAACACACAGAGGTAATAGAAAAGATTCAAAAACGTGTATTGAAAATCATATTAGGTTGTAATTATGTTACATATGATATGGCCTTACAAGTGTGCAATTTATTATCTTTAAAAGAAAGGAGAAGGAAATTGTGTTTAGATTTTGCTCTGCAGTTAGAAAAGCACCCCAATCATTCATTGTGGTTACCGGATCAAAGAGATGTTAAAATCAATTTAAGAAATACTATAAAATATTCTCAACTGTATTGTAAAACTGATCGGTTTAAGAAAAGTGCAATACCGTATTTTATCGATATACTGAATGATTATTACTGCAATGACTCTTAGTAGAGTTTTTTATTCTCACTACTGTCTAATGTGTTGGTAAATTTATTTATATAGTTATATGTATGGGAGTTTGCAGCGTGGTGGGTAGGGAAGACAAATGATACATTTGATTAGGAAATTTTTATGTATTTTATGCATGTTAGAAAACCCCACTTTTTCCATACTGCACTCAAAGTTAGTTGTTAGACATTTACACAATGTACAATACATGTAGGTGGGCCTGTCTTTAAACGTGCACTTAGCACAGGTACATTGTATGGGCGTGTGTTGGGTGTGGTCTTGTGGACATGACGGTGCTTGTGTGTGTGTGTGAGTAATGTATGTGTGTGTATGTTTATGTGTGTGTGTATTTGTAGCTGCAATATGTGTGTGTGTGTGTTTTCCCTGTGTGTACGTATAGTGTATATGTATGTAAATGTATGCGCGTGAATGTGAGTGTGTACATACGTTGTATTGTACATCGAGCATGTGCACTGTGTTTATGCTCATGCGCGTTTGTGAGTGTTGTACAGATATGCGATCTACACATCAATGTACAGTACTGTATGTGTGCATGTGTGTGTGTGTGTGTGAGAGAGAGAGAGAGAGAGAGAGAGAGAGAGTATGCCAGTGAGAAATGCTTTAGGTATGAGTGGGTAGTGAATGTGTGTACATTACGGGGGAGGGGGATGATCACCTCACCAACAAAATAATGTTACTGCAAGTATTTGTGGAATGTATAGTGTAGGTTGTTGACGCGTCTTTCCAACCACACTGCAAACTCC
Organism: Diadema antillarum; assembly: GCF_040938485.1. Lineage (NCBI taxonomy): Eukaryota > Metazoa > Echinodermata > Echinoidea > Diadematoida > Diadematidae > Diadema > Diadema antillarum. The sequence goes on along the minus strand of NW_027271292.1, from coordinate 1,933,010 downwards.
TGTACTCCCTTTTGTATCTGTAGAAGAGCTTACATTTTTTTTTTCTTCTTCTTTCGACAATGAGTTGAGTAGCCCTGAGTGTTTCTTCCTTTTCTTTTTTTTTCTGTGAAAAAAAAAAAATTAGGAGTGTACCGCTACTGTTTATAAAATGTCCATTCATTTTTTTTCTTTTTGTATTTATATAACAATCTGTAGCGTTAAAAATGTATTAGTTGTGTATACAGAATGTTTGAATGTAATGTATTTTTTTACGTATTATGATTATGTTATTATTTCATCTGTTTTGATGTATAATCTCTGTATATCTGTGTAATTCGACTTTTAGTCGCCGACTCAGATTTTATTTGAATAAAGACCTTTTAATCAATCAATCAATCAATCAATCATTCTCTAAGAAATCTGCAGTGGTGACCCGAAGGTGGTAAGCAACAACATAAGTATTACCCTATATCTTTATTGTGTGTGAAGTCCAATGCGTTTTAAAAACTAATTTATGCACGATCGAGGTGATTTGTAAATACGAATGACATTTTTACTTCCCCCCCCCCCCCAAAAAAAGGTACTTAAAGATAAACGGGCTATTTCACATGAATGACACTCGTGAGACCAGTGGACAGAATATGAAATGCATTTGAAAATTATAGATAGATGTTGTGGGATCATTTTAGACATATTTAAAGGCATTTGGTTGTAAAGATCATAACAAATTTATGAAGAAAATGGAACATTATGTAGTACGATGTGCATTATTTGTTTTTATGATAGAACTTATTATCCTTATTTGCTATTCATTTGGCATTTCAACATAAACTAAAACAGACAATCATATTACATTATAAAGAATGTGGTGATTCAAGGTGCAGACCCCTGGTTGCCAGAAGAGAAAAAGGTAAACTTTTAATCATCGAGTCTCGAGGCCTTCCTCCCCGACCACTGCATGTACCCAGAATCAGTTATACTAATGGAAAACAATCATGAACAATTATCAAATGATACATTATAACGCTAGACAAATAATTCAAGTACGAATAAACAACAATATACATAAGCCTACAACTACAATCTGTCACTTGAGAAAATGCAGTTTAGGTAATTGTACTTCAGGCTACAAGCAAAACGGAAGCTTCACTGTCTACATTCCAATGAACAGCCATTCTTTTTTTATAACTAACATCACGAGGAACAATGTGCTCATCATTTCCTGAGACATTATTTTATTTGGGCGGGCTTGTTAAACCCAAATCGACACCTGCTCATATGTCAGTAGGTCACACTACAAATGAAATAAATAAGGCCTACAAAATCAGAGCGATTCGTACATCTTCATATTCAAATGATAAAACTCGAGCATGAGCGAAGTTGATGTTGGTCTGATATGCCTATACAAAGAAAAAAATATCAAAATGATACCTTTACATAAAGTCGACGGAAGGCTGGCCCAAAATAATAGTGGAATATCTGTAAAATATCGGGAACAGTGGAAAGTATAGTACTCTTGGTACTGAATGACCACAAAAGTAGTTAAATCCTTTTAAGGCTAGAAATAACGTAGTTTAAGAATGATGATTACGTTGCAGATATGTTACTTGTGATTCTAAATGCTAAAAAGCACTTGGAACAAAATGTCCTTGGAGTAACAATTGACACTGTGTTATCTCGAAATGATATATATATACATAACCATATGTACATATATTTATGTGACAAAACATATGATTATCTTTCCCCACATTGCCATACTACAGACTTAACGCTTGGAAGAGGTTCATCTGATTGGTAATTCTACAGATTGGCGAAATTTCTTTTGTACACAACCTCGGACTGTACAAAGACTGCCTACACCCCATCTACGGCGAGTCAACGTCAGTCTGATGAAGCCTACAGACAGTAGGCGAAAGCTCACGCAAGGTAAATAGTTTTCTTCGGTTGTGTACAAAGGAAATTTTACCAATACAGACTTAACGGTTCACAAGGAAAACAAAGATCAGAGGCCAAATTCTCAAGATGGTCAAAGGCCACTTGTATTAGCACGCAACTCGTTGAACAGACATTATACACAGAGTAGTCTCACTTTAGTGATATAATTCTGCAAAGTGAAGACATATTCGTTCCCCTCACCATCATTACAATGTCTCATGTACCGAATGACAACCCTCGCAGAAAAGATGGAGGTCGGGCGATTCTGTGGATGACACCAAGATCGATTTCGACGGCGTTTGCAAAATGCATGTCGGGGATTCCAGGATGCGAGGTGTGGATTGAACCGTTTGGTATCAGCCACTTCGGAATGAAGCTAACAGAGAAGCATGGGATCGCAGACTGTCCCATGAGCTATGATGGCCACGAGAAGGAGTTCGAGATAACTGCCCAGGAGCTAGAGAACTTAGCACCCGGAAGCACTTTCTTTCCAGAGAGACTACCGTAAGTTTACCAAGGGTCACATTCGACTCCTGTTCACCAAGGCGTGTCAACGAGGAATTTTCAGTAATCACAAATGGTTGAATTTGGGCTTTTAGATCAGTTCATATTTATGTAATTATATAAGGTATTGAAAATAAACATTTCCTACTCTCAATCCTTAATAGTCCAAAAATATACATCAGATAACACTGACATTGATATGAGCAAAAGCGGGATAGTGTACAATTTTTTGGAGGTAATTTGAAAATGATAGCATAAATCAGTAACTTTCATTAAATTAATGTTCTCTGAAATGCAAATGCATGTTGATTTGTGTTGATTTATGATACCCTCAACATCACTTTTACGGTGCAACGGATATTTAGAAGCATTCCATGGATTTTAACTAATCTTTCTTCATATTAGTTGGATCGTCTCTCGCACACACACAAAAAAAAATGCTTCCAAACCAATATTCCCGTTGTGACCTCATTTGTCAATCGTTGCTAAAGTACTGATATGTTCAACAAAAGGCATTGGAATGCACCTTCCCCTCGATTTAGCATAACTTGCATGTTCCCTCGCCATGTCTATTTTAGTCACATTGATATATCACAGAAACATGCAAGTCATGTTTGCAGAACTCGAACACATATGAACGTCAACAGCTTCATCAACTATACCACAGTTGCCAATTTGTGTTTCTAAAGTAGTAGGTATGATGTGAGGTCACATGGTAGCCTATGTAGGCCTACATGAAGTTTTAAGAAAAATCGACGACACCTACCATGCGAGAGGGGAAAAACGAAGAATTCACAATCTAAAGAGAAAAACACTATTAACAGTAACGATGTTATGTAAAATGATTAATGGGGTCATTTTTATATATATATATTTCTCCATAATGAAGGTTTGCATCTATCAAGAAAGAGTTGGAGGAATCAACCAGTAAATATGTTTTCGTTAAGGATGAAAGCTATGCCATGTCCACCGATCAGAGAAGACAATTCATCCCAAAAGGATATCAACACGCCTTCATCATCCGACATCCTCTGCTCGTGTACAAGTCTATCAGAAAGGGGTTCTTCGCACAGTTCCTAGAAGCTGGCATTCTGAAGTTCAACGAAACCGATGAAAGTTCCTTCGATTTCCGCCTCTACGCCAAGGAGTATAGCGCTGATGCCTTCTTCCAGCAGCATCACGAGCTATGGACCTACATACGAGATCATGTGAACCCGTCACCGTTAGTCATCGATTCATCTGCTCTTCTCACCAACCCTGCACCCGTACTTCAAGAGTTCTGTGAAGCCGTGGATTTCCCCTACTCAGAGTCGCTCCTACAATGGTCCGGGTCGCCTGAGGTAGCCAAGTCGTGGAAGTGGCCAGCTGATAACATGTATAAGAATGAAGCCTTCTTGGGCGTGTCCATAAACAGCACCCATTTCACTCCACCACCAGCGGTCCCGGCCTGGGATGAAGTAACAGACGATGTGCGGGAGCTCGCTGAGAAAGCGATGCCGTACTACGAAGACATGCTTCAACATCGACCTATTGAGTAGTCAGTAAAAATGTGTTTACTATTCTTCATTTAGCAAACATGTTACGAAAATTTACAAATACATACGATTAGTACATGATTATGAAAAAGTTGTAAATATGAGCACTTCTATAGGCCTATTAACATTTTCAAATGTAGGCAAGAATTTCATGTGCAACATAATCCTGCCAGGATAGATATTATCAGATTGCATTAACAAATCAGTCAAGAACCTTATGAGGTGTGACTACGAATGCAGATTTGGTATTAGATGTCCTGCAGATGCTTCATTTTTCTTTTCTTTTTTTTTTTTTTTTGGTAGTCTTGCGATGACTCATCAATACTAATACACTAGATTACTGATTTCTGAACAGGTGCAACTAAACACTAAACAAAAAGTAAGTTCCCCCTAAAACAAACATCTATATTTTATGAATCAGGAACCTTTGAGGAAATCTGAATACAGGATCATGTAGCTGTATTTCTCGGCTACCTCTCATGTGAAATTCAGTGGATATCACTTGGTCACGCTTGAGTGAGCATGATTTAAAGTCAAAATGGTCACTTTTTGAAGTTCACAAGCCCATTTTGCAACTTTGATTTGGTGATATCGGAACAAATTTCAATTTTCCAGGATAAAAAGGCATGCAACGTATAATTTATGTGCTTCTTATTGTACCATGTGACTTCTGCACAAAATTTCACGGTTGAGTGAACATGGGTGAAAATTACCAAATTGCCGATTTGACATGTTTCTCGTGGTAATTTTTATCAATTGAGATTGAATTCGTGTGTTGAACGGTTTTTACACACAATTCACGTAATTTCACGGTTGAATGAGCACATTAAAAACAAAGAAAAAAAATTAAATTGTGTCGTAAGAATTGCGATAATTTTGCGCACTGAAAGCAACTGTATGATGCTTTTTTATATTGTGCTAATATCCAAACGCATATCAGTGACCACCTGACATTTCAGTCTCGCTTCAATAAGCACGTGAGGCTGGAAACCCTTTTTTTAAACCTACATAATGAAAAATTGGCAGTTTGGCCATAATCCTCATGGTAAGTTCATGTGAAGAGGAGGAATTTATGCTTTTGAAAGCTAACAATGGCTTTTGCATGCAACGTGGTTTATTTTACGGTTGAATGACCACATTATGAAACAATGATTTATCTTATTACAATCATCCAGCAGGAGTTGCATTGATCTTCTGCATTTAAAATCAACTGAAAAACATTTCATTATTGCGTTAGGACCGATAAAATGTCCCCGTGATCCTTGGTATTCCTTCAAAATTTTACACGTCAAAGGGTACATGGTGCCGGAAACCCTCCTTATAATCCATGGCTACCTTTGATTAAATATTGAAGACGCTTAGTATTCGTGGGGAAATTGGTCTGCCTTTAGTTTGATGAAATCCCCTTGTTGGAGCAGAGATGAGAAATTATGCAAATTAAATCTTCGGGCCTTTGTTCTCGCTACTGAATACTAATTTTGGCATTAAGTTCCCGATCTTTGTAACGTCATGAAGTCATGCATTAACTCAAAGGGAAAATAAATGCAATTAATCATTGACATGGTACCAAATTTCACTTTTGTTCAACATCAATATCCTCCCGTGCTGCACACATGCATGGAGAGTCTGGAGACAGATAATGATTGTGGTGAGATACATGTAGTGGCCTTTGTTGTTCATGTGTGTTGATGATTGTGATGGTGATGTTGGTTGACTATTATGCGATCATTATGGCAATATAAAACAGATTGGGGAGCATCTGCACTCACTTTTTAGGCTCTATCCACTAACACCGCTGAACACGTCTTCAAAACCAACCAAATGTAAATCTTATGGGAATTTCAGCCACGAAAATGGTTTCGACCTGCACACTTTGCTCATCTTATGTGCTCACTGGAGCATGTCACAATGTCATTTTTTTATCGAAATGTTATTTTTTTTAATTGAAATCAGAGTAATTTCCCAACATTTCAACTAAAACATAAAAAACAATGAATATTTTTCATTATATAGGGTAAAAAAGGGTTTCCAGCCCCACATGCCCAATGAAGCGTGAGTAAAATGTCAGGTGATCACTGTATGCACAGTGGTATTAACCACGATACAAAAAGCATTAAAACAATTGATTTCAGTGCGCAAAATTATCGCAATTCTTACGACACAATTTAAATTGTTATTTTTCTTTGTTTTTAATGTGCTCATTCAACCGTGAAATTACGTGAATTTTGTGGAAAAACTGTTAAACACACGAATTCAATCTCAATTGATATAAATTACCACGAGAAACATATCAAATCGGCCATTTTGGTAATTTTCACCCCGTGTTCACTCAACCGTGAAATTTTGTGCACAAGTCACATGGTACGATAAGAAGCACATAAATTATACGTTGCATGCCTTTTTATCCTGGAAAATTGAAATTTGTTCCGATATCACCAAATCAAAGTTGCAAAATTGGGCTTGTGAACTTCAAAAAGTGACCATTTTGACTTTAAATCATGCTCACTCAAGCGTGACTAAGTGATATCCACTGAATTTCACATGAAAGGTAGCCGAGAAATACAGCTACATGATCCTGTATTCAGATTTCCTCAGAGGTTCCCGATTCATAAATTACAGAGGTTTGTTTTAGGGGTAACTTATTTTATTTGATTGTAATTCAACTATTTCAATTCAATGGCACATTTTGGCAGTTCTTGGGCCTCTTGACTCAGAGGACATTGTGTTATCCCCCAGTTGTTCAGAGTGGCAATTACGTTGTCCGTTTAAAGCTACCTCTGAAGTGATAAAACATGTCCCTTTACCTTAGTATAAAGTCATCTGATATACAATAATAATTATGTATCCTTATATTTTGATCATATTCTGTCAGTTTTCTCTCTTAGTGCCAGTATGAATGAGGAATGATGTGTCACGATGCATACGCATTACAGACATAGACGTGCTATAGTAACACAATTGACATTATGTAACAGGAATTGCGACAGCCACATAGAGATTATGTTCCTTGATCGTGAACACTCGAGACTACGTGTGGAGTCTATGGAGTGTATAGTGCCTTCAAAAAGAGATTGTTTACATACACTGCTTGTGACCCTACTGTGTCAATATAATTTATTTCATCACAGGTTGATCTACGGACTCGATAAAACACGAAAAAATGTACTGCTATACATGCAATGGTCTCCAAAAACGTTTTTTCCTGCTATCGGACGGATCATCACAATCGACAGTGTACCCTCATGCTAACCACACCGTCCGATATCAAATTCTACATATTGTTTAAAGTAGCTTGACACGTTTTAATTGACATAATTTTACGTTTAGTTATTGTCGTTTTACTGTCTTTAAAGTGAAAACTAAGTTTCGGTAAGTGCTTGAGAACCCGTCTAGCACCATTTCATTTTTTCTTGCAATATATCGAAAGAGTCCACTAAGAAACTTACCTGGCTGACGTGGTTTGCCGGAATGATGAGTCGGTTTGGAGTATTTTGAGAACAATAATAATAGTAGGAAAACCGACTTTTATTTTAGAAGGCTCCAGACTAACTCGGTCTCGGGAAAAATTCGACCCTACTTCAGACAATTCACACGCAGTTCGTGATCGCCACATTCTACTGGCCACTGCATAATATACAAACGATGCACAGGATAGAGTGTGTTAGTGTAGGCGTATAGTGCACTCGAGGGTATTTACAATGTAGTGCAACATGCACTCGGCTTCGCCTCGTGCGTGTTTCACAATTGTAAATACCCTCGAGTGCACTATACGCCTCCACTAACGCCACGAAATAATCCTGTGCATCATTTGTTTTATAAAATGGGTCGAAAATTCGAAAACTAACAGCATTTTTCAGCGTTTTTCACGTACCTTTGTGGGTGAAGACGTCCGAAGATGTTCGTCCCAAACATTTACGCACGTCGCACTCGGAAATCCCGCACATACAGTATAAGTATAATGGGGGGTTGGGTTTCCGGACACTTAAGTTCCCGCATGAAAACTTACTTATTTTACATAGAATATGCACCCTTTACCTTAAAGACTTGATATAGACTCCTCATATAGGCCTACTAGACAACATACTCTGAAAATGGCGGGAGAATTAACCTGCTAAATCGTTGGATTTGCCCTTCAAAGTGACTCCATGTACGCGTCCGGTCCCACAACGCTTGGTCTACTGTACTGTACAAAGTGTACGTCCAGTATACAAATATTGACTGCTCATGAGGATGATGGGGAACGCCTCGGGGTGATAGAAGGGTCGGTATGAAAAGCACCTCGGGAATGATAATTTCCACCACCATTCGAATACAGAGCAGTTAATATTTGTTTTATATACCTCATCGTTTAAGACTTAACCAAGATCTAGGGCTAGGCAAATACGAAGTAAATTCTAACTGTTAGGCCTAAACGTTAGCTCTAAAATCAGGCCACAGCCTGCGCTTGCTTGCATGGTTTTCGTGCATTTCGTACACTACCCAGTACACACGGTACATTGTATGGGGCACCACCTATCGGCAGGGCACCTTCCCATCGGCACCCTGCGTATCATGGCTGTTTGCGTATAGAACGAAAAGGTACGCGCGGGATTAAGTGTCATTAGCTATAAAGACAATAAAAACGAAGAAACGAAAATCAAACTCAAACAAGCCAAGCTAAAAATTACACATCCGCTCAGTAACGACGCATGGCTGTGAAATTCACGTGTATTACCTATGGCCTGTGAAATTCACGTGTATTACCTATGCTGTGAAATTCACGTGTATACCTATGGAGGGGAGGGGGTGCCGATCGCAAGGTTCCCTTTTTAGCTGCGCGAAGAAAACGGAACGCACGCACTAAAATTGCGCTATTTTAAAACGGAGATTCATAATCAACGAGACGGTCACGACATTCAAAACTGCAGTATTTGTGGCATATTTGAGGTAAGAATTAGGCGGATTTGTGTTATATTTTTAGAATAAACAAGCTACAGATCCTTAGGGTGACGATACGTGGTACCCCCAACCCTACTCACTCACAGTCACACGGCCTTCGGCGAGCTCCTGCATAAAATCTTGGCAGAAGATTACAGTATACATCCAGTTTCCCGTCGCTCGTGTTTTAATTCGATATTTCCAACATGCTGAGATTTGTCTCTGCTTCGGGATCCTAAGAAATTCTAATTGCAAAGTGTACGATCTTTGATCCAGCTCACTTCAAATCATGGAGGAGCGCTCGATCACCATGCCACGTTGAAACATGCCTGCTGTACGCTAGTGCGATGATTTTGCATGTGTTTATACGATGCGCGTATGCGTAGTGAACGTCCTTGGGTGGAGGGGTTGCTATGGAACGCCATTAAGAAAACAATACAAAATTCATTTCACTCCAGCCAATATTCATTTCACTTTTAACAAATACATTTCACTCACAAACATTGATTTTACTTTTTATAAAAATACATTTCACTTTTCACAATAATACATTTCACTTTTAAATTAAAATTCATTTCACTTTTCACAAAAATACATTTCACTTTTCAATTAAACTTCATCTCACTTTTCACAAAAATACATTTCACTTTTGAATTAAAATTCATTTCACTTTTCACAATAATACATTTCACTTTTACATAAAGATTCATTTCACTTTTCACAAAAATACATTTCACTTTTACATAAAGATTCATTTCACTTTTCACAAAAATACATTTCACTTTTAAATACAAATTCATTTCACTCTTCACAAAAATACATTTCACTTTGGCGTACCATATCACTCAGACGAAACCATTTCACTGCGCTAAAACCATTTCACTCTGATCCATTTCACCCCGATAAAAAAAAATACGTTCCTCTTTTTTCTCGGCCAAAAGGTGGCGCCAGTCTGAGAGGAGTCACAGCGCCATGGCACTTAGCACTGAGTTGAGGTGAGTGGCCGGCCAGCTGGCCGGCTGGCTATGCAGTACCTAGATTTAGCGCGCTACGCTGGCGCGGAAGCGACGCGAGGCGAGCTAGCAGTCGACAGTCCTCGCCTCGGCCTCACTCACATGCACGCTCGTGCCGTTACATGCATACTACATCGAGAATTGGGTAATCATGTAGAAATGCACACCTACCGTTCGCTTCGCCGTTTGTCAATCAAATTTTGTGCAGCTATTGGAGATGCTAAATTGAACCATATCAGAGAGCTTTCATGGAATTAGAAAGCCGAAAAGGTAAGAAAAATGAGAAATCGGAGTTGAAAAGTACGTTGGTCGCGAACATAGTCTCCGACGTATAGTAGTGCACCGATTTCTCAGAGAACGATGTCAACTATTATAATCGATTCTGGTAGTCTCTAATTAGCCGCTTACTACAATATCGAACTTGACTCGTGCGATACGTGTAGCTCCTACTTTCTTTTTCATATTTTTTTTCTTATTGTTAGCTCACCTGAGTTGAAGGCTCAAGTGAGCTATTGTGATAGTTCTTTGTTTTCATTGCCACTATCATGATTATCACTTACTATTCAAATTATTGATACAAATTATTCATACCAGGATTTAGACATCGATCCTTTCTTTAAAAATTGAGGCAAGTATTGATTTTATCATGACAAAGTTGATAATAATAATTTGAGTAGTGTTGAAAGGAATAGAATGAGGTTGAAGGAAAAGTGGAAGAAAAAGGTTAGGCTATTTAGGAGGGAGAGAGAAAGAGAGAGAAAAGAAGATGAGCAGGAAGTTAAATTCAAAGGGGATTTGTTTCTAGTAATCTACGTAATTTATAGGCCTAATTTAATAAATTTAAGAGAATAGTATTACAAAAAAGTGTATGTTTACATTGTGGACTTCTCATAAAGTGCTCATTTTACCTAAAAAGAAACAGAATATTGAAATTAAAATGGTAATATGTTTTTAATTGATAAGTTCATCTTAGGGATAGTAGAAAGTAATTGTTTTCATGATAGTATTTATTTTTCCATTTCATTTTTTTAATTATGTACACAAAAACTGCAACCCCAGTATTTGCTTTTGTTTTGTAGTAAAAATCCATTTTATTGTGCAATATTTATGATGGATAATTCCCATTTTTTCATATATCTTTTACTGTTTTGTACACATATTACCTGTCCATCAAAAACTGCAACCCCAGTATTTGCTTTTGTTTTGTAGTAAAAATCCATTTTATTGTGCAATATTCATGATGGATAATTCCCATTTTTTCATATATCTTTTACTGTTTTGTACACATATTACCTGTCCATCATTTAGTCAGCAAAAAAATGTTGACAGATATACATTCACATGCAGGAGAAAATTAACTAAAACGATAAAAAACAGACGCATCAAGATCACTTTCTTTCTTCCACATTCTACTGTCGAGCCGACGTAATTATTGTGGTTAAACACCAAACAAGCGGCTGTATCACAGACTACAACGATCGATTATCATCGTTATATCGCTCTTCCACATAATCGATCATCCATCATGCTACACTGACACAGCCGTCGATCGGCGTACTTTTGAGTCAAAATTAGCTACTTTTCTTCTGTAATTGACTATGAAATTTCATGAAACCGTCAGATAAGGTCCATCTTGACATTTCTGATAGCCACAAGAAGTTTTCATTGACAAATTAAGGAAGGAAATGGTAGGTGTGCATGGTGTGCATTTGTACATGATTAAGGGTATTGATGTGACTTTTTGTTCATCAGGTCGGTAATACTTCGTGCTTTACGCAGATACCAAGATCGACGGTGCCCTAGAAGCATAACTTGTTAAAAATTAGGCCTGAAGATTGCATTCTTAGAGGCCAAATAATGTATTCTAGTCCTCCGGAAGGTCACGTGATCGCATCTAGTGCGGAAGGGGACTTTTTCGGACCGTAAATGCACCGTTGTTAACGATCTCTGCGGAGGTGCAGGGTCAGTCCCATATATTGAAATTAGCGTTGTTCATTCGCTCAATTGTGATATCGTGTGTTGTGTACACTTCTACTTCTACGAAGATACTCAGCAGGATCCATAAGTCAGGATGTAGTGCTAAGGAGTTGAACTTAGGTGCTCATTTGCAGTGCATGCTTGTTGGTGCATTAAAAATATATGGTGCGAGTAAAAATCTAGTTCCTCAGTCTAGATGCTGAGTGGAAGAGCTCCCTTAAAGGCCTCCAATGAAGTGGCTTCAAGTTCAAGGGCGTTTATAGGAAGCCCATTCCAAGCAGTTACTGTACGTGGAAAAAATGAGTTCCGATAGAGTTGGGTTCGGGTAGGAATTGCCAGCAACTTGTTTGGATGGTACTGTCGTGTGTTGCTAACAATCATGGGTGATGTGTAGTGCTGTGCATTGATGGCTGCCATGTTGTGCTGAATCTTGTACATGAGGAAGAGGCTAGCAGCATTTCTTCTCCTCTCCAGACTTTCCCATTTAAGTTGTTCAATCATGGCAGAGACACTGTCTGGACGGTAATACCTCTGGAGGGTGAATCTTGCTGCTCGCCTTTGGATGGCTTCTATTTGGGAAATGTGTTTGTTTGTATGTGGGTTCCAGACTGAGCTGCAGTATTCTAGGTGTGGTCTCACTAGGGAGAAGTATGCTTGTTGGCGGATCCTTTGCGAGGTCTTTCGTAGGTTTCTGCTGACTAGTCCTAGCATCCGATTGGCCCGGGATGTGATGTTGTTGATGTGACTTTGCCAGGATAGGTTGGATGAAAAAGTTAACCCTAGATACCGGAGATCTGATACAGATGCAAGGGGAGTGTCTCCCAGGGTGTATGTATTTCTGATGGCTTTGTGTCCAGTGTACAGTGAGTCAGTGTAGGCCGGTGGTGGTAGGCCTACAATTGTATGTGGCGATGGCAATTTGTAAATTTGAATTTACAACTTATTCACAAAAATTGTACAGTGTACAATGTGTATGCTGTCTATAATAAACAGGGTCTTAGTCTTCATCTCTTAGTAGTTAATTATTATATGATTTAGGCACCTACTCATCACTTAATACAAACAAGAACAGTATAGATTCAATATTATTATTATTAGTTTTTTTCTTTCGCATGGAGAAAGAAGGCACAAGAGCGAGTCTAGTATTTGATGTAAACATAATTTTCATGACATGTTTAAGAGTTGACCCGGCTGCAATGTTAAAGGTAGGGGATACCTTTTACAGACCTCCCAAAATGCAGCAAAACATTAAATATGAACCTCAGGGGACTTGCTTAGGCCACTGCTTAGAAATTTGGAAGTCAACAGTTATCTAAAATTTGAATAATGCACAAAACTCAACTACTCAGTAGTTCTGTGTGTCAGCCACACTTAAGCCTTTTTGTTGCATTCTTCTGTATTTGTGATCTATAAACACAAATCTAAAAGTACAAGAGCTGATGTAATAACATATAGAGTGTGTGGTAAGAATGTATATATAGAAATGTTTGTAAGTGTTGATGAACTTTCTTCACAAAATATACATGATGGACACACATGCAGTACATGGGTCTGCAAAGGTAGCCTAGTAATGTACTGGAATTTACGGTGAGCCCCGAAAACAATTCAATTCAAAATCTAACCGTCAAAAAAATGTACTAAATGTTACCTTCCACTTTCAATACTTTATGGGAGTTTCTAAAATGATATTCTCTTCAACATACCACTGTATTTATACAACTCTTCATTTAAGGCATGCAAATGGGATTCCCTACCTTTAACACTAATAGAGTACCAGGCTATTTGAATTTTTCAAGTTGGTATACAGGTTGTCAGTAAATACAGAGACTCCAACCCCAAGCACCTTCTGATCTGGAGATTCTCCCGCCCGAAACCCCTAGCAAACGGGAGACTCCAAGTTGATGTGTGAGAAGCGCAAAGTTCCTAGGATTCTAGATGTTCTCTGGTGCTATCTAAGGCTTATTTTTTCAACATACGATAGAAACAAGTAAGAAATCCTTTCCACCGGGAGACACAGAGCCAGGGCGGGAGAAATCAAATCTCAAACGGGAGAACGGGAGATTGTGCAAAAATGGGCTTTCGGCGGGAGATCTCCCGTCGAAAACAGGAGAGTTGGAGTCTCTGTAAATATAGAGATGTATTACAACATGTATTAGTCTTCCGCATCTACAATTTGTAACAATAAAGTTTACGAAGATGTCTGAATGAATGCAATTATTCTCAGAATAATATGAAGAGTTTGTTCGCAAAAACCGATAAGTCCATATTTGCCAAATGGAGATATTTGCGATTAAAGGTCAGGAAAAATAAAGAGAATACTAAGAAAATTTTTGCTTCTTTTGACCATAACTTCAAAAATGCCCTTTTATATGTAGTGACCAATATCTCATTTAAAAGGTGTTATTTTGTACTTTATGACAGAGACCGTACTTGAAAATCTTCAAAAATGGACTTATCGGTTTTTGCGAACAGACTCTTCATATGTTTACCATCTATAGTACAGTGCATGTCTGTAGTTTCTCTCTGCTTGAATTGGGGTTTACTCCAACACAATGTTTTCGGACATGTTATTGTGAATAATGGTTTATAATATCATCTATGATTAATTTTCTCTATTTGTGTCACATTGTATATGTAGGTATCCCCAGTACCTGACATCACACCGATGGAACATGCATATTTAAGGTGATTCTCTTCTCTGTGGCCTCCAGGAAAATCTGCATGACATAAACGAGAAGATCTACACTGTCAGTTCTATAGTGTATTTTGTTTTCTTGGATGCACACGTACCATTCAATCTCTGACAGATTTTTATCAAGGAGAGCACTGCTGTTTTGCAAGCGCTGAGTGACTTCCTCACAAGAATAGAAACAACTGATTAGTACACCTGTCAACTTTTTCATTTCATTGAAAAACCTAGAGCAGTATGTGATCATGATAACCTACCTCAGAAAGGTGCTAAATATGTGATATGATACAATAGGAAGAATGAAGTTGATATACAATTGTAACATATTACAGTATGTTACTGTATATCAACTTCATTCATCTTTACGGTAACATTTTTGTCCCCGCCGAACGAGTTCGAGCAGGGGACTATGAAACGGGCTCCGTACGTGTGTGTGTCCGTGTGTCCGTCCGTCCGTGTGTCCGTGTGTCCGTCCGTGTGTGCGTCCGTGTGTGATCAAAATCTTCAAATTGCTACTTCTCTGTCATTTATGAGCCAATTTTGATTCTGTTTGCTTTATATGATAGCACTACATGGGAGCTTTGAAACTTCTACACAGAATTTCAGTCGTGACCTTTGACCTTGACCTTTGACCTATATTGTACATTTTGCTACAAAATGCTACTCCTTCGCCATTTCTAACCCGATTTCGATTCCGTTTGCTTTATGTGATGGCACTAGGTGAGGGCTTCAAAACTTCTACACAGAATTTTGACCTTTGACTTCTTTGACCTTTGACCTTGATTTTTGACCTGTATTGTACATTTTGCTACAAAATGCTACTCCTTCGCCATTTCTTACCCGATTTCGATTCCGTTTGCTTTATGTGATGACACTAGGTGAGGGCTTCAAAACTGCTACACAGAATTTTGACCTTTGACTTCTTTGACCTTTGACCTTGATTTTTGACCTGTATTGTACATTTTGCTACAAAATGCTACTCCTTCGCCATTTCTTACCCGATTTCGATTCTGTTTGCTTTATGTGATGGCACTAGGTGAGGGCTTCAAAACTTCTACACAGAATTTTGACCTTTGACTTCTTTGACCTTTGACCTTAATTTTTTACCTACATTTTTTGTACATTTTGCTACAAAATGCTACTCCTTCGCCATTTCTTACCCGATTTTGATTCCGTTTGCTTTATGTGATGGCACTAGGTGAGCGCTTCAAAACTTCTACACAGAATTTTGACCTTTGACTTCTTTGACCTTTGACCTTGATTTTTGACCTATATTGTACATTTTGCTACAAAATGCTACTTCCGGCGGGGACGTGTATTACGCACCGCGTAATTTCTACTTTTCCTTGTTAGTAAAGAGGATGTACATGTATATTCTTTGAAAAGCACGGTTGTTGTAGTAAATGTGAAGTTCGACCATTACAGATACATCACTGTGTGGAACTATGCAAGATAGTATATGTTAAATTATGTGCATTTAAATTACTTTGGAGTTTGTACAGATGGCAGAATTATAAGCCCTGATTAAACTAAATATTATCCTTCATGATATTCTTGATAAATGTTATGGAAGCAAGTACATTGTACAGTATGAAGTAGTATCTGGACGTACAGCCATTACTCGACAGGGGCATGTCTTGTTGCTGAAGGTATGAATTTAATTTGTACATCATCACTGAAGCACTATAAGAGGTTTAGTTAGTACATGTATGCATGTTTTATTGCTAATATTTTGGTTGTGACCCATTTCAGAAGAGGTTTCAAAGATGTAAGAATTCTGTTCGATCAGGAAGATACACAAGGTATGTCACCAAAAGGAATTGAACGGTCAAGAAGGGATAAGGAAGATGAAGATTTTGACACAACAGTTAGATAGATGATACATTACATTAGTACTTCTTCCAAATCAACCAAAATTTTGAACATGTTCGCATTGAACGGGCATGCTCTTATTAGATACCTATAAAGAAAAATTGTGGACCTTGTGAAAGGTAAGATGAGCAGATTTTTATAACACCTGGGGGGTTTCATGTTGGCCTGTAGTCTACCCCAGGGTTGTCGAGTGTTGTTACTGGTAAGGGGTTCGAATACACATTTGTATCATTCACTCAGTCATAACCATGAAGAGAGTGACACACAGATATTTTAAATGTGTATGATACTGCTTGTGTACATGTACTGATACATGTGTATTCAGTTGGCAGAGATGTTGGGATGATTAGTTTGCCTTTTGACATTTCAGATAAGATTATATACAGTCAATGCTAAAGTTGGGAATGAAAGATTTCTTCACATAGATGTTTTGCAAGATGCTATAAGGCCAAATCTAATCTGTCTGCTTCGATTTCCAGTAATATTGATGTTTTAAAGTTACTTTAAATTTTTTATCTGTTTAGTTTCCAGTAAGTGTACTTCATACATTGGCGGATCCAGTTAGGACCGCAACTGGCGCATGCCTCCCTTTATTTTTTGTTTAGACGAAAGAAATTAAAAGAAAAAAATGGGGGGAGGGGTGCACGCACCCCCCCTTTAATTTTGTAAACGCGTCCCCTCTTTACGGAATTCCTGGATCCGCCCCTGCTTCATATGTAGTATGTACACTTCTGAATTGTTGATGCAGCTGCCAGTTCATGTGTTTGAAACATTGGCAGTGTGACCAATAGATACATTGTACTTGCCTTCAAAGTATTTAAGGGCATATGTACACCTTCAAAACATTCTCTGCTGTTTGGACTGTCGATGAAGTTTATATATTTTGTACATGTTTCATTTTGTTTCCAGTAAGTACACTTCATATGTATACATGTACACCTTCAAATTGCTCTTGCAGCTGCCAGTTTACTGTCACCCTCTATTCATGTGTGTGAAACCTTGGCGATGTGAATACTATAGTAGATACACGTATGTGTACCTGCCTTCAGAGTACTCAAGGGCATTTGTACACCCTCAAACATTCATGCAGTTTGAACTATTAATGAAGTTATCTCTGTACATGTATCATTTGAGTGAAACCTTGCCAAAAGTGTAGATGGCATGTAATTTACAGAGTATTGCCTCAAAACATTTGTGGTATTCTTGCTTGATTTTATTCACTTACATAACATTCAAGCCATATTCACAACTGTTTCATGTTTGTGCAACATCGGTATCAGTATAGTTTGTTTATTGCCAGTGTCAAAATTTGCCGGCATTTTATTTGTACAGATCTGCTCCATACAATGTAGCTCTGCAATTGTTCAAACTACCTGGTACATTCATTTGCTCTTGTCTTATTACTGAGCTTCACCAGAAGAATTTTTTTGTTGTTGAAATGTTCACTGTACATCACTGTTGTAGTCAAGACAGACTGATCCTACTCGCGTTCCTACATGTACTCACAAGACCGCTGACAGTTGTACCTTTTGCAGGTCTCTTACATGCCACTTGGCTGGAGACTGAGTCCAATACCACCACCAAAAAATAAATTAAAAATAATAAATGGATGAATAAATAAATGAGAGTTATAAATTAAAAAAAAATGATCTAAAACTGCATTTGACTATACTGCTAAAAAGTAGATCAAACTGTAGACTGCTTATGCAGCTCTTACTTTAGGTATTATTTTTTGTTGTTATGTGTGTGATACATTGTCATGAAGATTGGTGGATACCTTGAAACTTAACTGCGATGTAGTTCTTTCAACACTTACATGTAATAAATAAATATATATATATATATATATATATATGGAGATGTATATACATTTATAAAGAAAAAAAACTTGTGGATTGTGCTCCTTTCTCTGTTGTTATTAATGAAAAAAAAGGTATTTTATTAATTGATGAGAATGGCACGTGCAATAATGTATGTAAATTTCTCTGCCTAGTTAGGTAGGCCTATAGTAATAGAGTGAAGTAATGTAGTGAAGTCCTTGGGATCAACAGCTTTCTTTTGTTATATCAAAATGTTGTTATAACCAAGCATGTAAAAAAAAAGTGGATAATGTAAGCGGAATTTCGATATAATGTAACTGTGTTCACTTTAGCGGAGTGAACGGTATAAGTAGTGGTTATAATGTATTTGAGTGGATGCTTAGGATGCTTTGAATTGAGAGAGAGTGATGTGAATGATTGATGGCAGAATGAAACTGAGAATCAGACACTTCCTGTTGACGAAATCAGAAGGGTGGACAAAAGCAAACAAAACAAACATACATTGTATTATGAATAACAAGAACAAGACATATAATCAAAAAAAGAGAGGGAGAGAGAGAGAGAGAGAGAGAGAGGGAGGCCCAGCAAGAGGCTGTAGACTATTAGTACGCAATGTCTAATGACAGACACAAGTACAGTATATCACAGCTAGACGCTCGAAACTGACCACGTGTATTTACGCTGGGGTCGCTCATACAGTTAGACACACACGTACAAAGGCATCGAGGACACACGTCAATTTCTATATGTGGGACAGTACAGTACTTCGCGATTTCGTGCCGAGAAAAAAAGGAATGACATCCCTATGATATCAGCTGGCTGCTGACCCATCTACAAATCATCACATTACACTTTTAGGTATCATCTTAAAGCTGAATAAATTTCCTTTTACATGATATAACTTTTGTTGGTGCCCCACGATGAAAAAGAAGACTTTTAGGAGAATTTTAGAAGAATATCTGTATACATTATTTCCGGAACATCTGCAATTAGTTAGCCACGAAGTTGATAATCTTTCATGTCGTTCTTGGAAAAATCAACAAGATAGCATCCAAGTTTTAACCTTTACCTATCAAATAAAAGAAAAATCATGTGAAAACGTAATTCAGTGACCAAGATATGAGCATTTCAAAACGATTCGCCAATCGCGCTCTCTATGACTTGCGGGGTCAACTCGCGTGGATATTCTAGACGGGTTTTTTCGGGCTTGCCGACTGACTGGCTACTCAGTAAATCTAGGTACTGCATGCATAGCCAGCCGGCCAGCTGGCCGGCTACTCACCTCAGCTCAGCGCTAACAAAGTGCCATGGCACTGTGACTCCTCTCAGACTGGCGCCACCTTTTGGCCGGGAAAAAAGAGGAACGTATTTTTTTGTATCAGAGTGAAATGGTTTTATCAGAGTGAAATGGTTTTAGCGCAGTGAAATGGTTTCGTCTGAGTGATATGGTACGCCAAAGTGAAATGTATTTTTGTGAAGAGTGAAATGAATTTGTATCTAAAAGTGAAATGTATTTTTATGAAAAGTGAAATGAATCTTTATGTAAAAGTGAAATGTATTTTTGTGAAAAGTGAAATGAATTTTAATTCAAAAGTGAAATGTATTTTTGTGAAAAGTGAAATGTATTTTTGTGAAAAGTGAGATGAAGTTTAATGCAAAAGTGAAATGTATTTTTGTGAAAAGTGAAATGAATTTTAGTTTAAAAGTGAAATGTATTATTGTGAAAAGTGAAATGTAATTTTATAAAAAGTAAAATCAATGTTTGAGAGTGAAATGTATTTGTTAAAAGTGAAATGAATATTGGCTGGAGTGAAATGAATTTTGTATTGTTTCCTTAATGGCGTTCCATAGGTTGCGGACACCGCGCGCGAAGTCTAGTGTACTTGTTATGTGTACAAAAGTCGCGGAGGGTTTAGGAATTCTATCACGAGGGTTTTGCCGTTCTATCACGAGGGTTTTGCCTTTCTATCACTTGAAAACCTTAGGGCAAGATAGACGGGACTACACCTTGTCACGTGATATACTTTTGACCAATCAGTGATACGAATCTCACTTATGAGGTATATAATAGAGTATACGTACGCCACACATGTTATGCACAAGGGAAGAAGGGCCGGCCGGCCGGCCGGCCGACAGCCCGAACTAGAAGTTGTTTACAGGATTGACAGCGCGTATGCATGCAATTCAAAGGAGCCGCACAGACGATCGGCAATAGGATTTAACACGCAGTGCAATGGGACTGAGTAACCAAAGCACATGTGACTGGGGTGCGTTTATAAGATTTTGCGGGCCTAGAATCACTGTTTTGAAACACTGTTTTGAAACACTGTTTCCAATCACAGTTTCTTCAGGAGAGCGTTTATAAGATTTTTTTCTCCGAGCGTGTTGGGGCGGTTGGGGCTCTCGCTCAGACTGTGCCATTGCGCAACTCACTCTGCGCAGTTTTTCCTCGGCAAAAGGTCAAACAGGGTGTGCGCAAGGCATTGTGACGTCACATAAACAGTGTTTGCGATCACGGTTGCGTTTATAAGATTTTTGAAACACTGATTCTACAGAAACACTGTTTGTAAACGCACTATTTTGTGCGTTTACAAACAGTGTTTCAAAACACTGTTTCAAATCACGGCGAGCGTTTATAAGAATTTTTTTTTCGAGCTAGAATCACTGTTTGGCCAGAAACAGTGTTTCAAAACACTGTTTCTGGCCAGAAGAAAAATCTTATAAACGCACCCTAATTTCAGTGCTTCCTATTGGCTACATTCTTGAACCCATTTTATAATACCAAATGAGGGCTAACTGAATGGACAGGAAAGTGCGTGCTAACGTAATCCTGTACAAAACAAAACAAAAATGACAGCACGCGGTCCTCAGTTGCTGAGACGCGCGGTCTTTGGAGTTTTTGTTGTTGTTTATCAAGCGCCTTTGATTGTTTTAGAGGTGCTTGATAGGCGCACACTAATTTTGCATGCGCGCCAAAGAGGTTTTTGATGCGCGCGTTGTAAGAACTCGGACCATTACTGCGAGTAGCCAGAACACGAAGCGCTAGTTTATACAGGCCGCTCCCATAGGACAACACTGTACAATCAGAGGGACAACCATTACAACTCATCCCGCCGTCAAAGCGAATCCGAGTTATCCCCGAGTCCGAGTTTAGCCTGACCCCGTTCGGGTAAGTAATGAGACTGATCTTTTTGGTTAATATTTCGTATTTTCGTCGTTACCCATCGAATATCTTGTTATAACATCGTTATCCTGCACATTTCCTAGGCATACGTTCACATTTGGGAGCGAAATTTGACAACTTTTGCAGGCATACCAGAACTTTGTTTGGGCTTTAAATCCTTTGTAAATGAAATATTTCCCTGTCATAGATGAATAGAATGAATAAAGGAAAAAGGAATTACATCGATCCACTTACCAATGATGGCAACATTACTCTGTGGAGCGCTATGCCAATACATTAATGCACAATCTTTTCATTTTTAAAAGGCGTTACTCTTTAATCGTCAGTACTTTGAACAAATCAAGTTAGACTTCAGAAATTACCTATAGTCCGTATAATAATGTTAAATTAGATCTTCTCTTAACAATGAAATAAAACCACCATGATACCTACCAGCCATAGCATGGACAATGCAACCATTATGTGGTAAGATATCCATTTCCGCGTCAGATGACTCATTCAACTTAGTTCAGTCAATTTCATTCTATCTAGGCACGGATCCTTTTCCAGCCAGCACAGGCTGTTTTTCACTTGGTCTAAGTCAATAAAGCAAATACTATCATGGTCTAAATCAACATGCTTGCAATCAAAACATGATCATTTATAAGTATCAGAAGCATGTCAATGAATAATACTGAACATGTTTTTGTAATAAAACATTTTCGAACACCTATGGAAAAAGTATGTGTATAACATATTCCTACAGTCGTGTATGTATATGGTCTGGCAAAATCCTATTCATATTATGAAAGTAACTTTGAGCATGTTGTGTGTGTGTGTGTTGTGTGTGTCAGTAGTCAGTATGCATGTATTTGCGTGCATGTGTGTGTGTGCGTGTGTGTGTGTGTTGGAGTCTTTGTTATTCTTCAATGACAAAAAAGATAGTACCTTCGAGATTATCAAAGCGACGACGAGTTGCTAGCAAATCCCTCCCTGGTGCGCGGATAGAGGATGCATTTGAGGCAACATGTGCAGCGGCCAATCAACATCAGCCTGATGAAATACTCCTCCATCTGGGGACGAATAATCTACCCCATGACGATGACAACGAGGTGATTGTCAAATTAGCATCTCTTGCTGACCAGATAGTCGAGGAAACTAGTGCTTCTGCCATCACACTCTCATCAATCATACATCGAGCAAATGAAACAACAAAGGAATTCAGCAAAGTGGAAGCTGTAAACAGAGGTCTCAAACTTCTAGCCAATAAGCACGGCTGGTCATTCATCGACAACAGCAACATCGACCCTCGCTCACACCTGTCGGTAGATGGCGTACATCTAAATGGCTTCGGCATTCGTGCTCTCGCTATAAACTACATAGCACACATTCGCGGAAACACAACGCGTATCACCGATGAGTCATCGCCGAGTTTTTGGCAGCACCATCATCAGAAATTCCGTCGGAGACCGAAAGGGAGGGTATTCCCTCGCGATTGGATGGACAGTCTGGAGACCGCCAAAAGGCTGCTGAACCCCAACCACTGAACTCTGATGGACAAGTATATGAACACCTAGTAGATGGTCACATTCCAAATACAGATTTATGTGGGCTGAAAATACGTCACCCCAATGTCAACTCGCTCCCCAGTATAAGTCGTGAGATTAAAGCAAATCATTTGATTAGTACTCAACTGGAAAATTTTACCGGATTGAAAGTAGCACATATTAAAGGCAGCCGATCGCCATCCCTAATGGTACGTAAACTCCGAACGACCGAAGTCTGTGCATGCAATTGCGCAATGCTACCACTGAGACAAGTGTGTGTGTGTGTGTGCGTGTGTGTGTGTGTGCGTGTGTGTGTGTGCGTGTGTGTGTACGCATCATACACAAACATTGTCACCGCGAGCTGCGGTGATTGGAGGAGAGAGGCCAGAAGACGCTGCGGCGTGTGTGTGTGTGTGTGTGTGTGCGTGTGTGTGTA
Source organism: Diadema antillarum (assembly GCF_040938485.1). NCBI lineage: Eukaryota > Metazoa > Echinodermata > Echinoidea > Diadematoida > Diadematidae > Diadema > Diadema antillarum. The sequence continues at coordinate 1,909,620 of NW_027271292.1, read as the reverse complement.
CGCATCATACACAAATATTGTCACCGCGAGCTGCGTTGATTGGAGGAGAGAGGCTAGAAGACGCGTGGCTCTTTCGGCCTCTCTTCATGTGCATGCGCATTGAGAGTGTGCGTCCATTCGGAAGCTCTCGTGGCTCGCTGGAACAGCCATTTTGGGTTAGGAGATAAGCACAGGGAGCTCTCTTGTAGCCTATCGTATTTTCGCTGACCCATTGAGCCAGCGCTATTCTCATTCGGGGGTCACTACATTTGATACAGAATGGGGGAGGCAGCGTGTTGCGTTCGTCTCCGTGCCGCACAAACCACTCGCCACGACTGAGTGTCTTTAATGTCTGTAGCCTCCTGCCTAAAATAGATGAAATTCGGTATATTTTGATTACATTTAATTTTGATATTTTGTGCATTTCTGAAACGTGGCTCCATGAACAAATTGGAGATCATGAGATTCTGATAGAGGGTTATAATATTATAAGAAAGGATCGTGTGTGTAAAAGAGGAGGAGGTGTTTGTTTATATGTGAGAAGTTCTTTAACTACAACCGATAAAAGTGATTTTATTGAGGAATATGATATTGAGTCAGTATTAATTGAACTGAAATGTAAGAAAATGAATTTATTGGTAAGTTGTATATACCGTCCCCCTAATGCTGGAAATGAGTTTTTTGAGATATGTACCAGTATGTTTGAGAAATTATTAATGGATAACAAGGAATTTATTATTCTGGGTGATTTTAATGTTGATTATAGTGGTGGAAATAACTCACCAATTCATGCATTAGAATGTCTTTTCTCTTTACATCAGCTTGTCCACAAGCCAACACGCGTTACCGCCTCCTCTTCTACGTGTATTGACCTTATACTTACTACAATACCCGAGAGCCATATTATAACTGATGTTGCACAGATCTCGTTAAGTGATCATTCCATGATTTTCACGTGTGTTAAGTGTTCTGCTAGAAACTCAGGCCATAAATTGGCCCGTTTCAGAGATTACAGTGAATTTAACTGTGATGATTTTGTCAATGATATATGTAACTGTGATGTTTTGACAAATCATCAAGGTTTCTCATCTCAAATTATTTGTGATGATATTTGGCAAAATTGGATAAATGCATTTCTGAAAATATGTGATAAACATGCACCAATTAAACATATTCGAATAAAGAATAGATATAATCCATGGATAACATCAGAAATTATAGGTATGATGTATAAGAGAGATTACTTTAAACGCAAGGCTATACATGTGCTACTTCTTTGAATGAATATCGGAAACAAAGAAACATTGTTACTGATGCAATTCGTAAATCAAAGAAAGTATATTTAGCATCAGTTTCTGAAACGTATAAAAACAACCCTAAGAAACTTTGGAAGGAATTACATAGAGCCACGGGTAATTCGAAGTATCTTAATAGTGTTCATAATGAAATAAGTCTTGATAAATTGAATGATTTTTTTGTAAATGTTGGGCAGAAAATTTTTAATTCTTTTGATAATGCATTATTATGTTGGAAAAACCCGAAATGTCTTTACGAATTTAGATTCTCTGATATACAAGAGGATGATGTACTAAAGATTTTACGTGAACTGCCCAAAGACAGTAATTTAGATATTTTAGATATAGATAGTAAACTTTTGAATATTGCCGCATTATATATATCTAAAACTTTGACTGGTATTTTCAATGGTTCGTTAAAGACTGGACTTGTATTTGAAGATTGGAAATTCTCCCGTGTCACCCCTATCTACAAAGGGAATGGAGATAAAGAAGTTTTGTCAAATTACAGACCGATTTCGGTTGTCTCTCACGTTGCAAAAATTCTTGAAAAATTTGTCCAAAAGCAGTTCATTTCTTATTTACTTCATCATGAATTGATTACTGTTGAACAGTCAGCATTCTTACAATATCATTCAACTGTTACGTGCTTGCACAGAGTAATTGATGACTGGCTTGAAGCTCTAAATGCCCGTGAAGTAGTGGCAGTGTGTTTCCTAGATATATCCAAATGTTTTGATGCAATTTCACATGAATTATTACTTTTGAAATTGCAATATCATGGAGTTTATGGCACTGAATTATGCTGGTTTGAGAGTTACCTGAAAGGAAGGAAACAAGCAGTATGTTTGAATGGAAAGCTGTCAAAGCCAAACAAAGTAACAATAGGAATCCCTCAAGGTGGAGTTCTTGGACCCATACTCTTTTTGCTCTTTATCAATGATATCACTCAGAGTGTTAATTCAGGTATCTGTAATATATACGCTGATGACGTTGCAATCTACAGCTATGGGCAAAATGTGAATGATGTTGAAATAAAGCTTCAAGCCTGCATTGATGAAATATATAGCTGGTATAGAAATAACAAATTGAAAATTAATGCTGATAAAACAAATGTAATGGTTGTATCCTCACGTTTTAAACCTAATTTGAAGGATTTGAATGTGAATCTTAATGGAATCAGACTTAAAGGACAAGTTCACCTTCATAAACATAAGGATTGAGAGAATGCAGCTATATTAGTAGAACGCATCAGTGAAAGTTTGAGGAAAATTGGACAATCAATGCAAAAGTTATGAATTTTTAAAATTTTGTGTTGGAATCGCTGGATGAGGAGACTACTACAGCTTGTGAGTAATTATGCGTACAACAGTATAAAGAAAATGTAAAGAAAATTCAACATATTTTCACTTTTTTCGCATAATAAAAGAGCACTTGACTTGCCTCTTTCTAAAGGCAGGGGGAATAATATTACCCATAACATATGTCGGTAACGAGTCAAGGGAATGTGTACTTTTTTCAAAAGATGAAATTTTGTGAAATTCTCTTTATATTTTCCTTATATTGTTGTACGCATGTGACATCTAAGTTATTCATACACTGCAGTAGTCTTCTCATCCAGCGGTTACTGCACAAAAACTTCAAAAATTCATAACTTTTAAACGGATTGTCCGATTTTCCTCAAACTTTCAATGATATGTTATACTAATATTGCTACATTCTCTTAATCCTTATGTTAATGAAGGTGAACTTGTCCTTTAAACAAGTCGATTGTGTAAAATATTTGGGTGTTAACATAGACAGTCATTTGACTTGGGATAATCATGTAAAACAGCTGTGTAAAAGCTTAGCATATAAAGTGTTTTCTTTACGACGACTTAGTAGCACCCTTGACACTCGGTTACTTAAAGACACTCGGTCGTGGCGAGTGGTTTGTGCGGCACGGAGACGAACGCAACACGCTGCCTCCCCCATTCTGTATCAAATGTAGTGACCCCCGAATGAGAATAGCGCTGGCTCAATGGGTCAGCGAAAATACGGTAGGCTACAAGAGAGCTCCCTGTGCTTATCTCCTAACCCAAAATGGCTGTCCCGAGAGCTTCCGAATGGACGCACACTCTCAGTGCGCATGCGCATGAAGAGAGGCCAAAAGAGCCACACGTCTTCTGGCCTCTCTCCTCCAATCACCGCAGCTCGCGGTGACAATATTTGTGTATGATGCGTACACACACACGCAAACACACACACACACACACACACACGCCGCAGCGTCTTCTGGCCTCTCTCCTCCAATCACCGCAGCTCGCGGTGACAATGTTTGTGTATGATGCGTACACACACACGCACACACATACACTAAAACTTGTCTCAGTGGTAGCATTACACAAACTTCGGTCGTTCGGAGTTTTACGTACCATTAGGGATGGCGATCGGCTGCCTTTAACATCCTATACAAGTCTACCATTCAACCATGTTTTGACTATGCTTGTTCTGTGTGGGGAAACTGCTCCGCAAAAAATCGCGAATCTATACGACGCATTCAAAAAAGAGCTGCCCGTGTAGTTTCCAAACAATTTGGATAAGGTGATATAAGCGTGACTGAATTGTTTAACCAATTGAAATGGCAGAGCCTAGAAACCCGACGTGACTATTTTCTTTGTATGCTCATGTATCAATGCATTCACGGTACAGCACCAGTCAGGCTTTGCAATGAAGTAGAAATGTATTTTGATAGACATGGCCTAAACACAAGAAATGCAAATTCGTTAAATGTAGTATTACCGAAGCCAAACAATGAAATGTTTAAACAATCTTTCAGATACTCGGGCTCCATTGCCTGGAATTCTCTTCCCACTGAATTGCAAAATGCACCAACTCTTTTGACTTTTAAAAGGTTTTACAAACGTACCTTTTTTAAGACATATATTGTGAAATAGCAGTTCTTAGTTATTCAATGCCTTGAAATCTATGTATACAGCCGTCACTACATTTTTATTTATTTTTTTTTTTTAATTTTGTTTTTATTCAAAAAATCAATGAGGAATCACATTTACAAATGATTTTACAAGATTAGCATACAAATCACAAAAATAAAAGAAGAAATAATAACAATAATAATAATAAAGGGCAGAACAAAGATAAAATGCATGTATTATTCAAGAGCTGAGCTCCGAAACACAGGAAGAGAAGCTAAGGTATTCACATTATGTCTTATGTTTAACTTCCAGTTTGGTATTTTGGCCCTGCACTTCATTTGACCCCAATAAATTACAAAACATCCTTTGATGTGCGCAACCATCTGGCATTCCTTTGATGTACTGAAGGCGATTGGAGTCTGAAGGTCGACTAGCGGAGCGATCTACATAATAGAGTTTACACCACCAGATCAACTTTTCTTAGCTAACGCAGCCACCTGAAACAAACTCTCTCCCCCTTCCCCCTCTCTCTCCCCTCCTCTCTCTCTCACCCCCATACACATTTAACATACATGTATATTCAACCTCCATTGCATCCCGAAACAACACTCGAAATCACTGTTATAAAGGGAATCGCTCCGCCACCCGATCTCCCCCATCCAATCATCCCAAAATACGTACATGTACAATCGTATATAGATGTATTATTCCATTGGAAGGTTAAGAATTCAAAGAACATTTTAAAAGCAGATTGTTATTTGCTCACAAAGGCCTTGTGAGTCAAGATGTCATAATTAATCGGGGAGCTCGCCCTTGGAAGTATAAATGGATTAAAGGTACTATAGTATGTGAATATGCAGTATAACACTGAGCATTGTACTTATCCTTTATAATTATGGTATTACAGGTACATAGCATAAACAAGATCTTAACAAGGAAAAAAATAAAGGAAGAGTGGCAGTGTGCACCACTTTTGTCGAGGGTTGCAGAAGTATATCAGCACAGGCAATAAATCATTTAGTACAAGTGTAGGGATGAATACAATTGTATAAATGAGCAAAAGGAGCAGGCATTGAACTACAATATAAAGTGTAATGCATACATGTACATCGCATCACTCAAAATAAACAACAAAGTAAAATATCTCAAAACCCATCATCCAAAATAAAATATGGCTCGCATATACAAATTTGATGAGATAGAAAGAAAAAAAAAGTGAGGGAAAATTATAAATCAAATCGCCATTTCTTAAAGTGCACGGGCAATTTGTTTCTTTTTTTAGCAGAGAAGTATTCAACTTCTTTCTGTTTCCTAACAAAGCATTTAAATGCAGTAAAATTGGGGAGACTGTTATTAAACTTGCAAATATAAATGTAGTATTTTACAAGCAAAAACAAATACGTAACAAATTTATCACTACAAATGCCAAATAATTTTTCAAAATTGGTTACATTACAAACATTCTCACATTTCTGTGAGATTACATCCAAAACCCCTTGCCAGATTAAAATGACTTTATCACATTCACAAAATAAATGAATCATTGTTTCGTCCCCAGTATCACACAATGAACATTTTGGAGAATCTCTTCTATTAATTTTATAAAGAAAATGATTTAAAGCAATTGCCTTATGAAAGATTTTAAAATAAAATGATCTCAATTTTGTGTCAATGGTACAAAAATAATTAGAAATATGTATTTTCTCCCAGTCTAAGTTAACAGGCACGGGTATTTTATCACCCCAATACTGATATCTCTTATCTGGAACATGGGAGCCTATTAAAATATCATATGCATTCTTTGGAACTTTCTTTGTGCTTAAAAGCTTTTGAACTATAGTTTCATGAACTCCAAAAATATCTTTGTCAAAATTCCTAATCCATTTTTCAGGTATATTTTTTATCAAGAAATTAAATTTTCTTCTATCACTCAAGGGAATGCCAAAATCTAAAACTAATTCTTCGAATAATTTATGACCTGTTAAAGGAGGGTTGAATAAATCCGACATGGTAAGAATATTATTATCGAACCAGGATTCATAAAATAAACATGATTTAGATTTTGAACGAATAAGCCGGTTAAACCAAAGACACTGACATGCACTTAAATCTGAAAATTTATGGCCATAAAACTCTACAGTAGCTACTTCTCGATATATATACCATGCACGGAGAGATTCTGCAAGTTGTGTACTGCCAAGTGAATTAAGAATATTTTCTGGAGCAAAGGAGTTCCACAAAAATGAAATTTCAGCATTAAATTTTTGCAAAAAGGATAATTCAATAGATTTCCAAGGGGCAACAAAATTTACATCAAGGAGGTGTTTTACCCAAACCAACTTTTGGGCATTGGCAAAAGATAAAGGATCGATCATTTTTAAACCACCTTCAGCATAATTATTACACACAATCTGTCTCTGGACTCTGTCCTTGCCTCCATTCCAGATGAATCTAAAAAAGATTGTATTTAACTTTTGGAAAAAGGAACGAGGGATTCTAATACAAAGCACAGAAAATAGAAATATCAATTGTGGTAATACCAAAGTTTTAACAACACACACTTTACCTATTAGAGAAAGATTCCTCATTCGCCAACAGTTTAATGTTTGCTCAATTCTGTTCAACTTACTATTAAAATTTAAATCAAACATACGGTGAACATTCAAAGAAAATCTAACACCCAAACAATTAAATTCTGACTTTTGCCAGGATACACCATGACTGGTGAATGGGAAATCCAAAGATCCTTTTTTTGCGCCAATCCATATAGCCTCCGTTTTACTAAAATTAAGTTTACATCCAGAGTACTGGCCAAAATTGGATAGAGTTTCAAATAACTGAGAAAAAGAAATATTAGACCCATCAATAAAACAGACAGAGTCATCTGCAAAAAGAGAAATTTTGGCTTCTTCATCTACAAATGAGATACCTCTTATTAGGTCATTTTGTCGTACGGACAGTGCCATAATCTCAATTACGAGAAGAAAGAGATAAGGTGAAATTGGGCACCCTTGAAAAATTCCTCTCTTCATAAAAATACGACTGGATAAAAACCCATTATTTATTACATAACTTTGACGAGCTGAATACAAGGTTTTAATAAAATCAATAAATTTATGACCAAAATTGAATTTTTCAAGGATTTTAAATAAGAAATTATGGGAAACACTATCAAATGCCTTCTCAATATCAAGCAAAATAATTGAACCAGGAATGTCATAAGCTTCAGCATATTCAATAATATCTAAAATAAAACGGATGTTGTGCCCAATATTTCTCCCTTGCAAGAAACCAGATTGGTCCACATGAATGAGATAATCCAGACAACGTTTCAATCGGTTGGCTATGCATTTGGCTAGAATTTTATAATCAGTAGTCAAAAGAGTAATAGGTCTGTAATTTTTTACTAACAGGGGGTCTTTATCTTTTTTGGGAAGAAGGGTTATTATACCATTCCTTTGGGAGGCTGACATTAAACCATTTTGCAGAGAGAAATTAAAGGAATTTACAAGCATATCACAAATATCACTCCAAAAAACAATGTAAAACTCAATAGGCAATCCATCTAACCCCGGGGTTTTATTCTTTTTCATGGACTTGACCACATTAAATATTTCATTTTTGGTAAGGGGAGCCTCCAATAACTGTTTGTCATCCTCATGTAAGAGAGGTATGGAAATATTATTCAAATATGTTTCACATGCTTCATTATCAAAATCAGTATTAGGAACTGAATATAACTTACTGTAAAATTCATAAATATTATTCAGAATATCTTTAGAATCTGTAATCACATTATTATCATTATCTTTCAATTTATTTATATTTTTCTTTTGCCACAATCTATTTTCCAAGTTACAAAAATATTTGTTACTTTTTTCACCTTCTTCTAACCATCTCACCCTTGATCTTATTATTAGTCCTTTTGTTTCAAAATCAAAAATTTTATCCAATTTATCTTCCAATTCTTCAAATTGTGAGTACAAAGGGTCGTCAGGTAAAACAGAGTTGTTTGACAGTTTTGATTTAATCTTATCAATACTTTCTAATAATTCATTTTTCTCTTTATTTCTATCCCTTTTTTTTCGTGCAGAATATTCAATAGCGACCCCAGTGATGAAACATTTTAAAGAATCCCACAATATATTAGAATCACATTGGGAGTCTTTATGAATGATCTTAAAATCCTTAATTTTTTCCTTTATTAAATTAATAAAATCTGTATCATGATATAAATAATACGTATTCAGTTTCCAATATCCTCTGCCTCTGGGAGGCTGATTATCATTGAAACAAACAGAAACAGTTGAATGATCAGAATTAATTCCAGACAAAATTTTAGTTTCTTTACAGTTATTTACAAAGTTATCTGAGACTAAAATAAAATCCAACCTAGATAGGACTTGAGGTGTTTTTTGGTGTCTTGTATATTTTTTCAAATTAGGATTAAAAAGTCTCCAAATATCACACAAACCAAATTCGTCCATCAATGCAGAAAGCATTTCACTTGCTTTTATATTAGAATGTTTATTCCTAGAACCTTGGTAATCAAGAGGGCCAAGAACAGTATTGAAATCACCAGCTACTAACAGGGAAAAAACATCAAGTTTATTAATTTCAGCAAACAAATGAAGTAAAAACTCAGAATCGTCATTATTAGGAGCATATACATTTACAAGAGTTAGGGGGAATTCATTGAGAGTGGAGTTCAAAATTAAAAATCTACCATTGGGATCTCTAAAAATAGATTTCACCTTAAGATTTATTGAATTCCTAATAAGGATTGCTACCCCACGGCTATTGGAGGTAAATGAAGCAAAAAAGGCATGTTCACCCCATTGAGAGTGCCACAATTTTTCATCCTCTCTACTGCAATGCGTTTCTTGGAGAAACAAAATATCACAATTAAGAGAGCGAAAGTAATGAAAAATCTTTCTCCTTTTCACATAATCCTGCAACCCTCGACAATTGAACGAATGTAGTTTTATATACATTAAAAAACATCTATTAATAATACCATTAAAACATATATGGCAAAACAAAAGGGCCGAGCCCATAAAGGAAAGTGTACAATACTCAAAGCCAAACAAAATATATATAATATATAATACATTTCTAGGTTGCCTTGAAAATAGATTATGCAATGTCTGCCAAACAAAAAGAAAAAATTAAGTAAAAAACAATAAAAGAAAAACGAACTAAAACCGAGCATTGGTGTAATCATGAAAGAACAAACTGAGCAAAATGTGGTGCAAGATGAAAAATGCAGGCCTCAAATCAAACCACGGACCTGCACAATGCACACTTCTCTGGCTTGGTGTTTGTGGGCAACATCTTTTTCATGCCCTTTATCCAGTTACTATAGTCAGACATTAAAACAAGCATATTTAAAAACAAACATACTTATGAAAACAAACAAACTTAAAAGCAAACATGGAATAGTCATAACATTTTATGATACGATCCAAAATATTGTACAAAGCTGTGACAATATGATCCTCTTGTTTGATCCCGTTCATATTTGGGTGACAGATTTTTTTACATTTATATCCAATGATCTGTTAAAAATCACTATCACGGACACAAATAAAACCATGATGTACTCTTGATTCTTCATCGCTATTTGAAATCCAACGAGGAGTCTTGTTGGTATCTTATTTTGATTGCTTCTGATCTGCAACAGCTGGTGGGTCTGATGGTGTTATGATCCGTCCACTAGAGTCCTTGGCTTTCAGTATAGCGGGAAAAATGAAAAAGGGTTTCAGACCCTTTTCCCTGAGCGCTTTGAAGGATGACATCTGAGCTTTTCTTCGCTCCAAAACACGCTTTGACAGATCATCACTGATGAAGATCTTCCTCTCCCTTTCTTCTTTGCTCGACACGAAGCGGATCAACTCCCTTTTCACTCTTTCTTTATCCCTGTAGTGGTTGAATCCAACATGCACTGGCCTGGGTCTCTGTTGTGCATCATGCCTGTTGCTACGATAGGTGGGCGTTCGGTGTACTCTTGAAGTGCATCTATCAATGTCGACATCAACTTTGGCGATCTGAAGAAACTGCTTCACTACTTGCGTGGTGTTATTCTCCTCCTTATCCCCTTCGGGTAGGTTATAAATTACAATGTTATTTCTCCTAGATCTATTTTCTAGATCGTCAATTCGGTCCTCAGCCTTGGCTAAAGCCACCGACAGACTATCAACTTTGGCACTTACTTCGTCTATGTTGTGTTGCAGCACGCCATGAGTATCCGCGCACTGAGCAGTAAGTTGCTCAAAACGGGCGATTTGCCTAGCCTCGTACGCCTTAAACCACCGGGGAGCGTCATTGTCGATTTCCGTACCTTCGGCCACGCCGACCATATTTCCACTGTCAGTTTTCAACTTTTTCTTCACTGGGCTGTTGGAGACTGAACCAGAGTCCATGTTTGAACCAAGAGGATCCAAAATGATAGTCTGACTATATGATTATATGTTAATTACTTGAAATGGCGTAAATCAGGGCATGATATGAAATTTCCTCAGAGCACTGTCACAGCACGTGTCGCTCTACCCGCCGCCATATTGCTCCTCCACTACATTTTTATTTTGCCTAATGTCGTGTATTTGTATATCCAATGCTGATTGTAAACTTTTTTTTTCCTTTATTTGAATTTTGTGAGCTTTTCCTGCACGGGGATTCCTCGGATATTTCATTAAGTATGATTTTATATTTTCAGTGATTGATTGATTAATCGTTATAATGGTTATTTTGAACTGCCGGGCTGTCACTTTTTACCAGTCACCTACCACACATTTTCATCTCTGTATTTCAGTAGGCCTATACATAGAAATGGAGGTTGTATCGCATTTTTTTTTTTATTGACACGTTTATGTACATGTATAATGCCATCGCCAGTGTCGTATTAATGTACTGTATATTACGTTGTGTTTCTAGAATGTGTATTGTATGTGTGCATTGTTTGTGTGAGTATTTGCCTGTGATATGTCATCTTGTGTTGTATCACTGCATGTGGTGCGAGTGTGTGCTCGAGTGAGTTTTGTGTGTGGTGTGTCTGTTGATGGTGTGCGTGTGTAATTGTGTGTGTGTGTGTGTGTATGTGTGTGTGTGCGCGTGTGTGTGTGCGCGTGTGTAAGTGAGTGTGCCGTGTGTGAACTGTAGGCTTGACCGAGTGTCTGGTGTTGTATAAATGGGGTTGCTGAAAACTGCGTGTTTCAGTCTTGTGTGTATTGATTCTGTTTGGTGTGAATAGTGGGCAGAATATACTCCAAAACTTAGCATTTTTCATATTTTTCTTAACGAATTGTGCATTTGTATCCCAGTCCGGCAGTCCTTTTTGTTCTAAATCTGTTGAAAATGATTTTTTTTTCGCTTTTTGATGGTCTCTCTTTTATAGTATATACATGTATCCCCTGTGCAGGAAAATCCATTGTTTTTACACAGGACTTCGATGTAAAACAGCTTTTAGCTGATCGTTTTTATCCTGTATAAATATGTTTCAATAAATAAATAAATAAATAAATAAATATTATTCCCAAGATTCATAAATCAGAAAATGAAATAAGGTTCGATATTCCGACGGTTCGTCAGGCCGTAAATTGGAATTATGTTCGTTTATCCAGAACTGGAAACAAAAGCGATTCGTAATATTGTACCAAATATCACTACAAATGTCGCTATGGCGACTGGTATGCCTCCGCCATAATGTATGATTCTCCTAATAGTTCTATAGTATGTCTTGACAATGTGTGATGACAGTTTCATCTAAATGGCAAAATATTAAGTTGACATGTTATAATGTGTTGAATGTTCACGTTCCTTGAACTAGGCTTAATTGGATGAATGGTTACATTTCCTATGAGAGCACGTATTCGGGGGATTCGTGGACTTTTACTTGACTTTAGACCTTTTTATAAGTTTCTATGCATTGAGTAATTTTCAAGGAACAGAGAAAAAGTGTAATTTCTGTGTTAAATAGTAAATTGTTAGCATCTTGACCTAGCCTTTGACCCTTGAACTTTGACCCTATGACCTGAAGAGAATTACTGTCAGGCACAACATGCATATGATATATTTGTTTCATGATGATACCTTGAGCCACTTCCGAGATATGAATGAAGAAGTAAAATTTAGCACTTTCTCTTGACCTTTGACCTTTTGGCCTTTGATTTTTTTTGGCCAAAAACTTCCCAGAGAATCTGTATTGGGTAATACATGTATACACAAATAAAAAAAAATCCGGCGGGCGTTGCTAAAATATGATGGATAAAGTGAAATTTAATGAATTGACCTTGACCTTTGACCTCGATCTTTGACCTCATGACCCCAAATTTCCCTTGATAATCACTGCCAGTCAGTACATGCATAAATGTACTATGTTCCATGAAGCTACCTTGAACCATTTCCAAGATATGGAGAAAAAAGTGAAATTTCAACATTTTCATTGGACCTTTGACCTTTGAACTTTGACCTCATGACCCCAAACTTTCACTAGAGAATCTTTCTTTGGTGATACATGTTTACACTAAGTTTCAAAAAAATACCATCAGGCATTGCATAGATATGGGGGAAATAGTGAAATTTTGAGCATTTGACTTTGACCTCTGACCTTTGACCTTGAGCATCTGCACCCAAAAGTTGATAGGCACAACTTCACCCCCTCATACATATACCTGCCAGGTTTCATTATGATATCTCAAGCTGTTTTTTAGTTATGCTGTCCACAAAATTGATAACGGACGGACGGACGGAAGGACGGACAACCCGAAAACATAATGCCTCCGGCGACACATCGTGGCGGAGGCATAAAAGCATCTTTTAGTGACAAAAAATAAAAATTGTCGGATACTACGCATTGAAAAGAGATATAAACATTTTTTGCATATAGACATACACACATCCAAATGCAAACATCCACACAGGCATTGTATACAAACACATATACGATTCACACGAACAGTCACGATGCACACACTTATTGTATTGTAATTTGACATACTATCATCGATGAAAAAAAAAAATGTTCTCATCCTTCATTATGACCCGCTCCCTTGTATACATCATCGTGAGGATGAGTCACACGTGGCGTAGGAAAGATCGATAAACGAGGTTCCTTAAAGGCAGAGAAAATGTCTTTGGACTATGCCTTTTTAAATCGTTGATTATCGAACCCTCCCAATTGTTCGGACTAACAAACATCTAGGTAAACGCAATTTTTGTGTTTCGGAATAACAAACCTTATTTCATAGTCGAATTAAAGAACACACACATATACATATTCATACCATTTCATTCCTTTATTTAAGCACGGCACATACTTCAGTCCGGAGACTGTTCTTCCGCAGGTCCGTTCAGATAAAACACAACATAAATATATCAGCCAAAACCCATACATTTAAACAAAAAATAGAAAACAGACAAAACATGGTGATGAAACTACGGTACACATCTAGGCAAAAACAAACATGATCAATCAAGGATGTACAATTACCATACTAGCACATCGCCGTAGTTTAGAATTAATGAGACGAAAACAAAGGAGAATTCAGGAGAGAGAGCGAGAACGAGACATGCACATTGAGAGAGAGAGCGAGAGAGAGAGAGAGGGAGAAGGAGAGGGAGAGAGATAAAGGAGAGAACGACAGAAAGAGAGAGAGAGAGAGAGAGAGATACGGTAAAAAGTGCATGCAAAGAAAAACAGTAAGGAAAGTTATCCATTAACAGTTTCGACCACTTTGTGCGCTTGTAAAGCTTTGGCATGTAAACGTCGGTTTTTGTTTCAACTCAAATGGTAACTTATTCCAATGTTTTGATCCAGAATATGACAAACTCTTATATCCAAAAACAAGTCTTAATAGGAGGTAACACAAAATTCAACAATGAATTTCTTATAAATTTTACGTTGAAATATATCTATCAAATATTTCGGACAAAGGTTGTGTGCAATTTTATACATGATATGTAAAGTATGTTTATTTCGGTTATTTCGATAGTACTGTGTAATGTCCAGTGGGGAACCTAGCTTGTACATTAAGTACAGCATGTATATGCTTATATATATATATATATATATATATATATATATATGTATATATAATCATTGTACACATATATATGTATGTGACGAAACATACATGTATGCTTATCTTTCCCCATATTACAGATTTAAGGGTTGAGAGAGGAAACAAACACCAAAGTCCGAATTCCCAAGATGGTCAAAGGCCGCTTTTATTAGCACGCAACTCGTTGAACGGACATATACACAGAGTAGTCTCACTTTGGTGATATAATTCTGCAAAGTGAAGACATATTCGTTCCCCTCACCACCATTGCAATGTCTCATGTACCGAAGGACAACCCTTACGGAAAAAATGGAGGTCGGGCGATTTTGTGGATGATACCAAGATCGATCTCGACGGCGTTTGCAAAATGCATGTCGGGGATTCCAGGCTGCGAGGTGTGGATTGAACCGTTTGGCATCAGCCACTTGGGAATGAAGCTACTAGAGAAGCATGGGATCGCAGATTGTCCAATGAGATATGATGGCCACGAAAAGGAGTTTAAGATAGCTGCCCAGGAGCTACAAAACTTTGAACCCGGAACCACTTTCTTTCCAGAGAGACTACCGTAAGTTTACCACGCGTCTTCGACTTCTGTTCACCAAGGCATGTCAACGAGGAATTTTCAGTAATGGCAGGTGGTTAAATTTGGGCTTACAGATCAGTTCATTTGTATGTAATTATATTAGGTGTCACAAAAATAAACATTTCCCACTTTTGATCCTAAATAGTTTAAAAATATCATCAGATAACACCGACAATACTGCCGACAATGATATGAGCAAAAGCGGAATAGTGTAAATTTTTTTTGGAGGTAATTTGAAAATGACAGCATAAATCAGTTTCATTAATATGTTCTCTGAAATGCAAATGCATGTTGATTTGTGTTCAGTTATGATACCCTCGACATCACTTTACAACGAATATCTAAAAGCATTCCATACATTTTAACTAATTTTTCGTCTATTTTCTTCATATTACTTGGATAGTCCCAAGATAAAAAAATGCTTTCAAACCAATATTCCTGTTGTGACCTCATCTGTCAATCATTGCTGAAGTACTGAAATGCTCAACGAAAGACACTGGAATGCACCTTCCCTTCGACCAGGCATAACTCGCATGTTCCCTCGCCATGTCTTTTGTTAGTCACATTGATATCACAGAAACATGCAAGTCGTGCTTGCACAAACAGCGTAATCAACTATACCATAGTTGCCAATTTGTGTTTCTAGAGGAGTAGGTATGATGTGAGGTCACATGTAAGTCTACAGGCCTACCTGAAGTTTAAAGAAAATCGACGATACCTACCATGCGACAGGGGAAAAAACGAAGAATTCACAATCTAAAGAGAAAAACACTATTAACAGTAACGATGTTATGTAAAATAAAATAATGGTTTCATTTGATTTTTGGACATTTCTCAATAATGAAGGTTTGCATCTATCAAGGAAAAGTTGGAGGAATCAACCAGTAAATATGTTTTCGTTAAGGATGAAAGCTATACCATGTCAACCGATCAGAGACGACAATTCATCCCAAAAGGATATCAACACGTCTTCATCATCCGTCATCCGCTACTCGTGTACAAGTCTATGAGAAAGGCGTCCTTCGCACAATACCTAGAAGCTGGCCTTCTGAAGTTCAACGAAACTGATGAAAGTTCCTTCGACTTCCGCCTCTATGCCAAAGATTATTGCACTGATGCCCTCTTCCAACAGCATCATGAGCTCTGGACCTACATACGAGATCATGTCAACCCGTCACCGTTGGTCATCGATTCGTCTGCTCTTCTCACCAACCCCGCACCGGTAATCCAAGAGTTCTGTGAAGCCGTGGGTTTCCCCTACTCAGAGTCGCTCCTACAATGGTCCGCGTCCCCTGAGGTAGGCAAGTCGTGGAAATGGCCAGCTGATAACATGTATAAGAATGAAGCTTTCATGGGCGTGGCCATGTACAGCACCCACTTCACTCCACCGGCAGCGGTCCCGGCCTGGAAGGAGGTAACAGACGATGTGCGAGAGCTCGCTGAGAAAGCGATGCCGTACTACAAAGAAATGCTTCAGCATCGACCTATTGAGTAGTCAGTAAAAACAGGAAGCCACTTCCCTGGTAAAAATATGTTTACCATTCTTCAGTTAGCTAACATATTAAGAACATTTCTAATGACGCAATACATACGATTAGCACATAATGTAAGAAAGTTATAAATATGAGCACTTCTTTATTGACATTTTCAAATATAGGCAAGAATTCTATGTGCGACGTAATCCCTGCCATGATAGATATTATCAGCTTGCATTAACAAATCAGTCAAGAATCTTCATGAGGAGTGACTACGAATGCAGATTATTGTATACCCTACTCATCAATATTAATACACTAGATTGCTGATTTCTGAACAGGTGTAACAATATCTTATTTCATTGTAATTCAACTATTTTAATTTAATGGCATATTTTGGCAGTATAAAACACGTCTCGTTACCTTAGTATAAAGTCATCTGATATACAATGATAATTACGTATCCTTATATTTTGATCATATTCTGTCAGTTTTCTCTCCTAGTGACTGTATGAATGAGGAATGATGTGTCAAGATGAATACGTATTATAGACATGATATAGAAATACAATTGACATTATTGTACAGGAATGATGACAGTCACATAGAAATCGTGTTTCTTGATCGTGAACAGACTCAAGACTACGTGTGGAGTCTATGGAGTGTAGCGCCTTCAAAAAGCGATTGTTTACATACACTGCTTGTAACCCTCACCTACTGTGTCAATACAATTTATTTCATTACAGGTTGATCGACAGACATGGCAGAATACGAAATAAATGTACTCCTATACATGCAATTGTCTCCAAAAACGTTCTTCCTGCTATATGCAATCCTGTTATAGGACAGATCATCACAATCTTAAGACCGTGTACCCGCATGCTAACCAAACCGTCTGATATCAAATTCTAGATGTTACTACGTAAATATTTTTGAGAAATCAGTATAGCTTTATGATTTCATTTTTTTCCTTGCACATATGCAACTGTAGTTTCAACGCGTTCAGAAATGTACGGTACATATTTCACGCATCCTTTATGTAACCTGTCGCGTTTTAATGGACATTATTGGACGTTTAGTTATTGTCCTTTTACTGTCTTTGAATCCTTTGTAAATGAAATGTTTTCCTGTTATAGATAGATAGAATGAATAAACTAAAAAAAAGTTACCAATCATGGCAACACTATTTTGTAGAGCGCTATGCGAATACAGGAGTCCACAATCTTTTCATTTTCAAAAGGCATTACTCTTTAATCGTCAGTACTTTTTACAATTAATGAAGTTAAACTGCAGAAATTACCTCTATTCTGTTTTAATTATGATAAATCAAATCTGGCTTATTGCCTTCTCTTAACAATAGAATAAAACCACCATGATACCTTCCAGCCACAGCATGGACAATGCAGCCATTATGTGGTAAGATATCCATTTCTGCGTTAAGATGACTCATTCAACAATGATTAGTTCAGCTGATTTCATTATATCTAGGCACGGATCCTTTTCCAGCCAGCACAGGCTGTTTTTCACTTGGTCTGAGTCAATAAAGCAAATACTAGTAAGTCCTAAATCAACATGATTGCCTTCAAAATCATTCAAAAGTATCAGAAACATGTCTCAGAATAAAACTGAACATGTTTTTGCAATCAAACATTCCCGAACACCTATATGGAAAGAGTACATTGTATGTATATAACATATTCGTACAGATATATATATATATATATATATATATATATATATATATATATATAGACAGAAGTATTGAAACAAGTTGACGCGGTTGACTGCAGGTTCGTCCGTATTTATTGCAACTCTGATTTTCATGCAACGGCGTAAATCCGTACTGAGGAGTGGGGGGGGGGGGGGGGGGATGGTCGGCGATAGTCACCATCATCGCGATTACAAGCCCATAACTGGACCGGCGCAGCCTTGGGGGGGGGGGGGGGGGGGGGGGGGGGGGGGGGGTGGGGGGGGGGGGGGGGGGGGCAGCACACATATACACACTTTAAAGGGAACGAATGTTTGCATCCCCCACTCTTTTGAATGAAATATAAAGTGGGAGGGAAATAGCAGCAAAAATATGAAGACTTCTTGTTCTTGTTGTTGTTGTTGTTTTGTTTTTTTTGATTGCTTGTCAGCCGACTTTCGGTGGAAAATCAGACCTTAAGAGTAGTAAGACAATTTTGTTGCTGTTTCTCTTGTCATTTGATTTTCTTTCTTCTTGACTGACAGGCGAGTTTGACACACCCCCCCCTTTTTTTTTCAAAAACGTAGCTCCGCCCTGAGTAATGCCCAAATAAAATCAATTGAATGGTAATATGGATATCCATTTCTTTGTATGTAATAATGTAGTAGATATTTTCCTGTAGCTATTTTTTTTTCAATTTTCTTGATTTAAGTCAATAAAGCCATCACCTCCAGGGGCATCGTTCCGTTTTAATGATGGTTGGTGGGGGAGGGACTTGAAGTTGGAATATCTGTGCAAGGGAGCGGAGCGACCGAGCGGGGGGAAGGTGTGGGAGGGGGTATCCCCCTCCCACACGAGGAAGATTTTGCATTTTCAGACCTGAAATTCAGCGATCTGGTGCACACTTTTGGTGAAATTTTGGATTGTTTTCCCATCCAAAAAATAAGTAAGAAAAAGAAATATTCATAGATAATTGAATGACTTAAGCGTGGTATCTCAGCTCTTGCTCCGCCTGTGCGACATCACTGTGTAGGCCTACCAGTGGGGCCTATAACCGGTGTAGTCAGGATTTGATGGGGGGGGGGGGGGGTGCGGTTAGATGGGAGAGGGGTTTCCCCCTCCCATGGTGGAAAACTTTTTGCATTTTGATGTTGTAAATGGTGCAATTTGATGCATTTTTTGTGTGCATGTTTTATCGACTTGGAACAGTTCCACCAAGGTAGCAGTACATTTTGATGTAGATTATCATTGAACAATTTTGCCAATTAAATTTCATATAATTTCATGAACTTCTCGTATTAATCATTACACCGAATATCATGAACCCAACCGAGCTCGAGCGAGCGGGAGCGAGCGAGGGGGAGGGGGGGGGGATTACCCCTCCCATGGTGAGAACTTTTCATTTTGATGTTGTACATGGTGCAATCTGACGATTGTTTTTGCGCGTTTTGTCGAATTGAAACAGTCCCACTTGTTTAATGTAGCAATATATTTTGATGTCGATTATTCTAAAACAAATTGGCTATAAAATGGTATCATTTAGATAAACTTCTTGTATTAATTCTTACACTGAATATCATGAACGCGACCGAACCCGAGCGAGCGGAGCGAGCGGGGGGGGGGGGGGGGGGGGTGGAGGGTGTGGGAGGGGGGTGTTGCCCCTCCCACGGTGCATGTTTTATCGACTTGAAACAGTCCCACTTGTTTAAGGTAGCAGTATATTTTGATGTAGATAACATTAAACAATTTGCCTATATAGAATTGTATTATTTGAATAAACGTATTGTATTAATTCTTACAATGAATATCATGAACGCTGTCTATTAAGCAATCAAACAGAAAAATCAAGCGCACGAGGGTGTAGATAAGGGGCATTTCTCCTCCCAAACGAAGGTGATTTTGCATTTTCAGACCTGAACTTCAGCGATCTGGTGCAAACTTTTTGTGTAGTACTTAGATTTTTTTTCCAGCACCCCTCCCCCCCCCCAAAAAAAAAATGATGGAAATAAATAGGGCTTTTCAGGGAAGTGTTAAAATCACAGAATTTAGTTCTTATTCCGAGTGTACATCATCTGTGTGTATGTAGAAAGTCTAGTGAGGGAGAGCTTAGAGTGAGGGTGTGGGAGGGGGATTTCTCCCTCCCACTCGATGGAGCTTTTGCGTTATTAGAATTGAAATAAAGCGATCTGAAGTACACTTTTTGTGGAAAATTCAGAAATTGTCATTCCCTAAAGTGTACTAAGTCTATATAGAGGTGATCAAGCAATGGGAGGGTGGCAAGATACCTCTCCCATATTCGAGGGAGCTTTTTTAGAAATGAAATTCAACAATCTGGTGCACACTTTTGTTGGAATATATGGAAATTTGTCAATCAGAGAAGGTGGGAGGAGATAAGCCCTATTCCCCCCTCCTACACGAGGGAGATTCTGTATTATCTTATTGCATTTAAACGTTTTGTTGCACACATTTTGTGGCATATTTGGAAAACTGTCTATGTTCAAAGTGTAGCCACAATCTAATGCATGGGGGCGGGGGGGGGGGGGGGGGGGAGGGGGCGGGCGAGCAGGGAGAAGTCGTGAGCGAGTGCTATCACCCCTGCAAATTGATTATTAAAATTGATTAAAAGGGGATATTCCCCTTGTACATGAAGGAACTTTCGAGTTTTCTTAATATAAGTGATAAGTCTTGTGCGCTCAGAAATATTCAGATTTTTCTGTAAATCTGGAAAGTGTACTAAGGTTAAGAAAAGGGGCACAGAGGGTGAAGGTGTGGGAGTGGGTAGCCTCTCCCACAAGACGCAGCTTTTGCATTTTTAGGATTGACATATTATAATGATCTGATGTGCACTTTTGTGGAATATTCAGAAAATTATCAATCCCCAAAGTGTGCAGAGTCTAAATCAATGGATAGGAACCGAGCGGGCGGGGGAGGTGAGGTAAATTAAAAGAGGATGAGGGAATTTTTAGATTTATTAGAATTGAAACAATAAATGTATAGATCTGATGCACACTTGATGAAACATTTGGAAATCTGTCAATCTAAATCTGTACTAAGTCTATAGGAAAAGGACCGAACTACGGAGGGGGTATTTCCCTCCAACGCGAGAGAGATTTTGCATTTGAAACTCAGCAATCTGGTGGACACTTTGGATAAGATATTTGGAAAAAACGCAAAAAAAAAAAAGAAATTCCCTCATTTCGGGAATTATTGAGGGTGAAATATTTAGAGGGAATTTTTGTAAGTGAAAGATCTGCTGCACACTCTTTGATAAAATATTAGGAGATACGTCAATCTCAAAAGTGTACAAAGTCTATCGAAAGGGACCCAGTAGTGGAGCTTTTGCATGTTTATGATTGCAATTCAACGATCTGGTGCATAGTAGTGACGGTATATGGACAATTTTCCATAGAGAAAGTTCGAGATTTGTCCGCATCACGGGAATTGCTTGAGGACAAATAATTTGTCTGCCCCAAAACATTTCCGTAGGGGCTGGGCAAATACCCCTTTGCCCCCCCCCCCCCCCCCCCCCCCCCGATAGAATCGATGCCTCTGATCATCCCTGTGTATGCCCATAGATGTATCCTGACTGAGTCATCAGAGTCATCATCGTTTCAGGAATGATTCAGGAAATGGAGGGGTTCAATATACGGCGGTATAGTTTTTTGTTATTGTTTGTTTGTTTTCGTACATAATTTGCAGATGGTCCCGAGTTGCTCGCGTCATAGTATGTTCACATGTAGGAGTATACTATTTGACGTTGTCAACGTGTGGACCATACTATATGTCGACATTTCTTCCTTCGCGAGCGAGAAAAGCGAGCGAGCGCTTGAGAAAATATGTATACATTATCCTACAAGATAGAATACTGTTCACCTATGTTACCTCTCTGACGGCGGGCGTACGGACGTCACTACAATATGCCAAAATTGATACAATCACATTTCTGCTTCCTCCATTTTTATTTCACATTTCAGGGGGATGATTGTACAGGCCATCCCCCCCTCCTCCATTTCGGGGGGGGGGGGGATATATCCCCCCCCCCCGGATTTACGCCTATGTCTCCAAATCAGGGCCTATATTAACAAGATTATTGTTAGATTCCTCAGCTATAGTTTCATCACCTATATTTTCCTTAATAAGTTGAGAATTCTCCTTATTAAAAATATTATCTATCACACTCCATGTTGCTTTAATATTCTTATAACAATTATCAAATTGCTTAGCGAAATATTCTCTTTTTAAAAGCAAAACGTTAAACAAAATATTGTTATATCTAACATAAGAACATTTATTCAAATCAATAGCATTCTTTTCATAACTATAAAATAATAATTTTTCTTATTCACACTTTTCAACAAAGACTTTAACCATGGCTGCCTAGGAACTTTTCATGATTATTCTTTTTTCTTCCAAATAACTGAATATCATATAAAGTATTAAACATATTCAAGCAAATATTACAAGAATCATTCACTTCATCATCGTTGAAAACATTATTCCAATCTGCACACCATTATTTAGCTTTAAACAAAACTGTATCTAAATTTTTACAATTATTTAATTGAGAATCGACAAAAGAATCAAAATATTCGAAATAAATGGGGAACTTATGACTAATATCAAATATTGTAATACCAGATTCACAAGGTGGTAAACAATTTCAGAAAAAAAAAACTATCAATGTTAGGGTAAAGGAATGAGTGGTATGTCTGGTCTGTTTTGTAATAGATAGGAGAAAAGAATGAGAAGACGTCAAATCTAGAAAATCATGAACTGAATTATCTTCACAATGCAATGTGCAATAACTTGATGTTGAAATCGACCATAGTACAAAACTCTTTCTTTGTAATTCAGCACTTGATAAAATATCTTGCATATTGTTTTTAAAAAAATCAGTGATAAAAGAATGAGGTTTATAAAGCACTTATATCACAATGTTTTTATCATTGGGCACAATTTCAACAACAACAAAAATCGAAAGAATGTATCATAACATTCTAATTAGGATACATTTTCGTGATATCTTTAGAAATGCATAATAGAAAGCATGCAGTATAATCATTACTGGTTGAGCTGGCTCCCTGGGTGTTAGGTTGGGTTGGGTACGTTGAGTTAAATATTGTTATTTATTATGTTTTTCTCTCTATATCTTCTTCTTCTCTCTCTCTCTCTCTCTCTCTCGCTCTCTGTTGCAGTTCTGTTTTGTTGTCCAAATATAATGAAGTCAAAATGAAATGCTGTTGGGAAATATGTTTTACATGGAAACTTCAAATGTATGCATTGCTGGTTGAGCTGGCTCCCTGGGTGTTGCGTTGGGTTGGGTACGTTGAGTTAAAATAGTTATTTATGATGTTTTTTTTCTCTCTATCTTCTTCTCTTTCTCTCTCTCTCTCTCTCTCTCTCTCTCTTGCAGTTCTGTTTTCTTAATTGTCCAAATATAATGAAGTCAAAATGAAATGCTATAAAGGAATATATATGGTTTACATGGAAACTTCAAATTTATGCATTGTGCGTTAAAGGGACTGCACAGTACTGGTTGAGGTGGGGATTCATGTTTTGAACATTCCTTAGTGAGATAATGAAAAGGCTTTTATGGGTGATATGAGACATAATATGAAAGAGCATGTAATTATAAGAAGGATTCAACGTTTATTTGATGAAAATTAGTTTTCAAATGGCTGATATATCAAAAAAAAAGTGCTAATAATAAAAGGCGACATGCCACAACTTTATTAGGATCTCTCTGTTTCACCTTGTTTTGGGATATCTCGGCCATTTCAAAACCGATTTTCATCGACTAAACTTTTGATACCCCTTAGAACTGCATGCTCTTTGACATCTCATAGAGTGGTTTCTGAATATCTCACAAAACGTTAAAAGCTAAATCCTCACCTCGACCAGAACTGTACACACCCTTAACTGTATGTACTTGTAAGTGAGTCAGGTTTTGATGTCTGTAGCCATTTAAGAGTTGACAAACATATACGCAATGTATCATTGATATTTTTTTCTTAGTTTTGTTATGAAGATAATGATCTCTGATATTTGAATGGAATAAGAAAGATTGGTAGTTACACATATCTTAAATTGACACTTACAAAGAAACAGTTCTTTTGTTTTTGTTTTTGTTTAAATGTATGCCTGTTAATGAAATTTGTATTTTTTATATTGTAAACTGACTGTTTTGGGTGCACCGGGTGGGTTGGGGAGGATGGCCTGAGGGCCCAAGTCATTCAGTTGGCTCATTCCAGACCCGGGCTGCCCAACCTGGTGCACCCTTACCACTCCAGTGTATGTTCTGATTTCGAAATATGTACTATGATATTTGTGAATGAAAGCCGAATGAATGATGATAATAATAATAATAACAATAATAATGCAACCCTGCCTCCTTTCTTATAATCTATATTGTTTGTAATAGAATTACACCCTGATATCACTGCTGGAAAGAACACAATTTCTCACAGTGTGTTCAAAATGTGTTCACATAGTCGACTTTGTGAAAACGATCTGATTTA
This sequence comes from Diadema antillarum, assembly GCF_040938485.1. Classification (NCBI taxonomy): domain Eukaryota; kingdom Metazoa; phylum Echinodermata; class Echinoidea; order Diadematoida; family Diadematidae; genus Diadema; species Diadema antillarum. The sequence continues at coordinate 1,885,110 of NW_027271292.1, read as the reverse complement.
ACAGTGTGAAGGTGGTATCAAACTGTGGTGTGGTTTTTCACAGAAAGTTCACATAATAATGTTCTGTCTGCACCACGCGACCGCCGCCCGCCCTACCAGGGGCGTGGCTATGCAATGTAAAAAAAAAGGAGAAAAACAACGAAAGAAAAAGAAAGAAAGAAAAAAGAAAGAAAGAAAAAAGAAAGAAATAGAACAGACAGAAGAAAACAAGGGATTCCTCTGTCATTTCGGTTCGCCGTGCGTCAGTAGTTACAAGCGTGAATTGGCCGCACAGGCCTAGAGAATCAAGATCACGCCACCACAAAACAAAAGTACGTGTATTGAAATGATTCAAGAGTGCGGTACACTACGGCGTTTACAAGAGATATTGAAATACATGACAATAGATTCTATGAATATTTGCTGAGCACTCATGGGCAAATTCCAAAGTCCAAATGATGTTGGAAAGAGACGGTCACGCCGCGCGGTCCACACGAGAACGCCCCAACTCTGCACATCAACTACTAGTGGGCTCACACGGGTAAATAATTCCCCATAGAGACGTGTGTTAAAATTCAAATTTCAAAAAAATTTGTAAAATTGCTGGAAGAAGTGAGGTGTTTCATCTTCACTAACCTGGATAAGTGAGCTATACCCTGTCATCCATCAACTTTCCAAGGCAGGTTCTTCGGCTCAAACTCTCTCCAAGGGTCCGCATAGCCAGACTACGAGTTCTTTTCACTCAAAAAATCACCCATTTTCCGTACACGCACCCAATGAAATACTGTCCCTTCAAATTCCATGAGAACAGCTTTCATCTTCAAACCAGTTTGTAGAGGAATTCATACTCAATATCTGCAGCTATTCAGTTTTATGTCAAACTGCATTAATGATTTTTGATTAATTCATTTCTTCATTTATTTTGGTATCTTTGGTACGAATTTGTGAAGGGGTTCTAGACATTCCATTTTATTTACAGGTGTGAGCCCTAGTATGCGGCATCAGGACATTCCCACGCAAGCCTCACCACGCGACAGCCACCCGCACCGTAAAGCAGGTGAAAGAAAGGAACAGAACAGACAGAAGAAAGAAATCCAACGACCTCAGTCATTGCAGTGGTTACAAGCGTGAATTAGTCCACAGGCCCTATGAATCAGGATCAGCCCCACATGATCAAAGGCCACTTTGCAAATAATTCGATGAATAGACGCGATCACAGGCAGTCCCAGTAGGTGGTGCAACTCTACGAAGTGAAGATCAATTTCAGATCTTCGTTCCTATCATACCTCGCAATGTCTCATGTACCGAATGACAACCCTGGCAGCGAAAGCGGAGGCCGTGCGATTCTCTGGATGATACCCAGATCGATCTCGACGGCGTTCTCGAAATGCATGTCGGGGATTCCAGGCTGTGAGGTGTGGATGGAACCGTTCGCCTTCTGCCACTTTGCCTTGACGGAACTAGAGAAGATTGGGATTAAAGACGAACCATTGAGCTATGCTGGCCACGAGAAGGAGTTCCAGACAGCTGCTGAGGCTATGGAGAAATATTTTCCACAGTCAAACATCTTTCCAGACAGACTTCAGTAAGTTTACTGTAGCGTCTTCAGCGTGTTTACACTCTTCGAATTACGATAAATTGTTGACTCTGGGCCTAAAATCAGTACATTTGCATCTCGTAATATACATCTTTATAGTTGTTACAATGATTCACACTTTATGTACAAGTTGTATCTACATCTAAACTGGTATGATTAAACAGTAATATTGATGGTGCGCTTCTTTTGTTTTTCGATAATTTCTAATATTGTGGTGGGTTATATCTAAGTAATCACAGTAACAGTTGTAGTAATAGTAAAAATTATCGTAGTGTAATTATAATAGTAAAAATAACAACAACAGTAATAACAAAACGATAATGATAATGGTCTTATTGACAAAGAGTAGCCTCCCTGATGTCTTCAAGAAGACCCTGCAAATGTTATCATATACTTTAGCATTTCCAGGCAGATGCCAATTTTATACACCTGTGATGGTGGACCGGGGATTTGGGTTTGAGAGGGGCATCATGGGTACAAACATCTCGTCCAAGGACGGCAGTACTCGGCAGTACTCGAACACGACGCCAAGAATATCATCAAACCACAGTGAACCTGAAAATCGACAATATTCACTATTCTACAGGGAACATGAATAATCCACAATTTTATAGAATAGACGTCGCAGTAATGATTTTGGATAGAATCATGATTTATAATTGTTTTATTTGTGTCTTCCTATATGATGAAGGTTTGCCACAATCAAGAAGGACTTGGAGGAATCAACCAGTAAATATGTTTTCGTTAAGGATGAAAGCATGGCCATGCCAACCGATCAGAGACGACAATTCATTCCAAAAGGATATAAACACGCCTTCCTCATCCGGCATCCTCTGCTCGTGTATAAGTCGATGAGAAAGGGATGGTTCGCACAGTTCCAAAAAGTCGGTGGGCTGAAGTTCAACGAAACTGATGAAAGTTCCTTCGATTTCCGCCCCTATGCCAAGGAGCTGGCGGCCGATGCCGTCTTCCAGCAGCATCACAATCTCTGGACATACATACGAGATCATGTCAACCCGTCACCCTTGGTCATCGATTCGTCTGCTCTTCTCACCAACCCTGCACCGGTAATTCAAGAGTTCTGTGAAGCCGTGGGTTTCCCCTACTCAGAATCGCTCCTACAGTGGTCAGGGTCGCCTGAGGTAGCCAAGTCATGGAAATGGGCAGGTGATAACATGTATAAGAATGTAGCCTTCTTGGGCGTGTCCATAAACAGCACCCATTTTACTCCACCGTCAGCGGTCCCGGCCTGGGAGGAGGTAACAGACGATGTGCGGGAGCTCGCTGAGAAAGCGATGCCGTTCTACGAGGACATGGTTCAACATCGGCCTATTGAGTAGTCAGTAAATTGTATTTACCATGATTTTTCATTAAAGGAGACCTCCGGATGATTTTCAGATTTTTACATTTGAACAACTATGAATTAGAAATACTGAGGACAGAGTTTCAGAATTTGTGATAATTGGGATGAAGAATAAGAATATTCTCAAAATTTAGAACAAATTTGCAATGAACAAGGATGATGACATAGCAGAGTCACCATAAGAATGCATGAGTTGGGCTCAAGGAAGCAGAACAAAAGAAGAAGGCATGCATAAATTATACCCAGGTGAACTAGCGGTATTGTAATGACATTACACTGCTACATTGAAATATGTGAACCTCCTATGTCATCATCCTTGTTCAGTGTAATTTGTTTAAGGTTTTTCAAAGTATTGTTTCTCTGCTCAAAGAACCACAATAAATTCCACAAACCTATACATGGAGTTGTCGATTTATGTACTACATGATGTGAAATTATGAAAATCGTCTGGAATGTCCCTTTAAGCAATGACGCCCCTTTGCCATAACTTGTATTGAAGTAATATAGGTTTTCCCGGCCAATTTCGCACTTTTGTCGGTCCATTTGATAGAAGGTTCATTCAGTTCAGAAAAAATTCTCGTCACAGCACATTCTGTCATTCAAAATTGCAAGTTGTTCGTTCAATTTAGCATTTCGATCAATGAAATTTGCCCATGTGCCTTTCGAATTCGTAAAACGGGCATTCAAATTGGCACGTGCTCTTCAGTCATTTAAATTCGCCAGCACTGGCCGAAAAGGGTATTTCAGTAATTCAGTTTCGCGTATGGGCAGTCAAATTCCAAACATGTTCATTCAAATTAACGTCATGCTATTTCTTTCTTGAAAAGGTGAGAACATTAAAACACGTGCTTCTGTGTGACTTTTTGTTTCATCCACGCACTGTTAAGCAGGAAAAGTATATTTTTTACCCTATATAACTCGAGTTTGTTGTTCTGTGACGACCCTTTTCTTTTATTTGTTTCATTTTAGGCCTACATGTAACAATACTACAGATTAACTTCATCTTCATCTTACAGTCATGACAGCACAAGTTAGATACAGACGTATTTCTCAAGAAGACAGAAAAAGAATTATAGGAACAGTTGATGATCATGACCTTGACTTCATAGAACTGGCCGACAGTCTCGGAATAAAGCGTTCAACGGCCAGATTAGTTGTGGCCATGTGCACTATCTTCGGACTGGAAGACTCAATAAGCACATTGAAAAAAAAAACTGTTGCCAATATCTCTAAAATGAATACGAAAATAGGAAATGTAATGACGCTTGCAAAATAATAACTATGCTGGAAATAAAGAAAGAAAGAACCAAAGAATAAACATGCGTGCTAAATTGACTGCAAAAGATGTTAAATTGGATGCCCAAAACTGAATTCGAATGAACGAGTGCAGCATGTCCGTGATCACGTGACTATATCACTCTGAATTGAATGAACGAATAACGAAATGGTGCTTGTTTTTCGAATTTCAATTGAGAAAGTGTTAATTAGAATGAGGCTAAAGGTAATTTGAATGCTCCAAAATGAATTTGAATGAAGAGATTATGAACTTAAATTGAAATAACGAACATGTCATTAACACTCAATTTTGCTAAACTGAATGCAGCAATTAGGAATTGGACTGACAACAGTGCGAAATTGGCCGGGAAAACATATACTATATTAATATGGTGAGTGCATCATTTGAAAAAGTAACAAACAGATGCACTTCTGATATAGTCACATAGTATTTCAATTGTAGGCCAGAATCTCATGTGTGGTATATAAATTTACCATGATGGAGATTATCAGATTACATAATACTAATAAATCAAGAACCTTACCAGGTGTAACTACGAATACAGCTTTGAGTTTGTAGAACGATTCCTTCATTTATCTTCTTTTTTTTTATCAGGAACAAGTCATGTGATCTATGACTTTCTGTAGTATTGAGATGAATCATCTTAATACATTATTAGTATTGAGATGAATCATCAATATCAATAGATGACTGATTTCTGCACAGTTGCCATTTCACTACTTTAGTTCAATGCCACATTGTGGCGGTTTGTCAAAACTCTTGACTCAGAGGACTTGGTGTTATCCTCAAGATTACTTATTTTGGATCGTTGTTTAGAGTCGCAATTACGTTGTTTGTTTTTAAGGTATCTTTGCAATGATAAAACAAAATATCCATTTACCTAAATATAAAGTAACAGGATGCAGAATAATTGTGTATCATATTTTCATCTGTCAGCTCTCCCTCTTCATGCTACTATACCATGCAACAAGGGCTGACGTGTCCAATGTAATGCGTACACAAGTCATACAATTGACGTTGGACTATAATTATGGTACAGGAATGACGGCAGTCACGTACAGATTATGTTTCTTGTTTGTGAATGGACTCATGACTACATGTGGAGTCTATGAAGTGCGGTGCCTTCAAATAGAGATTGTTCATATACACTGTAACCCCCGTCATACTGTGTCTATACAATGTATTTGATCAAAGGTTGATCAGCAGACATGACAGAACGCAACATTAATATACGGCTATTCATATGGTCTGAGTGATATTGTTCCTGCTATATGCAATGACAAAATGGTTGACACTTTCGAGTGTGGTAAGACGTCAAGCGGCAGATCACCACTGTCATAATACCCCACAGTTTTCCAAACCGTCTGAGCATTTCAAATGTATGCAAATTGGTGTGAATGTCATGTTGATGTCTATATTCCGTTTGATTGACTTTTTATTTTTATCATGCCTTATTCTGTTCAAATGCATGCAAATTGGTTGTTTTTCTGCTTTTATGTTTATGTCTCATCAAGCCCTTGAAAAAGGCTGGTAACACAGTCGAAAGCTTGGGAAAATAAAAGGCCATAGTGAACATTACTGCAACGTCTGCAAGTCATTCCTCCGTCACACACATATACCGGGTGTCCCCCCCCCCCCCCCCAAAAAAAAAAAAAGCGGAACGGTGGATTTTTCAGTGCCTTGCATTCTAAAAGTGATATACATTTTTACATTATTAGAAAGAGAATTTTCAGCAGAAGACAATGATACCAAAATCATTAAATTTGGTTCAGTACTTTTTATTCTACGCTAATTTCTGTAAATACAGTCATTTTCAAATTTCGCCGGATGTTTGCAACGTTTGAGATAATAATTTGGGTGTGACACGCGTTCCGTACGGTGAATTGTGTAAGCTCGTTGATCCATGTCAACAAAAGATAAAGCTTTCACATTGGGCGCGCGCACACACACACACACACACACACACACACACACTGTTTTTCCCTTGCCCGCGCTCAATGAGAAAGCTGTATCTTTTGTTGACATGGATCACCGAGCTTACACAATATTCACGGTATGGATCTCGTGTCGCGCTCAAATTATTATCTCATAAGTCGCAAAAATCCAGCGAAATACAACGTGTATTATGTATATTGATAGAATGGTACATTCTAAGTATATTCTGTTTACAATAATTTGATAATACTCATGTCATGACAACAGTCTTTTGCCTTTTATCATTATTTTGTTTTCTATATTGCGTCTGTGCTCCTCATCAGTTTTTTTTTTTTTTTTTAACACTCCCCAGAATTGGGACCTACGCTCAACAGGCTTGCTTTTAAGTAGGTTCCATCATAATTTTCTTTAGCATTTATGCATAGTGCCAAACTTTCAAAGATTGTCCACCATGTTCTGTTTACAATAATTGTGCATCCAGCCGAATATTGTGTTTCACTTTAATTTACTGTATTTGATGTATCTTCCTTCATTAAAAAAAGTCGCTGCCTGTAGATTGAACCTATAACATACTGCATTTGGGAAGCTCAATTATCATGAGAATAAAGTGTAAAGTACTACGGAACAATCTAGTGATCATTTAACTGAGATATAGTTGTTTCCATTGAAGATTGGAGCCAAAGGTCAAATTCACAAAATCTTTCTACCAAACTTTTTGACAGAGCAATTGGATCAATCGTGTGTCACCCGTTTATTGTTTGTAAAACGTATCAAATTTATGCATGATTTGTAGTTAGTCACTATGCATGATTGTAGTTAGTGCATAAACACTAGAGCCATCATACTGGTTCACTGGTGGAAACGTGATAATTCAGCTGAAGAGAAAAAAACCGTCTCACCCTTTGCAAACCATCATATAATCAAGAAATTCAAAGAATCGTTGAATCGTTTGACATTAATGTGGAAAGCTTTGGCTGTTTCCCGCATATACAAAATGTTACAAACTACGGAAATATAATACATTTCCTTAGTTTGTTATATATATAATTATATTATAAGCAACGTCGAATCTATGAAACTTATTGAAAGATTCGGGAAGGATGCTAATCTCAAGAAGAAGGGAGAAGAACATCGGGGCACACATACATGGGATTTTCCATCATGACCAGCCAGGTAGTAGTGGACAGTCGATAAGACAACATACAGTGTAATCTAGTGGTCAACCTGGTGCTCATTTCTGAACACGCATGACCATGGCCCAAAGTCATGTCACCGGTATTTCACAGGATACCATTGGATGATTGTTTGCACAGATTATCAGGGACTGAAACATGCAAATGTTATTTCATTCATTATTTTGTTGTTAGGTGGTGTTATGAACAATTTTCAATGGCACCATGTCCTGCTCCCTCAGAATACTCTAAGTAGAACAATTTCTTTCTTTGAAGTCAGACGACACGAGCATTCATTTATTCATTGCTATCATAGAGCGGAAGATAGTTACTCACTCTCTTATACTTCATCTGGGTATCGAGACGATAAACTACCATCTTTGTACATATTGTACATCAGTGTCTGCCGTGAAACTCTCCAAAAGTGTCACATTGTATGGTAGTTGAGCGTGAAAGGTCCGCAAGTGTGCTAAGAATTCGGCATCGCTGAATACCACACAGTTGCACCTTATATAGCAATATTGACAGGACTGGCAAGGAGAATAGATGAATATTGTAAATACCTCAGCCGACGACTGTGTGATTTGAGTCAAAGCAAAATGATACATGGAAAGAAACGCTACATGTAGAAAAGCCACTACTGAAACATGGAGACAACATGCTCTCATTCAAGGACTTGGTAGAGTCTAACATCTTTATTTATGTAGGTGCAAGTGATTGAAGTATGCTCTTGTAATAACGTGGAGAAGAGTTTGTCAAAATGTCCTAATGCAAGACCAGACAAGTCCAGAAACTATCGTAATAAAACTATCATAATTGTGAAAATGACATCAAAATTTTTGCAAAATTCTTCCTCATACTTTGGAAAATCATTTGAATCATAGAAACACTGAATCCATATCTTTAAACAAAGGGTCCATCACAGTAGGTCTACCTGAACTTTCGACCGCTGACACAAAAAGTCCAGGTAGTGAATGACGACAAACATGTTTACGTATTGAAAAAATGGTTACAGCTCGTTATTCCGAAGGTTCGTTATTCCGAAGGCTCTTTAGTCCGAAGATTCGTTATTCCGAAGGTTCATTGTTCCGAATTTCATTTTCGGATTAACAGATCTTCGGAATAACGAACCTTCGGAATAACACCACAAATGTTCGGATCAACGAACCCTTTTCATTTTCGGATTAACGAGCCTCTAGGTATAGGAATTAGTGTGTTTCGGATTAACGACCCTTCGGAATAACGAACCTTCGGAATAGCGAACCTTCGGAATAACGAACAGCACCCGAAAAGGTTTAATATTCTGTATTGTGGTACCCTCATAATATGTACGGAATTTGATTAAAGGCATTATCAACCGTTTGCAGATGATCCAAAATCCCAGCCTAGTGCTTCAAAATGGTTCCTTAATGTGAGTTTGGGATAGAAACATGCGATTTAAAAATGTTGATCAGTATAACCAATATTAAGTACAGTTAAATAATTGTACAAAATGTGAACAATAGTTTTAATGAAATAGTTTCTAGACTAAACTGTTTGCAGTTATGGTTTCTTGAGAAAATTAGTGATATCTCTTTATTTTTTTAGGCTTTACTGAAAAAACTTTTATATGTACGGTTGTTTTGTGATACAACTGCCCATTTTTTTTTTTGTATTTTAATTTTCATATAATTTCTGTCGCCAAATCAGGGCTAATATTAACAAGATTATTGTTAGACTCCTCAGCTATAATTTCATCACCTATTTTCCTTAATGAGCTGAGAATTCTCCTTATTAAAAAACATTATTTATTACACTCCATGCTGCTCTAATATTCTTAAAACAATCATCAAATTCCTTAATAGAATATTCTCTTTTTGAAATACAAAAAGTTTAACGAAATATTCTTACATATTACATAAGACCATTTATTCAAATCAATAGGATTCTTTTTATACCTGCAAAATATCTTATTTTTCTTATTCACACTTTCCAACAAAGACTTATTTAACCATGACAGCCTAGGATTTTTTTGTACTCATTCTTTTTCTTCCAAATCACTGAATATCAAATAAAGTATTAAACAAATTCAAACAAATATTACAAGAATCATTCACTTCATCGTCGTTGAAAACATTAATCCAATCTGCACACCATGATTTAGCTTTAACCCTAACTTACCTGGGCTATTTAGCAAGCTTGAATTCTTGGGGGGGAGGGCACTATGGCCCCCCCCCCCCCTTCAGATCTCGGTCGTTGATCCCGCGATCGCCGCAAAATTTTGCATGAACATAAAGCCGGGTGTAATCTACAAGACAATTAAGTTAACTTTTCAAAAAATTGCATTTTCTATTTTAAATTAATTAATTATGCAAATATATGCCAAAACCACATTTTCGTCTGTAATTGGCTTTAAAAAGCTTATGGAATGCTGATTTTAGGTGTAAATATTTCTAGTGACATTCCGAACATTTGTGCTTAAAAAAGAATTCAGTATCAAAATTAATTTCTTATGTTTTTTATTGTTTTATCAATTTTTATGTATTTCTGTGTTTTTTCGAACTTTTGTTTTTGTTGGTTTTTTTCAGCAGAATTTGTCATACACATCTTTAGAAGCATAATTATACTAAAATAAATTTATTTCAGCCACTGAAATCAAAAATATGAATCTTTATATGATTTAATTGAAAAAACACAATTTGTATTGACTTTGTACACAAAATCACGTTTTTCTTGAAGGGGCGTGGCTTCGGAACGGTATGCCCAGGCGCAACAAATTTGGTCTCAAAAGTTGCGCGAGACTTGAAAGTAAAAAGTCAGCGAGCGGTGCGGTCAAAAAATTTTGCGCGGCGGAATGGTCGTGGAATTCGTCGAGGGGGGGGGGCATTATGCCCCCCCCCCCCCGGTTAGGGTTAAACAAAACTGTATCTAAACTTTTGAAATTATTTAATTGAGAATCAACCAAAGAATCAAAATATTCGAAATAAATGGGGAACTGATGACTAGTATTGGATATTCTAATGCCAGTTTCACAAGGTGGTAAACAATTTGAGAAAAAAAAATTGAATCAATATTATGTGAAAGGAATGATTGGTATGTCTAGTTTGTTTTCCAATAAATGGGAGAAAAGAATGACATGACATCAAATCTAGAAAATCATGAACTGAATTATCTTCTCAATGCAAAAAGCTTGATTTTTTTTTTTTGTAATTCAGGACTTGATAAAACATCTTGCACGTTATTTTAAAAATCAATGATAGAAGAATGAGGAGGTTTGTATAGCACTCATATTACAATGTTTTTATCATTGGGGACGATAATTTTAACAAAAAGAGATTCTAAAGAAAGTACCATGATATTCAAATTAGAAATACATTTTAGTGATTTTTTTGTATGTGGAAATACGTAATGCAACCCTACCTCCTTTCTTATCATCTTTATTGTTTGTAATAGAATTACACCCTGATATCCCTGCTGGAAAGAACACAGTTTCTCACAGTGTGTTCAAAATGTGCTCACAAAGTCGACTATGTGAAAACGCTCGAATTAAACAGTGTGAAGGTGATTTCACACTGTGGTGTGGTTTTTCACAGAAAGTTCACATAATGTTCTGTTTCACACTGTGTTTGATGATTCACAATGTGTTCACAATGTTAACACGCTCGAATTTAAGAGTGTGAAGAGATTTCACACTGTGTTTCACAATGCATTTCACACTGTAGGACACTGTGTTCTTTCCAGCAGGAATACTAAAGAGGAGACAAGTGAATAAGCCTTGTTTCAGTTAAACCGATTACTGGACTCTGAAATTTACCTTTTATTATTCGCTCCAAAAAAAAAATATCATACTGCATCATTTTTTTTTTTGAAACTCCAGTACTCCTGACATTATAGTGACATATAGAAAAAACTTCTTTGTTATTTGTGATCTCATCAGTAATTTGATTCTCTGTATGATATACAGAACAAGAGGGCAAATATCATTTTTATCGAAAGGATAATCTAAATCTCTTCTTTTTTTCAATTAAAGTAACACTCAAATCCGTCTCTATTTCTTTATCAGTTACATCAGCAGCATTATCATGAATTTGATCTGACGAATACGCTATTAAAAGGTTCCGTCATTGCCATTTTGTTCAATGTTCAGATCTGAGCAAGAAAAGGAGGTTTGATAAAACAGTACATGGCATGAGTGAGAAACATATGGGCCTAAATGTGTAATGACAGAAGAAAACATAGAAAGGGGTGCAGCCATAGGCGCCGGAAGTGGGGGGACAGGGGGGCGGTCGCCCCCCCCCCCCCCCCCCCAATCCAAAAAGTGGGGGGGGGGGGGGCAAAACGCATTTTTGCCCCGCCAAAAAGCCCCCCCCCCCCAAAAAAAAAAAAAAGAAAGAAAAGAAAGTGATAATAATAAAAATAAATTAATAAACAAAGAAAAGAAAATAAATATGTATATACATGAATAAAAGGGAAAAAATATGGCTACAAACGGCAGCTTTTGGACTATAAAATGTCAAAATTTTTAAGCTCACTCGCTTCGCTCGCTTGCATCCACCAGTTGAGCCCGGTGCGCCTACCCAATAATTTCTAAAGCGAAAAATATAGCTACGACGGCAGTTGTTGGACTCTAGAATGTCAAAATTTTCAAGCTCGCTCGCTTCGCTCGCTCGCATTGAATCGTTATGCCATTCTCCTAATGTTGCTGAAAGTAATTGCCAGTAGTTGTGCCCGATGCCCCCACCCCTTAATTTCCAAAGCGAAAGATATATCTACAAACGGGAGTTTTGGGACTGTAAAATGTCAAAATTCTCAAGCTCGCTCGCTTTGCTCGCTCGCATTGAATCGTTATGCCATTCTCCTAACATGCCTAATGTTGCTGCCAGTAATTGCCAGCAGTTGCGCCCGATGCGCCGCCCCATTAATTTCCAAAGTGAAAGATATATCTAAAAACCCCAGTTTTGGGACTGTAGAATGTCAAAATTTTCAAGCTTGCTCGCTTCGCTCGCTCGCATTGAATCGTTATGCCATTCTCCTAATGTTGCTGCCAATAATTGCCAGCAGTTGCGCCCGATGCGCCCCCATTTATTTCCAAAGCGAAATATATAGCTACAATTAAAACTCCAGTTTTGGAACTGTAGAATATCAAAATTTTCAAGCTCGCTCGCTTCGCTCGCTCGCATTTTATTGTTATGCCATTCACCTTATGTTGCTGACAGTATATAATTTGTCGATCGTTTCACACCGTCATTCCATAATCCATGTAAGGAAAACTTACAATGTTCCTCAATGACTGCGTTGTTGAATGTATCACATTCCGTAATGTATTGTAGTCCCATTATTGCTTACGCACACACGCACAAGCATACAGACCGTCAAAATTACTTTGTTTCCCCCACTGTTTCGACCCACCGTACGCCACTTATATATATATATATATAATAGATGTGTGTGTGCGTGTGTGCGTGTGTGTGTGTGTGTATATATATATATATATATTGTGTAACATATGCATGGTCTAATCTTGAGCCCCCTCCAATGTTTGCCCCCCCCCCCCCCAATCCAAAACTGCTTCCGGCGCGCCTGGGTGCAGCTGCAGCTGATCTGCAATAATAAAAAGAAACAACAGAATACGAGACAACGCAGTAATACTGCTGCATACTTTAATTCCAGATATTATGCTTATGAAACTGCTATCGACTCACACTGCCAAATACAAAAACGAAAGGCAGTTAGTGTTTCAGCGGCGTGTGTCTTAGAAGACTAGAGTAATACATAAAACATCGAAATTATTGAAGCTGCTTAATTAATTGGATGAAAATTGCACCAGGCGTAGAAATGTACAGAGGAAGTATCATAAAAAGAGACTGAAGATTACTTTGCTCAACCATGATTCCATAGCTAACTGAGGCGAAACATAATTGCTAAACTCGCCTTCGGAACAACACACGGCCACGCCTCAACTGTGCACATCAACGCTATGCGGCATCAGGACATCCTCGCGCGCAAAAAAAAACAAAAACAAAAACAAAAACAAAACACCACGCGACCGCCCCGCCCCACAAGGGGCGTGGCTATGCAATGTAAAAGAAAGGAGAAAATGAAAGAAAAAAGAAAGAAATAGAGCATACGAAGAAAAGAAATGAATCCAAACGACCTCTGTCATTGCAATCGTATCACCTTGCGACACTAGTTACAAGCGTGAATTGGCCGCACAGGCGACAGGCACAGTCTAGCTGTGTTGCATCAGCTGCTATAGGAATTACTTCATCAAGACTCAACACTCAAGAGGCCTGAAGAATCAACATCACGCCACCACAATGCATAAGTACGTGCATTATACAATGATTAATAAGTGCGGTACTACGTTGAAAAAAATGGACGTTTACAGGGGGTATTGAAATACATGACCATAGATTCTATGCATATTAGTTAAACATTCATGGGCAAATTCCAAATTCCAAATGATGTTGCAAAGACACGTCCACGCCGCACGGTCCACACGAGAATGCCCCAACTCTGCACATCAACTATGCGGCATTAGGACATCCCCACGCAAACCACACCACTCGACAGCCGCCCGCACCGTGGGGGCGTGGCTATTCAAGGTAAAAAGAAAGGGGGATAAAAGCAGGTAAAAAGAAAGGAATAGAACAGAAAGAAGAAAGAAAGGAATCCACACGACCTCAGTCATTGCAATCGGTTCACCTTGAGATAGTGGTTACAAGCGTGAGTTGGTCCACAGGCCCTACGAATCAGGATCAGCCCCACATGATCAAAGGCCACTTTGCAAATAATTCGGTGAACAGACGCGATCACAGGCAGTCCCAGTAGATGGTGCAACTCTACAAAGTGAAGATCAATTTCAGATCTTCGTTCCATATCATACCTCGCAATGTCTCATGTACCGAATGACAACCCTGTTGGCAAAAGCGGAGGCCGTGTGATTCTCTGGATGATACCCAGATCGATCTCGACGGCGTTCACGAAATGCATGTCGGGGATTCCAGGCTGCGAGGTTTGGATGGAACCGTTCGCCTTCTGCCAGTTTGCCTTGACGGAACTAGAGAAGATTGGGATCAAAGACGAACAATTGAGCTATGATGGCCACGAGAAGGAGTTCCAGATAGCTGCTGAGGCTATGGAGAAATATTTTCCACAGTCAAACATCTTTCCAGACAGGCTTCAGTAAGTTTACTATAGCGTCTTTAAACTTTTCGTCCACAGGAAAACGAGGAATCTTGAATTACGATAAATTGTTGACTTCGGGCCTAATTAAAAATCAGTTCATCTGCATCTCGTCATTATACATCTTTATAGTTGTTACAATTCACACTTTATGTACAAAATTGTATCTACGTCTAAACTGGTATGATTGAACAATACTGTAATATTTATGGTGCGCTTCTTTTGTTTTTCGACAATTTCTAATTGTGGTAGGTTATATTTAAGTAATCACAGTAACAGTTGTAGTAATAATAAAAAATGATACACTGTGGTCTTATTCACAAAGAGTATAGCCTCTCTGATGTCTTCAAGAAGACCTTACAAATGTCATCATTACTTTAGCATTTCCAGGTGCCAATTTTTTTACACCTTTGATGGTGGGCCGGGGTTTGGGGTTGAGAGGGATATCATGGGTACAAACATCTCGTCCAAGGACGGCAGTACTCGGCAGGACTCGAACACGACGTCAAGAATATCATCAAACCACAGTGAACCTGAAAATCGACAATATTTACTATTCTACAGGGAACATGAATAATCCACAATTTCATAGAAAAGACCTCACAGTAATGATTTTGGATAAAATGATTTATAATTGTTTTATTTGTGTCTTCCTATATGATGAAGGTTTGCCACAATCAAGAAGGAGTTGGAGGAATCAACCAGTAAATATGTTTTTGTCAAAGATGAAAGCATAGCTATGCCAACCGATCAGGGAAGACAATTCATCCCAAAAGGATACCAACACGCCTTCCTTATCCGGCATCCTCTACTCGTGTACAAGTCGATGAGAAAGGCGTTTTTCGTACAGTACCAAGAAAATGGCAAGCTGAAGTCCAACGAAACTGATGAAAGTTCCTTCGACTTCCGCCCCTATGCCAAGGAGGATGGCGTCGATGCCGTCTTCCAGCAGCATCACGATCTCTGGACCTACATACGAGATCATGTCAACCCGTCACCGTTGGTCATCGATTCGTCCGCTCTTCTCACCAACCCCGCACCGGTACTTCGAGAGTTCTGTGAAGCCGTGGGTTTCCCCTACTCAGAGTCGCTCCTACAATGGTCCGGGTCGCCTGAGGTAGCCAAATCATGGAAATGGGCAGGTGATAACATGTATAAGAATGAAGCCTTCTTGGGCGTGGCCAAGTACAGCACCCATTTCACTCCACCAGCAGCGGTCCCGGCCTGGGAAGAGGTAACAGACGATGTGCGGGAGCTCGCTGAGAAAGCGATGCCGTACTACGAGGACATGCTTCAGCAACGGCCTACTGAGTAGTCAGTAAATTGTATTTATTTACCATTCTTCATTAAGCAAACACACCCCTTTCCCATAACTGGTATTGAAGTATTGAGTGCGTCAGTTGAGAAAGTATAATAATATACAGATGCACTTCTGGTGGTATAGTCACATAGTATTTCAATCGTAGGCCAGAATTTTACGTGCAGTATATACAAATCTACCGCGATGGAGATGGTCAGATTACATATGTACTAATTAATAAACAACCTTATGAGGTGTAACTACGAATGCAGTTTTGAGTGTGTAGAACGGCTCCTACATTCATCTCTTTTGTTTTACATCATGTCATGTGATCTATGACTTTCTGTAGTAATTAGATGAATCATCAATATTAATAGATTACTGATTCTGTACAGGGGCCATATTGTGTTATACCATCGCAATTCAACCATTGCAGGTCACTGGCAATGACTGGCACATTTTGGCAGTTTGGCACCACATTACGATTATCTAATTGTTCAGAGTCTCAAATATACTAACATACTTGTTTCCTACAATGATAATATACACGTTGTCATTTATGAAAGCTATGTTTGGAGTAATAAAATATGTCTGTTTACCTGAATAAAAAGTAATCTGAACAATGTTGAAGTACAATAATAATAATGTATCCTTACACATGTACTTTGATCTGTCACCTCTCCCTCCTATAGGGCCTAATGCCTGCATTCCATGCTACAAGGGATGATGTGTCACAATGCATACACTTGCAATCCAATTGACGTTAGAGTACAAGAATGACGACAGTCACATTTAGATTATGTTTCTTGTTTGTAAACAGACTCAGGACTAGGTTTGGAGTCTATGGAGTGTAGTGGCTTAAGAGATTGTTTATAATCACTGTTTGTAAACCCGTCCTGGTGTGTTCATACATTCTGTTTGATCACAGGTTGATCTACAGACATGACAGAAAACAAAATTGATATATGGCTTTGATTATGGTCTACGATAATGATGTTCCTGCTATATGCAATGCCAAAATGGTTGACACTTTCGAGTGTGGCGAAACGTCAAAGGGCGGATCACCACTATCATAATACCCTCGTTTTCACCAAACCGTCTGATCTCAACTTAAATATGTCATTACTTTGATAATTGTACAAATCGTTAGCTTTGATGATTACACGCGTTTTGTTTTCTACACATCTTTAGTTTTAAATTTACAGCAATGTACGTGAAATATGTGCTTTGTCCTTTATGCACGTTATCCCGTTTTAATTGACATAACTTTATTTGTCGGCATTGCCATGTTTACTGTCTTTTAAAGACGTTTAAAATCGAATGTTTAACTTGAATAGATATATTTTATTGGACGAATAAAGAAGAAAGGAATAAAACATCCACTTACCAATTACGATCGTTCCTTTTATTGCAACAAGCACTAAACATCTGATTGCAGTACAGGGATGCCCCATCTTTTTTTTGTCTTTGATGGACTTAAACTCTTTAAAACCTAGCCTCAAAAAGTATTTTAAGAATTGCTTTTCTCCATTAAATCTCTGTATTTTTATACTCACATAAGGATAAACTTGAGACATAACTTATAAACCCTGCATGGCTGGTATGGTAAATTTCTCAATAATATAAAATACCACCATGTTATACCTATAGTACCAGCCTAAGCCGGCAGCCATTATGGGATGGTGCACTCCTGCAATTTGATGATTGGTTCAACAATGATCAGTTGAGTTCAGCTTATTCTATTTATGCGTGAATCCTTTTCCAGCCACACGCTGTTCTTCACCTTGTGAGTAGCCCTACCGATAAAACAATTAGGGATTACATCATCACGATTACACTTAAAACAAAATTATACATATAACATAATCATGCTAAAATGAATAAAGATGAAAGCGTTTAATTATATAATGCATATAATGTACATATTACATATATGTATATATACTTACGTATATTATATACATGTAATATAAAAACTCGTAAAGATATGGTCAAGCATAATCTTATTCATGTTATGACAATAACTGTAAGCATATTAAACGTTTAGTATGCCTTATCCGCCTTGGACTACTTAATATAACAATGTTAGAATTTCGGAGCTTGGCTATTTGTTCCATGTTCATCGTGTCACTGCCGGCAACCAGGGACAGCCTGCTGGTAGAGTCACTGCCCACATGACAGGTTCGAGTCCTCCTACTTCTTTTTTCCGACATGTTTGTCGGAAAAAATGTGAAGGCATCATCACTTGTTGTCTTCAAATCTTTATTGAAGACTTATCTTTTTTCAGAAGCCTTTGATTAATTTGTTATTTATTTTCGTGTGTCTAATCAGTGACAGGAGCTCTGTAACATCATAGCGCAGTAGAGTATATTTACATAGTAGCTGCGCTATACAAATTTGTCTAATTACTAATTATTATTATTATGTTTGTTAATTTACAGATCAGCAGTTGCGATATTAACAAATTTAATTTGTGGAGGGAGACAAATTGAAGAAACTACACCGAAACTTAAGGTAAGTATGTTGTAAATGTAGAGAGTGTGTGTGTGTGTGTGTGTGCGTGCGTGTGTGTGTTAGAGACCTTCTTATTCTTCGGACCCTGAACCCACTGACGAAGAAAAGCCCGTTACTGGTAAAAAAATAAATGATCATAATAATTATGAGCGGACCACTTAAGAAAAATCCCCTTTGGACTTCTACTTACTCTTCGTATTACAACAGCCGTACATTCAGTTGAGGGTTTTTTTGATTGATAAAAGAGCGTATAGAAATGATTCAGCATTTACCTGAATTCGTCTATACAGAAATGCGCAAGAAGTAGAACTACAAGAAACAAAATACAATGTAGCTGCCCAGTGAATAACATCATTGTTTGCCCATTTCTCCGTGTGTGTTTGGGTTTGTGGAGTTACCGATATGGTTTGTGTATGCAAACGACCGTGACGTGGCAAGACAAGAAAGAAAAGAAACCGGTTAAAGGGATAGTATAGTATTCGTGGAGATGAGAATTGGACTTTTAACTTTTTGCGAGATACCAAGAGACCACATATGAAATGGTACAGAGGATACTGGTCATTCTAAGAGTAATTCATAGTTTATTTGATGAAAATCAGTTTTGGAATGGCTGAGATACCCAAACACAAAGTAAAACAAAGCGATCGTAATAAAAGGTGGGTCCCACCTTATATCAGATCATTCTTTTTGGAGATATCAGCCATTTCAGAACCAATTTTCATCAAATAGACACTAAATGCCTCTTAAAATTACATGCTCTTTCATATTTCATAACAGGTTTCTCATCATCTCATCAAAAATGTTAGAAACCTGAAGTTATGTCTCAACCAAAACTGTATACTATCCCTTTAAAACAGACATCCTCTTAAGACATGGTCGTTTACACACACACACACACACACACACACACACACACACACACAAAACCACTGCCTGTGGCATGTGGATTGAACGTAACATAATGTCTGAGGCTTGTTCGTTTGCAGGAGAATAAAATGCATATGAGTACTCATATGGAAGGATAAAAGTTAGTCTTTTTGAAGATAGAATTAGCCAAAGGTCAAATTGCCAATATTTCAACTAATCTCCTTCAAAAAGCTTATTTAGTATTCTAACAGGACTGGCAAAGAATGTGAAATATTGTAAATACTTCAGGCGACGACTGTATGATTTGAGCCAAAGTGTGCGATACATGGAAAGAAACGTTGCACTTACATGAATGTATACCATTACTGAAGTACGGAGGCAACATACTGTCATTCATGATATTCATAGAGTTAGAAATCTTCATAATCTAACAGTGATAGCATTCCATTCTCCCGTCATACAACATGTATAAAAATCGTCATGTCTATGGCTATAGATGTTTATAATTTTGAGTGATGTAAATAGCCAATTTGACCTTTCCGTGCAAAAACACACACACACACAAACACACACACCGAAGTATTGTGTCATTTTGATATCATACTAGCTTGAAGAGGTGAGTACTAAGTAATAACGATGACGATAATGATAACGATAATAACAATGATAATGATAATGATAATAACAATAATAATAATGGCACTTCCACTCAACAGGGCAGTGGGATCTGGAATGCAGTCCTAACTACAGAAGGGGTCTAGTCACTACGGCCTAAGCTACACAGACAATAGCTAACACATCCCCCAAGCACGAGGACGTAATTAAAAGCTGAGTTCATTAGGGAGAATCACTTATCTAGAAGAATCTCCATTGGACTTTCACAAGTGACGTAAAAGACGTGCGAGATCATCAGACAGTATCATGTGACAAAAAAGAAGAAGAAAAGAATGAAAGTTGTTTTCACAACTAGGCTACTGGCCTATTTGAACTTATTTTATGGATAGAGACTGATCAACAGCTATGAGAACATTGTCATTGCTAGATCACATCTTGATGATTTGACATCAGGGGCTATGATTGGCCTATGAATATGAATGCTATTTACCGTATGTATGTACAGTGTACATGTCAATTATTCATAGATTATGAATGCTGTTTACCGTATAAATGTACATTATTCACACATGCACACATGCATGACTAGGATATGATTTTGTCCCGACAGGTACATTTTCTGGAGCCCAGATATTGTTACACGTACAGGTTTTGATGTTGACATTATAGAGAGGCCTAAATGCGTTTTTGGTAAATAGGCATATTTTCTAATATCGGTTTTTGAGGATGAACGATTGTTATTGACGAATACGTTGCCTGTCAAAGTGGCATGAATGTGTTTAGTTTTGAATATTTACAAGTTTCACGATTTAAAGTATATTCTTTTAGAAGTTTCTGATAGTAAAATAGGGTCAGCTACATTTTTAGATTGGAGTGATACAAGAAATAGCACGCCATACATTTGGATATAACAAGTTGGTTTTGTTTTGTTTTTCTGAACTAGGCTTGTAGTACAGAAAGCATTGTATCCTTTCCAATTGCAACACTAAATGCACAGGTTTATTCTTCAAAAAGGAGAGGATGTAACAATTTGTGCTACATTGTTGACTTGTATGAATATTCATATGCATAAATTCATGAGTGATGGGGTCACATGATTTCTGACGCAATAAAGCCCAGTGTGCACGAATGACCCGTAATCGTGGCGGTCATCTGATTCTTGTGTGATCTTGAAACAGAATGGACACAAAACTGGCAAGAATCAGATTGAGGCTAGAAAAATAACGTATTTTAGGAAGATGTTGCAGATATAGTCATTCTAAATGCCAACAATCGGCTGTAGCAAAATTCCTAGGAGTAGGCCCACCAGTTGACACTGAATCTATAAAGAACATAGTGTTAGTGATGTTCGTTTCAAAGTTAGTACGATTATAAAAGCAGATATTGGGCCATGACAAGATACATGCGCGCGCGCACACACACACACACACACATATTGCATACGCGTATGTTTTATATCATATTAGTATTTATATGGCGAAACCTGTGTTTATCTCTCACATACTTACAGATTATAATGGTTTCGTGGGGAAACAAACATCAAAGGCCGAATCTCCTAGATGTTCAAAGGCCGCTTGACAAGCAACTCGGTGAACAGATCGATTCGATTACATACGGAGTCGTCCCACTTTGCTGTTATAATTCTGCATTGTGAAGAGGTATTTTTGTTTCCCGCACCAACCTCGCAATGTCTCATATACCGCAAGAAAACCCTGGCCGAAAAAGTGAAGGCCGGGCGATTCTGTGGATGATACTAAGATCAATCTCGACGGCGTTCACGAAGTGCATGTCGGGGATTCCAGGCTGCGAGGTGTGGATGGAACCTTTCGGACTCAGCCAGTTTGCCTTGACGCAATTGAAGAAGCTTGGGATCACAGACGGTCCCATGAGCTACGTTGGCCACGAGGAAGAGTTCAAGGTAGCAGCCGAGGAAGTAGAGGGCTATTTGCCCGGGACCACATTCTTTCCAGATAGACTACCGTAAGTTTACTAAGCTCTTTTGAGTCTTCTGATATGTTAACAAGGGATTTTCATTGATATGACACATGGTTACTTTCGGACTTAAAAATCAGTTTATTTTTATGTAGGACCTAATTATATGCCTCTGTAACTTTGTCACAAAATACAACAAATATCTCAAGGTTTGATGCCCATGATTTTGGTTCTGAATTGAATGTAATGCAGGTTATATACAGTCTTTAATCATAGGCTAATTCTATCGTAGTACTAGTAGTAGTGATGATCGTAACAATGATGACAATGTACTTCAGAAAACAAACATACTTTCGTCTCATTTACAAAGGGTAGCCTTTTCAGTGTCCTCCAGAGGGCCCCACTATTATTTTTGCGCAAGAATTTATAGGTAATTATTTTTACATCTGATCTGTCGAGAGCATTGTCATGGGTAAAAACAATCTCGTCCTCGGTGGTTATAGCACTCGGCAGAACTCAAACACGTATGAACGTCGTAAGCATTATCAACTTTACTATACAGTGCCGCCAATTAATGGGCTTTTAAAGGAGTAGGTATGATATGAGGTCACGTTTAAATCTAGCATCCGGGTTTAAGAAAAATCGACGATACTTACTATGCGACAGGGAAAAGACTAGGAATTCAAAATGAAATATGAACAAAAACATCATGGACAGTAATGATGATAATTAATCTGTAAAATCAACATTTGTAATTGCTTCATCCGTATCTTTCTAAATAATAAAGGTTTGCAACTATCAAGAAAGAGTTGGAGGAATCAACCAGTAAATATGTGTTCGTTAAGGATGAAAGCTATGCCATATCAACCGATCAGAGACGACAATTCATCCCCAAAGGATACCAACATGCCTTCCTTATCCGACATCCTCTACTCGTGTACAAGTCAATGAGAAAGGGGTGGTTCGTACAGCTCCTAGAAGCTGATAAGCTGAAGTTCAACGAAACCGATGAAAGTTCCTTCGACCTCCGCCCCTATGCCAAGGAGGATGGCGTCGATATTGTCTTCCAGAAGCATCACGAGCTCTGGACCTACATACGAGATCATATCAACCCGTCACCGTTGGTCATCGATTCGTCTGCTCTTCTCACCAACCCCGCACCGGTACTTCAAGAGTTCTGTGAAGCCGTGGGTTTCCCCTACTCAGAGTCGCTCCTACAATGGTCCGGATCGCCTGAAGTAGGCAAGTCGTGGAAGTGGCCATGTGAAAACGCATATAAGAATGAAGCCTTCTTGGGCGTTGCCATATACAGCACCCATTTCACTCCACCAGCAGCGGTTCCGCCCTGGGAGGAGGTAACAGACGATGTGCGGGAGCTCGCTGAGAAAGCGATGCCGTACTACGAGGACATGTTTCAACATCGACTTATTGGGTAGTCAATGAAAATGTATTTGCCATTTTTTTAAATAAATCAAATAAGCATGCCATGTTACCCCCCCCCCCCAAAAAAAAAAATGAAATGAAATGAAATGAGGTAATACTCAGTACATGGTCACACCCAAGCCACTATTTCATGCAACAGAGGATGATAATGTCATTACTGTAATGAATATGCGAAACATATGAATATACAAACGACATCAGATAAAATATACTTTAGGAATGACGACGTTGGACAGTTAGTTTCTTTTACCAAGACCGATGTGGAATATGCTCTGGGTCTATGCTGATAGACTGCTTATAAATATCCTATATACACTGCTTGTTACTCCAGCCCAACAAGTTAATCTTCCTTCAACGCAATGACCAAAATGATTGAAACTTTCGAGTGTCTAATCATCACCATGAATAATACCCTTGTGTTCAACGAACCGTCTGATCTCAAATTCAAGATTTTTTTTTTTTTAACTGGGGGACTGATTGGTAACTTTGATGAGTTTTTTTTCTACACATGTATAGTTTGCAACCCTACAGTAATGTACGTTGTATATGTGTTTTGTCTTAAAGTAAGTTGTCCTGTTTTGATTGATATAATGTCACGTTTCATCATTGCCCTTTCTATTGCCTTTCCAATTCTTAGAAAAATCTAACGTTTAACTTAGATTGACAAATGGAATTAATTAAGGAGAAAAAATGCATCGATCCACTTACAAATATTGGCCACATGACTGTATTTTATCGAGCATAATTCCAAACTGCAATACAGGAAAGCTCCATTTTTTTAATGGATTTAATCTCTTTAAAACTGAGCTTCAAAAGTAACTGAAAATTGAATTTCTCTTAAATCTTCAGTATTTTCAACAAATAAGGATAAACTTAATGTATTAAGAATACCTATACCCTGTATGCTTAAAACTAAATCTGGCTTGCTAAGTTCTCTTAAGTATACAATATACCACCATGAATACCAAAGAGTGAACTATGCAATAAAATTGTGTGGTAAAATATCCATTCCTGTACTATATTATGATGGCTCGTTCAAAAATCAGTTCAGTTCAGTTCAGTTTATTCCTTTTTAGCACAGCCTGTTTTTCACCTGGTGAGTGCCGACAAAACAAATAGGGCGTACATCAAAATTACAATATGATCATAATCTAGAGTACATCAGAACGCGTGCCCAAATTGAAAACACTGAACATTAATCATGCACATCAAACACTTTAAAACAACATGGACAGAGAATACGTGTATTTATTCGTACAGATATATTCTGTGGTTAGGCACAATCTTATTCATGTCATGACAAAGCCGTGAGCTGTGAGCATGCTGTGTGTTGTATGTGTGTGTGTGTGTGTGTGTGTGTGTGATGACTGATACGATTTGAGTATGCAAGCACTGTGACACAGCAAGAAAAGATAAAAAAGAAATGATGGGTTGAAAAACACCTTCCCTGTACTTCAAGTTCAAGTTCAAATTTATTTCCATTCGACATAAAATCATCAAACAATTCATACAATGAAAACACATAGATACAAATATATGAATATCAAAAGAAATATACACACATACACAAAACAACAACAAGAACAAGAGCCGATGCGTAAATTCATGTGAATGGGGGGTCAACAGAGAAGAGCAATAAGCCTTGTAAATCGCTGACCCCTAGAAAACATAAATAATGTGTAAAATATATCGGGAGTATAGAAACGAAACTAAGGAGGAAAAGAAAAGGACAGGACTGAAGAACAAATCAAAAGACATATATAAGTGCAATTAAAGTAATCATTCTGAATGAGAATATGAATTCAGGAGTAAAAATTTATAATTCCTTTTAAAACTATTCAAAGACGGTTTCATTTTCAAATCAAATGGTATTTCGGTCCATATTAATGGACCTTTATAAAAAACTGTATTCTTAGAAATATTTGTTCTCACATGACATAAATGATAATCATTAGCACGACGGGTGTTATAAGCATAAACATTACTATTCAATAAAAATTTGGAAGAAATACTAAAGGGCAATAAACCTTTTGAACACATATACATAAAAATTGCAAGATTATATCTATTAATATCATATACATTTAAAAGCTTCAAATGAAAAAATAAAGGTGAAGTGTGAGCATTAAAAGATACATTAGAAATTATTCGAATAGCTTTTTTCTGTAATACAAACAATTTTTTCATACAAAAATCATTTCCATTGGACCAGGCCACATTGCAATAATTGATATGGGAAATGAATAAAGTATGGTATAACATAATCAGAATATATCTAGGGAAATGCCTCAGATGATAAAAAATACCAATACCTTTGGCAATACGATTGCACACGACACCAATATGTTCATGCCATGAGAGCTTGTCATCTATATACACTCCTAAAAACTTTACACAAGACAAACGAGAAATTGTTTGACCATTAAAATACAAAACAGCATTCATATCAAATTTTCTCTTTCCAAATACCATAAACTGAGTTTTACTTACATTTATCACCAATTTATTATTAATCAACCAATTACTCAAACAAATCAATTCATGATTAAATAAATCCATTAAGTAACTAAAATTATTATGTGACATGAACACACTGGTGTCGTCTGCAAATAAGATAAACTGTAAAATTTTACTTGAACAAACAATATCATTAATATAAATCAGAAATAACAATGGACCGAGAATGGAACCTTGTGGCACTCCACAACGAATGCATTTATACGAAGACTTATGATTGTCACTTGTTACAAACTGAAATCGCTTAGACAAATAATCTTTAAATAATCTTAACAAAACTCCGCGAATACCATAATTTTCTAATTTATTCAACAAAATTGAATGATCAAGAGTGTCAAAAGCTTTGCTTAAATCAAGAAACAAACCAATAGTATACTGTTTCAAATCAATTGCTGTTGTAACTTTATGTATCAAATCAAGAAGAGCTGTAGAAGTGGAGTGTCCCGAACGGAATCCATACTGACTGTTTGATAAGAGATTGCATGAAATGAAAAAAGTGTATAGTCGTACCCTCTTAAAGAAATGTTAGACTTTAAAAAAAAATCGCTGCATGTGGATTGAACGTAGCATATCTTGAAAGCTCTTTCAAGCTTGAGAATAACATGCGTAATACACGTACCCTGTGACAATATGTTGATTACATAATTGAGAAAGAGAAAGTAGATGAAGTAACATTTATTCTTCTTGAAGATGGGATCCAAAGGTCATATTCACAAAATCTTTCCACCATCCTTTTTGACATGGCAATTGAATCAATCGTCTGTCACACATCTACAACAAATTGATGGTATCGAATTTATGCCATTTAAAAGGGCAACATTTAACTGTATAAGTTGTTAGGGTATAAATACTGCAGCCGCTATTCTTGTTCTATACGGTTAAAAAGGTAATAATTCAGCAGAAAACCTGTCTTCCCCTTCGCAAATCATAATACTATGAAAAAATAGAAAAGTTGAGTCTTTGGAAATTTGTGAAAAGTTTTTGCTGTTTCCCTTTAAAAAAAATGTTAAAAACATATAAAGTAAATATGACATACGAAATGTCGAATCTGTGAAAAACTTATGGAAAGATTTTGGAAGCATGCTAAACTCGGGGAGCAGGGAGAAGCACATGTATTATAGATGGGATTTTCCATTATGACCAACCAGGTGGCAGTGGACAGTTGATAAGACAACATAGAGTATAGTCTAGTCGCCAGCGGGAGATATTCTCTTATGCTCGTACTTCATCTGGGCATCGAGACAATAAACTACAATCTCAGCACATGTTGTGCACTTCTGGCTCTTCTAAAGTGTCATATTGTATGGTAGTTGAGCATGCAAGGTACGCCAGTGTGGTTGAGAATGATGCATTGCTGAAAACCATGCAGTTGCCACCGTGGCGAGTATAGAATAATTGTTGTAAATACCTCCTTCGACGACTGTGTGATTTCAGCCAAAGACAAATGATACACGGAAAGAAATGCTATACATTTAGATATACCGCTATTGAAATATAGAGACAACATGCTCTCATTCAAGGACTTTGTAGAGTCTAACATCTTCCGAAATAGGTGCCCAATACAAAAGTGATTGAAGTATGCTGTTGTAATTACGTGCAGAAAAGTTTGTAAAATGTGACGATATTAGATGTTTCTCGGAACATGCTATTTGACGCAGAATGAAAAGGTTAAGGTGTTTTATAAAGAATTAAAAATTTTTATTTGTGTGGAGATAGGGAAGACATCGACAGAAGCCCACAGAATCTCTCGATGGGCTCAAAGATCCTCATACACGACCAGCTATTAAAGTCCAGAAGTATCGTAATTGTGAAAATGACACCAAAAATACATAGAGAGTGGTTACCCCAATACAGAAAGAAAGGTACTGGATTAAGCATTATTGGGAGATCTCCAGCCGGACACAAACTTTTCTTGCCAGTAACAGAGAGAAAAAAAAAACAACAAATCAACAACGACACCAAAATACTCGCGGCATTTCTACTCCTAACAGGAGGGAAAAAATCAAATTGCAAAAGTATCTACCCATAACCTCTCAATAAGGTAGGCCTACAGATATATTTTGACTTTGCCAAATTCGTCTTCATCCTTTAAAAATTATTTGAATCATAGCAACACTGAATCAATATTTTTAAACAAAGGGCCTATCACAGTAAGTCTACCTGAAATTTCGACCACTGACATTAAAGATACATGCAGGAAGTGAATGACGACACGCATGTTCATGTATTGAAAAAAAAAATGATATGCTTTATTGTGGTATGCCTTCATAATATGTGCAGAATTCGATTAAAGGCATTATCGCCCGTTTGCAGATGATCCAAAATCCCAGCCTAGTGCTTCAAAATGGTTTTATAAATGCGAGTTTGGGATAGAAACATGCGATGTAAAAATGTTAATCAGTGTAATCAATGTTAAGTATTGTTTAATAGTTATACAAAATGTGAACAATAGTTTTAATGAAATAGTTTCTTGACTGAAATGTCTGCAGTTATGATTTTTTGAAAAAAAAATAGTGATATCTCCCTATTTGTTAGGCTTTATTGAAAAACTTTTAAATGTACGGTTGTTTTGTGATACAACTGACCTATTTTTTGTATTTTAACTTTCATATTATTTCTTTCGAAAAATCAAGGCTAAGATTTCTCAGCTATAATTTCATCACCTATTTTCCTTAATGAGCTGAGAATTCTTATTAAAAACATTATTTATCACTCTCCATGTTGCTATGATATTCTTACAACAATTATTCAAATTGCTCAATAAAATATTCTCTTTTTAAAGCCCAAAATATTTAACAAAATATTCTTACATTTTACATAAGACCATCTATTCAAATCTCTAGGATTCTTTTTATACTTGTACAATAATTCATTTTTCTTATTCACACTTTTCAACAAAACCTTATCTAACCATGGATGCCTATCTAGGAACTTTTTGTAGTCATTCTTTTTCTTCAAAATAACTGAGTATCATATTAAGTATCAAACAAATTAAAACAAATATTACAAGAATCATTCACTTCATCTTCATTGGAAACATTACTCCAATCCGTAGATGTTAATTCATCTTTAAACAAAACTGTATCTAAACTTTGAAAATTACGTAATTGAGAATAGACCAAAAATTAGGTAATTGAGAATTGACAAAAGAATCAAAATATTCTAAATAAATGGGGAACTGATAACTAATATCAGATATTGCAATACCAGTTTCACGAAGTGGTAAACAACGTGAAAAAAAATATCATCAGTATTAGAGTAAAGGAATGAATGATATGTCTAGTCTGCTTTGTAATGAATGGGAGAAATGAGGCGAAAATAATTGCTAAACTCGCCTTCGGAACAACACACGGCCACGCCTCAACTCTGCGCGTCAACTATGTGGCATCATGGGGCTATGTTGCATAAAAGTTACAATTATAGTAACTTTGCGGCCATCCAATGGTAACTTCCATGGAATTTTTTATTTTGATTGCCTGTTGAGTATTGTTGCTTTTATGCAACGGGCCCCAGGACACGACACCACACCATGCGACTGCCCCCCCCCCCCGCCCCACAATGGACGTGGCTATGTAATGTAAAAGAAAGGAGAACAAGGAAAGATAAAAGAAAGAAATAGAACAAAAGAAGAAAAGAAAGGAATACAAACGACCTCTGTCAATACAATCGGTTCACCTACAAGCGTGAATTGTGCCACAATTACTATATCAAGACTCAAGAGGCTTGAAGAATCAACATCACGCCACCACAATGCAAAAGTACATGGATGCATTATATATAGAATGATTCAGAAGTGCCGCCGTGCGGTATTACGTTGAAAAAAAAGGACGTTTATAGGGGGTATTGAAATACATAACCAGAGATTCTATGCATAGTAATTAAGCATTCATGGGCAAATTCCAAAGTCCAAATGATGTTGCAAAGACACGGCCACACCGCGCTGTCCACACGAGAACGCCCCAACTCTGCACATAAACTATGCGACATCAGGACATCTCCACGCACACCACACCACTCGACAGCCGCCCGCACCACAAGGGGCGTGGCTATTCAATGTAAAAAAAGAGAGGGGGATAAAAGCAGGTAAAATAAAAGAATAGAACAGAAAGAAGAAAGAAAGGAATCCAACGACCTCAGTCATTGCAATCGCTTCACCTTGAGACAGTAGTTACAAGCGTGAATTGGCCCACAGGCCCGACGAATCAGGACCACGCCCCATGTTTGAATATTATGATCAAAGGCCACTTTGCAAATGATTCGGTGAACAGACGCGATCACAGGCAGTCCCAGTAGGTGGTGCACCTCTACAGAGTGAAGACCAATTTCAGATCTTCGTTCCAAATCATACAGTACCTCGCAATGTCTCATGTACCGGATGACAACCCTGGCGGCGAAAGAGGAGGCCGTGCGTTTCTTTGGATGATACCAAGATCGATCTCGACGGCGTTCACGAAATGCATGTCGGGGATTCCAGGCTGCGAGGTTTGGATGGAACCGTTCGCCTTCTGTCAGTTTGCCTTGACGGAACTAGAGAAGCTTGGGATTAAAGACGAACAATTTAGCTATGCTGGCCACGAGAAGATGTTCCAGACAGCTGCTGAGGCTATGGAGAAATATTTTCCACAGTCAAACATCTTTCCAGACAGACTTCCGTAAGTTGACTATAGCGTCTTTGACTCTTCGTCCCCATGGAAAGGAGGAATTTTTATTTACGATAAATTGTTGACTTTGGGCCTAAAAATCAGGTTTATTTGCATCTCATCATACTATACATCTTTATAGTTGTTACAATTCACACTTTATGTACAAGTTGTATCTACATCTAAATTGCTATGATTGAACAATAATATAAATGGTGCGCTTCTTTTGTTTTTCGATAATTTCTAATTGTGGTAGATTATTATTCAAGTAATCACAGTAACAGCTGTAGTAATCGCAAAATTATTGAAGTGTAGTGGTAATAGCTGTAAAAATAGCAACAACAGTAATAACAAACCGATAATGACAAAAAATACACTGTGGTCTTATTCACAAAGGTTATAGCCTCTGTGACTGATGTCTTCAAGGAGACCCTGCAAATGTCAGTATTATACTTCAGCATTTCCACGTGTTAATTTTTACACCTGTGATGGTGGGCCGGGGTTTGGGGTTGAGGGGGACATCATGGGTACAAACATCTCGTCCAAGGACTTCAGTACTCGGCAAGACTCGAACACGACGTGAAGAATATCATCAATAAACAGTGAACCTGAAAATTGACAATATTTACTATACCACAGGAAATATGAATAATCCACTATTTTCGTAGAAAAGACTTGCTTGACAGTACTGTAATGATTTTGGGTAATATAATGATTTATGATTGCTTTATTTGTGTCTTCCTACATGATGAAGGTTTGCCACAATCAAGAAGAACTTGGAGGAATCAACCAGTAAATATGTTTTCGTCAAAGATGAAAGCATCGCTATGCCAACCGAACAGAGAAGACAATTCATCCCAAAAGGATACAAACACGCCTTCCTTATCCGGCATCCTCTGCTCGTGTACAAGTCTATGAGAAAGGGGTGGTTCGCACAGCTCCAAAAATCCGGTGGGCTAAAGTTCAACGAAACTGATGAAAGTTCCTTCGATTTCCGCCTCTATGCCAAGGAGCTGGCGCTCGATGCCGTCTTCCAGCAGCACCACGATCTCTGGACCTACATACGAGATCATGTCAATCCGTCACCGTTGGTCATTGATTCGTCTGCTCTTCTCACCAACCCCGCAACGGTAATTCGAGAGTTCTGTGAAGCCGTGGGTTTCCCCTACTCAGAATCGCTCCTACAATGGTCAGGATCGCCTGAGGTAGCCAAGTCGTGGAAATGGGCAGGTGATAACATCTATAAGAATGTAGCCTTCTTGGGCGTGTCCATAAACAGCACCCATTTCACTCCACCGGCAGCAGTCCCGGCCTGGGAGGAGGTAACAGAAGATGTGCGGGAGCTCGCTGAGAAAGCGATGCCTTACTACGAGGATATGCTTAAACAACGGCCTGTTGAGTAGTCAGTAAATTGTATTTACCATAGTAAATCAAGCAACACCCCTTTGCCATAACTGGTACTGAAGTAATATTATGTTAATATGGTGAGTGCATCATCTGAGAAAGTAATAAACAGTCAATGCACTTCTGGTATAGTCAGATAGTATTTCAATTGTAGGCCAGAATTTTATGTGCAGTATATATCTACCATGATGGAGATGGTCAGATTACATGATACTAATAAATCGAGAACCACATGAGGTGTAACTACAAATGCAGCTTTGGTTTGTAGAACGGCTCCTAAATTACTCTTTAAAAAAAAACAGCAACATCTCTGGAACAAGTTATGTGATCTTTGACTTTCTGTAGTACTGAGATGAATCATCCATATTGATAGATTACTGATTCTGCACAGGGCCATATATGTGTTATTTCATCGCAATTCAACCATTGTAGGTCACTGGCAATGACTGGCACATTGTGGCAGTTTGTCAAATTTCTCACCTCAGAGGACATTGCACTATCCACCATTATTACGATTATCTAATTGTTCAGAGTCTTGAATATACTACATGTAATATACTTGTTACCTACAATAATAATGTATACATTGTCCTTTATGAAAGCTATGTTTGGAGTGATAAAATATGTCTGTTTACCTAAATATAAAGTAAGCTGAACAATGCTGAAGTACAGTAATTACATATCCTTACAGTCATGTACTTTGATCTGTCAGCTCTCCCTCTATAATGCCTGCATTCCACGCAACCAGGGATGATGTGTCACAATGCATACACTTGCAATCCAGTTGACATTTATAGTATAAGAATGACAGTCACGGTCATATAGATTATATTTCTTGTTTGTAAACAAACTCAGGCCTACGTTTGAAGTCTATGGAGTGTAAAACCTTCAGAGATTGTTTATATACACTGTTTGTAACCCCATCCTAGTGCGTTCATACAATCTGTTAGATCACAGGTTGATCTACAGACATGAAAAAAATGATATGGCTTTAATTATGATCTACGATAATGTTGTTCCTGCTATATGCAATGACAAAATGGTTGACACTTTCGAGTGTGGTAAAACGTCAAGCTGCAGATCACCACTATCATAATACCCTCGTTTTCACCAAACCGTCTGATCTCAACTTCAAGATGTAATTTCTTTAATAATTGTACAAATCGTTAGCTTTGATGATTACACGCGTTTTGTTTTCTACACATCTTTAGTTTTTAAATTTACAGTAATGTACGTGAAATATGTGTTTTGTCCTTTATGCAGTTTATCCCGTTTTAATTGACATAACTTTATGTGTCGGCATTGCCATGTTTACTGTCTTTTAAATACGTTTAAAATCGAATGTTTAACTTGAATAGATAAATTTTATTGAACGAATAAAGAAGAAAGAAATAAAACATCCACTTACCAATCACGATCATTTCCTTTTATTGCAACAACACTATAACATCTGATTGCAGTACAGGGACGCTCCATCTCTTTTATGTCTTTGATGGATTTAAACTCTTGAAAACCTAGCCTCAAAAATTATTTTAAGAATTGAATTTCTGCATAAAATCTTTGTATTTTCATAACATAAGGATAAACTTGAGACATAACCTATAAGCCCTGCATGGCTTGTAAGTTTCTCAATAATATACAGTACCACCATGATACCTGCCTTAAAATTATAATGCAGCCATTAAGGGATGGTGCACTTAGGCCATGGGCTAGTGGGGGTCAACGTGCACCCCCTCTGCACCTAACATTCATTGTTGTTTCCATGTAGCCCTTGGTCTGGAGAGTCAGAAAAGTGATGTTAACAAAAAAAAAGTTGGGTCCCAAGACCCGCCCCGTGACGTTTTGTGACGTCACTTCCGGAACAACCTTTTCGCGAATACGGGGGAATAGCATTTGGGTATTATCCTAATAAAGTGGTCCCCATGCCTTTATTTTTCATTGATAACCAAAGATTTTGGTATTTCTAGATTTCTGAGAAAATGGGAAATACGATGCAAAGCAAAGTTTGGCAATATAGGCCCTCAGATTGTCGTCATCGACAACGAAATGGGCAAAGATGTCGACAAAATTCAACAAAATTTTACAAAATTTGGGCAATTTTTCAAGTTTCACCCTTTAAGTTTGTATATTTTTGTGAAGAATTTGTTAAATGACTTGAAATTTGGTCTGGATATTAAATGAATATCCCTTTTTACGAAAACAAAAGATTTTGGCCTAATTGTAATCCGATCTTCTTCTGTGGACATTCAAGTGCGCATGCGTGGTATCTGGAAATAAGCCTCCCAAATGCCTTTTTTGATGTCAGGTATCAAAAATGAGTTACAACGCGTCTCTTTATCATGTAAATCTACAAATTTAATCATATTTTGCAATCAGCTATCACCTGATTGAATAAAAGTTGCCTTAAAATAAGAAATCAAAGGTGACCATGGTTCTTTTTGATGATGACGTTAGTCACGACATCGAAGATGAAGACGACGTCAAAGACTATAGAAATACGACATAGCAGGGATTCGTTTACGAATCTCCATTTCAATTGATTGATTTTAGTGATAAATTTACAGTAAAGGAAATCAAGATAATGAATTTTCAATTCTACTGGCATTTTATTTCTTTGCAATAAACTCAAATCCTGCTTAAAGGGGAAATCCAGTCTAGAAATAAGTTTAATATCGGACTAACTTTTATTTGGACTGGATTTGCCCTAATAGATAAAGGAAGGCTTATAACTAGTTTCACAATTAAAACACTTATCTCAACTACGTTGCACTCACTGGCACAATTCTAAATACTGTACCAGGCATGGATAATATTTTGACATGATTTTTCCTCTATTTTCTTCAGAAATTGCATCTACATTGAACTTGTCACCGAAATGACACTATACATGATGCATAATAGAGACAATGGACTTTTAGGGACCTAAATTGTTTTAATGTCTGGTTTTTTTTTTACTTGGGAATGCTAACTTGTGGGCTCTTGGCGGTTCTGTGGCATAGTGGGTAAAACTTTCGACTCCCGATTGGAGGACCCGAGTTCGAGTCACGATTCAATCACGATGTACATTTCTCGATGGTAATAATCATATTAACATCATTATCTGATTTTTTCTTTTTTTATTCTTATTTTTCATTTTATTTCGAAAATTTGGGAATATGGACTTGCAGGTCATCGACAATGAAGTGGGCATACATGAGATTGACAAACTTAAAAGTCCACGCAGTTTTTTACAAGTTCTCACGCTAAAACATCTAAATATCCATTATTTGTGGTTAAATCATTAAATGAAATTAAACCCAGTCTGGATATTAGATAAATAACCATGTTTGATTTAAAAAAAACAACAACAAAAGATATAGGGCATTATCTTAAT
The DNA here is from genome assembly GCF_040938485.1 of Diadema antillarum. Lineage (NCBI taxonomy): Eukaryota > Metazoa > Echinodermata > Echinoidea > Diadematoida > Diadematidae > Diadema > Diadema antillarum. Next base: position 1,849,998 of record NW_027271292.1, on the reverse strand, counting down.
TCAGGCATCTTCTGTAGACATTTAACTTAAAGTCAACACTTTTGTTAGATCAGCCATGGTGCCTTATGGATGTCCAGAAGCTGACGCTGATTCACCGGGTGCACTTCACGAGTTCGACACCCACGAATCATACAACCCATGAGTCATAGAGCCAGCGAGTTATACAGCCGGTGAGTCCTAAAGCCCATGAGTTCGACGGGTGCTGTTCGTTATTCCGAAGGTTCGCTATTCCGAAGGTTCGTTATTCCGAAGGGTCGTTAATCCGAAACACGCAAAGTCCCTATACCTAGAGGTTCGTTAATCCGAAAATTAAAAAGGGTTCGTTAATCCGAAAATTTGTGGCGTTATTCCGAAGGTTCGTTATTCCGAAGACTGGTTAATCCGTAAATGAAATTCGGAACAACGAACCTTCGGAATAACGAATCTTAGGAATAAAGAGCTGTAACCGAGTTCGACACCTTTGAGTCCGACACTAGGCAAGCCGGGCTCACGAATTTGACACGTAATAAACAAGACCCACGAGAAAAACATATTTCCGGCCTTGCCATGTAATATCGAACTTGTGGATCGTTTTTAACTTTTTTCCTTTTTTTTCTTTTTTTTTAGGGGAAGGGGGTGGGGAGTTGTTGCTTAGAAAAGTGTCAAACTCGTGGATCTTGCTTGCCTAGTGTCAAACTTGCGGGCCTTGTTTGCATACTGTCGGACTCATGGTCCTTTTATATTTGCCTGCTGTCGAAGTCATGGGCTGCACGACTCGTTTGCTGTATAATTCGTGGGTGTCGAACTCGTGGGATGACAACTAATCACTTTGCCATCCTTTCAAAGTCTGAAATTCTTTTGAGCTCTGAATCGAATTCCAATGTCACCATCATTGTCATTTTCTGAGTGTATAGGTTTAATGAATTCATTTTTTGCTCCTGTCACTGCTTCTATGCCAGTATCGGGCTTTGATACATCAGCCATGATGATACATCAGCTGATGTGGCATCACCTCCCCTGCTATTTAGGTGAAGTCAACAGAGGTCGCGTAAGATCTTCATCCTTCGGGTATCCATGATCTTCATTTTGGTCCGTTGGTAGCTTCCATATTCTTAGTTTGATAATTGCTACGGAGGACGTGCTGTTCAGAGACGTCTCTGAGAAGCCAGATCAAAAGTTTTTGCCTTTGTGACATAAATCATTTTACCGCACTTAGACTGTATTGTCAAGAATCGCAGGGCATTCACCTATAAATTCTTCTGTTACCGTGCAAAGCACAGCAAAATATTTTCAGTTCATCCATCACCTCAGCTGTCCTATTTCATGATTCAGCCCTTGTATGTACATCATTTCTAGGACTCCACGCATTTACTGGTTACAATACCACTAGTGCCTTTTAGGTATAAAGGGGAAGGTAAAACAATGTCGAGGCTGATGAGTCATTTCATGCTGCATTTCCAAAGTTTGGTGAATCTTGAAATGTTATAGCTGAAATGATGATGATCTGGAACGATTTACCTGTGCATGCCTTGTATGGTAACAGAAGTATTAGGAAGGTGAATGCCCTCAAAACTCTTTACAGTCCAAGTGCGGTGAAATGGCCAATGTCACAAAGGCAAAAAAACTTTGATCTGGCTATGAAACCGCCCTGCTGAAAGGTGTTAGAGCAGCATGTCCTATGCAATTATCAAACAAGAATATGAAAGCTAGCAACAAACCCAAACGAAGAACATGGATGGACAAAGGATGAAGATCTAATGCGACCTCTGTGGACCTCAAGGGAGGTGCTGCCGCGTCAGCTTGTGGACATGAATCCTGAAAGTCACTGTGGCTGATGAATCAGAGCCGATACTGGTATGGCAACAGTAACATGAGTAACAATGGTTTAATTCAACATATACCGCACTCAGAAAATGACCATTAGGGACATTGGAATTTGATTTGGCTCAGAACTCATGCGCAAATGAATATCAGACACTGACAGGATGGGGAGATGATTCCGCATCAGCTTGGGGACATCTCTTTAGGCACCATGACTTATGAATCGGAGCCCGATACTGAGAGTGACAGTGAAAGTAGTGAAAATGAATTCATTCATCCAATAGAATCACAGAGTTACAATGATAGTGACATTGGAATTTAATTGTAACAGTGTTCATGGGCAAACGAGTGTCAGACTTTGAAAGGATAACTTAGAACTGGTAGATGACTCCATCAATTTCAAACATATCGGTATTAAGCCAGTGGTAATCATTTGAAGCATTTCGATGTTGGACTCTGAATAATTTCATCGGAAGTAAGTAATGCTGGAAAAATTCATAATGATTAGCAAATAACTTTTATGAAACATCATATAACCAATAATTCTACTGTGAACAATGTTACATTTAAAAAGTTTCTTTATACTTTCAGATGGAATGATAATTTTAAAAAGAGGTATCACAAATATAATCGTTTAGTTTTGACTAAGTATGAATGCTAATAATATTTTCAAAGCATAAGTTACGAAACCTGACTAAACAAAAGAATACTCTTGAAAAAAGGCCGTGGGAATTTGAGTATCTAACAGCAACCAACTTTTATCAAAGAATGAATGTATTATATGCCTCATATGATCTATGACTGAACTATCATTGTCTAATAACCATGTCAGATCATGTCCCATGAATTGGGGAATTGCTTATAATAAACATGCCTCTATAGTCACATTAGATGATTTGTCGCGGTAAATTATGATAGAATTATGTTTGTCATTATGATCATCAGAAACGGTGACAAGAGTACTGTATAGTTGCCTCTAAATTTCTCATTTTATGCCAAATTTCTCTTAGTTATTTTATTTTATATTTTCTTAAATACAAATAATAATACTTGAAGTTTCTGATCTTTGATGAAAAACTGATTGCTAGACAGCAGAAAAGAACTCACGGCGGCTTGTTTCACACACCTTGCATGCACACTAAACATCTTAAAAGACTTCAGGATTATTAAAAAAAACATATATTAAATTCTCTTTAAACGATTCGAGTTTGTTGAGAAGGCAAATTGCAGATGTAATCAAAATCTTCTTTTCCTTGTAGCTAATGGTGTTAATCTTTAAGGGTCGTCTTAAACTAATTGCTAAATTCAGTTGAATTTGGTATTTAGACGAAACTCCAATGTGAATTTTGTCATCGACGCCACTGTCTTTGCCGTCATCACTGAAGTCAATGTATTTCAGCAGGTGTTTGATGATTTAAAAAAAATGATTAAAGTTCCGATTTTACTTGAAATATACGAGTTAATATATCAATTTACTAGTCACCAAAAGGGACATTTTGTCGGTTCTTGTTTCGCACTCCTCCTGCCCTCTTGAACGTCCACAGAAGATGCGAGAATTAAAATAATGGCTCATCGGTTCCTTTTTAGTCAAAGATGGCTATTTATTTAAAGGACAAGTTCAACTTCACAGATATGTGACACGTGGATTGAGTGAATACAGCAATACTAGTAGAACACATCAGTGAGAGTTTGAGGAAAATCAGACAATTCGTTCAAAAGTTATGAATTTTTGAAGTTTCTGCTCGCTCACTGCTGGATGAGAAGACTAATACAGCTTGTGATGTCACAGTCATGTGTAGAACGATATAAAGAAAACAATATAAAGAAAATTCAACATATTTTCACTTTTCTTACAAAATAAAGAACACTTGACTTGTCTCTGTCACAAGGCAGGAAGAATAATATCCTTAATATAAGTCACTGTGCACGTTTTGCAAAAAAAAAAAATAAAAAAATAGATTTTGTAGAATTCTCTTAATTTTTTCCTTACATTGCATATATCGTTCTACGCATGTGACATCACACACTATAGTAGTCTTCTCATCCAGCGGTGACAGCACAGATACTTTAAAAATTCAAAACGTTTGAATGGATTGTCCGCTTTCTCTAAACTTTTACTGATGTGGAATTCTACTAATTGCCGCATTTATAAACTTCACCTACATGTACACGAAGCTGGACTTATCCTTTAACATCCAGACTATATTCCAATTGATATAGTGAATTAACCACAAAGTAATGAATATCTAAATTAGCATAAGAACTTGTGCTGAATTAGTTTGTCGACCTCACTAATGCCCATTTCGTTGTTGATGACCTGCGAGTCCCTATTGCCAAATTCTCGAAAGAAAATGGTAAAAAAATCAACACAGTTTACGTCATACTGCGTATTAATCAATGAATATCAGTTCAGTGAAATCAACGGAATAAACAAGCAATCAGATATTGACGTTAATAAAGTCATTACCAGCAAGGAAATGTACATATTTGACTGACCCAATTACAAACATGACTTATAATATTTTACGAAATTTTAAAAGAGACTAAAAGATATCTAAAATAATCTCTGCTATGTCGTAATTCTAGTCTTTGACTTCGTCTTCATCTTCAATGTCGTGACCAACGTCATGATAAAAAAGAACCATGGTCACCTTTGATTTCTCATTTTAAGGCAATTTTTATTCAATCAGGTGATTGCTGATTGCCAAACTTGATTAAAGTTGTGAATTTACATGATAAAAGATTCGTTGTAACTCATTTTTGATACTGGACATAAAAAAAGGCATTTCGGAGGCTGATTTCCAGACACCGCGCATGCGCACTTGTCTACAGAAGAAGATAGGATTACAATTAGGCCAAAATCTTTTGTTTTCGTAAAAAGGGATACTCATTCAATATCTAGACCAAATTTCAAGTCATTTAACACATTTTTCACAAAAATATACAAACTTAAAGGGTGAAACTTGAAAAATTGCCTAAATTTTGTAAAATTTTGTTGAATTGTGTCGACATCTTTGCCCATTTCGTTGTCGATGACGACAAACTGAGGGCTTATATTGCCCAACTTTGCTTTGCATCATATTTCCCATCTTCTGAGGAATCTAGAAATACCAAAATCTTTGGTTATAATTGAAAAATAAAGGCAAGGGGACCACTTTATTAGGATAATACCCAAATGCTATTCCCTCGTATTCGCGAAAAGGTCGTTCCGGAAGTGACGTCACAAAACGTCACGGGGCGGGTCTTGGGACCCAACTTTTTTTTTGTTAACATCACTTTTCTGACTCTCCAGACCAAGGGCTACATGGAAACAACAAGGAATGTTAGGTGCAGAGGGGGTGCACGTTGACCCCTACTAGCCCATGGCCTAACTCCTGCAGTTTGATGATTTGTTCAACAATGATCAGTTGAGTTCAGCTTATTCTATTCATGCGCGAATCCTTTTCCAGCCACACGCTGTTCCTCACCTTGTGAGTAGCCCTATACAAATACCGATAAAACAATTAGGGACTACATCAACACAACTACACTTAAAACATGATTATACATAGCATATAACATAACATAGCATGCTAGAATTACTAAAGCTGAACGCATTTGATTATATAATGTATTTTATGATATATATTATATATATATATATAATATAAAAACTCGTAAAGAAATTGTCAAGTATAATCTTATTTATGTTATGGCAAGAACTGTAAGCATAGTAAACATTTAGTATGCCTTGTCCGCCTTGGACTACTTAATATAACATATAAATATAACATATATATGCCGGCAACCAGGGACAGCCTGGTGGTGTCGCCGGAAAGCAGTACATGACAGGTTCGAGTCCCACTGGTTCTTTTTTCCGACATTTCTGTTAATTTACAGATCAGCAGTTGTGATCTTAACAAATTCAATTTGTAGAGGGAGACAAATTGAAGAAACTTACACCGAAACTTCAGGTAAGCATGTTGTGAATGTAGTGTGTGTGTGTGTGTGTGTGCGCGTGTGCGTGTCAGAGGCCTTCTCATTCTTCGGACCCTGAACCCTTTGACGAAGAAAGGCCCGTTACTGATTAAAAAAGAATGATCCTGTGTAAATACAAAATTTGCCTACTAGCGAGCGGACCACTTGAGGAAAGTCCCCTTTGGACTTCTACTTGCTCTTTGTATTACAACAACCGTGCACTGTCAATTGTCAACACATTCGGTTGGCAGTGCTATCAGAAATATGATAACATAGCACATTCAGTTGAAGTCTTTTTTTAATTGATAAAAGAGCGTAGAAATGATTCAGCATTACCTGAATTCGTCTATACAGAAATGCACAAGACGTAGAACTATACAAGAAACAATAGTTGCCCAGTGAATAACATCAGTGTTTGCCCATCTCTTCGTGTGTGTTTGGGTTTGTGGAGTTACCGATATGGTTTGTGTATGCAAGCGACCGTAACGTGGCAAGATACACGTAAGAAAGAAAAGAAATGGGTTAAAGGGATAGATAGTATTGGTGGAGATGAGAATTGAGCTTTTAACTTTTTGCGAGATACCAAGAAACCACTTATGAAATGGTAGAGAGGATACCATTCTAAAAGGAATTCAGAGTTCCTTTGATGAAAATCGGTTTTGGAATTGCTGAGACACCCGATCAAAGCGATCGAAATAAAAGGTGACCACCTTATATCAGATTTTTTTTTTTGAGATCTCGGCCATTTCAGAACCAATTTTCCTCAAATAAACACTGAATGCCACTTAAAATTACATGCTCTTTCACATTCATAGGAGGTTTCTCATTATCTCACCAAAAATGTTAGAAACCTGAAGTTCTGTCTCAACCAAAAGATTTATATCAATTTAAAACAAACATCCTCTTATGACATGGTCGTCCTCACAAAAACTACCTGTGGCATATGGATTGAACGTAACATATTGTATGTCTGAGGCTTGTTCGTTTGCAGGAGAATAAAATGCATATGAGGAAAGGATAAAAGTAATTCTTCTAGAAGATGGAATTAGCAAAAGGTCAAATTGGCAATATTTCGTCCAATCTCCATCAAAGCTTATGTTATTTTAGCAGGACTGGCGAAGAATGTTAAATATTGTATTCGAATACTTCAAGCGACGACTGTATGATTTGAGCCGAAGTATACGATACACGGAAAGAATTGTTGCATTTAGATATACCATTACTGAAGTACAGAGGCACCAAACTGTAATTCATGATATTCATAGAGTTTGATATCTTCATAATCTAAAAGTGATAGCAGTCGATTCTCTCGTCATACAACATTTAGGAAAAAATCTTCGTAGTATTTTGTTAATACAAAGCTGATTTAAGTTGATTTGAATGATTCAAACATTCAGGAACTGAACGTAGACAAAACTTGTGTTAGTTTTTTTTTTCTAACCGTACAGGGATAATGGGATTAGTACAGTTGGAAATTTGTCGCAGATTCGAAGGTTAAAGGGATGGTATAGTGTTGGTACAAATAGTTAATCATATTTTAGAGAGAAACTAATTATCGGAGGAATTTGAATTCGGAGGAACGTTTATTTGATTGAAAATCTCTTTTGAAATGATTGGGATATCCAGAAACAAAGATATACTTGTAAAAGGTGGGACCCACCTTTTATTAGGACCACTTTGTTTCACTTTGTTTTTCGATATCTCAGCCATTTCAAAATTTCAATTGAATAGTTTTAGAGTGATAATTCTAGGAATTGCATGCTCTTTAAATGTCATATAGGTGGTTTCTAATGACGTTATATCTCGTACAAATTAAAACCCGAATCTCCATCTCAACAAAAACTATATCATCCCTTTAAATGAAATTGAACAGGCACCTGATGGAAAATTCCTATATAATATGGAGATACACCTCCTAAATTCTACCGATTTCAATCGCGAGACTCACGCCCCAAATATACCTCTTTCTTCTCTCTCGCTCTCTCCATCTCTCTCTCTCTCTCTCTCTTTATTTTTTTTTTTGATAGTAGCCTAAGTCAAAATAAGTCCTGCTCTATCTAGGATGTAGGCCTACATGTAATCTGAATTGAAGACTTATCTTTTCCAGCAACTTTGTGAATGATGTGTTACTCATTTGTGGGAGCCGGGCGCCTTTGAATGTTTCTACAGATAAATGGCGCTATCCAAACGCTGTAACTTTCATCATCATCATAATCATCATCACTATCATCATCACGCATCAGCTTAAAATGCTAAAGCTCTTTAACAGTGGGGAAGGGGGTAGGACATATACCCCCGGAGGAATTGCCCCAGACCCTTTTCCTGAAAACTTATTATGCAATAAGTCGTTAATTAAAAAATGTAAAGACAGTGCGTGCTAAGAAACCTTCGGAATAAAGAATCTTATTTTATTTTTCGGATGAACGAACATTCTCAACAACGAACCTTATTATTTTATTTTCTGATGACCGAACCTTCTGAATAACGAAACATTTTTTCAATTTTGAATTAACCAACCTTTGGAATGAGAAACCTTCTTTGATGTCAGATAAATAGACCTCTGGAATGACGAACCTTAATTGTTTCCCTTTCTAATTAACGAACTTTAGCAATAACGGAACTTTGAAATAACGAACTGTGGCCACGTGTCCAATCACACAGTGCACATTAAAAACGTATAAAACGTTTTCAGATCAGAATTATGCTCAGTATAATACAAGAAATCCCACAAAGTCAGTAATGGGCAAATTCCCTCCTCATTCTTTGGTTTACAATCATAATCTACAATATTATGATTGCAATCCTTAGTTTCTTATGAAAATTTAGTATAATACGCAATCATTTATCAATTTCAGATCATGATATTCATAATCTAATATTTTGTTACAACAAAACTGATTCAAGTGCATTTGAATGATTCAAACATTCAGGAACTGACCGATGGGATTAATATGGTTGGATAACATTTGTCGCAGATTTGAAGGTTAAAGGGATGGTATAGTTTTGGTTGAGATTGTTATTCATATTTCAACTTTGTGCGTGATAATTAAAAGCCACTTAGATAAAACATAAGAGAGCATATATAATTCTCGGAGGAATTTACAGTTTATTTGATGAAAATCTCTTTTGAAATGGTTGAGATATCCAAAAACAAAGAGATACTTGTGAAAGGTGGGATCCACCTTTTATTACTACCACTTTGCTTTATGTGTTTTTGGATATCACAGACACTTAAAAACCGATTTTCATCGAATAATTTTTGACTGCTCTAAGAATTACATGCTCTTTGGTGTGTCATATAGGTGGCTTCTAACGATATTTCGTAAAAATTAAAACCTGAATCCCCCTCTCAACAAAAACTATAATACCCCTTTAACCGAAATTGAACAAGCACCTGAAGCAAAATTCCTATGGATGCACACCTCCTAAATTCCACCGATTTCAATCGCGAGACTCACGTCCCATACATATCTCTCTCTTCTCTCTCCTTCACTCTCTCTCTCTCTCTCTCTCTCTCTCTCTCAATCTCTCTCTTTATATACATGTATATATATTTTTTGATAGTAGACTAAGTCAAAAAAAAAGTCATATACTCTATGTAGTATGTATAGACCTACATGTAAATCTGAACTGAAGACTTATCTTTTCCAGCAACTTTTTGAATGATGTGTTATACACATTGTGGGAGCCGGGCGCCTTTGAATTTTTCTACTGATAGATGGCGCTATGCAAATGCTGTTTCATCATCATCATCATCATCATCATCACGTATCAGCTTAAAATGCTAAAGCTCTTTAACAGAGGGGAAAGGGGTAGGACATTTACCCCCTGATGAATTTTACCCCCTGAGGAATTACCCCAGACCCTTTCCCTGAAACTAATAGTAATCCTAGACCTAATCATATTGTATTATAACCCTAACCCTAATTAGTGATATAGCCATATCACTAGCAATTATTCAGCAGGGGATGGGCTGTAACTGTGGAGGGGGGGGGGGGGGGGTGGGAGTTGTCCTGGTAAGTGAGGGTGAAATCCCTTTCCAACAGCCGGTTACAGATCGTTATTCTGAAGATTCCTTATTCCAAAGGTGTGATAGTCCCAAAATGATAAACAAGCTTTAAAAAAATACTGAAATGATCGCTGTGTCTGAAATAGCCAAGAACATGGCCAGTCGTTAGCTAAACTTGCCGTACATGAAACAGTAACATTGTTATGGCGATCTTTAGCACTACATCATCCAAAAGGGTTTACTAAGCAAACACCATTATGCCCAAAGTGACGTAATTGAGGTGTTCAAAGGCCTCTCTGCAAACACTTCGGTGAAGAGACGCGATCACAAGACAGTCTCACTTGGATGGGGGCAACACTACAAAGTGAAAATCCGTTTCATAACTTCGTTCCCATATACCTTGCAATGTCTGATGTACCGAATAACAACCCTCGCGGACAAAGTGGAGGTCGGGCGATTCTGTGGATGATACCCAGATCGATCTCGACGGCATTCACGAAATGTATGTCGGGGATTCCAGACTGCGAGGTGTGGATGGAACCGTTCGGCTTCTGCCACTTTGCCTTGCAGGAACTAGAGAAGCTTGGGGTTACAGAGCAACCAATGAGCTATGATGGCCACGAGAAGGAGTTCAAGTTAGCTGCCGAGGCACTCGAGAAATACATGAAAGATACCATCTTCTTTCCAGACAGATTGCCGTAAGTTTGTCAAGCGATGATGAATATGATTCTCTTATTTCATTAGTTTGGGCAATGAGTTATACCTTCTTGGTTTGAGCTATAAAATCAATTCATTTGCGTGTCATATTTCATTGTGTAGGCCCAAGTGTTTCCAGGGTGGTCGCTGGTGGTGGAAGAGAGAAATTGTGGTTACCATGGTGATGCTCTCTTCCACCTGGTGTTACAGTCGTTATCAATACTATCGAGTGCCATTAAAGTCTCCCCCTTCCTCTCTCTCTCTCTCTCTCTCTCTCTCTCGACAAAGAGTAATGTGAGAAGATAACGCATGTACACGTATCAGAGTTGAACAAATTTAGATTAATTTGCATTAAGGACAGTTTCAGTATGTACAGCTAAAAGGAAATAAACAATTGAGTATATGAATATAAGAACGACCCAAGTCCATGGAAGACCATTTCGAGTAAACTAAAAAAAAAACTTCATATCTTTTTTATTTGTCCAATAATATTCTATTTAACTGTGATGGGAAGGCAACATTGTATATACATATTAGAACATACATTATTATGACAATTAACATTTACATTAATTGTGGAGAGGCCATTTTGTGTGGTGGACTTGGGTCGTTCTTTGATTCACCTACGTGATATTCTGCCATAGAGATGAGAGCAGGATGAGAGAGGGCGCTATCATATGAATGTAAGAATGACCCAAGTCCTTCATTCTTACATTAATATAAGATTTAACTCAATCATTTCAGGCACTTCCGTGGGTAATTAGGATTTATCATTTAAACACAAGATGAGTCCATGCATAAGCTACAATTTCCCATGTCAAACTGAATTTGGCCAAAAATTGGACTTGGGTCGTTCTTATTATTCAGGTCTTCAATTATTTCCTATAAACACGACACAGACAATGTTGTATTGTTACTAAGCAATACAAAGGGCATTGACATAGGGCCTATAAGTAACTGAGTTGTTGTTGACATTCATGTAACATTATCATCAGTCTTTTATTTGTATCTTTCTATGTGGTAAAGGTTTTCAACAATCAAGAAAAAATTGGAGGAATCAGCCAGTAAATATGTTTTCGTCAAAGATGAAAGCATAGCCATACCAAACGATCAGAGACGACAATTCATTCCGAAAGGATACCAACACGCCTTCATCATCCGACATCCTCTGCTCGTGTACAAGTCTATGAGGAAGGCGACCTTCGCTCAGTACCAAGAAGTTGGCATGCTGAAGTTCAACGAAACTGATGAAAGTTCCTTCGATTTCCGCCCCTATGCCAAGGAGGATGGCGTCGATACCGTCTTCCAGCAGCATCACGATCTCTGGACCTACATACGAGATCATGTCAACCCGTCACCGTTGGTCATCGATTCGTCTGCTCTTCTCACCAACCCCGCCCCGGTACTTCGACAGTTCTGCGATGCCGTGGGTTACCCCTACTCAGAGTCGCTTCTACAATGGTCCGGGTCGCCTGAGGTAGCCAAATCGTGGAAATGGGCAGGTGATAACATCTATAAGAATGAAAATTTCTTGGGTGCGGCCATGTACAGCACCCATTTCACTCCACCAACAGTGGTCCCGGCATGGGAGGAGGTACCAGACGATGTACGGGAGCTCGCTGAGAAAGCGATGCCGTACTACGAGGACATGCTTAAACATTCGCTTAATCAATAGCCGACGATAATAATGTCCGTTTAGTGTTGATTTCTGGATATAGGTGATCCACTGTCTCACGTCTCATTTGGCCAGTTGCTTTTTCGTTTGACTCCTTATCCCGTCTGTTGGTGACCCTCTTTCAATCAATGACACTCTGAAAACTCGATAAAAACATCTCCTTTTACCTCAGTGTACAACGATTTGTAGATAAAATAATAATTAATTGATATGATTTATATAGCGCCAAATCCACTCTGCAGAGTGCTCTAGGCGCGGAAGGAAGAGAAAGTGAAGGAGATAAAGGACATACAATTAATATCAAATACATGTAATGAATAATCAAATTGAGGCTTTAAACAAGTGAGTTTTTAGACTGCTTTTAAAGGAGTCTGATGAAGAACAAATTTTTACGGCTGAAGGTAAGTTATTCCATAAGGTGGGAGCAGCATGGCCAAAGGCACGTGTGCCCCATATTGTAGTGAATGTTGGAATTATCAGAGAACCGGAGGACTCATCAAAGATGAGTCCTCATGTTTTGCTTCGGTGACCTCTCTCGTTGTAGTTTACTAAAACAGGTAACCATGGGTCATGTATAAGACTACACTATGCTGTACGCAATTACGCATCGATTGATATTACTTGCATGTGATCATATTTATTGTACTACTAACACAGAGAGAGAGACGTGTTTCCATGTGAAGGCTGCATGTGTGCATACTTACACTGTAAAACCATTACGTAACTTGATCCTTGTTGACAGTCTAACTTTGTATTTGACTGTGCGAATGCACCACCTCTTTCCACCTCCCTGAAGCACCGACTGGACAAGAATGGAATGTTTGAGTAGGGAGGTGGGAAGAGTCCCACTTCCCTGGTTTGAGTCATGACAATTGTGTAAAGATATATACAATGTAATAGTAAGTGTTTCTGGAAAGAGAATCTATGCCATTAATTAACTCTACCATATTTTGTTAGAATATTTTTATTTTCTTTTATAACACACGCTGGGTATCTATAACGATGTACGTATGTATCAAGAGTGGCGTTCCTCATCAATTATTTTGTATTCCGTTTTTAATCATTATGGTTTAGGCATTTGTAGGATAATCATAGATTTCTGTTTGTAATCGTCGTATATGTAATACCATATACTGCATCTTCAATCATTTTGTAAACCAAATGTCCTGTCTTTTTCACCTATAATGACTAAGAGACTTAAATAAAATCGAAATATGATATCAAATCAAACTGAACTGAGGTGAAAGTGAACAATTAGCTCTAATTGACATTATTCATGCAAATTGGTGCGTAAAATATTTACAGATATACATTCATATTCATCCCATAGAAATGTTTGATTTGGTCTAGCTATTATATAGAACGTCTTGAAAAGAAAAACTAATGAAGTGTCATTTTATATTCATGCAAGTATACATTAAATTTTCATAATTAATTGCATGTAAAAATGGTATTCTTAAAAGGATTTTTATAATTTTTCAAGCACTGCATTTTGCAGCACAAAGTTTTTACCTATAGGTTGTATGCTCCCTGGTTTAAAAAAGCAAAACAAAACTGATTTATCTTAAGAGACAAATTGTCTCTACGCAAAAACAAAACAAAACAAAACAAACAAACAAACAAACAAACACACAGAAAACATACAACTTGCATATATATATATATATATATATATATATATATATATCATACACACACCTACACATAGATCATCAGGAACAAAAAAAAAAAAACCTGACAAAATTAAATGTCTTAATCGTTACATCCAAAAGAACCAATGTAATCATAAAAACATTCTAGCGACAAATAAAATTCTTACATACAACTGCTTAAATCTGTAGCAAGTTTGATTTCTAAACAAGTTTGAGGTATAAACAAAATATATTAAAAAAAAGAATATATCCTCAGTATCTAAAACATCCATGGCATGGAAATCATGTGTAAGAGATAATGCACCCAATGACATTATGATAAGGCAATACACTAATTATAATGCGATGTTAAGCTGTCACTGCTGTGATATCCATGCGGTTAAAGCTAAAATGCTTTTCCATTTTTTAATAACCAAAACATAGAAAACGTATAAACTCGAAAACGTAGGAGCCAATATATGAATTGTATATGATAAAGAGAAGTTTGCTGATCAGAAATGTAAACAATATGTGTATGCCTGTCTTGTGCATGTGTGTGTGTGTGTGTGTGTGTGTGTGTGTGTGTGCATGCTGGTACTTTTGTCTGTCTGTCTGTCTGTATATGCGTTATGGCTTATGACGTTTGTGTAGAAGCTATAATGACTTTGGACGGATCACAAAATTAATCACATGAACGATTGGTTGGAAGGTTTATCACAACGTAGAGATCTGGAAATAGCTAAGATTACAATGACTCTAAAAATAAACTGATGGCTGGTTTGAGAAACTTACAAACTACAAGCTATTCTAAGAACGTGGGGACCAAATTTATTAAACAGTATAACAATTATCGCTCCCAACCTGACAGCTATCAATTCGATGTCTTATATAGGCCCTATGCTTTTTTTCACTGGTAGAAAGTCAAAGAGAATTAATATCTACTACAGGCGACTCTAGGAATGCTTGCAACGAAAGTGATTTCACTCGTCGAAGAGTTTGCTTCCAAAAGACGCTAAATCCATTGAAAAATGATGGATCTTTTTGGAAGTAAGCTCTTTATACATTCACACAAAATGTTGACAGCATATAGGCCCTATTCGTAATCACCATTACTCGATACTCTGTATAGGATATACAGAGGCGAAGCATGCTCTCATATATAAGAATTAGATGTAACCAACCATTAACTTCGTGCGTGAAAAAATCAGAAGTGGCTGAAACATGTCCGTGTAAGAACTTCAAGAAAAGATTGCCAAATGTGACTGCACACTCTAAAGAATAAATTGGTAAACCAACATTTAGAATGTTAATTGTTACTTGTGACAACTTTAGCAGATTTAAATTAAACACTCATAATCTTAAATCTAACACTCAAAATTTGCCATCTTTCATTCATTTAGCTTAAAAGGGAAAGGGTAAATGAAACATTTTGAGTGTTGAATCTAGCTCTATACAAAAGATTCGAAGAGTGACAACATCATGATATGTTGGATTTACAATTTCAATTTTTAGAGTTACAGGCCCTTTGACCGTCTAGACACAGATTTGTTGTACAAAATGATCCATTAAGACGAGTTAAAGGGATGGTACAGTATTGGTGGAGATGAGAATTGGGCTTTAAACTTTTTGCGAGATACCAAGAAAACACTTATGATATAGTACAGAGCATACCATTTTAAGAGGAATTCAAAGTTTATTTGATGAAAATCGGGTTTGGAATGACTGATACATCCAAAAATAAAGTAAAACAAAGCGATCGTAATAAAGTGTGGGTCCCACACTTTATGAGAATCGCTCTTTTTTGGATATCTCAGCCATTTCAAAACCAATTTTCATCAAATAAACGTTGAATTCCTCATAGAATTCATGCTCTTTCATATTTCATAAGAGGTTTCTCATTATCTCACCAAAAAATGTTAGAAACCTGAAATTAGGTCTCAACCAAAACTATACGATCCCTTTAAATGACTCCACAGTAAGTACAATCAGGATGGCGCTGAGAGTGATATAGATCCGTTCATGCAACCTTTCTCGAGAACGTTTATACAAACACCTGTATATGCATTACAACTGCGACGAAGACATTGACACTCAATATGAAATATAGGATTTAATGAATCAAGAATCTCTATCAATAAATTGCAGACAACAGCGTGTAAATTACAAACGGAAGGTGTGTAGTATAAATTCTTAAAAAAACAACAACAGATAACTCTTAAAGGGGATGGCTAGTAACTGATCAGTGGGAATCAGTTGGAATGCCAGGGGATGATTGTTCCAATTTTTGTGGGATTCATTTAAGAGTACATTGTATATCTATTGTTGTGTGAAAATTATTTGCTTCAGAATGCTCTCATATTCAAGTAATGTGCAGTTTAATGTTTCCAGGTTAGCATGCCTGTACAGTGACGGGTCGATCGTTAACGATTAGCTGCACAGTACTTAAATTTGAGACCGTTCTGAAGCATATAATTTTCACGCAACAATAGATATATAATGTACTCTTAAATGAATCCCACAAGAATTGGAAAAATCATCCCCCAGCATTTCCACTGATTCCCATTGATCAGTTACTAGCCATCCCCTTTGATCCTTTCTCTATATTACCGCAATCGAGCTCATTCCTTGATTGAACTGGAGCTGTGTAACACTGTCATTTACGATGGCAACCGACGTCACGAGCGAGGCCGACACCCACGAGTCATACAGCCCATGAGTTCGACACGAAGTGGGCTGTGCTTTGTGGGCTGTATGAGTATGACCCATGGGTGTCGGTCTTGTGAGATGACCCCCAGAGAAGAGTATCATTATAATGACAATGATGATGATGATGATGATTCATAGCATTTGTATATTAGGCGCCATATGCAAGAGAGTTTATAACTGAATGCCTGGGGAAAAATGAGAGTCTTGAGTGAATGAAGCTATATATCAAAGTACATGTAGTACTGAATATTCGCTCTATCTCATATCATACAGCTTTGAAATATTCTGCGGACATGAGTCACGGTCAAAGTTTGATGATGATGATGATGATGATGATGATGATGATGATGATGATGAGTTGATAATGATGATGATGATGACGATGATGATTTTTTTTGTTTTTGTTTTAAAGAATATTTTATTCTTCATCAATGGAAACATAATATACAAATGAATTGATACAGAAATCTCCGGACCAATTTTATAGTCCTTTTCATCAATGGATGCAAAACTGATATCAAAACTTAACATTGATTTAACATGTTTTGATACACTTTGGTACATTTTTTTTTCACAATCAATATACACAATCCATATATAAACATCTCTTCTTTTCTAGTTTTACATTATTAATTCCTCAATCTCTTAACAACTTTTTTCTTTCATTACATAATAAATTCTATTAACTGAATCACTTGCCCCAAAAATAATTTCTTTTCAGCTTTCATACAATCCAACCTAAAATATCAATATCCATTGATTGAAGTTTTTTGTTAAAAAACAAAACAAAACAACCCCCCTCGCCACCCCCCCACTACTCAATACCCCCGTCCATTCTCCCTCTTACTACCCCACCCCATCCCCCCTTCCCCTTCCAAAACCCCCATCACAACAAAACCTCAAAAGCAACTGAAACCTGTGTGTCCTGACTTACATTATAACATTTAATACGAGTGCGTGGAAAAGGCATTTCCTGGTGGATGTACGGCAGACCATACTCTGTTAAATAAACGCAAAGCAAATTCTCAATTCTTTTTCCAGTTTTCCCACTTTTGTAAATGTATTGACAACGTATTACGTATAACTGCTAATTTTTCTTCTTCTAACCTATCCTGCTCTATAGACCTTTTAATGAAAAATTCCGTTGGGGGTGTCTTATTTTTCCTTCCTAAAAAAAGCAATTTCTTCACCAAAATTAAAACATGGTTAACTAACTGAGCTTTTCCTTTATCTGGTAGCTCTATACCAAAAAAGATCTCTTCCCAACTCAACTGTTGCAAATCAACATATTCAAAGAAAGTACTACATTTTCCCCAAACTTTCCTAGCAAAATCACATGTATAAAATATATGTTTATACGTCTCTTCCTCTTTATGACAAAAAGAACATAAATTATCATTTACGAACTTAAACTGAAATAATTGATAATTTGTGTACACTATTCCATGCAATAATCTATATTGAAAATCCCTCAGAGCAGAACTCAAAGTGCTACTTCTTATCCTACTAAATATACATTTTATATCTCTATTAGAAAAATCACAAAAATATAAATTTCTCATTTTTTCTATCACCGAAGAATGATCACTTACTTTCTTCACTAATTCAACATAAATGTCTTTAGAGGTAATCTTTTCCAGAGGAATTTCCTTCCCATTTCTTATAAAAGTCATTTCATCTACATTTGTATTCTTCTCTACCTCTGTGTTCTCTGTATTCCTTTTCCAACCAACTGGAAGCGCTTCATATATCTTTTGAATACTCAAAATATTCAAATAATTAAATCCTTTATTATAAAAATATTCAACCGAAAATAATTTACCATTCCTATGAATGATGATGATGATGATGATGATGATCGATGACGCAAGATCTAGGGCCTAATCTAAATCGATCTGGTAACGGATAACTATGGTAAGACAGAGACCGCGAAACCAAGGACGAGGAGCTAGGCTACAGTCCCAGCCGCCTTCATTAACGCTCTTCGTTCAGAAAAGCGAGAGAGGGGGAGAGAAATGCAAAACCTATGACTCTGTTCATCCCAGAGATTCTACCAAAGCGGGGCTCCAAGGGCAAGCAACTGATTACCCCGGTGACCCAACCACACGCACCTATATCATACCCACCCTTGACTATCCCCTTGTAGTATCCCCCCCCCCCCCCCATAAAAATAAAAACAAACAAACAAATAAAAAACAAAAACAAATTCAAAAACCTCCACCTCCTGTTAAAGGACCACGGACTGGCATAAACGAACACAAAACTGTTGCTCTCATCAGGGACGTGGACCTCCCTGCTCTCATTCATGATCCAGCCAGTCTGTCAGTTTTTGTATCCATCGACAAATCAATGAAATGTTATCTAATTATGGAAATTGATTTCACACTACTCATCCTGGCCCAAACCATGCATCATAGCCATGCATACAAAAAGTAACATATATATGTATCATATGGGTATTACAAAGCAATTTAGTCATTTCACCATCTTATTTTCCTAACTGGTTTCCTTGATATGGATCGTGGAAATGTCACTGCTTTGATTTTACTTAATTTGTCCTCCGCCTTCGATACTGTTAATCATGCAATTTTGTTAAACACCCTCCAATCTCTTGGTGTAAAAGGTCAGGCATACGAATGGTTTAAATCTTACCTTTCATGCCATTCACAGGCAGTGTGTGTCAACAGCTGTAAATCAAATGCTATGGCTCTCAAATGCGGTGTTCCACAGGGCTCTGTGGGCGGGCCCACCTTGTTTTCCATCTATCTTATTAGCCTGGGACACATATTGCGCCAGCACAAAATTAATTATCACATATATGCTGATGACATTCAATTGTATTTGTCTTTCAAACCTAACCAGGCCGATGCCTTACATGCTTTGAGTCAGCTTGAGAATGCAATGAACGATGTTTATTCATGGCTGAACTCACATTCTTTGAAATTGAATACGGATAAATCTGAGTTTTTAATGTTTGGTTCGAAGACACAATTAGGTAAACTTGACATTAATTTTATCTCCTTTTCCGGCATGTCAATTAGTGTGTCCCAAACCTGTCGCAACCTGGGTGTAATGCTAGATTGTAATATGACTATGTCTTATGACTATGTCTCATCAAGTTTCTAGCATTTGTAGATCTGTAAGATACCAACTTCGTAATATCGGCTTCATTAGAAAATATTTGAACCGCTCTTCTACCGAAAAATTAGTCCATGCCTTGATATCCTCTAGGCTCGATTTTGGAAACTCTGTCTTATTTAACTTACCACAAACTCAGCTCTCCATGCTACAGAGACTTCAAAATGCGGCAGCACGCATCATCACACTATCCAAGAAGCACACTCACATCACCCCTATTTTGAGATCACTTCATTGGTTACCAGTCAAAGATCGCATTATTTTTAAGATTTTACTTTTGACTTTTCATTGCATTCAGGGCGCTGCTCCTCAGTATAACATTGACTTACTCCATAATTACATCCCTGCTAGATCTTTACGCTCATCCAACTCCGGTTCTCTGATAATTCCAAGATTCACTACAATATGGGGCACACGTGCCTTTGGCCATGCTGCTCCCACCTTATGGAATAACTTACCTTCAGCCGTAAAAAATTGTTCTTCATCAGACTCCTTTAAAAGCAGTCTAAAAACTCACTTGTTTAAAGCCTCAATTTGATTACTCATTACATGTACTTGATATTTGTATGTCCTTTATCTCCTTCACTTTCTCTTCCTTCCGCGCCTAGAGCACTCTGCAGAGTGGATTTGGCGCTATATAAATCATATCAATTATTAATTATTCATATAATAATCAAATTGTGACATGAAAACTTATAGACTTCCAACAGCGATCTGGAAGTAATCAAAACGTCAAAACTTATAACTTTAAACGTATTCTCAGATCAGGGAGGTGGCTGCCCCTGACTTTTCACTAAAAGATTTGTTTTTTACCATATTGATTCAGGGAGGTGATTGAATTCTGCATACTGAATTCGTGCATATTCTGACGTCATAATATCATGTTTATTCATGCTTCGCACCGGGCCAGGGTTGCACGTGTGTTTCATGCATACACCGTGTACGGCCGCTAGCTCTCTGATCCGCTGCATGCACGTACTGCATGCTTGCCATTATATCACCAGCGCAGGGGATCCCCGTTCGTGGTTGTAGTTGACTTACGATAAAAAGTCATATTCAATTCCACAATGGATACAGGAAAGAAACCCAAGGTCTATGTAACAAGGAGAATTCCTCAAGAAGGACTTGACCTACTGTCCAAAGAGTAAGTAACAATCATACAATATATTTTACAATATGAAGGTCCGAAATCTCCATCACGCAGCCCGTTTCTCCTGTCATATCTGCCCGTAACCGCAGCAGCGACCCTGTCGCTGGTGCGGTTAGTGGCACTAGTGACCCCAACATGCTGTTACTAGGTCTAGTTACAGAACCCGCGCCGGGATTAGTGGCCTCCCTGAATAATAACATCGGTGAATCTAACGTTAGACACTTTATGGGCCTATAACGTGAGAGTAATTCTAGCCCCATTTGAAAATCCATGCACCGGCCTGACATTGATGTAGCTGTGCACTGTAGAATAACTAAACAGCCTAACTGCGACCAGTGTGACGTGATTATAAAGAAGCACGCCGGGTTATTATACGCAGCCCTGACTCCTGTCACTGTACACAAGTGTCGCTTTGCATGGCATCTGTTAGCCAGTGCTACTTCTAAGTTCTAGGCTAGCCTTCATCAACAGTAGGCACTACATTTCATGCACCTTGTTTAACACGTGTTAATTAACACTTAACAGCTGCCTCTCCCATCCCAGTAGTATAGCTTCCTGTGAAAAGCTGCTCAGGATTACTTCTTCAACTTCAAAGTTTCTCATTCTGGTCAGAAAATGTTCAAACTGACTGGGTGACAAATCACCTATATATGTGTTGGCACATACGCCGATTACCAGAGTACGCGGCAGTATGGCCATGCACATACTACAGTGTATGCGCGGCGACGGACGGGGCTACGCACCAGTAAACATTATGTACCGCGGCACCGGTATTGGCTTGTTTATATTCCCGGTGGCAGATATATTATCGCCGACCGTGTATGTTATATACTTCCGGTGGCAGATATATTATCGCCGACCGTATATAACATATATTCCTGGTGGCAGATATATTATCGCCAACCTTATACATTATATACTTCCGGTGGCAGATATAATCGCCATCCATACAACCAAACCGCGCGCTGAGCACGGAGTTCAACCTGTCTTACTACACCTCCATATATACACATGCCATTCTAACTCCTGAGGCCAGTAAATGCACACCTAAGATTGGTAGGCACAGCAGTATTGGTATATTCACAAACCCTTAATGTCCATCGTATTTAGTACTTTTTTTCTCGCTCTAATTTAGCAGGTTTGCAAAAAATTGGGGGCAAACTCATTTTATTGGCCTGAGTCAGTCAGGGCTAGAGGGCAGGGCCTGCTGCCTGAAGTGTTTAGTTCTGAGGAAAGTCTGGGTGTATGTCGATGTACTTTATGATATACAGTAAACCTCGCATGAGTCGAAGCTCTCGGGACTGACAAAAATGCGTCGACTTAAGTGAAATTCGACTCTCGCGAGAGTCGATTTTTTTTTTCGACTCAGTTATGTACATGTATTATAGTACATTTGCATGCATGTGTGTGTGTGTGTGTGTGTGTGTGTGCGTGTGTGTGTTTGCATTCAAATTTGTATGTTCTTGAAGATAATGTTCTTATTTTTTTCTAAATTGAACATGGAATTTGTATCAATACTAGTAGTTAAACGTAGTTTTGAGAATGTCTGCGCTAATGTGGCAATGTGCATGTGCTATGTCTATGGTGCAACATAGGTAGCCATCTCTGTCAACCTACCCTGAGACAAACACTCTCCCAGGCCCATCCCACCTCCATTGAACAAAACTATACAGCCAGCTGGGCACGCACAAACAAGCTCCGCCCACTTGGCCTGTCACTAAAATATTAAAGCAGCGATTGGTTGACCAAGGAGTTCTGGCTTGACATGGATAAAGTATGGATGTGCTGTGTGTATGGATAAAGTACTAGTAGTGTATATGGATCGATGTGCTGTGTGTATACATGTATACATGTGTATGTATTCGACATGCGTGCAGAGCGGTACGGTGAGTGTGCATGCTTACCTGCAGCAGGCCAGGGACGGGGTTCTGCGACATGCCGATTTTTTTTGTTCTCCTCTAAATGTAATGAGAATGCCAGACAAATCTTCTTCGGCTCAAGTGATGTAAACTACGTGTATTTTGTACAAAAGGGACTGAATGTTTTACTTCGACACAGCCGAAATTCGACTCTCGTACTTCGGCTTATCCAAATATTTCTTAGAGAAAATGCATAGGGAAAAATCGGGACTTTTTATTTTGCTTCGAGTTAAGTGATTTTCGACTCACTCGACGTCGACTTATCCGAGGTTTACTGTACTTACAATGGTACTTGTGTATGAGCCCTATTGATGTAAATACACTCTTGAGTTCTGGGATGTACAATGTAGTACCGGTTCAAAAGTATGTACATGTACAAAAAAACACGTACAAATGGTGTATCTACCTCTTGTAGTAATGCGTGTCCTAAGCTGTTTCTAGTTTCACAAGCTCCTAATAAAAATACAGCATACCAGCATATTTTATCTGTGTTTTCGTCAAGCCCATTTCTGTACATGAGTATAAATACGTACATGTATGAAAGGTCATTAATTCTGGATCATCATTTATGCTACACGTGCTTGGTACATTATGCATGATTAATAGGCTTGTTCACTTGTTGCAATTGTAATGCAAGTAGCTTCAGGCAAAAAGAAAACTAACTTGCTTGATTAGTGACAATGCAAGCAGTGCTCATGAATGTATTCTCCTAGTCTCAAGAGGTTAATTTATTTTACAGTAAATAAATGCATATAACTTGCATTTTTTTTTCCCTTTCTGTTTGACAAGGGCTGGTAACCACTGTGCAGGATTGCTTTTTTTTTTCAGTTCTTGTTGTTCCACTTTTCCTTGAGCGGAGTGTCTTAGTTTACTATTCTTGAATAGATTGTCAAACTTTATGATTGTATTTACACGAGCCAACAGCAAATGAAATACTTTAAGACCAGACACATTCCTGGCATTAAACTTTCATGAATTGGAGCCAACAGCCTTCTTCGGGGCATTAAAATATCCTGAATTGCCACTGGAATTCAAAACAATATGTACAGACGAAAAAACTTTCCCATGCATTTTTACTTTCATGAATCCTGGCTCCTTGCGAATTTTGAAAAAAATTCATGTTCACCAAAAGAAAAGAAAAAGAAAGAAATTCTGTTTTTACAGTAGGGAATGGTAACTTGTGGCTAAATGCATGGTTGCATGGATGAGTTAATACACAACTATAATAATCAAACGTCTCATCTTGTATTGTCCATCTTGCAGCTGTGAGGTGTCCATGTGGGACTCGGATGATGCAGTACCCAAGGAAGAGCTTTTGAAGGGGGTCGTCGGGGCCAGCGGTCTCTTTTGCCTCCTCTCCGATCGTATTGATGTGGGCGTGTTGGATGCGGCTGGACCACAGCTGAAAGTGATCAGTACTCTGTCGGTTGGCTTTGACCACATCAATGTCAATGAATGCAAGAAGAGGTGAGATGTAGAACACTTCAGACAAATATTACAGCTCATACCATATGGTAATACTGTCATTTTGACCTCTTTCTTTAATACTAATGGACACCTACTGTTGCTGAGTGGATTGTTGATTGTGAAGTACCTTCTGCCAGTTACATTATGATGTCATGTTTTGGAGAGAAATAGCAAAAATATTGTACCATGATATTTGTATAAGTTGCACATATGTTTCGATCATAAGAGAGATTTGATGTGCATTATACATATTTTAATCGTGAACTGGTATTTCCTGACTCATGTCCGGAAGTGCATCTTCTTGGAAGATAGATTGCCTTGTTTCATGTGGCAACCTGGATGTGCCTTTTTGACTGCATGAAGTTTCTGTATTGTGAATGATATATATGTGTTGTTTCATGATGCTTAAGAAATAGCATTTGCACAAATCATATCTTTGGACATCCAACATTATGACATGGTATTCAAAAAAATGCATTTTATAAATATTGATGTGCTGAAAAATTGACAAACAACATTTTTTTTTCAATATTCTAAGTGAAAATTGGCACTGCTAATATGTGACAGAAAGATCATGTTGTTTTACATTCAAAGCACTTCATCCATTGTCTTCTTGTGTTTACTCCGTGTTGCAGAGGTATACGCATTGGCTACACTCCAGATGTCTTAACAGATGCTACAGCAGAGCTGACTGTTGGGCTCCTTTTAACTACATCAAGAAGACTTGCAGAAGGGGTGGCTAATGTCAAAAAGTAGGTTGATATTTCTTCTAGGCGCACTGTTTACAACTTATCAATATCTGAACTGTGTGGGAATTATAGAATGCAGAAACTGTTAAAGATTTCATTCTTAATGTATATATTATATACATATTTGTTCATTTGTATCAAGATCAGCAACCAAAGACTATGGTATAATAATTGTACTCTGCAACCATGTTCTCTCATCTATTTGAGTATCAACCCAACCTCACCTCACACATTTCTCAGATTTGGTGCTTCTCAGTGTAAGACAAGTATCACCACAAGTTTGCACCCTTTCCTTGTTCATGGGTGGGTTCAGTTGCAGTCGATTCAGTATTTTTTAAACAAAAAAAAAAGGATTACATGTTCATCATAGATGGAGAATATCCCGTGATTTGAAATCACACAAGCTAATCATTTGTACCAATGCTTGTCGGTGTTCTTCTTGTTTTCCTTGAACCCAGTGGAGGTTGGGGTACTTGGAAACCGATGTGGCTGACTGGTCCTGGCTTGTTGAACAGCACTGTTGGCATAGTGGGGCTGGGACGGATCGGAATGGGTGTGGCACAGCGGCTCAAGCCCTTCGGGGTGAAACGGTTTCTCTACAGTGGAAACAGGGAGAAGCCGGAAGCAGCAAGTCTACCAGCAGAGTTTGGTAAACTACTTTCCATTTCTTTCTTTTGTCTTGATTTATTTCTTTGTATATTTATTTTTTTTTAACTTTTTTTTTTTGGCGGTTAGGATAGTATTACTGAAGTTTGAATTTTGATTTAGATTTGATTTGATTTATTTCTGCATTCAATCAAATACAAATTGAATCCAAATTTCAAAAGCACAAGTGCAGTGAAATAAAACGATAACAGTACACAAATAGGTACATGTGAGCAAATGCATTGAGCAGTATACATACACAGAAACATAAAATATACAGTATTTGTTTTCAGTAAATAACAGAGATAATTGAATGCAGGAGTTTGTGAACCAAGTCAATGTGATCACGGATGGAGCAAGATTAGTTTTTGAAGTTTACATTCTTGTTATTGATATCATTATTATTTACCTTCACTACATATTCAAAAAGCTGTATTACTTGGGTGATCCCTTGTATTTATTCCCAAGTTCATTCTCATTGTGATTGAAATTGCAGTAAAATATTTTGCTTTTCTTTTTTTTTTAACTACTTAGCTTATAGCAGTTTAAACATTGCTCTTACAATTGAATCTTCCATTGTGAAACAAAAATGAGAAAGTGTCAAGCTTCGTCATATTTTATTCTGCCTGCAACTTTTTTTTTTCCCCCAAAGGAAGCAATCAATCACAACTATGTTTTGATTTAGTGATCCAGGCTCATTACAGTGTGGTTTGTGTGTACCAGAATTCAGATCAAGTTATTACAACCTCAGTAGTTTTAGTGTCTACTTGTATTGCTAGCTAGGGTTTCTATCTCAGTAAGCTATCACAACATAACGTAAATATGTTTTAGTGTTTGTGTTTCATTTATTCATTATTGTTATCATTTATACTTTTTGATGCAGTTCCGTTTGAGACCCTTATCAGGGAGTCTGGCTTTGTGGTGGTATGTTGTGCCCTGACACCAAGCACTAAGGGTCTTTTCAACAAGCAGGTGTTTGAAAAGATGAGCTCTAATGCCATCTTCATCAACATAAGCAGGTTAGTATATGGTTTTATTCAGCTGAGAATAACTGACATTTTTGTGAGCAAAATTAAGGAATATGCATCCAGTGCTCTGACTTCCTGTATACTGACCCTGGTATATTCTTTTTAACTGTAAGAACAAATAATTTTCTCTCTCTTCCTCTCTCTCTCTCTCTCTCTTCCAAAGAAGTTTTACGAAATTTGCCTGGTTATCATTGATGAATAGACCTCTTGCATTAAAAATAGAAACCACTTTGTGGAGAACATCAAAGTCTGTTTTTAATATGAGCTTGTTGGTTTGTCTTTTTGCAATCCTGCCTCCGCTGGTAGAGGAGCAGTGGTGAATCAAGATGACCTATATGATGCCTTGACCACGGGTCAAATCCGAGCAGCTGGTCTGGACGTGACGACGCCTGAACCTCTCCCAACAGATAGCCCTCTGCTGAAGCTTAGTAACTGTGGTAAGCATGTTACAACTATGTGTTACATGCGACTAGTAGATCGAGCATAAATCAGTTCAGAAGTTATCAAATGACAGACATAGAGCAGGTTAGAATATTATTCAGAGTTAGCTGTGGTATTAAATATACAGTCAAACCTGTCTATGTTGAACTGCCACAAGTTGAAAAATGGCTAAGTTGGAGGAAATTTCCTCCGTGAAAAGATATAGACATGCGTTAATTCTATTGTGTACATTAAAGTTACTTAGTTTATGATAGTCAAACAAGTTTGCCCAGTCCTTGTGGATCAGACTTAAACAAGTGTGACTGTATATAAAGGTTTTTAAGAGTTAGGGAGCTTGGGGTGTGCACTCCCAAACATGTTAATCTATTAAGTCAAGACAGCAATACTTGGAGCCCAGTCACAACAGGTTGAAGTAACACCCTATGTTCTTTCAAACTTGACTTGAGTTGATGACAAGTTGTAATGGCACACAGCATGAGTTTTTGATGGATTTGATAAGTCCCCCCTTCTTGTCTGTTCCTGTGCAGTTGTTTTTCCTCACATTGGGAGTGCAGCTGAAGAGACGAGGATAGCCATGACGGTCCTGGCGTCTAGAAACATGCTGGCCGGACTCATCGGAGAGGAGATGCCTGAAGAGGTCAAACTCTGACCTGGTCCGAAGTCATCCTGCTGACCGACACGGCACATGTCCACTGTAGGTCCACTCTTGGTCCACTGTCATAGATATCATGTCAGTATTTTAACACAAAGAATTATTTCCAAAGAATACTAGTACATAGGCCTAGAAAGTACTGAAACTTACTGTAATCCTGGTTTTGAATAATTTGTCCATAATCTCTATGCAGCTTATTCAAACACTTGAAATCCTGTGATAGCCTGTTTTAATGAATTCAGAAATGATACCAATCTCTTCATTCAAAGAAATTGCTGCAGTAGAAATTTCTTGTTCCAAGACAGTTCCTACATTTCTTTGGAGACCTAGAGTTCTCCACAGGACCGCATTACAATTTTTGCTGAGCAAAATTCAAAATGTTCTATAGTGGGCATCATGAATGCATGCATGTTGCGTGTCTGGGCTGTAATTGACTTATGGTATGGGAATTGTGTGTGTACATTTTTGGACAGAATGTAGTGTGCAGTAAGTACTGTGACAAGGAAATGTGTGGTGAAATGTAAAGAAAAGTCCTGATATTTGAGTTTGCCATATCAGCATGATAAAAACTATGCAGTGTCATAACCAAAGGCCTTCAGTTGTTGTCTATGATGTGGACTGCAGTATTTATTATGTTCATTTTTTCATAATCTATAGTGAATATGGTAAATGGTAACTTGCCATAAACTACCATACTTCTTTTCATCATCAATCAATGAAGGTACAACATATTGATCTGGACTGTTAACAATAGTGCCATCAACCAATCCCATCTTCTGTTCAGTGTTTGTGTAAATGCGTATTGCTGCTATTGGATGTGCAATCCTTTGTGATTGGTTGTTACTACAGTTAAACTCGCATAAGTCGATCTTCTCGGGACTGAGCAAAACACATCGACTTAGGCGAGTTTCGACTTGTGCGTAAGTCGAAAAAAATCGACTTAACAACAGTCACACCACACGTACAACATTATGTATAAACTGTACATGTATGTTGTCTACTCTGGAGCCGAGAGCTGGAGAGGTGTGCCGCAGCACGGGTCGCCCGGCAGGGCCGCGGCTAACTTTGCATGGACAGTGCATTAGCATTGGCACAGGTCCGATTACTTTACACCCTTGTTAAACCTTGGGGAAGTGAATATGAACGATATTTGAGCAGTGATTGATTCCAGTTTACCATACCGTGGCTTGAAATGCGTGTAGAGGTGTAATTCTGATTTACCCGTGCCCGTAACTTTCCCCCTACTTTCCGCTTTGAAAACTCAGCAGCTTCATCCATCCACTGCACAGCGCAGACTGCAAACATACGAAATACACAGACTATACACAGCCCAAGTCGCTGTACGCACAACTATACACAGCCCAGTCGCTGTACGTACGTAGCGCTAGCGCGACAGGGCTGTACCAGCGGACCTCCAAACACGAAGAGAGTTCAACAAACGCATGCGATCGCTTTGAATTTTGATACTTTAGATCATTTTTTTTTTGTCACCTGTCTGGTCGGGCTAGTTCTTATGTAAACAAAAACTGGCGTCTCATGATTTGGACAGTGATTTATTGCACAATAAAATCTTATTCGACTTAGGCACAGTGAATTTAATGGTTTTTCCATGAAAGTGTTCTTGGAATTTCATCGACTTAGGCGAGTATTCGACTTACAAAATTCGACTTGTGAGTGAATTATTACACGTAAGTCAATGGGGAAAAATCGGGACTTTTTAAAATCATCGACTTGCGCGATTATTCGACATATGCGATGTCGACTTAGGCGAGTTTAACTGTATCTCTTAAAGTCACTCTTTGTTCTTGTATTGTGTATTATTAGTAATGTTCCGCCTTTTCCTCTTGTTTTGTGTGTCATACAGAATATGATTACCTCTGCAGTGTTTTTTTTTTTTTTGTAGATGAGATAACTCCACCTTTGCTATGCCACCAAATCTATTTCACCTATTTTATTTATGATCAGAAAGTGGGCATTATTCCAGTGCTGTGAGCAAACTTAAGGTGAACTACACTTTTTTTTTTAACACATAACCAAAGGTCTTATCCAAATCTCTATATTCTTTACATCAAACTATTAGTGTGCAGAATGTCTGCCCTGCCCATACTATAGTATTCACAGCATTGCATTCACAGGCACAGCTTATCAGCATGTCAACAATTTTCTAACCCTTATATACTTGTGTCCTAGATATCAAGAAAGTGTTCTGCACAGAACATAACGTTCCAGGTCTTTTGGTCTTATTTTGGCAGTACAAACTACAGTAAAGGGTAACTGGTCCTCATTACGACAGCAATGTCACTCATGCTACAGGACTAGCAAGCATGAGGAAGACTACAAACAACATAACAGCTATACCTTTACAGTGTACCTACCTTGAAATCAAAGATATAGAATAATGTTACATATAACAAGTAAAATTTCGCACTCCTTTATTTCACGCCATCTTCATGCTGTGCAAAATGCGTGAAAAGTTCCACCCTACGATTTTTTTTTTTTCCTCGAGTGAGTTCTTGAGAGGATTATGGCAGGGCTCTACACTTGAAAAGAGGCTACTGGTGGTGAACTGGATGTTATTTTCGTATGATGAGAATGAGACTAGGGTTCTAGGCTCAGTGGTTTCGAGATGGGCTCAGTGGTTTGGAGAAGGTGACTGCTCTTCAAATTCACTTTTCTTTCTCAGGGATATATTCTATAACACTAATTCAGAAGTCTGTCTTTTCAAATAATTTATTCAAGTACATGTATTATTGTTTCTAGCCCCAAACTTGTGTACATGGACGTATCTTATTGAGAGACTTTGTGAACTGCTATGATAGTTAATCATTTGGCAGCTGTCATTCGTTTTTGCATAGTGCATTAATCTCTGAATGCTTTTATTTAAAAAAAATGCACAGGTAGCTACTAGACAAATTTGGTAGGAAACTCGGGAAAGGAAAATGGATCTTGAGTTTCTCCACTGATTACCACAACCCTCAAGATTTGTGAGATTGATAAAAACAAACTTTTTTCATTTTGTTTGTTCTCCACTGAGATCCAGAAATTTCAGGGCCAAGTTAGGTCCCAAGTTCACGATTTACTATAAGGCCATGTATTGTTTGACAAAATACCAGTCTTTAATTTCGCTGAGGACAGTGAAGGAATATAGTATCTCCTTCACTGAATCCAAGAAGGGTTGCTTCATGTCACACTTGCAGAGAGATCCGACATCACCTTGAGCATCAACTCTGACAATTAACTTTGTAAAGCACACGTAGTTCCAGAACAATTAAAGGATGTTAGATACAGGGTAATGCTTTTATGTATGTTTGTATGCACAAAAAGGTTCACCCTTTCTTTTGAAATTGTATATTTGATAAAGTTTGAGCACTTTAGTTTGCTTTTTAGTAGTACATGTAAGAGAATGAAACTGCATGTGTAGGATCCAGACAGGCAGGTGTGGAAGCAGATAAACCTTTACAGGTTTGTTTGTGTTTGTATTTTATTGAAGGAATTTTGATCTTGTAGTATATAAGG
Source organism: Diadema antillarum (assembly GCF_040938485.1). NCBI lineage: Eukaryota > Metazoa > Echinodermata > Echinoidea > Diadematoida > Diadematidae > Diadema > Diadema antillarum. The sequence continues at coordinate 1,818,819 of NW_027271292.1, read as the reverse complement.
CCAATAAACTTGGGTGTTCAAGCTGCTTGTACTGGAGGTTTACATATGCGTACTAAAGCGCGTGCTCTGCTTGGACAAGGCACCATGCAGCTGGAAGCTGATGATGTAAACAGAAGGCTTCTATATTCGGAAATTGCATGCGCGAATGAATGCGAATGAGTTGCTGGCTTGGCAGAGGTCTGTGCTCTCCGAGTGCTTTTCTAGTTGCATTAGTAAGGATACATGTTAATAATGTTACAAAATCTGGAGCTTAGTTGTTTATAATTTGCCAAGAGGAGTACAAGTCAGGGAAGCAGGCTGCATCCATTACCCATTTACTGGACATGAATTAATCCTGTGTTGCCCTCAGTACTCTTTCTAGAGAGTGGCATAGTAGAAACTAGCCAAATTTGATATTGTCTGTCCTTAATGATCATACACATGGACCAATGTCTTTATTTATAACAGTTGTGATGCTCTAGTTGTGAAAAATGTATTTGATTTGTCTTGTTTTGTTTTGTTTTTTGTTTATCATTGAAAGAGTTAACAGTTATAATAGTGCCATAGTCCCTCCCTAGCATCATAGGACTGAGATGTGGCACTGTCTTTACAGAATTAGGGTATGGAGTTATTACGTGCAGCGAGAAATCATTATAAGGGTCCAGATTTAATGATTGAGGATGCATCATACTGTAATGGAAAGGTTGTGAGGTATGGATATTTTGCTGCATTGTCCATTTCATAAACATTCATGTCTTCTGTTATACAACGTAAACTGTAGTAAATTTTGCCTCTGCTTTTGATAATCATGGGAGGAAGATGTCAATAAAGAAGTCACTGATACTTGACAAGTATCGGTTCTAATTTCAGTACAAATTCTCATAGGTGTTGGACTTACAGACACAATTAACAAGAGATATTATCATGAAGGCTGATTTGTTGTTTGCGTCTTTTTTATTGAAATTGCACTCCATTTCTAGGACCCTGTACAATAAAAATAATAAATATATATTTCACAAACAGCTTGTGGAATAAATCTCAGCATTGAAATGAAGCATTTCTGCCCAATTCCACTTCTGCATTCACTTATCATGATAAAATAGATACACCTGATATTCTTAGCTTGAAATTCATCTTACCAACCAAGCTTTTCAGGCACGGTGGCATGAAATCTCCTCAAGCTCATCAACACAATGTCTTATGAAACTTACACATTTTCACCTTCAACTTTTTAAATGCAGAGTTGCTCATTTTAAAGCTTTACACCACAAATTCTCTGTACATGTGTAATATAAGCTCGTTAGTCAAATCGCACATACTTGCTATTTGCGTTACAATTGATTAATCTGGAAAAAACAGAAAGAACCAAATTACTATGAAAGGATATCTATTAAAATTGTAAGAATTTAAAGTCAGTGTACTCCTCTTTCTGACACTGAAAAAGAGTATAAAAGAAAACCCAGTAAATAGCCCTCAAATGAAATAAATACATATCTGTGCATTCTTGCCTCCTCTAAGCTCGCTCTCAAACATATGACAGCATGTGCCAACAATACAGACATTTTCAAACAAAACGGTTGATTTTGCATGATTACATTGCAGTCTGTGTATGAGTAGTGTTTGCTTGAGTTGAAAGCAACAAAGGCAGCAGTGACAGTTTCTAGTGTGGGCTTTTTCACTTTCACAATATAAATATATACATATACGCAAGTACACAGTATCACATCTGCACTGCATGTTCGTTACCCTTAACAATGGTAGGTGAGGAAATTAATATCAACAACAATGATTACCGAGTTTTAAGTATCCTGTGCTATTCTTGGCCCTGTTAACCTTGAGTGAGGTAAAGATTGATTTATATGAAAGAAAAGATATTAACCACTTGGAGATACTGATACACATGTTAAGTGGTTTATGTGGTATGTGTTTTTAGCCACTGAAATGAAAGGGAAACGTACCCTGTGTGTACTACCCTGTGTTAAGTTCCTGGGAGCTGTAAACCTTGCTTCAGAGGATAAGCTCTGTATTCAGTGCAACACTAACATGCTCCAGTTCTATCTGTACACGGCATACGAGCTTGGTAATTGGTCGTATGTGAATGCATGAATTAACCCATGGCACTGATCTAATTGGAATAACATACCATACAGTTAACTCCTTTTCTACTGCTTTGAAAGAAATGAGGTAATACTGTAAAACCAGAAACATTCATAGCATGAAACTTGCAAATTTTCGACCATAAAAAGAAAATTGTAAGTATATTACATGTACTGGATTGTGTAGACCAAAAGATGTGCTTGCATTTTACTTTCCTGAATTATGGCTCCTCGAGAAGAAATAGATGGTTTTACAGTCCACTACACCATAAAGTTCAATCCTTTCCATTGCTTAACAGAACCCCCCCCCCCAAAAAAAAAGAAAAAAAAAAGAGAAAAAACATTACTAAGTACCACACTTACACACGGCTGCCTACACCATTCACAAGAAGGCTACCCAATAAAATTAACATCATACATTTGTGGTCAATTTGCTTGGTCGCCCATTACAACAGAAGATGATTTTCTTCACTTTTCTGTTGAGAAGCAAAGTCATACTTTAATCTACTTTACATATCTTATTTAATACCTGTGGTATGTAGGACCTGACGCAATAAACTGCTTGAAATGCAGGACTTTAAAATACTGTATATGCCGTTATTTTCGCGAGAGTTTAATTTTCGCGAATTTCGCGAATTGCAGTTGGATCGCGAATTTAACAACACGCGAAATTGTCTCCATGCGCGTTGTTGATAGAGCATTAACGTAAGCATCGGTGTCGATTCGCGAAAACAACACCTCACGAAAATGTCTATGACCTCGTCATTCGCGAAAATATCTGTACGCGAAAATAACGGCGTATACAGTAGTCTTCAGTTATTGGTACCAGAAAGGACAGATCAGGGGGGTGTTTCATGACTCTTTTTGTCGGTGATTTACACCGACAACTGTTAAAAGCTACTGATATCCAATGCGTCTGATTGGCTGATAGCAAATTTGTCGGTGAAAACCTCCGACGAACTCGTTGATGAAACGCCCCCCAGATTAAACCATATATCATAAATAGCACACACATATTTGGAGTTGTCATTTTCTGCATTTTCTGATAAAAATGAGCCCTTAGCATGATCTAATAACATAGAAATGTACATTATATGAGTAAGTCAGCCTGCTAATTCCACTTTTAGTTGAAAGGCACAAACGGTGCACACATATTGAATTGTATATTCAGCGTGAGAATGATTCCTGATAAGAGATGTATACATTCGTGAGAATTATGAAGCCAGGTGTGAATTTGTCCTATAAATAAGACACAAAAAATCAAAAAAGTGCACTAGACATGTAATAATGAAATACTTCACTGTCTTTTACAGAACAACAGGCACTTTGACATGTACATCTTCTGCAAAATTTGCACACATTTTTTTTTTTCAGACACAACAAAGATAACAATGTTTTACTTCCATCTTGTTATCAAGTACAGTTCACATACAGAATCATTTTGAATAAGTCATGTCAGTATAAGTAAAGTTGATACATGTGCCAGGGAGACATTGTATTGGTGGAAAAAAACAACAAGGAATTTGCATACATACAGTATATCGAAATGCAGAGTTGAAGTTTTTTTCATTGAAAGTGACAGTTGATGCTTCCATTTTCATTTATATCTACATGAGTGCCATTGCCATTTCTACCACACAAACTGCCTTACTTCAGCATAACCAATGCAGATACTGTTGTATGTGCATTGCATGTGTGCATCAGTTGAAGTAAACAAAAGTTTTCTTAGTATCCTTCCAGTTATTTTTTTTAAATCCGGAATTCCCAAGTAAACAATGCAACTTTTTACTTTCAACAATGAAGTAAATACAAGGCATCATAGAGCAGAAAATATCATACCTGTACTACCACTGTGCCTCAATAACACACATTAAACTCTCATGCAGGAGTATACAAACCTACATGTATATACATTCTGTGGTATTAAACTAAGGCCAGATTGCTTTTCATAATGAGCAAGATTTTGAAAGACATACCAAATGACTGGAGTCAGTCATTTTTACAAATCTGTAGATTCTGAGACATAAGCATCTCACCAAATTGATTTACATATAGGTTATCGGGCTTTCCCACATCTTTACAGCCAATGTTTACACTGGCCTGTTACAAACTTGCCATGCATACAACAGATTGTGGCACACACCATAATGTCTTACTTCCTCCGTTGTCATTCAGTTTCAGTGCATTTATCTTGGTGAAAATGACAGACCTCTTTTATGTAACTTGCACAAAATTAGAATTGAATTTCACATACGTAGGTTGACGCACAGTCTGAATATACATCCATCTCTTTTATTGTGGTTTTAATTTGGTGTGTTTCAGACACTGTTAAAAATGACACACTAAAGACCACACAGCAACTAAAATCTATCCAATGCAGTGTAAAATATCACCTACACACCTAGTGGATTGTAGCCACCTGTGAAAATTTACACATTTGTTTCTGTAACAGAACTTACCTTATCAAACTTCATGCAAGAAGTTGAGGCCCGATTACAAAAGGAGAAATGAACTACAAGTCACATAATATGTAGTGTAAGGGTATCTTCCTCAGCAATAGCTGATTCCCTTGGTTGCACTTGGGCTTCAACTCACTGCCTTGGAGTTTTTTCATGTTACTATCAAAGAAAATCTCTTTTGTGAAAGAGCCTTCACTGGTCTGCCTTGGAATAACTTACCATTAGATATCAGGAAATACCCAATCGTATCATTCAAATTCAGACTTAAATTATCTCTTTATTTCACTATTCACTATTCTTAAGCATATCAGGAGCTCTTGCAGCACAAAAGAATATATATATACAGAGGTTTTACACTTTGCAAATTGATATTATTATCATGATCAATAATTGAATTTTGCTGCTTTATTGACTTTGGTACAGATATAACTTCCACTTGCCAACACTAGAACAGAGACTTGCGGCAGACACCTACTAAACAAAAGTTTTGCACAAACATGAGAAGAACAGTTAATACAATCAATCTGCCCTGCTTGGTGTGTGAGAAAGTGCTTCTACCATGCTGTGTGTTCAACAAACTTTGTATAACATCTACATGAAAGGCAAGCTAGGGCTTTGTGATTCTGACTGCAGGTGTTTTATGTTTAATGTGACTTAATTGGCAATCAAACACATCTACAGAGAACACCATTTTTAACATATATGATTCTACAGTAAAAGAGGAAACTCGTTGAAGAAAGAAAATGTGGAAACTCTAAATGCACAAAATCTTTCGTTTTGAATGTTTCATAAATTATATCAGAGATGTACGACAACCAAAAATACATGAAGGAAATTACAATGCGGCATGTTGTTGGCATATACACATTTACTTCTTAGAAATATTATGTGGGGTAACTACACAGGACAGAAAACCATGTCATAATCCCAATCAATAACAATCATTGATGCTGATCCATACTATTGTATGCTTCACAAAATATAACCTTTAGGAGTTGAACTAGCCATTCTATATTTAATACAAAAGTGGCTTGTACTGTAAGTGTAAGTATCAGCCTTCAAGGCTAGGTAAATACACTACAACAAAAGTCAAGCAAAAAGTCAGAATAACGGGAACAGTTGAAGTTACCAACACCATAAACTTATTATGTACAGCCAAGAGTTCATCCAAGAGGGCATGACGAGATAAAAGTGTGGTACACAGATTAACTAATATTGCACATCATTTGGGATGACAGCTGATTTTAGAATCTTCACAAAAGCAATCAAAATGGCACAACTCTTATCATCATAACAGTGCCTGATATGTCAAATAATCAGCTCACATGCATGTTTATTGTGGGTCATAGCTTACACTGAAGGAGACACCTCTGTCACTAGATCTTTGCTAGTCTGCATGAACAATGTAAAATGGTACTTTTATTATCAGTAAGTAAACACATGCACATTTGCAATGCCCACCAGACACACATACACACACACTTAGGACTTGTCTTTATATTACATGGTGTGACACATCTATCATTCTAGCCAGAGCAAGAGATTCCATATTGATCTATGGCAACAACTGCTTGCTTAACCTAATCATTACTCCTCTGATTATTCTGGATTACGTCAACATTGTGCTAATAGCTAGTGGGTGAATGTGTGAAGAATGACTGCAAGCATTGTCTAGTGTGCAGTGCAAAGGGAATTATAGAATATTTACCAAACTGTGGGTTGTATTTTTCACCTCTATGCAGTCTCTTTGCGGCACAGTTTGAAATCATAAAAAATGGTTAAACATAATCAACAGGAAAATCTTCCTTGAGTTGTCATTTTATGAAAAATTGATAGATTTGTGTTTGTTTGTGTGTAATTTTGTCTGACTAATATAATTTCTGTTTAAGTCAGACTTCTCTACGAAGTGACACACCCCTCAATCTGACATGGGGAAAACCCTGTTGTGCTGGGTGTGGTTTTTGCAGCTTTAGGCAATTGGTGGACCCATAGTAGTTACTGGAATGAATGGAGTACTACAACTGAGCTTTTCACACATTGGCATGAGGCTGAAAGAGCTGGCATAAAAGAATTACCCCTGGTAACCAAAATCCAACCCACATCTGATGGCATAAGTCACATGACCTCTCTAGAGAAAGGTCGTCATGACATCCTGAGCCTCCCAGTGGTTTGAGGAGAGATTGTTCTCCGTCTGGCTTCCCTCCCCTACCATACCCGCCACATGGATGTCTTCCGGATGAATGTCGTAGCTGCCCAGTGATGGGGCGGGGCGCTTGGGGTTAGGTGGGGTGCTGGAAGGCGAGATGGTGTAGGAGTAGGAGGAGATCTCAGAGACGGGGGCCGGAGGATTGGACTTTAGCCCTTCCGACAGCTCATTAAGAATCTTGTCGCTGGTATTGTCCTCATCTGAGTTGTGTTGGTTGAAGCCCATATTGTCTGCGCCGCCCTCGTGTGGCAGGGTGCTTTTTGGGACGACTGGAGGTGGAACCTTGATGGGCGTGCCATACCCCGCCTTCTCTCCCTTCTGCAGGGATTGGTGCCCACTGTCAGAGGAGCCTGGACGGGAATCGGCCGGATTCATTTTCAGAAGGTGGACATTGTCATAAGTGGACATGTCCGGTAGGTGACTGTCGTAAGGTGTGTTGGGGTCAAAGGTGCCTGTTGGGGATGTAGACTTGGAGGGGTAGGAAGGGGTGGACGACTCCGAGAAGGTGTAGGATTGGTCCTGAGGAGGAAGGAGAAAAGTCATACGTTATCAATGTTGTCAAAGCAAGCTTTCTTTTGGATGGTGTGTAGACAATTTCCTAGCCAGTGCTATGCATGACAGTGCTTGCAAGAAATGCTAGAAATAACCATACATTAACATTTACAGCCCAAATTAAATCAGGAAGAGAGCACAGAATAGATATGATGATGAAATATGCTTGACTATTTGACAAGAAATGCATTAATGAAGCAAGTTTGGCTTTGTTGTTAGTTTGATTGAAGGAATGAAGTGAGAATTATTTGTTTTCACACAATCTTGGTTTTTCAATAGGAAGGACAGAACATAAAAAAATATAAATCTTTGCAACAACAACAAAAAAATATTGCATTTAGTTTGTAAATACATGAAATTGTCATATCAATGGAAAAATATCTTACCTCAACAGACTGAGAAATATGCACTGTTACATTAGGCATGTTTAGAATGGAATTTGTTACTTTCTACTACTGGACTCATTCAGAGAAATACATGTTTTTCTGAGACAGTATAAATTTTTGGACAATTTTTATACAACATTCGAGAAAGCAATACAGCATCAACTTACAAGACACGGTAAGCTGGAGAGGAAAATGGAGATCAGTTGATTGAGAAACAAGATGGCTAGAGCTGAAAGGTGATTTTATCCCAGGTTGAGTAATGTAAGGTCAAAGGTCAGAGGTCAGAGTTCACGGTGATTGCATCCAGATTGAATGGAGGAAGGTCGTAAGTCAGGGACAGCATTTTAGGTTAGAAGAGATTGCAAAGAGGCATTTTTAATCCAGGATTTCAGGAGAAAATGAGGTATTGTTGACATGGTTGCAATTGTGAGGATTGCAGATGATTTCAGATCAAAGAAAAAGATATTAATGAAGTAGATATATATTCAAATGATGGGTATTAAGTAGTGAATATAAGTAACCAAGGTGCAGGTCAAAGGAGAAAATGGCATGGAGAGAAATGAGTATGCAAAAATAGTTAAGTAGATATTGACATGAGAGTGCAGTTAAGAAAGCAAGAAAATGAAAAGTAAAATCCAAGGATATCAAATAAGTCATATTTCAGCAGTTTCTCTATCTTAATTTACTGAAGCAGTGTTTTTTTTTTTTCAGCTGTACATATCAAGGTCTGTAATTTATTGATAATCAGTAACACAAGTTTTGGGAAATGAGTGTTTGACCTTCAAGGACTTTCTTGACTTGGAAGCTTGGTAACACGGCAATATAAATCTGAATCAAGCCTCCAAGTATCTTAGAGCATTATGCATTTTCTTTGCTTGTCCAAGGCATTTCAGTTAAATGATAAAATCAAGATACTTTGCAATTGCCTTTTCCTGAATGAAAACTATTTTGCAAAGAGACAACAGTCAGTCTTTATTTCTAAAAATGTCATTAGGACTCTATTCAAAACCGGTTTTCTTTAAAACATAAATTTGCTCTCTTCCACATTTTAAGTACCATAATCATTTTGAAACACTGAACAAAAGAACAAGACAAAAAGTATGAAATCATAGAGAAGCATCAGAAAAATCACAATGAGAATAAACTGGGATATCAGAACAGCAAAATGGAACTATGGAAATGTAAGAGTGAGAAAAGGCACATATGATAGATAAGATTCATGTCAATACTATCAAAAAATTTTAAAGCCATTTGTCATATTTTTTTTCTCTCAAACAAATGACAAATGACTTATCGTGTTTGTTCTGCTCATATTCAAATTGACTTAATGCATACCGACCACAAAGTCCAGTGGATGTCAAACAACAATCAACTTTTGTAATATACATGTACTTTCTCATACGGCAATATTGGTAAAAGAGGAAAATGAACCTGGGGTATGGTTTGTACCAACTTATTCCCATATGTCATACTAACTACAACCATGTTGTGATTTTCACCCTGTAGTAGTATAAAATCATCAGAATTTATGAAGGATCAATGAAAGAATGATTTTGAGATTTAAAGCTTATAACCTCTAAAACAAAGCAATTTGTGAGTACGTGTTTATAGTCATTTCTTTAATGTCTCATGATGCGGGGCGATTTACATGCAACTAGGTCATATTGTCCCCTCAAAGGAATATAGGTTTAACCCGTCGAAGACGAGTCCCGAGAATACTTGGGCAGGTGTCTGTGGGAAATGCATGTTACAGCAAAATCAGCCTGTTCTCAACGGGTTAAGGTCCCATAGCAAGGGCAAGGAAAGTGTTTGCATTGGTGCAGAAGCTTGATGTTGGGTTTTGGGTATTTTATTTCATTTTTTTTTTTTTTTTTTGCTTTGCTGTTTTCTTTTTGCTGGGAATGCAAGGGGAAAAGGGAGGATGAGAGCCCACCACCATACCTCATCTTTTACCATGTGAGGATTGGTCTTGGAGTGGTAGGATGACGACGGTGAAGCAACGTCCTTCCTCAGGTCCGGTTCATCATCCATCGACAGGGCGGGGTTGGTGTACCCCGATCCGGGGCTAAAGAAGCTTGATGGAGGATCATCGCTACGGGTGTAGGCTGGGAGAGTCATATCGTTGCTGTAAGATGGCGACTCAAGCTCAGCACTGCCTGGAATGGTAGCCATGGTGGCCCTAGTGAAATAGAAAAAAGTTGCAACCAGCACATAAAGTCAAACAGAATGTGAGGTATACACTTGAAGAGATATTTTGAAACTGTCCTGCGTGTATCTTACCATTACTTCTATCACTTCACTTTCTAAGAACGTGCATAAGGCACAAAACACTAAGAGAAAGCAGGCTTTAGACTCTATGAATTATATCTGATTCTCAAATTTCATCAGGATAATAAGTCTAGTGTGCAAAGTCCACTAAATGATGCAAACATGATGTGCATCACAGGTTTGAAACACAGGTGCAAAGTGAGTACAAATGAAATGTTGAACAAGAACTGGCTTCCACTGCAGCATCAATAAAAAACTGCATGTTATAAACAGATGTTTACATAATGTTCATTAGGAACCCACTTTCATGTGGGTACTCCTGAACATTTATAAGCACTAAAACAAAAGGGATGAAAAGGATTGCCTGTGTTTTCAGAAACTATCATAGATTTTTGTTTGTACTTGATTGTATCTATGTTTAAGACATGACTGTTTGCCTGAAACCAAGAGAGAGGTTCTTGAAAATGAGATGAATTACTTCATGAGTTGGTCCTCCGGCATGGTGCTGGTGCCAGCTAGGATACCATTAGCCAAGGCAGTCGCCTCCTCATCCTCCGGTCCAAACTCAAGGGTTCTCTCCTGTTGGTGTCACACACACACACACACACATTACAAGATGCACACAGTGAATTGATGATGGAGAAAGGACACATCACCATAGCAACACTGAACATGCATTTTTCAAGAGATGTAAGCCTGAGTTTTGGGCATATATGTATAAGCATGATGAATCAATGATCATAAATATCATTTTCTTTGTAATTCATGCAGTAGAGTTTTATTCATCCAAGAATATTTGTAAGCTCATCCAGATGGATTAGTAAGCCACCACAATATTAGTTCAAGAACCAAATAATATTCTCTTAATATAGATTATATGTGCGCAATGGTAAAAACAGAGGTAAAAACTCTTCTTGCCTAGATATATTTGAGTACATTTCTGTTCACGGGTATATCAGTATTCTTCAAAGCATTTTCGTTGCAAAACATAAATTCTTGCATACATTTGACAAACTGGAATGCATTTACAAAACCTCTTATGTAAGCATTGGTATACTAGTATGCATACAACATACTTCAGAATTCTAAAGGCCTGGTAAAATTATCTCAATTCTTTTTCTGATTCTGTCATCAATAACACCTTTTAACCTCTGAGCAGAAAAAAAAAAAAAAACCCAATCCCCACCCCTCCAGATATGATATATACCTGTGTTTCTCCGTCAAGTTGGTCATGATCCAAAAAGTTAGGTGTGCCACTGTGAGTTAATAGCAAATGGGTATAGTAATGTTCATTAGTATAAGTATATAATAGTGAATACAAAGCAGTTATATTCAGCATCATTTTGGGGTTACACGAACATGCATTATAACTCATTGATCATGAAATGGTAGGGATATGGGAATGTGGGAAAGCACATGCAATACCATAGCCTATAGTTAAATCATTCAAGTGATCCTATAACATATATATCTATCCTTCTCTCTCCCGCTCACATATTATATATATATATATATATATATATATATATATATATTTCATTCTTCTATTTCTCCCTTCTCTCTCTCTCTCTCTCTCTTCCTCTTTTTGTTTCCCTGGGTTTCCCCATTTCTTCCCCTTGTTTTGATATAATGAAAATAAAGTTATGAGCACTTCTCTCCCATGATATGTCAATGCTATGTCTGATATATGGAATAGATATTCCTATAATGATATAAGATAGATATTCATAAAAAGATATGAGACAGATAAATATATAAAGATATAGGACATATGTTCATACAAAAATATAGAATAGATATTCCCATAAAGATATGAAATAGATGTTCATATAACATAACGACTGTGTGAATACTGATGAGTATATATGGATTAATATATTGTGATCACAGCACTCAAATAAATTTCTGCTTACTTTGGGAAGATTTCATCTCCTCTGCGGCAATAAATGGAAACAATGCAAGGAAAACAAATAAGCTCAAGGATCTTAAAAGGTAATTACATAGACAGTTTACAGCTTCATAATCTTTAATTTGAATGAATTAAAAGCAATTCTTATACACCAACTGTCTTAAATTCTCTCACTACTTGTGTTTATGTTTGCAAGGTTTCTGAGTCTTCTAAAAGTAGATAAGATCAAATGCAAGTCTGCAAATGCGTAATGGGATTTTGCTTGATTATAATCTTTATAATGCAAAGCATTCTAATCAAATGACAGAATCAAGGCAAACAAAAGCTAACAAGTCTCCAGCTTCCCATGGATACTACCAGATTCCCTTCATCACAAGTATCCAGCCACACCCCTCAAGAAATCGAGACAGCATGGATACACATGGCCATGCAATAATGTATCAACTGTCAAACACATTAAGCAGCCTTGCAGTTGTTGTTGTTTTTTTTTGTGGAAGTGAATTTTTGAGGAGTGAGATTGCTTAGCAACATTTGCAAGCTGGTAGTACAGATAGTATTTGAGTCCACAGTCTGCACATGCTATATATGGAACAGTTAGAAAGCAGAGCATTTAGATATTTTGTTGTCAAAAAGTGAAAAAAAAAGATAACATTGTGAGGTGAGCAAATATTTGACAGAGTGAATGGGATGAAGGATTGGTTTTCTTTTTCCCCTTGAGGAATGCTAGAACATTAACAGCACTAGATAATTCTATCAAGACAAACTCTGCCAAACTGTGCCCAGCATGCAGGAATGTATTCAGGATGTCATCAAATCACCATGTAATTAGAGAATTATTATTTCTAATTCAGTTTACAGGTAGTTCAAAATAGTACTAGACTGCAGCTGCAATTGAGTTTGATGCCTTAATTGTCGCATGCTACACAAAAACCCTTCCAATTTACTGACCTTTTTTTCTTTTTGAATCTCCCTTCTGTTTTTGTGGTTCTTTAAGAAATCAATAGAAGTTCCAAACTCCATTACCTTTCATCATAATGATTACTACTGACATTGGACATCAGAAAGTTGGAGGATTATTTTTTTTATTTGTTTTGTTTTGTTTTTGTCTAGATATCATTATGAAATCAAATTTGATCTCAAAAGAAAATATGCTGTTACAACATCTGAAAATGGAGACGATTAAAAAAATTAACTATACGAACAATAAAGTCTACATTCTTTCCCTATTATGAATTAACAATGTACACTTCCCAAGTCCTGCAGGAATTTGAAAATTGTCAGACCTGATGTGCATTTTATCATCCTTTACAGAAACAATTATAAGTAAATTGAAATTAATTTGAAGATCAACTTTTTTAAGGTACTGTTCTTTGGCTTTGGGATGAGAAAGTTTCATAACAACAGAATTAAGACTTAGTCTGAAATAGCAAAGAAGAAGTTGTAAGGGGAGAGCAATCTTCCTACTCACGGCTGTATAGACAGGTCGTCTTGATAGTACACAGGGTTTGATCTGTAGAATGATGCAGAATACCAGTTTACCGGTAAATATTTCACTCTCTTTCTAAGCTTTCACTCATCTAAAACAGTTATCAACATGTTTTAATCATAGAAGTTGGGAGATGTGCATTTTCTCACAAATAAAGCCAAAAACTGTCTACTGCATTTGTGTATTTATAGATAGTATATATCACAACTGGTTTGTTGTATTTTCAATAAACTATTTATCATCAAAAAAGAGAAAAATTACTGTAAAATGACAGTCCTTTTTCTGGGCTGATAACTGTATGTTAAGCATCATGTCATAACAAGAGTTCACAGCCTGTTCAAACGCTTTGCCATAAAGCATTGGTCAGGGAAATAAAAGTGACTTTTAACATGTGATGTATAAATGATTTTGACACTCTACAATCAGGGAACTTTCACCCATCTGATCCAACCATTGTGAAAATAAGTACAAGGCAAAACATGTTCAAAGCACACAGCGCAGGCTATGAAAAACAAAAGATAATTGCACATCAATACAAAACTGAAAATCAACATACATGACGAATGAGACAATAAAGAAGCCATAGCACATTGGAACAATGCCAACATATGTAGGCCATGCTGAAGAATATAAGATGCACACAATTGATAACTCTGTATGTGTAAAGCTGAAAATAAATCACATGGCACATAACATGCACAATTAGACAGGAGAACTGAAAGCAATGGTTTACAAAATGAAATAAATGAAAAGGTAAAACATTCTGCTGTGCATGGTAAGAGCAAAATACACTTTAATGAAACAGGGTGATGTCCTAAAAGGAACAAAGGAATATTTCATATTCGATGGCATTTGATTTATCAAAAAGGATTTTTATTATTTTTTTATTATCATATGTGACCGTGCACCTCAAAATGAACATAAAGTCGCACACACTGATTTTGCGTGAGGACTGAAAATAAGTGAAATGGGTCAACCTAGCCGAACTTGACTTTTTCATATTTTCTGAAAGAGCGGGTCTTCTTTTACATTATGCTAAAATTTGGTATCATAAAACGAGCAGGAACGTGTGTTTTTTTAGCAGTTCATCTCGAACATTTTTGGGTAGAATAGTGTGATTAGGTGTGTCTTTAGAATCCCTTTTTCATTTCTGAAAAACCTTGTCCCTACTCTTCACTTTCAACTCTAATAACCTTTGAAAGGATAGTGCTACTGCTTTGAAAGTTGGCATTAATTATGGACAGAATGTGTTAATGAGGCATGCCTAATTTCAGTTTAATCTGGTAATCCCTTCATTGTTGTTACTCTGGTGGTTGACATCCTGTTTTTGGTCACATTCATCGCACAGCCAGCACGGTTTGGTAAAGATTAAGCGCTTGAATAGACACTGTACTTCAGAGCCTCTTTTCTCAGTTCACACTTTTCCTGAGTTTGTGCTTTCTTTCCAATATTTAGATAGGTTAGGAGAGTCCATTTGATTTGAGTTATACATCATTTTAAAGCTTAAAGTCTGCTCTTTCAGAATATGGTCTTAACAAAAAATTCATATCTGGCGACTTTTTGTTTGTTTTGAGGTGCATGGTCACATATTTATTCTATTCTTATATTAATCTCTAAAGGATTGCTTTCTCTAGACATAAATTGTAGCCATAAGTTGTCTCTTAGGTAACAAGGGATATTGCACTTTTTGGTTCTTCTTGCACGAATTCATATAGATTTAATATGCAAGTGAATACAAAGAAAACAAATGTCTTTCCCTTATGGTATAATCACATTATGTCACCAGTTTAAGAATAAATATGTCAGCATGGGTAGTTGAATTTGTCACTACACTGCAATATGTTCATGTTCCTTGTAAGAGTCCGAGTCAGTAGGCAAATATGGGTGAAGTAAGACATAAGACGACTCATGAAAATGATGTATGATGCAAAGTCAAGCAAGATTTTAAAACACAACAAACAAACAAACACAACAAACAATCATATCATAAATCAAATAAAACCAATCTCAAATGGTATACAAAGTGAAGCTTAAGTAGTGAGTAAAGCATGTGTTGCATACAAACATCAAATTGTTTGTGAGTCCAAGTTCTATTCATTTCACAGATCATTGAAGTACATGTAGATACATTAGCAGTACAATCCACTAATATACCACATTCTTTTTTGCTAGTGACAATGTTATATGCCTTCTAAATGATGTAATGTTAAAGGCTGAAAACACAACAATTCAAATGCAAAATAATCTAGGTATGAATGACTGCAAAGTAAAGTATAGAAGAAATAACACACACAGAAAGCAGAAACAAGGTGGTATAATAGAGTAGTTCTTAATTACATGGGTCAACAAAGAGTGGCACAAAGAGAGAATAATACGACACAGAAAGATTGACGGGCTGAGTGTCTAGGCAAACAACGTATCATTTCACCCATGTATTTCAAATATAAAAGACTCTACTATCAAACATTTGTTCACAATCAATTCAATTAGACAATGGCTTTTATCCCTTGATACAAGAGGAACTCATTTCAATGAAATTATGGCCATCCTTTGAGTCAATCTGTCACAAATTTAATATCTAACCATGATTATTACCTATGACCCTCACCAGCTCTTGGCCAAAATCTGTCCAAAATTTGTGTAATATATTCTTGACAACTGTAAACGTTTTGATGAAATTACATCAAATACAGCTTCCCTTCAACAATACAAAAACACTGAAATTCAGGGCTAGAATATATATTGATTTTCAACCTTGGCAGCGACAGTATTTTGGCAAAACTCGGTTAGGTAAATAAGCCTGGCTCACCACTCTAGTTTACTATGCATGATGAATCCGGTCAATTGTAGGTCTGTGCCATTTTAGTGAAAGTTCAGCATTCTATCCCAACCATTGACTTACGACCACTGTTGGATTTCACAAAATCTAATATGACTATCATTCTCAGACTTGCTTTACCTTGTGCTATTCGTGCTGAAATATTCTACTAATATACTTCTGAAAAATGAGTTGGAATAGAACAAACTGAAGTCAAGACAGACGGACGAACATGCATATAAGTGCAAACACATGTTGCCCTTGGCAACCACAGATGCAGAGGTATACATCTGTCAATATGATTCTCTACAAATGATGTGGTTTAAAAAACAAAGGAGAAAGAAGCAGATAGGGACTACAGACGGGAACTTACGTGGAAGGCAAGAAAGCTTTGTCAGGACACTGGGCCCTGGGCGCAGAGGAGATAGTGAAGAGATGCAGAAAGCAGCATGAAATGACTAAAGGGCAAGTTTTATTCTACCCCTGTACAGGCCACGATAACATACAGAAATGTTTCCTTTTCTGAAATACACAACAACTTCTGATGTCTGTCTTTAACTCATAACAACCAACTATTGAACTATTAATTACTGACGAATGATTAGTACAGGAATGCTTTGGCAACAATGAAAGTACTGTATAGTACTGTATGATTTCAAAGTTATGAGAGAGTTTCGTAAGCCCAAGGCAGCTTATATTCACTGTCACTATGGTTACCATCAGACAGAAGTGCTTGCTTACTCGTAATGATAGGCCTAAGTTCACTTTCACCTATTCCTCTACTTAACATGACGGTCAACTTTGCATATTTTTGTTGCCAAAATGGTAGCCACTGCTACTTTTGATATATGGAAGTTTTTCACTCATCCCCATTGTACACTCTATGCCCTTAAAAAATGTATCAAAATCCAAACATAAAAGTTAAAGTGAGTGCAAAAAAGCAAGGAAAGCTGGAATGCCAACTGAGGTACATTAGTGTGAAATGAAGGAAGAAGGATGAATGGGTTTTATCTCAGGAAGATCAGGTCAAATTTATTGTAAATAACGTAAGTACCGGTATATAAAAGCAGTAGGTAGAAATGCACTGCACGTGTCAAAGGAATAACAACAAACAGCAATCTACTCAAAATTAAAGTATCAACAAAAACATGATGTTTTCATTGACGAAAATGTAGCAAAAAAAAATATCATATGAAATGGAAAAGAGTAATTCAAATTTGCATCATGTTTGCAAGAGAGGGGCTATTTTCACATTACACAACATGATACTAGCATATATTGAGTCACTGGGCAAACGCTGATGCAAGCAAGCATAGTCCACTGTATAGCAAATATCCAGAAAGTCTTTTTTTTTTTTTTTGTCACAGTGACAGTTTTTCAATCTTATATTTTTTTTTTTAGTCCTTTCATCTCTAACATCCAGGCAAGGAATCTGTTGTAAGAGTATGTTTTGATCAAGTAATTATAGCTATTCCACTTTCAATCCTTCATCCATATAAATGTGACACTATATTGCATGTTTGCTTCCAGGATGGAAAAACAAAAACAAAAATACACAATCAAACCCAAAACGGAGTTAACTGTTAAAAGAGTCTGTCTTCAAGCAATTAACATTATTGCACTTACATTTCCATGTCATCCCCATTTCCATAAGGATTGAAGGAGTTGTAGAGAGCAGGCAGATACATTCTACCGGCCTTCTCTTTTTCCATCTCCCGTCTGAAGATTACGTGCGAGTGAGAGAAAGTTGAGTCACAAAAAGAGATGAGTCACAAGATTTCAGTGCAAGAAATACTCCACACAAAGTAAGGAACTGTTAGTTAATAGAAGGACATGACCAATTAAAAGAAAACAACAACAACAACAAATCTGTGAAGATACACCATGAGATTTTACTGCAATAAGAAGGACTGATCACAGAACTCCAAGTCACCAAGATTTTGGGCAACCTTCCGGTTTTTTTTTTTTTTCTGTTTTAGTATTATTACATTTACTTTGATATGGCCTGAAAGGTGCAAGTGAAGGAGTTACGTCTTTGTGCAAGTCCAATATATAATCAAGGATTTAGTAAAACTTGCATTGTTTTCTTGCAAAAGGAAAACAATATACCAGGTACCATACATTTACATGTATGAAAATGTGTACAATATTAGTGGCACTTGTCCCAGTGATTGACAGTGTTAACTTTGAGTGCATGTGATATCACAAACAGTGGTTGCTAAAATGATAATGAGAGTTGGGTCATTGTTGAAGATGGAGGGGTCAAAGGTCAATTGACATGCTCACTTCTTCCATGAAATGATGATGACACTAATGGCAATGACTGCACAGATAAAGAGGACACAGGCGAGGCAGATCAGGGCGATGGCCTCCACAGAGGGCCCCTCTCCGGGCGTTAGGACAGGGGTAATCACTGGGGGCAGTGGGGAGCGAATGCTGGTCACTGTTGTGTTGGGCACGATGTTTGAGTAGGCTGCATTGACAGTGCTGTTTTGTGAGAGAAGTAGCCTGCAGACATTCGACAGAAGAGAAAAACAAAAGCCAAATGTTATCATTACAAATGTATTGTATTATCATTATTATCATTACTATCATTATTATTATTATTATCATCATCATCATCATCATCATCATCATCATCATTATTATTATTATTATTATTATTACTAATATATTGTTATTATTATCATCATCATCATCATTATTTTTTTGTTTGCATTATTGTGAGTTCTGGTAACATTGAAAATTAAGGAAGATTCAAAGGGCATCAAGGAAAATAATGCATAACATGTTGCACAATACGTAGATTAAAGTAATTCCAGAATCACGGACACTTTCATATTTACCTTGTCAGAAGAAAATATGTATAAAAAATTACAGTTTTGTATTTCTAATATGTGTACATATTACTCAGTCAGACTGTAATATGCAGGCACACAACAGTACATTTCAAGGAAATGCAAATATTCTGAAATCTCCCAATTTGACACTACTGTGAAAAGAGAGTAAAACCCTACATCAAAAACAAAATATAGGAATTGGCCAAGCAAATGTCAATTACAACCAATTGCCCTCATATGAGTTGTTAAATACATTGTTGAGTTTGAATGAAGAATGCAAACTTAGCACATCATCCAACAAGTCAGGAAGTGTTTGAACCCGTTGAGGACGAGTCCCTACTATACTCAGGCTAGTGTCTATGGGAAATGCATGTTGTAGCAAAATCATCCCATCCTCAACTGGTTGAATGCAATCATAACAATTTGATATCAATACAGTATTATTCACCCAGGGTAGCCTCTCCAGTGTTAAAGCCCAAACAAAGTTCTGGTACGACTGCAAAAGTTGTCAAATTTCGCTCCCAAATGTGAACGTATGCTTAGGAAATGTGCAGGATAACGATGTTATAACAAGATATTCGATGGGTAACGACGAAAATGCGAAATATTAACCAAAAAGGTTCAGTCAACCCTACTTACCCGAACGGGGTCAGGCTAAACTCGGACTCGAGGATAACTCGGCTTCGCTTTGATGACGGCGGGATGAGTTGTAATGGTTGTCCCTCTGTGTACAGTGTTGTCCTATGGGAGCGCCCTGTATAAACTAGCGCTTCGTGTTCTGGCTACTCGCAGTAGTAATGGTCCGAGTTGTTACAACGCGCGCATCAAAAACCTCTTTTGCGCGCATGCAAAATTAGTGTGCGCCTATCAAGCACCTCTAAAACAATCAAAGGCGCTTGATAAACAACAACAAAAACTCCAAAGACCGCGCGTCTCAGCAACTGAGGACCGCGCGCTGTCATTTTTGTTTTGTTTTGTACAGGATTTACGTAATACGTTAGCATGTACTTTCCTGTCCATTCAATTAGGGCTCATTTGGTATTATGCAGTGGCCAGTAGAATGTGGCGATCACGAACTGCGTGTGAATTGTCTGAAGTAGGGTCGAATTTTTCCCGAGACCGAGTTAGTCTGGAGCCTTCTGGAATAAAAGTCGGTTTTCTTACTATTATTATTTTTCTCAAAATACTCCAAACCGACTCATCATTCCGGCAAACCGCGTCAGCCAGGTAAGTTTCTTAGTGGACTCTTTCGATATATTGCAAGAAAAAATGAAATGGTGCTAGACGGGTTCTCAAGCACTTACCGAAACTTAGTTTTCACTTTAACAATGCTCTCTGTTAAGGGCTCTATACCGGGTGTCCCAAAAAAAGCAGAACGGTGGATTTTCAGTACCTTGCTTTCTAAAAGTGATATATTTTTTGACATCATTAGAAAGAGTATCTTCCGCAGAAGACCATGCTACCAAAATCATTAAATTTGGTTCAGTACTTTTTATTCTATGCCAATTTCTGTAAATGCAGTCATTTTCAATTTTTTGCGACTTATGAGATAATAATTTGGGTGCGACACGCGTTCCATACGGTGAATTGTGTAAGCTCGTTGATCCATGTCAACAAAAGATAACACTTTCATATTGGGAGCGCGCACACACACACACACACACTGTTTTTTCCTGGCCCGTGCCCAATGTGAAAGTTGTATCTTTTGTTGACATGGATCACCGAGCTTACACAATATTCACCGTATGGATCGCATGTCGCACTCAAATTATTATCTCATAAGTCGCAAAAATCCGGCGAAATTTGACAATGACTGCATTTTCAGAAATTGGCGTAGAATAAAAACTACTGAACCAAATTTAATGATTTTGGTATCATAGTCTTCTGCGGAAAATGCTCTTTCTAATGATGTCAAAAGATATATAACTTTTAGACCGCAAGGTACTGAAAATCCACCGTTCCGCTTTTTTTGGGACACCCGGTATAACCATACCATTACCCCATCATCGGTAGGCACCCATGTATACACTGGGTCAAGAGGTACATTGTGGGCAAAACATCTTGTCTAAGAATGAATGCACTACGCAGGATTCAAACTCAATCATGAGACTCACTCTACAATGCTGGAGCCACTCAAGGGGTTCCCTTCATCATTGATAGCGTGGAAAAGGACGTCTGATCCCGTGGGGTCCAGCCCGTTGCCCACCTCGCGTTGACCGACATCCTCAATGTGGACCACTGCCCCTAGGACTGTGGAGAGCTCCTGGGCCAGGATGTCCTCATGGAGGCGCATAGTGTCTGGGTCGATGTCCCCTCCGAGGATGGCACGGTGTGAGTTGTCAATCATGGAAATCTAGGGTAGTGAAAATCGGAACCTCCAGGATAGCTAACATGTCAATCTCATCTTACTTCATACATCTCTGATCTCACCGTACCATATTGGTACCGAGCTGTAAATTGTTCAGGGACTTTATGAGCACATAATAAATAATGCCCCAAACATTGCCATGATAGTGAGTTAAGGGAATTCATGCAATTGTAAAATGTAATTATTAATCCGACATTGAGGCAATTGTAATCAGAGTCATGACATCGAAAATATTAGTATGCCTTTATCATCAGCAGTTAGTTTCAGAACATTACAACATATTAGACTTAAAATCAAGTACTATATGTTTCTGGGCAATATACACTATATGTTTCATTACAATTTACATGGGGGTATGTGTTACACTCTGTAGATATATACACAGTGAAGCAAGCATTACATTATTTCTTTCCCTAACATGCACGATCTCTTTAAGCCTTAACTGATAAGAACATTTTTAAAATAAAATGCTTGATGTGATAGTAATTTGTATGATGGAATATATGATCACTACCTTACATCAATGCGGAAGAAACATTTTTGAAGAAAACGAGAGGGGGAAAGTGATATGAAACAACTCCTCTTCTCCCCTTCCCCCAAAAAGTGAACTTAAATAATAACCATGTACAATGGACTTCAGTTGAAAAACTGACTAATTGTCATACCATCAATATAGGACGGCTGCTTTTCAGGGTATAAACAAACTACTTATCATTGATTTTATGGCACTTATATACTTTGCCAAGCCTATGAGAATCTGTCTAACCAGATGAACCTTTTCATACTCTCTCAATACAGACAGACCTATGGTCTCACACTGGGAAGAAAATGAGTTCCTACCTTCAAGGAGGTCTCCTCCGTCTCAAAGAGCCCCTCAGGACCATTCGCCATGACGATGTACTCAAACTGGCTGCCCGCCTCCTCGTCCTCCAGACTCCTGGTAGTGGTGATCTGTCCTGTGGAGGGATTGATCCTGAAGGGCGCCATCGCCTGGTCAACCTGGTACAGTGAGTAGGTCACCAGGCCGTTTGCACCAACATCGGCATCAATGGCCTAGAGTGGAGCCATCAGAAGCATCACACACACACACAAAAAAAAAACCCACACCATTAGTGGCATGGTCACAACGCGCCCTCAACGCATCGACGCAACAGCGCATTGTCCATTTACCACATTTTTATGTGCATTCTCTTCATTGTATGATTTCTATGTTTTGTTATCATTTCACGGCCTTGCTGAAAAACAGCTTATAGCTGATAGCAAGCTTTTTACCATGGTTAAATAAATAAACTCAACTCAACTCAAACACAAACAATATCTGCTAGGAAACACAATCATCTTTGTGGTATTAAATGAATAGCTTCAAATGGCAGTATTATGAGGCTCAGATAACAAAAGTTTAATAACAATATATAAGGGACACAATATAAATGAAAATGGTGATTGATTGTTATCCACACATGGCAATTGATGAGAAGCACTCAAATTTTCTTTCCATCCATCCATTCATCCAGGAATCAAATCTTCTCTTGATCCCTAAGGTCATCCTTCAACAAATCTATGCATGCTGCTACCTCAAAGTACATATTGTGTACTATGGAAGTATGGAAAATGATAAGAAAGTATGTATATGTTCACTTTTTTAGCACAATGAAAAACAGTTAATTCACCCGTTTCAGAAAGCAGGGGGATAATTTCCCTTAACATACGTTAAAAACAGTTTGAGGAAATTCAATTTTGTGGAATTCTATCTATATCTTCTTTACATCCAATAACGCTACAGTCACTCAATCCATATGCATATTCGGGTCTCATTTCCCTTTGATATTTTTGCTAGGATGTCACTCTTAGTAGAGAACACTAAGATCAGAGAGGAGAGATAATATTGTAGAAAATAAAGAAGCTCCTAACCTCCACCATGATAATATCTGTTCCTACTCCAGCCACTGATGACACCCCAGCATAGTATGACTCCCTTGGAAACACAGGAGCATTATCATTGATGTCTTGGAGAACCACATAGATGTAGAGAATGCTGGGGTCGCTCGGCTCTGTGTGAAGACGAATGAGCAGGGAAAAATGGGGAAGATAGACATTTGCTAGATATGTGCAGAATTCTGCTGGGACATTCCGTAAACCCCTTCCTGAAACTATGGATCATCAATTCATTTTTTTCATAAATGGTCCATTGTCTTATTGTATTGGAAGTGGTCTTTGACAGACAATACTGACTCCCCCCCCCCCCCAAAAAAAAAAAAAAAAAATCAATAAATAAATTAAAACCAGATTACCGTATCAAACTTTTAAACCAAGACATATAGATTTCATGACACTTTTTGATAACAGCAAGGGAATAATGCAGGAGAGCACTGCTTTCTCTCTTCAAATAAGAACGACATTGACATCCTTTTGTTCTTTGCCTATCATGGGAGTAAATAATAAGGAATACTCAACTGTCATATTATCCAAAACTTCTCAAATAAAATTGCACGCTCTACAGTGACAGCTTGCAATGGTACTTTTCACCATGTCACGTGATTAGCAGTTGACCAATCAGATAACAAGAATCTTGGTAGGTGTATAAACCTACCCGTTGCACGCTTCTTCCTCCGCTGTGATACAGCTGGCTGGTCATCAGAGGCCGTCTGGTCAACAATGGATGCCTGTATGACCACTGAGTAGTTACTGACCACTTCCCTGTCCAGTGTCTTGTTGGTGTAAACTGTTGCCTTGTTGTCAGTCTCATTCAGCATGAAAGCAGCTTATTGTCAAACAGAGGTAGAAAAAAAAAATCAAATTCAGCATATAATAAAAAGCTATTCACAGCAGAATCTTGATTAGAGTTAATCACATCACAAAATAAAATGTGTTTGCTTTTCCATTCAAAGTGAAAAATACATGCCATGCAAAATTTTATATGAAAACATGTAAGGATGAGTGGAACCACTGCAGAGGATTGCATCTAATGCATCATTAGAGAGGGCATATTTTGTGTTTTTGAAAACTGCCTAAAACGTTTGACTCATTCATTCACATTTCAAGCAAAACTGCGAAGATGCATAATAAGTAAGGTTGTGTATGCAAGTGTTCGATCAACACACTTCCTAAGTCTGAATAACAATTAAGTTTATACTTACTAATATCAGTGGCATCGATAATCTGGTATTCAACGATGTCCCCCTCGTTGGCGAAAGCCTGGATGACGGCGACCTCGATCCCTGGTGCCTGTTCCTCCATGATGTCATTCACACTGCAGTCAGAGAGACAGATGACGAACTTACAATATATTCCCCTTGGTCAGTATACAAATGACGCACAGGTCTGAGTGCGTCAGTCGGAATTGTGTGCATAAGGTAACTATGGAATGCTTAACCCACGAGGCGAAGCCGAGTGAGTTTAGGCTAAATTCCATAGTTACCGCATGCACACTATATTCCGACTGACGCACGAAAAGACATGTGCGTCATCTGATTTATAGAATGGGCAATTTTCTTGCCAAAAACCCATTTTGCTATCGTGTTAACCGATGACAAAATTACTGGATGCATTTCCTTTTGGCTTGGCATACACAAACCATGCGTCAGTTTTTACTGGACACACGGCCAGCCATGCATCAGTAAATACTGATGCATGGTTGTTTTAGCCAATAGGCGTCTCGTACAGGGTGCGCGAACGATTGCTTAGTGCGCGAATCTTTGTTACAAGTTGGCGTACTCTTGCTACAAGTGCGCGATAACATGTTTACCACTGTGACTCAGCGTGCGGCCAGTAAAAATCAACACATAGCTCTCGACCAATGAGATTGCAGGATTCTCGCTACCCATTCTATAATAGATATTGTCTCAATGTTCCTTTACCCTACACATTTTACTCAATGGTAAGTTAAACATGCTCTTTGATGGACACCATATTTATTTACGGCAAGATCAGACTGGCAAAAGATTGAGAACTTTAAGATCGTGAAGTCTTCGGGATCTTTTGTCATGCGGTCACACTGGCAGCCAAACTTGGATCAAGAAGTTTGGATCATTGGTATGCGCGCGCAAGACAGAAGAAAGAGCGCGCTGTCCGATGGCTAGTGATTGTGACCTAACAATGCACACCTGTACATGACAATGGCCTCGCGCTTCGGAGAAACCGTCCGCAACAGATCGAGAAGTTTGGCAGGGGTGGGGGAAATATTCCTAGTTGGAGTGGGAAGTTTCGTGAGAAGTTTTGTGAGAAGTTTCGTGGGAAGTTTGCGGTCACACTGGCGAAACTTCGAGATCTTAAAGATCGCGAACTTAATCTTCTCGATCTTTTGCCAGTCTGATCCCGCCTATAGTCTCTCAAGCAAAGCATATCAATACCACAAGATTGCATTTTCCACCATGATACACACACCATGTATATAAGTAACTCAATTTGCTAGGCTAGTGTCTCATTTATGAACCTCTCACCACACACATTTAAACCACACTTTTGACACTGTTTTCACTCAGGGCTCAAGTTTGGTGAAAGACTCCTCTCCATACATATAACAGTGACAGTTTTTTGTTTCATGTGATGTTATACAAATAATGAATGTTTATGAGTGCAATGGACAGAATATTTCATGAGGTGAAAGATGAAATGATCCATTCAACGAGGCGCAGCCGAGTTGAATGGATCAAACATTTCATCTTTCACCGAATGAAATATTCTGTCCATCGCATGAATGAAAAACATGTATTATTTGTTTTATATAACGCCTAAAATAGATCCTTGTCATTTGATGTTTTATTAATTTAGAAACAAAGAGAGAATCTATCAAGATCGCGAGAGTGCTCACTGAGCGCTTTACACTACCGCACTGTCTAATGTCGCATACACACACTGCATGCAAACGAAAGCGTTTTACATGCGTATGTGCCGGGCTCTTAGCGAGCGTGCAATGGACCAAATCATATGGATCAAAAATTGCACGGTAAATGGAGCCACAATTGCACGGATGATGATGTCATAGTGAAATGGGATGAATGATCAAAGTCAAACAACCAATCAAATGACAAGGATCTCTACAGGCGTTATATAATATACAATGACCTAAGTACGTGGAAATTAGAAATAAGCAAACCAATGCTAAGCCTCCTTTCATGCATTCTTTCAATCAAGGAAGAACAGACTAGATCTGCATACAACGTGGTTATGCCAGAGCCTTTGCTGGTCAAAATAGCTATGAAGCACAATTTATCATAAAGTTTACCAGAAACGTCAAGAGGTGACCCCTACTTACAAGATGACATTTTCTGGAAAGACTGGGTTCTCTACTTGTAGTAGGATGGTGAGAGGAACAGCCCTGAAATTAGCTGGATCCCCTCCATCTGTAGCCACCACTGTCAGCTAGACGTGGTGGAGAGATGATGAGAAATGAGCGAAAAGATCAGTGCTACTCATACCCAGTACAAAAATCACATACTGTTAAACGAGAAATTTTCGCGTGCATTTTAATTTCGCGAATTTCGCGAGCGCCAAAATTCGCGAAATTAAAATGCACGCGAAAGCTTTTGTCTACACTACATGCATTGAATGCCAGTAGCAATTCGCGAAAATTTCATGCCACGAAAAAGGCTGTCGGCTCCAATTCGCAAAAATTTCATGCCGCGAATATATCATGTTTTACAGTACTAGACTCCCACAGAAATGATTCATACCAGTTTCTTTTTGTACCCAGTAGAAACTCCATCCAGAAGTACAGCTGTTATATGCTTACATATAAAGACCATAAAGAAATCCAGTTGAAACCCATAGACTTCAAGCCAACAGGATGTCCAATAGCCAGGTCTAATTGGTCCTATTTGTTTGTTGGTTTCGAGGTGCATGCAGCATTGGAGCCCTATACAGGGTCTTCTATCGGTCCTATTGGTTCCTGTTGATTCTGCTGGTTTCTATTGGTTTCCTATTGGAACTATATGATAGAAGCTAACCTATAAATGCAGTCTACTACAGCTCATTACAAACATAATTCTACTTCTGTTTTCCTTGCCATTGATGGAATGCAGTCGCAAAGTAATGCCAACAGTGTTTGTTCTGGGCATTTTGCTTCATTCTGTGTCTGTAAAAAAACAAAGCTTCTTCACTACCAT
The DNA here is from genome assembly GCF_040938485.1 of Diadema antillarum. Taxonomy (NCBI): domain Eukaryota; kingdom Metazoa; phylum Echinodermata; class Echinoidea; order Diadematoida; family Diadematidae; genus Diadema; species Diadema antillarum. The sequence goes on along the minus strand of NW_027271292.1, from coordinate 1,791,348 downwards.
ACAAATTATTTGGTGTCAAATCCTTTTCTCATTTGAACAGACTCCAGATCCAATCATCATAACTGCAGCCTGGTGTAATGATCACCAATGGGTAGATTGAAAGGAATCCAAGGAGCTAAAATGTAAGCATAGAAGTAGATTTAAGGAAACACACCTTCTAAAATGATACCAAAACATTTGGTAAATTGGTGCATAAATAGGTACATATTTGAATTCATAAAGGTACAGTATATACTGTGTACTTACATTTTGCCACATGGATGCATTATACAGGCTGCCTGCTGTGTAAACATCCCCTTGGGTGGGGTCTGTAAATTCAAACAGCTCTGAGGGTGGAACGAAACTGTACGTCACCTGACCATTTGGAGTATCCTGGATTAAAATGAATAATGCTTGACTGAATGTACACTGATTGACAAACAAAACTTAGTACATACATGAAAGTGTGGAAGAGATTCAATTTCTGCTCTGAAGGTAGATGTAACTGTTGACATTGCTATGGGGAAAGCTTGATAATGAAGTGCCACTTGATAGATTTTTTTTTCAAAATTATGCATATTCAACTCTTTGCTTGCCATGTTCACACTACCGACTCGGTCAACAACTTGCCAACTTTGCATATTTCACTCAAATGCACAACCACACAAAAAGCAATGGATAGATTGCAATAGGCCAAAGTACATTGAAAGCATCTCAGAGTTACAGGTTGGACATAATATTCTACCATACACCATTGCTAAGCTTCCAATTTTCTTCACAACTTTGCTGTACTGCCTTTCTACATAAACACTTATTCAAAAGTTACATGACTTTGGAAAATTTTTTTTCTTCCAAAATTGCTCATGCGTAGTGGTCTCAAAACAATGTGGCTCACACCTATACTGTAGAGTGGCACACAGAGAGTTAGGTACACTAATACTGAGCATCAAATCTATTCAGAATTTAACATCTACATCATTGCCTACATATGTGTCACAGATGTGGAAATATGCAAAGCATGCTGCATAGAGTACTTACTGGAAAATCCCCATCAAGTGCCGTGATGTTTGCTATGATCAGGGTTCCGACTTCTGACTCACGTGAAGCAACCACAAAATAACTTTCCTCCTCAAATTCAGGAACATTGTCATTTTCATCCTGGGGAAAGAAGAAAACAAGAACCACATGAATTATAACTTATAAGCATTTGCATAAATGTAGCACTAAATACTTCTAGGAAATACTGTCAATGAAGAGGTCATTGACCTTTTTCATCAAAACGATTTACTGTAAAACGAGGAATTTTCGTGTGCATTTCAATTTCGCGAATTTCGCGAGCGCCAAGATTCGCGAAATTAAAATGCACGCGAAAGTCCTTGTGTACAATATACGCATTGAACGCCAGTGGCATTTTGCGAAAATTTCATGCCACGAAAAAGGCTGTCGGCTCCAATTCGCGAAAAATTCATGCCACGAATATATCATGTTTTACAGTATGTGACTGAAGAGAGCCATGGGACCCAACAAACATTAAAATCTCCGGAGATCCAATGTGTCATCAATTTCATTGCAGGACAAAAGTGTGAAGAGAGGTTGTAGAAGTGCAATAGTGTATGTAGTGCATTAGTAATATTGGCGGTATTAGTATTATCATCTTTACAAGCAACAGGAGTAGTAATAAGAGTAGTAGTAGTAAGAGCAGTAGTAGTACTTAGTAGTGACACACACCATGTCCATGGGTTATTCAGAAAGAAATACACTGTATACACTCATATGCTCTTACATTCATATATGTCCATACCTATTGCATACGATTAATGAGTTGAATTTATGCATTAAACTGCAAATTGCATTTCATACGGAAAATTGTCAAGATCAATCAGGCATAGAGTTTTAATCAGTGTGATTTTAGATGATTAAACTCACCATGACTAAGACAGTAACGTTGGCTACAGCGGTCAGATTAGATCCATCCACGTCCACATCAGTGACTGTTACCTCCAGATAGTACATCCTCGGTCCCATCTCATAGTCCAGTGGGACGAGGAGGGAGAGGTTTCCTGACATCGGGTCAATGCTAAATATGTCGATATCGCCAGCAGTGATGCTGTACCTCAGACCAGCGATGGAATCCCGATCAAATGCCTTTAAACAAAGATTTAACAACAACAGAAAAGTTATGTTTGAGTAAGTGTTTATTTTCATTTCAATTGCTGGCATACAGTTGACAAACCAATAAAATACACAACCGAAGTTCTATTTTTGACTGCATAAAGATCCAGTGGACAACATTTTCTACACATTTTGGTATCATTTGAGCCAATATCATTTGGTTGACAGGAAAATGGAAGAAACAGTACTTATGCACACTATTTTCTCCTTATAATTAGGAACAAGGACTTTCTGGAATCACATGGGTAGAACTATTTCATATAAACCAACCTGTATCCACACTTTAGTCTAGAGACTGAAAAAAGTAGGTGTGATTATATCCTGAAATACTTTTCAGTGCTGATTTCAACATCAGTTTTAGAATTCATAACCTTAAAGTGTCTAAATTTAGTTTTAATGCTACGTAGTTTGCTATTTAAAGTGTCACGGTCATCTGTATGTCCTGGGGTCCATTTCATAAAACTTGTTATCATTGACAACTGCCACATTTCTATGACAAATTTGCTCTCAGCCAATCAGATGCAAGGATTTCAGTAGCTTGTCACATCTACGACAACTTGTCACTGATGACAAGTTTAATGAAACAGGCCCCAGGTATACTATGTGTGCGATATCTTTAATAGTGCATTATTACATGCTAGGAAAAATTCCTCATCCAGTTAAAGATTAATAACTTATGGAAAGACTTTAAAAAAATGATATGCAGAGAGTACCATGCATTCCAAACCTTTCAATGTATCATTATCCATGTTTAGATAGATAGATAGACAGATAGATAGATAGATAGATAGATAGATAGATAGATAGATAGATAGATAGATAGATAGATAGATAGATATTGGTTTATTTTATCAAAACAAGAATGGTTCATCATTTCATCTCAACCACATCTTTTTTTTCTGACATTCTAAGCAGTTTGAAAGTTTGACTTCTGTCTACATGCACTGGAGCTCACCTGAAGAGCCAGGAAGTTCTCAATAGGAGTGTCTTCAGGCAAGTCGACTTCATACTCCTCGGGGTCAAAGATGGGCCGGTTGTCATTGATGTCCTGTACAATGACGGTGACGGTCAGTGTTGAGCTAAGGGAAGGGAAGCCAGCATCACTGGCCACGACGTCCAGCTCATAGCGGTCCTGCTGCTCCCGGTCCAGAGTGAAGTTGGCGAATATGTAGCCAGTGATGGCGTTGATGCGAAACGTGTCCGACTCCAAAGAGTACTGGATGCGGGAATTCCCCGTGAAAGGCTGGTCTCCATCTGTTGCCTGTATAAAATCCAAGTATGGAGTTGATTTGATGCTAAATATTTACACCTGGTACTGTAAAACCTGATGTCTCTGCTTGCATGAAACTTTCCTGACTATAGCCAGGAGCTAAGATTCGCGAAAGTAAAATGCACCATAAAGTGTTTGTCTAAACAACACATTGCATGCCAGTGGCAATTCCCCCCAAAAAAGGTCATTAACTTCAATTCGCAAAGTTTCATGCCGCAAATGTGTCAGGTTTTACAGTTAGTAAATAAAGTGCTCCCATAAATAGGCATATCTTGCACACCCCTGGAGTTTGTTTCATGCAATGCTGCTTATCTGTAAATTGTCCACTTCACTGAACTTATGGAATCACTGCCTCAAAAAAGAACGTCATATAGCAAGCATATCAGGCTGTAAAACTGTACCACATTGACATTGGTTATACCAAAGAATTCTAGCATCATAATTACTCAATGTGGTATGGTGAAATTGCCACTTATTTTACATCCTCATGCCATCTATGTAAGTAAGCGAGGGCAGGACCTCCGAGTTTTAATCTTGTTTTTATTTTTCAGCAATTGCTCAACCTTTAGTACAAATCTCAAATGTTATGATACTTCTTTCCTATATTCCCATGCAAGCTGGACTTTTCCATCAACTTACCACCACTCGTCCAACTTCGACATTACTTATTTGCTCTGCCACGAGGAAGGTGGTAGGATAGGAGGTGTTGAATTCAGGACGCTCATCGTTGACATCATTGATGATGATCTGCACAGTGACTTCTGAGGTCTGCATGAGAGGAGGGTTAAACGGAACATCAACAGATTAAATGTAATTTGGTCATCCTACATGAATGCAGCAAACAGATTTCAATTGTAATCAATCTCACTTCATTTGATAAGAGTGCAGTGATTTCATAAGCAGGGCTGTAATTTTTTTCTGTTTGAACACCAACTCACAACCAAATTCTCCAGTGCTAGAGTAATTTGTGTGACTATGATTCCATAGAAGGCAACCAAGATTATTTTAATCAGGTATAGAATAATCTCTCTGAAAGGTCATGCAAAGCTACCAATTGAAGGTTGAATAAATTTGATTCAGAAACAATTCAAAATATCTGGCTTTGTTCCCAAGCCACTAACGTGACACCATTACCATAACATGAATTCAAATCACGGTGGCCCAGTTCCATACAATTTCAAAATCCCCCAATCATTCAGAGCATGAAAATGAAAAATATCTACAGCAAAAATCTTTACCAAATTTCCATCAGAGGCAGCTACAACCAGGTCATATGATGATGTGACTTCTCTGTCCAGGGTGCCTCGAACACGAATTTCACCACTGGTGATTTAAAAGACATGCAAGAAAGAAGGGAGAAAGGTGGTATTATAATGCTATTTGATTGCAACTGATGGACAAAAATGCCCTTCATCATTGTATAAGCATTGATTTTTCGGTGTTTCCGTAGTACCCATGATAAAAAAAGAAACCATAGGCATACATACTGCACAAAAACATTGAATGATACATCCACTGCTTCATCTTGAATGAATATTAATCTGAATTTGTGGGAATAATTTGTCTCCAAGCATAAGAATATCCATTGTACTAATTTTTGAAACCTCTTCAATGATTCGAGGCTCTGTGAGTCCAGTTTTGATCATCTGTATGACACAAATTTTTACAACGATTAGATAAATGCTGTTAAAATAATGATTATAAAGAAGACAGGGTCATCATTAATCCATTGAAGACTTGTCCTGAGTGTACTCAGGTAGATGCCTATGGGAAATGCATGTTATAGTAAATTCAGCTTGTCCTCAACGGGTTAAAAATACAGTATTGTACCTTTCGATGATGGTCAATACTTACGTGGTATCGTCTTCAATCATAAAGGTATCATCTGTGTTGCCTGCCACGATGCTGTATCTTACAAGGTCCAAGTCAGGGTCACTGGCCTGCGAAGTGAAGACAGATAATTAATGTAACAATGACTCTAAGCTATCCATGAAATACCACAGTATTTTTCATTAAAGTTTTCACAGTAGTTTAATGACTGTAAAAGTAGAATTTTCAGGGTGTTGAAATTTTCAGCATTTCGCACAACCAGAAACTAGTGTGAAAAAAAAAGCATGCAAATATTTTTGCTTGCCATATGTTCCAGTAGTTGATGTCTTGATTCCATGCAACTAAAAACCCATGACGCTCTTCTTACCAGGCCTAACGCAAAAAATTAGTCGCTCGAAACCATCCACTTTTACAGTAAGATGATAATCTTGTTCTGAATGACTCTAGAAAAACCTCAGTGTCATGGTCCATGTTTCAAATAAGATATTTTGCTTTTAACAAAGTGAAATTTGGGTTCATCCACACTAAAAAATTTGTACTATGACCTCTTACAACATAAGCTATTCAAATTGCACATTGATATAAATCTACACAATGCATCTTCTTTGACCTACAGAATCAACTTTCAAACCAAAAAAGGCATCAAGCAATGTGCCTTACTCTAGGTGCCTTGTCAGAGTTAAGATTATTCTGCCAAAATTCTGTGTAACAGCAAGCTTTTTTCAACACTGATGTAATATAATTAGAAAAATATAGTGTCATAAGCCTCATATTCGCTCTAATCCCCTAAACTCAATAGAACACCATAAGCTGTGTTTACTCAAGTTACAATTTATGTATGCCACCTTGGTACTTTGTAAGCTCTCCATGACACACAAAACATACCACAACGGATATGACAAGGGCGTCGGCGGGCAGATTCTCAAAAGCGGTGGTGGAGTAGCCTCCAGGTGAAGAGAACTCTGGAGGACTGTTGTCCGTTGCTGGTATGACTAAGATGTCCACATAGACCAGAGGAGTTCTGTGGGCCGACAAAGAGGGCAGCAAACTTTAATCCACTGCATGAGAGGCTCATGCATTAGCTATGAGTCAAGTGGATCTTCACATATGTCATTTTATATTTTGCATTATCATCATTAGTTCATTTCTTGAAGAAGAGAGGTTTGCAGCAACACCACGTGAATGTAATCCTTGAAAGGACTGGTGTCTGGCAAAAGAAGACCCTAGAAAGAGGGGAGTGGAGGAGGGAAGCGACATAGGAAGTCATTAAAGGACAAGTTCACCTTCATAGACATGTGGGTTGAGTGAATGCAGCAATATTAGTAGAACACATCAGTGAGAGTTTGAGCAAAATTGGACAATCCGTTAAAAAGTTTTTTGAAGTTTCTGCTCAGTCACGGCTGGATGAAAAGACTACTATAGCTTGTGATGTCACATGAGTACAATGATATAAAGAAAGAATAAAGAAAATTCAACATATTTCCATTTTTCTCGCATAAGAAAAGAACACTTGACTTCTCTCTTTCAGAAGGCAGGGGGAGTAATATTACCCTTAACATACATCAGTAGCAAGACAGACAAATGTGCACTTTATTCAAAAAGTAAAGTTTTGTGAAATTCTCTTTTTATTTTCCTTATATAGTTGTACACATGTGACATCATACACTGTAGTAGTCTTCTCTTCCAGCAGTGACTGCGCAGATACTTAAAATATTCGTAACTTTTGAACGGATTGTCCAATTTTCCTCAAACTTTCACTGATGTGTTCTACTAATATTGCTGCATTCTCTCAATCCTTATGTATATGAAGGTGGACTTGTCCTTTAAGTGTAGCGATGAAAAATGCTGACACTCAAAGGGCAGTGGTGAGCTGAAAGACGAGGATGCACTAATGGAGACAAGAGAATAGGAGACAGGGATAGTTTAAAGGGAAAAATAGAGTGAGAATCAGGTAATGGGTTGGAAGTCGGTGGGAGGACAAAGAAGAACCACAAAGGAGGAAGGAGAGGGAGTAGAAAGTTGGACAATCATGGAGGTAAGAGAGTGACGTGATGAAGATGTGAAATTCTCTTTATCATCTTCATTACAATAGTGATCTTCAGAAGGGTCACCACGGTTACCTCCTGTTTGGGTCATCCGCATCCGTTGCTTGGAGAGAGATGATGAAAAAATTGGAGTCCACAATCGTCCCAGCATTAATGAGACGGATGACCACATCATCACCCTCTCTGATCACTGAGAAGATAGCGCTGGCTTCACTGGTGACAAACTCATACTCTACGACTGGTGGATTAGATGAAATGTCTGCATCAAGAACAGCAATCTAATAATAGCCAAAAAGAAGAAAGTACACAACTCTGGTGAAACATTCCATTGGTTGGATAGATAGGTCGATAGATAGATTGATTAGATAAAAAAAATCTGCATCTATTTATCTATCAGTCTGTAGATCCATCTTTCTGTGTATCCATTATCTGTGTATCAGTATTTTCACCATTTTGAATGTTTGTCTCATCTGTCTGTCCATCTGTCTGTCCATATGTCAATCTATTAATTTATCCAATATGCCTATCTATCAATCTAATGTATCAATTTCTTTTATCTGTGGAAAATTGAGCAAGGAAAATGGGATTCCGTCAAGATACGAACCTGAGACCTCTGGATGCTATCCCGATGGAATCCCATTTTCTTTGCTCAATTTTCCACCAATAGATAATATTCATTCTGATCAGTTTTTCTGGATGCTATCCCGATGGAATCCCATTTTCTTTGCTCAATTTTCCACCAATAGATAATATTCATTCTGATCAGTTTTTCTGTTTGCATTTGTTACATACTCAAAAAGCTGCATCACTTCCGTGATCCCTCGCATTTATCCCCAAATTGAATTATCCTTCGGGTTTATGCCAGGTTCAAGTGTGTACGTGTGTGTCACACACAAACACACTGCTATAGCTTCTGACCATTCGAGCATTGAGAATTTAGGGTGTCTGGAACAAACACTGAACTAGGACTTTCTATAGCTCAGTCGGTAGAGCATTGGGATAGCATCCAGAGGTCTCGGGTTCGTATCCCAATGGAATCCCATTTTCTTTGCTCAATTTTCCACAGATAAAAAAATTGATACATTAGATTGATAGATAGGTAAATCGGATAAATTAATAGACAGATGAGATAAACATTCAAAAAGGTGAAAATACTGATACACAAATCTAGACAGAAAGATGGATCTATAGACAGATAGATAAATAGATAGATAGATGCATCATACATACAAACACACATACATAGATGGACATTCGTTTATTTGTCAATTCTTTTGTGACAGAAATATATGAATATCGACTTCATCACACCCCTACACCTCATAAGAACTACATGAAACCACAAAAAATATTAAATTCATTAATACTGTACTGTATGCAGAATGTATCAAAATTGCAAATGCAAGACATTATGACATTCCACAATAATACCCCACTGCTGAAGAGACAATGGGCCGGATGCATAAACACTAGCAATTGCTCGTGCTACCCTTTTACTCGAATCCGTATGCATAAAAACAAGCAATTGCTTGCGAGTAGAAGATTTTGGTAGCAAGCACAAGCAATTGCTTGCTGCCCACAAGCAATTGCTTAGAGACCAAGCTATGCATAAAACATACCTTTTGCTAGCTCTTGCTAGCAATTGCTTACGATTTTCCAAGCCCTGGAAAATGAGCTTGAGCTTTTGCTTAACTGGGACGTTCCCTTTTAAGTATGATTTTCATATTCATGAAAAAAAGACCACACTTGTGCAGGAGTGGTATAAATCTACAAGAAATTACTCGTAAGTAGTGTAAGAAACTTTTTAGTTTCAACACAGGAATGCCCAGTGGTTAGCATGCAAAATGTGATGAAAAACAGGTAGGATGTCTGACTTTGGTGGAGAGCAAGGAGACCTCTCTCCACGTGCAATCTGGCAGATCCGGGCAACTGTAAACAGTGATGGAAATCAGCCAGTACGTGTGTGTGTAGATATGTATGCGCTTCTATGTGTGCATTTATGAGCAGGAAATGTTCCCGCACACACGTGCCCTTTCAAATACATGTTGTCACATTCGCCTTTGTTCTTGTGTTCGCACAGGCGTGACGTCCTTTTTGTTAAAAACGCAAGCAATTGCTTGTGCGGGATAAGCAAAAGGTATGAGCACAAGCAAAAGGTTATGCATATGGATTTAAGCAATATTGCTTGAGCTAGACCTTTTGCTAGACGAGCTTGTGCTTTTACTTAAAGCAATTGCTCGCTTTATGCATTTGGCCCAAGGTATTATACCAGTCAGATGTGGTAGGATATCTTTGAGATCTTTTATTTTCAAGGTGATAACTGATTTAGTATTTGAGGGTAATAAACTGGAATGCACATGCATTTAACGCTTTCATGAATAAAATGCTGAGATATGTCTTCCTGATATATTATCATGATTTGTGAAGTCATCACTCCGCTATACACACCGCAATCACAGTGAAGTTACTCTCAGCATTCTCCCTTAGAGGAACTTTGTAACGATTCACGTCGTCTCCGGCAGTAAACTGGTTGGGCACAAACTGCGGGGTATTTTCATTCCTGTCCAAGACGGTGATGTAGATGGACAGACTCTCACTGACCTGTCCCAGCATGGTATTGTTCTCCTTAGCAACAACCTACACGGGTGGGACCACACACAAATTAAGGAGATTAGCTGTGTCATTACTATTGGCAACCTGGTTGCATGCAATGCCAATGAGGAGCTCATCCTGTGTTTATTACACAGATAATACACATTAGTGAGGACATTAAGTAAGAATTATATAACAAAGCTACCTTGGAACAGTCGTTTGGTCTAGTGCAGGAAATTATCAAACCCAAAACTTGAAGAACTTGTCATATAACATAAATCACATATGACCTGTTTCTATAGAAGCTTGCTAAAACTGCTTACATTAATTCTCTGATTAAATATTTGTTAAAAATTTTGGACTCTAAGCTTTCCAACAATGGAAAACTTGCCTCACTTAAATTCAGATACTGCAGACATCTAATTTTGATGTATTCTAAGCTAATAACCTCTGTCAAATTGTTTAAGACAGGGTGCTAAAAAAATAGTTTTGTTCTAAAGCCTTATTCGAAGTCAATCCCACACAACATCCAAAACTGTTACTGCCAGTGAATTTCGAGAGTTCATTATCCTTTACTTCACTGATTTAAAAAGATTTAAATCCAGAAGTATCAATAACCTTGTGAGAAAATATGCTGTTTTGAGAAGCTTAGTCAAAGGAATTATATACAAGACATTCAACATCCAATCCATTCTGTTTGTGTGTGTTTGTTTGCTTGTTTTGAAGAGGTACAGAGAGATTCCTTACAGATATTGTGTAGTTGCTTCTCTCTTCAGCATCAAGAGGTAGAGTTGCCCCATTACTGAGAACGAGATACCCTCTGTCTTCTCCGATGCTTTCCAGGACAAAGGTATTGGTGGTGTCTGAAGTGTAGTACTGGAGCTGGGGAGTTTCATCCTGCATTAGCATGGAAAGAAGGGTACAACGCTATGATAATGATTTCAATATACAACTCCTGGAGATTATTGATTCATCATCAATTATTTATCATTTTCAAAAGCATTTCATCACTGGGCTGTCAAGACCATGTACCTCAAATTTTGGTGAAAATGACTTTTTTGTATTAATGGTCAGATAATCAGTTAAGTGATGTCCTGTCTGAATCCTAGCTATCTTACCAAAAAAATGAAGTGAATTAAGTTATCACTTGCAACAATTATTTGGCATTTAAAATACCAATGGATTATTTAATCTCTTTGAATATGATAACAAGAAGATTTCTGCAAACAGAATTGAGTCAGAAAATAATTAGGGAATCTCTTTATCATCTCAAGTGCTTGGAATAGTATATGAAGAGTTTGTTTGCAAAAACCGATAAGTCCATATTTGCCAAATGGAGATATTTGCGATTAAAGGTCAAGAAAAATAAAGAGAATAATAAGAAAATTTTTGCTTCTTTTGACCATAACTTCAAAACTATACCTTTATATGTAGTGACCAATATATCATTTAAAAGGTATTATTTTGTACTTTATGACAGAGATCGTACTTCAAAATCTTCAAAAATGGACTTATCGGTTTTTGCAAACAAACCCTTCATATATAGATGAGACAACACTGGATTACTTACAGGTTCCAAATCAGGATCGGTAGCTTGAATAACGAGAGGTACTGTTTGAGCAACATCCGCAGTGACTTGAGTGCCAACGGGCGAGTTTTCGTAAATGTAGCCATACATGGCTATGACGGGAAGGAATGTGGGACGCTGGGAGTTCATTTCTAAGATGTCAATGATGACTGTTGCCCTGGCAACACTGGCACCTTTGCTTGCCTTGAGGGAGAAAGAGAGCAGAGAATACCATGAATCATGATGAAAAAGAAAGATTTGTTTCATGAAAGACGAGTTAACTTCTACAGAACGAGAGTATCAAAAAGAGCCAACCAATATTACTACATCTCCAATATGTATCTCACAAGGGCTAATAAAAAAAAACAAATCTTCCAAAGAAGAAACAAAATATAACAGAAAAAAATTGCATGTTCTTTCATCATGCACACCATTTCTTGTCGTGTACAGTCTACAAAGAAAGCAGACTCTTGAGGCATTGCAGAAAAAGATCTGTAAGACCATCTGCCTATTGGGTGATACACAGAAACACCCCTGAATGATATAAACATAATCATTATGAACTTGAATTCTACTCCCATGTGAGCATTGTATGTGAATAAAGCCAATAATGTGAGGCAAGAAATGTGCACAATTAAACTTGTGAACCAGTCTAGTTACTTCTGTAATAATGATGCCTCATGTTCTATGCATTTTTTTTTTTGTATAATATGAAAAGAAGTTTGACACAGCTATAAAGTTATGAGATTCACCAACTCAGAGTGCTGTTGGCATATAAACACAATTCAAACACATCATATCATATCAAACTGATAAAGGCTCTGTATATATGCATAACATCACCATTTCAATCTAGAACTTACGGTGACTTCCATAACAAAGAGATCATATTCTGAGTGACGAACAGTTTGAAGCAGCGTTACTGAAGCATCCACTGGGTCAATAGCAAAGTACGACATATAGTTTGTAGGAGATCCTGGAATGAAAAATAAGAAAACAGTTAGTTAAAAATCACAAAATCATTGAGCCAAAATACAAGCTTTGATATGCTAATGTCCTTTTGGCTAAATTAGAGACTGATAAAAGAGAAATATAGAAAAATACTGAAGTGGTGTCACTCCCTAGGTTTATTCTTCTTCTATATAACACTCAAAGGGATGTACTTGTTTTTATTCACAGTAATGTTTCTGTTTTATTATTCTTCATCCCAACCACAGTACTGACATAATATATTCTACTTCTATTGTTTGGCTTTAGCCCTTTCTGCACTGAACAAAATAAACATGAATCTTAGAAATCTTCCACAAAATACTTAAATGTCTAATAAGAGCTGAATGTATCTGTCAAACAGGGCATATGATACTTTGTAGAGTGAAATTAATCCCCCTACCTGAATTACATACATCATGTTCAAAATCATGTATTCATCTATATCAAGATGGGTCTTTCATAACAAAAATTTCTTTCATTATCAAAGCCTTTTCAACACATACAGTCATAAAGTACTGGGTAATGTAGCTCCATCTAAACCAGTGTCAATGAAGAAACTATTATTGTTTTTCCTCATTTCTGCTGCAAAAGTGTAATTGTGTAGCACATATTTGCAAGTACATGTATCTTATGGGCAAGTTCACTGGGAATCTGGCTATACTATAATAGGACTCACGTAGCTAAAAGAAATTTTAAAGACAGACAAACAGGGGCAAGTAGCATCAAAATAAGTGTGATTTGTACCTGCTGTAAAGGAGTAGACTATAGGCTGTGGGTTTTCCCCTCCACCTGCTACATTTACTGCTTGGATTGGTCCTGGGTCAAAATCTATCGGTTCAGATCTCGGCTGTTGGCACAAAAGGGAAAAAATGGCAAATCAGGATTTATCACAAAAATATATCAGATTAACTCTAACACTTATATCTGTTCAGAGCAGATTTATACACATGCCACTGTGATCTCAACACATGGAACAATGCATCTATTTGTGTGAATGATTAAAAAAAGGAGGCAGCATGCATGAACAACATTAAAATCTATTTAGCATCATTTTCCACTTGAAATCTAAAAGAGTAAAGCAAGAGAATGAAGTTGAGTTTACAAAAGTCTGATTGGTTTGTCTGCATATGCAAAGGGTTAATATGATATGTTAAAATCACAACTGCAGAAATGACCCAAGTCTAAGCATTTTTTTTAATTTTCATTTGCACAAACTTTCACAAATAACTTCATGACCAAATATAAGCTTGACTTAAGTGTAAGTAGTCAAATAGCTTTTCTTCATGAATACAGAAAATGACTTAACATTCACTGAAAATTTCAAATTTGACACGGTTTAAAAGGCTACTGACCGTCTTTTCCTGTATGGTGGCCTGATATTGCACATCATTGCATGTGGTGACATTACAGGGTATAAACTGTGGGGCGCCATCATCAACGTTTACTACATTGATTGTCAGTGTCGTCGTTGTCGATCTCGGAGATTGTCCGTTGTCCTGGGATGAGAGAGTCGATGAAAAGAGGAAAATCTGTTCACTTGTTTTTTTTTGTTTTTTTTTTGTTTGTTTGTTTTTTAAGAGTGTAGAAGCTTGTACAAAGCATATGTCTGCATTGAAGGTCTGTGACACAATCTATCACTCATTAGTATCACTACATACACACTCATTCAGTGATTAAAAGAGATAAGTGATAATAAGAACAAGGAATGTGAGAGACACAAACATGATATATTTCAGTTTTGCTCTTACATTGTATAAGTTGTGCCTTATTCTGATAGTCATGTCCTCATTTTATCTTTATTTTTTCTGAACAGCACTCAGTATGCTTATTGAATTCATGTCAATCAAACTGTCAAATGAACATGTGAATTAACTCAATGAATATAACTGTGAAACCAGCTTTGTTTTCAGGCACTGTATTTACAGCACTGGATCGTCATTTAACTACACTGCACATCAGTTAATGACTGATTTTCCATGTGATATTGCTCTATATTTTGAAAGCAATTACTGAAACGTAATCCTCCACCTGCTGTTCAGCATCTTTTTCATTATACATGTAAAGACTGCAAGAAATTAGGGTAAGTGCAAAATCCTCTAAAATTTCATCAGTTGTGTTTCCTGAAAATGTGTTGCACGTTTGCAACAGCCACCCGAAAAAGAAAAAAAATGAATAAATAAATAATATAAACTGTGATTTTGGTTCCACAAACTCTGTGTCATTATTCTACATGTCATCACTCAATCATGCATGACTCAGGAGTAGCCCATTTGGTCTTGGAATAAAAACACAGTTGCTTTCATTATTTTTATCATACGAACATCATTGACTGGGTTATAGAAAGTTGCTATTCAACTTATGTCAAACATGACATAGAATAGCATTTAAGCAGGCCTTCACGATGTATGATGAAAAATGTATAAAGAAGAAATCCTCTACTGTTTGAGCACTAAATATAATGGAAAAGAAGCAATGCATTTGGCATCTAAGCATATCCTGCATTATAACACTGAGAACCATTGCATTGGATTGTAAATAGAATTACACATTACAACGTTTCCAAGGCAAAGGCGTGCTTTATCTTACCCTTGCTTCAAGACCAAGGACAAACTGCGTTCTTGTTTCATAATCGAGACTCTGCAGTAACCACACTTCTCCTCTTCCTGAACTTGGTATTCCAAAAAAGGTGCTTGCTTCCTGCATGACGGTACAAATTTGTAACAAAAAGGAATGGAAATAAAGACATTAAGGAGAGAAATTACATATATTGTAACAATAGACTCCACCAGAAGGAAAGTGAATCAATTTAGGTTAAGATGAGACTTCAAAATGCTATTCAATATTCTCTTGCAATACCGTGACAAGACCTTGCAAACAAATTGCAGAAAGAATATTTTCACAGTTATCTAAATTCAAATGCAAATGCAATAAAGACATGTTAAAGACACACTCGTAATATTTCAACAGGATGCAATTTGCCTAACAGCTCACAAATCTCAGCTTACAACTGAAAAATACTATAACAATATCTCAACAGGTTACAATTTGCCTAACAGTTCACAAATCTCAGCTTACCACTGAAGACTACTACGTAGGAAAGGTTACTTGCAGGAATGAAAAATGATAAAAACAAACCAAAATACAGCACAAAATCTCACCGGATCATTAGGATTTTCGATGACTCGATAGAGTCTCTGACCATTGCGACCATCACCGTCGTTATCATCGGCTCTGATGTCAGAAAACACTATTGAGTCTACAGGGGCATTCTGTAATAAAGAAACATTTCAACTGTGCTGTTACTTGTGGCAGATCCTCATGTTAACTCTTTATGTGCCTTGAATGATGATTGGCAGAGAAAAACCCCTTGACATTGTCACACTGTCCAAAGTCACCTAGCATAGGAAGGGTTAATCCGTTACATGCTTTGAGTGCTGCTTAGCACAGAAAACCCCCTACTGTTGTAAACAATGTCCAAAGTCCCTGGCACAAAATGGGTAAAACATTTTTTTTTCTTCCTCATGAGGGTTCTGTCACTTAAATCATCATTTTGATTAGCTGAACATTTACTGAGGAAAGATTTTATTTCTAACTTCAGTAATCATACCAAATTAGAAAGAAAAAATGTCAAGAAGTATAGAAACTAGAAAATTTCATTGCTATTATATATTACAGCTCTTTTGACAAAAGTCCTGATTTGTCTATGTTCTAACTGCATACTGCTTGATTTAAAGTACTATTATTACGAAAATAAAATACCACTTAAGGTGATTAATACCCCCGCCCCGTGACGACAGTCTTACCCAAGGAATGATCTTTCCTTGATCTTCTGCCATTTAAATGCCGTTACCATGGCAACGCAGCTTCCGACACGTCCGAAAAATATGTCTTGCACATCTTCCCACCAAGACTATTGTGTGTGCCACATTTCATAAGCTTTTGTCAAAAACTGAGGAAGTAGTTCAATCCACAAGATCTTTCCTTGATCTTCCACCATTAATATGCCGTTACCATGGCAACGCAGCTTCCGACACGTCCAAAAAATATGTCTTGCACATCTTCCCACCAAGACCAACGTGTGTGCCACATTTCATGAGCTTCAGTCAAATACAGAGGAAGTAGTTCAATCCGCAAGATCTTTCCTTGATCGTCTGCCATTTATATGCCGTTACCATGGCAATGCAGCTTCCGACACGTCCGAAAAATATGTCTTCCACATCTTCCCACCAAGATCAAGGTGTGTGCCACATTTCATAAGCTTTGGTCAAAATACTGAGGAAGTAGTTCAATCCGCAAGATCTTTCCTTGATCTTCTGCCATTAATATGCCGTTACCATGGCAACGTATTTTTGGGTACTGTCAAAAAATGCGTCTTGCACATCTACAACCAAAGGCACACATCTGTACCAAGTTTCATGGAAATTGGGCAAAAACTGAGGAAGTAGTTTGCAACACAAAATTTTCCATCATTTTGGCTCATAATATGTGAGCTGTTACCATGGCAACATACTTTTTGTCACTGTCAAGAAATGTGTCATGCTGACCTATATCCTAAGACAAACATTCAATATGAATTCCATGAGAATTGGAAGAACACTGATGAAGCAGTTTTGCCATGAAGCATTTTGCCCTATATTTTACCAATAACATGCCATTACCATGGCAACGCACTTTTTGCCACTGCGGAAATATGTGTCTTGCACATTAACATATTCAGACGAACATCTGTACCTAATTTCATAAAAATTGATCAAAAACTGTGGGAGGAGTTCGCGACGCAAGATTTGTACCCATTTTTGCCCATAATATGCCGTTACCATGGCAACGTACTTTTGGGTACTGTCAAAAAATACGTCTTGCACATCTACAACCCAAGGCACACATCTGTGCCAAGTTTTATGGGAATCGGTTGAAAACTGAGGAAGTAGTTCGCGACGCAAGATTTGCAACGGACCGACCGCCCGACCGCCCGACCGACCGACCGACCGCCCGACCGCCCGACCGTCCGCTGATTCCTATATACCCCCTTCAAACTTTGTTTGGCGGGGGTATAAACATGCTAATCTGAACTGAACTGGTCTGAGCAACTGCTGTAAATGAAAAGCATTTGTTGCATGGAAAATAATCTTATTTGCTAGATAGACCTGACCAATCTGATTCTGTACTTACCTCTGGTACAGAAACGGTGTATGGCGCGCCAATGAAATATGGCGTGTTGTCATTTGCATCCACTATCGTAATGAATATATCATAAGACCACACGATCTGGGGGAAAACCAATGGAGACATAGAAAAATTGCACATATTCACATCACAGCTAAGATCGAGTTTTCACTGTACTCACATTTTGAATAAAGATCATGTGATCAAATCACATCTTATTTTGTATGAAGGCTTTCATGAATGCACAATGCGATATGAAATTTCATCAACACGGTCAATTCTCTATAACGTAGACCTATGAATAAATGGACAACTTATAACTAAGTGACTATATATACTACTCACTGATGATATACATAGTGGTTTTAAACTAAACTTTTAACAGGAAAACTGCTTAAAAGAATGCGGAGAAGATTCAGTAGAGTAACATCACAATATAATATATTTCTCATGTCACATTGTATGTCTGTAAAACGGTACTTTCATCACTCTCAAAGAAAAATACAATTATGATAAGTTACTTTGTTTCCAAATATTTTTTCATAACTACAACTGAAAAAGACAAAACTTATTCTAGTCACGATTTTTGGATATGTTACCACAAAGTTTCTATTTCATTTTGTTCTTCAGAACACTACAGAGTGAAGATTTACTTACATCTGTATGTCGGCAAGTAATGGACATCTCAATTGTATTCGAGCCAGACTGGAAGAAAAAAAAAAGGAAGAACATTAATGTTGAATTCACTTCTATATCAATTGCCAGAGGCATAATCGACAGAAAAACATCAATCAAAATGATTATAATCTGATCTGATCCAAGAAAGAATATGTGGTGCACAGTGAAGTGTTCTACTACCAGCATTCTACTGCCATGGAAACTTTCCTGGATTTTAATCTCATCTGATATCATACGTTGTGACATTATACACCATGATACAACAGAATAATATACAATCATAAATCGATACAGTAGAACCTGTGTGATGTGAATACACACAAGTAAACAAAGGTTACTTAGACATGTGGCCACTAACAACAGGCTGGTTGCCAATTTAATTGTATAACAAATTTTTATGCAGAACTGTCACATACAGTGCAACATAACAAAATATGTATCCATCATAAGACTGTGGGATTTTATGCACTGCAATATATCTGAAATAAATTTGTGCAAACAAAACTGAGCTATTTGCAGTTGCCCTTATTCTTGGTTAGCAATTGTGCTTCCTTGAATAAAACAGGGCCACAATGTGAGATGCAGAACTCTGGCAGAAACTTCATTTCAGTTACTGGTACAGCTCAGCATTGTAGGCATACTTATGGACACACAATACACAGTATGCACTTGTAAGTGTTTAATATTGAAGAGTATTGTATTTCACAGTTATCCATATGATGACACAAATGGTATCCCGGGGTACCAAATAAAAATCAGCCATTTTGTAGAATTATTTATTTTTTTAAAAAGGTTGTACCCTGGGTGCCAAAAAGAGGAAATTATTTTGGTGCTGGAGCTAGCCCGCGCTAGCCACTGCATCGCACTGCACTAAAGCACACGCTAGTGGTATCGCAACTTCCATGCACGCATAGTATAACATGCAGTGGCATGGGAATGACTATGTACACGCACACACAGTGCATGCATTTTTCTCTGGCTGTCCTCGAGTGGACATGAGGTGGCGCTACACAACGCGGTTACCCGCAGTACTACGGTACCCCGGGGTAACGCGTGATGCATCACTTCTATGTGTGAATAAAATAATGAATATTTCTACTAAACACATTGTTTATCATCTCATCCATTTAATGGATCATAACATTTGATTATGTTTAAGTGCACCCTGTACATGCATGTATTGTACTTGCTTTGTTGATACTATGATATGCATCACTGAAATAGAAGTTATACCACCAATGTGGTTTACACTCACAGATGGGGTAAGAGAGAGTGAGAAAGAGATAGATATATAGAGAGATAGAAATATACATGGATAAATAGAGAGATAAATAGATAGATAATTAGATAGATAGATAGATAGATAGATAAATAGATAGATAGATAGATAGAGAAAAATTCATAGATGCAGAGAGAGATACAGACAAAGAAAGAAAAAAAGACCAAAGAAGAAAGACAATGATTAGATCAACTGATACTCTGTGATCTATCTATTCACTATAGCCCCTTCAGTGTTTCCACCGCTGTTCAACAGGGCACTGCCATTTTCATGCAATTCCAAGTTGAAATAGCAAAAAAAAGAGAAAATAAATAAATAAATGAATAAATGAACAAAAATAAAACAAAACAAAATTGTACAAACTCACATCAGCATTAACAGGTTGGGCCAGGGATAGTCTCAGTGTTGAAGGGTCAAAGGTCACAAAACTGCTTGGCTGTGTGACAATCAGCGTGAGAGGTGTGGGATCTGACGCCGGGGCTGGCCGAATGGGAAGGAAACCAATCACATCACCTGAAATTAAACGAATACAAACAAACAAAAATAAATTAATGTATGACGCTCATGCTAACTGGAAGATCCATGTGAGAGGTAGATTACGTGGTATTATTTGCTTGTTTCATTTTCATTTTCTATCTAGCGAGATGGCTGGGTAGCCCATACACAGCTGCACTAGTGGTCTTCTGAGGTATACAGCCATGCGCACTCAGGATGGAGCATGGTCCATATTATGCACCTTGATCTTCACAATCAATTGATGAAGTAGGATCTCTTATGATAATTGGTTACACTCTCTCACACATGAAACCTTCATTATTATGTCCTATATCCAAGAGATAGATTTTTTTTTCCATATATAGAGTGGACAGCATGATAACACACAATACTGCTAAACAGAACTCATGGGGATCTGAAACTGCACCCAAACTCGAGCCATTCTATAGCAAGATTATTATCTCTCACCTTGTTCATGTACTGTGTATTGCATGCCAGTTCATATATGTGTGAAGGTTGCATTCATGTTGTAATCAGAGTAGATATCTTTACATGATGTTGAATTTGGAAACAGCACAAGACTTGCAAAATTCATGAGTAATTACAAAACACACACACACACACACACACACACACACACACACACACACACACACACAGACACATATGGCATAAACAGGTACTGAAACAAACAATTGGGCTTTGAAGACACATGAACAAATCAGTCTCATGATCAGTGTTGATATCATTAAGTGAATTTTAGAATAGGATTTTTAATGTATCAAGTGAATATAGCCAGAACTTCCATTTTCTTTTATGACTGAACTTCGTGTACACAATGCTTTAGACTTACCTACTGATGCGGTTTCATTGATTTCAAATGACATGGATCCACTTAAATCTCCATCTGTTCTCTGACAATCTGTAATGAGAAATATCACATGCAATTATGTTTAATGCCTGAGAATGTCACAATCTGAAGAGACACATGACAATTTCTGAACAAGAGATCAATCACCTTCCTTGTGATTTGTATCACATCAATATATTGAGTCACTTTGTGTAAAAATGGCACAGTCCTGGCAGCAGGTGTTTTGTCACATGTAGCCCTTTCATAGACTTTGTAAAAAAATACTTTTAGGAAGCCTGTTGCTGACTTTTCACTTCATGTTCTCCAGCAAACTACACAACATGTACTCTAGTTTTAATATTCTTTAATACTGTACACTCTGAAACAATGAAGACAGCTCTCATTATCTTATGATCAAGCCAACCATTTTCAAAACTGGAAAATGATGTATATCAGTTTCATCTATTACTCAAATAGTATTTCATTAGATTGCTCATGCATAAAATGGATGTACAAGATGACTTGCATGCATTCTATATGGTTTACATAAGCACACTGCTATCATAGTCGAACATTTACATCATATCATATTCAAATCATTAGAAATCATGCAAACAACGTGACATGATAAAACAAGATACTTACATGGAGCTAAGTCAGGGATGTCAGTTGATGGTTAAGGAATAAAAGATTAAAGGACAAGGTTAACAATCAGGCTATGTACATGTCGCAAAGACTTGGACATTAAATCACAATCAATAACATATATACATGTATGTTATCCTCCATACAGAAAAATGACTTTATGGGAACTCAACAATTTTCTCACACATGTCAACCTTTGGCAAATTTCATATAGGGAAATGGTTCACGAATTTGAAGCAACATAATTATAGACAGCAAGTTTCAAAATGCACTCAAGAGTAAGCTGCTTGTTAGACTTGAAAAGTTTTGGGTCACGCAATACTGATATTTGTGACCGTGCATCACAAAACCAACGAAAAGTAGCACCTCTTTATTTTACATGGGG
This sequence comes from Diadema antillarum, assembly GCF_040938485.1. Lineage (NCBI taxonomy): Eukaryota > Metazoa > Echinodermata > Echinoidea > Diadematoida > Diadematidae > Diadema > Diadema antillarum. The sequence continues at coordinate 1,769,408 of NW_027271292.1, read as the reverse complement.
ACTCAAAAAGGTGAAATGGGTCAACCGAGTCAATCTTGAGTTTTCCATATTTTCTGAAAGAGCTATCTTTTTTTTCAGATTATTCTTTAGTTTGGGATCATAGCATGAATGGGAAAGTGTGTTTTCAGCAGTTTTACTACAACCCATTTTGGGGGGAGAGTAGAATGATCAGGTATGTCTTAGAAGCCCCTTCTCATTTCTTGAAATCCTTTGCACACTCTTCACTTTCAAGTCTAATAACTTTTGAAAGGATAACACTACTGCTTTGAAAGTTGGCATTGATCATGGACAGAATGTATTAATAGAAGATTTTCAATTTTATCCTAATCTGATAATCCCTTCATTGTTGTTGCTACAGTGATTTACGTCCTGTGTTTTGTCCCTTTCATTGCACAGCTCACACGGCTTGGTAAAGATTAAGCGCTTGAATAGACCATGTACTTCAGAGCCTCTTTTCTAAGTTCACACTTATTCAGAGTGTGTGCTTTCTTTAGAGTATTTAATAAGGTTAGGAGAGTCCATTTGAGCTGAGTTATACATCATTTTAATGCATAGAGTCTGCTCTTTCAGAAGCTGCCCTTAACTAAAAATCCATGTCTGGCGACTTTTTGTTGATTTTGTGGTGCAGGGTCACATTTACAGGCAATATATTAAGATATTAGCAAGTCTGTATGAGTCTGACCCTGACCTCTGACCTCTGACCCCTAATTTTTTTTTCAAAGCTGGCAAAGACCATGTCAGTTGATTGGTACGTTACAAAAGCTTCCATGTGGTGGTTGGAAATAAATACCAGTATCCATCATTAAGATGATTTTTTTAAAGCAAAACAGAGCTGAAATATTGCATTTCTTTAAAACAATTAATGTCAATCTTTTAGTTCTAATCAATTATTCTTATATGACTATATGATAAGAAAGGTTAAAGGATTAGACTATGTAAAGCCTACACTTTGCAATATAAGGCAAGCAGTTACACATTAAGACACTGCTTCTAGGAACCAGGCAGGTTGTGTATGAAACCTATGGGAATTAACTTATCTTGGGGGCAACATGCTTGGATTGCATATAATTTAAGATTAGTATGTAGAATAGTCCCAAATATACTTGAAAAGGTGTCTATGTGAAGTGCATGTTGCAAAAAAAATCTACTTGTCCTCAATGAGCAGCATCACAACTTGAGCTGGTTTGCCACAATCAGTTGTAGATCTTTATAGAATTGGGAAATGATTAACCTCAATATAAGTTTTGACAAGCCAATAATAAAGATTAGATAAGGAAAATCAACTATAATAACTATTATTGTTAGTATAGACCAATGGATACTTACACAATTCTGGTACCTGTCTCTTTTCACGAACTACAAATTGCAGGAAACAACATGTGTAGATAAACATTACAAAATGTTAATAAGACACATAACATCAATTACATTTTGACTCATGTTAATGTCACTGTGATACCATCATAAATTAGTAACCAGTTACCCGTGGTTATTGTTTATGTCCACACAAAATGCATTTGTATTTTCATGCATACACTGAACTTTACACAACATTCAGTAATTGCCTAGAGAATCAACAGAATAATATTTCTATTAGATGTACTATCGAATCAAGTCCATCCTTGATCACTGCTTTATATTTCCTTGCAGTTCTGGATTAATTTTAGTTTGGGGTATAAAGTGAATTATTTTGAAAAGATCACAAAAAAAACCCTGATTTATTACTCTACCTTTGAATGTCTTGGCTATTGCAACACAATAACTTTGCATCACTGAGTTCATCTAGTGGTTTTCAGTGAACTATATGAAACATTGCTATATAAACAACTGCATTGCTGCAAAAGAATTTTCTAACATTATATGTGTAAAATCCAGTGAACATTATCTTCAAAAATACTATGATTACAAAAAAGAGGATTTTTTTAAATAAAAAATGGTTACTTCATAAAGAAAATATTATACTGTTATAACAGATCTGTCAAAAGGAATAAAGCATTTTAATAATAAAAATCTTTTCTTCTAGTTCCAGTTCAGATCTGATGGGGTTTTTTTTTTCACAGCGCCTAACTTTTTTTCTGAACAGAATGAAGTTGAATTATAGGTCTAACCACATTAAACCATGTATTACTGACCATTTTCAAAAAAAGGGTAATATGCAAAGTTATACAAACATACCAGAGGTTAAGACCACATCATCGATGAAAACAAGAACTCTATTTTGTATGTACTAATGACACAGGTTAAACATCTAGATTAGACAGTTTTATCACATACATGTACACAAATTTTGAGTGCTGCAAGTTGAGCACATTTCATCACATAAGGTCAGGACTACGGTATGTCAAAAGGTTTCATCGACTACAAACAAAAGTTAGATCTCATACTTACAAAATGGCTCTCCATCTAAAGTGGCACCAATGTTGACCATGAAATAGAGGATGGGAGAAAGAAAAAAGAGAGACATGGTTAGGCAATGTGTAAGTGCAAACTGCAGGCCACTTTTTTTTTTATTATTTCCACTTTTTACTTACGAGGGGGGGGGGATGAGGTATGTTTCATTTGTGTATATGATTGAATTATATTGAATTATACTTTTATTAATATAGGTTTTCAGCATTTATGTGCACTGGATCCCATGGAAGAACAGTTCTAATCATTATAATAATGAATCTGAAACGGGCAATTCATCCACTTTGTAATCTGTCTTTGATTTATGCATGATTTATAATATGTATTGTTTTGTGTATTCTTTTAATGTGAAATAGATAAACAAACAAACCCACAAACTTTGTAAATTCCATTAAAGAGCACAAACAGGGTGTCGAGTATAGAGAAGACCATCATATATGTAGGCCTACCATAATTTCTTCCTTTTAAAGGGGGAGGTCATGATGGAAGGAGTATTTATCTTTGTATCTATCTATTTTTGCTTCTTCTGTTAGCAATGATTAATGGAATATGATTATTAACTTTTCATGGAAAGCTTCAAGATACGCTAAAGACAAAGTACATTTTCAGACAAGGTAGTCCACTGAGTGTGTCATAAATATGACTGCATTAATGAGCATTTATACTCAAGTTTTACATTTTGTATAATTTGCCAAATTGATCTATTGTGGTCAAAAGATTTTGTTTATGTCAAATTATTAAAGTTGTTTAATTACACTGAAGATGTATTGATAAGTAAATGATACAAAGTACATGCCAGCAACTAAGAACCACAGAGGCATCATTTACAATTGATGCACACAATGTCTCCCTGCTTCACACCCATTGAGGACAAAATGATTTTGCTATAACACACACCCAATAGACACTTGCCCGAGTATACTCAGGACTAGTCTGCAAAGGGTTATTTAAAGAGGAGACTTTCATCTTTCCCACATCTGATAACTTGGTATCTAAAATTCACATCAAATTCCTTTGGTTTAAATACTTAAAGGGCTCGTATAGTTTTGGTTGAGACCTAACTTCAGGTTTTTAACATTTTTGGGCGAGATAATGAGAAACCTCTCATGAAATATGAAAGAGCATGTAATTCCAAGAGGAATTCATTGTTCATTTGATGAAAATTGGTTATGAAATGGCTGAGATACCCAAAACAGAGCAATACTAATAAAATGTGGGACCCACATTTTATAACGATGGCTTTGTATTACTTTGTTTTTGGATGTCTCAGCCATTCCAAAACCTATTTTCATCAAATAAACTTTGAATTCCTCTTAGAATGACATGCTCTGTACCATTTCATAAGTGGTTTCTTGGTATCTCTCAAAAAGTTAAAAGCCAAATCCTCAGCTCCACCGATGCTGTACCATCCCTTTAAAGACACTGAAATTCTTGTAATCGTCATTGACAGTGAAACAACATTGTGCTTTTGTTGCACAGTGACTATCAGAGGTAGATGTAAAGTCATTTCAGCGTACTGGGTACTGACAACTACATCATCACTTCCAAGTTATAGCAAACACTGCATCCATAAAACACACATCGCCATGGTCCCCTGAGGAAGCATTTTATGGAATGCACTCATCCAGCTGTGATTGGTTGACATTGATCCATCCAGTTGCTGAGAATTTAATCAATATTCAAATTAGACCCGTGGAAACGCTGCAATCCAAACTGGGGTAGGAGCAAGGCATCTATCACAGAGCACAACTGAGATTAACTTCTGAAATATAAACCCAGTACACTTTGAATCAATGTGTTCCATACATTATCTTTATAGAATAGTTGGCTTGCATAAATCTCTATACCCGGGGAAAGTAAGAGTTGGGTTTTAGTGCTTTGATAGTAAATACACATCTGATCCGTATGACATGAAGAATAGGTACTGACAATGGTATAATTATACCATATTTTTTTAACCAATGGTAAATTTGGTACATGAAATTGAAGGTGTACTTGGCAATGTGATGCAATTATTGATATATTATATAAATGAAAGAGAGCCGGTTCTACAATTTGCTTCTTTGGTTGACAATGCCATCAATTACATCAGCACCTCACTGTGTATCTACGTGATTGCAGGGGGCAAAGTTTGTATAGAATCAATCAATTCTGTTGCGTTGATAGAAATCCATCTCCTACAGCCACACTGCTAACAAGACTCATGTGCAAATTGACTTACACTGCAGGGGACTAGTATGTACTAAATGCAGCACTGTAATAGCAGCATTAAAAGGCAGCAGTATTTTAACTGGCATGCTGTGCTCATTCTCCGTGGAGGTCAACTAGTAAATGTCAGGGCTTCCCAACAAAAGCTGGGATTTCTAGAACGGTTTAATGCATATGTTTTGTTTTCATCTGTATCGAGCAAGATGTATCGTAGGCCTACAATAGTATTACACACATCATACATTGCACAATCTTTTCATTAGCATTTTATAACGGCTCGTTATAAGGAAGCCTATACTTTTATGGCTTCAAAATAACATTTTAGAAATTTGCATCTGATTGCGGGTTAAAATATACCCCCTTCACACTATGTGTGGTGGGGGTATAATTATTCCGATCAAACAGGAAGAAAAGTTCTGGGCTTCTCATGCTTATATAGCACTACCAAAAAAAAAAAAGATGGCTCAAATTTTTCTTCATTTTTAATTCATGGCATGTGTACCATCATCCGGTATGACTCACCAACCACTTTCGGAGAATTATTCTTGCCTCATGAATGCAGAGTTTCGATACAAAAAGTCCCTTTTTTAATCAACTTTCACAGAAAAAAACAGCAAAGGTAAGGGAAACCTTCAATTGTATATCTAGAGTCAATAGTGTTCTGTTGTGAGTCTCATGTCTGAGAAATAACAAAACACACGATATGACTTGAGTCATTGTATTGTTCTAATTACAATGAAATGAGGAATTGAATTGACACAAGTTAGGCATGAAATGGCTCATTTGATATATGATTGTAATACAATGTAGATCTTCATGTTCTCTCTTTGACTATCTCATCACTGAAAAGCTTGAAACCTAGACCATTTTAAAAGCCTTCCTTTCAGAAAGTCATCCCAGGTTGCTATGGAAACTGACTTAGAGAAAGAAGAAGATCTAAACAATTAGTTTTCCTTTCTACACACCCTCAGAGGCTCTGGAGTTTTACCACGTCTAAAAAAATTTTCACTAACTATTTGAATAAAACCCTAAATAGGCACAAGGCACACAATATTTACAATCAAATCAAGTGTTTTATTACAGCATTTTAAAAAAAGACCATGATCAAAGCAATTTGAGATTAATGAAAAGCTAACTTGGCCTACAAGAGATTTATTGCATTTGATGTGTAGTTTCTGTGAACACTGTCAAGACAGGCCAGATAGAGGTACATGCTAATGAAAGATGCAACATTTTTTAGCACAACTACTACCAGTAAGCATGTACCAACATATTGATTCAAGCTTTCATACACTGCAGTAGAAAATGAGGACATGCAATATGAGCATCATGTTGGGAGGAATGAACCCTAATGATTGCAATGTCAGTGAGAAAATAAAGGGGTGTAACCGCCTACCATTATAGCACAGACACTCTGGCGGCATACAAAGGAAAAATCTCCTGTCTGAAATGCTAGGGCAGGCATCCTTTACGGCCATTCGTCAGCATTATTGACTCGATATGGCTCCATCATAATATGACATGACAGCCATAATACAGAAACCTTAATTGACTCAAACCTGTCTCATTGATGCAAAACAAACATGGAGGTGCCGCCAAGGGGGAAATAATGTTACAGCAGCAGCATGATATCTGATCTTGATCGCTCTTCCTTTCCATTAATTTTCTTTAACATATTGAGAACTCTCTCTTATCTGCAAATTGTTTTATTTATTTGTGATATTATTGCAGCTTGTCAGCAAACAGCCGCAAACTGCTGCAAATATTGAAATGATCTTCAAAAGACAGTCAATATCCATTTTTGTTTTGCGATAGGCTTTTTTTTCAGGGGTGGCTAGAATATCTTATACTTTATAGCTAACAATGTGACATCACAAATACCTTGACCATTCTGACTATGGGGAGATTTTGGTGTGCAAGAGAGCTTTTTCGTTCATCCATTTACTGTTAACCAGAGATTTTCACACACATGAAACTTTCGCCAATTACACGGGGAGCAAGGATTCCTGATTTGTGAGTAAAATGCACAAGAAGGTTTTGTCTACACAAAGCATTGGATGCCAAAGGCAATTGATTGGGAATCTTTCATGCTGTAATAGAGGCTCAAAGTCACAAATGTTATTGGTTTTACGGTATATTGCAAAAATTTTCTTGACCCATCATAGTAACAACTATAGCTGATAGTTTATGCCTCTATAGAATGTTTAAGAGATGCTAGCATATATTTGCCTGACATCATTTTAAAAAAGCCAAATGAGGGCAAGCTAGTCATAACTTTGACGGGAAGGCAATCTGGTTGCAACGTTAATGGGAAGGGTGGATGGCCTACTGTCTTAACTGTGATTACAGAAATTCAGAGTTCTTTTAATCTTGGGAAATGACCAAAATCAATACCCACACTAATTTGGGAAAATGGACAAATATAACTGTAAGCGTACAGAACCCCCCCCCCCCCAAAAAAAAAAGGGGGAGCATAACTTTCAGACAATGGAATTAATTAACCTTAATTAGACTTTATGCAAATAAGGTTTGTCTGGTCATTAAACCTTAAGGATGATTATGTAATATCACAATCAAGAATGGGAGAGAACAATGTATATGTTATGCGAATCTTCATTAAGAAGCGCATGCTAATCAAGATGGGTTCATTAAACTGGCAAACAACGCTCCTTTTGCTGGCCTCGAAAGATGTGTTGGTCCTCCAGGCATTTAGCAATAATGCCCCCAGGTAACCCCAGACAGTTTCTGCTCAAAACAGATGTAAACAAGGAAAGCTAAGTACTGTAAAAACCATAAGCCCTCTGAACTCAATAGCAGAAGTTATGTGTAGTTCCACATCTCATTGCTAGTTACCATACAACAACTGGGTCCATTTCATCAATTCTCCCTATCGCATAACTCTCCAAATCTGAACGCATGTGGTGCTCTAATTTCTTTTACCTTTAATTCTTGGGAAATAAATTTCCGGTTATGAACGCGTGATGTATAAATGTACACTTTTATGCACATTTAACGCCAAAGTACTAGTATTCACAGATCGTATCAAATTCTGTTTTATAATCTGTCCAATAATTGACCTATTTTCTAATCTGTAACTTTACATCTGATAATTGGGATTCTTCTGCGAAGCGGCCCAATGCTGGGCTGATGATTCAAAACAACGAAATTATGGAAAATATCCATAGACGAAGGACATGACGTGGGTAAATCGCAAAACCGGAAGAGTAAGTCCCAAGAGCGATCAATCAGATATCGGTATCGTGAGTGATATCGCTTGATATCGGTATTTGTGATCGGGAGAATTAGCAGAGGTTAAATCATGTCATCTGTGTCTAACGTGGAGCAGTCTGTATCTGATCTGCATTGTCAGATTGTTTGCTGGATCATCCATTCATTGTATAAAATCAACTCTGTGGGAAAATATATTGGTTTGATCATCCAGACATTAAAGCTTTTAAAGAGATTACAGTTAAACAAATTGTTGCTATTGACAAATATCGCATTGAATTTTGCTGATGTAGTTGAAAAATGTGCATCTAATCTACATGTATTATATGTGACCCTGCACCTCAAAACAAAACTCAAAAAGTCGCCAGACATGAATTTTTAGTTAAGACCATATTCTAATCGAGCAGACTTTAAGCTTTAAAATGATGTATAACTCAAATCAAATGGACTCTCCTAACCTATCTAAATGTTGGAAAGAAAGCACAAACTCAGGAAAAGTGTGAACTGAGAAAAGAGGCTCTGAAGTACAGTGTTTATTCAAGCGCTTAATCTTTACCAAACTGTGCTGGCTGTACGATGAATGGGACAAAAGACAGGATGTAAACCACCAGAGTAACAACAATGAAGGGATTATTGGATTAAACTGAAATTAAGCGTGCCTCATTAACACATTCTGTCCATAATTAATGCCAACTTTCAAAGCAGTAGCACTATCCTTTCAAAAGTTATTAGAGTTGAAAGTGAAGAGTGTGGACAAGGTTTTTCAGAAATGAAAAAGGGATTCTATAGACACACCTAATCACACTATTCTACCAAAAATGTTCGAGATAAACTGCTAAAAAACACACTTTCCTGACCGTTTTATGGTACCTAACTTTAGCATAATGTAAAAGAAGACCCGCTCTCTCAGAAAATATGAAAAAGTCAAGTTCGGCTAGGTTGACCCATTTCACTTATTTTCAGTCCTCACGCAAAATCAGAGTGTGCGACTTTATGTTCGTTTTGAGGTGCACGGTCACATATGAGCCAGGTTAGAATATGAAACATGGTAGACAAGGGATGAATACAATAATGGTCTTATTCCACAAGGGAACATAAATCCATAGCTTTAGATCTCATTTTTCCAAATAATGAGGAAACAGGACAATTCCGTACCAAAACTTGCTTAACCTTGAACAAATTTGGGAAAACTGAATCCTAAATTGAAGCATAGAACATTGTAATAAAATGTGAGTTTATAATTTTTTTTCTAGATTTACTAAATGTCAAAGGTAATGGATCGCTCAATCCTGTCTAAATGGATGGAATATTATAATTGCTTGATTACTGGAGATGTAATCCATGTCTGCTATGTAGCAATGATTGTCCCTAATGATCAAGAAATAAAGTAAAAATACTCAATTCTCCATCAAGAACCAGGAAGTAATTTTCTGAGCCAAAATTTGATTGTTGGACCCCAATTACACATGCTATATATGAAGTTTTCAAAAGGGTCAGTCATCTCACAGGCAGATGTTTCTATGTTTGCAGGCTGTCGCATTGTGGGGTCATTTAATTCATGAAAGTCCAATGAATATGGTAGAATTCTGCTCAGTAGCTTCCTGCTCAATGATGAGTTCCACATCTTTTGCACTGCCCATCAAATATTCAGTATGCAGGTGACCAAATCTGTGGAATTAATCTTGTCATGTATACAGCAAGTTTTTTTCTTAAGTCATGCCAATAAGACACACAACAAAAGCTATTGAGCGATATCTATACGGCACTATAATAAGTCTTGCTGCTACTACAGATCAACATTTCGTCATACTCCTTCTGTCAAAAGGTAGGGAGTTCCCAATGTAAAATAACATAAGAAATAAACTGCTACAATGAAATGCACATCAATCTACATCAAGTAAAGACCTCAAAGAAAAGGTTGATTACTTTGCAACTTTACAGAGAGAATGATCGAGGATCATAAGCATTACAAATACACAATTTACTGTACAAATGTAGCTAAATGATAGAAGGTGTCATCTCTTCTGTCTATTTTTCACAATTGTGTGTGCGCTATCTGTATTTGTGCTATGTGTGTATTATGCCTGAGGTGTGTAACCATGTGTGTGCTTGTGAGTAATGAGCAAGTGAGGTTTGCATGTGTGGATGTGAGTGTCTTTATGTATGTATGTTGTGTGTGTTTTTTTGTGTTTATAGTTTTATGAATGTATGTGTACATGTCTTGTGGTATGTCTGTTTTGTGCATTGGATTCTCTTCATGTGTGTGTGTGTGTGTGTGTGTGTGTGTGTGTGTGTGTGTATGTGTGTGTGTGTTTGTGTATGAGTCTGTATCTTCTTGGACCAGACAGAAGTATCCATTAAATGGTGCCCTTATGTAATCTCATCACCATGGCAACAAGCCTGTCTGCATGCTTGTACAACTGTTGAAATATTATTAGTGTACATAAGATGGTGACTGCCACTGGTACGGAACACTTCAGGCATTCAACAATTGTCGCCTTCATCATCTCTCTACTCTTCAACGCCCACAGAGCATGAAGGCCAACATCTCTAAATTACACTGTGCATTCATAGTGGTTGACTCCTTGCTCATACACATTCTGATGTTATACAAATATCGTAGCACATCACAGTGTGGATAGTCGATATTGGGCTTATGAATTTGCATACAGATGAGAATATATACATGGGTCACAAGGAAATTTTGTCATTCATTCAGGTTTTCATATAGGACCCATGAATAATTTTCCTGGTAATATTGCATAGCAATTTGCTATGCATTTATTTATATGACTTCGTTACAATATATGTTGTGTGTAGCAGGCTGTTTACATAAGACTGTAAGAACTACATTGTATGTTAAAGGGTGTGTACAGTTCTGGTCGAGGTGAAGATTTAGCGTTTAACGTTTTGTGAGATATTCAGAAACCACTCTATGAGATGTCAAAGAGCATGCAGTTCTAAGGGGTATCAAAAGTTTATTCGATGAAAATCGGTTTTGAAATGGCTGAGATATCAAAAAACAAGGTGAAACAAAGAGATACTAATAAAGGTGGGGCATGTCGCCTTTTATTATTAGCACTTTTTTGGATATCTCAGCCATTTGAAAACCAATTTTCATCAAATAAACGTTGAATCCTTCTTAAAATTACATGCTCTTTCATATTTCATAAGAGGCTTTTCATTATCTCACTTAAGAATGTTCAAAACATGAATCCCTACCTCAACCAGTACTGTACAGTCACTTTAAAGGGATAGTACAGTATTGGCGGAGATGAGAATTGGGCTTTTAACTTTTTTGCAAGATACCAAGAAAACACTTTTGAAATGGTACAGAGCATACCATAATTCAAAGTTTATTTGATGAAAATTGGAATTGGAATTACTGAAACATCCAAAACAAAGTAAAACAAAGCGATTGTAATAAAGTGTGGGTCCCACACTTATTGGAATCGCTCTGTTTTGGAATATCTCAGCCATTTCAAAACCAATTTTCATCAAATAAATGTTGAATTCCTCATGGAATTACATGCTCTTTCATATTTCATAAGAGGTTTCTCATTATTTCATCAAAATATGTTAGAAACCTGAAATTAGGTCTCAACCGAAACTAAATGATCCCTTTAAAAGTATTTTTTCCATTGATCAAAATTGCTAATCAAATTTGAGAGGTGAAATTATTCCCTGAGGACCTAACATGTGAAAGATATATGACAGTTCTGTAACAAGCCTATGCAAATTTTATTGGAACAGGTCACTATCTGATAACCCCCTTCATGTTGAACTCATCAGTCCTTCAACTCATCACATCATCACCTTGTTTACCCTTGAAAAGGAAACCATTGCTTTTAGTGTCTTATAATGAAACCATACAGCTCAACTTTTGGATGAGTGTGCTCAGAATAGTTATCACACAAGAAATGCACTCAGTGGGCAATTTATATTTCCTTGAAAAGATAGATCTATGCGATGCCGCTTGGCCATAAACATGAATAAAGAAGAGATGTGTTTGGCTGCATGTTTCATAAAGGCACAAGACAAGACATCCAATTTGTTCCTTGGTTAAATGATCCCTATTTGCACAAAGTTCAAGAATATACAATGTAATGCTTCCACTTTCAAACACAAAATGTGTTTGACAATGTCCTTGACAGTCCAAATGCAATGCATAAGTGCTGCAATTCACCAAAACAATGATCGGTAACCTTGAAATAATTTTGTGATGCCAGCCATAAACATATCACATTGTCTGCTGTTGCATTCAAAAAGGATATATTGTACGTATTAAATATCTTAAACAAGATGGAAAAGTCACCTTAGGAACAAGATTCTGGGGGGCATTTCATGAAGCATTTTGTAAGATATTTTTTCTGACAAATTGTTATAAGTTACTGAAATCCCTGCATCTGATTGGCTGAGAGCAAATTCGTCCGACAAGTTTGTCAGACGAAACGCTTCATGAAATGCCCCCCTGGTCATGTCCACTCTTTGAGTATTCTTAAAACACGTCACCATTGTGACTGTAAGATTAATGGGTCATTATCACCACACCTCAAAGAGGTGGTATCTAAACATATTTTGTAGCTCTACACAAAGTTTGATCGATTACATCACTAGTAAAACATCCGTCACACATGCTTGCAGGTTGTCCCATGAACAAATCCAGGAAACTTGCGGAATCCTGAAATACAGTAATGCAGTTCTACAAACGCATAAACTTCTACATACTGTACCTCCATATATAGCCAAGTGAATTGATATAAAGAGGAAATTACCATGTTTCTTCCACTTCGCTCAATCATTTTGTGAAAGAATATTTCTGACAGTAATGTAATCTAGATCTTTAATGTGTTGACAATTGCTTTGTAAGAGACTCTCTCCATGTACATCTGCTTCATGATGCCCTTTTATTTGCAGAGCTCTGCTTTATGATGAGGGAAAGACATGAATACCTGTTCCTTTGTTCTTAAGCTTTAAGGAAACGTGTCATCTCTCAATGATTAACCCGTTGAGGATGAGTCCCCAGTATACTGTAAAACGAGAAATTTTCGCGTGCATTTTAATTTCGCGAATTTCGCGAACGCCAAAATTCGCGAAATTAAAATGCACACGAAATTTTTTGTCTACACTACATGCATTGAACGCCAGTGGCAATTCGCGAAAATTTCATGCCGCGAAAAAGGCTGTCAGCTCCAATTCGCGAAAATTTCATGCCGCGAATATATCATGTTTTACAGTACTCGGGCAGGTGTCTATGGGAAATGCATGTTGTAGCAAAATCAGTCCGTTCTCAACGGGTTAACATTGTCACCATCTTTTGAAGTATTTACGGAGGGCATTTTATGAGATTGCATCAATCACTGCTTACCTTGTGATTGGGTTGGTCCAACCAAGAGGGATAAGAGCACTGCCAGCAGTGCTAGTGATGGAATGATCTTTCTTTCTCGCCTCCGATGGGCGGCCATTTTGTTTTGTATCCTCAGACAGCTGTCGTGGCCCAATCCTAGGTGTCCATATTTTGTAATCCTGCCATGTGTTACTCTTTGTTTGTGCACAAAGCTGTTTGGTTCATGGTATTGATGGCAGGCACAGCTGTGTGTCCAATCTCCGATTATTTCACACCTTGTCATTGTTTTGTTTTGCTGTTTTTAAAGCGCCCTCCTTGCTCCGCTTCTCTTCAGCTTTCTCTCAGCGATGTGTCCATTCACACGGCTGGTATGAAGATCTGTGAGAACACAGAATGGGAAAAACAAACAGAGCATAAATAGAACTCTTTCAGATGAGGTGGAGCATGATACATTCATGAATGACAATCAACAGATTCCCATCAAGAACACAAAATATCACAACTATTAACTACTGTAAAACATTGTCATTGTGTTCCCCTTCTTTCTGCTATTACCACTTAAGTTGTTCTTTCCTCCATTCTTTGAAATACTGAATTTCCATCTCCACAAATCCATTCTATCAAGACAGACAAATTAAATATCAGATGCTATCGTGACATCATCAAATGATCAGTATTAGTGCAACTTGTGCAAAGACTTAAAAACCAAATATCTCTCTCTTTCGCTTTTAAGTCACTTCTTATAATCTATACCAATTCTCAACTTAATTTTACTTCCTGAGATGAAACAAGGCTGTTGAAAAATGTATCTGCATCTTGATCCTCAATGTGTATTGTATAATGTTAGACCCCCTCTCACATGATATAATGTACACATTCATTTGTATGGTTAGAATTGAGCTTCATTTCCCATTCACTTGTAATACAGGAACCCTATATGCAGTTTCATTCTTTTTATTTTTTTTTTCAATCAGGAATGAAATGATACTGTAAATGTCAATATTTTTGCGTGATTAATTTTTCGCGCTAAGCGGCTCAAAAACATTCATGGGTTCTTGAATTTGCAGTGTGGAATTGTCAACCCATTCAGAATGTGCAGAGAAAATTGTGAAGATATTTTCCTGGGTTCTAGAATTCGCACTGGCCAAAAGTAACGTGAAACATGCGAAAATTAATGTACCACGAAAATTTCTGCAATTTCAGGAGTCATAATTTTCCTGAATATGAGTAATATTCGTATATAAGTTACTGTAGCAACTGCACACAAAAGATGATTAAATCTAAGTAAGATTCAATGCAAAGAATATACCGGTCCTTTATTTTCCAGAGGGTGTAACTGACAGATGAATTACATTTGTGCAGTCTGTTCTATTTTACCATTGCATCATTACCGTCTCTGTCCATTGCACATCACTACTGACATGCCACTATTGGTTTAACTGTGAGTGTATAGTGAGACATTGCACCATCGAATAAAGTATTAACATGTACATGCTGGAGAAAACATGTATGGTGCTCCAATGCGGGCAACGTCTCAAATGGTATTGGTAGCAAGCATTAGCATATAATGAAGCACACCTTTTACATGTTACAGTTTACACTGTGTATCATCCAGTCTGCATTCAATGATATCTTCATGCATGGATGCAACGTTATTTGATCTATAGCCATTTGAAAGCACCTCAAGGCCTAGTTCCACATACATCACATCACATTGGCATGGTTACTGAAGGTAACTTACGTATACAGCATACATTTACATTCATCTACATAACCTGTTCATGCGAGATTTTTAATATATCTTCATATACATTTTACAAGATAGGGAATGCTTTCCTCGGCAATGGATTTTAAAAATAGCCCAAACATGTTACATGATTTATGAAGGTGCAGATGGTGACTAACAGTACTTAGTATAATGGTGATATTACATACATCCACAGTATACCTGTGGATAATGTCATACCTGTGCTATAGATCAATAACAGTTAGTGTGAGCATGGTCAGCACATTCTGTGTATTGCTACTGAAGTGGGAGGTGGGTTTGGAGTAGGAAAGGGAGAGAGAAAAAAAAAAACTAGCTGATGATCACTGAGAGTCATATTGAGCCATACTTTTATTGCATCTAAAAATAGACACCATATAAATGAAAAACTGAGTGAGTGCATGAGTGCATTCCCAGCTCCTCTTAACATCATTTGTCATACAGCTTTAGCATATGTATTGCAACCTGCAAGCCGCACTTTATCAAAAGCAATGAAGCATCGTGGGAAAGTCTGATTAACAGAACAACTTTTTTGGATTCAGGTTTTTTTCCCTTTGTGTACTTTTATTTTGCTGCATAGCTGTCACTCTGAATAATCCTCCTTTGACAAGCAAAAAGTGTTAAGTTGACGGTTCTCATGTTCAATAACACTATAAACAAGTACAATTTACCAGTACTGTCATATTTTCTTGTCATTTTGGTCATTTTCTTTTTGTGACATCCACAGTCAAACAAGCTTTGCTTTCAAGCTGATTTCTTTTTCCTGAAATATCTACCTTTTCATTAATGGTATAACAAACAAAATAGAATTTGTATAAACAGTTCTACTATGAAGTGAGTGTGTAATCGATATCAACATACTGTACCATCATAGAACTACATTGTATTTTTTAGCTGGCCACGTACACTGTTACTTTTTGTGCATGTCAGTATCTAGTGACTAGATTCAGTGGAAACCATATGAATGAATTAAATGTCTACACTTGAGTGAACACCTTTCTGCCTTTCAATATACAATGTAGTATAAAACAAAACAAAGCGAAACAAAACAATATGCTCAAGAGGTGAACTGGTTGATTTCATCTCAACAATCTAACACATGGGCATGCATCAGTATCAGCACTGGTGGCATATAAAAGAAAAGACCTGGTTTGGCACACCCTCAGTGACCCCCTGGGGAGATTTGGATCACCAACTGATCATTGTAATTGTGATTTTCTGCTGATGGAGCATTCATACACCCCAGACAGTGACACTGGATCTCAAAACTGCTTCAGCCCTGTCCTATAAATGCATCATTCACAATTTGTATTCATTCTTTTAGCTTTTGAAGACATTATCTGCCCCCCTATGGGCTCTCGGTACCTTCAGAATAGATATTCTTTTTCTCTCCTTTCTTCTTCTCCTATAGTTCTTATCTTCTTCCCCCATATGCTATGGGAGTGAGCACTCCCAGCTTTATTTCACTCTGTTGTTATAAATCTACGCATGGCATAAATGCCACAAACAACTTATCTATAATGTCCAATTCAGACATCATTGTTCACTGGGTGGATCCTGCATATGGTGTACCTATAACACTCAACTATTCAACACTGTACTAACTATGCATGCTATGAAGACAAGACATTCAGCTTTGGATTGTAGATGCCACACAAAAGATGTTAGACCATTATTATCATCACCTTTCGTTAACCGTTCAGATTCATATTACAAAAGAATAGAAGAAAAAAAAGAAGAAATCATTTCCTCAACATGATAGAATTAAATGGTTCCTCCAAGCTAAAATTCTTGCTTTCTGAATTTAACTGAACCCTATACACTTCACAAGCTACATCATGACCATCAACTGCCTTGCAAATAAATGAGGACAAATCAATCATACTGAATGTTTGCTAAATTGTAATTTGTTCCCATAAAATGTGCAGCTGGCACAGACAAAGAAAACTCTATGACTACAGGTAAAGGCTATGTGTGTTTAATATTTTGTTCAATTTACAGAGACTCCAACTCTCCCGTTTTCGACGGGAGATCTCCCGCCGAAAACCCATTTTTGCAAAATCTCCCGTTCTCCTGTTTGAGATTTAATTTCTCCCGCCCTGGCTCTTTGTCTCCCGTTGGAAAGTATTTCTTGCATATTTCTATCGTATGTTGAAAAAATAAGCCTTAGATAGCACCAGAGAGCATCTAGAACCCTAGGAATTTCGCGCTTCGCACACATCAACTTTGAGTCTCCCGTTTGCTCGGGGTTTCAGTCGGGAGAATCTCCAGATCAGAAGGTACTTTGGGTTGGAGTCTCTGAATTTATCAATATTATAATCTAACCACATGTATAGCTATGCAAAGTATAAGAGTTCTTGTGAGAAAAAAAAATAATGGCAAAAAAAAGAGTAACCACATCTTCTACAACTCTATTTAAACATCATTAAGGTCTTCAGGGAAGACTAGTCACCAAGCTTTGCCAATTGCAATATTGATCAAATACATTGTCTGACATTCCTGCTCTGTACAATAGTTTACACAGACACAAACATTACATCAAATTAATATGACTGTGCAATATAGAAGCAATTCTACATATTTGTATAGCATTGGTTTAGGGCACAGATGCCAATAGGAAAATTACGCACATACATGTACGACTTGAGTACCAATATGCACTGTTATCAAGATATTGCTTCATGCCGAGCACAGAAGCTAATTTGAAAGTAATGCAGTCTAGCATGTGCTTTTTCAACTCCTGAATTCAATTTGTGTATAAGAATCTCTTTGAATTTAAAATCAATCACAGGCTCTAAAGCAGGTCAGAAGTAGTTCTAAGGGAGTAGCCCTAACTTTGCATGAGAAATCCACCCACCCAACAGATGAATCACAAACAATTTAAATGCATTCTTCATACCTACATCTATGGATGGCATGCCAAAATGTATTGATTTACATTAGGTGTAACCTGCAGACTTTAGGTATGGCCATGAAGAGCAAATCTCTGCAATCAATATCATCACATCACGGCTCATATGAAACCAGTGGGTATACTTTAAATTGTAGACCAGCTCTCTCACACAAACATGCCCAGCATTTCTGGGTCTATCTATGCAATGTTGGAGGCATCCCTCAATATTTGAACTTTGACATGACAACTATAGTAACCACACTGAGTATGATTTCACTGATGCCGTTAATTAGGACAGCAATTAAGCAAGTACAGAGAGAGAGTAAGTAAGAGAGAAAGAGATAATGATGTGAGAGACTTGGAGAAGAAGCACTCTCCATGAGTCAACATCTTGCATAGATATGAAAGGAAATTGTATTTGATCAAGAAAACATACAAGTATCACCCATTCTGTAATACCCTGCCCATGCTTTTCAATGATATGGTCATTTCAACCTACTTAAAGCATTCTGTGAAATTACTTGATACCATTTGCATGCTGTTCTATAAGATTATGTACAGGTTTATAGTCAACTCCAGGGTATAAGTGGCTAGGCTTCTAGATTTTTCTTTCATATTTATTTAAATGCCGACAGAAAATGTTCCATTGTCCTGAAATGGAGACTACAGATATACGCATGTTCTATCCAACAAATGAAGTCATACCATAACTGATAATAATACTTGCTCTTTTCACTCTAGTCTAAATCTGTGATGAATAAACTAGGTCTAGAAATTAGACCATTTTCATCGCTCACCCAGCTGGTATTAAGCAAACATGTATGACAAGTGAGAAAGATGAATCATTCTCAGCAGATATGATTATATTATTCTGATCAATTATGACACGAAGGTAACTTGTAAGTGAGAAGTATATGCCATGTATGCTATCTAGTGATATAATCCTGTAACTATATGTTAAATGATATCCATTTATGAGCACGTACAACACAATTTAGTCTCTATATGTGCTGATTTTTTTTTAAGTAGGCAAATCGAGTACCAATTATACATGTAATGAACAAGAAATGGTTGAGCATTTTATGTGTTTCCTCACAAGTAGGTCAGATTGCCACCAGACAATTCTTTGTAGGGTAATGGAGAGGAAATTCCACAGCCTAACTGATACCACCTTTCCAAATGCTCAATGCATATCATGGTTTTAAACTAACAATATATATATATATATATATATATATATATATATATATATATATATATATATATATATATATATATGCTGTTTGAATATGACAGTAATGATCTGCAGTTAGCAATGTCCCAGGAATGAGTGCGAGCCTGCTTTATTCTGACAGCTGTCAACTCAAAGATTCATTACCCATTGCTTACTGGTGCTTTTATTCCAAAATCTATACTAGAAACTACATTGTGAAGTATGCCAGCAAATTCTGCATTTTAGGTGCATTTCCGTTGTTTTGTTTTTTCTAAGGCTAAGATTGGGAAGCTGTACACACTGGAAAATAAAACAACAACTTGGCATCACCACGGTAACACAGTGACCTCAGGGCCTAATTATCTCTGCTTTGATTCCCAGTGCAACTAGATATTGTTGAATAATATATACCTCACAAATCTGTAATCATCTACAGAATTTGAAAGAAGGCACTACTATAGTGCAATGCAGTACAGAGATTAATTTTGTTTCAAGGTTGGGAAAGATTTCATATGATTGCTTCAATGTATTGCCCATCGGCAGCTAAAATCATATCTCAGAATATATTACTGTAGGTCCCCAATTGTATTTCCTGCTTTCCAAAGCTGTCATTCACTTTGTGAATAGTGGAAAATATAAAAAAGAAAGGAGTTTAAAAGTTAATACATGGTCAAGTATTTATCATTTAATGGATAAAAAAGAATAAGCAAAGACTGAGAGACAAAAAAAAGTGTTTGAAACAATTATCATAGTTATTACCATAGTTGATTATCAAGGAAAACATATAGCAGAAAGCCAGACTTTGTGACCACTAGCTCAACTTTAACCACACATGTTATTTGCAAACATACATAAATGTGGTCAAGAAATGGAGAAGTTATAGCTACTTTACATAAAATTGATACAAAGAAGAATTGATTTACCAGCAAATCTAATCAGTAGTTGTACAAGAAATACAAGGTTTTTGCACTGCAGTATTAGCCATAGCTCCATATTGTTGATATAACACTCCTACTGAAAGACATATGAAGTTTGGAAATTGCACATAATGATAATACTCAAAGAGATTGTTTTTAATAATGCTCTTCAAAGATTCACTATCATACTATTTCATTTTTGCCTTCATTTCCAGTGAAAGATGTTCAATTTCTGAAATTGACACAAACGTCCAATGTCATGAGGCAAGAAAGAAATTTGTTCAGTGAGGTGAAGAGAATCCATTCAATTTGACCAGCAATGACACTCACCAGACTCCACATCGATAAACTGCCCTTCAAAATCAAAATGCTCTCACAGTCCAAAACTGCTCACAAATTACACTCGGGATTCACTCATGCATGAAGCAAAAACAAAAAAGCAAGGATATCCATATTCTTGTATGGGTTTATAGCAAAAAAGAAAAATTCTGAGAGAACAGACGGCAGATGTAGGCAAACACAGCCAGTCTTGGAGCATCAGACTGCTATTAAAACGCAGGCATGTAGTGTCGCACACCCAACAATGCCTCCTCTGAATCAATACTGCACGGTTCACAAGCATTGGCTGGTAATCAACACGGGATAACGTGATAGCATTGGAGAAAAGCATGACAGGGACCAATCAATGAACTCCCCGTATGTGCCCACAATCATAATGGGATTCGGGGGAAAAAATCTTGTCCCACCAGCTTGAGACCAAGACTGCCCTTGGGGTTCTCAGGAATCCAGTCATCGTGAGGAAGTACGATGTCATCCTGGAAGGCTGGTGTCTCCAGACCAATCAATATGTTTGTTTACTCAGGGTTTTTCTCAAGCGGGACAAGAAGAATGTCTTCCAGATACTCACAATACACTGCAGTTTTCCAAGGGTTTGATTTTTCTTTAAAGTGCAATATTAGCTTAGCTTTCTTCTTAGACTGGTTTGCAGATAAGACATTGCTCACCTCTGGTAGGAAATAAAAAGGGTTACTGTTAAAGTGAAAGTGATGATCGAAAGTCGCAATCACATGACCAGAAGAGCTATTAAAAACTGTCATCTTATTTTCTTGTCATTACATCAGATATTCACTAATCTGATGATTTCACAAGACATTTTCTTGTCAAGTTTAATCTCCTTGGTAAGCATTACCACATGCTACATTAATTTCAGTTCCATTAAGTTTTGTGGGTATATTGTTGTCCTTTTCTATTTTTTGTGCTTGCTGTTGTGGGTACTATCAAATAATTAATACTTATCATTCTTTATTATCATGGAGGAAGTACAGCTTTGATTATGCTTACTATGGACTGGATGATATGAACTGTGAATCTTCAGATTGGCCACACACTGAAGACAGTATCATTTCAATTCCTTTCAATGAGCTTGTTGAGAATAATCAGATATGGAAAAAGGGAAGGGATGTTAGTGTACAAAAGCAATGTTCTACAGCTTATGCCTTTATGATAGCAGGTTTGAACGGAACATATTTAATTTCCACATCACTCACATTTAGTATAATTGTTATAAGACTATGTAAACATCAGCCCTACTCACAAATTTATTATTCTGTCTTTTTCTACAGTAATTTCAAGTATTTGATAGCTATCTTAATGTTTTCTTCTCAAACAGTCTTTGAATATACAACTGCTAGCCTGCACTGTCATAAAACTTCACTCTAAAGCAAGGTAAAAACCAATACAGCTATTAAAAATCATGAAAGCCACAGGAGCATGCTGCCTTCATGGCTGTGAGACGAGGACTGCTAAGTAATCGTTGTTGCTTTTGATTTACTTCAGGAGTGATCGTCTTCCATCCTTCCATCAGATTAATGGCATGTCTTTGTCTTGTCACTCCCTTTGTCCCTAAGTCTTTTATTACATATTTCTTCTTTTTAGCTCCCCTAGCAAACCTTTGAACCATAAAGCAATAGCCAGTCTCCCTTTGTCCCTACATTTTTCATAATTTCTTTCTCAGAGCTCTGTCTTTTCTTCCCCCTCCTCTTCAACGGATCCCCTGCCTCTCTATCCCTTGCTCTCTCTCTCTCTCTCTCTCTCTCTCTCTTTCTGTAAGTATTACATCATGTGTTTTCATGTATTACATCAGCTGTCATTAATTAAGGTCAATCCAAGGACTCCTAAAATAACATTAGTCTTTCAGTTCCATTATTTTGGCTTTCAATTTCTCATATCTATAACAATGCCTTATCCATGTATGTACCTAATCATGATAAAGAAGGTATCTATTTCTCCCTTTTAAAAAGGCTTGTCATGTCTGTAACACCTAACTGTTGTGAAAACACACCTCATCTAGATCTCATTTTCCCCTCATGTTGCCTACAGTTCTTTCACTCCCTCTCTCAGTTTAGATCATCTGTGTATTCACCCCTTCCATTGCAGCCATAATACTTACTGATATTGCAATTACTTTCCGTGCAAGCATGAAATATAATTTATTAATTGTGAGATAACCTCTTGGTCCAATGCACCATTCAGCCAAGCATATTGCATGGAGTCACAGTACTCCACCTTTGATACCACCACTACTACAGTCACCCATCTCACAGTGCAATCGTCAGTCTGCGAATCTTCCACTCACTGTCATGTTTGCATTGCCCCTAACCCCTTCAATGGTTATCCACACAACCAGTGGAAGAGGTACGGACTGGATGAGAGGCCTTCTATTCAGTGATATTTGCTCTCAGTTCTATTTCAGACAAACTGCTCTCACCGTAGGACAAAAGTAGGCAAACAATGACTATTTGACAGCGTTAGATGATAAAGAGTTTTTCATTAACAGCCTCATTAATAGCTCAGCCATGCACTATACCCTTTCAGTATGTGAAGAATAGACAGTCAAAATATCTAGCAATCACAAGCTATGTAACTGTCCCAATCCCTGACCACTGGCCATTAACTTACGTATTAATTTGATCTAATTTGTACAATTCACAATATTGTTCATTTTTGGATACAATTATATTTAATTTCTTTCAAAGTAATGTATGTAGCAATTTCATGATATTGGTGGAAGATTATGGTTGGAGCAGCAAAGTTGAAGAATAAAATTACAAGTTAACAGCTTTGCGTGTAAAACAAAAAATGGCATACCCATGAAGAGTACTATAAATTACTCACACACTTTTATTGACATTCTTCTATAAGATTCAAGGTAGACATTTATTCTTTCTTCAAAGGAGAAAACAGTACCAGTAATCAACTCTTTGATCTCTTAAATGAATTATTTTATACTGTGACAAACTGGATGAATATTCCACTGACTTATATTTCCTTTGTCAGTCTGATATTGGTACAGTTTACATTAAAGCCCCCGTTCCACTATGCCGTTCTCGCTACCATTTGACAATTTTCGCAGGTCGGGAAAAATCGGGTAAAACCTGAGCCGATCTGGGCACAGTACGATGTTAGAACGCTTTAAGTACGCTGCAGTTACGACTACAAAGTGCTTGCTACGCTCTTACTACGATGATCGGGAATGAGACATTACGATCTCTGCCGCTGCCGGTACGCTTTAGAACGATGTAGCTACGCTGTCAGTGCGATGTTGGCGATGTTATCCGATCGATGCACACTGTATCTACGCTCTAAACGATCTATACGATCTTATCACGCTGTTACCCCGTTCAGAGAGCTGAAAAGTGCCCAATGTGCCCCGATGTACCCCGATTCGACTGTCGATCTGCAGTCAGTCAACTTATTAGCATGCAGAACCGAAGAAATATACTGTGGACCTCGAAGAGGCTCCTCAACTCACGGTTCTTTTGCAGCAATGCATTGTATAAACAAAGACGTGCTGATTTTTCCAAGGCTTTTTCTTGATGTCCTTGCTTTTATAGTCTGTCTTTCTCCAGTTGTAGATGCTTTCATATTCTCCGAAATTCTGCTATGTCCTCTTCCTCCTCTTTCAGCATCACGTGCAGTCTCTCTTTCTTCGCCTTTTGGGTAGCTGCTTAGCTGCTTCGCTGCTTTCTTCTTCTCTTTTTCTTCACCTCTTCTTCTTCTTCGAAAATTACAGCTAAAATTACTTCCCGTTCTTGTGCCGATGTTACTACGCTCAGAAAGACCTTACTACGCTCATCCCGCTGCGTTCACGCCATCACTATGCTCTCCCCGCTGCGTTTACGCTGTCACTACGCTCTCCCCGCTTGCCGTACGATTAAAAATAGGTCAATTTTGATCGGGGAGATCGGGAAGAAATTTTGAACCGGTTCAAAATTTCTTCCCGATCTGACAAAATGCCCGCTCCAACCCCGACCTCCACACGCTGCTGCTACGATGCTTCCGATCCCCGTACGCTTTTGCCGCTCTCTCCCGATCTGCTAGAACGGGGGCTTAAGGGTTAATATTGCAATAACAAAGAAAGCAATTACTTTTATTTGCAGATGCAAATGATTTTTAGTAATCAAGCGATATATTCCAACCCCTTTTTAGCATCTAAAAAGGTAGAGTTTACATGCCTATCTCAAAAGGCTCTGGAAGGAGAATGACACGCACAACGGATGGTTTATTGGGGAGAGGGAATTGAACAACTGAATACAATGCCCTTTCCTGTAATAAATAATGCACCTGACGGTACTCCATCAATGACACAATGCACTCGTTCCCGTACAGTGCAAGCCCTGACCAAATGGGCTTCACTGACCAAAATGGCTTTACTGACCACAAAGGATGGACGTTCCCCTCCACGAGCGTTCGTTGGATTCTGTTGCCATGCCAACCCTTCCTCTCGGATGAATTCAATGCCACTATAGCTGAGAGTAGGCAGCCTGCATAAAGGCCGCACCATGCATTAATTTTCTCTTCACTGTCAACACCAAGCATTAAGCTGGGATGGTCTATCTGACACTCACAGTGTACAGAAATTGAGGATATTAGCATTTCATCTGCGGGATGGAGCAACACCAAAATGGAGTGATAATAAGCCCACCACTCCACTCTTCCACGTCTCCTATCTGTGATCCAATGCATTTGTCCAATTCAATTAGGATGAGGAAATTGAAATTGACTCACTCGGGATCTACATTCACTTGGGGTAGTCAAGAGTTTTCCTATTTGTTCGTGATCATCAACTGTTTTTCAATTAGACTAAATTACAGCCAAGCATAGAAAGATTATTAAATGTAGAGATGATAGAATGATGTCTGCATGTGCTAGTAGTTGTATTTAAGGTTTATACTATTAAATTATTGGCACTAAAATGATGATATGTATCCTACTGAATGCAAACTGGCTTAAAAGAAGAAAATTAATCTCAAATCATGTGAACGGGAATACCATGGATGCTATACGTTGTATAGATAAGCTGTGTGACATGTTTTGACAAGACTGTTTGAATCCATTACATACACCATTGTATCATACAGTTGGCAGGCATTACAGAGATAAAACTGTGGTTGCTTTTATGTATTTATATAATGCATATTATACATTATATATATGGGTTTTGTGTGTGTATCTGATGAGATACTCAACATGCTGAGCTGTAGGCACACATAAAAGGCTGCATGTACAGTATAATCAACAGGTAGGTGCAATGAAATCAGTTCACAGAATGTGCCATTTTCACTCCACACACACACACACACACACACACACACACACACCACATGCAATGCATTTGTAGCATCCACACACAGATGAATTCACAGCAATTAAACTGATGAGGTGGAAGACATAGGCACGACGTTGCAAAAAGTCACGAACGCAAAGCTCAGAGCACAAAGCATCATGGAGCATCCATTCCATACAAGATGCAGTGATACATGAGAATGAGACATAAGTGAGATGTAAAAGCGTCCATCAAATGCACTTCATTAAATACTGGCATGTGATGGAGGCTGAAAGTGCGGCACATATATAGCTATTATAATAGAGTAACGGTAGATGTTTGAATCATTAAAAGGTTTCCTGACATTTCAATATTTCAGCTGTTTCACTGAAAATCAAAGCATTATTCAGCAGAACTCGGCAAACAGATTTTAATAGGCTGGCAGAAGACAAAACCGTTTTCAGTATAATAATTGACACTTACGTATATGTGGGGGGTTATTTCGCTTTTATCTCACATTATCAATTTACCACATTAGAGAATAACAAACAAAAAAGTATGACTATTCTAAATAACAATTAAGATAACACTGTCACATATAATGAAAATAAAGTTTGAGATTGAGAATATCTGAGTTGTCTTCATAGGATTCATAAAATGCAAGTCAGGACTGCAATAAAATTATCTGACATCAATGTATGAGGACATTATTTTGGAGTAGAGTCACCAGTGGAAGCAGATCTAATGTTATCAAGATGTGCAGTAATACTAAATGCAGTTTATTTTTATCTGGGTAAATGTGATAAAAATGTATACAAGGAAATATGGAATTAGATTTTAAAACTGACATGATGGTATGGTGAGAGATTTCACACACAAACTGCTCAAGTTCCTTGTTGTCATAACCCAGTTGGAAAATGCATTACATGGTAGAATTCAACAGGGGCAGTTCGTAAGCAAAGTCTGATAGTAAACATACTGTATGTGTGCCTACTGACTTGGCAAATAATGCTCTGTTACCATGACAACAGGGAGTAATTCAAATTCCCGTGTGTCCTTTATATATGCAAGCTTTTTTAAAGTATATGATGTCTGTCTATATGCAAAAATAATCTTTGGTTGGTTTGGTTTATTTCTGCATTTTCTTTCTCCAAATACAATAATCTGCATGCTGAACATCTATAAAATTCATACATGTATTTGAAAGATATCATCATGCATTATGATTTGTACCATATGGCTTGCATGTAAAAGGCATCCGAGGATATGCTACACTGGCAAAATTCCAACTTTATGTGATTGTATTGACAGTGAGTTGTGTCAGCTTGATAACCAGCATAAAATATGAGGAAACTACTTCATAACATGTTTGTTTACCAAAATTCCTATGATACACAAATATATACAATCTTCCTTCAAAGAAAAATTGATTTCATAGTCAGTGACACACAGTGACTTGATCTATATTGTCATATTCGCCATTTCTTCCTAAATCCATGATTGTTTGACCTGAAGTAACTGATACCACACAGTATGTGTATAGACTGGGTTTTGATCAAAACATTCTCTTGATTAGCAAAGTGTTACAATTTATGAGGCATCTTGAACAAATACATCTTCTTCAATGTGTTGAATACTGATGGAACTTGCTATTCATGTATTATTCTTTAAGCCTTTTCACATCTCACTAGTTTTGCCAGCAGTTTCACATCTCACTAAGATGCACATTCATTGCAACATTTTCATGTAAAATACTAAGCTTTTTATTAGCATACATGCACATATTTCCTTATTTGCCCGTGTCCTTCACCGGGTGCAATATATACATCTTATTGTGATCAGTGGGAACATGCCAGTATTTATAGTACTTACGTACATCCCAAGATTATTTATGCAGACGATTTTGGCATTAATAAAATTTAATAAAAATTACATTATTAAGGTCCGCAGACTAGAGGATTTTTCAACATCTTACAAACAACTGGCCTTTTCAGTGACATTTACCTTGAAAAGGGTGGCACTGATGGAAACCAACACCGTTATATATTTCTCACCTTGTTATTTGTAATTAAGCTGCAGTATGGCCAAATGGGTTTCAGTGGTCACGGGAGCGAGCTTTTTGCTGTAAGAGGTATTGATTTGTGCAGCTGCCAGAGTCAAGGGCAGATGGTTGAGTGCAGTCTAGAGCTAATATTATGCACACACTGAGGAATGATACTCTTATTGGCCCATGTCTAATGAAGACAGAGATGGACAGTGATCAATAGTTTGCGGGTCATGGTATCTGATGTAATGCTCTGTAGTGCAGTGGTACATGAGTAGGTGAACTTTACCCTCAAGATTCTGCCATCCATCTACATCATCACATTGTTAAAAATGCCCTGCTTAGTTATATCAAAGTAATTGTGTCATATGTCACCAAAAATCCTCATGAAATCAACTGCCCATCTTCAAGAATCAGTTCAAAAGAGCCTGGCACATCTTGATTGCACAGCATCACATAGATCCTTTTTTCAAAATAACACTCTTCATTTCTGAAATCAATGTTGCTGTATCATCATTGGTGTAGATAATCATTTTGTGTGTGTGTGTGTGGCCAGTCATACTGTCATTTTGAAAGACTACTCAGCTAATTCACATCTTATACAATTTGTACAACAAACCAGCATTTGGTCAGTTGCTAGACTTGAGAAATTGATCCAATTATTGATAAAAAAAAGTGTCCCCATTACTCAGTGATATTCCATCATCACTGATGTAGATCTGTTTCTAGTGGTCGGTCTGTTGTACAGCCCACACATAATATTATTCAGATAATTTACACCTGATAACACTGACTACAAAACAATTGGCAGAAGCCCTTGCTCCCTCATGGTATACTATCAAGTAAGATATTTTTCATGACATTAATTTTTTGTAAATTAGTGCTGACAGCCATTTTCGCACAAGAAATTTTCGCTAATTGTCACTGGCATTCAATGCATGTAGTGTAGACAAGACCTTTTGCGAGCATTTTTATTTTGCAAGTCTTGGCTCTAATGAAATCAAAATGCATGCAAACATTCCTGGTTGTACAGTATGATGGCTTTGAAGGTATAGAAACTCTCGTCAGATATCGGTGTTGAGGAGAATAGTAATGTATGATAACTTGCAATGAAAACTTAATACAAAAACTCAAATGCAACATTTTTCCAAAACCATATCATCACATGGCATGCATATATATGAAGTGCTACCAGACATGATGAAAAAATGCATTATGTCTGCTCAGACTTTTGTGCATGCATTGAGATGTAAAACAAAGTCTTTAGATTTCTAGCGTTCTACTGTTAGATGGTGTATAAAACTGTTACACTTGATCGTTGATATAAAATGTATGTGACTTCTGACGATATTTATAAAAGTGTTTGAGGATCACTTCATTCACATCTATCATTTGGGATGGATGATAATGTTATCACAATTCAAGAAATTCATATGAATGCAGTTTCTCACTCTGGTGTCATATAAAGGTCACAATATTGATGCAATTATAATTTTCACCAAGGTATGACTTAGGTTTGTAGAGAGAGAGAGAAAAAAAAAAGGTGATTTGCTTTGTGGATATTAGCAGCTTAGGAACCAATCCTGAAACAGACAAATGACGCTCACTTCAGCTGCTTTCTTTCACACTGTTTCATGGAAGAGATCCACACCCATTTACATCAATGGGTGACAAACCTTGGTGAGCTGACCTATTAGAGCTGATGCTACTACACAGCTGACCTTGATTCACTCAGTTAACCCATTCAGGACAAGTCCCAAGTATACTCGGGCAAGTGTCTATGGGAAATGCGTGTTGCAGCAAAATCGGTCCGTCCTCAACGGGTTAAGGAACAATTTCACAAGTTATCGTCTAGATTGTGCTACCCAATATCTGATAGTAAACTTGGTTAGCGAGTTATTAAGGTTAGGCCAATCAGACATCAGAGAGGACTTAAAGCTAATGTCTACTTACATTTACAACTTCTGATTAAATTTTAAAATTAATGAAATGAAGAGCTGATGCAAAACATATATCATACAAAAGTTCCGGGTATTTATATGCTCAAATACCAGGGATAAAAAAAAACAGAGACATATGCAAGTTCATGCATTTTAATAGATTAAATACAGTGTTTGTGCATACGGTGTGTGTGTGTGTGTGTGTGTGTGTGTGTGTGTGTGTGTAACTGTCTGTCTGTCTGTTGTGTCAGTGTATGTATGTAATGTTCTAAAGTGATGGTGAATCCATGGAAACAAAGGCGGGGCAAACCATGTGTGCCACACCCTATGATTCCAAATCTGTGATGAGTTTTAGCCCTGAGACTCTGCACCTGGTTCAAGTTCGAGGTGTCTGTCAACACCCACTTTGATCGATACAGCCCCAGGGCATGTGTTTTGTTCAGTGTTAACCCCAGCCCCAATGAGGCTTTTGTGATGTGAGATGAATTTTCATTGTTGAGAGCCAGCAGCGCACATGCACAATTGATGTCCCCTTTGTGTTGGGGTCTGGGCAGCATTTGTGAGTGCAGCATTTATGGGGGCTCGATCAAAGAACCATTCTTTATCTAATCAGGGTGAAGGGATAACATGTCTGACTCACATAGAAAAGGTAAAATAATCCAAATGTATGCTGAACTGAAAGAGGCAAGTACAAGTTTGATGCTCAATCCAACACAACTTTCATGCCCTTGGACATACAACGTTCTCAAAATTTGGTCAATAATAATTCCCACTCATTTTAAAGTACCGATATTTAGCTGAAGAAACAGTAACAATCATGAATGACGAAGTCGATTCTTCCAATGCAAAATTTTATTTCAGTGGACGCAAGGTTCATAATAACAAAAAGAACCAAATTCCAAAATAATACCAAATCACAATAAAAGGGTAAACATCTGACATTTCAGCAAACAAAAGAGGTAAAATGATACACGGAAAGTCCTAAATCAGAAGGTCAATCATCATTTTTGAATCAGTTTCCAAAAAAATTCAGATCATTTACTATATCCCATATCATTTTATCAATGATTTGAAAAAGTGGAAATTCATAAGACTGATAACTGATTTGCAAGGCCAAAAGATTGCTGCTAAGATAAGAACAAATCTTCCCTATACAAAGGCTTAAAGAACCAAATGGCACCTTTTGTTTGGGCTTGTATTATAAATCATGCAAGCTATGATTAAAATAATGACTAACTAAATGAATCATACTACAGACAAAGAATAAAAGACAGTAGAAATGATACGGTAGTTAAAATGGAAGAGCAATCAGGAAGTCAAATATGTCATCTCAAAAGTATCTACAAATATTGTCATTATAGCCATGTGACTTCAGTATCGATGACATGATTCCTTCTTTCCCATCACTCCAAAAAGATAAGAAAATTAACGGAATGATAAACAAGCTTGATCTTCTTAACCCGTTGAAGACGAGTCCCGGGTATACTCGGGCAGGTGTCTTTGGGAAATGCGTGTTATAGCAATATCAGTCCATCCTCAACGGATTAATAAAGTTCAAATCATTTTCACTTGTACTGTCTCCAGTTCACTAGAACTCACATAGGGCCTAGCTACCTGTTAATATGAATTTTCAGAAGAAAATTATTCCTAACCAAGTTTTAATACTACAATGTATAAACTTCTTGTGAAATACACAAGGAATAGAGTTGGCCTATCAATATAGCCAACAAGTTCTTCTGACCTGAGTAATGCAGGGGTGTATCCAGGATTTTTTCCGGGGGGGTCGTAATCAAAATTTTTGGACCTTTTTTGCGAGGGAGCGGAGCGACCGACCGGGGGAGGGTGTGGGAGGGGGTGTCCCCCCTCCCACGGTAGGGAGTTTTTGAATTTTATATCTTAAAATGGGGCCATTTGGTGCATACAAAAGTCACTTTTTCGGCATGGCAGTGCGTCTTAGAAATAAGGTATGGCATTGCCATTGAAATTAACTTACGAAATTTACGAGGTTTTTGACAATTTGCTGGAACACCACTTGGTCACTTGTTTTTTCTTGATTGTATATAGGGTAAAAAGCCCTCCAAAAATGTATCTTACAAAAAGTGGACCTTTTGAAAATTTGGGGGGGTCGTACGACCCTCCCGACCCCCCCTTGCATACACCCATGAAATGCCCTACTTAAGTGCTTGCTGCTTATCTTAAAATTCTTATGTAGGGGTTAAAGATTATGATCTCTTGTCATCTGTTTGACATTTGAGTGTTCCATTGACAGGTTCTTAGCCTTGTTTCCACTTAGATCCTACTTTACAACGTGTAGCTTCCAACTATAGTAGTATGACCACGTAGGCCTACATGAGATATCTAGTTTTCTCCACACTTTTATCATTTTACTCTTCTCAGTAAGTTTTGTTTGGGTGGTTGGTAGTAAACAGTAAAAGCCATCATCCTCGGGGTTGGAATAGGCCCAAGCATGAGTGCTATCATGCTTGGGTGAACCCCGGGGCATTCCTTCACACAGTTACAGGCTGGTCGCAGTTTAATAGCATGGGCCCACTTTTTGTGGGTTCCTTTTTTATTTTAGCAACGTACGTCATACATGTAATAGGACATTTACAACATGGGCAGGTATTAAACAAGCTCCCTACTTTACAAACTCTTTGACTTGAGTCTGAGATACATTGTCATTAATGCCAATGGATCAGTTCTGGGCCCCGTTTCATAAAAAGTTGATATGATAACAACTCTTGCTGGAATGTCAATTGTCATGGTAACGACATGAATGCAGCTTCCTGATTGGATGTTGCTATAGGAAGTTGTCATTCCAGCAAGAGTTGACATCCTAACATCTTTTATGAAACGGGGCCCTGGACTAGCTCAGCTTACGTGCAGTAGTTACCTAGTCATTAAACAGTGAGTCATATCATCAATCATTGGTTGATACAGAAATCTATGGAGGCACACATCCATCTCAACTTGTTTGCAGCTGCAGGCATTCATGCTTGGTTCTTTTGACTTGTGCTGCGCTATGAAGAGATCATATTCATGTGCCGACAATGAATGACCCGTTCTCCGCAACGCGGATGATGCCTTGTCCTGTAAATGCTATGTTCCACTCGATGCATCATCTGTTTATTTCAGAGGAACTGCAATAAGTTCTAGACTTACCAGATAAGGATGCTCCCAGTGGCAGTGGCTGTTTGTTGCAACGAAAGTGTGACCATCAGTGAACAATGTTCTACGGTGGATTCGTGTCCAACGAAACTGAAGTGATCAAAATTCAGTCGCAGCTTGTTGCTCATATGAACGTCTGATGCATTCCTTTTGTCGATAGCTATCCGATGTCAATCTGCTGCCCACACCACCACCTGCCGGTGTAGTCTCCGAGCTAGCTGAGCTAGCTCCTCCCTCAGATCGTCATTCACGTTTTTCCTGCAAAGTGTTATGATAGCAGACTACAGACCGTGGTGCAAACACAGAAACGAACTTCTGTGGGTGCAAACAAAGCGTGGCCTCAGAGGGCGTTGTGCAAGTGGGATGCAAGAAGCTTGGCTTGAACCATAGCACGGCTTGTACACCGCGTTGAATCTGCGTAAAACTGTACGTGGTCGAATCATCGCGACGCAGCTTTTCATGTGCACATACGAAGAGCCATGGCGGTTAGCAAGAGTGCGAATACATACAATCGATTAAACTGGGAAGAATCAGTGAGTATTACCATCTGTAATTCTGTAATATTTTATTCTATCAAGTACTCTTTGTTTTGTTTTGTACTGTAGGAACGTCAAGTATGTAGTTCGTGTTTTGATGTGGAAGTACAATTGTATCTAAAAGGAGTTGTGTCATTGTCAAGTGCTCAGTCCAACCCCTAGCATATTGTGTTGGCATGACTTACAAGTAACTATTGGCAGTAAAAGTAGAAAAAACTTAGTTTGATTTGAGAGCACCTGGTCCTGGGATATGTATGTAATCTAGTGAACTGGAAATTTAACAAGTTAGTTAGGATTATATCTGTTGCATGGTAGGAAAGAACACTTTGACATGATATTTAAGATGCGTTGATCAGATCTCCCCTCTTTGAAAAGAAAGAAAGCAAAAAAAAAAAAAAACACACAGGGCAGGGAGTTGACCGAAAGTTGGATCTGTACCTGGTCGTCAGGGATTTGTTCCGCGGAGACTGCCTCTGGCTTCAGGAATCCGCTCCTACACAGACCAAAGGCTGTAATCAGTAATACTAGCTACTACGTACTAGCTCCTAGCTCCTGTATTGATACTCTGCCGGCTATGGAACGCCATTAGGGAAACAATACAAAATTCATTTCACTCCAGCCAATATTCATTTCACTTTTAACAAATACATTTCACTCACCAATATTTATTTCACTTTTTACAAAAATACATTTCACTTTTAGATAGAAATTCATTTCACTTTTCACAAAAATACATTTCACTTTTAAATAAAAATACATTTCACTTATAAATAAAAATTCATTTCACTTTTCACAAAAATGCATTTCACTTTTAAATAAAAATACATTTCACTTTTCACAAAAATACATTTCACTTTAAAATAAAAATTCATTTCACTCTTCACAAAATGTATTTCACTTTTTAACCAAAAACATTTGACTTTTCACAAAAATTCATTTCACTTTTCAAGAAAAAAAATAAATCATTTCTTCTTTCCCTAAAAAGAATCATTTCACTTTGGCGTACCATATCACTCTGACGAAACCATTTCACTGCACTAAAACCATTTCACTCTGATAAAAGCATTTCACTCTGATAAAACCATTTCACTTCGATCAAAAAAATACGTTCCTCTCTTTTCCCGGCCAAAAGGTGGCGCCAGTCTGAGAGGAGTCACAGTGCTATGGCACTTAGCAATAATTGTAGCATCAAAGAGCGTACAATGGCGGCTTTGCATAGTGTCCTGTTCGCTCTTTCTACCCCGACAAATTGCTGAATTTCTCCTGTTGATGACATCCGTGCGATCTTGGGAGTGTTCACATATCGGTAAAAAGAGGTGTCATTTTTCGTTTGTTCAGTCTGTAACTTTTATGAATCCCTATTAACTGACGAATTCACTAGAGTTGTTGTTGCGCCACAAACGTGTCTTCGGTGAAAACAGCTCGCCCAGTCCGACGTATTGCGTCTTGTGTTACTGTGGGAGCCAGTATTCGGGTCCAGTGTGGAGCTGCGTGATCGCTCCGCCGGCGGCGCTGGCGGCAGTAGGGATAAAGCAAAGCCACGACATATGAGCGCGGGCAATATAGCGGACGATTCTGACTTCAAATCATATGTCAGACAGGCACTTAGATCCAATTTAGATGGCCAGGAATCAATGAAGCAGTGTATCCAGGAACTTAAAACTACACAAGCTGAGCTGAAAGACTCGATTGACTTCGAAGCAGCAAGAAGCGATGAAGTTGAGAAAAATTAGTAAAGGCTCTCACAAAGAACATGTCTGCATGCATGAAAAAAAATTGACAATCTGCAGGTCGTCAATAACAACCTAGAGCGTCACTCTCGCAGATGTAACCTGCTTCTCTGCAACCATGGTCCAGAGAAAAAGGATGCGATCCCTGCCGCAATAGTCAACAGTGTCTTGAAAGGCGAGCTAGGCATTGATGCAAAGGTGGAAGTAGCCCACAGAGTTGGAAAAAGAAGGAGTGATGGGGCTGCCAGACCTATCATCTTCAAAGTCAGCTCAATCGAGGTGAGAGATAGGATCCTACGGGCCAAAGGCAAACTTTGTGAGGCAAAGTCACAGTTGTACATCAAGCAGGATGAGACCTTGTCTGATCGTAAAGCGAAGCAGCAACTGAAATTTGTAGCTTCTGAGGCCTTCAAAGCAGGAAAGAAAATGTTCTTCCGGCACGACAAACTTTTCATTGACGGAGTAGAATACAAGAAGCCAAACGCTGGCCCCCAAGCGGAAGTGGAAGGAGCCACCAAGGAGATAGCGTAGGATAGCGACGGCTCTTGTCAGTTAAACATCGGCTGCTGGAATGTTGGTGGTTGGTCTGATTCATGTTCATTGAGGAAAACCATTTTAGCGAAGTGTGATTTTGATATTATTTGTTTGGTGGAAACTCATCTTCTTGAAAGTCAATCAATTCAAGTTAGCAACTACATTTGGTTTGGGCATAAACCGGTTACAATTGCACAAAAATGCAAGGAAAGGATCTGGAGGAGTCGGCTGCTTGATACATCGTCGCATGCTTCAGTATTGCTCGGTTAAATGTTTGGAGAAATCATATGAGGGGATATTATGGCTGCAGTTGAAAGACAAGCAAGGAAAGGATATGTTGCATCTGTTACTTACCCCCAGAAAACTCAAGCAGAGGGGGACATGGTGAAGAATTTTTTGATAAGCTACTTTCCGGAGTATACAAATACAAAGATTGTGGTAAAATTCAAATCTGTGGAGATTTTAATGCGAGAACTGGGGATTTATCAGATATTATCGAAGGCATAGATTGCATTAGACAAAGAAAGACTATTGACTTTGAAACAAACTCTCAAGGAAGAAATGGATTTTTGTGTTTCGTCAAATTTGTGCTGCCTAAATGGTAGATATACAAATGATAATTTTACTTGTGTGTCTTATAAAGGAAGTTCAGTTGTGGATTACTGTATAGTACCCTACCATGATTTAAACCTATACTCCAATTTTTATGTTCTGCTCATTGCAGAGTTAATTGACAAGCATTCTATTCCAGTGTTAGGTTCAATTCCTGACCATTCTATTCTATGCTGGTCACTCGACAGAAATCCTTCAGGTGATAGAGCCAAATGCACAGAGCCTGTTAATTCTAGTCCTCAAAATCTGTCTAAACTGTATCATTTAAATGATATAAATGATAGATTTATGTGTGATGAGGAAAGTAACAATGCAGTAGATTCTCTTTTGAGAAGATTAGCAGATGGTGTACCATCACAAGAGCATTTGGATGAAGTATATGGTGAATTTGAAAAAGTTCTGCAAAATGCAGTACACAGGCATTGTAGGAAAAAGAAAACCAATAGACCCGTAAAAGGTCTCCCTCACACTCCTAAAGCATGGTGGGATGAAAATCTCCAATCCTTGTGGAATAGAGTGAAATGTAAACAAAAAGAATGGTTGAAATGTAAAAATGCTTATGGTAGAGAGATGAAGTTTGATGATTATAAAGCTGTACATAGAAATTTTGATAAAGCTGTACGTCAAGCAAAAAGAGCATATCAGCATAGAAAAATTAATGCATTGGATGCAATGGTTAATAAAGACTCTAGTAGTTTTTGGAAGGAGATAGGGAAGATTGGCTCAGATGAAAGTAACAGGTGTTATAAAATTCCTGTGGAGGTAGTCAATAGTGATGGAGAAATAACGGAGAATTTTGATATTGTATTGAGTACAATGGCAAAATGATTTCTCCTCTCTTTTTACTGATAATGATGCTGGTTTTGACAATGATTTTTTGTTTGGTATAAAAAAGAAATTATTGGAGTTGGAATTAAATGTTCAGGAAATTGATTCACGGGGAGATGATCTGAATCATCCTATTGGATTATCAGAGGTAACTTCAGCAGTAAACAGAGCAAAATTAGATAAAGCAGCAGGAATAGATGGTTTTATTGCTGAGGTAGTAAAAAATAAAGTTTCTATTCAGTTCCTGCATGCTTTATACTCTTTTTGTTTTGAACATGGTATTTCCCCACAGATATGGCAAAAAGGTATTATTCATCCAATTCTTAAACCTGGTATGGATGAATGTGAACCTTTAAGTTACAGAGGTATTACATTGATATCTGTGATTTGTAAGATTTGTTGTGATATCATAAAAGAAAGATTGATTAATTTCCTTGAAAAAGAAGGTGTTATTAATGAGGAACAGTACGGGTTTCGAAAGAAAAGGAGTTGTCTTGAGCACTTATATAGCCTCTATTCTATAATTGAAAACAGAAAGCTGTGTAAAAAAGATACTTTTGTTTGCTTTATTGATGCAAAAAAAGCATTTGATCATGTTATTGTTAATAGGATTTTGTTATGGTACAAGCTGAGGTCTATTGGTGTTCATGGCAAGTTGTATAACTCCATAAAGGCTCTTTATCAAGATACCAAATGTACTGTAAATGTGAATGGTAACCTTACTGATTTTTTTAATGTGGATCTAGGGGTAAAACAAGGTTGTCTTTTGTCCCCAGTCCTGTTAAATATTTTCATTAATGATATAGTTGATAGTGTGAGGCTGTGTAACAGAGGTATCCAGGTGTTAGATACAAACATTGATATGCTTATGTATGCAGATGACATTGTGGTAATTGCTGACAATGAAAATGACCTTCAGTTGAAGCTTGATAGTACAACTGTATATGTTTGTGGGCTCAGAAGTGGAGGATCGAATTTAATACTTTAAAAACTCAAATTGTACATTTCAGGAGAAAAGCCCAAGCAAAAACCACATCTTTATTTTATTGTAATGGTCAAAAGCTTGATATTGTTGACTCCTATAAATATCTTGGATTGTGGTTTGATGAATTTTTAAGTTTACAAAAAGGAACCAAGATATTGGCTCAATCTGCAACTAGAGCCCTCGGAGTGGTTATTAGTAAATTTAAATTGATCGGTGGTTCTCTGTTTATGACCTATAAAAAGTTGTATGATGCTATGATTTTGCCCAATATGCAAGCGGTATTTGGGGCTTAGAAGAATATTCAGCCATTAATAGTGTTTTTTATAGAACATGTCGTTTCTACCTTGGAGTGGGGAAATATACCCCTAATGATGCAGTTATGGGTGATATGGGTTGGGATCCCCCTTTTTTTTATCAGTGTCAATCAATTGCTAGGCTTTGGTGTAACCTGAGTAAGTATACTAGTGACCATTACCCTGGAAAAATTTTCTTGTGGTCAAAGTCCCTGGCAAATCATGGTATTAAGAATTGGTGTTATAAGGTTAAACAATTATTTGCAAAACTGCAGTGTATGCATGTTGAACCATTGGCTGAGATTGTTAGTACACATACAGGTGAGCACCGTATCCAAAGCATGTAAATTATTTGTTGAAAATAAGTGGAAATGTTCACGGTTTGATGATAAAAGGAGAGTTCCCCAATCCAGAAACAAACTCAGAACATATCGTAATTTTAAACATTCTATGAATACTTCTAATTATGTTATGCAGTGTCAGAATAGATCTAACAGGCGAGCATTAGCTCTGTTTAGAAGTGGTTGTGCCCCTATTGCCCTTAAAACCGGACGTTATAAAAATGTCCCACACAATGAAAGATTTTGTATAATCTGTAATTCTGGTGATGTAGAAGATGAGTTTCATTGTTTTATGATTTGTTCGGCATACGATGATTTCAGATCACAATTATTCAGTATTATATCAGAAAGAGATCCCACCTTCCCTCAGTTACCTATTTACCAACAATTCCTTTTTTTAATGTCATCAAAGTCACTGTGCTGTCAAGTAGCCAGTTTTGCCAACCTTATTTTAACGTGCCGTAACAATTTATTATATTCCCACAGCTGAATATCTCTTTTATGTATTATTTAGCCCACCATATTCTCTCTTTTGTTATGTTAAATTATTTTTTATTGTCTGTATGTCTTACATGATTCATTTATATATTTTGTATTACTTATAATGTTTGATGTATACATGTATCACTCATAGGCCTTTTTAGGCCGGCCGTCCGTGTGACGGGTGTGATTTTTAAAGAATAAACTACTACTACTACTACTACTACTACAACCCTACATTGGAGCGGTTTTGCGGCAGCGGCAGCGGCGGTGGTTTGCCGCTAAACTCTGCCGCAGCGGCACGCTGTGCACACTGGAGCGGTTTGCCGCGCGTAATATGCAAATTAGATTGTTGCCCTTGGGCACCTGCAGTTTACTAGTAATCACTTACATAATTATCATGCACATGTATACTGTGAATACATTCCCCATGGATCTGAGAATTTACAAAATCACTTTTCCAAAACGAAACCAACAATAAAGGAAATCAAGGATGCGTAACATGCAAGAAGACTATTGGACAATCAGTACTGGAATCTCAACTTTTCAACTTTTTGCTTAAAAAAAAAGAATACTTTCAACACAGACTGTTCAATGAAACTGCAAAATATTCCTTGTGTTACTGATATTGGTATGCACGCAGAAATTATTGCATCGGACCACTGCCATATATACTGAGAAGGTGGTACATAAAATGTGTACATCCAACACCTCAATATCTCAAATTATGATCTGCGAATGTCACATTATCCTTGTTCTTGTTTTATTTTATTTTATTTTTTTTTTACAAAATTAGTCAGCATCCAAAGCAATGATATCTTATCTTGTTTCATGTTAATGAGAAAATGACTAGTATTTTTTTTTTTCTGGTGTCGGTAAAGTCGTCAACTGTATGAAAGATGAGCTCTTTAAAAAAAAAAAGAAAAGAAAAACCAGCAAAATACTTCTTTACTTGTTATTCCAATCTTTTACCATAGAATAGTATACCGGTATTATGATATATATATATATATATATATATATATATATATATATATATATTTTTTTTTTTTTTTTTTTTTAGATCATCATGATTGTGTCATTTTCATGTGCATGTTTGTGTAATGATTTTTGTACTTCATAACTCACTTTTCCTACTGCGCCTTGAGCACGTTAGTCATGTGAAATTGGCACATTAAACGTATACTGTATTATTATTATCATTATTACCTATTAACTCTATATGAATGAAATGTTAATGTTTGATTTGACTTCTGTCACAGTTCATGCTCTTTTTGGAAGTGTAGTTACAAAGGTGAGGGGATGTTTTAGAGAATATGCCTACCATTCACTCTCCTACTCAAACCTACTAGATCTACTGTATGTATGTAGAGTATAATGTAATCCACAAACGGCCCATAATAAACTCACCCACATACTGTACTCCCAGCTATGGAAAAACAAGAGTAGCATTTTCACTCTCCACAACATGTGTTTTATATTATGCATGGGGGAGAAATTAATGGCAATTTTGCATCCTCTTAGAAAAAACAAACAAACAAAAACAAAAACTACACACACGCACACACACACACACACACCCACACACACACACACACACACACACACACACACACACACACACACACACAAACACAATGTCAGTTTGGATTTCAAATTCACACATCTGCATTACACCATCAAATCTATGCTTTCAGAAATCTGGATAGCATTTTAACAGACAGTCGATTTCCAAGTGAACCACATAACTGTTGGGTAAAGTGATTACCAAAAGCCAACTGAGGTCGGTTTTATCTTAAGCAAGTTTTGTGGAATTGCACTAAATCTTTTCTTCGAAATTTAACCCCCGAATGAAAACATTAGTTAACAGGAATTTTAACCAACTTATGTCGGTAAATGACAAACATCACTCGAAATACACATCAAACAATGTACATACACTATACAAACCACACATGTCAAATTTAGCACTTGAGACACCAATTCAGGACAATTGTTCCAACATACAATCTCATTTGATGTGATCTAATATGGCAGTCTGTTGCAGAAATAAAGTACAGTGGTATACTGTTAACATTTGCGAAGGGAAGTAATATAGCACATTCACATGTAAAATGAAAATTCACAAGATCTGACACTGTATGAGCAACTTTGTAAATCTGAATGGATACACATGAGTTGTCAAAACAATACAGTAATGGTAGTATGGTACTGGATTTTATGAATGATTGAAGTACATGTATGATAATTAACACCAATGTAATTTGTATCTTGGACCAATTTTCTATAAAATAAGCATATTATTCTCATCTCCTACATCTGAAAAAAAGAAGAATTAATTCAGTGCAAATTCCTAGCAGAAATGCATACTTTACAACATAAAACAAATCAGTTGTTTACATTTCACTTTCAAACCTCATAAGGACCAATCTTTCTAAGTAATAAGAAACAAAAAGTACTTGTATTACATGTACATGGGTCTAGGGCAATTACCCCCTGGGCAATTACCCCGGACCCTTCCCCTGGTTCTAATCCTAATCCTAACCCTAATCTTTACTCTTACCTTACCACTACGCAGTATTTAGCCAGGGGGTAATTGCCCTCTGGGGCAATTGCTCGGATACGCATGTACATACATGTAGGACAGGAAAAATATAGGAGAGAATAGGATTGAGAGAAAAGAGCAGTACAGAGTTCATCAAATGAAGTGAGCAAGAAAGAGCAGATACATAGGGGTGGATGAGGCTTGAGATTTACAATGATATGGACATGTATTGAAGTTACAAACACAAACACAAGAAAATCAGGATAAGCAAAGGAATACAACAAAAATGGGCACCTAGGTGCTTACATGGTTCAATTTAGCTAGTCAGATAACAAAATCAAGTAGCAAACAGAATAGCAACATATTCCGCATATAATGCAATGACCCGTTGTGAGTTATCTGACATCAAATACTAATTTAATGCAAGGAAAGTACAAACTGAGTGTTCAAAATTATACATGTAATGAAAATAATATTCGATGCCATGTCAACTTTATAGATTTGGGTTTCCAAGATAAATTTGAAGCTTTCAAAAATCTGTAGTAACATGCTTCAGGTACACTATAAAGTGCTTGTTCTACTGCTAATTATTTTACTCATTGCAATGCAGCATAATACAATATTGCATCCATACTCCAAAGTCAAATACACACATGTGACAGGTACTATGTAGGTGCATAATGAAAAGGTGGAATTTCATCACATTTTTGAATATGTAGTATGTTGGCTACTGGCCTACCTGGGAGCAATGCACAGAATTCTTGTGTTGTGGGCCTGTACATGTATATGCTATCACATTTCTCCTGAGTCGAGTTCTAACTGCGAAGTGATACACAATAGCCTGCCTTGTATGATAATCATGAAGAACTTGATTACTTCTTACGAGCATAGATGAAATTGCTTGGGGTACACTACTCAAGTGATACATGAAGGATGCCAGTTGAAGACAATTATATCTTGTGTTTTCAAATTACCATTCACATTATAAAGATTGAAAGTAGTTTGATCCGCAATATTTTGGTTAAATTTTCTATAGATTTTTTTTTTTTCATTACCATGGAAACACATTAATTACATACCACATTTACCTGTAATAGTGGCCACATATGCCAAGTTCTAGGTCAACTCCTAAAAAAGCAAGAGAGTTGTTGTAACTTGGGTTGGAACCAGGTGCAAGCAACAATAGTGTTGACAGATATTTGGGCCATGTGAGGTCATTTAGAACTAGTTTCCATGGCGATGTCACAGTTTGGTGCTCTATACATCCCTTGTCAACTTGTACACACTATATGTGGGTGTGGTGTGTAATAATGGTATTAGCAGCTTTTCACATATTCGATACTTGTCTACATTATCATAAGTAAAACTAACTCCTTGAAAAGTGAATACATGTTTCAAAGAAGCATTGACCACTAATAGTATCAATATAAATGTACCTTATCATTCATACATGGTACAGGTGTATAGTCAAAATACAACAATATCCATCATATGGCAAATGGCTTGTAATATAACATGGCCACTGTTATGAGGAGACCACAATTAAAGGTCAGTGCCTATTTCCCTATAACATTGTAAGTACTTCTCAAGCAAATGCTGTTTTATTATGCAGACTTGATACAGGAAGGGTGGAGATGACAAATAAATGGTTGCATTATGGTTGACTCAGCAAATTTAGAAAATAAGGGATGGATGCCAAAGTTTCAAATCCTCCTTGTTTGTACAGGAGTCCCTTTTAAAATGGTCTCACTGCCATACAATGTGGCCAGCAGTCGCGATTTAGAACGAAGATCAACTTGAAGACAAGATCAGCTGCACCCACAACGCCTTGAGGACTGTGCCCTGTGCTCTACAACTGCAGATACATGTACCTGAAGAGGGTATAATTTGCTTTCTCCAATAAGGAGGATGAAGGGCTGTGAATGCGGATGTTCTGTGTCGACCACGTATGAGCAGTTAAAACAGTCCTTCCTGGAAGAATGAAAAAGGCAAGCATATATGGAAACAGCATGTAAACATTTTGAAGACATATTGATGTGCACTATTTTCTTATGCCTTCATACACATGATATTTCCAGTAATTTTGTATCATATATTTACTAGCAACTCCAGCAAACTAGAAGCAAGAATGACCAAGATCAGAAGGTCATTCTTCAAAGCTGAAGATCTACTATGCACATACAGGAGTGAGTCAAACATGATATCTGGAAA
Organism: Diadema antillarum; assembly: GCF_040938485.1. Taxonomy (NCBI): domain Eukaryota; kingdom Metazoa; phylum Echinodermata; class Echinoidea; order Diadematoida; family Diadematidae; genus Diadema; species Diadema antillarum. Next base: position 1,725,576 of record NW_027271292.1, on the reverse strand, counting down.
CAGAGGGAAAACTTGTTTCAGAAGGGAATGGGGAGGTAGTACAGGCCTGTAAGAAAGCTATAGATCACAACAGAACAATTCACACAATTCTGGCCTTCATGGTGCTATCTGTTTGTTTGTTTGTTTGTTTTTTCCCATGTCTAGCTTAATTAAAAACCAGAACTATCTTTGCAAAGAAGTGTAACTTTGTCTAAAGTCAATTTTTTTGACCAACCCCCCCCCCCCCAAAAAAAGAGAAAAATATATATCAGTGACAGACAATTCTTCATTCAAAGTTACATTTGACTTGCATTTTCATGTCCTCCGAAACTGATTAAATTGGTATCAGTACGGGCCAATTACTAGACCTAGGCACCTATGGTACACTATAATACACATTATTAAAATGATTGATTGGTCCACGCTGCATATTGTGATACCTGTCAAATGTATGGGCTGTTGCCATAGTCACTATACATTATAAAGAAAGAGAAGAATCTACATACATGTACATTTCCTTGGAATGAAAGGGCAGGGTAAAGATTATAAGATGTGCCTTCACAGAAATTTCACTCTTTAGTTCTAGGTGACATACAAAATATGTACATGTGTTGTCATTAGAATTATCTGGTACGGTACAATTCATGTACCATCACTTCCAAAAAAAAAATTGTTTTTTTTTTCCTCCCACAGGAGTAAGGTCAAGTTGTGAACAATGGTTATGGTATAAATGTACCTAGAATGTCAATCTTTTGAATAATGCACTTTCAGTAAATCCTGAAAGCTGAAACTCACAGCTTTCCAGTCAATGAGTGAGCTTGAATCAAAGCGTGGTCAGGGATGCAGCCTCCTTATGCATGGTCTTTCCGCATTCGCTGAATAGGAGGGAAGCAGATTCAATAACTGTTTACCTGAGGGTAAATAATATTCATACAAGTGAGGTGTTATACAAATGATGTGTTATACAATGCATTATTACATTATTTCCTTATATGAATAGGGGGAACTTTTTACTCAGCACAAAGAAAATGTAATACAAACGAGTCTCTTTTAAAATTAAGCACCTTAGCCCTTCACTCCAATAACCAACACCACATGCAGGAATTGATTGCCTGAACTTTTGGTATCTGATTTTTGCTCTTAAATTGCTCATTTTGCAGTACAGTGTAAGTGCTACTAAAATGCCAAGTGCTTATATCAACGAAACTATTCATGAAAATATACATTTGGTATTGCTACCAACATGAATTAACACACTGAATTACCTGCAGAACACAATACAGAGGTTCATCTTTCCTACCAAGGAACACAAAGGACTGGCACAGCCTCTTAGAAGAAGTAGTGGCTGCTTCAACCCTTGATACAATATGTCAAGGGTCAGCAATTAACCAACCACTGCATCACTGGGCATTTTTGTGATTGAGGGTACCACCTATCGGCACCCTATGAATTTGCAGCTCGTTTATTACAAAAGTATAAAACAAATTTGCCTAAGTTTTTCCTCAAATAAGCTGTAAATACTGCAGTTCAAATCTCGTGACTGTTCTGTTGATTCTGAATCTCCATTGTAAAATTATGCAATTTTTCTTCGCGTGGCTGAAAAAGGGTACCTCACGATCTGCACCCCTTCCCTCCATAGGTAATACAAGTGAATTTCATAGTCATGCGTTGTTACTGAGTGGATATGTAATTGAAACGTGTTTAGTTTGTTTTGTTGGCTTGATTTTCGTTTCTTTGTTACTGTTTTCATAGCTATAAAATGGCACTTAATCCCACGCGTACCTTTTTGTTCTATACGCACAAACAGCCATGATACGCAGGGTGTCGATGTACCCTGCCGATAGCTGGTACCCTTACCACACATTGAAGAAACCGTCCAAGTCTATTAATTGTGGGAAATGTGGGCATCTTTGGAAAGGCAAGACAAGATAATGCACATGCTTACCAGCTACAGTACAGTTACAGTTAAAGTGATTTTAAAACATTACCCTTAACTTGGTCAGACTCGGCCTGAGAGGATTTGATTCACTTTCTAACAAGACAAATCAGTCCTACTTCACTGCCTGTCTGATGATGCGAGACTGAACGCGAGTAAATTCAAGTAGATCGGCTTTGTCATGCCAATGTCAATGGACAAAGTTGTGGTTATGTGTATGCATTTATACCAGTGCAGTGACAGTATGGCAGTACAAAAAACAACAACTATGTAGTACGTGAACTAGATCTAGGCTGGGCCTGTATAGAGGCAGAGTCAATACCCAGAACATACCTTTTAGGGCCTAACGCGCGTTAGGTCTAGAAACTCTGTTAGACTAGAGTCTAGAATTATGTCTAAAGGCCGTGTCACACCAGCCTTGCGTGCGACTTGCAAAGAACAATTTTGACTACCTGGAGGTCCCTGTAGATATCCGCACATGACAGTACCTAGCATGTATCTCAAAAGTAGTCGCCCGGATGTGCGCACGCATATTTTTTCACCCGCAACCGTGTTTAGGCCCTGTCACACCTTTCCGGGCAAGCTACTCGGGCTTGTTACATGTAGGGATTTTCTAGCATACCGGACATTCCTGAGGGCGGAAAAGGATTTGTGCGAGTCAGCGCATGTGTCTTACTTGCTGGAAGCGTTATACTTGCGAGTATACTGTGTGACCTTTGTACCAGTCGCGTGGGGGCTGACAACTTAGTGAAGGAATTTCTCTAATGGAATGGCTGAAATCTCACAGAATTTCATTATCTTGGCTGCATACGGGACTGCGAAGTACCTGCGTGGGAATTGCCTGGGAAGTACTGCCGCTAAGGGTCTCCTACTACTGGCGTTCTGCGTGGACCTCTACGGGCATTCCTGCGACTCACCCGGAAAAAGTTTTGGTCATGCTCAAAACTTGGCTGCGGTTAAATCGGACTTGCGTGAGCACCTCCGGGCAACTACGCGCTAGATACTGTCAGGTCCGGACCAACTGCGGAGAGCTCCTTGGAGTAAATTTGTTTCCCCGCAAGTCAAGCCGCAGAAGTTCCCCCGTACGGTATGACAAGGCATGAATGAAAATTGCAAACATTCTTGTTCGCCCGCTGAAAATCTTCTACGTGCTGGAAACTACCTCCTCGCCACAAGCCCGCGTTATGGTGTGACATGGCCTTAACGTTAACACTACAGTCAGAGTATCAGGCCTAGATGTAGATAGAGGCTAGGTGTTTCTGTTGTTGTTTTTATTTGAATCTATTTGCCGTTTACCATTGATCATTTTTTCCCTGTATTAATTTACGCCAAAATGTTACTTGTGAATTACTTTAGAAACTTCAAATTCCAAAATTTTCCCTAGGCAGGGCCTGCATTATTTTAATTTTATTAGAAATAAATCAAAAATACCAGGTAGTACTCTATGATATCAAATATATCTAACGTTAGAGTGTCTAGTCTAGTCTACTAAGAAGCTTATTATAAATAGGTTGCATACGTCTACGTAACCTTTTTTTTTTTTTCTAATGAGGATGTTGCTACGAATGTTAGGCCCTAGCGTTACCGCCTGCCACCGCTATACAACATGATACAATCGACCATATTGTGGTCCATTTATCATATGAGAAGTCCTCCCCATTTATGGACCCATCTCATTACTGGTCATTATTACGTGTGGGACTATTTTTAGTCGGACAGTAGGAGTGCTCCTACTGGACCTAGTACTAGTTCTAGATCTAGCGGGTTACTCTGTTAGACTTCAAGGCTTCAGCACCACGTTGGCAGAATACTATATCAGAGTATTCAGACATAGATAGGCGTATACATGGGACTGTGATATTGATAGACTGCTTTCTTTCGCTGGCGAGTCTGCGTCTATGGCAAAATACGTGGAAAGTTACAATCTGCAATGTAGCCTCTGCAAGAGAGTGACCGCTGTGAAGGATCGAAACAAATGGCAAAACCTCGAGAAAACCAAACGAGCAACTGAACAAACGAAAAATGACACCTTTTTTTACCGGTATGTGAACACTCCCAAGATCGCACGGATGTCATCAAAGGAGAAATTCAGCAATTTGTCGGGGTAGAAAGAGCGAACAGGACACTATGCAAAGCCGCCATTGTACGCTCTTTGGTGCTAACAAAGTGCCATAGCGCATAGCACTGTGACTCCTCTCAGACTGGCGCCACCTTTTGGCCGGGAAAAGAGAGGAACGTATTTTTTTGATCAGAGTGAAATGTTTTTATCAGAGTGAAATGGTTTTAGTGCAGTGAAATGGTTTTAGTGCAGTGAAATGGTTTCGTCAGAGTGATACGGTACGCCAAAGTGAAATGATTTTTTTTTACGGAAAAATGAAATGATCTATTTTTTTTTCTTGAAAAGTGAAATGAATTTTGTGAAAAGTCAAATGTTTTTGGTTAAAAAGTGAAATACATTTTGTGAAGAGTGAAATGAATTTTTATTTGAAAGTGAAATGTATTTTTGTGGAAAGTGAAATGTATTTTTGTGAAAAGTGAAATGCATTTTTGTGAAAAGTGAAATGGATTTTTATTTAAAAGTGAAATGTATTTTTTATCTAAAAGTGAAATGTATTTTTGTGAAAAGTGAAATGAATTTCTACCTAAAAGTGAAATGTATTTTTGTAAAAAGTGAAATAAATATTGGTGAGTGAAATGTATTTGTTAAAAGTGAAATGAATATTGGCTGGAGTGAAATGAATTTTGTATTGTTTCCCTAATGGCGTTCCATAGCCGGCTGCCAGCTGTAGCGCACAGACCAAACGTTACGATAAACTCAATTTCATACCGGTACCGCTTTTTTACATTGAAACAAGTTTGACATGACATGACACATAGACCTAATGCACTAATATTTCGGGTAACTTTCTCACATTGTGCAATCGAAATACTCACAGTAACTACATAGGTTAGATCACAGAAATTTGTTTCCATATCGCAACATCGCCATTTGCTAGCAGTAAGGGTATGGTAAGGCGCCATTTTGAATCCGTTAGCCAATCACATGCGAGGTACATGTACGTGTTTTGATAAAAACACGCTTTCAAAAGCCCTTTCCAAAGCCCTTTAGAAACGGCTTCCAAAATAGTTGCGTTTATCAACTCATCACGATCATGAAAACTGGCCTTGTCACTTCGCAGCTGCATTGCACAATTTGACTTAGAGGAGAAGGGGTCCATACTGTAACCACAGTACAAAGCCGTTTCAAAAGAGCTTTGAGTTTATCTTGCTTCAAAGGGCTTCTAGAAACAGGTTTCTGGAAACCTGTTTCGGAAACCTGTTTCTGAAAGCACAAACTTGTGGCTTTCGAAAAGGCTTTCCGAACCCCATAATCAAAACAGCTTTGCGTTTATCAACTCGTAAAAATTCCTTGAAAGCCGTTTGGAAAACCTGTTTCTGCCGAGAAAAAGAGTTGATAAATGTACCCAAAGATGAACGTTATAAGTGTTTGTCAGTGAGTGTTTCTGCCTCGCCTACCGGGCCCTGGCAAGATGTAAATTTGAATGAATCCCTCGGGAGTTTTGAGTGCATTAAACTTGTGCCACATCCTGTACAAAGTTGAACGTCGAACTAGAACTCGGAAGTATTGCCAGAAGGATGAGTGTACGAGATGCCCTGCCAAAGTTATAAAATTACATGGGGAAAAGGGTATTTAAAAAAAAAAATAACTACTGACCCTCTTGGGTTTTGACAATTAAGGGCAAACAAACAATTTTTTTTTCCTGATGTCAAAAAAGAGAAGACTCCTCCGGACAGACAGATCTTTCTGTCTAGGCAGGGAGATAAGACAAAATGGAAAAAAAAAAATATGGACCCTGCCCCCTGGCTATGGTGTACGTGATGTAGGATTAGACAGAAAAATCTGTCCGTCCGGACGAGTCCTTTATCATTCTTTGACTTTATCGGCTCTCCTCCGTAGACATAGGAGGAGATCCATGAAGCCAGACACAGTCTCCGCGTAACATATCCCCGACGACCAGATACAGACCGATCTTTCGGTCAAGTAGTAGGACCTATTTTCTTATCTATTCAGTATCCTGATTCCATGTCAATATCTCTAATTCTGTCAACCCAAACTCCACTAAAATCACAAGAAATACTTGTGATGGGGTTCTATGTTATTTCCAATCATTCATGTGAATTTGAACCAAATCACTTGATGAAAAGCATTGATGTCGCTCAGCACCGACTGTCATGTTGTTGCTCAAAGCAACTTGCACTTTGACATCTGTGAGCGATCATAGCATAGAGATATGCTGCCTGTACAATGTGAAACTGAAGTTAGCTGCCCTTCAAATAATATGTGTTGTGCATTGCATTTTTAATATCCAGGAGCTCCAAATCAATGTGCAACATTAAATGGGAAGTTAAGGTTGCTGTTAAAGTTAGCTTGTCAAATATTATGCATTGTATTAAATTGTACATTGCATTTACCAATAACCAGGAACTCAAATGCAATGTGCAATGATTAAATGGGAAGTTAAAGTTGTTTGTTTCAATTTGAAAGAAGACAATTAAGAAATGTGTATAAATTGTCAATGTTTCAAAACTGCATGTGTGTGTTAGTTTGTGTCTGCCTCTGTCCATCTGTTTGTCTGTGTCAGTTCGTGGTGCTCTAGGAACCGCATTTCTCAACAGACTTAATTCATCGTAAACTCCCAATCATTTGTGCTTTGATTTTTGGCTAGCTCCCTCCCAGTTACTTGAAAGATATGTTGCAATAGTATAGCTAACTTCAGACTCTGGTGTTGCAGATAGTGCAGGCAGTGTGTCACATGATAGCTTGTGAAGAAGTCGAATGAGTTGTTTTGAACAGCTGTATTTCCTGTGATTTTGGTGCAGTTAAGTGCTGTGGAATTCAAGATATGTACATGGATAGGAAAGTACATCAGACTCCAAAGTATTAAAGGACAAGTTCACCTTCATAAACATAAGGATTGAGAGAATGTAGCAATATTAGTAGAACACATCAGTGAAAGTTTGAGGAAAATCGGACAATTCGTTCAAAAGTTATGAATTTTTGAAGTTTTTGTGCAGTAACCGCTGGATGAGAAGACTACTGCAGTGTTTGAATAACTTAGATGTCACATGCGTACAACAATATAAGGAAAATATAAAGAGAATTTCACAAAATTCCATCTTTTGAAAAAAGTACACATTCCCCTGACTCGTTACCGACAAATGTTATGGGTAATATTATTCCCCCTGCCTTTTGAAAGAGGCAGGTCAAGTGCTCTTTTATTATGCGAAAAAAGTGAAAATATGTTGAATTTTCTTTTACATTTTCTTTATACTGTTGTACGCATATGACTCACAAGCTGTAGTAGTCTCCTCATCCAGCGGTTCCAACACAAACATTTTAAAAATTCATAACTTTTGCATCGATTGTCCAATTTTCCTCAAACTTTCACTGATGTGTTCTACTAATATTGTTGCATTCTCTCAATCCTTATGTTTATGAAGGTGAACTTGTCCTTTAAATGTTTACCCCTCTCCTTCCCCACACACATGTCTTACAAACTGAAAAAAGTAACAACCCTAACCCTTTACCCAAAAAGACCAAACTCTGACCCTAAATCATTCATACCCTAACACCATGGTTGTGGATTCCCTCCTAAATTTTAGTACACTAAAACCCATAATTCATTAGAGTGATGACATTGAAGAGATCTGACGACTCATGCCCCTAACAAACCAGAGTACAAGCTGATGTGTATTACTGTATAACCCGTATGTTTAACAAGTTTTTTAGTTCTGTGAATTTTGCAAGTCTTGTGGTATTTGCAAATCTAACAACACATGGAAACTGTGATCCTGGCATGAATGCATACATTTGTATCTCCATTCATTACTGCACTCCCAAGTTGCGAATTTTATAACCACTCGCAAAATTGTAGGCAAGTATTGATATGGAAACAAATTAGACTTGCTGATATTATATGGTGTTTACAGATTACACCATTTTTTTTTTCAATTAAAAGTAAGTGTTTTAAGGGGCAGCCCTGTCCCATATCTTGTGTACCTACAGAGGGTTCATAACTGCACCACACCCAGATGAACTTTCAGCAGGATGTTTGCCAAAATCTGTTACACAAACTGCATTGTACTCTTCCATAACATGTTTAGCCCAATTATTGGGGAAGAGCAGGGAGGTGGCAACCACCTCCCTGGGAAGAGGATATTTACACCTAATTTGACAGCCTTTTCTAGAGCCAAACCAATGCGATCATTATTTTGTTGTTTTTGGCAGGAATTCCCCATTCTCTGTCAGACATGCCTCGGAGATAATCCGTATGTGCGAATGGTGAGTATGAAAACTTTTCAGATTGGTTTGTAGTGTGCATTCCCACACAAAGCAGTTCATAACAATGAAATCCTGGCAGAGGTTTACTGACCAGCACCCAATTATGAATGAAACAAGATTCCATCCGAAGTAATATGGAGAGAAATACATAGATAAAATATATTGCTTAGCTCTTAGAATTGAAGAGAGAAGCGATGAATTTAAATGTATCAGTACACCAATTTATTGACTGTATCATTTTCATAAACTGCTCTTCTAATCTCAGTAGACAAAGATCATGTGATATAGCAAAGTTTTGTATTAACTGCAGGAACCCTAAAAAGGTTGCAAATGCTTTTGAAGTGCAAAACATACAGTGCATTATAAATTGTATCTTTTTTGCTGTGTTTCAGAGTCACTTCATGGGTATACATTGTACATGTATACGAATTGTTTTCTCTGATTAACTTCAGCTAGTTTCTAAGTTGTTGAAAGCATGAACTTCAATTTAGAGGCCTACTATGGCTTCATGATACAGTTATAAAAAAATTGATGGAATCCCATTTTCTTTGCTCAATTTTTCACTTAATATGTCTCTAAGTGACTAGAAATACATTGTACACGTATCTGCTTACCCTGTATATATCTTTTTTAATGTTGATAATTTGTCGATCAAAATCTATTCTTGAAAAGCAGAGCCTGTACTTTGCAGCATTTCAAATTGTTCGTGGTTGCTAAATAACTCAAGGACTCTGGAAAGTGGACAATTTGTCCAACATTGCTGATATATTGTAGTTGATATAGATTTTTAATTTCTGCTTCTTTGCCACCATGCTACTTCACAGACCAAAGAGAAATATGGTAGGGAGTGCAAAATATGTCAGCGTCCTTTCACCATATTCCGCTGGTGTCCCGGCGCTCGGATGAGATTCAAGAAGACAGAAGTGTGTCAAACATGCAGCAAGCTGAAAAATGTATGCCAGACATGTCTACTGGATCTAGAATATGGTAAGAAGTGTGACCATGTACATAACATACACACTTTGGTTGCAGTGGATTATGACCCTGCTCAGTATGCAGTATGATATGTAATGTCTTTAAATGATAATGTATGTAATGCGTACAGAATGAATGCACATTATGAGGATGCTATAAAGATATTGGAATAGACAATAGGTTCTGAAGTGAATATGTTTGAAGCTAGTTGGAGTATTTGACTACCCACCTGGTACATGGTATTCTACTTTCTTTGTATGTGCTTAGAAGACATTCAGTATGGAAACCAATATCAGATTTCGTTGTAATGTTATTGCATGGTCTTCCAGAATGAAATGAAACAGTGGAATTATTTTTGGAGCTGCTGCACTTCATACTGGTGACATTTATCAGAAAAGCATTTTACTCCTGGTTACAAGATTTCATAAATGGCCAACTTTTGTGTAAGTGATGAATTGTCACTTAATTCTTACAGTGTCCATCTTCATAAAAGACTTTATGACTCAGAGTGTCATAAATGACATTGTGTACCACTCTGGAAGATCACCAGAGAATATCAAAGTAATGAATAGCCACTGTGTGCCAAGTTTAGCACATGGTGAGGTCATGTGGAAAAAAAAAAAGAAAAAAAAAACAGATTCATTTACAAGTCCATATGTTCAGTGTTAACAGTTTGCTCATGAAATATTCATGCTGACATTGGAATTACTTGTTTCATTCACATGTTGATTCTACTTGATTTTTTTTTTCTCACCATAGGTTTACCAATTCAAGTTCGTGATGCTGCCCTCAGCATCAAAGATGAGATGCCAAAATCAGATGTGAACAAGGAGTATTATTCACAGAATATTGAACGTGAGGTAGGTTTGTAAGCATCGCATTTCATCATTTGGATATGTAATACTCTTAAAGACGAGTTCAGGCTTTTTGCAAATCAGTGCAAAATCATGAATTGTATGCCCATGTTGATTGATTCTCATCCTGTTTCTAAATCATGATATACAATTGTATAGCATTGTGTGCATGTAATTTTGTATGATGATGACATCTTTCTGTACTGCATTCTGCTATGCTTGTGATAACTGCAAAGGGATAAGACAGTCACTGGAATGTGAGTTTTGTGCATTAGATTACTTCATAAACCAATAGACACTGATACATGTACACTGAAGATAAGCTTTGTATGATACATCGTAGGAGGTGATTTATTTGGGTCTCAGAGATGGATTAGGTTTATGCAACTCTATTCACTGGTTTAAGAAAAAAAAATCCAAAAGATAAAATAAATAATAAAATGTGCCATGTCCATCCTCTGTTGTAAACCTTGTCAGTACCTTTGCAAAAAACATAGTAAAGTTATCAAAGTTTGATACAGATTTGATACAGACAGCATAAGTGACACACATCAATCACATGTCTTACATAGAAGTCAAGTTAACCAATTTCATGTTTCTCTTTATCTTGCAGATAGCTAATGCTGATGGCAACAACCCAGCCGGAGCAGTGGGCAAGGCCCAGGCACCGAGTGACCTACTCCTCAAGCTGGCCAGGACCACACCCTACTACAAGAGAAACAGACCCCACATATGCTCCTTCTGGGTCAAGGGAGAGTGCAAGCGAGGAGAAGAGTGTCCTTACAGGTGAGATAGTTTGTGTTCCTTTAAGGGATCATATAGTTTTGGTTTAAACCTAACTTCAGGTTTATAACATTTTGGGTGAAATGATGAGAAACCTTTTATGAAATATGAAAGAGCATGTAATTCCAAGAGGAATTCAACGTTTTTTGATGAAAATTGGTTTAGAAATGGCTGAGATAACCAAAACAGAGCAATCTTAAAGATGGGACCCAACTTTTATTATGATTGCTTTGTTTTACTTTGTGTTTGGATGTCTCAGCCATTCCACAACCGATTTTCATCAAATAAACTTTGAATTTCCCCGAGAATGGTATGCTCTGTACTATTTCATAAGTGTTTTCTTGATATCTCGCAAAAAGTTAAAAAGCACAATTCTCATCTCCACCACTACTATACCATCCCTTCAACCCAATGAGGATGAATCTCAAGTATATTCAGGCAGGGGTCTATGGGAAATGCATGTTGTAGCAAAATGAGCCTGTCCTCGACGGGTTAAAGAGACGCTATGTATATCTGCAATTATCTCTCTTCATAAGTCTTGAGTTGTACACGAACATGTACAAATGCTTGATAATTAACATGTCTTAGGAGATTAAACGGAACAATTTTAGTGAAGGTTATAACCGTGAGAGAAGCTTCTTAGCACTTTGTTTTGTGTCAGTTGCAAGGTCCTGTGCTGTCATGGAGATATGCTAATGAGGAACCATGCTTTTCATGTTTATGGTAATCAAGAATATTGTGATTGTAGAAATGCGTGTGTTGCATAAAATTACAGTGGCAGCAAAAACAAAAATAAGTGTTTAGCTTTCCATACCAGTCATAAGTATGTGCATCAGTCATTTACAATTGTTCCAGTTCTGTTCTTATACGTTAGATTTGCTGTATTATCTTATCCTTGCAGGCATGAAAAGCCAACTGACCCAGATGACCCCCTGGCTGACCAGAACATCAAGGATCGTTTCTACGGTGTGGATGACCCGGTGGCAGACAAGCTGATGAGGCGGGCAGCAGCAATGCCCAAGCTGGAGCCACCGGAGGACAGGAGTATCACCACGCTCTATGTAGGAGGCCTGGGGGACAAGGTTACAGAGGAAGACCTCAAGTAAGCATGTCAAATATCTCTATATACTGTATATAGCAAATATTTTGTGAGGTTTTTATTTTAGCAAATTTCGCGAGTCGGGTGCTACTCGCGAATTTAAAAATCTACGAAAATCTGAACTGTGATCCCGACATGAATGTGACGTGCACGCATGTATTTCTCCGTTCAGTACTGTACTCCACAATCGCAAATTTAACCACTAGCGAAATTTGGCGGGAAGTCCAGATTTGCAAAAAATTAGACTCGATGTTATATGGCGTATACAGTTCACCCCATACTCCATTTAGATGTACCCTGTGGTAATTGAAATTAAAGCCAGTGCAACTGAAATTATGATAGTTCTCTGTCGCTTTGTGTAGTGATCTGTTCAGTGTTGGATGTGTCAAAGAGGTCAAAACCATTATTTCTTATGTAGGATGTGATTCAAGTCTTTTTTATCAAGTTGTCTTCATGTCCATTTGAGTGTGGTGGTGGTAAGAAGTAATAAATGTCTTTGTAATCTAATGATATCAGTTAGCTGTCTTAACCTCAGACTTGTTAAATTTTTTGTCATAGGAATAAAAAAAAGATAGCGACAGTAGTATAAACATAACTGATGAGAAATGATTATTTTTATGTGTGTCTCATGGTCAGACAAAAGGAGATTGTCTCACCATGTTAATGTGGCAAGTAGTTATTTCATTTGAAGTTTTTTTATCATTCACACATAGACATTGTCCCCTTTTCTGTACATGTTCTAAAATTGTTAAAGGACAAGTTCACCTTCATAAACATAAGGATTGAGAAAATGCAACAATATTAGTAGAACACATCAGTGAAAGTTTGAGGAAAATTGGACAATCGATGCAAAAGTTATGAATTTTTTTAATTTTTGTGTTGGAACCGCTGGATGAGGAGACTACTACAGCTTGTGAGTCATATGCGTACAACAGTATAAGAAAATATAAAAGAAAATTCAACATATTTTCACTTTTTCCGCATAATAAAAGAGCAATTGACTTGCCTCTTTCTAAAGGCAGGGGGAATAATATTACCCATAACATTTATCGGTAACGAGTCAGGGGAATGTGTACTTTTTTTCAAAAGATGGAATTTTGTGAAATTCTCTTTATATTTTCCTTATATTGTTGTACGCATGTGACATCTTAGTTATTCATACACTGCAGTAGTCTTCTCATCCAGCGGGTACTGCAAAAAAACTTCAAAAATTCATAACTTTTGAACGGATTGTCTGATTTTCCTCAAACTTTCAATGATGTGTTCTACTAATATTGCTACATTCTCTCAATCCTTATGTTTATGAAGGTGAACTTGTCCTTTAATGTACCCCAACTCTGAAATGAGATGGAGGCACAAGAGCCCTGAGATGTACTTTTCATGTTGTTGTTACAGTTGACCATGTACATAGATATGTAACTTTTCAATCATTTCTACAGATGCTTTGAAAGTCTGACATTAAACATGACTTTTGCCTTAATCTTGTTGCAGGAGCCATTTCTATCAGTTTGGTGAGCTGCGCAGCATCAACGTCGTTCCCAAACAGCAATGCGCCTTCGTCACCTTCACCACACGGCCTGCCACAGAGCTGGCAGCAGAGGGCTCCTTCCAGAAACTCATCATCAAGGGTCGAAGGTTAAATGTCAAGTGGGGCAAGCCACAGGCACAGCAGGGCTCTAGTAAGAAAGAAGAGGAAGGGTCCAAGGAGCCAGCCTATGAACCTGTCCCTGGGCTCCCAGGAGGTAAGCACTGAATTTCTTTTCTTCTCAAACTACTTGATCCAAAGAAACATCCTAATGTTGATATCCTTAAAGTCAATCACTAAAAACATAATAAATCTTAGCGTAAGCCATTAATCACTTTTCATATGCAACTCCAAGTAAAGTTTATTAAATAGACTAGATGATTGATCCCCAGCTCTTGCTACAGGGATCTAGTGAAAATATAACTGTTTTATATCTACCAATATCACAGATTTGGAAAGATTTTTGTAATGATCAGGTCTGAATAGTTGTTCAAAGACACAAGAAGAAGACCAGAGTTTGCAAGTATTGCCAGAGAACGTTTGAGACAAGTCACTGCAGATTTTGCTCACAAACATATTAGAAAAGTCAGATTTGTGGTGTTGTTTTTTTCACTTTCAAACTATCTTTGCTTTACTCAACATGATGACCATGATACATGTTCTTGCAACTTTCAGCGTTACTTTTTTTTTCTGTCTTGCAGTTTTGCCGCCACCACCTGTGAATCCAGAGCAGGGTGGAGCACCATTCCCTCCTCCAATGCTGCCCCCTCCTCCGATGGCAAACCCAGACCCGCACGCTCAATTCAGGCCCCCTCATTCAGCGTTTGGCATGGGCATGCCCCCTCCACCCAGATTACCTCCTCCACCCCACCACATGCACCACCTTGGTAACAGGGGCAGATTCCCCCCTCCGCCTCCAGGAGTGCCCCCACCCAGGATGCCCCGGTTCCCTCCCCCGCCCAACTTTGGGAGACGAGATGGACCTCCCCCTCCGCCTCCTCCACACATGCGACACAGAATGCCCCTCCCCCCTCCACCAGTGATACCCCCTCCCCAGCGGTCTCAGCAGGGGAGTGGGAAGGCACCTGCTGTTCACTACCCATCACAGGACCCCCAGCGGATGGGCACAGGAGTATCAGATACCTCAAAGTAAAACCGAGCTAGTAATTGTGGACTGTTTTAAAATTGTAAAACCAGTATTGAGGATACAGTCACCAAGGTCTTTACCCAATAGTAGGAAAGAAAGAAGGAAAAAAAAGAACTTATCTGCCCAATGCCAACATCTGCACACTTCTCAACAATTTGAAAACATTTTCTATGCTTCTTTATGAAATATCTTTCAATTAATTATTTTGAAATGTTAGCAGGATTGTAGTAAATATATAAACTTAATGATTGATTAAATGTACTGTTTCCCCCATCTTTCTTTTCTATCCGATTTGATTGTAAAAAAGATATGTTTGAACATATGGGTATATCTGTGGGTTTTTTGTTTGTTTGGTTTTCTCACTTGGAGAATTTAGTTCATCATGGCTTTGTTATAATCTAGTGCTCTCTTGTCAAGTTATCCCTAGAAGCAAACTGATGAGCAATAACTCCTTTACATGAGCATCATTTTTTTTTATTCACTGCAAAGTGGGTATGGGTGTGTATCAAAACTCTGATTAAATAACACATAATCCAATACTGTATACGCTATATATTTCGTGGGGGTTTTATTTTCGTGAATTTCGCGAGTCGGGAGCTATTCGCGAAATTAACAACATGCGAAAATATTACCTTCCAAAATAAATCCCTTGCCTTGATGATACGAACATTTCAGTACAGTGCACTCCCGTTACACGGAACACGGTTGTAACGAAATTTCGTTATAACGAAGTAAAACTTCTGGTCCCAAAATTATCGCCATTAAAGTCTATGGTACAAAATTCGCTTATAACGAACACGGTTATAGCGAAATTTTCGTCATAACGAAGTCTTTTCCGAGCACCACTGACAATGAAAAACAAAAGAAATGTGCTCCGTTATAACGAAATGCGGATCGCTTTCGAAAATACGTAGCGGAACAAGGCATTTACAGCGTCTCTGCATGGGCGTCACATCACTGTGTGTTCGCTTGGAGTGTCACGCACAGTTTCCGAGGGGAACTTGCGTTATTGTAATACAATTGATTAACTATTTGTTTTATTGTTCACATAGCTTTCCAGTGTATGACGAGTATTCAACAAACAGAATATCATATATGCGCGGCTTCCTTGTTTTCGTTATATATTGTATTTGTTCGGTTATAACGAAATTTCGTTATAACGAAAGAAAACCGCCGGTCCCGAGCATTTCGTTATAACGGGAGTGCACTATACTAGTATACCATGTCACGGCTTACCGAACAGACCATACTGGCTAAGCTTGTTTGAGCACGTCCACGTCTACTTACGAAAACTGTAGAGAGCCAATCCATTATCGCAAGGGGACCACTCATCAGAAATCTAGCGTGATGGACTTAACCACTTCAAAAATGTTGAATTCTAACTTACTGGTTCGCAGAGTTTGGTAAGTTTTTTTCATACAGTGTATAACTAGTATCATTCTTATTTGCTAGTAAGTTGAAAATTCACACTTTCTTTGCCACTTCATATTTTCTCTGGTCCCCCAATCGCGAATTTAACCACTCACGAAAATGTGTGACAGCAGCAATTCGCAAAAATTTATGAACGCGAAAATTATAGCGTATACAGTATGATGCACTCAAATGGATCACCAGTTTGATATCATATGAAAAGATGTGACCACATGTGCCAACAATATTGATCCATTTATTAGTCTTCTGGTAAGATACATTTTGTATTTCATTTGAACACAAAGGATGTTTTAATGGTTTTGTTGTACCCCACTAACATCATGCTCTGTTGTTATCTTGTATAAGGACCAAAGTCATGTTTATAGCAACAAATCTTGATGTGAAGAATTTGCTTGGCTCACAAAATCATGGTGGTTGCTACATAGTACTTACAAGAGAAGCCATTTTTTTTCCTTTTTTTTTTTTGTACCAAAGGAAAATTTGCTGTGATTAATTTTGAATTCCTCATATTCATACTTGGTTGAATGGAATTCATCATAAAGATGAGTTTGTAATCTTGACACATGGACACCCATCACATTCTTTCATGCATGTATCAGTAAACCTTGGAAAGCAAGGTTGAATACTACAATGTGTAGCTCAGTTGCCTTTATCAGAACACAGAAGACTGTTCAATATACATTTGTGAAATAATTTGATCTTATCCATGTTTGGCCACATACTAGTCAGTGTTCATAATATGTTCAGCTCTCGTATCATCCAATCATATTGTATTACTTTTGTTTGTTTAATATATTAACTCATGCCCTATGAGTGACTGATGTAAACAGTCAAATACAAGATGGCAGATGACCTGTACCAGGGTTTAACTTCTATGAAGTGTGTGATAGTGTAACCTGGTATAGGGATATCTGATAGCAGAGAATGCATGATATCACAAGCTCTTTCTTCTGGTCCCCATTGAACAAAATTTCTCAATTATTGTCACCTCTGTATGAACTGAGCTTCTACTGCACTTGTTATTCCCCTTGAAAACTGATGAAGTCAAACCTGTCTTTCTGAATAGCGACCATCTGTCTGTAGCGGCCACTTGTTTCGTCTGCCTTGGGTGGTCACTATAGACAGGTTTGACTGTATTTCAGAAGAGGCCACTTTACTTGTTTGAACTAAAAAAAAAGTTTTTTAAAGTCTATGTGATTCAGGCATGGGTGTGCCACGTTGTATTCACAGCTCGTGTGTCTCCCTAATTCTGTACGAGGCTCCCCGAATATTGACAAAGCATTGCTTGTTAGAGAATTATGATTGCCATGGAGATACAGCATGTACTGTAAAACCAGAAATGTTGGTGTGCAGTTCAAGTTTTGTGAGTTTTGCAAGAGCCAAGATTTGCAAAATTAAAATTTACATGAAAATTCTTGGCGAAATTATGTGGATTGAATGCCAGTGGCAATTCGTGAAAAATTGTATCAGCTTCAAATCACAAAAATAACTTACTTTACCGTAACACACAAGTATCTCCCCTTTAGCCATTTGAAACCTCTGTGGTTTTAAATTTGAGAATATCACTGTCATAAAATACAATGTATAGCACTTCTCTCCTTATTCAATCCAACAAGTAATATGCGCTAATGTTAAATATGATCCCATGAGGACAGGGAAAGAACTGATTCCTTTAATATCCATAGTGCAAATGAGATGTTTGATGGATGGCTGGGCGATCAATTAAGAACCCTACAAATTATTACAGTAAATGCACAACACATGTGAGATGATGTCAAACAAAAGAGTTGATCTGTGTGTCACTTTTTCATATGCAGGGTGTCACAAATGTAAGAAAAGTAGACCAATATTTATAAAACTTGTCACTATGGGGGAAAAAAAGTGGTCCTGTTTAAGCTTTACTCCCTATCAAAGTGTAGAACTAAGATGCAGTGTGCATAACATGTACTGCAGAAAACATGCTGTGTAAATAGTACTGTGCTCTCTGAAGACTGAAGTTATGATCCTGTGAATAAAGTTTGCGTTTTTATTTGTAGAATTCATGTCCCGATTCTTCAACTAACTTGTTATGTTGATGTATAAACAGCACATAAATGAGCCAGATAGTGTAAGGCCACACACACAAACACACCATCACAGATACCAGACAGACACACACATTGTACAAAGAGCAGTTCCTGCAGCTTACATGTACAGTATTGTCATTAATGAGATTGTGTGTATTCTTCCACCTCTGTTTGCCATCTGTAACATTCTCACATCCCCACACTACATGATTAGCAAGATATATTTGTGTATGGGTAAATGCATGCAAATACAATATGCATGAATGAATGCATACTGTAGGTGTACTGTAGGCATCATGTGTACATGTTCATGTCTAGATAGGTATCTGTACATACAAGTCTACAAGGATGCAAATTAGATGAACATCTGGAATGTCACAAATAATGCACATGATCTGCAAATTAACCATACCATACACGTACATGTACGTACAAAGTACTGTATAGAGTCTCGCCAACTCGGTTTTTGGCTGAAGAGCTTTGAAGCCTTGGTCAATACATGTACTGTATCTGGTCCCATGAACAGCATGAACACAGCTCACATGCAGTGCCCATTATTAGAGGGACATTCCAGACCATTTTCGTAATTTCACATCATGTAGTACTGTACATAAATTGACAACTCCATGTACAGATTTGTAGAATTTATTGTGGTTCTTGAGCAGAGAAACAATACTTTGGAAAACCTTAAACAAATTACACTGAACAAGGATGATGACATAGGAGGTTCACATATTTCAGAAATGTAGTTGTGTAATTCCATTACAATACCGCTTGCTTGCGAGTTCACCTGTGTATAATCTATTCGTGCCTTCTTCTTTTGTTCTGCTTCCTTGAGCCCCAACTCATGCATTCTTATGGTGACTCTGCCATGTCATCATCCTTGTTCATTGCAATTTGTTCTAAATTTTGAAAATATTCTTATTCTTCATCCCAATTATCACAAATTCTGAAACTCTGTCCTCACCTCAGTATAACTAATTTAGGGTTGTTCAAATGTAAAAATCTGAAAATCATCCGGAGGTCTCCTACTATGCTCTACTTTGCTTGCTTTATGACGTCTACGCGTACACACTAACCCTCTAGCGCACACTGCCCTGGGCAATGACATTCCCCCCATTGTCAGCAGTTGGCCAGACTCTCTATATAGGGCATTGAACCATACCTCCCTAAGTTAGCCTTGTACACTCTTTGAAACCACGATTTCTCTCAACTCTGCTCAACACCTGATTTTCCTCACAGTACCGTCTTTCACTTTGTCTCTTAACCTCATCTCTCACTTTCCCTGCCTCCCCTCTCCCTCTCTTCCAATTCACAATTCTGCATACCCTGTTCGTCATATCCCTTTTTAGGCCATTACCTACTGTAATCTGATGGGTCAAGTGCAAAATCAATCAAGATTTCAGCTCCTTGTCAGCAGCAGGTTAATGCTCCCTGCACCTCCCACCTTCCCAAACCCTTTTCTGCTGTATGCCATGGAAGTCACATAATCATGTGATACATGTATTTGAGGGATTATTCAATGCATTTTCCATAAGTTCTCAAGTGCAGATGAGTGAATTGAGTTGTACATATCAAGAGTGCCTGTCATCTTCCCTATCAGAAGCAATGTAATTTTAAAAAATCCAGGTCAATCAAATAATTCCAGGATTTCATCCGGCAATATACAGTGTACTCCTGTTATAACGAGGTCTTCCGGACTGGCGGTTTTCTTTCGCTATAACCGAACATTATAGCGTAACAAGATTATATAGATGATAATTCTCACTATCGCCAATGACGTAAAAAACTCCTGCGCACGCTAAAGAGCTCTGTCACAGGTGCACTGTGGGATTCCTCGGTCCATTGTTCGCTTCCGGTTGTCTAACGCGAGTCGCAGTTCCCATACGATTCAATGGAGTTCTTTGTCTGCTTTTCCGTTGTTAGCCCTTTTTTTCTTGGCTATAATTCAGCTTAAAAGAGTTGAAAGTGTCTAAGCTTTACTGATTTGCGGTCACTAGAGTCATGGTTCACTACTGCAAGGCTTCAATGTGCTGGTCACATGATGGAAAGCGAAGAAATCTTCAACAAAAAATACCTCTTTATAAAGACAGAGCGTGTTGTAAGTGCATGTGCAGCCAAAACAGGGGCTACTTTGCCATCCGAGCTATCCCATAATGCATCTAAAACACTGCTCTGCGCACGGCACCTACGTAATGGCGATACCCTCAATTTTGGGACTTGAATTTGATTTTGTTGTAACAAGAATTTGTCGTAACCGAAACCGTGTTCGTTGTAACAGGAGTGCACTGTATATCTTAAAACATTCCACTAACAACAACTTCACTTTCAGCCGAACTATGCACGTGTTTTATTGGAAAAACACAGACCAGCAGTGATTAATATTAGTATACATGTATACTTACAGGGGTAAAAAACAGCAACAGGTACGTTGATATCTGGTAACATTTAACATGGGACTACATAGAGTTACGCAACAGGAAAAAATCGCCATTTGGATAGATGCAAATGAATACCACTTGGCGCTACGTACATGTATGAAGACAACAAACTTCATCAATATGATGGATGGCAAAAATATGTACACTGCATTCCATTTCTCTTTTCATTTTTTTTTTTTAAGGTAACCACAGAAAACTTGATCTACACAAATCAGATCTATTTTCATAAAAAATGCACTCATGATTTTACAAACTACGCACTAACAGTGAAGCACAGGTAACAAACAACACAGTGCCTACATAAACAATGTGTACACATGCATAGCCACTAATTTCTTGCAAACTGCTAACAAATATCTGCATATCTAATTCAATTGTGACAGTTCAAAAGGAATATCTGAAAAGTTGCGAATCAAAGTTGTGACAGTTCAAAAGGAATATCTGAAAAGTTGTGAATCGAAATTGAAAAAAACTTTCTTCTTAACTCTAAACATGAAATGCGAGCATGTGACTACTCTACTGCAGGACATAAAGTTCCCTTTGCAATACAACTGTTCACAGATAATTTTTTTTTTTATTATTATTATTTTTTTTTTACAAATGGTTTACATAGCTCAATATATGCCAGCAGGATTGTTAAGGACGAAGTAATGTGCTACTCTTTAGCGCAGTATACAATTGCCAAAGTAGCATGCAAGTCGGTAATACTGGAATTCCACTCTAATTTTCTTTTCAACATTACAAGCTACAAGTTATAAAAGCAATGATTACTATGCAGGTCCGCCAACATTCCCACGTCCAAATCCAGGGAGATTTCACACAGCAATCAGGGAGATATCTGTGTGTTACATGCATTCCAATGGGCGAAAATAATTCCCAAATCACGGAGATTTTAATACTCTCTTATTTAGACATGAACAGATTTTGACATTTTCAGGGAGAATCCTGCAGAATCAGGGAGACTTGGCAACTCTGACTATGCTTGACAGATATCAACATGAAAACAAGTAAGTCCTTGAAAGTCTAATACAGTGTACACAGAATGACGACTCCACATGCATATGTACAATTACATACATAAGTCTTGTGGTATCTGATACTTCGCATGTGGTGCTGTGCAACCTTTAAGAACTTGCTTGAAGAAATACACCACTACACAGACAAATCCTGATCAAAAAAAGCAACATATTCAGGCACACAAATCAAAAGCGGTGTGCAACAAATGAACAATACCTCACAATGTCCCTCTCTATTGAGTGAATGCCATGACATCATTATTATAAAAGGGTTTACATGTAGAATAGTGACACTAGATTGCATGCTTGGACATTATACTTGATGCATATAATATTGGCTGGTGTTTTTGACATGTCACAGATATGAGGTTCACTGATGTTGCTATTCTTAGATTCAAATCAATGATATGTACAATGCAATGGATATTACTGATAGTTGAAAGTCCTACAAATCTATTTGATTCTCATTAATTCATCAACTTCCTGAATCACATCTGTAGAAAGAGAAATTAGCGAGAATAACAGGATTGCGGGTTAACAAGGGATGCTGAAAAAGTAATTACAGTCTATGGTATTTAAATCCTTTAATCTCAAAGTGCCGAAAGAAATAATAATTGGTACCCAAATTCCTATCATGATACTTTAACAAGATATAAACCGATGGTCTGTAAGAATTACATCACAAAAAAAAAAAATAAAAAAGTTTGTAGGCCCTGCAAGCAAACCATGTCACATTCTTTTGCAACAGCAAAATTTGAATACAGTATTTTGTTTGTAAGTAATCAGGTTTTGAGCCAGGTCAATAATATATTTGTTGCTGTCTACATGCAGGAATCTTTCTCAGCAAATGAATGTCATCCCAACCTGCTTTGTACATTGGACAATAACATGTCAGTTAATCTAAAGTTCTTTTAGAAAAGTTACCCAAACTTGACATTCAAACTTTATATTCCAAACAGGCAGGACAAGGATTACTGTGTTCACAGAAGGAAACACATGGATTGGTAATTAAATCATAACGAGCTAAAAAGTGAAATCAAACTAGCGGCAGATAACACATTGGAAATGACACACTAGTTTTTCCAGATTTGCATGATCTGGATCAATATTTAGTGGGACAGATGGTATGCTAATCAAATCATAACGAGCTAATAAGTGCAATCCAACTGGAGGCAGATAACACATTGGAAATGACACATTAGTTTTTTCAGATTTGTGTAATCTGGATCAATGTTTAGTGGGACAGATGGTATGCTGGTTTATTTGAGTGTCAAGTTAGAACCCCCCGCCGTAGTTGTTGCCCATTCCACCTCCTCTGTCGCTGGAGCCGTAGAATCCTCCGCCTCCTCGTACTCCACCGCCACCACCACCTTAAAGAGAAACAAAAGATGTATTCAGTCTCAACGTCAACTTTTCAATATGGTATCATTGCAACATTTACAAAATACCTTAACGTGCCCTTGACTAAAGTTCTAGCTGATTAAATTCACTAAGTTAATATGTTCCATTTGTATTGGAATGCTGAAAATTTCAGCCATACTTAAGTACTTTACACCACTTAACATTGAGTATTTTTTAAAGACTGTAATTCTCAAAGCATTGGAGAAACAGTCAAAGCATCCCTTGAACATTTTTTTTTAATGGAAGTAAGAACATGGATATAGAATAATCTCAAACAACCTCAGCAGCAATACATTGCAAATTGGACAGGGATTTTTTCCCCTTAATGTAGTAGCTGTATTGCAGCAATGGACATATAATAAGAAAATTTATATCCCCTTGTTAAATCAAATAGATGAGTTTGCAGTTTACGAGGGGAAAAAAACCAAAACTTGCATTTGCATTGGAGAGATAAAATCCCTGTACGAAAAAGTATTCTTTGACAAGAGTGTAGAGTTACATTTCAAAGAATTTCATGAATTGTATAAACACCTCTCTCAAAGCATAAAACCAAGCAAGTGATACCTATCTCCTCACTTCTTGTACGAGGGGAATCTAATCTGACATCTTAATCTGTGTACGTGGTCACACTTCCATACAGCAAGTTCTAAAATATCTGTGCAGCACTATCTAATAAAACTAATAATAAGTAAATACTGATACATACGAATATGGCACAGAATTATCTTCATGTTATTCTGATACACTTGCACCTCTTCTTGAGTACAAGCCCCCCTACCCCTCTCCACCCCCCATAAAAAAAAGAACAATGATAACAAAAAGAGAGGGGGAATTCAATGATGCTGAGCTGGTTAAGATAACATGGGGAAAAAACTAACAGTATCACTTTCTTACCATAACCGCCGCCGCCACCGCCGCCGCCGCTGCCATAGCTACCACCCATTCCACTATCTCGATAGCTTCCACCGCCACCTCCCCCTTGGCCTCCAAAGCCACCTGTTGATACAAGAAAGATTGACACTTTTCACAATTTTGTATTTTGACCTACAGATGCTGTCCACGTCACTAAAGCTAAATCATGGATGTTAATTGGCTTGTCAACAGCCTAAATTCACCAATCTACATAGAAATAATTAGAACATAGAACATGATTTAATTTCATCCTCATCAATTCATATACTAAACTAATGTCATCTTCATACAGTTAGCTACAAACCAGAACTAGCAACCTGCAGACAGATTCAATGATTGCAGAGATTGAATGCATGGTGTTTTACACTTTGTTTTTGTTTTTGTAAAATCCTTACTAAATGAAACACATTCACACATTCGAGTTATGTGCATATGATGACACAAATGGTATCCCGAGGTACCAAATAAAATTCAGCCATTTTGTTGAATTATTCATTTTTTAAAAAAGGTTGTACCCTGGGTTGCCAAAAAGTGGAAATTATTTTGGTGCTGGAGCTAGCGCGCCCTAGCCACTGCACTGCACTGCACTGCACTGCACTGAAGCACATGCTATTGCTAGTACAGTGTGCCATGCATGCATAGTATAACATGCAGTGGCATGGGAATGACTATGTACACACACACACAGTGCATGCATTTCTCTGCGGCTGTCCTCGAGTGAACGTGAGGTGGCGCTACACAACGTTGTACCCCGGGGTAACGCATGATGCATCATATGGCCATAACACAGACATACAGACTTTGCAGGTTTGGATGATAGAGATGACGTTATACAACATTTGTGATACCACTCTGTGATGGTGATACTGACCATAACCTCCTCCACCACCACCGCTACTGCCCCTGGAGCCATAGCCCCGCCCTCCACTCTCCTCTGAGTGGAGGAAGAGCTCAATATAGCGACTGCCGATGTTGTTCCTGTCCTTCTTCATGGCTGCCTTGGCCTCCTCATGACTGCGGAAGTCCACGTCAGCGAAGCCGTTACGCTTGCCATTCAGTTCATGGATCATTATATTGCATGGCATGGCACTGCCATGGAAGAACTGAACAGGTGTAATAAAAAGATAACTTTGTCTCAATGAGTGCATTGAAGAACTCAACAGGTGTAATTGAAAGATAACTTTGTCTCAATTGAGTGCACTGTTAATGGGATTTATAGTATGAAACATGATAAAAATGCAACATTTCCATGTGTGGGCCACCTTCTCATACGTACCACCATTTCATGAAATAAGTTGCACAAATTGAGCAATAAGGATTTTTTTATAATTATCATCCCAGCCTACTAAGTCAACTAAAATCTCAATCAAACAATATTTTCTTTCTTATTTGAAATTAGTTTTCTAAGTATATATCTAAGTATATTCTAATACATTCTGAATAAATTCTAATAAACATGCTAATGCTTAATTCTAAAAACACATTCTAGTACACTTAAAACAGACAATCGATTACATCACTAAAAGATTGTAGTCTGTAACTTTTTAAACAATTTTCACTCTAAAATCATATTCCTTGAGGCTCAGTGTACTTACTTCTTTGATATCTTGCTCAGTGACACTGAATGGCAGTCCTCTCATATGAATGGAATGACCAGTCATGGACACATAGTCTCCACTCCCTCCCATATCACCTCCTCTTCCTCCTCCTCCACCTCCTCCTCCTCCTCCTCCTCCTCCAAACCCACGTCGGAAGTCACCTTGAGGTATCAAAAAGATATCAGTGCAACGGTTAATGGGTGTGTGAACCTTTCTTGGCGTTTTATGTGGATGCATAACAGAAACTTGCAAGCTACACTAGGCTTTAAATCTACATGAATTCTATGCAAGAATTGTGAGATGGAAAGCTCTATAAAGAAATGAATACCCATTGGGGTTTCTCCTAAACACTAAAATGCAAATTAAATTTGTATGGCCAATACCTCATCCAAAATGCACTACCATTAGCATTTTGATGTTTTCAGCTATCTCCTTCTTCAAGTCAGGATTTAATTACAACCAAGGTGAAATCAAAGGGAACTCTGCGTGACATACAGCTTTTTACATATTTAGAGTAAAATATAAAATCATTGGTTTGCACATGTATGGAAATCTTTCTTGATACAACAGACTGTGAGTACACACAGGTTCTGTATTAGGCTGTTATGTAAATAGAAGTAGTCTACCTACAAGTAACCATGTAGAGTATCATTACCAAATCAATATAAATGATGCCAATACAGGATGGATGTCTCTATGTGAACTGAGAATGAGGAATTGAACAGGAAAAACTAAGAGAAACCTCTTCATTTTGAGACAAGTCCAAATTTGGGATTCTTGTCTGAAATATATAAGTCATCATTTGTGGGCAAAAAACTCTTCGATTGATTTTTAACTCAATGCAACAATTTCATTACACTACCCCAGGTTAACTTTTCTACAATATTTTATTTTCTTTGGACTACATAAACATTTACCTTTATACGGCAACAGAGTTAATATTATGTACATATATATTTTCTCTCTAATCTTTTTTTTTTTTTTTGGGGGGGGGGGGGGAAGGAGGAGGGGAGGGGAGGAGGGGGAGGAGAGGAGGGGAGGGGAAACTGCAAATATGGATGGGCATTGTGAATTTTGTTAAAGGGAAGTCTAAAGATAAATATATGCAAAGACAGAATTAAAGATAAAATTTAAGAATTCATGAAAAGAAATGCTATCTAAGTTCAATTTGATTGGAGGAATCTCTGGCTTGGCTTAAGAAGAAAATTACCAATATTACTTATGATATTGTCTGTACTTTTCTCCCTTGAATCTGAAAAAAGATTTCAAGTTTGTGCAGCTATATTAGTTGCCACCTTTCAGATACACATATCATAAAAGAATATGTCCAAAAATAAATGCATGATATACAGGAGTAAGAAGTCTAATTCACATACTAAAAATTGTGTTAAATATCTTACCCCTCCCTTGAGAAAAGAGTGGCTGTGGTCCGCCACCACCTCCACCACCACCACCCCATCCTCCTCTTCCTCCTCCGCCTCCTCCTCCTCCACCTCCTCGACTGCCCCGCCCACTGCTACCTCCAAATCCTCCACCACTGCCAAAGCCTCCGCCACCTCCTCCCCCGCTATTGAAACCACCACCAAAGCCATAGTTGAAGTCATCATCATAGCCATAGCCTAATTTGATAAGGACAAGAAATCCATATTGTCAAAGCTTTGTCATAGTTAAACAAAATCGCTATGCTCGTACTTTTAACTCACTTTCATTATTATCCACCAATGTAAGTGCAGTGATGAAGACATTTGTTTTATTTTTTCTAGTTGATTCCATACAGAAAATATCCTACCAGCAAATAGACGGCCCTGGGTAGCAGGCACTGTTTTTCTTGGATGTAATTGAAATCACATATATCGAGCAGTGTAACTTCTTTTTACTTCCAATATAATGGAATCAGAAAAGAATAATCTAAAAACATCTACAGAACAGATAAAAATAACTGACATGAAGGCAGAGACTCCAACTCCAAGCACCTTCTGATCTGGAGATTCTCCCGCCTGAAACCCCTAGCAAACGGGAGACCCAAGTTTATGTGTGCGATGGGCGAAGTTCCTAGGGTTATAGATGCTCTCTGGTGCTATCTAAGGCTTATTTTTGCAACATACTATAGCAATAAGTAAGAAATCCTTTCCAACGGGAGACATTGAGCCAGGACGGGAGAAATTAAATCTCAAACGGGAGAACGGGAGATTTTGCAAAAATGGGTTTTCGGCGGGAGATCTCCCGTCGAAAACGGGAGAGTTGGAGTCTCTGTGAAGGTTAGATTTTCGTGTTTATAATCTGTTTTCTTCATTGTTGTCGTAGAAACACGGAGCTTACCTCCATAGCCACCTCCTCCTCCTCCACCTCTGCCGCCTCCACCACTACCTCCATACCTCCTCTCAAAGCCAGAGTTTCGCATGCGGCCTCGGGAGAAGCCGCCCCCAGGTCCTCCACCAGAGTACCTGTCATACGGGCCTGGTCGATTCATTCCAGGCCTCGATCTGCCTGGATTAGACAATCTTTTCACCTCATCTTGGTTGCTCTTGAACACCTCAATGTACCTGGTGAACACAATGAAGAGGTCAAGTGGTGTCAAAATGGAGTAATGGCCTCACCCTATCTACAGTGGTTTCATCATACATACAACGCCATGCCACTGTCTTAAATTATCCCATAAGGACACTTTTGTCCCTTATCTACCCTCTCAGCCAAAAACAAAAAACAAAAAACAAAAAACAAAACAAAAAACAAAAACAAAAAAAGAACAATCACACTAAGTACCCAAGCAGAATAAAATGAGAAAAATAATCCATCCAAGTGATGATGCTGAAAAAAAGCATCCCAATTGACATTTCGCTCTCGCCTGATAGCTGATTATAGACTACTTATTTCAGATGTTTCATTGTTGTTCCATGTGAAGGTTTTTTTTCCAATTTATTTTATTATTCTTTTTAAAAACAGTACATTTTCTGTTGCTTCCAAGGGCCAAAGAGTCACCACATGGAAATCTCTATAGGTCAACACTGTTGTATCTTGGATTACTAACTTACATTCTTCGTGAAATACTAAATTTTAAAAAAAAAAAAAAAAATGTGCAAGAATTAAAATGCAGTAAAACACATTGAAAAACATGAAAAAGCAAAGGTAATATTAGTAACATTCATCATAGTATTCTAAAAGTCCAGCTACTTGTAGTTGAGTGTTTTGTTTTGTTCTTAGGTAGGGATACAAACTCCCATGGTATCATTTCATGGTTTGTATACATTTAAGAAAAGGGTGTAAGTAGTGGCATCAAGTTTTCATCAAAAATTGCCAAATGTTGCTTAATAACAAAGATTTGCATCCAAACCTGGGGAAGCCAATGTTAAAAACTGCAGTAATAAATAAATTTACTTCTGAACAAGATATACCACAAACCCACTTACCCAAATCATTCACATGCCAAAAATGCCCATTAAAAAATGATAATTTCTAAAGGAGATGTTTAGATTCAAAAGAAAGAGATAAAAGAAAACTAAATTTGGTCTTGTCTTGATCCCACGTTTAATTTCATAGCCCTCTGGCATCTGTGCTCTGTGCATACACAAAGAGTTATGTTTTAAGCTGTAGACTAGAAAATAAAGGGTAGAGACCACAAGAGGATAGAAACCTCCCTGCTTTATATGACACACATCTAGCAACATCTATGAACCAGCCATACCATATCACCAGTGCTCTATTCCCACCTGTGACCCATATGTGACTTGTGTTTCAATAAAGCCTTTTCTGCAATTTCCTTTGAGGCAAACTGCACAAAGGCCTCTCCCGTCATGCGGCCATCGTAGTCTGTTGGCAGCGTAATCCCATTCGCTTGTATCGTCAACCCTTCACCGCACAATCATCCCGCCAAAAAACACCAACCCCGCGGTTCGTTGCCGCCGACGCCATCGTCCCGGTCGGTTTCGGAGAGAGAGGGGGAGGAAGGAGGAGCCCCAGATGTGCGCGGTTCGAGAACCGTCCCCATTAGAGTAGCCCGACCCAATCGGGATTTCGCGCAAGAGGTGCGTGTGCGTGGGGGAGAGTGGTCGCCCAGGCACCACCAACCCAAGTAAAATGGGGGCAAGAGGGAGAAGAAGGCACAAGGAATGGACATACACTGGTCAATATCAAATAAGCGGCGGAAGACAAAACGGTATTGACATCTTCAATAACTTATCACAGGTAATCTAGCACATGGCACTGCCTTGCATATGCCAGAGTACATTTACATGTGTACTCTAGTTCAAGAGGACTCAATTTTGTATGCAAACGCGGTTCTCATTAATGGACTAAATAAGCCAATTCACCTTACAAAAATGCTTCTCTCTTTCAGGCCAATTTAATGGGGACTTCATTTTTACACATTTATATGGGTGTTGCTATTATGCTTTTGGTGGTGTTTTTTCATTTTAGCTTATTTCTTTCTTAGGGGAAGGGGTCTGTCACTGATGCTCTCTAGGGTGGGGATAAAACTTGGTGTTTTCTTACCATCAGTTTAAAACTTTACTCTTCAATGCAGCAACAACACTAAAGAATTTAATTGGTGATTTACTTGTCTTCTTGACAAGATATCAACACTATCTTCATCTCTCTACTCTTTTTATCTGCAGACAACTGGAAAGTTGTAACTGAAATTAGAGTTCATAATCTGGAGGGGGGAAAAATGCATCAAAAACATGCTTGGAATATACAATTGTAACTTTCCTTTGAAGATAACAGCAACTGATAGGGTTCCTTCCTCTGTTGAATATATTATGTAATTCCTGTGAACTCTAATTTCATTTGAAGATCTCTCTTGATCTTGTCAATCATGGATCTACTTCTTTTATTCTAAGCAAAGGGTACGCTGTTTCTGTTCATGCATTTGTTCACAGTTATTTTAGCTTCTTTTAAACACTATGACTAGTAGTATCCTGCAAGTTTATCTAAAAAAAATAACAAAAGAGATGTCCAAATTACATTGTATGTGCCATCTAAACATCACTCATAACACTCATTTCCACATTTTTGCTCATGCATCTGGTACAGCTGGCTAAAAATATATTTCAACACAGATTTAAAATATTAACCTACTTGCTTGTTTTATCGCATACAGCAAACCCCCAAATCTATGTTTCCCAGTGGGGTTCCTGAATTTTCAACAATGAATCATTCAATCTCACAACCATTACATTCACTACCTGAAGAACACACAACACAGTTGGCATCACTGCTGACGTCATAAATAGAAGTAAATAATATTCCACTTGCAGAACATACAATTGTCTCGTCCATAGGTCCCCCCCCCCCCCCCCCCGAAAAAAAGAAAAAAAAAATTATGCAAATGATGGTGTTTATATTACCGCAGTTTCGATGAATATCTGCATGATAGATTTGTAATCAAACTTTACCTTTCCTACTGTATATAATCTGTAATAATCATCCCATATTGATCATGTCATATGTGACCCCAAATAATACAAATTACTTTTTTCATGGAAATACCCGCATAAAATTTATTTCTATTCCATACGGGGCACATTTCTGGGGGAAAAATTGAGAATAAATTTGGTGAATCCTTTTCTTCACTTTGACTATTATCTTCCTGGCCTCTCTGGTGGATTTATTTATGCATTAATTTGTATGCATGTTATCAGACATGCTTAACATACCACTGAAGAATTGTGCAATTTCCTCCTTTGAGCAGCTGAAGGGAAGACCCCTAAGCTTGACCAAGCCATCGTTGTCAGTCCCAGAACTGCGATTGGTAACCCACTCCATTTCACTCCTCTTGGATTTGAAGACTGCACAAAGAACAGATTGGTGTGTGTTTATACGTAACACAAAAAGTTGTGATTTTTATTTTAACACAATTATTTTATCTTCTCCTATTTTCAAGCACGTAATTGGCAATACTGGAAAAACATAATAAAAAGATTACAAAACAGGGAATGACACTTACTCTGTAAAGGTAGTCATCATGACAGCAATGTCTATTTCATACATAAGCAATTACCTGCACATGAATGGTTTGGGTTATATCGTACATGCTGGAAATTACCTATCTAAAATGCACATCATTTCTTTTGTACAAAGTGAATTACCTTCCAATTTTGTAAAGTGACTTGCTTTATTTCTCTCAGATTTGGACTGCTAGGATTCTAATACTTTGCCATTTTCATCGCAGATGATAATTGTGCATTTCATATCGCTTCAACTTCAGTATCATCAAAGACAAGTTATATGGCAGAGTTTTCTGGCAAACAACACACTTTGCCACCACACTGGAGAATGTCAATCACCATTCATGACTTTTCCTAAGACTCCATTACTCCACTCACCTTCCACATATCTCTTCTGCAGGTATTTCTTGTCCTTCTTCATGGCCTCTTCAAGGTCCTCTTCTGACTCAAACTCCACGAAGCATTCCCCAGAGGGTCTACCACCGCTGACATATGTGAATTTTACCCCACTCGTCCCGCCGAGTATGTTACAATCTGGAGGAAGAATGAGAGCAAAGCAAAGAAATAATACCTACAGTCCCAAAAAACAGTGGGATAAACTGACAATCAAATTCAAAAATCAATTGATCAATAATTGATAGCAATAATTGTGATGAATGTTTATTCTTTTTTTCTTTCATGAAATAGATATCTTCAATATGTCGTTCCATACAAAACTATAGAGTGTGACATGTATATACTTTCGAAACTGTGTACTATTTCAGGGTTTCTTCTGCTCAACATGCTTGTAATCAAGTTTACCCAAACACTGCAAGGAAATGAAGTGTGGAATACACAAAGGTGTAGCAAACAGAGGTATAGGCATCACACCAAGCATGGGCTGCATTCAAGTGCTCAAAAGCAGACCAAAGTGAACCGATCCAATGTGTACCGTACCTTAACATACCAGATTTGGAGCATGCGAGAACACTGTAGAGAAAGCATACTTCATGCTTTTGGATTACATCAGGAAATGGTCCACTTTTGGCTCACTGTAGTACGGTACGGTACACTTTAAAAGCATTAAAGGGCTCTACTGGCGTGGGTATGGTGCAGTCTAGTCTGCTTTGGAAGAGCACTCAAACGCACCCTTGAATTGCTGCCACTGACATCAGGGTCAGGATTTTCTTTTTCTTTTTCTTTTTTTCTCGTGAAAGTACCATGGTGGTGGACATGAGATATGAGGATACATTGTAGCTACACTCACCTCCAAAAAAATTGACAACTTCTTCTGCTGTGGTAGACCATGGTAAGCCTCTGGCTCTGACAACGTATCCATCGTCATCTGACATGGTGGATGATGAATAGAAGTCTAGAACTCTAATAAAGGAGTGGTTCTACCAGTAGATGCTCCCCTGGGCCTGGGTAATTTGCTCAGATGCCCTGCAGATATGATGGGGGAAAACAAAGTATGAGAATAGAGAGTTCATTTACATATAAAGACATGTGCTCAACAATTAAATGAATTACGAAAGTGCCATTATTCTGTAAATCTAAACAGACTCTGGAACATTCAGCTCGAGTCAAAACATCAGAATTTAGATGTGTAGTGTACCAGGTATGTTATAGTTTTATACAAACAAGTCACAAATATGCAACATAGAAGCAACCACTCATATTTTTGACGGCAGTAGGCAACACGTCCACTGTCCACAATGAAAAGAAGAAAAATTCTGTTGTTTTTTTTTTAAATCGAGTTTTAATCAACCGATGCAGAGTGACCCATCAAAACATGGGCTCCAGCGTGTTCGCACAATGCAAGACTGCAGCACATAGCGGCATGATCTGACTAAATATTTTCGGTGCTTTTTTCTGCAGCTCTCATCTCTCCGCACACGAATCAGCCTCGTGAAGCTGAAGTCTGACATCTTTTTACAAAAATTCGTAAAGAGAAAAATAAAATCAGAACTAACCTGATCTTGTGCATATATTCCAAATTACTATTCCACGCTAATAGAGTAGGTGGGGACTCCAGTTTGTTAGCAAACCAATCACTTTGTAGGGATGATGGGTTCACTTTCTTCAATTCATCTTCCTCACTAGCCCGACCAGACGCTGTTACTACGCTATGCGAAAACAGCGTCTGACGAGCGAGGCATGCAGCCTCAAAGTGAGGAACCTCAACACAACTACAAAACTTAGGAAAATGTATACTTTTCTTCTTTAAACAGAATACTTTACTCACGTTAAATGCATGTTTCTATTACAGAAGAATAGTTCGCCACGCTGGGTCCATGGAGACCACTTGCGATAAGTCCGTGGAACAAATAAATGACACTTTCTGGCGCAATTCCTGACCGTCGGGGTTCGTCGTTGCAGGATTCAAAATGGTGCCTTGACCTCTGCGAATTATGCGCATGCGTGACTGGAAGTGCTCCAGAGCGAGCGCGCGGCGTGTGCGTTGAAATTGTTGAACAAGATCTTATGCGTGCGTGCGCTGCTTGAGTGTAGCAGCACGGTCGACAGCACGACCTTTTGAAAGGGCATTCACATCACGTGACCACCCGATATCTAAACTTGGCCTGGCGTGAAAGATTGTGTACCGTGTGGACATGCTGGATATGATGATCAATTTCAGTAAGTTTCATAACGTACATTTGAACACTGATAGCATAGATATGGAGTCTCATTATTGAAGAGTATATTAGATGAGTTTGAGGTGACAAAAATGATCTTAAGTATCAAAATTCAAAGCTATCGGAATCCGATTACGTCGCTCTCCTAGTGGTTGGTGGTCCCGCCCATACAGCCCTGTCGCGACGTACCATGTACAGTGACTGGGCTGTGTATAGTTACTTCCTCACTTGGTTAGACCTACTCCATCTAGATCAACAGTAAATTTACATCAGTAGGGCCTAGATCTAGAGTAGATAGATCTAGGGGTATCCAGATCATCTAGACTCTAAGTTAACGCTAGACGCTTTAGACGTTGTAGTCACACTCGTGGGGTCGTACATACTCACAGTCACACGACAGTAATCCAGCCATTCATGTGTCATGGGCCGTGCAATCAGTCCGGGAAACCCGCTCATGAGGACCCCGGGGGTTCCTCATACGGACCCCGGGGGAAGTCCTCAAGAGGACCCCTATTCACTTCTTTTTCATTTCACATCTGACGTATAAATTGTCGCAACTTTGCACGGTGATTTTTTGCTACACACACATGTCCACTATCCATGATGAAAAGAAGAAAAAATCCTGAACTCGTCATACCTACAAAGTGATTAGTTTGCTAACAAACTAGAGTACCCACCTACTCTTATCAGTGTGGAATAGTAATTTGGAATATATGCACAAGATCAGGTTAGTACTGATTTCATTTTTCTCATTACAAATTTGTGTAAAAAGATGTCAGTTGCAGACTTCAGCTTCACGAGGCTGATTCGCGCGCGGAGATGTGCGAGCCGCAGAAAAAAGCACCGAAAATATTTCGACGGATCAGGCCGCTAGGTGCGGCAGTCTGGCATTGTGCGAACACGCTGGCGCCCGTGTTTTGATGGGCGCTCTGCATCGGTTGATTAAAACTCGATTTTTAAAGAAAAAAACAGATAGGATTTTTTTCTTCTCTTCATCATGGATAGTGGACATGTGTGTGTAACAAAAAATCACCGAGCAAAGTTGCGACAATTATACGTCAGATGTGAAATGAAAAGTGAATAGGGGTCCACTTGAGGACTTCCCCCGAGGTCCGTATGAGGAACCCCCGGGGTCCACATGAGGCGGGGCAGTCCTCTTAGTACGGGAGAGCATGACAGGTGAAAGCATGTCATCACCCAGCGCTTCATCATGCTTTTGGTTCTATGCTTGATGACCATGGGTTAACGCAGGTAGTTAAGGAAACAACCAGGAAAGAAAACGTCCTTGATCTATTCCTAGTAAATAATCCAACGTTAGTCACCGATGTCTCAGTTGTACCAGGCATTTCAGATCATGATTGCCCACTTCTCACGATTGCTGGTTGTCCAACTCGCCAGAAGCTAGTAAGAAGGAAAATCAACATCTACAGCAAAGCGGATTGGGAGAAATTTGCTGATTTCATGCAAGGTGTAGGCAAGGAAATTGAAGATAAGCTTGACTTTTGCTCAGTGAATGAGGCTTGGGTTATGTTCAAGAATGGAATAGAGAAGGGAATGACAGAGTTTGTTCTACATAAGATGACATCCAACAAGAATGAAATTCCTTGGATTACAAACAAGATTAAAAGGTTGATCAAAAGGAGAGATAGGTTGAACAAAAAAAGTCGGAACATGAAATTGAGAAACCACGGGGTAGTCCCTTTTCAATTGGAGGAAGAGTTGAAAGCAATTAAGAAATCACTGCAACAGGAGCTAAGGAGGGCTTATTGGAATTATGTGGAATCTCTCTTTTCTATCGATGAAGATACCACAGAATTTGAGAGTATGAAGAGATTTTGGGGCTTCATCAAACACAACAGGACTGATAATACAGGAATAAGAGAACTGAAAAGTGATGGTATTACGATCACTGATCCGATTGCAAAAGCTGAAGCATTGAACCAACAGTTCAAAAGTGTTTTCACCAAGGAAACTCCCATACCGAATGACTTACTACCGGAAACCTCAGACTTTGAAGAAATGGAGGATATTTTGTTTACATCAAAGGGTGTAGAAAAGTTGTTTTGTGGTTTGAAGATATACAAGGCCCCTGGACCGGATGGTATAACTCCACGAGTCTTGAAGCAGCTGGCAAAAATTCTGGCTCCAATTCTTTGCAATATATTCCGGTTGTCATATGAATTAAGTGAAATACCAAATGATTGGCGTGAAGCAAATGTTGTACCAGTCTACAAGAAAGGTAATCGATCTACAACATACTCCTGTAAACTACCGCCCCATTTCGCTGACATGTATTTGCTGCAAACTAATGGAACACGTTTTAGCCAGCAAAATTATGAAGCACGGGAACGAAAATAACATCATTTTTCCCTTGCAATATGGCTTCCGTAAGAACATGTCATGTGAACAACAATTACTTGGTTTCACAAGCGATTTACACAGGAA
This sequence comes from Diadema antillarum, assembly GCF_040938485.1. NCBI lineage: Eukaryota > Metazoa > Echinodermata > Echinoidea > Diadematoida > Diadematidae > Diadema > Diadema antillarum. The sequence continues at coordinate 1,689,068 of NW_027271292.1, read as the reverse complement.
CTTGGATGCAGGGTGTCAAACGGATGTTCTAATCATGGATTTCTCAAAAGCTTTTGACAAGGCTGGACATGAGCGGCTTTTACGTAAACTGGACTACTACCGTATCAGGGGGAAAAATCTGAAATGGATTCAAAGTTTTCTCAATGGAAGAAGTCAGAGGGTCGTTTTGGATGGTGTTAAATCTTCTCCAATAGCGGTGGGATCTGGAGTGCCTCAAGGGTCGGTTCTTGGGCCTTGCCTCTTTCTGCTTTACATCAGTGACTTGCCTGATGGTCTCGCGTCAAAGGTTCGCCTTTTTGCCGATGATGCAATTTCCTAAATGACCATCGACAATCAACATCATACGCAAAATCTTCAAGAGGACTTAAACAAAATTGGTGACTGGGCGAAAAAATGGATGATGGATTTGAACACAGATAAGTGTAAGGTTTTGACAATATCCAGGAAAAGAAGAAAGGTGCAACACGTGTATCATCTAAATAACGCCCCTCTTGAATCTGTTGAATCCGTGAAGTACTTGGGTGTAACCATCACTTCTGATTTGAAGTGGACCCAACACATCAACAATACTGTCAATAATGCACTTGTCAATGTAATGACTCACCCCACTACCCCCGGACATGGGTGCGTCATTTCCTCGTTTGGTCCGTCAAATTTGTGACCCAGGTGTTCGTCATTTTACCAGCTTTGTCCGTCAAATTTTTGACCGAGGGGTGCGTCAAAATCCCATCATTGTTGGTCAAAATTTTGACCGAGGGGTGCGTCATGGTACGTCACTTGGCTATGGAAAATAACACGCATTATTTTGAACCGAGGGGTGCGTCATGGTACGTCACTTGGCTATGGAAAACTGCACGCATTTTTGCATGCTACCAGTCCCGCATACACGTACCGCGAGTGAAATTACAGTGAGCGCTTTCCCGCGGCAAGTGAAAATCAAAGTCGGGAAGCGTTTTGGAATAAGAGGGAAAAATGCTTGCCAGAATCTGGCAAGCAAATAATTTAAAAGCCACCCTTTCTCCTTACATTTTCCCTCCAACAAACCCATGAAATCATGCATACTCAATCTCAAACCAGGGACTGTTCAGCGATGTAACAGCTTAGTTCAACCTTTACTGTCGAACACTTAGTGCCTATTGCATATTGCGATGCAACACCAACACACATTGCTATCGAAGAAAGTTCGTTTACATTCCAATACAATGTGCGTCTAAATAATGTTCTGTGGTGACAAAGGCGAATTTTTGACAGTAAAAGAAGCGGCAGCAGAAGAACTGCCTGCCGCATGCCATTTTCTGCTCGCGGACCAGACGCGCGACGCTGTCGTTAGCTGTGCGAATCTCTACGTACAGCGACTAGGCTGTATGTACAGGTACGTAGTTACTCGAGCGGGAATCGAATGCCGTGGCGTGGTGTGTACCAGCTGCGCTGCAGTATGCATGCATCCACCGCACTAGCAATGGCCGCGCACACACAGCGCATCTGCACACATGTGATTGTCATGTATGGATTGCATGCACAGAATACATACTACTACTGTACAGAATATCGTAGCAGCTAGCAGCATGATATACGGGACGGTGAATGACGGTACGGTGCTTATGCACTTGTCAATGTAATGACGCACCCCACTACCCCCGGACATGGGTGCGTCATGGTCATTTTTTGACTGACCACACGGGGTTTTTGACGCACCCCCACAGTCACTTTTTGACGGACCACACGGGGTTTTTGACGAACACCACAGTCACTTTTTTGACGGACAACACGGGGTTTTTGACGAACACCTAGGTCACTTTTTTGACGGACATCCTCGGTACATTTGACGCACCCCCGTAAATACTGAAAGGATTTTTGCATACGCTTTATTCAAGCAATTTCATTTTCTTTCGGTTCGTAAACACAATTTGTCAAAGTTTCGGCAAGTTTCCCTTACCCTGGCCCTGTAAGCACCGTACCGTCATTCACCGTACATCACTCTGCTGCTACGATATTCCGAATGTATAATCAACGTGTGCATGCAATCCATAGTCACCTGGCCATACATATGACTTGTCTGCAGATGCGCTGTATGTGCGCGGCCATTTCTAGTCCGGTTGAATGCAACACATGGACGATGTACGTTCGATGAGGAATAACGAGCACGCTGCTCACTTGCGAATTGCACAGCGTTAGCGAGCGAGTCGCGCACCACTAACACTCGACTTGCCTGCTACTGCAGGTACGCGCAGTACGCACCACGCAACGGTATACCAAAGATCGTATACGGAATTCCGTATACGATCTTTGATTTTACTATTTAGTACTGTGAGGTTGAAATCGTTATATCGCTAAACAGTCCGTCTGGCTTGAGATTGAGTATGCGTGATTTCATGAGTTTGTTGGAAAGAAAATGTGAGGAGAAAGGGTGGCTTTTAAGTCATTTGCTTGCCAGATTCGGGCAAGCATTTTTCCCTCTTAGGCCTACTCCAAAACGATTCCCGACTTTGATTTTCACTTGCCGCGGGATCGCGCTCACTGTAAATTCACTCGCGGTACGTACGTGTATCCGGTACTGGTAGCGTGCAAAAATGCGTGCAGTTTTCCATAGCCAAGTGCATACCATGACGCACCCCTCGGTTCAGAATAATGCGTGTTATTTTCCATAGCCAAGTGACGTACCATGACGCACCCCTCGGTCAAAAATTTGACGACAATGATGGGATTTTGACGCACCTCTCGGTCAAAAATTTGACGGACATAGCTGGTAAAATGACGCACACCTGGGTCACAAATTTGACGGACCAAACGAGGAAATGACGCACCCATGTCCGGGGGTAGTGGGGTGAGTCATTACATTGACAAGTGCATACAGGGCCATGGTAAGGGAAACTTGCCGAAACTTTTACAAATTATGTTTACGAACCAAAAGAAAATGAAATTGCTTGAATAAAACGTATGCAAAAATCGTTTCAGTATTTACGGGGGTGCGTCATATGTACCGAGGATGTCCGTCAAAAAAGTGACCGAGGTGTGCGTCACTTTCAACATGTTGTCCGTCAAAAAAGTGACTGTGGTGTTCGTCACTTGCAGCGTTTTGTCCGTCAAAAACCCCGTGTGGTCAGTCAAAAAATGACCATGACGCACCCATGTCCGGGGGTAGTGTGGTGCGTCATTACATTGACAAGTGCATAAAGCCAATAACGTGCTTGCATTTCTAGACACAATCTTCGCATAAAATCTTCTGATGTTAAAGCCACAGTTTACAAAACGTTGGTTCGACCAATTGTTGAGTATGCTTCCACAGTTCGGGATCCATCTACAGTTGTACCAAGAACCTAATCCACCAAGTGGAAATGGTCCAGAGAAGAGCTGCGCGATTCACTTTAAATCGCTATCATAACACCTCGAGTGTCACCAAAATGCTACAAGAACTTAATTGGACCACTCTGGAACAGCGCAGAGAAAATGACAGGCTAATAAATGATGTACAAAATACACAATAATCTTACACCTCTTTCAGCACAGGACTATATTATCAAACAGGCTACTCAGTTGACGAGAGCCTCGCAACCACACTCCTATCAGGTACCATATTCGAGAACTGAATCGCATCGCCATTCGTTCTTCCCAAGAACTGTAAGGAACTGGAATTCCCTGTCGTCAGAAATTGTTTCAGCGCCATCTGTGGGATCATTTCGAAACCGTCTAACGGTTGATCACATCAGTGGCTAGTTATTTTCGTCATATTTTCTATGTGCTTGTAAATATCTGTAAATAAATTGTATTATAATGTAAATAGCACCATTCTGCAAGAATCTTCAGTCTACTGAAGGAGGCAGACTTAATCAGAAGAAGAAGAAGAAGAAGAAGAAGAAGAAGAAGAGCGGTCCTCATGAGCGAGTTTCCCGGACTGCAATGGCCAATGGCCTATGTACCATACCATGGATCTAACGTTACAGTACACACCCCATGCGCACGCGCTTGGCTGGATGTTTAGTCTAACATGCGTAATGACTGCGTTACATTCCTGGAGCTTATCTGAGGAATAGGAATCATTTTGCCGAATTTTACTCACAGTTTATTACAGAGTAGTATCAGCTCAATGTTCGTCCTTCTGTTTGGTCCGCACCAAGCTAACATGGACAGCAAAATCCCCCACGTACAGGCCTGTGTACGACGGTCTCTAACTAGCTGCTACCATTGCTGCATGCATGCTACGTCTGTACACAAAACGCGGCGAAATAAACCGAACCACTGTACCGAACCCATGGCCATGATCGGTAAAGCGTTCGGGAATTTACGGAAGTTGAAAACGAACACCTATATTTGCACGGGTTTTCTCAAATCAAAAATAATATACCAGATATCAGCTATAAATTGGTTAAAGGTAATATGATATGTACTTTAATAAATAATTTAAATCCAATTATAAATGTATGGTATTTTGATTGCAGATTTATCTCTTTTTATGGTTAAAAACAGAACTGAGGTAGGTTCTCTAGTAGACCGCTTTTATATTGAAAAGGGGCACCCCTTGATTTACTAAGTAGTAGTCGACAATGGGGCGACCGACCCAGTGCACTAGTGGAAATCGGGCGTCTGAAACTGACTGAAGTATACGAGTATATATTTTATAATTACCAACCATTGCCGATTGTACAGATCGACATATCAAGAGGAAACGGATTCAATGTTATCAAAATAATAACGTATCAATTTGATGTCTGATCTCAATCTTTAAGATGACAATAAACTCAGAAATTTGTTCGAGATGAAGTAACTTTGGGGGGGGGGGGGGAACAATACCGGGTAAATATTAGAAGACTTGAGGAAATAATTTAAGGAGAACTCCGGGTGATTTTCAGCTTGACTTTTACGTCACTAAACAACTGTAAATTAGTTATAGGCCTACTGAGTACAGTGTTTCAGAATTTATTTTGATCTATTTTGAATTTCTTGTTTTTTAAAATCTGTAGCAAATTTGAATGAACAAGGATATGATGACATAGCAGCCTCACCATTAATAAGAATAATGCATGAGTTGGGCCCGCCAGAACAGAACAATAGAAGAAGGCATGCATTACAGATTCTACCAACAAGCAAGCGGTGGAGTTGCACTGGCATTTCTGAAATGTGAGTCTCCTATGTCATCAACATTGTTAAGTGTGATTTGTTTAAGGTTTTCGAGTATTGGTTTCTTATGCTATATGAATGTTGGGCATGATGTGAAATTTTGAAAATCGTCTGGAATACCCTTTTAAAGGGGAAACCCACGCAAAGATAAATAAACTTCAAAAGAAAGAAAAAAAAATATTCCTAACATAAAAATGACAAAAATCAGATAAGAAATGAAGTCGGTTCATGACACCTTATTGTAAGTTCTTCAAGTTCTTTCTTTTACTTTTTTTTTGAAAGTTCATGCAGTCCTTATATGAATATTCCTAAATGAGCGAGGATGATGACATGCCCTTATAATCTTTTTTTTTTTTTCATGTAGGGCCAGTATGAAATAGAGCTACAGGTTTAAGCATATTCCCATACCAAAATAATCATTAGAGGTAATAACATATACACTCTAAAAACATCCGAGTCAGAACTGACTCGGAACTGGGTCCGTTGGGGTCACACACCGTTCCGGGTCAGAAATGACAAGAATATGGGGTCAGATATGACCCATTCAGAGTCATGAATTGGGTCAGGGTGACCACATTCGGGGTCTTCATGACCAAATTCCAAGTCATTTCTGACCCGGAACGGTGTATGACCCCAACGGACCCAGTTCGGGGTCAGTTCTGACTCGGGATTTTTTAGAGTGCATAAATTTGTAGTTGTTTGTTTTGTTTTGTTTTGTTTTGTTTTTGTTTTTTTGTGTTTTTTTTTTTGGGGGGGGGGGTTAAGTCAAGTTTTACTATACTGGAAAGAAATAGGCCCATGTATTGAATCGTAAATATATGAGAAACCCCACTACAGATTACAGGTTAATTGGCGGCGCTGAGGCCTATATAGTTTCATGTTCTATTCGTCAACCAACAAAAACATCATCTTAAAAAGCCGTTTTGATATAGTACAAGTTAGGGACAAGTGCAATATTTACATCTTAAACACAATGATAAGGATTCTGATCCTCAAAAGAGATTGTTAATTTGTTTGGTAATTACTTCAGGTTTATTGCGTCCGATAGAGTAGACATAAGATAAGAATACAGCGAGTAGATTGAATAATCATAATGATAATAATAATAATAATAATGATAATAATAATAATAATAACAATACTGATAATAATAATAATAATAGTGATAATTAGAGAGACTCTTATAAAGCGCTCATTCTACCTAAAAAGATACTCATGGCGCTGTATAGAACAGAGTACATATATACATAATGTATCACTTTACAACAGATCCGAGTGTAATATTATGCTAGTATCACAGAAGATATAAGAACAATACACAAACAATATATATACAGTGTATATATACATACTTACAGGTAAACAATTGTCACTTTGAATTGAAAAGGTAGGTCTGGAGGTTCTTATAAATGATATTTATGTTTTAGAAAGTCCACAAAAAATTTGACATTAATATAATGTAAAGTGAGTTCTTTCACTGACGAAACGCTCCTTCATCTCATAATGGCTGATCACTATTAATAACGTGAACGTGATTAGATGTTCGCTGCCCGTCCCGTTCATCACTAAATTGGCAAGAAACCCGTTTGGACCATTCCAATTTTTAGTCGACAACATCCCTCTGGAGAAGAAAGCCACGCTTTCGCTGAGAGAGCATTGCATGCAGCTAGCATAGTGACATGTGTGCATGCATCGACTGTTGTGTGCTGCGGTAAAATGCGCTAGGGGATAGCGTGCATGTGGATGCATGCTTCTGGCACTGCATAATGCTGCATGCAGATATATAGATCGCGTGGGGACGTGTGTCGTGCATTGTGGCTTGCATCAGCTCTGCTGGAAGAGACCTGTAAAACTGTTCATTGGAAGGTGAAAATATTGGTTTTTAGTCTTCAATCTTTACCACTTTACTTGTATATCTCCCGGCGTTCACATTCATATGTTCTAAATTAATTTTGGTGGTTGTGTGATTGCAGGAAAACTATGTTCATGAGGCCCTTGCTAGAGACAAATTTCTGATTTGTGAACCTCATCATCAGGGAAAGGGTGTGCGTGTGAGAATGTTTGAAATCCGCAAGTGCAATGTCTATGACGGTGCGATGTGACATTGTGAAGCTAGATCTAACCAATGTTAGATGTTATATTTTAAGATCCCGAAGTAGGATTGATAAAAAAAAAAAATAATCATATTGGATGTTATCATTATATCATTATATTGGATGTTATAATTTTTGTGGGACATACTGCAGTAGATCTATGTCCCTCAAAAATTACAATCAAATTTTCGAATTGATGATAACATCCAAAATGATTGACCTGTCTAAATGAATCCGGTCAAAACGTCCCTGGGTCAAAACGTCCCCGCCGTGTTCCAACCAAAACGTCCCCGGGTCAAGTACTAGAACGTTCCCGCTTTTGTCCGTGCGCGCTCTGTAGACTGTGGGTCAAAACGTCAGCGAGTCACGCCATGCAACATTAGGCATTACAGCTCTCAACTCGGTGAAGTCACCCAGATTTTGTTGTTTTGCTTTCACTAAATCTTTTTTTTTTTTCAAATGGGTATGAATCGTTCTGTTTAAATATGACCTTACATCACATTCTCCATGATCTAATTATTTATTTTGATGTGAACAAAGTGACAATTATTACGCAAAGGGCACAAATTCTACTCACGTTTCGCCATGGTCGAGCTCGGTTTGTTGTTGACAATTCTATCTCGCGTACGTATTCCCGTCACGGCCTCTAGAAATATGCTGGCTTGCTGCTCTGAATAACAAAATTTCTTCACATTTACCGTTATGAATTGATAAGTGATACTTGTATGAACATTTTAATGCATAGATTTTATAAAAATTTATGACATAGTGTCTAGAACATTTTGACCCGAGGACGTTTTGGTGCCAGCTGGGCCCGGGGACGTTTTGGTCGTACCCGACGACGTTTTGGCTCGGAGACATTTTGACGTGGGGACGTTATGACCGGTAAGCGTCTAAAATGCTACTTCGGGGCCTTAAAATATAACATCTTGGCTCTATTTTGCAGAAAACCTTGTTCAATTTGGTTAAGCGGTCACAGAGAAATGTAGATTGTTGTAAAGCATGTCATGAGTCTAATTTTTCCAATTTTAGCAATTCAATGCTCTATTTCTAGGTCTATTGCGTGAATAATAGACAGAACTTGGACAAAAGAGATTCCCGACATCCTCTACAAAATTCTTCTTTTCTCTTTGACCACTGAAGCAAATTGAATGGGGTTTTCTGTAAGATGTGGGCAATGAGTTATGGTTTCATACCCTGAATTTGTATATTGATTGATTCACTATTTTTAAAGATATCATTGCGGGGGGTCCCGTTGTAATTTTTTTGGGGGACATACTGTACAAACTTGTGTAGGCTCAACTCCTCCAATGCCATGCATTCGTTGGTTGGGAGTGATTTATATTTTCTACACATGTATGCTGGGTTGGGACCTACACAGTACCACCGTGTTTGCTGAAGCCATAAATGTAGGCCTATAATGCTCAGTCGTAGAGTCACACAAACAATCTTATTTGCCTGATCTGTGACTGTCTTGCTTGTGATTGACTTTATGAGTTTTAAAAGTGCCAGACAGTCAGTATTGCATTATGCACCTAAAATGTAATCTTTCTTTCTCTGATTATCAGGTGAAATCGCAAGGAAGCACATCTACTCTGTCAGCATCCAATCACCACGTAATACTTTAGCCGTAAAGCGTTAATCAGGATCAGTCATGGAACAGGACGACGGCTATGTGGTGAGGGCCAGAGGCTTGCCCTGGTCAGCAACAGCAGATGACATCACTTCATTTTTCAGTGGTAAGTCTCTCTCTTCCTTCTCAGCATTTTGACACAAGTATAGTTTGCAGGCACAAACCCTTGTTAGTCTTATTAGGAGTCTGCATGTGCCAAGACTAATACACGCACCACTGCACTGCAGCCCCTTGGGAGAAGCTACAACACAGGGCCTGTGGGATAGTGCCGAAGTGATGCATATAGTAGTCTTGGCGCAGACTCCTTTTACAATCTGTACGACCAACAAGGGTTTGTGCCTGCAAACTAACACAAGTACACCTTGTTGCCCCATGTACATACCTGCAAATGTATACTTTCAACCATTATATCAGACCTTCTTTCAGAATGAGCAGTTTTGTTCTGGATTCATTTTAACACTATTAGTATTCAAGGCATCATGTAACCTGGCCACTCTTTAAGTGGTCATGTTATAACTTTTCATTGTACGTCATCATTAATACAGGTATAATCGTATGCATGATGGCCACAAAATTTGACAAGATTGAGGTTATTTGGTCTCCAGATCCGATTCCTACCTTGTAATGAGGTTTGCGCTATATGAATAGATGGTGGTACAAAAATCAGTTATTGGTCATGAAGATATGAATTATGTGTATTATGTAAAAACGATGTTGTACACAGTGCGCTTTGTACCAGGTAAACTACAATTGTAGTTCTGATAATGAAATCTCAACGATTGTTGTGTATGCACAGGTTGATTTAATATTTAGCTACCAAGGAAACATTAAACTGAAATCAACTTTTGGTTGCCTGTAGTACACCTTTTTGTCCATGTTTGTTTTTCAATTCAGCAAAGACATATTGTATATTATGAAACCACAGCTTTAGTTTTTTATGTCAAAACACAAAGCGTAGCTGAACAGCATTTTTTTTTTTCCCCTCGGCATTTTGAGGGATTTTGGAAGCTGATAAAGGACTTTTGGTCTCTGACTTTCATTCGCAGATTGCAAAATTGAGGGAGGATCCAGTGGCATCAAATTCACATACCTGCCAGGTGGAAGACCCACAGGAGAGTGCTTCGTCCTTTTTCAGACCACAGAGGATGTGGAACAGGCCCTGAAGAAACACCACAACCACATTGGACATCGATACATTGAAGGTTGTTAGAGGGCTTGTAAGAGCCGTATTTGAATGATGTGATAGCAATCTCTGCTTTTGTATTGAATGATTAGAGCATGTTTAGGTACTATAGAGGTGAACATTTTAACACTGTTTTTGTTTATGTTTGGCTATGTTTTAACCTCTTCATTCTGTCAACATGTTGATAACAGCATGATATATCATATGGACTACATGAAGGGAATTAAATATGCTGTATTTGCTGGTTTTTATTTTCCCATTGATGTCATGAAGCACAAACTGCTAGGAAAATACCTTTACCACAAAGTAATCCACAAATTAAGAACATATTTTCTGTTTTGTTTTTGTTTTGTTTTTTGAAGTGTATGATTACTATAATTGTGAAGTTGGATGCACAGAGGAAATTCAGCAAGTCAAGTCTGTCCCTGTCTGTTATGTTTGTCAAAGAGTTTGTGATAAAAGTGTACTGTGTACACCAACTTTCCTACTTTTTTCAGTTTCTAAATTTGAATTTTTGGAATGAAAATTTCATGGCATTGTGTGAACGATAAAGTTATTGTCTTTCTTTTTTCATTGTTATTATTCTATCACCAGTGTTTCGCTCTAAGATGAGTGAGATGGAGTGGGTGACGAGTCGGAGTGGAGCCAACGCCCAGGAGGAAAATGATGGATGCGTGCGACTGAGGGGACTCCCCTTTGACTGCCGACCTGATGACATCGTGGAGTTCTTCAAAGGTCAGTGATCATGGTTCCGTCTTTAAGCTCACCTCCTGTATCCTCGTGATGATCAAAGGTGATATAGACACTTTTCATTTTAGAGTGAAACGACATCACTACAGCCTCTAGGACATAGTAGCATAGCAGGCATCACTTTCAACAATATTTGTATGAACATCACCAACACATGGAAATGTGGATGCTCGCAGGTGTACTGAGGTAAATTTTTGTTGGTGTCTGCTGTGAGAAGGAAACCTTCATTCTTGATTATTAAGAGCTGATTATGATTAAATTTGTTAGTTTTCTCAAAAATTAACTTTTTTGACACCACAAACTAAATCAGCAGTTAACTGTCACAGGGATAGTTTGTTTTTGTGAGTGTGTTAATTTTAAAACATGATATGATTTGTTTTCATGTGTATTCATATTTCCTTCAAGATAGGGCTTGGACAAAACAAAACGAGGAAATGAAATTTCATGTTCTCTTTCTCTGGTTTATTATTGAGCCCCTATTTCTTGGGGGAAAAAAAGTGAATCATCAGTACTGATAAGTGAGGAGGGACCGTGTCATGAATCTTAACAAATAAATTTGCATTGCCAAATTTTAATGCAGGATTTGTACCGTCTTCACGCAAGTGTAAGTCTAGGAGAAAACCCCATGTACATTTATTGTGTAGAGGGGGGTTTTTCAAAGTTCTCTTTGTGATTGCATGATGAGGAAGCTTCCTCCAACTGAGACAAAATAGTTTGGCTCGGGGGTAAATCTTTATAAAAAGAAATAATAAATAAAATACAATCTGCATCACCTGCGAATAATGTAAAGGGCAAGAACTGCCATAATTTCCCCTGCTGGTGTCCTAAGTTGTAGGTTGATTGCCTCATAGTGTCCTATAAGCCAGTCATGGGTAAACTTTGCCCTGTAATTATGGGAAACGAAGAACAAATGTGAGCATTTGGACATGAAAGATAATATCCTTCTCTAGACTGTTTTTCAGACTCTACAGACAAATGTAAAAGCCATGTCAGTGTACTTTGTGATTGTTGAATGTGTTCAGCCTTTATTTATCTTCTTTTTTTTTTTAATAGTGGTCTCTTTTTGTATGTAAGGTGGTATTTAGGACTTTCCGTGTTCTTTGGGCATGCACAAAGTTTGCTTTAGATATTTGCATCTTTTGCTAGGAGATATGTTAGGCTTTTTGGAGGCTGATGATAAAATGCAAATTGAACAGGTTCACATGTACAATTATAGTTAATGTGTATATGAAATTACAGAAACTTGGCCCAAGACTTCAGAGAGAATGGCAAATTTCTCATGTCTAATCAAGTGTGGACAGAATTCTTTATTGACAGGCAAATATGAAGCTTATCAAGTACTGCTTGGACATGTGTACATGGTATGTGCAAGAGGAAATGCACTGGCTCAAAGCCTCAATCTGCAGACAGATATCAATATAATCATATACACGTAGCAGCTTTCACAGTATATTATGGCATTTTCTTCAATACTGTCCTGTGTTCTGTCTCGGAGGGTGCTGTAAAGATCACTTCACACAAGTGATCTGTCCTAACTTAGGCTTTATTTGCAGTAATTTTAAAGATAATGCACTTGTTTGATACACTACAGTAGTGTAGATAATACACATCATATAAGATGACATGTTATTGAAATGATATTAGAAGGAACTTTCTTTCAAAAAGAGAGACTTATTAACTGACGTGTGTATGTATATGTATCCCTTCCTTCATCGATGGTGTCTACCCCAACTGTGATTGGGTGGTTGGCTGGGCTGGTGGGCGGTGCTACGCAACTCTTCTATCACCTTCATTCAATCCCCGATTGGTTGGTTGGATGGGCTGGTGGGCGGTGCTTTTATCAACTCGACTATCACCCCAAATGAATCGCGAATGGTTGGTTGGACGGGCTGGTGGGCGGTGCCTTGCAACTGGTCTGTCACCCTTGAATGATTCCTGATTGGTTGGTTGGACGGGCTGGTGGGCGGTACTATGCACTACACTCCATTCATCCTCAACCTGGATTGGGTGGGCTGGTGGGCATGGCATCTACTACTGGTTGACACTGGTTTTCCCCATTCAATACCTGGACGGGTGGGGTTAATAATGGCCAAAAATATTCGCTGGTGAACAACACACATCTTACCTCGCTTGAAAATGAAGATTACAAGATTGCGCCGGATGGGATTACGTTGCCAAGCGACTTCGATGGGAGGAGTACGGGGGAAGCGTATGTGCAGTTCGTGTCGAAGGAAATGGCGGAAAGGGCGTTGTCCAAACACAAGTCACATATGGGTCACAGGTGGGATTAGCCTTGGTGGTGCTGTCTCTTCTCAGTAGACTTTCTCATCCATCTTTTGACAGATCGTCAGATATAAAACTGTCTTTTAATATTTCATAGCCTTCAAAAGAAAACAGTCACATGAGAAATTTTTAAAGCTTTCTAGAATTTATTTTTATCTTAATGTTAGATATGGTGCATTCAGCAAAAAATTATCCACACAATAAAGGTGTTTTGGTTTACAATTGTAGATTGAAAAAGAGAGAGAGAGAGAGAGAGAGAGAATGTTACTGGTTATTTATACCCAGTTCTGTCCTGATGGTTGGTAAGCATAAATCAACATTCTAAATAGGAAAAAAAAACATGATTCATTGAGGACATGTCTAACTTTGCACCACACACTATCTGCATTGGGTGTCGATGGAGAAGAAAACCCCATAAGGGTACAACAAATTTGTATGTAGCAATAGTATATCTCTTCATCACTTTGTAAGAATGAGGTTTAAATATAAAACATGGATGATGAATAACTGAAATTTACGGACTATGATCAAATTCTATTAGATCTATGATATAGAAAAAAAAAAGCAGGATAGTATAATACTAGTAGCTTCGTTCAAAATCCATCTCTGGGCTAGTAAAAGAAAAGGTAGCAAGAACTTTTTGAGAAATATTGAAATAGCACTACATACCCTTTCCAGACTCTACATTTGATAAGTATCCATCGTGTAATAAGTCTTTTCATTTCTTTGTGTAACTGATACTTGAATATCATTCAAAAGAGTTAATAGAAGAAATGCAGAAATATCATTTCAAAAGAGTTAATAGAAGACTTCCAGTGGTATAGTGCGAACAAATTATTAACTGAATTATAATAATTGCTGCATTTCTTGTAGAAGGCAAGTTAATTTTGATTGATGATGATTTATCTTGTCTGTTTCTAGATATATTGAAGTATTCCAGTGCAACTCCTCTGAAGTGAGGCGCTTCAATTCCAACCCCGGCAAGTTCCGTGGTGGAATGAACCGCCCTGGGCCATACGACCGTGCTGGTGTGGGAATGGGAGCTGGCAATCTTGGCCGTGGCCGTATGAGGAACTCTGGATTTGAGCGCAGATACGGAGGTGGAGGTAAGTGAGTTCACATGCATTCACCAACACACTGTAAAAAGAATTGGGTGTTGTCATATTCTATTTTGTCACAGCAGTGATTTACAGCATAAAGACAATTATTTCGGCATAAGCAATGCATTTTTTTTTTTCAGTAGAAAATACTTCCTATAACTTATTGATGAGATTTGCTAAATCACTTTTAATAGTTTGGGCTGGTTCCAGGACAATTTCCCCCTAGGCAGTTATCCTGGACCCTCCCCCTGACCCTATCCCTAATCCCAATCCTGAACCTAATCCTAACCCTAACCCAAATTAAAATCTAAACCTAGCCCTAACCCTAATCTTTACTCTGACCTTATTACTAACCAGTGTTTAGCCAAGAGGTAATTGTCCTCAGGAGGTGATTGCCCTGATAATATTTCAGGAGATGACCAATTAAGTTTTTGTGCCATTTCTGTGCAGGCTATGGTTATGACAACGACTTCAACTACAACTTTGGTAGTAGCTACGGAGGCAGTGGAGGCAACTTTGGAGGACCTCCCAGTGGTGGAAGGGGGATCTCTGGCCCGGGGCGTGGAGGATGGGGAGGAGGACCACATTCTCTTATGTCAAGGGGTAGGTTTCAGGCTCAGATGCCATCGTTTTCTAGCAACTTGTATATTAGTGACCAAGACAAGTAGGAACTGGTACCATGTTCTTGACCATTGTATGTGTACCAGCAATTGATGGTCTGCTAAGATCGGCAATGTTCTTTCTGTCTGTCGTAAGAAGTGTGTGCATGTTTCCTCTTCTTGTAAGACTATCAGAAATTGGAGATTTATTTGTACTGCTATCCAGATTTTGTGTGTAATTCTATGTGACTTGTTTAACTCATAATACTGCTGAGGCTGTTGTGTAGATCATCATTAATGCAATTCTAGAGTGAAGCACCATGTGGTGATAAAGGTGGTATTTTCTTTCACGGTCAGGGAAATCAGCCTTGTTTAATGCTCTCAAAGTTCACTGGAAACAAGTCTACTTGAAGTGCCAAAGTACATGATGTTCTGTTCATGTTTCTCAGGTTTTGCAACGTAATGGACACTCTTTATATATCATGTCTCCTGCTATATCAGCAGGATTGCTGAAGCACTCAAAACACCACCGGCAGTCAGTCAAGGAGCATTCATGTCTAATCTTCATTGTCAACATATATGAACATTTCAAATCTGAAGGATAGTTCTAAGACATGTGCATGACTGTCACAAGTTAAGTGTGTTAGCACCTTTCTGTTAATCACATGAATGAAGAGAGCAATAGAGGCGAGACAATATGTGAGAATTTCATCCCTAGAACCCAGTGAGCCAAGGCCAACATCGGATCGCATTTCCTTCCCACAAGCAGGAGACTTCAACCGTGGGTTTAGCAGTGGCATGGGAAGCGGGATGGGAGGCGGATTGGGCGGCGGCATGAGAGGCGGTGGTGGAAGTGGTGGCGGTGGTGGCATGGGCTTCGGAGGAGGAGGCGGCGGAGGAGGGGGAGATTTCATGTCGACTGGTTACTCGGTGCACATGAGGGGACTTCCCTTCAAAGCCACAGAAGAAGATATTCATCAGGTGAGGTAGCCCTTGGTTTCCAAATCGTAGGACTGCTTGATTATGTGCCTCAGACAGATAGGGCCTATGACTTGCCTTGGTAATTAACCCTTTGATGCAAGCCATAGACAAAAAGTTACCTTTCCTACTTTGTCAAAGGTCATTATCAAGAACATGTTTTTATTTACAAGCCGTCTAGTCGACACAGATCTGCCAAGTTTCCCTTATATCGGTAAGAGCATAATTCAATATCTCTCATCAGTTGATGAGGGAATGTATGTATCGCCCATTTAAGATTGAAACACATTGTCATCTCCCTGATTGCTCTTGCCATCTGTTATTCACATGTACCAATACATCTCATTTCAGCAACATTTGAAGAGAAGTATTTAAACAAACACAGTACTGATATGTGTTTTGCAGTGTTGACTTGTTGCAGATTTTCATGGCATGTTCCTACAGTTAGAAGTGATGAGGTTATGTGAGTGGATATGTGAAGCAGTATACTGAAAATCTTACATAAAATTAGATGCAAAAGCTTTAGTTCATCTTGTAACCTGTAATTACTTGTCCCATTTGTATACGCATCCAGTTCTTTGGTTCAACTGCCCGTCCCTGCAATGTCACAATCCACCGAATCAATGGTCGCTCCAATGGAGAGGCTGATGTGGAGTTCCCCACCCTGGAGGCTGCCCAGGCTGCTATGTCCAAGGACAAGCAAGAGATGGGCCACCGCTACATTGAGCTCTTCCTGGACGTAGAGGACTCGCGCGGCGGTGGTGGCTTTGGAGGGAGTCAGAACGGCTCCCGTGGAGGCGGCTACTCAGGAGGTGAGTACATTAGAGATCATCTGAAATTTCATGTCCACACAGGGTATCTGACCAACTCAAAGTTGGTTACAAGTGATAGCTACCACTTTTATTGTCTCGCCTGCATAGCGGAAACGAGATGTAGGCATCATGTTGATGGGGTCAGCATCATCAACAATTTGATGTACTCTCTTGAACTTTTCACACTTTGAGCTATGACCATCAAACTCACACCACAGATACATAACTGGAAGATGGCAGTCAACTTCAAATATGGGTGAAACCTGATGCAGTCAAAGGTCATAAGATCAATGAAGTTACAATGCCGTGTTTGCATCAGTCTTGCAACATAAGCTTGGTAGTGATAAATGTCAGAAAGCTTTGCTCAGCAGGGTTGAAGAGTTTGTGTTAAACAGTTCTCTCCTCTATGAGTATGAATTTATTTTTAGTACTTTATGCACTAATCCAAGCACACACTGAAGTTGGCTTTGATGATGTGTCTTGCATGATCTAAATATCAGCATGGCTCTCCTACTCTTGGTATTGCTCTCAGTATTTTAGTGTTATTTGAAAATGAGTCCTAATAAGTGTAAAAAAATTTAAAAAGCAGATCACCCATTGTTGTGGTATCATTGTGGCATTAGTTTGCTCTTTTTGAGAGACATTCTTGTTTAGAATGTCCATTGGCTTCAGATGTGAATTTACTGTTAGCCAGATTGTGTGCATCCTTTGTGTTTGCTGATAAATGATTCCTCTCTAACTCGTGATATCTCGCCCAGGTGGCTATGGCGGAGGTGGTGGCGGTGGCTATGGAGGCAGCCAGCTAGGTGGAATGGGTGGTGGATACTCCAGCTTTGGTGGCAGCGGTAGCGGGGGAGGAGGATACGGTAAGCATCTTTGTGTAATAGTCATGCAGGTTCACATTCCATCATCAGGACAGTAATAAGTTGTGTCCAGCAGTAATAACAAAATACAGTTAACCTTGCTCAAGTCAACCGTGCATAAGTCAAATAATCACCTAAGTTGAAGATTCAAGTCATCTTCTCTTTATATTCTATTGATTTTAATCCCTCATAAGTTGAATTTTCTCTGAGTTAAAGTTAGTTCTTCAGTCCATATAGATTGGACTTGGGCGAGGTCGACTGTAATACAAAGTTGTGATGGTTAGCCTTGAGGTTTGTCCATTTGGTTCATTACAAATTAACCGAGAGATAAAATGGCTTTTGTTGAAATTGGGAATACCAATGTGTACATCAAGTTGATTTTCAAACTTAATAGTCTTGATACAAGTCTGAAAGATCAAAGTGTGATTTGCATGAAGTTGAATTTTTTTTCTATAAAAAGATAACTTTGTGTTGCTCTTGCATGGTATTTGGTACCATAAAAAATAATACAAATATACAATCAATGTGTTTTTAAATGTCTTTGATTTGAAAAAGAAATAGTGTGTTACTGATAACGCTAATGGATTGATTTAAACTCAAGAAGAATTATTCAGGAATGTCTGTGGCAATGCCCTGCATATCATGGCCAGATGAACACAAAAGTCTGGAGTCATGCAGGGAAATTGTTTTTAGATTTGTTTGTTTTTGCCTTATGACTTTTCTATAAATTTCTTCATTATGTCTGTCCATCTACTTATGTTTTTATTTTTATGTATGTATGTATTTATTTATTTCATTTTATTATTAGGTTTGTTTGTTTGTGTGTTTGTTTGTTTGTTTATTGGAGGGTTTATTGCTGATACTCGTGCATTCTCTCTCTATCTCCTTTCCTGACTAACTTTCTCTCTCTCTCTCCCTTTACGATTGCCCTCATCCCCCTCCCGATGGTCCCACCTCTGGTCATCCGTTGCTAAGCAGGATCCGGAATGGGAGGAGGAAGCTCTGGTTTCTATGGCTCTGGAGGGGGTGGTGGCTCTGGCATGGGCATGAGCAGAGGGAATAACTACAACTACTAGCTCAGCTCAGCAGACTCTAGTTATCACCAGTGACCCTTACTAAGACAAGCTGTTGACATCTACCAGGGTGTTTGTACAAAGTTTTATATTTCACCCCTTTCGTTGCGTTTTTTTTTTTTTTTACTGTCGATATTAAGTCTTCTTGAAGGTTGTTTTTGTCAACACTTCCGACTTGTGCATCTTTCTTTCTCTCTCTCTGCCCTGGTACTATATCTTTTCAATTTTGTATACATTAATCTGCTATTGTGAGATTGCAGGTTATTGTGCAAACACATTATGATAAAGAGATGTAAATATTCAAAATTCCATTATGCATATCTGCAGTTTCTGAATGTTGTGTTTGAATTCATGACTCGTACTCCATCTCGATAAGGGGCTAGTGTTGTTGAGGGGAATCACTGATGGATGTTTTTTAGCATGTAGCATGGACTGATGAACTGTTTAAATGTCCTTACAGAGTTGTGAACATTTCCAAGACACTGTATACGCCGAATAATTCGCGAGGTTTTTATTTTCACAAATTTCACGAGTCGGGTGCTATTTGCAAAATTAAAGACACGCGAAAATATTGACTCTGATCCCGATGTGGATGTAACATATAGATGTACATTTCTCCGTTCAGTACAGGACTCCAAGATCGTGAATTTAACCACTCGCAAAATCGTCGGGAATTCCTGATACGCGAAAATTTAGACTCGCAAAATATATGGCGTATACAATACTCTTTCCATCAGTTTCAAGCAGTCTTTAGTGAAATATGGAATATAGTTGCAGACATGATTGTATGTGGCACGACCCAAAGCAGATGCTAAAGCTGTGTATTCAAAGCTGACATGCATAGATTGGCTTTTCATGTTCGTGAAATGATTGCGTAGAAGGGGAAAAATGTGTTAATTTTATGCCACATGTATAATTGATTCTTCATGATTTGTCTACTGCTTTATTGCAGGAAACATTAACTTTGATGCATTTGTTCTAATGAGTGACATTAAGGGTTCACACAGTATGTGCGTGGACTCTTGTTTCTTGTGTCCAGTGTATAGAGCAGCTACCTCTTCTGAAGAAAGACAAAGAAAATGGAATGGCTACAATTTATAGAACAGATTGGAGTATGTAGTGCCACAAGTATGGTTGTGATTCTTAGCATCAAGTATGATGTCAGCGTAGACTGATCATTTCATGTAACACAGTGCAAGGTTTGCAGCTTTTAGAGGTCATTCCTTTCTGATGTACATTTATCTCAACTTTACCTCTGTATTGCTATGTTAGGATGACTACTGATACATGGAATATTTCACTTTAGGGTGATAAACAGTTCTGTTGAACTTCTTAATCATTAATTTACCTGCAAGTATGTGTAGGAAAGTCTATGCATTGTACTCTTATGTATTAGGGATAGGTGCTGTGTACATTTTGTGACACATTAAAAATTGAAATAATATTTACAATAATAATAAAAAAATTATTAAACACTTCTTCCCTAGCAGTTCTCAGCAGACTCAGAATTTGTGAATTTTTCATTCAAGATTAATGGTGAAGAAAGTTGTACAGTAGAGAGTTATGCGTAATTTTCTTGATGACATTAAGTTTGTTTTCTTTGATGGATCATGTATGAGCACATGAATTGAATTAATGCTGTGATAGAGTTTTATTTCTTATCACACACAAACACACACACACACAAGCAGCAATTCAGCTTGTTTTCATTTTTAAGTGATCGGTCACTGTTTTCAAAAGAAAAAATAATTAAACAGCTGATAACTTGGGAGGGTGGGCATAATCTTTGCTGTGTACATATATTTCATGAGTTATTTTCATTAACCAAGTTTATAGGAAAAAAAAACCGACAAAACACCTGATATTTTTCACCAATGAATTCGAATTCAGAAATTATACTCTGTGTTTAATGTTTCATGTATTATCACTCCAACATTTGTTAAAGCACTGTATGTCATTGCAGGATTTGTGGGGGGTTGTTGTAGATTAAAGTCATTAGCTTGCAAAAACAATTGTTACTTTGGAAGATTTTTGCATGTTCAATGTTTGTTTGTTTGGTTTTTTTTGTGTGTGTGTGTGTGTGTGTGTGTGTGTGTGTGTGTGTGTGTGTGTGTGTGTGTGAGCAATATGACAGGGTGCACTTCTGCTCGGGGGATTGAAGAACAAGTCCTGTGCTGAGTCATGTGTTGCTATGAATAGGAAAATGATACATGTATGTGTATATGTTGCACACTTAACCATATTCCACCTTTGTGAGTGACTCCCATAGAGGGAGTAGACTCGCTTGTGGAACAGAACTTGCTCATGTTCATGTGGTGGCCCACCCCCTAGGATGCCCTGCAGGT
Organism: Diadema antillarum; assembly: GCF_040938485.1. Lineage (NCBI taxonomy): Eukaryota > Metazoa > Echinodermata > Echinoidea > Diadematoida > Diadematidae > Diadema > Diadema antillarum. The sequence continues at coordinate 1,668,241 of NW_027271292.1, read as the reverse complement.
GGGGAAGGCCCACCTTTTCACTTTTTCCATTCCTGGGATCTTTCACCACCAAATTATGTACACACTACAGTAGTTAATTGGCAAGTTAAGTGTAAAGCAAAATAGTTTGCATCCATTGGCATTCATTTCTTATCAAAGTTTCACAAAAAGTAGTCTCTTAGATACATGTTACCGTATGTTGCATTGATTATTGCCTTGATCAAATTGCTTACTCGTCACATTTACGTTGCTTACTGTAAAACCAGAAGTGGGCGGCATGAAATCTTCGCAAAGTGGAGCCAACAGCCTCTTCTGCAACACAAAATTCGTGAACATTTCAGGTTTTGCAGTAAATCATACATATCGACACACTTTCCTTTCTCAGCTCTCACTCACGCCCATTCACTCAATCGACACACAGAAATTTGCTCACACAAGCTTGTGCAGTAACACAATATGGGTAATGTAATTGAAGTAAAATGATCGGAGAAGAGCTGCAGTTGAAACATAGAGTCATACAGTGTTTTCGTACATTGTACTGTACATGTATTGCATATTACAGATGTGGACATAAGATCAGACTTTCAACAATCTTGGTTGCATATAAAGCCTCTAAAAATGTATCACCACACATACAGTTACAGCACATGATCTGTTTTTTTCCTCCATATAACAACCCATATTAAAACACTTGACAAATTTGAATGACTAAAATTGATACATACTAAATTTGAAAAAAAAAAGACATTTCAGTGACAATTTTGAATGCTTAATTTTTAAATTTGATAGAAAAAAAAAATGAATCCACGTATGAATACACATGTGATATTTTGACTAAATCAAATTGTTCGAAGGATGTGGACACAGTATGCTTCTCTGACCGATTGAATTGAAAATTTATGAAGTGAATATCAAAGAGTGGTTTGAAATACCGGGGAAACCTACCCAGTATACCAGTACAGTATCAAAATACATGTAGTACATTTTTCTTGTAATGTGCACCAGGCAGTAGGTTGCCTGGCTGCATAGTGAAATGTGAGAGACTCGCAAATTGTGCTCCAAAAGTCTTCTCCAGTCAATACCATTAATCCACTGCGATCATTAACTATAATCTGCGCTTCATGAAATACCGCAATCCACATGGCATCAAATTTGATAAACTTCTGCCCTTTTGCGTTGATCTCCAGTTGAGGGCATAATGGATTTGTGTTGAGCCAAGTGTGGTTGAAGTATGCTTACTGGTGCTGGTGAACTACCTATGGCAGCTTTATTCTATTTTTTATTTGTGTGTTTTTGTTTGTTTGTTGTTTTTTTTATGAAGGGGATGATTTGAAAGAACATACAGTTTAAGTCTGGCACGAGTAGGTTAAAGGCACAATTACTAAAAGACTTACATAGTCGTCTACAAGCTGCAGTATTTTTTTTTTTTTTTTTTGGTTCACTTTTATTCTATTGGTTTTGACTCCCTAAACTTAAAATATTTGGTAAATTTAGTTGGGTAATTATTGTTGGTTGGTAAAAAAAAAAACATTCTGGGCAATTATCGCCCAATAGAGCTTTTAGGTGATTAAACCAACATAGGGCAATTATTTCTACTTAAATATTGGGCAAATATTTACCAACAGAATTGGTAATGGAGAGTTGGGTACTTTTTGCCCCGCTTTTGTGTAAGTAACGCATTCCCTTTGCGTGTTGGGTAATTTTTGTTGGGCAACTGATACTTGGGTAGAAATTCGCCTTATATAATTAACCAACATTATTTTGCACATTAAGTTTGGGTATTTCTCACCAGTACTTGGGTAATCTTGTAACGTTCCTTTCTAAGTTGGTAAATTTTCATGGTCAAGTAAATTTTCAAGTCTGTGCATGTACGCGTGTATGTATGTGATGGTGTGTGTGTGTGTGTGTGTGTGTGTGTGTGTGTGTGTGTGTGTGTGTGTGTGTGTGTGTGGTATAGGCCTACGTATAGAAGGATGGCCGAACCACATGATTTTGTAGGGGATACCAAGAATTACTATAGGGTGCTCTCCGTTTTAGGAATGGGAGGGGGACAACACACACACACACACACGGTATTGTCTATACATACAGTATATATATATATATATAAACAATATATATACATATATATATATATATATATATATATATATATATATATATATATATATATATGTATAGATAAGCAAGAGCTACATTGTGGACGTATTTTGACATAATTTTCTAACGTTTCTCTTTATTCCGTCAACACCGGTGGGGTTAAAAAAATCAACATTGTGGGAGTATCTGTCTGTGGGAGCAAACTACAGGATACTCCTACAATATTGCTAGTTTGTGTTTTGTGTGTGTTTGTGTGTGTGTGTGTGTGTGTGTGTGTGTGCGTGCGTGTGTGTGTCGGTTTGTGTGCAAATAGTTAGATGATACAATTTGAAACCCGTACACCTGACTGGACTTGCTTACCACTTCATTCCAGATTAAAACCCAGTAACTAAAACATTGAAATTTTGATACCAGTTGATACCAGTTGGTTTCTGTTGGTTTCTACTGTTTGTTTGGTTTTTTTTTTTTGCTCATGAATATTCATGTAAGCTGTTCAAATTCTCTTCGTGAAAAAGATAAAATATTGTTAAATTTAATGTTTTTTATGATTTCAATAAACTCTAAAATGTCTGAAATGTATTAGAAATTTATTGAATATTATTGCCGTGATATTCACAATTTCAACTTGTACCTTTGAAGAGGTATTTTCATATCTTTATGATAAAAGTGTAATCTACATTGTCTTAAAGCATTACAACTAAATGGCCCTATTTGTGTGAATAAAATATCGCTGGTACTAACTATATAGGTCTAGGATATGTTGGCTAAGCCTATAGATGTACTTCTAATTGCAGGTATAGGCCTTACGACTAGCTGTAGGATTATGATAGGTTAGATATGAACAATGCCTTGACATACACATGTTCTGGTAAACACCCATACATCAAATAATTCAACACAAAATTTATTTGGACAAATGGAAGTTGGGCAATATCTAATTGGGTAAAATTGGTTGGGCATATGATTACCCAACTAAAAATATAACCAACGGTTGGGAAATTGCAAAGTTGGGTAGAGTCTGATTGGTCAACAGCTGATGAGCAATTTAATTTGCCCAACCACATAGCAAACTCATTACCCAACATCAGCTGGGCAGAGTTTAACCAATAGTGGTGTGGACAGTAAGCGTTGTCCAGTGTTGGTTAAAAGTTGGGCATTTTTTGCCCAACTATTTTAAGAGTGTAAGAAGGTGCGGGAATGTGTCTGTGTCTCAGCTGTGAGCATGCTGCCCCTCGTTCATGTGTGTGTGTTGGACTTTTAACTTTTATATCAAAGTCTACCGGGTAATAACCTCGACAGTTCAAATATTCAGTCGCATATAGACTCCGAAGCACATTGCACATTATGAAAGGGGCCTGGGGGCCTCATTTCTATAAGCCCTTTACATTCTTTGATTCATTCGTGACATTGAATGGCAGAAATAGACATCCTTTACAGGGAAAACGCAAACGCAGGAATATTACTGATCACTGATGGGTCAAAGATATAGTGCAGAGTAAAATCTCATGCTCAGTAATAACCGAGAGAAAACAGTCTCTTTAACAATGTCGGCGTTTGAAGTTTTTTTAAGGGAAACCCAGTCCAAAAATAAGTTAGTCTGATAAAAGAAAGTAAAATCTTATCGTTCAAAATTTGACATGAAATCGGATGAAAAATAAGGAAGTTATATGAAATTTTGAAGTTTTGCTAATTTCTGCAAAACAGCTCGTGTACAGTGGGTATGAATATGCAAATGAGTGAGCTGACCATGTCATAACCTCACAATTTTCCATCGATCGTTTACATAAAAAAAAGAAATGACGATAATTCAATGTTTCTGTCATTGAAATCTGAAACATGATCTTATTTCTGGTTGACTGAGTATACATCAGTAGTGATATACAATGTATATCAGTTAGATATATCAGGATTTGAGCCTCGGGCATAATTGCGTTTGAATTAAAAAAAAACAAACCTGAGTTTCACAATCTTATGTAAGGGACCTACAAAACTATATGGCAACTTGTGATGGGATGACATGCTCACTTTGTCATTGGCATATTCATACATTGACCGTTCAAGAACCGTTTCCTCAAAGTAGTTAAACGTCAACATAGATTATATAACTTATTTTTCATCCGACTTCGATCAAAACTTTACCATTGAACTAGTAATATATATTTTACTCTTTCTTATCAGACTAACTTATATTTAGAATGCATTTTTCCCCCTTTAACTGGAATAGGTTAGCGAATGCATGCATTTCTGTGAGGGCCCAAGAACGATAAGTCGCCGTGAGTGAATCCATCTCATGCAGTTCCCATATGGCGCGCGCTGTTTATGGTCCCGTCGGGACAAAATTAAGGCATCTATGCATGTATATAGTCAATGTTCTTGCTGTCATTAAGATCAATTTTCTTCAAAGGTAAGCATTTATAGAACTGAACGTTAGTTAGCATGTATAAGTATGTCCAGAGGCTACATAAGTTTTAATCTCGGTTTAACGATTACTTCTCCTTTGCTGACAATATTTGAATAATTGAACTATAGAGTTTCAAGTTATCATTTTATCAATCTACAGTCGTTAGTTATGTCACGCAAATTTAATGAGTTACGCAGAGGAAGATCGAATGACAAATGCCACACGGACAATTATATCTAAAAAATCAAGAAAATTAACGCTCCCTCCCTCAACCTGACACATTGGGCGGCGGCACATCCTTCGCGTACCTTTGACCTCGTAGTATTATACGATCTACGGGGAGACATACCCATGCTCTACGTATACTCGTATACAATAACTTCGCTGGCCACAACGAGTTACATTATGGCTTGACACCACCATGCGGAAAACATGTTGAAAACTGGAAGTGGAGCATCGCACGTCAAGTGAAAGCACATTCATTGAGTGAATGTCATCGCCAGTGACTGACACTCTCCAGACTATAGCTGCCACACCACTGAATTCGTTACAGGTACATGTGCACTGGCCATGGTATGTAACTGGTACTTGTTTATATGCCCCATATTAGCATGGTTTCGTTCGGGTCACCTAGCTGCCACGTGTACCGTATAATAAATGTCGCCTGAATCTTTCTTCTCCCAGGCCATCGGTGTCCTGGCCTCGAAGTGAATCGTGTCGTAGCGAGCGCGCGTGTGGAGCATGTTCACATTCTTTGTCAGACTGTTACAGTATAAACGGTAGAAGGTATATAATATTATGAACCTAGTATGTACCCCCAAAATAGTGTGCTTTTTGAATGATAGAAGTGGCGATTTCTCTATCATAGTCACAATGAGTCTACTTAGGATGAATAGGCCTATGAGTGGACCCGTGCCGGGGCAAGTCCAGCGACCCTAGTGTAGCCCCCCCCCCCCCCCATATCTGTATAGATCCCTACATGTGTGGCACCTCACATCGCGCGACGCATTAACTGCGTGCATGGGCACCCCCAGCACTAGACGAGGCTTATAATTATTGAGGTGGCCTTTAGTCCTTTTTTGTACACAAACGTTATTTAACCGCGATCTGTAAATTCTGATCTATGAGATATTTTATACCAAGTCACTGAAGTATGCACCTTCAGTGGCAGATCCACCGGGGGGGGGGGGGGGGGGGGGGGGCAATGGGGCCTGCTTTCTGAAAATATAAGAGAAAGAAATAAAGTTAAAAAAAAAAATCGATTGTTAGTGTCCGGTTGGCCCCTAACAAGGGGTGTTGGACAGTATCAAAGAAGAAGAAGAAAACAAAATTGCGCTGAAGCTTTTTTTTTTTCTTGCAGCTGATATAATTATGAAACATTTTTACTTGTCAGCTGATTAAACCCGGAAGTGATGGCACATACTAGAAATATCTTTGCGTCCCCCCCCCCCCACCCCTCGATCCTTCACGAAATTCCTGAATCCGCCCCTGTATCTCTGGTATATGTGGTTCTAACGAATACTCCATATAGGAACCTAGAGTTAGGCATAATCATAGCTAACTACCCGCTACAGATGGTCTGTGACGTTAAAGGGCCTGTAGCTAACTATAATGTACATTGAGAACCGGAACGACACGAAAGTACAAACAGATGCACATCGATTATGTCGTAAGACCTTATATGCATGCCAGTAAGCCTTTGTGTGCCCGACGATGCCAAAGTTCACAACGGAGTTAGAGAATCTAGCAAGATTCTCATAATCCACTTGCATAACGTATAAACAACAAAACAAAGACAAAACACCTGTGAGCCCAACATGAAAGCGACGTGCATATATGCACACGATCTCTGTCAATATTCGTCACTATTACACTTTTATGTGCCACTATAATGTGATCTATTATACTACCACTCGTGATCATTTATTTTTATCCTGTACCCTGTAAAGATTACAAAGATAATTTCGGACAGTTGACTCCCTTGTTTGCGTACAGTGTTCTACTCCATGTTGGATTTGAGTCAACCACCAAACGGGAATATGGAGTGCACCTCTGGAGCTGGTAGCCGAATTTCGGCAATAATGTACGTCACGTGCATTTTGCTAGTTAGCGTCTCTATGGCAACTGGTGCCGCCGGCAACGCTGGCTGCGGTGATGATGTCGATAATTTCTTGAAGTATAAAACGGTAAGCCTGATGGACACTGTTCACTACCTCCCCGCGGGCCTTTCCAATCCTCATCCTAATTGCTCTAACAAAGTTGTCTTCTATCCGATCTATCAGAACGGTCATAATTGTTTCATCCCGCTGAATGTGTTCTTTGTCAGTCTTTGAATTTCCAAAAGGGTTATCACTCTAAGATTATTGGTAACATTACACAGTACTGAGTGCGAATGCAGTGCCTATGTTGTAGGCCTACTGTTCATGACAATAACATACTCAGTATAATGAGCCTATTTATACATGTATTCTGATAGATACGAGCGATATCAAAATGTAATCATTAATATTTGGCACCAAACTGTCGACATCTCCGCGCTTGATCAAAATGGCTGTATGGGGCATTATTCGCATCGTGTCTGGCCCTCTCAATATTAAGCAATATACTGCATGGATCACCTAAATTCTGCCAGTAGTTTCGCGCCAAAGTAAATGATCGGTTGTTCAATATATTATGATCCTATTCCTATTATGACTTATAGTGGTCAAGACCCTGTGGTTTGTTAGCTCTTTGCCGGATGATAATTCATTTATTATACTCGAGTAAACTGTCTGTGTAATCGAGTTCAAAGTCTGTGTAAATGTGCCATTTATTACCTCCAATTGGCTTTTGTCCCGAGAGTCACGTTATGTTTTGATTTTTTTTTTTCGTTTGCTAATTTCTCCATGTAAATAAAAAAAAAAGCTATGTCACTCCCATTTCCTGTATCGCTCTTCGTTCATTCACTTTGTTCCCATGGTTCTCGCGTACACTTCATCCGTTGAAGACGAGCTCCGCGTACTCGGATAGTGTCTAGATTGGAAATGCATGTTGTGGCAAAATCAGCCCGTCCTCAATGGGTTAAAACTCATGCAACTGTACTTTATCTTGTTTCTTACCAACACATAAATGCCCTACCCCCTGGGTCGATCAGGTTTCTTGTCCGAACCCGTCTATATACATACTGTATTGAAAAGTAGACTCAGATATGTATTAACATTTTTTTTTAAAGATAACTCCAGTTTATTGTTTATACATTATATCCAAGTAAAATATCAACACATTGAGTAAAAAAAAATTGAAATTTGATTATATTTGTACTACATACGATACAATTGTAATCTAGTTATTATGATTATTATCGTCATTATTATGTTCGCGTTTCTTCGCAGTTCGAGCGGTCGGAAGTCCCCTACAAAGAACCCCTTGGGTTGACATTGAAGGCGACGTTTGGCATGGGCTGTTTCTGGGGTGTTGAGGCGTCCTTCGGAGCTCTCCCTGGCGTCGTACGGGTCAAAGCTGGCTACACGGGAGGGACCCTCCCGAACCCAAATTACCGGATGCTGTTAGTTGATTCTTTTCTACTCCTTATCTTCTTTGACATGAACATTCTCTCTGTCGAAGTAATTCAAAAACGTCTAGACCAATATTGAGATCAAACTGACTATAATTATTACTTCAGCCTTGTATGTTTAGTGACTGTAAAATTACTCATAATCTAAGTCATGAATATACTCTTTATCAATTAATGTTACTTCTTCAATTGATATCATTACTAAACTGAGTACAGTTGATAGGTTATTTTAATTGATAACTAGTTACAAGTTACGACGATCCAAATTTTTGTCATAAACATTCTCTCCCTCTTTCGATAAACTTCGCTGGAACAAAAAGAATTATCTGACGGTGTCCAGTCAGATTTTAGCTTCATGCTACAATAAACTCATCACGTTTGTCACGACACAAAGGCAAACCAACTGTAGCCATTTCGAATGTTTGCATTGCTTGATAAAGACAAAAATATGTTGAATATAAATTTGATACGTACTTTGTCCTTTATTCGTAATACTTTCACACAGCGGAGATCATACCGAAGCCGTGGAAATTGAATTCGATCCGAGCCAAACGAACTTTGCCCAATTATTGAAGACATTTTGGTCAGACCACGACCCAACTGAGCTAAACAAGGCGCAGTATATGTCAGCCATTTTCTACCAGGACAAAGTACAGCACCACCAGGCAGAGGGTTCGTTACAGAAGGAGCAAACACGGAGGGGCGAGTCTTCCAAAATCGCGACAAAAATTCTTCCAGCGGGAAAGTTTTATGATGCCGAAGAGTACGTGTTGTATCCAATGTGAAATAGATTTGTTTTCCTTGTGTCTGTTTCTGTTCTCGCTTCTTGAATCACTTCCGAATTCTCTGGCAATATGTGGCCGTTATGTTTTCTAATTGCGTGTAGCCTATTATCATACATACATTTATCATTTTACAGTCCACACGTGGTACAAAAGTAGGCCTACATTCTTTCTGAAAGCGGCTAGTCGGTTCATTAATTGAATGTCAATATCACATTCTGGCGCTTGATATCCGTTACATTATTGCGATTTCGCGTAACTGCGTTTTGCATTGAATGAATTCGGAATTGTTGCTGAACTGCTAGAGACAGACCAATTCTACGTCTGATTATAGAAGCACCATTTATTCTGTGTACGCCTCTTTTTCATTCTGACGTTTGTTTATCAGTGGCGGATCCAGGGAGGACCGCAACCGGCGCACGCCCCCCCCCCCCTTTATTTTTTGTTGAAACAAAAGAAATAAAAAGAAAAAATGGGGGAGGGGTGCGTGCGCCCCCCTTTAATTTTATAAACGCGCCCCCTCCGTACGGAATTCCTGGATCCGCCCCTGTTTATGGTTATTTTACAGGAGATAATGTACATTCCATTCTGACTCACATTCTTATTACAATGAAAATAATTGTGCGACAGTGATATACGAAGAACAAAATAAACTGTCATGCGGTCGAACTGACGCCTTTCTATCATTTTTTTAATGCGTTCTTATGAAGTTTGCATGATTCCTTTGACCTTTTGATTTGATTTTGATTGCAGCTACCACCAGAAGTATTTTCTCCGCCAGCACCATGCCCTGGTAGAAAGTTTGGAATTAAAAGATGCCGATTTCCTGTCTTCATCCCGGACCAGTCGGTTGCTAGGATACATGAGCGGCTCAGGAGATATTGAAGCATTTAACACAGAAGTGGAGAGTTTAGCCCTTAGCGCCTCCCAGGCGGACTTTATGCGTCTTCTGATACAAAACAAGGATGGCGGGACATGCCACTAACGGAGTAATAATGCGGTGCATTATGTATGCCGAACTCTTTTTCTTCCCGTGGAACAGTCCGCCACCGTAGCCTTCAGTAGTACTTCCAAGATTGCAGATTTATTGTTGTTCCAACAAAGATTTGATAATTATTTTTGATGATAATGGAATTCATATTTTCATATACATGTGTAGTGATGAATATTGTAGAAACCCATACTGTGTGTATGACGGACAGAGACCATACCAGCAGCAGTAATAGCAATCACGTCTACGTTTGAAGTAGGCCTAGATATTTGGCTTTACAGGTGTGGCACAGGAAGCTGAATATATTTTCATCGTTTTCTTTGACTGCAGTGAATAATGTCTATGAATACTGTAAACGTTGACACCTGTGACTTAACCCATTGAGGACGAGTCCCGAGTATACTTGGGCAGGTGTCTATATGGGAAATGCGTGTTGTAGTTGAATCAGTCTGCCCTCAACTAGTTAAGGTGGTCAATAGAGCTTTATCTGGATATTTTCCGTACACGTAGAAGTGTCTTTATTTCAATTCGTCTGTAGCTACTGTTTTGAGTGCGGGCGTTTGTTAGTTTGTTAGGTATAGTGTGTTTGTTTGTTTGTTTGTTTGTTTGAGTGGGTGAGTGAGTGTAGCAAGCAATGTACACTCAGCGAAAAAAGAAAGTAAACACTTTTTGAGGTCATATTTTTTTGTAGAAGATTTTGATGAAAGTCAATGTATTATATACCAAATTAAAGGTAATTTAATTGGCTATTGAGCTAATAGGTTAATTAAACAGAAAACTTTACACATGAGTGAGCACATTCGTTTATGTTCTCCAAGGCACAAAATTAAAAATTGCAAAAATTGACTTGTTAAATTTCATTTGCAAATGCCCTTCACGATAACACTGACAACAAAAGACCAGACTAACACAATTAGAGACATGACTGAAATAGCAAAAATAAGTTTTCATTCTCTTTATCTTTGTATAACCTCTAAAAAAAAGCAAAGTGGGAAACTAAAGGGGGAAAGGAATTTTCTGTCAAGTCAAACTTTACATGACATAGGGAAAAATAAGCATAAAGATGATTAAATGAGCAGAATTTCTTTAATCATTTCTGTTAATCTAGTGATTTAAGAATTCATGAGACATATTCAAAAGCCACACATTACTTACAATTTCCTAATTTGAAAAAAAAAAGCTCAAATTTTTTTTCAATTTATGTTAATTATTAGCTCTTCTCATTTTTCATTTGAATTTAGATTTGACAAAAGATTCTTAATTTACCTGCATTATTTCTAGCCTTCATTGATCACTTTGGCTTCAAAGATATCATAGAGATCAATGGTTTATTTCTGCAACTTGATTCATGTTTCGTTTGTGTGTGTGTGTGTGTGAAATTTGTTGTTTGTTCTTATCGTCTATGGGAAAGCGCATACGCATGAATGACAACTTGCTCAGTTTTGCAATTTTTACTTTTGTGCCCTAGAAGAGAAAAACAAAGGTGTTCACTCGTGCATAATATTTCCCTTTTTGTTGACCTACCAGATTGATAGCCAATTAAATTACCTTTGATATGGTAGTATAATACATTAGCTTTCAGCCAAATATTCTATGAGAAATCTAAACTTGAAAAAGCGTTTACTTTCTTTTTTTGCTGAGTGTAGAATTCTATACATGTTGTATATCTCTCTTACAATGTTCTTGCACCCGGGAAGCATATTCTGAGATCGGTAAATTCACATGTGGCAATAACTAGCGACTGTCCCTGGTCTTATACACTGTATCAGCATGCACTGACGAGGGGTCCCTTTACATTTCACTGCAAATACGTCATGTCTTTCTGTTTTACTACATACTTTTGGAGCAGTGAAAGTTCGATATAAAAGGGATATCTGGGACTCGAGATGTGTATTGTTATGTCAAATATTTAGTAAAACCCCGGGCCACCAGCAAATGAAAATATCAAATTCGTGTTATTCGGACTTGTTATGCAGTATTAATAGAATTTTGTTCAACTGCAACTGTTCAACGTGTGACAGTTATACAGTATTGTGTAATAGAACTTTGTTCAACTACATATCTGCTGTTTTACACAAACCCATTAATATTATGAATTTGAATGAAATTAAATTACACGGAGGATAGTCTGAAAGACCCAGTCTCAAATGAGCTCTGTCATACCCTGTATTGATGTTGACTACGCGCTATACGGAAACTACGGCGACTTGTTGAAACTCGCAAAGGCGCTAGCGCTTTGTTTAGGACAAGAAGGAAGAAGGTGCCTTCTTCAGGACGACGAGAGGTGAGAACTCGGTTCTTCTGCTCGGACATTCTGAACTAGGTCTAGGAAAAGCTTTCTTCCTGAACGAACAAGCCCGATTGAACAGCAGGTATGCTCACTGCGGTACATTCATCATTACTGGATTCATCGACGCCAAGATTTCTTGTCTTTCTCGCCGGAAACGTACGCCTATAAAGCCAGCACATATGAGTTATGCACATCCTGTTGTCGTAAATGATTAGTTGAGGAGGTCCACTAAAAGGGGACTGTCGTTTGAACTGAGAAAAAGAGTGGCTTAAAGCAAACACACTTAAGTGCATTCAAATTAAATGAAATGTGAAACAGCACAGTAATGTCGATCATGAAATGAAATGACCATAATGAGAGAAAATGTTTACATCGCCTCTGGACTCTCCCAGTGATTCACATAAAAAAATGACTTTTTTTTTTTCTTCTATAATTAACTTACCTGACCCACTCTATGAAAAATATGTAGGTTGATTGCAACCGTAAATAATTTAACAAGAATTTAATTTCTTATTTTCCAATTAGTTCCAAAACCTAAATTGAGTTAACATTCTTTTTATTAATTGATTGTAGGCTTGATATACCCAAGAAGGTCAGATCGATTTCGAGGTTCATACAACGTTTGCCATTTTCCCCCCTAATCCATAACGCTCTCATTATATGGATGATTTTTGTGAGACTTTCATTGTTCGTTGTTCGAGTGAATCCTCCCGCCCATTTTGAAGTCAATTTGAACATTCCGAGTGCACTTCCCCTTTGGTATGACCACATAACGACTCTGCGCACAGTCCACGCACGTTCTGAAGACGTTTTCAGTTGACTTGGGTATACATTGTATATCAATTTGCCCCTAATATTCACTCTTGAGAGCTCCGATGCACCCGTGGATGTAAACTAATAATGCACAAAGCATTTCGTCTACATTCATTGAAGTACCAGTTATCTGGCCTTCTACAGCTAGCTTCCATCCATACTGTCGCCAAAACATTTTTTGTTCATGGGTCAAACTCACTTAATCGGTGCAATTTTTAGATTTTGGTGTGGCAGACTATTCTTTCTGCATTCTAAATAAATTATAAGACTGCAGAACCTCGGGGTATTTCATGAAGCCTTTTGTCAGATTTATTTTTTCTGACAAACTGTTAAAAGCTACTGAAATCCTTGCATCTGACTGGCTGATAGCAAATTTGTCCGACAAATTTGTCCGACAAATCGCTTCATGTACTAAATGCTCCCCGATTCTTGCATCTCATCTATTCAGTGGCATGTGGTACCAAAGTGTAGAGCGTATTTACAGGGAAATAAAGCCAGAATATTGTATTGTGGTCCTCTGAGTGAGGGATATAGGTGAAAAAAAAAACAAAACACCTGTAAGCTAGAAAAAAAAAAATCTTGTCAGTGTTGATACTACTGTATTGATAATAAAAATCCAAAGGATATTCTTCTAAAAACTGTATACATGTGCGTTTATAATTGTTTATCGCAGATTATGAACGATTGCTTTGAATGCTGTTTTTCATCATTTGTTGCTTGTCTCAAATTTACTGTAAAATACGTTACCATTTATTAAGGTAATGACGGCACAAAAGGTCAGTAATGTTTCATTCACCATTTTCTATTTCGCACGAGCCATGCATACATGTACTACATGTATAATCGTCTACATCAGCACTGTTTAACTGGAATATTCTGTTCATTCTTTCTTTCTTTCTTTTTTCTCTCATGTACCAGAATTATTTGATAACAAGATTATGAAATAATTAGATATAAGAATATAAGAGCAATTACAGTGGGTCTTAATTCATTTGTAGGTGCCGACTTACAGAAAGTAACCAATAGAAAAACAAGAAAAAATACCAACTCTTTACTGAGATATATGACATTGAATGAATATTTTGTAATATATACATTACATACATATATTATGTAACATATGTTTCCAGTTTGATACATTCTTTCCGGGAAAGGCCCTGCACAGTGACCTCAAAATGAAACCGCACAGGCTTCAGTCACACTTGCGTGGCTGTAGCCTGTACGGTGTCATTTTGAGTTTTAAAATAGTAAAAAATCTTTTGGACGTTTGAAATCTATACATTAAATTAAAAATATTCTTGTTTATGTAGCGACAAGGTTTTTGTCTCTCATATTCCTCCTTCTGAGACCAAAATACTTTTTTCCCCCTCTGGCTTCCCTTCCCTGTAAATAATTTCCAACTTCAACAGCACTCGCCAATGAATAGATGTCATGCAAGATCATGTTCTGCAATGTTTAATTTCTGTAAAAGTCAGAATTATGCCAATTTAGTGGGTTGGACCCTAATGTGATCATTGTGTCGTAGTAGCTTTCATTCCAGTTGATGTACGATTTTGATGGGAGAGTTGTGGGAATACTGCTTCTTATGATCATTACGCATTCGTGACATTCAGCCAGTTTCTCTATATAGTCCTAGACTTTGTTAAGCAGTCAGATCCATGAAAATGCCACTCCAAAAATCACTGCATCATGATATATGGGATAATAGACTCAACAATCTAATCTGCCAATCACTGTACATTCACCAAAAAACACGCCATCATCATACCCTTCAGAAAACTGTACCATTATCTATGACATGATACAAAAGTAAAACAGTGTGGACAGTATAACCATTACAATAATGTGTACTTTATTTGCTCAACATGTTTGTGACAGTATACAAAAAATACACGAGACATGATTGTGATCACATAAAGAAAATAGTGATTGAAGAAGAATACAGAAAAGGAATGCATCTAAAGAACTCACTGTACAAATAGGATATAAATACATTACATTACATTACATTATGCACAATATATAAGCGTGCCTTATTTCCAAAAACTTTTTGGCTCTCAAAACTTGTAAAAGATTCTGACATACTAATCTTATGTCAAGTCATAACATTTAGAGGCTTTCTGAAGAAAAACATGTAATGCAGCTCAAGCTTTGCATATTTCCTTCTTCTCACACACTGTACGTCTGAAAGATCAAATCCTGCAGACAGTCATTAAGGAGTAGTCTCCTCACAAGCACTTTTGAACATGATGAAGGCAAAAAGTTACAAAGAATGCAACAATCAAAGATATCAGATATCAAGCACAAATAAGAAAAAAAGTAGTTGTCTTCAACCATACCCCACGTTTCACATCTATTTATTTTTGTGGAGATTATACATTGACATCTAAATTTCCTTTTGCATGTCATTTTTTTTTTATCTAGCTGCCATAGATAATTGAAATCAAATTTTCAAAAGTAATGAAGTTTATCATGATTTCGAGTAAGTATCCAATTTGATTCTAATGGAAACTTTTATCAAAGTACTATTTGTAACCAACTCCTTTAGTGGATGAACATTATAAAATACACATCTCTCCACTGTAAGAATAAAACTTACATAACATGTATAAAATGTTCATGCAATTACAATTGACTAGAGTATGCTAAAAAGCTTCTTCTTGAAAGCTACAATCATTTCCAACAATCCTGAATTGATTCAGGAACAGATGAGTCAAGTAGGGATTTATTTCCTTAGAAGTTCATTCACTTGCTAACATGTAAGTTCAATATTTTGTTGCCATGTACAAATATGTTTTCACCTTTTCCATAACTTTTGCAAAGTGTGCCCAAGTATTCAATACACGTGCTCAGTAAGTCTCTTCAATGAAAAATTAATGATTCCACCATCCTGGTCTTCTGAAGGCTGAGTTTCACCTGATCTAGATCTAATACACCACTGTGAACATTTCTAATGCATAGTCAGGACTTCAAGCATTCCAACATCAAAATTGGTGAGATACTTGTGGGCTACATGCATTTCAATAAGTACAAATATTGTCTGAATTGGGAAGATCTGGATAATATTCTCTTATCCAGGTATTACAAGATATTAGAGTTTTCAGGAAGCCTCCTACAGAGTCCAGAAGACTTAGCTGCTTTGTAATTGTCTACAGATCTTCACCAATCTTTACCCATGTTTATTCGTTGCTAAGCAGACACAAAGGCACTTTTCTGTTACATCATGCTTGTAAAATAAAATTAGAAAATAACAGGTTTATGATCTAGACATGATCTAATTTGTTTAAACAAACCTGTTGCACATAGCATAATATAACATAACCTTGGTTGCAGCAGGTACATAATGTGTGATGGTGCTTACTGAAAATGCCAGAAAGGGAAATGGTTGTGTAGATTATCATCAGTTTGAAAACAGGCATAAACAGAAAATATGAGCTGGTCACATGATTCAAGATGGTGGGGGGAATAAAGACTTTAAAGTATCTACCAATTCTAACATTGAAATCAGAGTCATGCACAAAACAAAGCAGAAACACACAGTGCAGTGCTCGAGGGCAATTCAAAAGAATCTTGTTTTCAAATACTTTATGCATGCATGGCATCTACTCCAGAAAAATTAATGTTTCCGAATTTTTGAAGTCATGCAGTTAAAATTCTGAGCATGGGACAAAATAACCTGGCACCAAATCATGTAAATACATTTTTGTCTTGTCAGCATAAATTTTTCAGCATAAATTTTTGTTGTGTAAAATCTGCATCAACCAATCCTCTATACAGAGCTAAATCAAGTACTGTGTAGTGAACACAATCATTTGGCATAGCTACATCAGTATATGGTTGCATGAGTTTACCATCATTCATTCCTAAAGATATTTGAAATAAATGATCTTCTGTCACTGCTATTTTTTGTTGTTGTTGTTGTTGTTGTTCTCATCTGCCCCAGGCAGTGAAAGTTATCAAATATAAATATATATTTATTTGTTGTACAAATCAAACCAGTGCAACACAACTTACTCACACAGTAAAATATAACCTTACAAAAACTCATATGCGATACTTCGTAAGTTTGGTGGATCATCTAATACAGGCATCATTTCTCATTTCCCTAGCTGCTGAATTCGCTTTACTAATGCAGTGCAGAAATAACTGTAAGCACCTGTAAACCTGTGAGGGGTTATGATCTCACCATCAACATAATACTATAACAAAAAATTGGTCACTGCAACCATTCAATAAAATGACACGTGTAATTACCCTTTAATAGTCAACATTTCAAATCCTACTAAAAATCATTTGTGGTGAAAACATTATGAGATAAACGAAGTACTCTTTGAAATTTTTGTTGAGGTTCAAAGACATCAAAAAGCTTATCAAAAAAATAATTCTAAGAATTGTATTAAAAAAAGTCACAAAATGATGGCTTAAAAAACTCCATAGCTCAACTGAAACAAAAATTAGATTTAAAAAAAATGCTGGAATCTTTAATACTACAGAAAGTACACATTAAATACTGGGGTGATGATCAAATTCCTACTTTGTGACATTACATACATCTGACTGAGCTTTTTAACCAATTGAATGTGCCTTTGAGAAACTCTGACACTACATTGATATTAGTCTTGATATGCAGACTTTGATGTAAGAGTGACACACCAGCAGACAGCTTTGAGAATGAAGTCACAAAGTTGTCTATTACATTTGTGCTGGGTATGTACAAATATCAAATGATCAATAATCAAAATGTTGAAGAAGGTTAGAATGGACACCATTAACAATAGATATGACCCATGTCATGAATCCATTTTCTCTTAGACAATAGAAGCCAACAAACTCTGATCCTCTACTGATCTTATAAATTTGATAAGCATCAGTCTTCTTTATAATAACTGAAATACTGAAATGTACATTAGCATTACACATTCTCTTTGTTCAAAACAGCCCTGATGAAAGTTCAGTTACATTAAAACTGTAAATTTCTGAAGAAGTGCTTCTTTTAGCAAACAACAAGCACTTTGATTGCAATTTACAATGTAAGGCACCAGAGCTTGTACAGAATTCACATTTAAGCACCACTCATAGAGGATAATCCAATGTAATTTATGGAATCTGTATACATTGTCTCTACCTATGCCTAATCTAGCCCATTGTGTATGGACCCTTTTGGGTTCTGGGCAAAGCCTATGAAGACATCAGGATCTTGTAAGACACAGGTTAATTTATTGTCCCTGTGTTGGGTCAGTGATATCAACTATCACAAACTCAGATGTAAGAAGTGTTGAACATTTTTCGAGCTTGGAGCTAGTGACAGCTCTTTCCACTTCTGACAGACCTACAGATATTGCATTGAATTTTGTGCTTAGCTTCACTTTAAAAGGAAATAGAGTGAAATTGTCAACGTAACGTACCCTGAGTGCTACAGCCAGCAATAATGAATGGATGTCCCGCCACTTCCAGAAACTTTATTAAGAATGATTGAGGACCTTGTGCATAAATTGCAGTAATGCAAGTTCTTGCCTTGCAAATTGGACTATTCATATGACACAAAATAGCAGAATCACATGTCACATTTAATCAAAGAGAGATATATTATACTATCACTTTCATTCATATCATGGATCTACCATCTCAATAACAAATGTATACATAAATAAAATTCTTCAGGTATCATCAAAGGGTACACGGATATAGTTATGCAGGTGTACAGGTAAAAACAGTGAGATTTACTGTATAAGCTTTTTTTTTGGCATACAGATTTTTAATCTTTTCATTGTTATCTTATCAATTTTTAAATTCTTTTGCGAATGAGGAGGTCACAGACATTTTAGTGGGATGTTTTTGTGAATTGACACTAAGGCTACCGTGAATGCGCTATTACCCTAGCGCATGGTGCCAGTTTTGCATGTTGTGAATGTTGAATTCGTGGTCCAACTGTGATTCGTGAAATTTATGAAATTAAACCCTCACAAAAATAACAGCTTATACGGTACCACGTACACTGAAATAAAATGACAATGATCTGCACATAAATATCTGCTTTTCACCCAAAATTCTGGACAGGACATTTCAGCAACTGTAAAGTACTTTTCGCTGGCATACATACTACTACATATTTATGTACATCTAAGAAAACAAAGCAATAATTTCTCTTGCTTATTTGAAACAGGACAGTAAGACAGAATTGTTATATTCATAGCAAATATAGCACACACTTTGGTTTATCATTTGTATTAGCTAATGTCTGAATACATAAAAAATTTGACTTCATAAAAGTAAAGTGCCTGCTTCATATGCACTTTACCATATACACCAAATATTTGGTGTAGCTGAGAAAAAAACAAAACAATAAATTGATAGCATGAAACTTTTTTATTTCATGCAAGACTTTCCAATAATCAGTGCCTTAGTCTGGTTTGTGAATGATCCACTTATAGAAATAGTGCTCATTACATTTTTTTTTTCTCTTTACATATGGAAATAATATAAAAGATTAAATTTGCTTTCATCTCACATTGTTATGTCTAAGTACCAGTTCAAAGATGTACTGGGTGAAAATAAAAACAGATATAAAAGTGAATAAATAAATGCATGATTGATTGAATAAGTAAATAGCTGTATTTTGCTATTGTCATGTAAGAGTATAAACATAACGTAATCTGAGATCATCAAAAGACTATGATCAGAATTCTGACATTGTTATCATGTGTCTTGAGACAGTATGGCAACTCCAAAAGCATCAATCTTCTGTAATCATATTGCATTCATATCTACTGTGGCACTACTATTCTTTTACTGAATTTGTACATTAAGTGACATTGTCATAATTATGTCTATAACACATGCTCTGTACACAATGTATGTCAAAATACTTTGGATCTAGCACTGCAGAGACACAATACACATGGAAATACCATGTTATTTTGTCAGGGAAGCACCCTCCATATCCTTTAGTACACTTACTTTCAGATACTCAAGATGGTGATTAATTGCATATTACATGCCAAGTGTAGATACCAGTGAGATATAAGACATTATGAAGTATATCAGGAGCATTCTAAATCATGAATACAGAAGGGTTGTTTGAAAAAAAAATAAACAAACAAACAAACAAACAGAACATTAGGTGGGTATCTGTTTCAAGTGCATTGTGCCACTGCCATGAACAGGCTTCAGCTCGCTTGGTGGTGGGTTCTAGCACCTTCTGTTTTCTCATGGTCTATCACAATTCATACCAAACAAGCAATTTCATGGAGGGCTACAGATAAAATCCAACCATTATTTCACACCACAAATTCCTAAAGTTTATATTTTCTAAATAAAGTCATATTCCATTGAGAATTTTGTGTAGCCTTTCTGTGATGAAATAAAATAACGTTATGAAAATGTCGGTAAATGTTCTCTATCAGATTTCTTTTGGATGTTGAGTAAATTAATCTACCTGCTTTACGTCGAGATTGTTCTCCTGCATATTTCTAAAATGTCGGTTCAGCATACTTGCATAGACAATATATTCAGCCATGTTCAGGGAAGTGGTTTCAGACACTGATAAAAAACTGCAATCAGCGAAGCACATTAGCACAATTCTCAACCAAAACATATCATACTGAGAGAAGATATAACTAAGAGCAACTGATTTAAAATTTACATACCTTTGTTCTGAAATGTACCTTTACTCTCTATGTTTACCATCACAATGTTGCAAATATTGGGATTACAATGTTTTCTTAAGTCTGAAAGAACTCATACCTTTTATTATCATCAACAAAAAGAAGGTTACTATCTTAATTACTCCTATACCATTCTCTTGGTTTCAACCATTAGATATTTTTGCATTATTGTTGATGTATGACGGTCACTACTACCTTCAGTCAAATAAAATAAAAGTGTTTATTACTTAAAGAAGTACCTGTACTATGTATCATAGTTGACACTGAATACCACTTTGTGAGCTTTTTGTGTGCCAGTATTCACAGCAAACCCTATAGCGTTGTTCACTCTGACCAAAATCCCTGGCACAAAATGGGTTACAGTACAAAGGGTACTTTAAAAATTTGTAAATGCAGCACTATATTTGGATGTTACTGATAAAAATACTTTGCACTGCAGGAAAATATTTCCATTTATAATGATCTAGTAACATCAGATAATGCAGATAAAATAAATAAATCTAAAAGTGGTAATACTTCTTGAGAGAACAACATGTGAGTTCTCAATACTTCACTCTCGTCACACCATAGCTACTCATTCTGTTCATGAGAACATCATCGTATAGGCCAATTTAATGCTGTCATTAGCACACATAATCTGTCATCCTTTTATGCTTGCTGCAAATTTTCTGAAATAATTGTCACTAGCACACATTGTGGCTATCTCATGTTACAGTGAAATGAATAATAAAGTGGTTTAAATGCTGTATGCAAACAAATTGGTTTGTTTACAGTCTTCATTTTGCTTTGACAATATAAAGAATATCCTCAGTGTTAGGCTTCTATTAACACACCTGATTGTCAAATTTACACACAAAAAAGTAAGAAGAAGAAATGAGTTATGTCCTATTCACATAACAAGTTATAAGGCATGCATTTTGATTCTTTTCCACAGAAATTGATGTTGAGCTGCAAAGATAATTTAGGACTTCAGCAGCATTCAAATACTATCAAAGTCATGACAGTATTGACATGAAATACATCTAAGCATGTCCGTAAACATAAAACACAATGTTTTCTTGACATCACTTTCATGGTTTCACTCATCATGCTACCATAATTCTATCTTGAAAACATGAAGGTCCATTCTCTTTGCTTATTGTTTGGAAGAAACATTCAGTTCCTGAATACTATCACACCGTCAGCCCATGTCCAAGTGTTCTACTGTAAGGCATCACTGCGGCAAATTGTGACAAAAATACTGGGAAAGGTGATAATGTTTGTAGTTGTGTTCTTTAAATATAATGCCCCAATACTCTTTCTTGCAAACCAAGACCACACAATGTACTATAATATGGAAACTGCTTTACTGTAAAACACCATATTTTCGCGGGATAAATTTTCGCAAATTGGAGCCGATGGCCTTTTTTGCGGCATGAAATTTTTCGCGAGTAGCCTGTAACATTCAATGCATATAGTGTAGACAAGAACTTTGGCATGCATTTTAATTTCACGAATCTTGGCTCTCGCGAAATTGGCAAAATTAAAATGCACGCAAACATTCCTCATTTTACAGTAATTCATTTTAGTTTGCTCATTTTATTGCAAGATATATGTAATTTTCTTCTTTCTTTTCCCATAAAAATCCCACGAAGTCTCCTGGTTGCAAATAGTGAAAAGCACAGTAGTATCCCTAGTACTCATTTCCATCTTTTATATCTATCATAAAAAATTCTTACTATCAAAATAGCATTTGCATAACCTCAGTAAAAGTTTGCCTTGATTTCTTGTGACTTTGTCAATTGCTTTTGCTGTGACTTCCTCCATTGGTTTTACTTGTAGTGCATGAAAATCAAATGCATCAAAACTTATAGAATTCCCACATAAACAACAGCTTGCAAAAGTATGCATACCACATAGCCAATAAAATTTCACTGTAAAACGTGTACATCTTTTTCAAAATGATGAACGGGTGCAAAACATGTATAATAAAAAAAAATGTGAAAATTGTCAAAAAAAGAAGCATGTTTGTGCACCAGATTCTTGCATCTCAGTGGACACAAATACATCAAATGAAAGCATATGAACTGAATAAAACTGGCCATTAAGTCAGGTAAATCTCGATAGAAATATATGAATATAAAAAGTGTGTCAAATATGATAATACATCATGTGATAGTTCTCTCATTACTACATGCCTGCATGAAGTCGTTTGCTTGGATATATCTTTTTCTTCAAGTAACTGCTCAAAATCCAAAAATACAAGATGTCAGGAAAACTTTGTGGAAGACATCTATGAAAAGGCACAAGATGGTACTTGCATTTACCATGTGTAGTATTCTATCTATATACAGGATCAAAGTAACTATTTTCTTAATATTCGTAAGTTCAGTTTGATAATAGCAAACAAAAGAACTACGCATATCTTCAATTCATAGTGAAGCTGGTGGCTATTATATGAATATATTTCCTGATGTAAAAAATTCTCTCAACTTTTAACTTCATATTTTCAGCACTGTCGTCCATCGTGCTGGAACCCGCTACCAGCAAGATGTTGGGTGGGGATGCGGTTCTGAAGGCCCGGAGTAGAGACCGTTGCTAGGGTAACCTTGGTGACTAGATGAGGAACCGAAGCTCTCTTTATTTGTCTTATTCAGATCTGTTGGGATAAAAAGAATTATTAGTGGAATTGAGCTCTTGTAAGTTCTATGTGTGTGTGTATGTATGTATGTATGAATGGGAGCGGGGGTTAAAGGTCATATGAGAAAGTCATCATGAAATGTTTGATATGTATTTTCTTTTGCTGCACACTGTTTAGTGGTTCAGCAATGATGACAATTGGCATGTTTATTAATACATATAAACTCTTCTCTAGATAAATATACACACATTTCTCATATCAAGTAACTCTAAACTAAAAAGATGCTTATATTCAATTTTACTCTTCATGCTGTGGAGAGGCATTCATCTAGAGACAAGTTTTAAATAGATCTGAACTTCTAAAGAAAAATTCTGCTGAGGAAAACTATGCATCCTTCAACCTTCACCTCCTTCCCTTAAATCCAACACCCACAAAACTTTCTTCTAGAGAGCACAGATGTGTTGGTAAACTGATGATCTCCTACCTGATATGGCCAGGAGCATCTTTCTCCTTGCACCAAAGGTTGTGATGCCAAGCTCTTTCAGATCCTTGTCAGTCAGGGTCAAAAACGTGGATAAATCAATCTGTGGACAAAGAGATATTATTGATAGTGCCATGAAGATGAGCCAGACGACAGATTTATGTGCCTGGATCGTGTCAAGCCTCCACAGCTGCTGGCATACTGTATACGCTATAATTTTCGCGTACATAAATTTTCGCAAATTGCCGCTGTCACACATTTTCGCGAGTGGTTAAATTCGCGATTGGGGGACCAGAGAAAATATGAAGTGGCAAAGAAAATGTGAATTTTCAACTTACTAGCAAATAAGAATGATACTAGTTATACACTGCATGAAAAAAAAAACTTACCAAATTCTGCGAACTAGTAAGTTAGAATTGAACATTTTTGAAGTGGTTACGTCCATCGTGCTAGATTTCTGACGAGTGGTCCCCTTGCGATAATGGATTGGCTCTCTACAGTATTCGTAAGTAGACGTGGACGTGCTATATGTACGTAAACAAGCTTAGCCAGCATGGTCTGTTCGGTAAGCCATGACATGGTATACTAGTACTGAAATGTTCGTATCATCAAGGCAAGGGATTCATTTTGGAAGGTAATATTTTGGCGTGTTGTTAATTTCGCAAATAGCTCCCGACTCGCGAAATTCGCGAATATCCCCGGCGAAATATATAGCATATACAGTATATGTAGGGCCAACAGGAATCAGCAAATGTCATCTTTCAAGTTTTGACGTCACTGTACGAAGTCAGACTTGAGAAACCGTCCTTATTCTTCAGCATAGTTATCAATTAGCATCTTAGATAATTTTTGTACTTTGCAAGTTATACTTGAGACCATTCTGATGTTATTCATACACTTGGAACATTTGCATGCTTCCTGCCTTATAGTCAGATCTGAATAAAACATGTAGCCTTCCAACTCTTTTCTTTGAACAAGTGTAAAGACTAGTATTTGCAATACAAGTTGAGTTCCAGCTATTGCATCTTTGAACACCATGTAATCCAAAGTATTGCCTCACTCTAAATATGTCTTTTATTTCTGGCTCTAACTGAAGAATCTTGATCACTGCGATCAAAAGCTCTTTTAATAGAGACCAGCCATAAATGACTTGTTCATTAACGAGAGACATACCTCTTGTTGCTGAAAGACGTTGGTGTACTTTCCAAGCCCCAGGTTGAGGAAGATGTCGGAGAGGTCTGGTTGAGAAGACAGAGATGAGTTGAGGTCACTAGCCACCCACAGCCCCTTGCTGCTCTTTGGCAATGTCCCGCTGTCGATGTAGTTACTGCAGCTTATGTCGCTGAAGGTAGCTGCACATAGGAAGGGTCACAAAATTCGGGTAATCTTTAAGAAATGCACCAAAGTATCTACCACATATCATTAAACTTACTTACAATTACTGAAATCATTCACTACTAATGAATGCACCTAAATGCCAATCATTTTCTCAATCAGTATTTGACTTTGTTCACACACACACACACACACACACACTCACACACACACACACACACACACACACACACACACACACACACACACACACACACACACACACACACACACACACACACACACACACACACACACACACACACACACACACACACACACATTGTCTTTACCTTAAGACAGGACTATAAAAGGAATGCAACTGATATTGTCATCACAATGAAAGCTCCCCTGCTTGTAGTCAAAATAATGTTGCTACATACATCAAGTATAGTCTTCATGGGCTAAAAAATAAGCATCCACTTCAATACTGGTTTCCCCCCATTTTCATCATGCTCACTGCAATTCTTCACTACAACGCAATTGCTACAACCAGCCTCATCACCACATTCATCATCCTCTTTGTCATCAACATCATTAACATAATCATAATCAAGACAATCATCTGACCAACCATTTCACCCCATTTTCATCAATGTCATCTCCATCATCTTTCTCCTCTACCACATTTCACATCCCCCTCTTCCAATCTTCTCCTGTCACATCCTCAACTCTTCTGTCAAATCCCTGACACTAGCCACCTCCCTCTGCCCCTTTAAAGGGACTGTACAGTACTGGCTGAGGTGGGGATTCATATTTTCAACATTCCTAAGTGAGATAATGAGAAACCTCTTATGAAATATGAAAGAGCATGTCATTTTAAGAAGGATTCAATGTTTATTTGATGAAAATTGGTTTTCAAATGGCTGAGATATCCAAAAAAGTGATAATAATAATAAACGACAGGCCATGCCTTTTATTAGGATCTCTTTGTTTCACCTTGTTTTTTGATATCTCAGCCATTTCAAAACCAATTTTCATCAAATAAACTTTTGATACCCCTTAGAATTGCATGCTCTTTGACATCTCATAGAGTGGTTTCTAAATATCTCACAAAATGTTAAAAGCTAAATCCTCACCTCAACCAGAAAAAACTCACCTCGTTTCTTCTTGCTCTGCTGGAAGCCTGGTGGTGGATTACTATAAGTGTTGTTGTTCTCCATGGGAGTGATGTCTTGGGCGGGCCTGTCAGGAGGCCAGGTGCTGGTAGAGGGGGGTGGAGGAGGGGAAGATGTGCCCCCCTGATCAGACTCCTCATGGTTTGGTGTCTAAGAAGGAAAATGAAGTAGAACATTGTTAGCAATGTGAAGATACTCCTTATTGATATCATGTCTATTGACACATCATGACACACATTGGACTTCGCTATAACGAGAAGATTTACTATCACATTGCTTTAATTAAGTGTACTGTGAACTTGGAAGAGTCATATCTTTATTTGGTGCTAAACACAGAAACAAGAAAAATAGCATTATTCATTTTCTGTGTGCCATTTCCCATGAACACCTCCATGGCTCCACCACTCTAAATGAAACATGGATCAACATAGCTCTCCAACACTCTCCAAAAGATGTTTCAAATAAAGCTTGATGATTAGTTATATCAATTCATTACCATGGCCTACTACAGTAATTTTACCTGGTTCCTACTATTCTTTATTTCTCTGTTCTATAGCTATTACATTCTCATCTGTTCATGTCTGTCAATTTTGGATAAAATGACACCAAAATAAACAAAGCTACCCAATTCCTTAAAGATTCTATTATCTCCAAAGACTTTGTATACAACTATCAAATAGACAACTGGTTATGACAACATGAAAAGTTCTCTATACATAACCACATTTCCTTTGTAAAAATGTAATAGTTGCCTATCACAACAAAGCACACAGATTGAATATGCATTATGCCGAATGAGCTCAAAAACCTGGGGTATATAATCACCTCGTAAGTGGTAGGAAGAGGGTTGTTATCCCTCTGGAAGAGAGAGAATCCGTTGGTCCTCCTCGCCTCCCTGATGGCAGACTCTGGCATGGACTTAGAGAAGCCCAGGCCACTCCAGAGATCGGTGGGCACTCGGACCTCTGGAGCCACAGGTTTCTTCTTCATTGCTTGGGAGTGGAAAGATGGGGACACAAATGAGTCCATATTATCACCATTTGATATCTGAACATGAAGTAGAATATCTGAACATAAAGTAGAATATCTGATCATAAAGCAGAATTCACAGTGTCTGAAAAAATAACCCTCTTGCTACCTCCTCGAGACCTCTATATCTACCTGTCCATAACAGAAAGGATGAGTCTCTTAAATTGGGGTTTATTGATATTGTTTCCTCCTTGTTAAAATCTACTCGAAGCCACTAAATTTTCCACTCTCCTTCAATCTGGGCATGTGACATCTGTGAAACTATTCTCATGACAAACATGAAGGCCTTAACCTTTTCTTCACCCGTTGTCACGAAAATGTTGTAAATTCTTAATAGATTTAACATGCATGTATGGTAGAAACCATCGCAACTGGGAATGGGTTAAATTGCGGAAATGGGCAAACAGTTCACAAAAACTGAAACAATTCAATAACACAAAATTTCAAAAAAGCAAGAGAATATCAAGCAGTGGATTTTCTCCTATTTGTCTCCCTCTAGAGGGAGACAAATTGAAGAAAATTCACACCTCATGAGATTTCCTACTTGCATCTCCATAGGCTCTGTTTGAGTGTAATGTACCCTAGATATATTTTCCAGGGTCTCCCTCAAGTGGTATCTGTACATACCTTTTGTTGCCAGGAATTTCTTCTTGTCGTAGTCATCTCCATAAGTAGAAGAAGCCGTCTCCTTGTCCTCTCCTTCCAGCTCCTTCTCTTGCTCCAACTTTCTCTCCAGTCTCCTCTCCCGTCTCTCACACCCTGGAGCTCGCTTGTCAGAGCCGTCGGAATCACATCCAGACTCCGAAGACCGTCTCCCGTAACCACTGCAGAGCAATCGTAATAATCATTGTCAGTTGAAAAGTGGCAAAGTATCCAAGCCTTGTAGCATAATCGTTGCCTGGGAGATTCTAACATCTCTACATACCAGTACTTCAAAAAGGGCCCACCAGGTTCTGACATACAATGGGTTTATGGTCTATAAAGGAAGAGGTTCTGACTAGTGATGTCACAATGGGTTTATGATCTATAAAGGAAGGGGTTCTGACTAGTGATGTCACAATGAGTTTATGATCTATAAAGGAAGGGGTACTGATTATTGATGTCACAATGGATTATTGGTTTATGAAGGAAGGGGATTTTTAATTGATGTCACAATTGGTTTATGATCTATGAATGAAGGGGTTTTGACTAGTGATGCCAAATGGGTTAATGGTCTATGAAGGAGGGGGTTTTGCCTAGTGATGTCACAGTGGCTGAATGGCCTCAGAAGGAAGGGGTTCTGACTATTGATATCAGAATTGGCAGCTTTGCTTTAATTCATTTACTTCTGACATATTTACAAAGGATTAAAAATATCAACATGCTGCCTTTGATCTCCACAGAGGTACCACATGACACACACTCAGAAAGGTCACACATTTACCTCCCCCTCCCCCAGGGAAAAAAAAATCAATTATCATTCCATAATGAACTGCTATTTTGTGCATTGCAAAAGCAAGCTTCAAAATAGTGTCTGCATAAAAATCACACTTTATTTCAACACACTACATAAAATAGGTATATGTGCACTTACTTGGTACAATACAGCATGCTATCATAAATGGCAGTGGAACTCTAACCCGTTGAGGAAGGGCAAAGTTTGCTATAATGCGCATTTCCCTTAGACACTAGCCAGAGTATACTCTGGACTTGTTTTCAATGGGTTAAAGTCTTTTGGACTCTACTTCAACTGTAAGTTCATATGTCATGCACTATGTATTTTATCAAAGGGTAAAGATATGTCTGCTTACTTTAATGCATTGTTGTTGGAGAAAAGAGACACTGAAGCTTCATCAGGGGTCAGTGACCTTCGACCTCCACCCAACATTCCTGAAAGGTCATGGCTGCTGTTGTTTGGTGAGAAGTTGTTGCTCTGTTTGGGAAAATACAAAGATAAATTTCAATTCCTTAATGATTTGTAAGTGTACATTTCTTACCATTGCTCTCTCATTCCATATGTGACTATAATTCTTATTTCCCATATTTCACACAACTAGTTTAACTGACTACTGAAGTCAGTTGTCACCAATGAATGATAATAGTCAAGAATCAGTTCTCAGTTAAACCACATACAAACACACACAAAGTAGCTTGTAAGTATTTTCCACAAGAAACATGGATTCATATAACAAGGAATGAACACGGTCAGTCTACAATGAGACCACGATGCATCATTTGCCATAGTAACTTCTACATTATAAATTCATCCATCTAGCTTTCAATTACCTGACAATTCCACAAAATTACAAGGGGCATCCCCCCCCCAAAAAAAAAAAAAATGTCACAAAGCACTTAAACAGATAACTTCATGCCTATGACTAAACGTAGCTAAAGAGTAGTAATGTTTGATAACGATTTCAAAGAAGTGAGTTGAGTGCACTCTACCTGCAGCTTCAAACTACTGCTCGGGGAGCTGTTACTCTGGGCCAGCACCAGGTCTACGAAGCTGGTGGGGCTCCGTGGGACGCTGTGGCCACTGCTGCCACTGCTCTGATCTAGACCCATGTCAGCTGGCAGTGCACTCTGACCCAACTGGCCCAGTGGGGGCGTTACCGTGGTGATGAGGTCGATAGGGCTGGTGTCCCGCGGGCTCTGGGAGGGGAGGTTGGTTTGGGATGGCTGCGGCCCTGCCCGCCGTGTGTCTATTGAAAGTGGAGAAGTAGAAAAGGGAGAGAGAAAGAGGTTGAGAACAGAAGCACTCGAAATAACTGGCCACCGATGAGACTCTAGTATGAATTATTACATTAAACTGCACAAATCGCCCATTTGTTCCACGATGTCAGCACAAAACCTGTTTAGAACCTGTTTAGATATGTCTGTAACGTTAAAGGACAAGTTCACCTTCATAAACATAAGGATTGAGAAAATGCAACAATATTAGTAGAACACATCTGTGAAAGTTTGAGGAAAATTGGACAATCGATGCAAAAGTTATGAATTTTCAAAATTTTTGTGTTGGAACCGCTGGATGAGGAGACTACTACAGCTTGTGAGTCATATGCGTACAACAGGATAAAGAAAATGTAAAGAAAATTCAACATATTTTCACTTTTTTCGCATAATAAAAGAGCACTTGACTTGTCTCTTTCTAAAAGCAGGGGGAATAATATTACCCCTAACATATGTCGGTAACGAGTCAAGGGAATATGTACTTTTTTCAAAATATGGAATTTTGTGAAATTCTCTTTATATTTTCCTTATATTGTTGTACGCATGTGACATCTAAGTTATTCATACACTGCAGTAGTCTTCTCATCCAGCGGTTACTACACAAAAACTTCAAAAATTCATAACTTTTGAACGGGTTGTCCGATTTTCCTCAAACTTTCAATGACGTGTTCTCCTAATATTGCTACATTCTCTCAATCCTTATGTTTATGAGGGTGAACTTGTCCTTTAATATACAGCCATAAAACTTGTTTGTATTCATACACTCATGCATCAAACTTGAAGAAAACTGTGTGTATGTGAAACCATTATCAGGTTTGGTATAGTCATTGCTTGACACAAAGATCTTTGATATCTTTTTTTCTCTCTTCCTCAAACTTCTTTTAGTTTGCACCCTTTGACATCTAGAAATAATGTCAGCTGCAGGATGAGAAGACAAGGAAAGGAGGAAAAGGGGAAATGAAGATAGCGCAAGAAGTGGTCTGATAACAAAAAGAGATAACAGTAAAAAAGAATATGGAAGAAGTGAAGACAGAAGAAAACTACGATTGAGTCAAAACTGATGCTGAAGAAGATTAAGGAATACAGAAAATAAAAACAAGGAATTAGAAGCACAAGAGCAACAGGGAAAGAGTAATTTACTCTAATTTCAGAATAAACACAGAATTAGGAACTCTAATGAGTGGTGCCCACCTAACTCTGGCATCACACCTGTTGGTTGCATACTCTTGAGATGCATCATCAAGTCCTTCAGCTGGTGGTTGTTATTGCACACACTGGCAAACTCTCGACTGCTGCTGATACTGTTCAGATCTAGCTGAGCCAGCTGTGAAGTCACCATCGCTGGGTCTGGCTTGGCAAATCCTGGGGGAGGCTGCGGGGTGCGAGGTGTCGTCGTCTGGGGGCTCCGCATCTCGGGTATCGTCCCGGGAACAGATGTCGCAGAGGTGGCGCTTGGGAAGATGCTATGTGGGAGAGGTGGTGGGGGGATGCTGGGGTTGGCACCCAGCTGGAGCTGTGGATTTTGCACTTGTTGGAGGACACTCTGCATTTGTTGCATGGTGGCTTGAAGAGACTGAGGTAGCATGTTGGGTGGAAGCATCGAGGCTTGCTGGGTGGTGGGCGTCGGCTGAGCAGGGGAGGCGGTGGGGTTGGTCTGCAGTTGGGAGTGCATGCTGACCGGTACAGAATGCCTTGGAAGACCAGACTGAACTGCCGCTGTGCTGAGATTCCCCTGGAGTCCTGGTTGAGCATTGTAAGGAGCCGAGACCTGATTGGTAGCGTGCAGGGAGGCCTGGACGGCACTTGTGGCTGGATTCGTTGGAAGCGCGGTAGCAGTCGGTAAGGCTGAGGCGTTGACATGAGACTGAAGGGAGGCCTGCACAGACCCACCGGTGGGGCTGGTGGGTAGGGCGGTAGGGACCCCAGGGGCACTCTGATTGGTTGCCTGTAACATGGACTGCAGGGGTGCTAGACTGGGATTGGGGTGCACTGCATGAGACATGGTTGCCACGGTAGCACTCTGGAGGGGGGAGGTGGTGTTGGTTGCCATGGGATTGGATGCAGCATTGGTAGTCAGGCTGACTGAGCCTCGAGGGGAGGTGAGGAGGAGGGGGTTGATAGATGGTGAGACCAAGACAGGTGTTACACCTTGAGACGGCATCCCTGAAAATACAGATGAACACACAAAATGGAACATTTCATATTAACTCTAGCATTGATATAATTCATTATGTTTTTATACATACAGTCATTTCTTTTTGCATGCATAGAATCTTGATAGAGCTTCAGGAAATTCTACTCTATTCAGTGCCAAGTCCTTCATTGTGCAAGATGAATGTATCTCTGAAATAAAGATGATTTAAAAACTAATTTCAAAAATTAAAATTAGACGGGGCTTTATTGGAAAATTTAATCACTAGTTTCAAAGTAGGATCATGTCTTGAAAAAATACATTTTTCTTATCTGCACTGCAAATTTCTAAGAGCTTTTATGGAGCATTGAGACATTTATTAGCAACTGCAACATTGCCAACTCAAATATGCACCATCAGTTGACTAAGTTTAATTAATGGCATTATTCATATCAGTTGCATCCGTCATGTAATTTGAATGAATCACATCAGTTACGTGTATTGTGATATAAGTTAGTTGCTTAAGTTGTATCTGTCAAGTCAATTGTATCAGTCATACCTATTCTATTACCAGTTATATAAGAAATTCTGGCTACATAGGTCATATCATTCACAATAATGGTATCGGTCATATAAGTTGCATCAGTCCTGTCAACTACGCAAATGATATTAATGGCACAAAGGGTGTTAGCCAAATGTCACACTGTTGTTTCAATTGATCACTTTAATGACTTTCTGCAAGAACCAATGCCTTGGATGATGTTTTGTATGGAGACATAGAAAGTGCCAACCTGAGGCTAGGCTGGTTGGAATGTTCTGGACCGTCCACTGGGCCGGTGCGCTGGGAGTGCTGGTGATCATAGACTGCAGTGTATTGAGGTTATTGAGACTTGCCAGCCCGTTGACCGTGGGTAGGACCGTGGGGGCCGCTAGGGGAGGGCGAGTTGCACCCTGACCCAGCAGACCTGGAGATTAGTGGGGGGTACCATCGGTAGTAGAGTGGTGGAGGGACGGGATGGGGGTGACAAACACATAAATGGTGACTTCACAACAAACCCACAACAGCAGTGGTTGCAGTGCAAAAAAAGCTATGTGAACATCAGACAGCCCATGGTAAACTCATTGTGCATCCAAGAAAGAGCAAGGAAATTATGATTTGGGCAATGAGCACAATCAAAGCTTATAATTACTTGAAATGAGGACTCAAACATTTAATACTGCAAAAACTTCAGCTACTTTATTAAATACCAAATGCCTGGCATATGTGTGACATTTTCAATGGAGGGCACCATTAATGCCATAAGTTAATCAATTAGATATACACTCAGTTTAATTTTGACTACTAGCTTCCAACCTGGGAGGTAATATGATCTACAATATAGTTCATTTCAGTCCAATTGTCTTCCTGTAGATGCAAATTCAGTGGGAATTTGAGGATATTCTGACGATGATTAGGGTTATTTTATTTCTGTGGATGAAATGTTGCATAGCTATTCATCTTTTGAGAATCTTTCACGAAAAGGTCTAAAAGGTTGGGGGCAATTCAAGGCTGCTTTAGATTCTCATAATCTCTTTTAGACAAGCTATGCTCTGTTTTAGGTCATCCACCATTGTTCTATACTCTATACAGGTCAGTATAATACTGAAGGGAAAAAAAAAAAAACCTGCACCATCGTAATTAGACCATGAAAACCTCTTACGTGAAGAAATTGATCTTTCACTAAAATTCTATTTTTTTTAACTTCCATCTATAGTATGTAAATTGTCCATATCTGATATGATGAAAGACAGGAATTGACTAAGGTGAATCAATGGATATTCAGTTTGTTTAACAACTATCTAATCAGTTTGATCCTCACACTCAGAACAAGTCAACTTAGTACATTACAAATTCATCAGTTGAAGGTGAATAGATAAGAAAAAAATAGATTAAGTGAAAGCAAAACTTGACTTCACAGGTGCCTACAAATACACCACAACACGCAGCTTTACAAACCACAAACTTCAGTGCACCAATTATGACCACCATGTTTATGTTAATGTACCATCTCATATTAATGACCACTTAGAAATGGTTCACCCACATGTGACACTTTGCATGACATGATTATTCTGTTTTGAGTAAAACACAAACCACTAGTTTCTACTTAGTGCAATATCCCTTTGAATGAAATTGCCCGCATCCGCCTTCTGCTTGCTATGTGTAGAGTAATATAAGAGCCCCCCAAAACCAAAATGGACTCTCCCCTACCTAATGTTCCAACATTGTAGCCATGGAGAGGCAGGCATGTTCCATTCAGTCCAAGGGAAGGGCAGGTGCTGGCATTGGCTGCACAGCTCTCACACTCTTGTCCCAGAAGGATTTGCCTGGCCCTGT
This sequence comes from Diadema antillarum, assembly GCF_040938485.1. Classification (NCBI taxonomy): domain Eukaryota; kingdom Metazoa; phylum Echinodermata; class Echinoidea; order Diadematoida; family Diadematidae; genus Diadema; species Diadema antillarum. Next base: position 1,633,829 of record NW_027271292.1, on the reverse strand, counting down.
ACATGTTGGGGGCATTCCGCTCTATGCTCTTCACAATGACAGACTGCAACAAAAAATATGACAAGAAAAAGACAAATATTAAAGACTGTAGCAAAGAAAGAATTAATCATTTGAGGTAAATATAAATATCACATCAAAGAACATAATAATCAGTGCAAGTATGGTGACATAATACTGCTATATTTGATATTTGGACAACTACATTTTGATTTTGATATTAAGAAAAATGTCATATTTCTCAGTGGATCATATACAGTGGACTCCCATTATAACAAAGCCCTCAGGACCAACAGTTTTCTTTCGTTATATCAAAATTTCGTTATAAGCGAACAAATAAACAATAAAAAGCATAGAGCAGATGGTCTTGGGGCTTGAATTTTTACATTGTTGTAACCGGAATTTCATTATAACTGTGTTTGTTATAACGGGAGTGCACTGTATATGAAATCAGCAAATCATTGCGAATTAAACATGTGTTTTGTGAGTGAGTGTGTGGGTAAGCATGTGTGATTGTAAGGGAATGTATGTAATCTGATCAAGGTGGAAGCGGGTATTTACTAAATTAAAAAGCAAGCACTGATAGACACTGGCATTTCTGCAAAGTTCTAACTGCAGTCTGCACAGTTATCTAAATTCCCTCTCACAAACAAAAACTTCACATTTGCATGAAAAACACAAGGCGACAAATGACAACTAGTGTACTGTAGCTGGAATCCACTCAAAGAAAACAAATAAGAGAATAAACATGACTGATGATGGGTTAGTTCATTGGTCCTTTTGAGCTTTGAAGTGGGTAAACACTTTCTCCTCCTGTTTGGGTGGACCTTCGGCTTATTTTCGCACATCAAACATACAAAGAGGAGCACAACAATAACAGCTACACTCATTGCGAGGCTTCGGTAACCACAAATGTGAAGCAGAGTGAGCCGTGGGCTCTTCAAACATTCCCAACATGCCATCCACTCCACGCTCCTATTTGCTCACATGGAAAATGCTAAGACTGCAGTAGAGAAACTCAAACAGTTTGTTGGAAGATGGAAAGAAAACACATGGAGCTGACTTTCTCACTGTAGCGAGAAAAGGCAGAATAATGGATGCTGCACTAACATTCATCTACAGAAAAAAGAGGTGATGTATCAACCTTTACACCACTGCTTTGCAGCAACAACAATGCTACAAGTTTACTAACACTGATACGGAGAAATGTGGATAATGAACTAATTATAGTCTACATGTTAAGTGTATAAGAACATTTATAACTGGATGCCTTTCAGCAGGAATTTCAGGCAAACTGACTGAGGTGTTTCTATATAAACAAAGAGTTAACAGCCTCGTTAAAGACGGGCTCAAATACTACTTTGAAGGATACAAAACTTCTGAGCTGAGAGAGTTCAGCAACATACACTATATAGAGGGACATGTCATGAAGAGCTGAGTGAAGTAAAGTCTTCTTTGCAAACACATTACTGTAGTCAACACACTAGAGAGACATTGTATCAAAGAATTTTTGGGTAACACTGATAAACAGTTTTGAGGGAAGTTTGTGATTTAATTTTTTTTATTTCATGTAATATTATACTTCTGTGAAAGCTTTTCAAAGTCCCCTCCCCTTCCTTTTCTCTGTTAAAGACTGTGTGCATACACACACACACACATGGATCAATGGAATTATTGGCTATTAATACCAGTTCAACATCCTATATCCATTTTGGACAATAATGCTCATGCATCACTCAAATTCCTTTTGTCCATCAACAACACTTGTATATTCTACAAATGATACAATAAAGACATTACCCTAAATTACATCCTGAAATTTGAAATTTGACCCCATACAACAACAAGAATATTTTCTTTTACTTCAAGCTGCTAACATTCAACTGGTAATCATGAAGCTGTATCTACTCTTACTCATGCAAGACCCAGAGTTTTAAATATCTTAGATTCTAGAGTAATTGTCAGTGCCTGTGGACATTGAGTGTAACTTGAAACCACTCAATTGCCTCCTTTCAAATTGTTCTTGCAAATATGACTATGTACATTCAGGCATTCAGAAGAAAAAAAAGACAATATGTTGGAGCACAGCAAGGTAAGATCATATCACAGGAACAAAACAAAACTAGAAATGTCGCTAAGGCGACTGCTATGCCTCCGCCATAATGCATGATTTTCCTAATAGGTCTATAGTACATGTGGACAATGTATAATTATATTTTCACAATATTGGCAAAATATTGAAATTACATGTTTGTCACAAATGTGCTGAATGTTCACCTTCCTTAACCTAGGTTTAATTAGATGAATAGGAGAGCATGTATTTGGGGATTCAAGGACTTTAACTTGACTTTGACCCATTCATAAGTGTATGAATACTGTAATTTTCAAGGTATGGAGAAAAAGTGTAATTTCTGTATTGAAAAGTACACTGTTACCATTTTCTTTTGGCCTTTGACCCTAAAATTCATAGGATAATCACTGTCAGGCAGAACATGCATACATATGTTGTAAGTTTCAAGATAACTTGAGCCACTTCTGAGATATGGAGGAAAAAGTTAGTTCAGCACTTTCCCTTGATCTTTGACCTTTTGACCTTTGAGGCAAACCCCCCCCCCCAAAAAAAAAAAAAAAAAAAGAGAAAAAGATAATTTCCAGATAATCTAGGTTATACATGCATACACCAAGTGTAAAAAAAAAATTGCTGGCATTACATAAATACATGTATGAGGGAAATAGTAGAAAATTTGAAGTGTTGCACTTGACCTTCGACCCCTGACCTTTGACCCTATGAACCCTAGATTCTCTAGACAATAACTGCCAGTCAGTACATGTATATATACTATGTTCCATGAAGATACCTTGAACAATTTCCAAGGTACGGAGAAAAAAGCGAAGTTTTAATATCTTAACTTGACCTTTTGACCTTTGACCTCATGACCCCAAACTTTCACCAGAGAATCTTAATTAGGTAATACATGTATACACTAAGTTTCAAGAAAATATCTTCAGGCATTGCATAGATATGGAGGAAATAGTGAAATTTTATGTATTTGACCTTGACCTTTTGACCTTTGACCTTGACCATGTGCACCCAAAAGTTGATAGGCACAACTTCACCCCCTAATACACACACATGCCAAGTTTCATTAGGATACCTTAAAAGGTTTTGATAGTTACCCTGTCCACAAAATTTATTACGGACGGACGGAAGGACGGACGGACGGACGGACGGACGGACGGACGGACAACCCGAAAACATAATGCCTCCGGCACCACTTCGTGGCGGAGGCATAAAAAGACTTATCTACTGATATCAATTTCAATATGAAAACAATCAAAATAATAATGAGACATTTCAAAGTGCTGCACGGAATGCAAACACTGTAACTTAATACTTGAGCATCAGAACATCATCTTCATGCAAATCATATAAAGTACATGTAAACATCCTTCTGCTTCTCAAATGCAGAGTCCCTGCACTCATAGCTCACCTTGTTTGGTTGCTTTGGTTTGGGTTTGATGCTGATGAAGATGTCCAATTGTTCCATTAACTGAGCTAACTTGGTGGTGTGAACTTCGACCTCATCTTTCATGTCAAACATCAGGACTAACGGTAGGCATCCCTTTGTGTGAGAAGAGAGCACAGAATAATTGACTCATGTGAATAAATCTATAGCCTGTATATCATACAAAGGCCATCATTTCAAATCTCAAAGTTTTACTAGCCACCATGAATGAAAAGGATTTCAACACTACCTGCCTGAATTTTGTTCTGACTAATCACACTGCTGACAATTTGGTCTTATTACAGGAAATGAAAATAACATAGATACCTTCTAGACACCAAACATGTTATGAAATACTGATACAAAATGTGGGAAAACTAGGACAGAAACAATCATATACTACTTCTTTATCATCAAAATAAAATGTAAAAGTGACTATAAAGGAAAGGCAAGGTGCAGGAATAATATATACAATGTATAGTAACTTCTAAAAACTAAATTTAGGCTTAAATAATTAGCAAAAGCATGATCAAAGAAACAAATGTTATCTTAACTGCATTTTTACCTAGTCATGTACCCATAAAAATATTGTTGTGATGTTTGAAGCCGTTAACATCATGATCACTGATTGCAAACTTCAAAAGACTGTTTTAAGCTGTCTGAGAAATTATGTGCTAATTAGTGTACTCAGGTTTAGTGGTCTCCTGGTATAAGATATCAATACGCAAACATGTACCTTAATGATTTATAATTACGTAATTTGAACTTTCGAACTGTTAAAATCCTATTTTGTTGTAAATATTTTCAAACACTGTCAGCATAGTCACATTTAGTCACTGTAAGTATGCCAGAATAACACATTTACTTAATTTCATAGGAAAAGAATGTCTTTGGAACTCTAGAGTAATCTTGGGATTGAAAGAACAAACAGCGGCAATTAACTACCAATTGTTTTGTTTGTTTTCACAGATGTGTCATTGACAGTCAAGTTAGGCTAGAATTCTATTTGGCAAAAAAAAAAAAACAGCCAAACTTTTTGTCTTTTACTCTTTGAATACACCAACTTTTGACCTTTGGTAAAATACATGTATTTGAACACTGTGTCACACATCCTGCATCTTCTAAGTCAATGAGGAGAGGTCTAGGAGTGTAATCTTACCATGAGGAGATGCCTAGCAACGATGACCGAGTCGATGGCACCCGAGATGAAGACCGAGCTCTTCTTCTGAGTGCTGTTGGGGTCAGGGAAGTGGATGCTAGCCCCAGTACACTGGCTAATCTGCTTGATGTTGAGTCCGCCACGCCCCATCATGAACTGGTGGTGTTGGGGAGAGATTTCTATCTGCGTGCTGACTGGTAGAGAACCCTACAACACAAACCAAACGGGGGAAAGGGGTGACAAATATCAACATATTTTCCTGTGCAATACATTAAGATTATCATTTTACTGTAAAACACAATATTTTCGCTGCATGAAATTTTCATGAATTGGAGCCAACGACCTTTTTCGCAGCATGAAATTTTCGCAAGTTGCCTCTAACATTCAATGCATATAGCTTAGACAAGAACTTTCACGTGCATTTTAATTTCGCAAATCTTGGCTCTCGTGAAATTCGCGAAATTAAAATGCACGCGAACATTTATCGTTTTACAGCATATACTGAGTAATGACGTGAAATTAATGTCATTTCAAATCCATCTCCTTATTGCCAGTCCTTCTGATGAGACTTTTGTAAAGCCGTTGGTCCTGTGTGAAAGAGAGTCATATTCCAAGCACGTAAGAACACGCCATACTTCTCTCGTAATAAGTAAGAAGAAATCCCTGCGAAGTGGTCAAACACACAAAACTGGAAGACGTATTTTGCCATGCGGTGAGGTCTACAGGTCACAGTCACTAAGTTGTCAACTTTTCACTGCCTTTGCAGACTACGAGATCGCGAAAGAATTAATAATGACAATTATAATCTTGAAACAGATAGAATAGGGCAACTAATGAATAATAAGAAACTCAGGCAATGCCAACATCACATAACATAGAAAAAGAAGATCTATAATGATGACTAATACTTATCATTAATGGTTTCTCAAGGCAATATATTCATTTGTGTTTTAAAAAAGGGTCAACTTTAAAATGAGTGTGTTTCTTGGTTCATTAACATGAATTGTCCAGAAGGGATATCAATCTCTATTCAACAAACATACAACTGGTTTCTAATTTTGAAAAGGTTTCCTTGGGTTGTTATTCAGAGCTTCAAACTTACTCCCACGCTCCCTATCAGGTGTTCCATCAATCTTGATGTGCCCTCCTTCATCCCTCGGGCATTGTTGGCAGCTCCCCTCACCGTCACGGTAGTGGAATAGCCCCTGCCTCTCTGCTTCATGTTGATCGCTACTTTGTAGGTCTGTACTATTTCTTGGATCACGGGGGAGTTCATGGAGGGGGCAGGGCCCGTCGATATTGGCAGCTCAAATATTAAAACTAATGGTAATAATTCCTGCAGAGGATGAAATTTAGAGTGAGAAGAAGTAGAAAGTTGTTTCAAATAATGAGCTGTTAATGTTAAAACAATAATGTTAAAACAATAATTTCATATACCACAGAAGAAAAATCTTCAGTACAACTGTAGTCTTATATGAAGGAAAACATTCTTTCTTTTTTTTAATACAATGTCTTTACTTTATTTACATGAGAAGACAGGGCTGGTAAAAATGCCAAATGAGCAAGATTTTCTTTTAAATGTTGTCAATGCATCACTCCATCAGCGTTTTTTAAAGTCAGTTTCTGGAAGGGTTTCAATTGACATGATCTGTTTAGGATCTCTGCATTTTTTCCTGATTTTCAGACAATATCAGTCCGGGTCATTGCCTTCAGAATGATTCCTTTCTCCATGCAGATCATCTTGTAACGGTCCACATAGGGATGAACCCAATCGTTCAGAGAGACAGCAGCTAGGACGAGAGATGACCTACCCTAATTTTAGCCCGTGCCTGCTCCACGCCCGTGATCTGTCCGGCTATTGACACCTGATTGCTCTTCTCCTGCTGGGACCCCCTATTGGAGTCCGGGAAGTGGATGTGACATTTGGTGTCATCCATCACCTTCTTGATGATGGCTCCTCCTTTCCCTATGACGTGAGAGTGTTCCGTGTAAGACACATCCATCTTGAGTGTCACACGGTTACTCTGTGGATAGATTTAAGTAAAAAATGATAGCAAAATTGGTATACAACAAATTAGGATATTAATTTGAGTAACTAATATTCAAGAGAAAAAAATAAGTTATTAACAAAAAAATCATGCATTAAACAACACAGTAAATCGGAGTAAAATTGGTATTCAACAAAGGAGAATATACTCATTTGAATCATGAACATTCATGAGAACAAATCAGTTACTAATTTAACAAAATGGTGCATCTTTAAATTAAACAAAGCAAATCTACAGATACACACACTATTTTACTCTGCCAAATCCTTATCCATAAGGTAGACTCTATCATTTCTTCTTTTTCTTCTCCTCCTTCTCCTCCTCCTTCTACTCTTCCCTTCTTTGTCTGCCTGGTACACATCAAATTCATCATCATTACTACTGTCATTATCATCACAATATCGTCACACATCATCATAATCATCATGACTTCCATTATCATTAGATCATTGTATCAGTTCTCATTGCCAGTACTTGTAGTCGAGGGAGATATACAGCACTACAATGTATTGTTTGCATTCCCTTTGTAATGCTACTGATGCAAGTGTACGGAGTTAACACAACGTGAGCAGGAACGAGGGAGAGATTCAGCCAAGCATAGAGAACGGTGAACAGTGAAGAGAGAAGCTAGGGAAGATATAAGGAAACTAACATGGAATAATAGGATTGTGCTCTGGGAAGACCAGTTTACTGGACTTTGTGGACCAAGATATTGGGAAAAGCTGGGACAGACTGCATCAAGGAAATCCCTGTTAATCCAGGTAACCTCCACCTTTGGACTGAAAAGTGTGAAACTGGTCACTGCTTGCTTGGATGTTAAATGCAGAAAAAAAAAAATCTTCACTCTTAGTCAGAAAGAAAATGCATTTTAAAAGGAGAAATAACTACAGAAAACATGCCTTATATCCTTATTTCATTATGAGGTAGAAAACAAAAAATCACAAGAAAAGACCCCCCCCCAAAAAAAAAACACAACAACAACAACAACAACAACTCATGACTATTTTACAATTTGCTTATTAACACAAACAATCTCAAGTTTTCTCATGAGTGACACCATTTAAAACCTTCACAATATTTTTTTTTTCATTACGATAGGTAGAAAACATAAAATCACAAGACCCCAAAAAATCTCATGACTATTTTACAATTTGCTTACTAACACAAACAATCTCAAGTTTTCTCATGAGTGACACCATTTAAATCCTTCATAATCTTAACCTGTTGAGGACGGTTTGATTTTGCTACAACACACATCTCCCATAGATGCTTGCCCGAGTTTATACTCGGGACTCGTCCTCAACAGGTTAATTTCATTCATTACGACAGGTAGAAGACGTAAAATCACAAGAAAAGACACTCCAAAAAGATCTCATGACGATTTTACAATTTGCTTACTTAATACAAGCAGTCTAAACTATTCTCATGTGTGACACCATGATGGTACTGACTATCTTGATCTCCCGCTGAGTTTTAAAGTCCTCACACAATCAGATGGCTGCTATCAATACAATGCACACATCACTGGGTAGTTGGACAATCGTCAAACACACGACAGAGACACCACAGGTCCCAACGTCTTCTGGATTTACAGTGAGGTGCTCCACATCTCCTGAAAGGTTTCCCTTCCACCAAACAAAGAAATCCCGCATTCTGCAGGTGAACCAACATGGCTTCTGATCAGCAAATTCTTTTTTCAATTCACCTGTAGTCCTATTCTGGTATTCCTGGTACTGTATGTAAGACAATCCCAAGAACTAAACTATGCTATCCCCCATTGGAGGCCCCACTGTACTCACCTTTGTGTCCAGAACTGACATTATTTTCTCCTTGGCAGCCGCTACATGAAAGAGTTTTCCCGCCACCTTTATGTGAGGGTCTGAAAAGACAAAAAAGATGAATAATATGTGTGATTATTGGTTTTATATCCATAATGATTCTAGTCATAGGAATGAAATGAAATGGTTAGAAGCATGTTTCAGATGGAACAGTTTCAGTATAATTCCATGATTTGATCGAAAGTCTACAACTTGGGCAATACATGTCTGCATTTCCTTCGCATGAAATGCAATTCACTTGACAAGTACGACTATTTAAAATATTGGGGCTTTCTTTCAGCGATAATGAACAAATCATGCAATGTGTTGCTTGAAGGTTTGCATGGTAAAGTAAATGAGAGAGAAAGGTTTGTGGTTTGTGGCAACACCATGTGGTGTTATCGCAAACCTTTCTCTCTCAAATCATGAAATGATTGTAAGTGTATTTATCTGTGTATTCATATATGGCTGGTGGGGTGACAAGACCTTGTATCTGCAATTTTGGGGGAAATGACTTTATTGGATTGATGGTAAAATAATGCATTAAGTGATGTCTTGTCTAAATCCTAACTGTCTTACTCCAAAAATGAAGCCACCACGGCGTGTCAAAGGAAAGGCTTTCCCCTTCGCCACTGTGCTTCGGCCACCATGTTTTTTGGCTCTCCTGAACATTTGACATTTTGTAGATACGAGGTTTTATCGCCCCAGCGACGATATATTTTATTTATAGTCTATTAATCTCCTACCTATCTTCACAAACCCCCAACTCAACCTTAACTCACTTTTCACTTCTGCATGCAGCAAAAAGAAAACAACAACAACAAAGAAAAGAAACACAAAATAAAACAAAACAAGAAAGCCTCTCATTCCTCCAGTCAGCAGAACTGTGGATGGGCAAGTCAAATATGACAGACCGATGTTGCTTTCCCCTTTGTACAAACATATGCACCGTGTGGCCTGGGAGGGCCACTTCACTCACGAAAATCCACCATCAAGGTTTTTCACAGTCATCCATTAATGACATCAAAATGTCTGGCTTAGCCTTTGATTGCATACAACAAAATCAGGACAAAGGCGGCCAACAATTGGTGCACTGCAGTACACATCAAACATTTGGTTGTTTTGTTTGGTTTTTTTTTGCCTTCTGCTCCACTTTTGCCTAGTAATTAGTTACGTTCAGACGGCAGGCCCTAACCTCGAGGTTAGGAAACCTCGATGTTTAGCTCTTGCCCCCTAACTACGACGTGTGTCCACACGACGAATCTTAACCTCGAGGTTACGAAACCTCGAGGTTAAGTTTCTGCCCCCCGTAACTACGAGTGGGTCCCACTCGATGTTAAAACCACAAAACCGGAAGTTTCAGCCCACACTGCTTACAAGTACTCTTTTTCTCTGTCATGGTATGCAGAGATAGCACTGCACTGATGACTTTATGCCTTTATGAAGATATTCGTCGAAAACATTTTTTTAGCGTCGGAGAAGAATATAAAATAAAGTAGCAAGTTCGACGTGTTCAGTTTCAGAGATCAAGCGCATGGCAGGGAGGTGCGACACCTCCCTGCGCATGGGAAGAAAAGATGATGTTGTGTCGTGCGTCATAGGTTTTTCACGTGTAGTGTATTTGTGGTGTACGTTTGGGAGGTTGACCCGGAAGCAGAGGGAAATTGTGGGGGCTGGAGTTTACGGCGAGGTCACTCTTAACTTCGAGTTCGTTGTTTTTTGTGTCCACACGGTGCTTAACTACGAGTGGGGACCCCCCGCGGCTCGTGGTTAGAGCGCTAACCATAAGATTTCTCGTGGATCGAAACATCGAGCAAACCTCGAGGTTTGCAAACTACGAGTGCGTCTTCACAGTCCCTAACTACAAGCTCTAACCTCGAAGTTTCCTAACTTCGAGGTTAAGGGCTCCCGTCTGAACGTAACTATTGTCACTGCCTTGTAATTGGATATTGGGCACATGGACAGCAAACAAGCTGTATGTACTTCTGGTTTTTGATCATGGATGCAATGACCATTGTTACTTTCTGTCTATAATTTGAAGCAATTTGGATGACCATGACTGCCCGCCATGTTAACTGAAGGTTCACTGACAATGGTCACTCAATGTTCTGATTTTGGTTGCCGAGACATACGGAATGACTCTCATGAAATGTGAACACCATGACAATCTCCTCATCAAGTATTTAACTAATATTTTGAGGCTAGTTCTACACTGGAAAAGATGGCAGCACACATATAGAAAGTACACACTCTACTACACAATCAATCACTTTTTTCATACCCATGCAAAGTGTCACCAAATAAAAAATAATAATAATAACTGGGAAGTACAGAAAATGATTATTTCAAATTGAAGAACAGATTTTTCACCATTTTCTTTCAGCAGTTCTCTGGCTTGACTTTCATGTATTATTTACTGGTTCTGAAATATATTTCTTTTTCCTCACACAAGTCACATGCCATTGAAGATTACATGTGATTTGATATTGATATATCATTGTTTAAAATGTTCAATGTTTCACTACAGATATGAATGTGACACAATGACATACATTGTACATGGCTATAGCATAACTTACAGATTAGGGCATATGGGAAGGTTTACTTTACTCAATGCAAACACTTCTTCCTTGCTCCATAATACTGTAAAAGTGGTTTCTTTCACATACAGAAACTTTCGCGGTTTCCATCGGTGCCGACTTTTTCGCGTGTGTTTAAACTCGCGGTCGGTAATGATAGCGTTGTAACAAGCAACGAGTTCAAAACATTTTCGCGTGATGTTAGATTCGCGGTTCAACCTCATAGCACGAAAAGCGCAAAAATAAAACCACCCCGAAAGAAACCACTTTTACAGTAGCCAGATTCACGCACATTCAAAATTAATGTTGTTTGTTTTTTAATCAATTTTTGCAATGCAACGCAAAAAGCGCTAATTCTTGTGTGTGGACACACGCACACACACACAAAAGATAACTCCTGCAATATGCATGATAATGTGAAAATCAGTCTTGCTAGATTTTTTTCTTATAACTACTGTGATAATTATCAAGCGTGCAATAACCAACATTAATTTTTCAATCCCATAATGCAACTTGCCACAGTCCACACACTCGCATGCCCGGGGTCACATTTTCTTTATTCATTAAAGTATGGACGCTGTCTGGAGATTTAAAGTGCTTCATATATATGCAGCCAGATGTTGTTTGTTTGTTGTTGTTTTTTCATTCTGGCTTGATGTTTTTTTTTAAACGATAACTGTTGCAATGGTTTGCTCTGCAGAGGATGCTAACAGTGGCAAATTGTATCAATTTTTACATCGCAATGCACAAACCAATAACTCCCCAGTGTGAGTGCTGTTACTGTAAAATGGTTCCAGCACAAAGACATTCTTGCCACAAGGAAGTGAAAGTCTTTGAACCATCTCTAGCCCCATGTCATCTTTACAGTGGTGTCTATAATCTCATCAAATCCAAAGACAACCAGTTTACAGTGAGTGTTTGTGGACAACAACCTGCTGAGAAAACTTTACCTAAAATAACAGCAGGATAATCCCAGGAATTAGAGCTGCTTTCTGCTTCTCCCCCTGATTGATAAAGTATCTAATTGCTGAAGATGCTGTGAGTAAATTACTCAAGGAATGCAGAATGTGTGAAGAAGATTCATTCCCCCCCCCCCAAAAAAAAAAGGGAAAAAATGGGAGAAAGGCCTGTTGGTGTTCCTTTCTCTTTATCCCATTTTGAGCGCCTGTTCTTGGTAAATTTTTTTCTTTACTTTTTCCTTTGCTTTTCTTTCCTCATAAACAAATAGGTTAGCTTCCTCTTCTCTTCATTTCCTCGTCTTTTGCTCAGACAGCCTGCATGCACATATTGAAAATCATCCCCCTAAACACCATTTTATTTCCCCCACCCCACAAAAAACAAAAACAAAACAAAACAAAACAAAAACAGAGACATAAAATCTTACCCTACACTATCATACAGTGATACTGCTTGGCTGGTGAAAATCGAAATCACTCCTGAACGTAATTCTTCTTCCTACTGCATCTCCTTGCAGCCAACCAACAGTTTTCAAAATCCTTTGCTTTATTCATTTAGAAATTCCCATATCTTTCTAGATGAATGCAGGCTGGAGCACAGTATGATTATCTCAACATGATTTAGCTTTTAAGCAACATTATGCTCCTAAAAAAAAAATATATATATATATATATATATATATATATATATATATATATATATATACATTATACACTTTTAAAATATCTCAATGTAATTGTGAATGTCCCTTGACAATTTTTAAGTGCTTTGAACATTTAAATGCAGAGCCCACTCACACAAGAAGAGCATTTTCTTTGTCTTCAATGGTACCTGCTATGTAAGTTGTGTTTTCATTACTGTGGTTTCAGCAAAACCTGTACAATTGGTTCCAGAGTCTGTACCAGGAAATGTGCCTAAAACGGTGTCACCAGAATTTCTCAAACTGATCTAGATGTCTCCACCATCCCTACTTGATAACTGACGATACAAAGAAGCAAACCTAGTCACCGTGACAACAGGAAGTAGTTAGCTGCTTCAGCTATGTCTTTTGAGACATGAGAACAAACTGGGAAGTCTTCCTCTTGTGTGGAAAGTCTGGCTTCTTCTTCTCTCAACTGTCTTCTCAATGTCACCAGGCTTTGTGTTTATGCTAAATTCTTAGTCTTTTTATAGACAACATATTGTTTTTTCTTCTACTCTCACACCCCACTTGTTGTTGCAGCTTTTGATTTCTGCTCAGTCTAATTCCTTCATAGTCTTAGGCAATGCTGTTCACTACAGCTATAGGGTGATATGTCATTCCAGTATGCATATATTGCAGGGAAAGACATCATATCACTAACAGCAACACTTAGCAATTTTCAGTTATCTTAAAGGGGAAGGCTAGAAACTGATCAGTGGGTATCAGTGGAAATGCTGGGAGATGATTGTTCCAATCCTTATGGGATTCATTCAAGAGTTCATTGTATATCTATTGTTGTGTGAAAATGATTTGCTTCAGAACGGTCTCATATTCAAGTAATGTGCAGGTTAATGCTCCGTCACTGACCAGGGACCCTAACCTGGAAGCATTAAACTGCATATTACTTGAATATGAGACCATTCTGAAGCAAATCATTTTCACACAACAATAGATATACAATGAACTCTTGAATGAATCCCATACGGATTGGAACAATCATCTCCCAGCATTTCCACTGATTCCCACTGATCAGTTACTAGCCTTCCCCTTTAAGCAAACTACTATCATACGACAGCGGAAATATAAAAACTGATGTTGTGATGTTTTCATTTAGAAAAAGAAATATTAGTCCCACACAATAACGTGTATGCAAACATATTTTTTCATAGTCTCACATATTTTTTAATGTTTCACAAACTTCTAATCAAGAATATCTGGAACATACATGTAAGCACTCTACCATACAAGGAAAAGTTTACCTAGCTCTCTGGACATAAAGCTTTATTACCAAACCTCTGTCATATTAAAATGTTTATTACAATGTCAGTTAACCAAGAAAAATATGGCTATTCATAATTTATAAATCATACTATCACTTAAAGGTCCAGTTTACCTTTGGGAGTAGTGATTTAAAAAATGTTCAAGATATCATAGTTGATGCATATGTGTAGGCCAGTTTTATCACAAGACATCCTACCAATACCATATAAAAATTTTGCAATAGAACCTAAAATGTAAGGATATATCACTATTTTTCTCAATAAACAATAACTGTAGACAGTTTAGTCTAGAAACATTTTTATTATAAACATTGTTCACATTTTGTGTATTTAACAATATTTAACATTGATTATACTACTTAAATTTTTACATTGGTTGTTTCTATCCCTAACTCACATTTTAGACCTATTTTGAAGCATGATTGCTGGGTTTTTATTTCATCTGCAAATGGTAAATTATGCCTTTAAGATGACCTCCATTAAAGACCATGTGAATGACAGTGATCTATGATGATGATAGTCACGGCTTTCTAGATGTCACATAACCATTATCTAAATAATAGTAATGTAATAATGATGATGATGGTGATGATACTGACCTTAATGGTAATACCAGTAATAATACTACTAATAGTAATAATAATAATGATAATAATAATAAAAATAATAATAACATGAAGAAAAAGAAGAAGAATCACGACTATGGTGATAATGATATGCCTTTCATAATTCATAATAATACATAGAAACTGAAAATCAGCATATCCCATCTAAATGTTTCTAACACATAGGATTCCACAATGTCCCATATGATAATCAAACTGTATACAGAATTGCCAAAATCATTAGAAGGAAAACATCTTGTTGCACCAGAAACACAGAATATACGTACACTGTGTACAAACTATGCAGCATAAAAAGAAAATGCACACTGGCATATATCAACTGTACTTTTTAAAAGACTTTTTTTAGTAGAAGTGATGTTCATAAAACTTTTCAATCTCTGAAAGAACGCTGAGATTCACATCTTTGGTATCTTTGAGTGATCTCAGTGAAGATATAGCGTTGACAAATAGTAGATGAAACAGCAAAAGTCACACATCTCAAAAAATGCATCCGTATTATATACTGCATATAACCATCTAGTCAAAGAGAATATGAATATATGGAGCACATCCCAGTATAGCTTCCCACGAAAAGCTGCAACAGGGATTACTTCTTCAAGGTTCAAGTATATGATATAAAAGTCCCCAACAAAGATGACTATCCCGTGGTGAGAAATCACCAAACTGCCTGTAACTTCTCTGTTCATTCCTACTTGGTACTGTATGATACTCCACTCTGCTAAAATTGAACACAATTCATGTCATTATCAGTATAGTTACCATTTGTGCTGACTGAGTCATTCTGACCCCCATTTCAATTAACCCATTGAGGACGAGTTTTGGGTATACTCGGGCAGGTGTCTATGGGAAATGCGTGTTGTGGCAAAATCTGCCCGTCCTCAATGGGTTAAACTCACGGATCTGACAGACACCCATCAGTTGGGTAACATAAACTATATGTCAACTAAGTTACAAATTACATTATCATAATATTCACCATGAAGAAACTAGAAGGAAATTGTATCTTATTGAGGAGAATGAATACTGGAAAACACGATATATTCGTGGCATGAAATTGTCACTAATTGCCACTGGCATCCAATGCAAATAGTGTAGACAAGAAGTTTCGTGTGCATTTTAATTTCACAAATCTTGGCTCTCACGAAATTCGCGAAATTAAAATGCGCGCGAACATTCCTCGTCTTACAGTAGCTTAACCAAAAATTGGCCACTTCAGCAAGCAAAGCACAATCAATGAATTGTATGAAGAAAGGATCAGATATATACAGTACATTTCATGATATATACCACCATTCCTTCAAAAGGTGAGGCATGGTTATAGCAGAAATATCACTCTGTGTAAAGGGGATAAAAACAGGGCTGCCATATGAGACAAAGTTCAATACCAAATGACGGTCAGAAGACCAATTAGAAGTAATAAACTTTTCTTAAAGGCATTATTTACCATTTGCACATGAAACAAAAACCCAGGTTTAGTGCTTCAAAATAGTTGTAAAATGTGAGTTAGGGATACAAACAACTAATGTAAAGTTGTTCATCAGTTTAATCAATGTTAAGTATTGTTGAATATACAAATTGTGAACAATAGTTACAATAAAATTGTTTCTAGACTAAACAATCTACAACTATGGTTTATCAAGAAAGATAGTGATATCTCCTCATATTCTAGGCTTTATTGTGATTTTTTTTTAAAGGTACAATGCTTTGTGATACAACTGACCTACGCATATGCATCAAATGTGATAACTCAAACATTTTTTTAAAATCACTGCTCCAATGGTAAACAATACCTTTAAAGGATATCCATCACATTGGCAAAAGCCATGTTTACATCAATCGATATGGATATGAATAATAAGCATTAACCGTTAACAATGTACTCACCATAGCCGTAAGTGTTCATCAAAACACACTAGTCACTGAAACTCAGAGCACACAGAAATATATGTATATATTCAAGGGATGGAATATATGAAATATTCCAGTGTGATCCAAACACATTGATCACAGAGAAACAGGGAAGTGATCGTTTATCTCCACATGTCATCAGTTCTCCAGGTCTGAAAGGTAACACTCCTTGCTCAAACTAATTCCTCCGAAAGACATCTAATCACAGAGGAGAACACCTCCCAGGCAGCCAAAGGTAAGCTATGCAACCTACTTCTCCCGGTTAGGTACATATCCCACTGTGGAGTGACCGAAAAGTTTCATCCTCGCCCTTTCCCTCTTCTCTCGATCAAAACAAAACGTTGCCTATAGTTGCTGGTGTCTTCTCCCTTGCCCCTCATGTAATTCAACACTAATGATGGGGGCGCGATCAATCACATTGCTTGGAACCACAAAACTTTAATGGGAGAGGCTTCTAGAAGCGTGTTGCTTCCGGAAAACATCCAGTCCGGCACCCATTCGCTACAGGTGCGCTCTGACTAACTCTACTGCTGCAGTCGCCAAACTCCGGTAGGCATGATTGGCGAGAGAGACGGAGAGAGATGGCGATAACCTCGGCTGCTCTGTTAAAGCAAACAGCGCTGTGTGCTTGTGTGTGCTCAAGACCAGCAGTGTAGTCACACAATCAAAATCACTTCTTTTCTTCTTTCTCGATCTCCAAGCTCGTCTTCTTTTTGCCCCCTTTTTCTCTCACTCTTGTCCCCGATGCACTAAGCTCCTAGTCAAATCCCAGCCAACAATTCAATACAAAGAACTGCTCTATGGCACTCTCTTGCTCCTTCTCACACCGCAATAGACGGATCGCTGAACGCATCAGTACACCCGAAGAGAGGGAGCCTCTATTTCTCTCCCTCTTTTCTCTCTTTACCTTGCTTCCATTAATGATGTTCTGACGTATTCGCAAAATGCCGAGAGGAAATAAACTGAAATGCATGAGTCTAGAAGGGTGCTTAATCCAAAGACGTTTGTGTATGAGGAAGACAAAGTTTGTTTTCGACATTGAATAGAGCACACTGAGGACAGTGTTGGCAATTACTATCTAATTACTCCTGGAGGGTTGGCTACGAAACCTCATTGATTTCACATGGGAAATAAACATCCGTGTATGAAAATCCCATTATACTCAGCAAAGGTAATTGAATCACTATCATGACTTCAGAATGAACTACACTGAAAGGTCTTACTAATTGAAAACATCATGCAGTTATGATTCTGACTTCCAAATCCAAATTACTCTAATCAAACATCTTGCATCATGCTTTAACTTATTTTCACTTTTTAATGCTCTTTTAACTAACACTGGTACTAGTACCTCGAACATCATCATTCAAATGTATGGTGTATGCTTTCTTATTTTGTGAGGTGAAAAGTTAATCATAAAACATAAATAGGCTTACTGTACTGTAAACTATTTAAAAATGTTACAATATTATCAACACTTAGCTACAAGCATTTACTAATACAGTCTGACTTCAGTATATAAAATCAAGTCATCTAAAATGGGTATGGTACGGAGAGTTCTATCATTCTAATACACTGCCGTATACTCACTTGTGTACTAACTAATAATGAATGAAATGAACTACCCCCCACCCCCACAAAAAAAGAAGAAAAAAAGAAAAAAAATAGCTGTTTGAACTATTTATGATATACATGTATGGTACCCCAGCATGAGATATGAAAAAAAAAAATGATAGCAATTTGATTAGTCTAAGATCAATGAAGTTTTTCTGTGAAACCTTCCCCTTCCCCAAAAAGAAACAGAAGATTGTCTTGAGGTGAAACATTGAGTCAGTCAATAAAAAGTCTTGAGGAGTAGACTACGAGGGTTGAACAAAGAACGAGAGGCTTCTGTACTACACTGGTTATCTGTATGAGTCACAAGTAGGTTCCAAGAGAACAAGTCCCAGTGTCTTCATTTGTTAACTCTTACCAACTTGGGTTCGGTTGAAGAGTTGTGTATGACAATGGTTTGGAATGCAGAGAGCGTTGTGTTGTCATACGCTCCTTTCATTACACAACTTCTTGTCATCATTACCTACCATCTCTCTCTCTCTCTCAATTTCTCTTTCTCTTCCACTATAATATATTCATCTCAAAATGGCTGATCGAGATATGTATTACATCTATCTTTCTTTCCTTATTGTTTCTGTCTCCATCTATGTCTCTATTCCTCTATTTTGTCATCTCACAGTCTAGAGGTCGATACCATATACTGGTATATATGAATATAATTATACACATAATCGTCATCACATCACCATCACCACCAAGACCATCATCATCATCATCATCATCATCATCATCATCATCATCATCACTATCAACTCTCAATGCTTTCTTTCCCACAGGCAAATATACAATATATGAAATATTAACTGTGATTTAAAGCATTGATAATGTACCCTAAGATTTTCAGCACTAGTGCCAAGAGCCGTATCCTGCAGTACAAAGTTTCTTCTAAAGCAAAATAAAATTTATCATAGACACAGAGACATTACCTGCTATTGCTAATCCACAAAGTTGATTGACAGAGGTGCATGCAGCAAGCAATACACTCAATAAAGTGTTCAACACGTGTCACTTTGTACAAAATACAAATGGCTTTTTAGCTTAGAGTTTTGGTAAAAAATGACAAGCTCACTTCAGCGATTTCAGTGAGTCTATGGCTAACCAACACGACAATATCCCAAAATGTAAGAAATAAAGTTCAGAGGCATATTCTGAAGTATATGACTGGATGTGGTAGTAGTGGCAATGTCAGTGGTAGTTGAGGTATCAATCGCAGGGGAAGTGGTCACAACTATGTCAATATCATTCAACTAAAGTGTTGATGACTAAAAATATACTACGTGACATGCAGCTCAGGACATATGGCTATTTCATTTGACACATCCAAACCTTTGTATTGATTTCCTTTCAGTGTTTATAACCTGTACCATTTATGGGTATTTATCATATTCAGTGTCAGCCATAAGAAAACTAGAATTAAGTATAAACCTTTAAAACTAATGATCGCTCATAATATAGCACTCATCTACATTTTTTTTTGTAGATCTAGGACAAGTTTAGTATACTTCATCCTTGTCCTCAGAGATTAAACTTGCTGTTGAGTTTTTGTTGTTATGCATGAGATGTATCAAGGTCCTAACATCTGACTGATTGAACATATTTCAGCGGTGAGAACTGCTTTCATTTCATCCCATTCAGTGTAGATAGGTGGGTTACCAACAATTATAGGATCTTCCAGTCAAGTATAATTTTCTATTCATATGCATATGCATCATTGTGTAGTTTGTGAATGTAAACACAGGATTAAAGCAGGATCCGATTCCAGTCTTTTTACAGAAAAACCACACACTTTTGAAATAGTGAGTCATGGAAGAAAAATCGGTCATTATTTCGGAGGGAGCATTTTATTCTGCGGTTCCAGCTTGTAAATAAATGCTATTGTGATTTAAGTACCTTGGTTTTACTGATTGTTCCTCGTGTCAGAGTTACCATGACAATAAGACAAATATACGACTAGTGACAAAAGGGCTGGTTCATGAACTGATCTTTTACATATTCTTCTTTCCTCAATAAACAATTCTTATTGGTTCCTTGTATCTTTGTTGTCATGGCAACCACGTGACTGTACACCAAACTTTATTTGTACAACATCAGGCTCTATCCAACTTTCATACATCAACAGGGAAGAAATGGTAAAAATAATGACATTCCTAGCAGATGTATACATATATTCATGTCAACTAGAGTAAATGTCTTTTTAAGCATGTTTTTATTATAATCTGTTCCTTCTCATAATCAACTAAAATATATGCTAGCTTTGTGATCTCTCACGGTTTCTTCTTGCAAATGCTTTTAACATTTATAGAAGGTATATGGTAATTAATAATAATGATAACATATTAATTTATAAAGCGCAAAACCTATAGACATATATTCTTCTGCGCTGCAAAAGCTTCTGATGTGCTTTATAACGAACAGTTAAATGAAAAGATGTGTTTTGAGTCATGATTTAAAGACTGCTACTGTTGGGGATTTCCAGACTTCTAATGGTAGATCATTCCAGAGTTTGGGAGCTGCACAGGCAAATGCTCTGTCTCTTAATGTTACTTTTGTTTTATGTGTTGGAATCTGTAAAAGAAGAGTGTCCTTAGAACTGCGCAAATTATGAGTATGTTGATGAGATTTAAACACTAATAATTCGGATATGTAACTGGGGGCTTGACCGATAAGTGACTTATACACAATCAACAAAATCTTCAACAATATTCGTTTACGAATCGGAAGCCAGTGTAAATCTTTCAGAAGAGGAGTAATCCTTGAAAACCTAGGTTTGTTACAAATAAGCCTTGCACAGGAGTTTTGGACTCGCTGCAGGCGCCCAACTTGAGAATCAGGGAGTCCATATAATAGCCCATTACAATAATCCAATTTACTAACAATACATGCTTGGACAATCATTTTCATACTGTTCTCATCAAAATATTTCCTGATACGTCTAAGGTTATATATCATATGGTATGATGATTTACACACATTTGTGATGTGTGCTTCCATGTTCAGATGCGTGTCAAAACACACTCCAAGATTCCTAACAATGGAAGATGACTTTATGACAGAACTTCCAACCGATATCCCATCAAAAGAAAGTTTAGATATTTGCTTGGCTGTGCCAATCAATAACAGTAATAATTGATTGACATCAGCAGATTATTAAATAACCCTCTCAGAACCAACACATCAATCTGTCATGTACTTTGAGTTCAATGGGCTAAACATTAACAGTGGAATATTAAATTTGTTCCCTTTACTAACAAACATTAAAGGGATGGTACAGTATTGGTGGAGATGAGAATTGGGCTTTTAACTTTTTGCGAGATACCAAGAAAACACTTATGATATAGTACAGAGCATACCGTTTTAAGAGGAAGTCAAAGTTTATTTGATGAAAATCGGGTTTGGAATGACTAAAACATCCAAAAACAAAGTAAAACAAAGCGATCGCAATAAAGTGTGGGTCCCACACTTTATTAGAATCACTCTTTTTTGGATATCTCAGCCATTTCAAAACCAATTTTCATCAAATAAACATTGAATTCCTCATAGAATTACATGCTCTTTCATATTTCATAAGAGGTTTCTCACTATCTCACCAAAAAAATGTCAGAAACCTGAAATTAGGTCTCAACCAAAACTATATGATCCCTTTAATATGTCAGATTCATGTGTCCTATTTTACTCAAAGTAATTCTCATTCGATCTAAATAGAACATTCTTTGTGCAGACACATGTACTGTTTAGAGAATGTGACTTGCAAGGAATTGTGAACTCCCAAGTGAGAGCAAAAACCTTCATTGAAGACTTACTAAGTTATAGGAAGTAATCGTCAATGATAAGGGTGCTATGCTGACAAGAATATTGGCTGGAAACTGGGCATTATAAGCATGACCTGCCTCGAAGAAGATGAAATAATGATTTAAAGAAATTGAAAGAATTTCATTTGGGTTTAAAAAAACACAAACAAACAAAAAACAATAAACAAACAAACAAACAAAGAAAAAACAAACAAACAAAATGAAACTAAAGCATATAACTTTGCTTTGCCTGAATCACCGGAATAAAGAGGGTCATTCACATTTTACCTTCACTACATTTTGTCTCTACATACTATGTGCAGAGTGACGTCAATCAGTTCAGCACATTTTATTGTTTGATTCTCTCAGTCTTTAGGAAGTGTCTCAAATGCATCACCATGTTAATTACATCTGCGCCTCACTGACTCTTAGTTCATTAAACTGGCAACAACCTCTAGGGTGTAGGTTTCTTTCTGCCTTCGTGTGGATGTACGTCAGTATGACTCGTATTCCACGTATAGCGACTGGAATGAAAAGGCCGCCACTGGGCAGGCTACACTCCTACGAGTTCCATGCACTCATGCAGGCTGCTATGAGAAGGGGCTCCACCATGGTCCATTTTGAGGAGAGTAAACATAAACAGCGCTTCGTCCTGTGTCCCCTTTGTAAAGGAAGATCTGGTGTGAAGCCCAGAAAGTGGATGTTATTCAGAGTGGACAAGGGAGGGGACAAGGGAACGATGTGACAAACTTTGGTTCTCTGGCCACTGGACACTCTCAATAGCCACTGCCCACGCCCTCCCACACAGACGTCAGTGCTGTGTCATAGTCTGTCAGACCAGACGTCTTATTCTGGACATTAGATCTTACCATATCTCTCAAGACTTACAGAGGTTTCTGATTCAGTGCCGTCATATTCATCAAAGCAACATGCATTGGGATTCACAGAACCCAAACCTTATTTCCCTATCATAGAAAGCAGCATAAAAGCTGTCACAGAGTAAATATTTTTGTTTAATTTGGATTTACATCATGCTAACTACTATCTATTCTGAAGGAAACAATTTTTTGCTCACCTAAATTGGAAGGAATGAGTGCTGTCAGATTCTTGGACAGAACTTACATCTTCTTTTGCACTAGCTAATGTACAACTTCTTAAGATTAATTTCTTTGTTTTTATTTATTTTACATAAACATGGCTTTTCACGGGATGCACGTCTTGCAATATAAAAACAAGTGTCATACTGTCTGCTTGATATGACAGAATGTTGGGTGGGTTTTTTTCAATTTTTTCTTTCTTTATATCTCCAGATGTATAGACAATATACTAGTTTCTCATTTTGAATATCTTCTTTGTGATTACCAGTTATATTCTTTGCCTTCTTACAGCATCAATAAAATAACTTACAGCACAATGTGAGGGGTTTAAGAAAAGAAGGGTAATAGCAGCAATTATGCTTAGTCCATCACTAGAGCAGATTTCTATTACCTTGAAAGCATTTCTATCAGAACTCTGTAAGAGGACCAAATGGACATTTACTTAGTACAGTTGTCTCCTTGTTTCCAGTGAATTGGTCACAATCACAAAGGTTTATACCAAGACATCACCTCTCTCACTCTGATACCATTCTAAAATAGTGCGTACTCTGATGGCAAACACAGATTATGCAATAGTTGCTCCAAGCGTGAATTCACACCCACCACAGAAGATGCTACTGTTTTGAAAACGTCCTCTCTTGAATTCAAACCAAAGCTTATATATACACGATACATCGGGTGTATAAATCAGCGGGACCTGCGCATTCAAGTTCTTGATGCCACGTTTCCTTTCTAAGTCCTTGAATGCTGGACACAAAAGACTGAAGGAATAATAGACAGAAAGTTTTACTGAGAGCTTGGTGATACTTTTCTGTGGATGAAATAAATGGACCATGAGAAGAGGGGGTGGGGGAAGAAAGAGTATGGGACTGTAACTAGGTATGAAAATGTGAGAAAAGTATGTACTTCATGCAATGTGAGATACAATGGAGATAAACCTGACAACTTTGTTAAATGTAGTAGGCATAAAAGAAGAAAAGGTAATTCATGGATTATGTCTTCTTGGATTATATCTTTTAACAGAATTCAATTGTCTGTTTATGAATGCTGATATTCTAAATTATTTCATCAACTAATATAAAAGTTATGAATAGTGTGGTCGAGGATCTAATGCCGGTACTAATAATCATGCCTAATTACAAAGACCACGATACATGGGATGATAGCACATTGAGCAGGTTAATCAAATTGTCTCTCTGTTGTACCAAAAGCAGATGGAACCAAACAAGCTCCAGCACAAAAGGTTACTTTTCAACATGAGTATATCACTGGCAAAGAAAATCTTGTTTGACGTATCTTACACTGATGTCCATCCTTTTGTACATAGAGATAAAAGTCACAATGACACACAATTCAATGTCTCTCAGGTGGATTATGTGGAACTGATCGGTCTTTCAGAAGGGGGAGAAAACAAAATGATTCATGATTGACTATTCAAATGCCATCCAAAAGAATGATGGAAAGAAAACCTTTTTTTCTTGAAACTGAATAGAGTTAAACTTCTGCAAGGGCACACAGAGACTTAATTAGCAATGCAGCTCCACCTTTTCAAGGGATTCCCGCCCAGCAAAGAAAGGATGCTTACAAGGACGTGCCACCAACTCACTATAATCCTGCCCAAAAGCATAAAGGGCCCTCATACAAGATGTGGTCACTCACGGTCAACTCGGGAAAGTTCTACTTCACAATTCACTGGTCAAACACCCTCGGACCACCTCTTTCATAGTCGCCATCGCAACCAGCCCCCTTCAGAGCGGATTCCTGCAAGATGCTTGAATCCTTGTCAAACAGACTCAGAAGATCACAGATGAGATGGGGGGGAATCCAATGATCCTGCCATGGAAAGTTGATCCTGCCATGGAAAGTTGACTTTGCAACTGAAATTTGTGCCTTATTGGCTTAAACTTTTTGACAATCTGGAAAATACAGGATAACTATGTGTATCTCCTATGTTCAGTGGAGATACACATATTCAAGATGTTGTCCTATAGTCACCTTGCAAAAGCAAACATAATAAAGATGCATCAATGCAAAAGTCATCGGATGATTCACATGAATACTTCATGTATGTTTAGCAGGGGTATTCATAGCACAGAAAACAGTTTCAGACCAATTAAAATCACATTTGGATTTGAGTCATGGCTGCCTTGATGTCATCAGGATCACCTTTCACCTCGGTGTGAAGAAAATGACTAACTAGCTATCATTACATCCTTATCAAGTCTTTTATCTGTCATTACAGTAAGTCAAAACACACAGGCAGCATCCATTCAAAGGCATTGTGCAGTAACAAAGGGGGCATCCCAGCACAGCTTACTGATGAGAACACTTATTACCACACAGTGTCAAGAAATGTTGGGAGAGAATTCAATATGCACACTCCTAAATCCCGATTCTTTACAAACTTGAACAAATCCACCAGACAGAATAGCCCTGTAAGTCCTCCAAAATTGGGTCATTCTAGATGTGGTGATACGAAGTCTTTCTGATTTCGCCCAAAGAGTGTACAGAGGAGCTATTAAGCCTGCTTTATTGAGTGTGGAACACAATACATCTCAAGTCACAAGTCAAGTTTGATTGAAATTGGGTGGGTAACTTTGGATAAACACTGATGGTAGAAAATGGAGCTTGTGATAAAGGTCGGGTTGTTTCCATGACTGTGATGCATTGATGTGTGCAGAGCAAACTATAAAGGATATTTTATCCTGTATTTGGAGGAAGTTAATTTGTGTAAGAAAATATTTGCATTAGATAAATACCAGACCTGGGCCCTGTTTTATAAAAAGATAAAATCAATTATAAATGTCCTTACCACACAGGCTGCCATAGACTTATGATACAAATCAACTATGTAATCAATTACAACTCTTTATAAAACAGGGCCCTAGTTTCAGGAAACAATGAAATAAAAATGTATATGCTTCCCTCTTTTCCACATCATTTCTAATGCATAGCATTCATGTGGTAATACATCCCCCCCCCCAAAAAAAAAATACTGTTCAGTAATATTACCATGTTTTAATACCATTATTATCAATAACATAATTTCATAAAGACAAATTTAAGCCTAACAAAATTCAAAAATAAAAGAATTGCAGGTCTCAAAATAATATTTGCTTGAATTGCTGACATATATGAAAATAGTCATTGCCTCACTTAAGCCCGCCGCACACTATACGATCCGACTGGTCGTACGACCTTAAGACTGGAAGTGTGACGTCACAGTCTTGCCAGTTTCCAGTCGTATGACTGGGTCTTAGCGCCAGTCGCAGAGATTTGACATGTTGAATTTCTATGACTGGTCGTGGGCTTTCAGCCAATCAAGATACAGTAAAATGAAGCGCATGCAGTGCGCACTGCGCTTTAATACTCATTGGTAAAATGTACTGAAGACAGAGCAGTCGTAAGCGTACTCGTAAGGTCTGATCGTATAGTGTGCATTGGCAGGTCGTACGACTGGGTCTTTGGTCCTAAGGTCGTATAGTCGTGAGTCGTGTAGTGTGCGGCGGGCTTTACTCACACCAAACAAAATTCATATAAAGTAAGGCTGACAACATTAAGCATTACACCAAGGTTGTAGGTGCCTAAAATAGTTGATTTAAGTTTATTTGCTTATCATAAACAATATCTAAAGCTTCTCTTTTGCTTATTGCAACATCTAATGCTAGCTAGAAATACAGGAAATGCTCCTTGGTCTCTCTCCCTAATATGAAATCCATTGGGTTGTCAGCAGCAATGTTCCCAGTGATCGAAGGAAGCTGATCACCCCATGGCGATATATGATACAGGATGATTCAACTGATCATACCTCTTGGTATGTTATGACAGGTGCAATCAGGGAAAAGCATGCATCAAAGTAAACCAAGGAGTATGACGTACGTATCATCTGAAGTGGTGTGCATCGCTTGTAGCTATCTTCACAACATAAGTACACACCACTCCTGACAGATGAATAGACTTGTTACAGTAAACATGTCAAATTACTACCACTGGAGGATTTTAACAAGCCCGGTACAGACCACCTGTAGATCGTCTTCAGTCTTGCAATTCATATTCAAATGTTTGCGCATCATGTCAAGCGCTATGTATGTACTTACCGTTGCAAGTATACGCGTGCAATAATTTCTCTTCGTCCCACAAAAATTTGTGCATGGTATGCATTGAACTGGGCTTGTTTTGATTGCAATGAGGCGTAACAGGTATATGAAGCAGCATCTCAAAACAACCGTAACTCGGGGGCAAAACACTGACGTGATCATGACCTCCACCGCCCTTGTCTTCACGGGAAGTCGTTTCTCAACGAAACCTCGTCCCACATCCCGGGAAGCTGGCAATGCGGAGAGCAATTACAAAGAGAATGGGATGATATGTTCTTGGGTTATCTCCATCGGGTGGGAGAAGGTTGCGGCATCCCGCTGAGACGGGGTCTTGGGTTGGCCCCGATGCTGTGAACTGGGAGAATGACAGACTAAGACTTTCCCTGGCACTCAACAGACAGCTAAATAGCAGCAAAACTGGCAGATGAAACTTAAAACAGCCTTAAAGAAGTCAATAACATAAGACTGGCACGCATCCTGCACACTGATAAAATGTATAACAGAAGTTTGATACGTGACTAATGTTACTTACAAAAGTTGTGAATTTCAATAAATTCATTCTGAACAAATTTTGCGAGAGATAAACAGATATGAGCCTCAACCTTTTCTGGATTATGACGCCACATTGGAGAGCACTTTTCTGAAGACTTGTATTTGTAATAAAGGACATAACACTTACTGCATTTTTTAATTCTTACTATTTTCCTCGACTACAATTTAGTATTGATTTTGTGTATTCATGAGTATTCAAATGACTACTTGCAATTGAATTGGAAATTGAATAAATGAAATAAAGTAAATGAAAATAAAGACATTTCTTTCTCTTCATGTGGTTTTTCCCACCATCTCAGCTCACTTCCAAAACATTCAAACTCTTCTAAAGTTATTACAATGCCGCTCTCTATCCCCCCCTCCCCTTCCATTCTTTCTCTCATGGGACAGTCAATTGTGTTCTCTGGGCCCTTCTCTAGTATGACCAGGAGTAAACTCTGTGGGGCTATCTTGACAAATCTCTGCCAGCCTCAATTTGGAGCTAATAGGTGCAATGTGTTTACAAAGACCATGTGGGAAATGGGTCGGATCCAAGGAAAACACAGACAACGTCAACTCAACAACTCTTCTTCTTTCTTTCTTTTTTGACAAAGTTGATAAAAGGCATATGCTGATTTTTTTTTTCTCTCACAGAGATTTTTCCCGTAAACTGATCCACAAAATGATAACAAAATACATACCCCAATGCATACTTTTCAACAAAAGCACGTTGTAAGTTTACATTTAGAGAAGTACATTACTTGTGATGCTGCATGTAAACAAAGTATGACAGCAGTTTCTCTCTGAATAATCTCCAACAGAGAAGATACTGGCTTATGGCATGTATACTTTGCCTGTGTATCTGTTGTATTTCGTTTCTCTAAAGAAACCTTATTTTCTCTAAAGAAGCCTTTTTCAAAGTGTGTCAAATGATATTCATATCATGAACAAACCATGTGAAAGCATTACACATCACATAGTTTGTTCATGTCATTGCTTTTTTAAAGCATTTCAATCAGTACAAGTCTGTTTGAACCTAGCAGTGTAGATCCACTTTTCTTTGAATGGTATGAATGGTATGAATGGTTCCAAACAGTTGTTATGAACAAGTGTGCTCTGAGCACAATACCAGAAGAATATGCAGCCTTTGTTCCTTCTTTAAGATACAAAATTCAGTTTGTAATTCTTTCTATCTTTACTGAGATTTCTCACAAGCCTTTTCTCCACACATATTCCATAAAACTGCCTGAGCTACATATTACATAACTGGGCAATATGTTAGTGACAGTTTATGTCCAGACAAGAGAGTGCGTGTGTGTGTGTGTGTGTGTGTGTGTGTGTGTGTGTGTGTGTGTGTGTGTGTGTGTGTGTGTGAATATGGTTATCAAAGCCTTTCAAATTAGTCTCTGTATTCATGTTTTGAATAATGATGTTTAAGCCTTAGGTAGACAAATAATGAAGTTTCTTGAATTCTTGAAATATGAAAAGTTATAAATGCCATAATTTTTTTTTCTCTCTTTGTCTAATTTCAAAGACTTTTAGTTTGTTTCCTATATTTTTCTTATAAAAGCCAAATTCTGCTGGAAGATTGCCATGCTACCAGGCTAGTGAGGTGCATGATGCCCTACTATACCAAATATTATTAAGGAACAGGACAAGTTTTTATAGTTCTCTGTCATATTTGTAAGTCCCCCTGAACACATACAAACTTCAATTCACACAATGAATCAACAAGGAACAAACTCCCTCCAGTGTCTCCCAACAATATCATTCCATTGCCAAAGACTGCACGGCTCCATATTTCTCATATCAGGTATTGAGCTTCAATGTCATGTGACCCAAAGTTCTTTTCCAGTGAGTAACCCATTAGTAACCCATTATGTGCTTCCTTTCTTCAGAGAGTCAAGACTGACCTGTAGCATTATTTTGATTTTTAGTCAGTGAGAGATACAAGTAAGCTATGAAAGCATAACATGCCATATTCAAAATTGATTTTATTATTACTTTATCACTAATCTCATCATAAAACATCCCGAGGCATTGCCGCTATGCTGAAAAGATTTTCATCGCCAAGGCAAATCTCCTCACCAATCGGAAAGAGAGAAACTCAAAGAAAAAATTACAAATCTGCAAAGAAATCATGCGCACACATATCAATACATTAGTATTGGGGGATCTATCACATGGTTTGATATCAATAAAACATATACAAGAGAGAGTATTTCATGAACACAGCCAGAAGATAGAACACGGTGATGCACATGTCAAACATTTCCATGCAAGAAAGTTATTTTGTCACTTCAAGTAGGGGCAGTAAAGTCTTCCAAGAAACCATTGTGGTGGTAGAAAAATAACCTGAATGCCAAGAAGAACACAAGACTGCAAACAATGATGATGCTATAGAGAAGAGAGCTGGCTGTGTACTTGGAGAGGACATGAAGTAGCACAGAACTTTTGAATAGTAGCCACACTGTTTGAACAGCCTGCTGTTGAGAATCCTGGTTCATGGAAGCAGATAGAGGGCAGCATAAACTTTTCACGACAGTAAAAGTAGTGATACCTGAAAACATTTTCCCCAGGGAGTTCACAGAAAGAATCCAAACTTCTTTATCATGCGCTATAATCAAATTTTGTTTTGATCTAATTTCAAGGTAATCTTTTTTAAATGTCTTACCTGGTAGTTACACTAGGTATCTTTAAATGTGTAAAGAAGATAATTAAAGCTACAACGCATGCTGGTATTCACATGAAAACTGAAAGTGTGGTGTATCCATAATGCCATAATTCGATGTATAGATACTGGCAAATTTGAATAAAAACATAACCAAAATAAGTGCTGTTAAAAATTCTCCTGTTCATGAGCTTGAAGGCTTTTGCAATTTGCAGATTTCTTTTATCATTTTCATTATGTAGATATTTATGACATAAGTCCCTCTTGAAAACATTGACAGGAATTTCTAAGCTCAAACTCAAGTGACTAGCTTTAACAAAGCAGTCACAGATCTTGGCAAGCACTGTTCATCAAGTTCAAGTTCTCATGTCATGATTGCATTCATCTACAGAAATCTCTTTGATCTACAGTTTGCCTGTTAACCTGTTGAAGACCAGTCCCGAATATATACTCAGGCAGGTGTCTACGAGAAATGCATGTTAAGGCAAAAAACAGATCATCGTCAGCGGGTTAATGAGAAGGAAAGGAATCAGCACAAAGCTGCACAACTTTCTGTGATGTTTTGCATGTACTGCATCTAAATTACTTGTAGTTGTACTGATTTGATTACTGCATGTAGAGACAACAGCCAAGGGCATCTACAAGTTGGTCTATGACTCCCCTATTTACATTATTTTCCCATTAAATGTTGACTTATATCATGATGGTCAAGTAGCAAAACTTATGAGACTAACTCTTAGCTGGATCATCACATGATTAACATTGACTGGCTAAAATACCACCATGTATAGCTAACTTGGTGTTAAAGGTCCTGTTCACCTTTGGGAGCAGTGATTTCAAAAATGTTGAAGACATCAAATTCGATGCATGTGTGCAGGTCTGTTGTATCACAAAACATCCTACCATATAAAATTTTCACAATAAAGCCTAAAATATAAGGAGATATCAGCATTTTTCTCAATAAACTGTAACTGTAGATGGTTTAGTCTGGAAACATTTTTATTATAACTATTGTTCACATTTTGTGTATCTAACAACATTTAATTGATTATACAGATTCAAATTTTTACAGTGGTTGCTTCTTTCCCTATCTCACATTTTAGAACTATTTTAAAGCACTAATGCTGGGATTTTGTTTCATCTGCAAATGGTAAATTATGCCTTTAAAGTTTGAGCATCAAAATATCCCAGCATAGGTTGTCATGTGTGTTTGCTAGTCAGTTTGTGTATTCTATCAAACAATGGAGTCAATGTCACTGACAGGTGGCAGTATTAGATTGCCCTTCCGTGCACTGAAAGATTTACTGCCGTTTACCAATGCTGTGTCATTAAACTAGCCAACTGTACACGCCAACCAATGCATGAGGGAAGATTGAAGAATTCTCCTATAGCTCTGGTGAATTGGAGCATCTGTAAATGGCTTTTGAGCATCAGCCTGAGTTTCCAACATCCCTCTTTTTTTAATCTCTGCACTCCTTTCTCTGTACTTTCCATTGAGATTTCCAATAACTTTGAAAGACAAATCATTACAGCTGAAAAGGTATCTTCAGACTCTTCATCATATTGATCTTTATGACCTAGACCATTTAACCCTTCCTGTGTCTTTAGGCATGGTCAGACTGGCAAAAGATCGAAAGTTTAAGATTGCAATATCTAAAGATCTCCAAGTTTTGCCAGTGTGACTGCACACTTCCTGCAAAACTTTCTCACGAAACTTCCCACTCAAACAAATTATATTTCCCCCACCCCCACCAAACTTCTTGATCATTTGCCAGTCTGACCGTGCCTAAACTGAAACTTCGCAAAGTTCGTCACACGACCAGTCCATCACCCGTTTTCGGGCCATGCCTCAGAAGCACACAGCTGCTGTGATGTACAGGTGCTCATTGTTACATCACAATCACTAGCCATCAGACGGCGTGCTTTTTCTTCCACCTTGCGCATGTGCACTAATGACCCAAACTTCTCGAGCCAAAGATCAAGAAGTTTGGCTGCCAGTGTGACCGTATAACAAAAGATCGTGAAGACTTCATGATCTTAAACTTCTCAATCTTCAGCCAGTCTGACCTTTCATTAGTGCGTACAGCATTATGTTTTGGGGGTTTTCCTTTCTGCCGATTAGCACTCAAGGCACATAATGGATTATGCAGTGTTCTTTGATGCATGATGCTCATTGCCAGCACCATGTTGGAAAAGAAATGAAGTGATTAGAAATGGAAAAGCTGCATTGATATTGGACAGAATGTACATAAGAAAGGTAGACTGCATGTAAAACTAAGGATAGAAATGAAATAAAAATTAGATGAAATAACAAAAGGGAATGGTCACAGGTTAAGGTCAGAGGTCATCAAAACTTAGCTAAACTGGTCATGTTTTGGTCAAAACTTCCTCAAGGTATGCCCAATAATAATGTTAATTGGTGTAAGTGAAATAAATTAATGGCCAAAATACTTCCTTTGTGCTCAGGATTAAAGTTCAATCCTAGATCACTGGTCAAGATCAATGACCTCCATCAAAGGTGAGAAGGCACCTTACTGTAACTCATCTAGGTGCCTTGTTTATGACAAATAAGGTGCCTTGGACAGTTTGAACAAGTTGACTCCTTGCTTTTTCCATCCTAATCAAAGCATAAGTGAGTTTTGAGGAGTCCCCTTCTCATTTACTCTGCCTAAGAGAAGTCTAGGCGAGTTTGAACAAGGTACCTTTGGCTGCATAGTACGTTTCCATATAAAAGTTAGTGACAAGAGAGGGGTACTAACTCAAACTTGCCTTGACTTCATCAAGTGGTGTAATTTGTGCATTCAATGTCATTTTTACAGTGCAGTTACAGTTGATAATCTTCAACGGACATGTTTATTTTACTGTCTTTAATCAAAAGCATGCTCACTCAAGAACTACATCACAAGTAGGAAATAGGCTCTCAATGTGCTGTGTAGAAAATTTCTGACAAATCTAAATGAGATTGTCATTAAGACACACCCACTGAATAAAAGATACACCCCTAATCTAAATCAATTCATTTTTATGCAACAGATTTTCTTAATATTTTAAGGCTCATCTACAACCTTTACAATCCCATAACAAGTTTGACTGAATATTTCAAATACATCCCAAGGTATCTCAACACAAGCGGAGCTCTAAAATTTGACCTCAACACTGCCCTTGACTGAGACCACATGATTATTATACTTGGTACAGTCAAGATTCATAATTTGTGACATACAAGACTGAATTCTATGTCATATCTTATTATTGATGGCAAATGGATAAAGGTTAGAGTTAGAGCAAATCTTCACAATTCATTTATTACACATGAATTCATTGAACACAAAGGATATCTATGTTGCCATAAAGCAAGTACAAAGTCAGATGAATGAGTCTATTTAGTACTCATGGTCGAAAGATGACTTTCGCACAAATATGAGTCCACATTTCAGAAGACACATCAATGTAGTCAGAGTCTGGGGGAAAGTGCCATAAAAGTAACAGCTAAAAACGTGTAAAAAAAACAATCACATATCATGAAAATAAGCAATAATATCTTATAATTCCTTACCAGAGCCAGATCATCAAAGTCAAAGCTTAGTAGAATGTTTTGCTCCTCGAGAATTCAATTTGCAAAGCTACAAACCCTAGAAGAGGACCTCCACAAACAAACGAACTATCTTGAGTGATGGCAAGACAAAACGCCACAATCCACAGCGCCAGACGGCAGTGAAATGTACCAGACTTCAAAAGACAAAAGGCTGGTATGTGCTGTTGTCTCCACATTCAAGGCACCCTAGTCTCACCTCTCACGTTCATCACCCCACGAAAATCAATAAAAGTGTTGCTCAAGATGCCAAACTAATATATCATAATTTTGGACAATAATTGCTACTTCAAAATCTGGCAGGCTGCCAGAAAATGCAGCTCCAAGAGAGAGATAAGAAATAGACAACATGCAAAACATTCAAAGTTTCCTAAATTTTGTAAGGGATCGTATCTCTCTTGTCAACTACACTGAACTGTTTTTGCCCTTCAAATAAATCTACTGCCTGCTATTCCAGGGTTCATCTCTTCCCCGCGAAAACAATGTGGCATGATTTTATGTCATACAAAATGTAAATAACCCTACCATTGTCATCAACATTAAACAGTTTTTATTTTCACATCTTCTCAACAATTTTTGGTCATTAGCTATTTTTTTTGGTATTATATTCAAAATCTCATTTGTACATCATACTTGTATCTTACATTTGAAACATGTGTACTAATTGCTTTTCTGTTGTCCTAAATTAAAGAGTTACAAAAAATATTTCACAACGATATGTCAGTTAATGATATCATAACACCCCAGACTAGAACCTTTAAAATCAGAAAAATTAAACAGATTCATGTATGACCTTCATATGTCCGGCATAGATATTAATTTTACATCATTCCCATCAAGTATGCACCTTGATTGGAACTTACCATTTGCACATGAAACAAAAACCCAGTTTTAGTGCTTCAAAATAATTCTAAAATGTGTGTTAGGAATAGAAACGACCAATGTAAAAATTTGAATCGGAATCAGTATGATCAATGTGAAGTATTGTTGAATATATACAAAATGTGAACAATAGTTATAATAAATTTGTTTCTAGACTAAACTGTCTACAGTTATGGTTTAATGAGAAACACAATGATATCTCCCTATATTTTAGGTTTTATTGCAAAATTTTTATATGATATGATGTATTGTGATACATGTAAAACTGATCAACACATATGCATCAAATGTGATAACTCGAAAATTTTTAAAATCACTGCTCCCAGCGGTAAACTGTACCTTTACAGCAAAGATTTGCCGGGAATTGAATCATCTCAGTTGTAATATGGGACAAAGAAAAAAAAAATGTGAATTAATGAAAATCTTAGCTGTCCCCTACCAGAACTATTAAAGTTTGTGTTCTGGTTTCCCGACTTAGAATCTAATGCTTTGTTTGATTTCCTGCATTGTTAAACTACATTTTAAAGGCAGCCGATCGCCATCCCTAATGGTACGTAAACTCCGAACGACCGAAGTTTGTGCATGCAATTGCGCAATGCTACCACTGAGACAAGTGTGTGTGTGTGCGTGTGTGTGTACGCATCATACACAAACATTGTCACCGCGAGCTGCGGTGATTGGAGGAGAGAAGCCAGAAGACGCTGCGGCGTGTGTGTGTGTGTGTGTGTGTGTGCGTGTGTGTGTACGCATCATACACAAATATTGTCATCGCGAGATGCGGTGATTGGAGGAGAGAGGCCAGAAGACGCGTGGCTCTTTTGGCCTCTCTTCATGCGCATGCGCACTGAGAGTGGGCGTCCATTCGGAAGCTCTCGTGGCTCGCTGGGACAGCCATTTTGGGTTAGGAGATAAGCACAGGGAGCTTTCTTGTAGCCTACCGTATTTTCGCTGACCCATTGAGCCAGCGCTATTCTCATTCGGGGGTCACTACATTTGATACAGAATGGGGGAGGCAGCGTGTTGCGTTCGTCTCCGTGCCGCACAAACCACTCGCCACGACTGAGTGTCTTTAATATGAGCTGGGTTCTGATACAATTTTGATATTGATTCTATTACTATACTGTCCTTATCTAGATGTTCATTAATTTGTCTTCTATTTTTCGTGGAACTATTGGGCAAGTACAAAGATAAATTTCATTTTATTTCATTTCATTAAAAAAAAATACAAAATCACTATGAAGTAACAATAATCATCTATGTAAGTAGGTGAAAAGGCATTATATATGTATTTGGAGCCATATAAGACTTGTATTGTTGGTTAACCGAAGTCAGCTGTTATTCCTTCTCTCACTTTCTCCCTATCTGTCTACATGTGTATCTCTATCTGTCTCTATCTGGTCAATCAATTGCCCTCTTCACTCTCTTCAATGTCATTCTTCACCCCCCCCCCCCCCCATTCCTCAACCTGCCTACCTACTCTAATACTTCACTATGGCGCCCTCTATTGGTGGTGAGCATGCTAGGCAAACATTGTTGTCTTTATAGCTAGAAACACCTCTATGAACATACTCATAATGTCTCACAGTCCAGGTAAACCAAGCAGACGGTCTAACACATGGCGAAAGTCTGCTTCATAATAGATTCACAGCTAAAATGTCATCTGATGATATCATTATGATCCAGGGCTGCACACTAACCCATTTTTTCTAGTGGTCTGACCTGTCTGTCGGACCAGTAGGTACCCTGTTTTTTCATGTTTTACTGGTCCATTCCTGAAAAAGTTACTGGTCAGACAGAGATTTTTACTGGTCAATGACTGTCGGACCAGTGCCAGTGTGCAGCCTTGCATTATCTGAGAAATATTCCATCGAATTAATATTGTATATTAAACATGCTTTCCACATTTTTATATTTCAGTATTATGACTGCTTGCTAGTCTTTTTCCAAGTATTTTCTTGGCAAGTATCTCATGCCTTCAAGACTATTACCAAGCAAGCTATTGCTCCTTATGAAATGGAAATATTCATGCTTGGTATCACAATTCTGGCTTTCAAATGGACATAGTTTCAAGAAATCGATTCCTATATTTGCTCACCATGTTAAACAATATGTGATGAAATCAACCGACAAAATGAAACGTACAGGCCTATATCTTGAACATTTAATGTAACATTTCATGAACAGTGAAAAGTCCTGAATAGGTTTGGTTGAAGGCCTGGTATCATTTGAATATCATTAATTCTATATTCTGACAATTTGCCCCAAATTCTATTTTGAGTGCCTTATCAAATATAAAGCTCTTGACTGTTGCATT
The DNA here is from genome assembly GCF_040938485.1 of Diadema antillarum. NCBI lineage: Eukaryota > Metazoa > Echinodermata > Echinoidea > Diadematoida > Diadematidae > Diadema > Diadema antillarum. The sequence continues at coordinate 1,596,684 of NW_027271292.1, read as the reverse complement.
TTTCTGGATCAGCATTGATGTCACTGAATTAATTAGAATTACTATACTAGTAGTTGAAAGAAGATGCAATTCCCAAAATCTAAATGCAGAATGGGTATGTGGGAAGATATATTGCTGGAGTGATTATCTTTTAGGTAAGAAAGGATAGATATAATGCTTCTGTTATTACCTCCGCCAAGGGTGGAGGTTATGTGTTCATTACCGTTTGTTTGTTTGTTAGTTTGTTTGTCCCTGTGCAAAATAACTCAAAAAGTAGTTAATGGATTTGGATGAAACTTACAGGAAAGGTTGAGAATGACACAAGGAACAAATGATTAAATTTTGGTAGTGATCTGAGAATTTTTTGGAAATTTATGAAGGATTTTTGATATTTTGACAGGTAGGGTCAATGAACTTGGGAGTTCAAGCTGCGCATTTTTGAGGTTTTCAAACGCGCACTAAAGTGCGTGCTCTAGTTTCTGCAAGGGTGAGGCATGCGCCGCGCAGCTGAAGGTTTATGACGTAACAAAGGCTTCTATATTGGGAAATCAAGCGATTTTCAGAATGTATACCTATGGCTGGAAATCACTGATCTCTATGGAAGAGCCAAGTGCCGTATATAAATCTTTATACCAGTATACGGCACTGGAAGAGCCCAAAGAGCTTTTCCCCAGTTGTGGAGAGGAGAAAAATCTCTGTGGGAAGAGCAAGATCATCGGTAGAAAGTAACTGCTTGACGGAGGTCTGCGCTCTCAGAGTGCTTTTCTAGTTGATTACTGGAATATTTTTCATAATGTATCATGTATGTATCATAGTGTTTCATAATTCTAACCTTAAATTCCCAAATCCATGACTCAATGTCTGCCTAAAGACTACAGAGAAATACGAGAATAATTTCTCATGTTTGAGTGGGTGGTTGGTCTTATAGTTGCATGCTCTGTCATGCTGGTATTGTGGTTATGTGGTAATTGCACAGTCACACAGTTGGTACAGCCAGTTGTAATCGTACATATTCAAATCCAGCACAGGTAAATAGACACATGATTATATTTTTCTGGGAAATATTAGATCAATTTTCACAAAGAGAATTATTCTCACTGAACCACAAATGATAGTAAACATGTGACAAAAACTACAGATACCACATTTGCAGGAAGGTTGGATCGGGCCTTTAATGAAATGACGAGGGGCAGGTCAAGCTTGCAGTACCCCGGCCACCTACAAGGGTGATCCTGGCTGAGACTAACCACAGACTAAGCCCAAACTTGGCCCCAGGATTTCAGCAGAAAGCTGTTGAATCTCTCTGGGGCTAGGGATGGCCCGGTAGGGGTCAATTTTATCCTGGGGCAAGTCCAACCCCGATTCTTAGAAATCTATCGTCACTCATACAGGGTCTTTCTCATTTCTTTGAATTCATATTCTCCTCCTCTGGCATGGCCGCTGTGTCTAACTTACCCCTACTATTACTGCTGCAGGGAGATCACTACACACTAACAGAAGGATTTTTTTTTTGTCTATTTTACTTGCTGTAGAAAAGAATTCAGTTGCACAATAATGAGTTGCTACAGTAAAGCATCTCTACCTGGAATTCTTTGACCCTGAGCTACATCTTCAAAGTTGTGCATCTCTGTTCTCTTTGTTTTTGTTTTTGTGTGGGGGGCATCAATAATGCTATGATACTAGACAGTGAGTCATTCAATTCACTATTCTGTTTTTCATTTGTCTGTACTGACCTCTGATTAAAAAAAAAGAAAAGAAGAAGAAGTAAATAATGTGTGTGATATTCCTTGTTTGTATGCTGCCATCTATAGTCAGACACACTACAGGGTCTGACAATGCAGAGACACAACCTTCCTTTGAAAATCTCGCTATCATGATTAGCAGAAGAAAAACAAAGAAGAAGTATACATACAATTTCCAAAATAAAACAGCAACATCAATACATGCCTCGTTTATACCAATCCCAACTAATCAAATTGCCCAACTATCAAAGATTCATGAGCATCACATGAATCTTTGATAGTTAAAATACATCAGGCACACACAAACAACTGATATACGCAATGTGCTATACACCGAAAGACAAAGGGGTAATATCATGGAAAATCAGGGAATCTCACCTTTTTTGGATTTGGCACCTATTTTTAGTTTCGAAGGCCATGTGATGAGGGTGTCTGTTTCCCGCATGATCTGGAATAAAATGAAATACAAGATGTAAACTTGTCAGGTTGATTGAAGAAATTCACCAAACCCAAACCCAAACAAAAATGTGGATTGAGTGAAAGCAGTAACATTAGTAGAACACATCAGGGAAAGTTTGAGGAAAATCGGACAATCGATGCAAAAGTTATGAATTTTTAAAGTTTTGGTGTTGGAACTGCTGGATGAGGAGACTACTAGAGGTTGTGGCGTATGAGTGGACTACAATATAATGAAAATATAAAGGGAATTCCACAAAAATTCATTTTTCATGAAAATTACACATTCTATCAACTTGATACTGACATACGTTAAGGGTAGCAATTATTTCCCCTGCTTTCTGAAAGTGGTTAGTCAAGTGCTCTTTCATTATGCTAGAAAAATGAACTTTTGTGGAATTCCTTTTATATTTTCTTTATATTGTTGTCCATACATAACGTCATAACCTCTAGTAGTCTCCTCATCTAGTGGTTCCAACACCAAAACTTTAAAAATTCTTAACTTTTGCTTCGACTGTCCGATTTTCCTCAAACTTTCACTGATATGTTCTGCTAATGTTGCTGCTTTCACTCAATCCACATTTCTCTTTGGTTTTTGGTTTCCTTTAATAATGATATAAAAAAAGACTCAGAGAATAAAGTAACTAATGCACAACAACAATGCCAAACAGACCAATCATCAAGTATTCAAAAATGAAGGATAAAGCATCTTACTAAAGCAATCTTCAGTACTGTTTCTTCATTAATTAATATCTCTTCAATACAGGCAGATTCAATTTCTTTCTTCCAAATCATTTTTGTGAAGTGGCACTGGCATTCAATGCATATAGTGTAGACAAGAACTACGGCGTGCATTTTCATTTTGAGAAACTTGGCTCGCGCGAAATTGAAATGCTTGTGAACAATTGTGGTTTTACAGTATATAGGCCCTATGTGGTATTGGAAAGGGAAATAAGTGAATAAGTTGTCACAACTACAGTTGTATCAAATACTTCTTCCTCAATAGCATCTCAAACACATGCCTCTGACAATGCCTCTCCAAAGTCATGAATAACTCGTCTGACTTCAGATTGCCATGTGCTTTTGGGCAAGATATTTGACCCACCACAAATTCTACAAAGACATATTTTTTTTTTACACAGTAAGGGAAATGTAGCTCCTGCATTCTTCAGTAGCCAATACCAGGAATTCATACATGTGGAACTCAATCTCCCTTTAGGCAGTAACCACAATTTGTAGTCACTGACACACCCACACACACATGTGCTACTCAAACTTGACTTCACAATGAGGCAACTTCATGGCCTGGGCACACCTGTACAGAGGGGTTATCAATGTTTCTAACACAAGGGAAAAGGAGGAAAAAGGTCCCCACTTCAAAAAACAAACATAAACACTAACAAACAAGCAGACAAACAGACAAAAACATCCCTTCACTCTTTCACCCTCCCTTTCTTTGCAGTGATTGTAGGAAAGACATTTGACAGAATCTTGCAAACAGATCCATTTCTCCTTACTACCATCCTCGTCCCATCCCCCCCCAAAAAAAAAGACTTGAAATCACAATTATGTTTGAATCAAAGAACAAACTAGTTTATGACAGCATGCACTAGTTTCGTGTATGCAAGCTTGATCCAGAGTATAGATAAAAGTAAGCCAAAATTTGAATTTAGTGGCTGTATTCTGGTCATGGATACCTCAGCATGCATTTAGAGAAACCTAATGAGGAACCAAAAGAAATATTTTGATTACCTAACTACTCTACTAAATCAAATTCAAACAGTACCAATTTACAGAGGTAAGTCCATTAAGTCTTATTAATTAAATCTAAGCAAAATAAGAAACATCTACTCTGTGACTGGCAGAGCTGCTTGAATCCTTGAATTTTCACACTCAGTGATAATCAGGGCACTCTTCTAAAAAGATGTTCTGATATTTTTGATGAATTTATTCGTTTCATCAGACAGCAAAATCATTAGACAAGAGATGACATTGGTTGCTCTTTACTGGCTAAGACTTCAAGGTCCAGTTTACCTTTGGGAGCAGTGATGTAAAAAATGTTCAAGATATCGCCTTTCATGCATATGTGTAGTTCTGTTGTACCACAAAACACCCTCCCATACAAAATTTTCACAATAAAGCCTAAAATATAAGGAGATATCAGTGTTTTTCTCAATAAACCGTAACTGTAGACGGTTTAATCTGGAAACATTTTTATTATAACTATTGTTCACATTTTGTGTATTTAACAACACTTACCATCGATTATACGGATTCAAATTTTTACAGTGGTTGTTTCTATCCCTAACTCACATTTAGAACTATTTTAAAGCACTAATGCTGGGTTTTGTTTCATCTGCAAATGGTAAATTATGTCTTTAAGAGTCGGTATCAAGTTTTACATTTGACAATTGATCATGCTACAAACATGAACAGAAAAACTGACCAGAAATGAATATTATTTATTAGTGGAAAAATGAGCAAAGAAAATGGGATTCCATCGGGATTCGAACCCGAGACCTCCGGATTGCTAGCTTGGTGCTCTACCGACTGAGCTATAGAAAGCCCTAGTTCAGTGTTCGTCCCAGAAACCCTAAATTTTCAATGCTCGAATGGTCAGAAGCTATAGCAATGTGTTTGTGTGTGACACACACGTACACACTTGAACCTGGCATAAACCCAAAGGATAATTCAACTTGGGGATAAATGCGAGGGATCACCGGAGTGATGTAGCTTTCAGAGTATGTAACAAACGCGAAAAGAAAAACTGACCAGAAATGAATATTATTTATTAATGGAAAAATGCTCATTTTTCCACTAATAAATTGATCATGCTCACAATTTATATGCTCTCTTTGGAATATGCTCTCTGGGCACTTTTGGAACTTTATCATAAAAGATATGAAAAGCTTGGTAAACTGGTAACTAAATATCCTCTTGGGTTCAAATATTTGATGATGTATAAGTGAAAACTTCTTGGATGATTTGAACAGCCTAACCAAAAATCCTTTCATTCCTTTGTTCAGCTGTAAATACTCAGAAAACTCTTTCATTTGTGCTGGATTTCAAAATTATTATACATATCACATGGGATACAAAACAAAATCAATAACAATATATGATTACTTCACGTTGGTGACAACATCTCATGCCAAATTATATTCAAGTCTTTGTCATTTCAGACTGACAGCATATCACTGTGAGATCCCCTTCTGTGTATACCTCTCAATGGCCTTCAAATTAGAGGTTTCGGTTTCATATTTGACCAATTAAAAACATAGGGAGCAGGAGGCTGAATTTGGGGCCTTAGGGGTAAAGTAATGGAAACTGGATAAAACTGAGTATTTGATTAATTCAAGTTCTTTATTAGAGATAACTCATAAAGAAGATTGTAATCACCTCCCCTAGTTTCTTTTTTTTTTAAAGTAAGAGTCAATTTAAACTTGTTTGTATTGCAATGTTGACCTAACACATAGAAACACACATCATTCATATAATCTCAGTACTGGGGGACTGCATGGATATCTCCAACATAGATTCATGTAACTGCCAACCTGTAATCACTGACTCTGAAGAAAAATCCGTTCCTAACTTTGACAATTTTATCACTGGGGTAAAAAGATTTCCACACAGCAACAAACGAGAAAGGGGAGGGTTTCAACCCCATACAAACTTGTCTTCGTACAGATTTACCACATATCTGGTTCAGAGCTGATAAGTGGTGAATTTCAGTAACTACTAGCAGTTATAGACAGGTGTGTCATGAAATATGTCGCATAAATCTTCCCACCAGAATTGGAGAGACAAGCTAACTCCAAAGTCCCATTCACTTTGAATTAGCTGGCTATATCCCCAAGAGTTAGAGGAGTTAGCATATGACACAATATATCATTTACAGGAAGGCCTATATTTGTGTTTAATATGAAAACAAGCGGCAGGAAATAACCTCTGTTCAATGCACCTACCCTTTTATAGTTTCATTTTTGCTGCCTTGTTCTAAAGTGCAAGTACACAACCAGTTGGATAGCAATGGTATGGGTGATATACAAGCACAATTACAGCAATAGAAGTTGCATTGTAACATGTTTTATCTTCTATCAAAAGAACCATTAGTCCATGTTAGTGCAGAGGAGCAACACTAATGTGACCATATATTACAAAGAACAAACACTGCATCCTTTTCAATACATGAGCATCAGTAGATGGTCCTCTTCATAAAAGTTGCAATCACCTGTCAAACAAACATCAGCTATTTGATAATAAAGAGTATTCTTATACTCAGTTTGCTGTTATTTGAAGGTTTACTGTATAAACAACCAAAACAAGCATCCACAAAGCACTAATTTATTCAGGGATAAAAGGTGCTGTTTACCTTTGGGAGCAGTGATTTAAAAAATGTTCGAGATATCACACTTGATGCATATGTGTAGGTCAGGTGTATCACAAAACATTCTTCCATACAAAAATTCTCCAATAAAGCCTAAAATATAAGGAGATACTGCTATTTTTCTCACTAAACCATAACTGCAGACGGTTTAGTCTGGAAACAATTTCATTATAACTATTGTTCACATTTTGTATATTTAACAATGCTTAACATTGATTATACTGATTAACTTTTTTATGCTAGTTGTTTCTATCCCTAACTCACATTTTAGAAGTATTTTGAAGCACTAAAGCTGGGATATTGTTTCATCTGCAAATGGTAAACAATACCTTTAAGCTTGTATGCTTATACTTATGTATATCAGCGCACAAAAAAAAAGTATAAATATATAAAGAGTATAAATGCCATTATTTATTAGGGCCAAATAACTTTGTAAATTTGACGTCCAGGCAATGAGAAAAAGATCAAGATAAGAATGATAAGAAATGATTTTGATTAATATTTTCATTAACTGGTTATTTGAAACCACTTATACAGAACTTGCTTTTGACCTTTCTGAGAAATAGCATTGGCTTTGATAATTTACAGTCTACCCCTTTGTCACACTTATGATCAATCATGAGATGAAACGCAAGCTTGTCCTTGGTATGATACAATTTCTTCGAGGTACAAAACATGACAAAAACAGCAAACTGACCACTGCACAACAAATTGTGTTCCAGCCTGTTTTTCATGAAAATGGCTTCACCATTCAGCTCATTCACTGGATTAGCCCACAGGGGATTACAGCTAATATTTGTATGATGACTAAGAAACCAAGTAGCTGGCTGATGTATATTCCACTACCTGCTGATTCTAGTGCAATCAGTAATGATAACATTGTTAGGTACAGTATATGTTTGTTGATATAACCTCTTCTTAATATCACCAAAGACATAGGTACCTATCACTTACATAGAACTTTACGAATCATAGCTAAATTACCTTTTATCTTTAACGACTCTTTACTGATCTGCTGTTTTACAGCATGTTGGATTAGCTCTGAATGAAGTAAGCAATCATCCTGAGAAAAAAATTCAGTGTAAAGACAGTTAGTGTTTCTTTGAAAACATGGTAAACATGTAAGTCTGAGATACAACACCACTTAAGAAGCGCAGACCAAACGCTAACCCCCTGTTCAGACGCACGCCAGTTTATACCAAAACTTGATAAAGAAATGACATATAAAGAATCATCGTATAACGGGCAGACCATTCAGACACTAATCTCGACCGTTCTGGAAAACGTCGTTTAGATGTGCAGTTTCCCACTGCGCATGCTGTTAAGGTCATGAGTGACAGCTATGGGGTCACCTTTTGTGTGCGCTCCCATTACAGCTATACAATTCTATGGCTGCCATACCTTCAGATGCATAATGGACATGATGGAATGCTGATTCGTTATCGAGTTCTAGTTTGAAACAATGCTCTGACCATCGTTTCGTTATACGTTGTTTCATTATACGTTGTTTTGTTAGTCAGCATTCATACATATAAATTTATCATATAGCTGTACCATTTTGGTATAGCTATACAATTCTGGTTATTTTTATTTTTATTTTTTTTTGCGTCTGAACACCCTGTTTAGTGTTTCTGCTCCTCACTGGTGTTTCTTTGAAAACATGGTAAACATGGAAGTCTGAGATGCAATACCACTTGAGAAGAGCTTCCTGGCAGACCAAACACTAAAGCTGTTTGATGCCTGAGTCATGATCCATTGTGTCAACGTTCCATCCTGCTGGCGGGTCAACATTTTGTTTTGATAGTCATCAACCAAGGAATTGAGAACAGAAGGCAACCAAAGGGCTACTGTATGCTGCCCTGTTGGGGTTACTGGACAGACAGACAGATGAGAAGATGCAGAGAGAACTTTATCTCTAGCTGCATTCATACAGGGGTTACAATTATAGTTATCATTATTTTATTATTATTATTTTTATTATTATTGTTGTTGTTATTGTTATTATTATTATCATTATTACTATTATTATTATTATTATTATTATCATTATTTTCATTATTATTATCATCATCATCATCATCATCATTACTATCACTATTGATATTATTATTATTGTGTTATCATTATTATCAGTATCATTATTATTATGATGATGATTATTATCATTATTATTCTTATTACTGCTATTACTATTATCATCATTATTGCATTGCAAAGTATAAAAACATAATTAAATTTGCTGCCGTTCACATATGCCATATGCCAAAATAAAATCATTTGGCTACAAATGAAGCACTTTAAATCTACAGACTGCGCATGCCTGAACAAAGACAGGAGCATGACCTGAGCACCCAGTGAGTGGACCGTGCGAACCTATGTGTGGTCAGTTTCAAGGGAATCAAGGGAATCATTCTTTTTTTTTAATCATTGCAAGAGTTTGAACACAATTATGGAGAGGGACTGTTTTTGCACTGTGATCTGTATTACAAGAGCAAACTTTTTTTTCTTTGTGCAGTAGAAACTCATGTGTACTGGAAATTCATCTAAAATTGGTGTTAATCTTTTACCTACAAGGTAAATATTTTGTATTGAGATAAAAGTTTACAACCAATTTCAGTTCAATTTGTGTGTGTGTGTGAGTGTGTGTGTGTTCATCCACAAATATTGACAGCTTTTGCATCAAATTGCAAAAACTGATTTAAAAAAAACACTGATTTCCAGTGTGTGTGTGTGTGTGAACACAGCTTCTTCAAAGTATCAGGTACTGCAAGGCAAGGAAGAGCAAGGTTTGATTGGTATCCTTGTGTCCAGATGTGACACACTCTGACTGTGAAATGCACCTTGTCCTTCACTTTCCTCATCCTCAGGGAGGTGGTCCCACCTCCCTGTTCTCCTCCTTCTTGGAACTGATGGAAGTATAATCACAACCTACGACATCAGCTAGGTTTGTTGGGTACACTAGGGAGTTGATTCCTTTGACTTGACTCGTAACACCCTACAGTGGGTGACGAACTCACACCCCATGTGCTGAGTGTATTATAAATTTGAGTGTTGGTGTCACTGACTGATTACTGTACTGAAAGAGAAATGAAACCAAAATATGCAGATTGAGTGAATGCAGCACTGTTGATAGAACACATCAGTGAAATTTGAGGTTAATCAGATAATCCATTCAATAGTTTTGAATCTATAAATTTTGGTGCAACCACATCACTCACTGAGAAGACTACAAGTTGCACAACAGTTTGTGATGTCATTGCAGGACAATGATATAAAGAAATGGTGTGTGTTGTACACACTCAGTCATACCATACATCGTAGGTCAGAGCTGTCTTGTCGAAAATACACCTGTGTGATTTTTTTTCCATTTTGTAACAGCCACGTCCGTCCACATAATCTACAAATTCCGATTAATGACAACATTTCAGGAAGATTCTCCAGAAGATAAGAACTGACTATAAGGACTTTTTTTTTCTTCCAGTCCTTTAATGATGGCAGAACCCCGCCCATGATCGACCCCCTACCATTCTCAGTTCATTGACCCCTTTCTTCGCAGCTGGGCTAATCACAAGGACATTTTATTCCAGCTAGTCCAGCTTTGGTTATAGTCTCTTTAACAGACTCACTTTATTTTTGTTCCCTCCTTTCAAAGATGAACAATACTTAAATTTTTACTGTCAAGAAAACTTTTCTTAATCTGCCTCATTATTGGGACTGCATCTGCTTTTTCCAAGACCACAGTGTGAGAGATAGGGCAGGTAGTTCATAATTGAAAGCTTTCAGCTATCTGTCAGAATATCAGTACAACTTCATGACTTGATTGGACATTGTAGGATAGTATGCACACTGCAGATGACATGACTGATAATCGTCACCATTTTCCTTTCATAAAGAGTCCACATTTCTGGTTTTCCCAGGTTTCTCCACAGAGAACGACGCAAACGCTGGTAAGGCCCATAAGCATAACATGCCACTCATATGATTTTGTGTCGTTCTCCTGAGCACATCTTCCTTGAATCGGGTGCGTTCACATCATTCTCCCGCGGACATGAGAATATGTCAGACTGACTGCATAAGCCATAATAGGCCTACTCCTTTCATCTATTCCTCTCTGATTATGGACAAGTTTCAGGTGTGGAAATGAGTTCAGCTTTTCTGAGTGTGTAATATCAAGTCGACATACGTATATTCTTGTGAATATGCTCTTATTGCTGAAAGGTGAGATCAGTAAGTTTGATTATCCCCAAATTTAAGACAAAAAAATCCTTGAAAAGCCTACAATAAGAGCAAGGTTTGTGACGACAGCGAGGAATGGATGTGTAGGAGAGAGAGAGAGAGAAAGAGGAAGAGAGTGTATAACAGGGAAAAAGTGAGAGAGAGAGAGAGAGAGAGAGAGATAAACAGAATGAGAGATATATAAATGATATACCTCTCTCTCAGGAAATCTGTCTTTTGCAGGGTTTTATATTCATGAATTCATGAAACTTGATGTTTTTTACGTACATGCCACTTTACAAATTCCAACTTTTTATCCTGCTGCTAGCAAGAAACATCAAACTAGTCTCTATGAACATAAACCCAAGAAATCAAAATGAAACCATCCCATTCTATAGAGAATTTCCAAGAAAATGTTCTAAGGACCAGGAGACGAGGCAGAAAGCCATGACGATATTTGTCATCAGTCCGCGGCACAGCTTGAATACCACCACTTCCTCATAGTGGATCTTTCCAAGTATTCATTATTACACAAGGCTTTCCATCCAGCTGTTTTCTGTCCACAGCCTGTCTTCATAGCTGAGGCTGGTAACCATTGACACAGCTACTGACTAGGATTTGAAATAGATATCTATAGCCTTAAAATTTCCTGTAAAATAAAACCAAGATTTCCAGTTTCAGCATCATCAGAGTAACACTGTAAAAGCAGAAATGTTCATGAGAATTTAAATTACGTGAATTTCTGAGAGCCAAGATTCCTGAACGCAAAAGTTCTTGTCCACACTATATGCATTGAATGCCAGTGGCAATTTGCGAAAATTTCGCGCCGCGAAAAAGGCCGTTGGCTACAATTCGCAAAAATTTCATGCCACAGAAATATCTTGCTCTCCAGTAGTCAAAGTGACAATGATTATGATAAAGATTATGATCATAACAATAGATAGTACTTGCAATTTCCTTATCAAATACATGGTAGCAGTAGAATTAGAACTATGGTAATGTATTTCACATTGTTGTATCTACTTTAGACCCCTTGTTCATTGCAATACAAGTTCTCTTCTGTCTATCTATGCTTCCTTCTCTCACTTCTGTTGTCTTTGTTTTTGTCTTGTTGTATCTTGTTCTGTCCTCCATCTTGCCTGATGGAGGATGGGACAGGGCCTCACTTTACAAGCATTGCTTTTTAGTCGAGTCATCCTCTCCATTTTTCACAGAACATGTTTGTGTGTCAGACTGACAAATAAAATTGTTATACATCAATCTTTATACTGCACTGTCTGCAAAAAAAAAAATTAATCATTACCTCAAATAATGATACTATATCAGTTGTAAAACTGATAGTCATAAAAACAAAAACTAATGATATGTTAATGCTAAAATGATGATAATGATAATAACAATAATGAAATAATAATCATGATACCGATAATGTTAGTGATAATGATGGTGATGATGATGATAATAATGATAATAATAATGATAATAATAATAATAATAATAATAATGATAATAATAATAATGATGATGATGATAATAATAATAATAATAATAATGATAATAATATTAATAATAATAATAATAATAATAATAATAATGATAATAATAATAATAATAATAATAATAATAATAATAATAATAATAATAATAATAATAATAATAAAAAGATGAAGTTGGCAATACAATTACAATATTAAGCAGTTCTAAAGCAGCATTAAACCATATGAAGTATGTGTACTTGTTTATGCGGAATGTTCAAAAGTAATTTAAAGGACAAGTTAACCTTCATAAACATAAGGATTGAGAAAATGTAGTGCAATATTAGTAGAACACATCATTGAAAGTTTGAGGAAAATCGGTCAATCCGTTCAAAAGTTATGAATTTTTGAAGTTTTTGTGCAGTAACCGCTGGATGAGAAGACTACTGCAGTGCACGATGTCACATGCGTACAACAATATAAGGAAAATGAAAAGAGAATTTCACAAAATTTCATCTTTTGAAAAAAGTACACATTCCCTTGACTCGTTACCGACATATGTCATGGGTAATATTATTCCCCCTACCTTTAGAAAGAGGCAAGTCAAATGCTCTTTTATTATGCGAAAAAAATGAAAATATGTTGGATTTTCTTTACATTTTCTTTATACTGTTGTACTCATATGACATCACAAGCTGTAGTAGTCTCCTCGTCCAGCAGTTCCAACACAAAAATTTTAAAAATTCATAACTTTTGCATCGATTGTCCAATTTTCCTCAAACTTTTACTGATGTGTTCTACTAATATTGCTGCATTTTCTCAATCCTTATGTTGATGAAGGTGAACTTGTCCTTTAAGATGAATGCAATGCAATTTGTTCAATTATCTACGGATGAAAAATGGATTCTCCTGTCTGCATACACTTCATAAAACTGGAGAGCAAATTTGCTTTCATATCAAATCACATAGAAAAACTATAAAAAACATGTACAGTGAAATAAACAATTGAACACCCTCAAACTCTGCTCGATGATCCGATATATTTGTGAAAGACAAATGTAAATAAATGAGGAAGATATCATTATCATCACATTGTCATCATTATAAACAAAATATTTTACAGTATGTATTCACTGTACAGTGGAGGCTTTGCTAAATAACAGACACTTACCCTTTGGAAAAAATCCTCACAACTTTCAGCCTTCCCGTCTTCAGCAGCTGAAATGATTGAAAAGGGGGGAAAACATGATAAGACATTTACAATATCTACCTTTTTTGCATGATTATACCTCACATTCATACAGAGAATAAGTTAAAAGGAAAAATTTGTTCTTGTTCCAAATGAAAACTGTCATGCAGAACCAAGCACTCTCTGAAACTCCGAACATAATATAAGAAGTACTGAGAAAGTTCCCATTCTAGGAATACCACTACATCATCCCAAGGTGAATTGGTTCTTTCAAAACAGCTTTGCAGAGAGTCTTGAATTTGCACAAAGGTATCAGTCACATTCACACTGACAAAATAGCGTGATAATGATCACAATCCACATACCACAATTTTTTGCACCCACTCAGATGGACAGAAATAATATGCTCATTGCCGATTGTGATAATTTGTCACCCAAACTGCGCATGCCCCAAATCCACTAGAATTATGATCCTTGCCATTATGATCCTTGCCATTCAATCATGGATGTTTTGAATGACAGGATAAAAAAATCTCAGGATTTTTTGCTCCAGCATTCACACACTCACCGCGGTGTGAATTATTGTGCTGTTTCTCAAATAATTCCAAAATAATAGAAATATTTCAAAGGATTTTTATGGCCAGACAGGCAAAATCTAGAGATTTGGATCACGATGCAAATCTTGAGATTTAACTGCGCATGCCCAAAATCCACTAGAATTATGATCCTTGCCATTCAATCATGGATGTTTTGAATGACAGGATAAAAAAACTCAGGATTTTATGCTCCAACATTCACACACTCACCATGGTGTGAATTATTGTGCTGTTTCTCAAATAATTCCAAAATAATAGAAATATTTCAAAGGATTTTTATGGCCACACAGGCAAAATCTAGAGATTTTTATCCTGCTAATTCATGTCAAGAGTGAATCCCAGTGTCGACTTTCACAACCTTTGAAGAAAAACTTGAATATCATGTTATTCATGGCAGGAGTAATTGGCTCGCAATGTCTACAGATTATTGCCTAAATGGAGCAATGTCGCATGAGTCACTGTATGATGTGCCTCTATCCATAACTTGCAATCACTATCACGAAGACACAAAATAATCCTAAATAATGATACAGGTAACAAACATATTACTTGATCATGAATCTGTTCATATCTTTGAAATATATCAAAATCTGAAAGACATATGTGACCCGCTACAACAAAAGGATCCGAAAGTCGGGGGAGGACAATTTTTTGAAAATGACATGACATAATACCTTAATCGTCTACTTTAATTTCATATATAGCACAACTAATAAAAATACTCGGTTGCGGAGATATCAATGATTTTATTAGCGCATGTCAAGTGGTTGAGACAATCAGAGTTTCGAGAAAAACACCTTCAAAGTTTTCCTTTCGACGCTATCAGTTTTCACCGCTTGACTATACAAGGCATGTTCCTAGCGACCTCCACGATGTTCATTCAAGCTCAGCGCCAGCAGTCTACGCACGACCAATCAGTAATCAGGATGCCACGCACTGACCAATAAGATCACTCCCTCGTTGCTAGGGGCAGAGTTTCGCTGCGGTGCTAAATCCAAATCTTTGGACATGTTTTTCTTACGTTGAAAGTCAGAAAATCATGGCCCAGAAAAACTCTAATATCTTGCCTTTCCTTTGATCATTTAGCTTTGAAATTTCAGTAGATGATAGGCAAAACATTAGACTACAAAATCATGCCAAAAACAGAAATCCAGTTGTTTTGACCAATTTTGATGATGCGAGTTCTAACTCGATTTTCTCGGCTAAGCCGTCAGCGACTTCAGGATCCTTTTGTTGTAGCCGGTCACATATGATAACATTAATGATGAGACATCGCTCATAATAAAACTAGACAAAATTCAATTAGAATTTACGTCACAAAGTCTGACTGTGATGTTGGATAACAGGTTCAGTTACACTTACAAATCCAATCCTCCAAGTCACCATGCTACAGAAACTCTTCATAGAAAAATCAACGAGCAAGCAAATGGCAGCTCTAATAGCTAGAGATGACTGCCTGCAATATTCTCCAACGAGTTCCTGAAGGTTTGCCTATACACTGACTTGGCTTCACGTCGCTCCAATTACAGATAGAGATTTCTTTCCCTCTTGTTCAACTTCTTCAGCATTTCATGTTCCTTTCTTCATCATAATTGATCTGCACCCACCCATCTCGTAAACCCCCTTGATTGAATCTTTTCTCACACAACACAGTCATCTTTCAGACCCTTTAAACCTAGGTTATCTCATCCATTCAAACTGTTTCATTCACTGGATCCTAATTAGAAAGTAATCTATTGTTCACTCAGGGCCCGCTCAGAGATGACAACAGGCCTTGCATTATAATGGCCGAATGAGGCGGAGTCTGACGGGTGTACCCCCTGGGTTCTTGGGGGAGTTGTGAACCATAGTACACTGTAGGTAGTAATTAGGTTCACACAACATTTGTAATCTTCCAAGTTTTTAATTTTGATGATTAGCTTGTAGTTTTAAATTACTATAGGCATCCACATGATACTTAATCTTTAGATTTAACTTTCGAGAGGAGTCCCACTTGATGATTAAACCAAAGAACCAGAAGAAATACACACATGCAGTGCTAGTGATAAGCAATGATACTTCAATGTTTAACATGCACTGAAGGTTGATCCGAAAGATATTAAAAACAGGGGAATGGGGTTCACTGAGAAGTCTAGCTAACTTTGAATTTGTTGATTACCAAATCCACGCAAATGCATAACTATGAGTGGGGACCCCCCCCCCCCCCCCCCCCCCCCGGCTCATAGATAGAACATAAACCCCAAGAAACCTGTGGTTCCAATCATCAACTAATCTAATATACTTGATCAAAAAGTAGATATTTACAGATCATTGCAAACTTTACTTGATATTGGATGAACAACTACAGAGACATCAGCGTGCTTCGACAATGTTGATGTTGGTGAGTTAGCCTTTACGAAAACGGAAGAGCTTTCTTGTAATTTGAATGTAAAGATGGCTTTGACACATGCATGATATACATGTATCAATTACTTTATTTTTCTTTCAGGGGGAAAATCTGATCAATTAGTTATACCAAGAACATTCTGTTCCAAGACTATATCATACAGGAATACAATTTAATTCTTCAAACAGTTGAATTGAAAAATAGTTTTCCTTTCCTTTTCTCAAGCTAAGTAGTTTAGTGACTAAAAAATACTCATTTCCTAGATGTTTGGTTGGAAGCATTTATACACACTCAGATCATTTTCATTTTGGAATCTTTTTTCCTTTTTTTTTTTTGCAACTTGGGATATGATCTGTTCAGTTGCCAAGTTACAAATATGACAAGAAATCATGTTGAACATTTCCTGTAGGGGTTTTTCAGTCATTTGTGGTGTGTTAAATTTTCATTTCATCATGGTGTTGTTTACAGAGAGGTCCAGTTTACACCTCCAATTCTGTCAAAACAAAGATGTTTACGGTGGTTCACTTTATGCACAGACATAGCCCTCTCCCTGACAATGCGTGAGTTATATTGAATGTCTTCCTTCCTTGCACTACACAGTTTTCCGTGTCATGAGGTGTCTAGGATAGAAGCCTGTCATGTGACTGAAATCACCATCTAACACACGCCAGAGAGACCAATCGACAACTCTGCAGACTTACAAATAGTGATGATACACTAGTCAGTCCACTTCACCCCAAATCCCACCCCACCCTGCATATTCCACAATATCATTTACACACATCCAACAAAATTTTACACACAGGGGAAGTAAAACCTGTCTAAGACAATCACTGGTCAAAATAATAAATTGACAGAAATGTACAAAACTCGTACACCCAGTACTGACCAATACTGCCCACAGTGAGTAAATTTATGGAGTATCATCCCATTTGCTTTGAAGTATTGATTTCATTTATAAATGCTATGCAAGCAAAAAGTTTGAAAGACAAATCACTGGACAGGCAGAATGCCTCAGTTGAACACTGTTCTAAAAATAATGGTATAATCATATAAAAGCACAGTTAAAACATTCATAGTTTACCACAATTCCAACCACATTTTACAGAGAACTTCCATAGACTAGGCTAGCGAGGATGCAATATTAGACTGCACCTAATCCTAATACAAGAAGCCTACATTATCCCTACTCAAAATCTCAAATCCTCCCGTTCTCCCATCCCCTGTACACACTCATCACGACAGGGCTTGTCAGCTATCCCAAACCTTTCACACAACCACCCTCTTGCATTGGATACTTCACCTCTTTTGCATCTTACTGTTCCCCGTTATAATCCACTGCTATTGTTGGTACTATGGGCAGGCAGTGTGGGACCACTTCACATGGCAACTCTAATCCTTTCATTCATCAACTCACTGTGGACACCAATAATCTCGTCCACTTTCACTTAACAACCTACGAGCATGCCACTCACTGAAATTTGACTTGAGATGAAACATCATGATTGTGTAGTTGTAGTTGCAGTTGTACAGCTACAAGTATCAGTAGTACTTGTGAAGCAGTACCAACAGGAGTGGTGTGCTGATTTCAGCAGTAATAGTTGTAGTATTAACAGCAGTAGAAGTAGTAATAGTAGTGACATTAATACAAACAGAGCAGTAGGAGGTGGAGGAGGATGAAAAAGGGAAGGAGTTAGTGGTAATAATTACTATTTCAAGTAATGTTAAAAGTAGCATTTGAAGCAAAAGTAACACCACGGTAGAAGTCTACAAAAGTTACTAGTAAATCACCTGGCATCATAGTTGATGTCACACTGGTAATTACATCGCTAGGATTATTACAGGGGCAGTGCCTAGTTTATGAAATCTTAGGGTACAGGATATTGGCTCTGACCGGATCATTTCTGTCAACAAACTTGTAATTACTACATGATATAGCACTAATATTTCATTCCTGAATGGGGCAGCACGGGATGAAGGCATTGCCTTCTAACAAGAGTGCATTGAAAGACAGTATTGATCCGTCGGCTCACAAATAAACCAAGGAAGTTATTGATTGATTGGCTGAGTAATACAGTGCTATTACACTGCAAATGCTTTTACGCAGGAAAACTTTACAAGAACACTTTTTATTGTGTCTCCCCGAGGTTGGCGTGGCATGACGTTTCAGGCATAAATTTTGTAGAGAACCCCGACTTTCAGCGAGCACACCGCAGACCGACATGTTCGACCGCGGTCTGTTTTTGGCTCCGTGCTGGATCAAGGATCCCCCACGCAATAATCAATTTTTACAGTCCCTTTAGAAAAAAAATAAGGTAGAAAGATAAACAGACTAACATACAGGAAAGGGTAAACAAAGAAATTAAAAAAGAACCAAGTTTTAGTGTTCTGAATCAGTCACAAATAAATCAATGTGTTTTGAAGGAGAAGTTGTGCAAAACACCACAGATTAGATGATAAAGAAACAGTCCTCTTCACAAACCACCTGAAAACTAAATCATAAAAAAACTTGGGATGTGACTCTCAAACTTTCAATGTTAGAAATGACAGAAATATTGAAGAAGGGAGTATCAAACTAATGACATGCCAATTTTCACACGAAGTAATCCTTCTTTTTGAATTCATATTACTTCAATCATTATCTTGTGCTTAATTTGATCACACATTTGCAATCCATTTGTTCATTCAGTACAGTTTTATTTCTGTATTCAATTTTCAATACAACAGAATTTAACAAAGCGTCAGCATAACTGTTTGAATTATTTTTATACATTGATATCTTATAGTACAATCATAGGGAAAATGTATTATGAGAACAAAGACATAAAGAAATGTCAAATTGAAGATTTACTATAGCAGAGGGAACACTTTGAATAATAGACAGGACCATCTTCACAAGCAAAGTTTGACTAGGAAGATGTCCCAACTTACAACATAAAGTAAACTACCATAAAGAACATTTAAATACAAATTTATATCCAAACTCACTGGGTAAACAGTAGTGCAAAGGGTGTGTAGTGCATTAAATTTGGTTCCCTCATGTAAGTCTTGAAAACTGTAGGATTCTCAGAATGGAGTTAACATACAGCATTTAGTTTTGCTTAATCTGGCAATACATGCTGCCATCTCTAGTACCCTGTGAGATTCTATGTGGGTTTTAGCGATGGAAGACCAGCAAGTGCAATGGAACATTTCAATCCATAGAAATGCCAAATAGTCTTAAGTGAGGGGGAACCATTTAGTTAGCCCTAATCTCATCAAATGGTTTCCTTCGATGAAGCTATTCAATGCCACAAAGTCCTCCATCTTCCATACTTGTGCTATCCTCCCTTTGTAACCTGGAAGTTGTTTAACCCATTAGGCACTACGACTCTTATATGCCATTCTCATTGTATGTGGTAGAGATGTCAGTGACAATGAATGACTTGGTTCATTTGTGGTTAGTGAAGAACATCCCCATGCCTTGGAATTAGTGGTATGTTCATTAATTGGAATATTAAGACATCTCCCCATCCTATGTATGCTTTCACTACTGTCACAAGATACTATTATAATATAAGGTCTAATACAACTCTCATTGCATACCTGTATCTATCATAGTTTGTTGTCAACCTTTGTCTATTTGTCTCAATGAAACCACAAAACAACAACAACAAATCAGGACCATCACTGACTTCAGCATAATTACGTGAGCAGCAAAGAGGCATTAACTGTACAGACTATATGTGTACATCGTGTCTTTCTGCATCTCAGTTGTGAATATGAAGACAGGAAGTTTTTCACAATAGCAAACAGAAACACCTGAGTGTGAGATATTACCCTCCTGTGAATGGATCAAAGTAAAGCTCTAAAACTGGCCCCCAGCTAAGTACATTGTCTTGGTCAACAATGCTGTGCACTAAGAGATGGAGAGAAGGGGGAGGGGAGAGGGGTAAATCTACAGGTCTTTAGTTCCTATCCCTAATGTACACAGTAGTGACTAGTCAGATGTTTAGAGTTAGGGACCTCAGTCACACACGTTGCTGTATATGTCAACATGCCAATGACTTCTTCAGGACACTGGAAAGACATTCTATTGCAAAGGCAGAAAAAAAAAGAACTTTATCCGTGTCAAAAATATATATGGCCAACAATTGCAACAGGAAACAAACCATAAATGGAGGTTGTATGTTATACTTCACTCAGACTCTATTGTGATTGCCTCATCATTTCTAGTACATAATATTTCAAGCACAACTGAAATGTACCCCATATATAAACTGAAAATGACACCTTAATAAATGTACTGCAGACTGACTGAGAGAGTTTGAACAATGGCTACAAATCTACGTCTGCAATCACGTACGAAGTACAAGTATCTTTGAGAGGAATTAAGCTGTCCTTCCCTCAACCAGTCGAAGACTAGTCCCGAGAATATTCAAGCAGATGTCTATGGGAAATGCCTGTTAAATCAAAATCAGCTATTCTCAACACTGGATACTGACTTTCAAATTCTCAGTCAAATAGTAGTACAACAAACAATCAAATATAAAGAGGAGGTAAGAGAAAACCAGGAGAAATCATCAGATTACACTTCCCTGTCAATCCCTTTTCAAACATCACTACTCCCTCTTGAATTGAGTCTGTGATAATTACTCAAATGATTTCTGTAATAAGAGACAAAACCATATCCATACATTCACTGTGGCACTCAGCACTCATTCTTCACATGCTCTAATTACTGGACAGATGTATCACTTGAGAGGACTTTCAAGGAGCCATTAAATCCAGTTTCAGTTGTTTTAATGCATCATTGGACGCTCATCTCGTCTGGGCCTCAGTAGACACATGTGTGTATAGGCCTAACCTTCAGACCCAAAGCCCAATAAATGTAACAGACATAGGTGATGTCCAGAACTTGAGAGGGCTTAGCAGAGATTGCCGACACTTTTCCCTTAGAAACCAGTGTTGGAACCTGACAGAACACAAGACCCCCTTCAGACGACTCTGCAATGTTACTTAAAACGCTCTTTTACAGAAAATCCTCAGAAAGGTGACTTGAGCTTTTGATCAAACATGTGGGCAAGGCAAACACTGCCGCCACAAGAAACACCAATCTGTGCAGTGAGGTGCCAGAATTCAGGAAGAATAAAAGAGACTCAATACTGGTTATCTGAAGATGGTTATTTTGATACTCCAGCTGATATGGATGGGTAGGCATGGAAACCACATTGTTGATACCTGGTTTGTTGTAACACAATTTGATCACAGCAAATTCAAAATTCAAGAGGTATTTAGTGACCAAAGAGGATGCCATTTTAGGACACTCTTTTAACAATGTCATATAAAAGGCAGGAACAGAAAAAAATTGATGGTCAGAATGAAATATTGGTGGGGAAAGAGTACAGTATGGTGGCAGGAAAAACAGTTCTAAGTAGAGTAAAAGAAGAGAAAGAATAATACAAAGCAGAAAAAGAAGAAAAAGAAGAAAACAAGGAGAGAAGTAGAAGGAAGGAAAGATGAAGAAGGAGAAAAAAAGAGGTAACAAATAAAAAGCACGTAACCATAAAACAGAAATGAACAAGAGAAAAGAACATCAAAAGAGAAAGAGGAGATGGGAAAAAGAAGACAGGAAAATGGAGGATAAAAGCTAATTTGAAAGACGAAAAGATGAAAATACCCAGTGACAATATAACACTAAAGCATTTAGGGTGATCAGCTGTGAATATTTCATGTCATTTTCAATGAGTCAATGACCAAAGAGACTTAGGCTGCGTTTATCTAAAAAATTTCTGAGGCAGAATCACAATCCTAAACGCGTTTGAGGCATTTTCACGGGTTAGATAAACGCAACCATGTTTCCAAACGCGTTTAGAAACAAAGTGCGTTTTGAAACGCGTTTGAGACCACGATCGCCATTCTGTGAGTAGATAAACGCAATGCCGTTTTGAAACATGTTTATATCTCAAGGTCAAATCCCAGCTGTTTCCGGTTTTGTTTTCTACCATTATTTGTGTGTGACTGATGAGGCATGTTTGGTGGTATGCAATTGACCTTTACTTCCCAGGTCGAACGGCGAAAAGTAGCTATGCAGTGACAACACTCGAATAACTGCGATCGTATGATGGTTAGATAAACGCGGCACCCCCAGAATGAAGTTTCAAACCACGTTCGCAAACACCATTCCAAACGCGTTTTGAAACATGATTCTCTCTAAAGTTAGATAAATGCAGCCTATGAGTAAACTCCAGTTGATAGACAAAGTACTAGCAAATGTCACACTGTTTTTTCCTTTACATCGGTCAAGATTGATATCACTTGTTGAAGGGACATTCCTACTACCTGTGTTGTCACATTTCAAGATGTTTACCACGGACTGACCGAGTGGGCGGAAGTTTCAGCCACTTTTCAAACTGGACCACAAGCTTGTTTTTGATGGCAGCAGGTAACTGGAAAGGGATATGCATTTCAATTGATGGAAAGTTGTTGATGTTTATCCTGTGGGAGGGCGAGTAAGCCCATCATCAACATTTGTGGTCAGGTTCTGCCAAGGAGGGCTGTGTACCAGGATTAGACAGGGCAGGTGCCCAGTTCACATTTGAAATCAGCATTGGGTTAATGATGACATTCTGTTGAGTGATTATACTACTGTGATAGAAAAGAGTTTGATGCCAGTGAACTATAAATGTCAAAACTACTCCACTGAAGAGGCCATGAAAAAAGGCATGAGAAATGTTGTTCATCCCAGTATACAAATTCCACACTACTTCTGTGACACTTACACATTTTTTTTTAATCAGATAATATTTGCAATTTACTAAAAATGGGGTAGTCGCTTTTGTTGATGTGAAACATCATGCTCTGGTTTAGTCTAGACTCACAAGATGTCATTAATGCTGCCAACTGGGAAACTACTTTACTTTATTCATTTAATGAATTTTTTTGTATGAATATATCAACATACACAGTTGACCAGATTTCATACTGCTCAATTAGAATTGACAGTGATATTTGTATAAAAACTGAGCAAGAGGAAGCAGTGGAATCTTCCTGATGAGAGTGAGGCACTTTCATACTGATGCATTTGGTTACACTCCAATCCCAGAAGGAGATGAAAGGTTAAGTGTGATTGGGTACCATGGGGCCATCTTGTGGTAAAGGCAGAGGCTCCTATCCCTACTGTCCTGAATCAATATTGATAGATGAGATGTGTCACGGTTTGAAACACTTCTCACCAGCAATCAACTCTAAGAAAAGACACATCATTCTCACACCAAATAAGAAAGAGCAAAATCTGGACTATGGATCTGTACATGAGTGTGGTTAACTTGTTTGCATGTACTAACACCATACTTTGTATTTCTATCTATACAGTCACATGAATTATGACAATAATGATAATAATAGTTTGTCGATGATGATGATGATAATAATAATAGTAGTAGTAGTAGTAGTAGTAATAATAATAATAATAATAATAATAATAATAATAAAAATAATGGTACTTATAGATTATTAGTATTATTACTATCATTATTATTATCATTACTATTATTATTATTATCGTTATCAATATTTGTGAAGAATAACAATAGCGATGATTAGGGTGGTGTGCAACAATGATGATGATGATGTTGATGACGATGAAAAAGAAGAAGAAGAAACATTAGACACATAGGACTAGGTGAGGAATGATGGAACCCACTGATTCCTATCATAGAACACCTACTCTACTCTTCTTGCTATTTATTCTACTACCACCACCATTTTTCGTTCTATTCTGCTTTCATACAACACTCATTGGATTGCAAACAATGATGCAAATTTAAATCATTCTCTCCTGGCTGGGGTGAGGAATTCATCAAAAACAATGAGGCTCTGACAAGAGAAAACCGGGAATAGACGCACCTGGGACCTCAACGAGTATAACCTAATCTCTTGATAGTATTGTCTTTCCACTATCAAAAAAAAAAAAGGAGCAGCAATAAGAACAGAGGTTATAAAGGAGAAAGTGCTGCAAATTAGCTCTGAACCATCCTAGGTAATCTTAGAAAGGAAAACAAAAGAGACATAAACTTCACACTTTTCATAGATCTATTGAATATTGACTGTGTGGCGATTGCACTTCCCTCCACATAATTGTGACATATGATATGGCATGTTTGTATTTATGATGCCATTATGGGCCATGAAAAATGACATCTGCCTCCCTGAGGAATTCCAGAATTTGTCCGACATCACGTCGCTGCACAGTGGTCCTCATGTGAGCTGAGAAGAGAAAATTCTTCATTTCCGATCCTGAAAGAAGCCCACATTTCCCTTGATACTTAGGCTCTTCATAGGCATTTATGAGCATGTGATTTATTACATTAAAATCAAGAAATAGACATATATTCAACACCTTTAAAAAGTCACAATGGAAATGATTCATGTCATAAA
Organism: Diadema antillarum; assembly: GCF_040938485.1. NCBI lineage: Eukaryota > Metazoa > Echinodermata > Echinoidea > Diadematoida > Diadematidae > Diadema > Diadema antillarum. The sequence continues at coordinate 1,571,841 of NW_027271292.1, read as the reverse complement.
CTGAGGAGATAACTCAGTTCTGTGAGATAATCACTGTGGAACATCACTATTTTTGCATCATTTGCAGTCCAATTCCTGACTGTGTGAGATTTCAAGAGGAGGTTTGCTGGAACAAAGTCAGGAAATTCATGCTATGAGGGAGAGGATGAAGATTTTTTTTTTTTTTTAAATCAAGCAATATTGCTTAGTACTACATTTAACAAGAAAACATGATGCTTGAGTAACACACATATCGTCTACATCAATATTAATCTTACTGATCATACTACATCCATGTAAGACACACACCGTACTCTCTAAAAAAAATCGAGTGAAAATTTTCACTCTAAAAAGAGTGAATACAAAAAAGAGTGAATTTCGAGTGAAATTGGAGTGAATTTTGAGTGAAAATGCTCATTTTCACTCATTTTGGAGTGACATCAGGGATCACTCGAGTGATTTCCACTCAAAATTCACTCCAATTTCACTCGAAATTCACTCTTTTTTGTATTCACTCTTTTTAGAGTGAAAATTTTCACTCGATTTTTTTTTAAAGAGTAACCCGTTGAGGACGAGTCCAGAGTATACTGGGGCAGGGGTCTATGGGAAATGCGTGTTGTAGCAAAATCTGCCCGTCCTCAACGAGTTAAAATCACCCATACATCAGGAAGACTGAAACGTTTTTGTTTTTTTGTTTTGTTTTGTTTTTTTTGTTTTTTGTTTTTTAGTTCTTGACACCTCTTACGAAGTTCTGGCATTATTACCGACATCAGCCCAGTCCATTCTGGAGATCTACGAAAACTTTGTCTCGCACCGTTCAGACAGCGATTGAAATCACTCTTTCTCCATTGCCTTGAAATACATATTATTCGTTCTCCACCTCTTCAATTTGTCACACTGCGCAAACATCAAATTTAATTGGATTCTGCAGACATCTTGCAGGTCCTGTCTTCATCCTGTCACCCTCAGGATGATAATCACAAACAAATAAAAGAGAACATAAGGGGGGTGGGGCACAGAGGGGGCTTCTCTGAGAGTCCCTATTGAGGGTAGTGTGAAGACTCTTTTGTCACTCTAAGTGAACCTGGCAGGAACTCCATTCAACCAGCTTAGAAAACAACAGTCACTACCCAAGAGTGCCCGGCAGGTAGTTGTAACTTTTACTCAAAAGGGATTTCAACATTTGAAAGAGAAAGAGATGAACACACCGAAAAAAAAGGTTAAGGAAAGAGAAAGAGGAAAGAGACAAGAACTGGACAGTAGCAGACAGCTGATTATTGTGAGAAGGAACGGGTCTCTAATCACCTTTTCTTGCCTATCTATCTGTTCACTCCTGTTGAGGCAGAGACTGAGGCCATCTACAGGCATTTGACAGGTATCACTTGGGACCTCTGACATAAGCTTCTCAGTAACTAGAAATGATGACCAATCATATATGTATTGAAGACATTTAATTCAAGGGCAAGATGAAACACTTATGGAACACACAGCCCACTTTCCACTGAGAAGACAAATTGAGATGTACTTTGATGTACAGTTACTCAATTTGGAAGCCAATGCCATTTGCAAAAGACTGATGACACAAAAATGCATAGTAATACTACATTACTTTCAGATTTGTAAAGCTATCTCTAAAAGCCTCAGCAACAATTGCTACCTTCAAATAAACATTGGAATATTAGGCATGTGGCTACCCTCCTATCAAATTTAAACAATCTGTACCTTTTCTATGGGTTTACACATCATAAACAGCCTTTAGGGCTTGAAATGAAAATATCATGAAGTATTTGTGTCCGCAAATGAGAGAAACATTATACGAGGTGATTACTTGCTTCATTTTAAATTGTTTCTATAACCTTGCAGTTAAAGCTCTTTGAAAATTCATTACTTTCTTTTAAATTTGCTAAGTTTACATAAGGGGAGAGGGATCCAATGACTGTTGTTTTTACAGAATGAGAGGGGTACTAAAGTTGAGATATATATGCCCAAGGCTTAAACCCACATGTTGCTACAAATCCCTTTCTGTATTGCAACCTCCCCTCCAGACTGCGGTTTCCATAGATGGCACTGCTCTGTTGTGACACAAGGGTGTTACTGTAAACTAGTGTGTAATAGAGATTCAAGAATTTGGCCACAAGGGTGTGTCTACTCCTGCACATCTACACATCAGCTCCATCATCTTAGAACTTTCCGCCACACTGAACAGTTGCTTTAAAAAATTCTTGAATCAAATACATAAACATACATATGGTAAAGTCTGAAACCACTTTTTTTTTCTAACAACATCATGAAACTACATAGACAAAGTGAGTATATTTTTTTTGTCGCATTGTACAAATCTAATTACTGATGATATTGGTCCTTCTTCATCGGGATAGCATTCATATTCTCAGCTTATTACAGCAAAAGTCATACAATCCCACAAATTTTGATTTTAGCACAGCTGAGGCAGGATGAAAACTACTATTTTGCAGAAAGGGGTAGAACTTGCATTAACAATACCGGTGGATTTTACTTGTGATTTGCTAAAGTTCAGGTGCCATAAGTCAATCACATGTAACTTTTATTTCAATGTTTAGCTCACATTATAAGACCAACACAATATGGTAAAATATCAAGTACAGAAACAAAATAAAGCAATATGTGAATAATTATAGTTAGGAATTTTTCTAGTCTTCACTTACGATGCACGGATACACATGGTCACAGATTTCACACACAAAACACATTCAAAGTCTGCCAATTACCTACTACAAGCAGATGCATAATCAGTCTTTACACTGCCCTGCTGATCCAGACATAAAGTAGATTAAATCCGGATTAGCTAGTGCCAAAATCCTTCAGGGACCACTACCATTCACTACAGAGCCCTCCCTGGATCAGATTTGCCCCCACAAAGGGTGCCAGTGATTGTGATCAGGTAGAAAGAAGTGCTGCAGCTAACTGGGAGGTGGGGGGGGGGGGGGTGCCTCTATGTGGAAGCAGATTACATTGTAAGTGATATCAAGGGAATGGTTTGGGATTCACAAGGAACTCATCCATGTGCAAAATATGACCACTTTATCAATTGATGTATTCAAGGTCATATTCAAGAAATCATTATTGGTACTATCATTGACAGTATCATTATTATCATTATTACCGCCGCCAAGGGAGGAGGTTATGTTTTCGTTACCGTTGGTTTGTGTGCACGTTCGTTTGTTTGTTTGTCCGTGTGCAAAATAACTCAAAAAGTAGATAACGAATTTGGATGAAACCTGCAGTCTGAAAGGCTTAGAATGATACAAGTAACAGATGATTAAATTTTGGTAGTGATCCGAGAATTTTTGGGGAATTTACGAAGGATTTTTGACATTTTGGCAGGTAGGGTCAATGAACTTGGGAGTTCAGGCTGCGCATATTTGAGGTTTGGATGCGCGCACTAAAGTGCATGCTTTAGTTTCTGCTAGGGCAAGGCGCGCCGTGCAGCTGAGGGTTTATGACGTAACAAAGGCTTCTATATTAGGAAATCGGGCGACTTTCAGCACACAATGCTATAACATAAATATAAGTATAATGGGCTGAAATCACTGATATCTCTATGGAAAAACAAGATCAGTGGTGGAAATGAGCTGCATGCTTGGCGGAGGTCTGCACTCTCAGAGTGCTTCTCTAGTTATTATTATTATTATTATCATTATCATTATTATTATTATCATTATTATCATCAATAATCATTATTTTCATTATTATCATTATCATTATTATCATTATTATTATCATTATCATGATTTTCATTATCATTATCATCATCATTATCATTATTATTATCATTATCGTTATCATTATCATTATCATCATCATCATCATCATTATTATTATTATTATCATTATCATTATTTTCATTATTATTATCATTATCATTATCATCATCATCATCATCATCATCATCATCATTATTATTATTATTATTATTATTATCATTATCTTTATCATCATCATCATCATTATTATGAGCGCTGTGGCATAGCGGATAAGACTCCCGACTCCCAGTCCGAGGACACGAGTTAAATTCCAGCCCAGTGCTTACGCCCTTGGACAAGATGTTTTTACTCGCTATGTCTTGGGTAATGATAATGGCAGGGCCCTGTGGTAGAGCAGTGACAACACTGAAGAAGCTACCCTGGATGAATAAGACATTAGTAGTAGTAGTAGTAGTAGCAGTAGCAGTAGTATCGTTGCTGTTGTTGTTGTTGTTGTTGTCATTATTATGGTTAGCAGCAGCAGCATTAGCAGCATTTTTACCACTACTTCAACTACTGCTACAACTATGATAATAAATTTCATTGCAGTTATCATAATCATTACTATCATTATCAATATAATGTCATCACTATCAGCAGCAACACTACTAAACTGCCAAAAATCCACCAAATATGTATAAACTGCCTGTACTGTTGAATGCTGAAATGAGTGGCTTTCTATCCACTTCAGAGAAGCTGAAAATGTTGAATCAAATTTGAAGAAAAAAGCAGAGTATGCACCTAACAGCTATTCTGGTTCTCAACTGACATGTGTTGCAGAAATTACTGTGGCAGATGAACAATTCTCTGGACTTTATTGGAAAACTGAGTGTAAGGACGTCAACAACCTTTTATTAAGTTAACCTCTATCCAACTATCATAAATAATATACTTCAGCAAGCAATGAAAACTTGAATATGGATCATATGTTCCTGTTTACATGAAATGACATCTGAACAAGAGATGAAATACAGTAATTCTTGATTTCCTGAAAATAAAACATCCTAAATTTACATTAGCTGTTATGATAGGCAAGTTATGTGAGCAGTTGTGAGCCTCTATTGTTTCTGCAAACAATACAATGGTCATAATTTTCCCTCGCTGTGCAGTTTTGATATTTTCTGTCATAAATATTCGATGGCTGCAATGCGAACTAAGAGTCATTCAGCAACAGCATAGATTTAGCATTTCACTGACTGAATGCAATGCAACTAAACTGTGTTTACAACCAGCAAAAAAAAAAAAAAAATCATGAAAGGACTACTGAATGCAGTTGGTATTTCTTTCTCTAAATTTTAGTCAAAGTTGGTTTGTTTTCACGTCTTTAAAAGAAAATTACCTTTATTGTTCAGACAAGAATTCTTGGTTAGGTATATATGGACAGAAAAATTTTGAAGAAAACCTAAAGGAAAGCTATACATTTTCATATTCTTACCTGAAGACTTAAATTTCCCACAAATCCTACATGGTTCTCTGGGCATCTTCTTGCCTTTATCAAGACTCGCTAGGACTTAATTGTGCCGGGACTTCTTAAATCCCTTAAAGTGACATCACACGGACACCATACAAGGCAGTGATGCCATGTGAGAGGTAGACACGACGGTGCCTCCTACATCAGAATTCTCCCGGATTCATTGAGTTCCTAATCCGAGTCTGATGATGTCTGAATACTACAATGTACCCAAATCCAACAGATTTATTCTCTTCCCTCAACGACACTACTGGAATAAGAAATACTGTGCTGAGAAATTCTACGTGAGTAAATCAGTGATTTCATGCTGGGTGATTCAAATGGGTGATTCAAATTCTTTCTTCTTATTATTAGGAGGCCTAGATTCATTTGTGAGGATACATACTTTATGAATCCTCACATGTCATAAATCATTAAACAGGGACTGGACGGATGGGAATATGTGCAATACCACTAACAATCTATCAAACTTCCATCAATCATAAAGTCCTGAAGTTAATTAAAACTTTGCTATTGATTCAAAATCCATAAAGACACTGAGAATAGAGTAAAAAAAATATAAGAAAACATTTTAAGGAAATTAAGTTGTCTAGAAGGTACAAAAAGTGAGGCATTTTGTCTTCACTTCCTAAAGTGTGATACCCGTTATTTTTGTGATGTACATTGCACATTGATGTGGCTACAGCAATATCAGTCGTGAGAACAGCATCAAAACCTATAATTTGCTAATGGACAGTGCAAAAAGTTTGTTTTCCTTTTGCTTTTTACTCTTTCACTGTGGACTAAAATGAAATTCTTTTTCCACCATTGACATCTGAATAGCATATAACAACATACATTGTATTTTTTTAAAAACATGAGGACTGATCAAAGGACTAATCTTCAAATTCATGAAATTCTTGTATCAAGTTGTTTTTATTGTAACTGATTGACAAAATGCCCTACATCAACGTAATGAAGCACTGAATTGATCAGTGTTTTCAGATTTGGTGAATTTGAATAGTTACGCAGTACCCGCTGCAGGCTATAAGGATTAGAACCAGCACTAGCTGTCAGATGGCAGCTCAGTGGTCTAATGGAGAGAACGCCTGTCTGGAGATCAGGAGGTTGTAGGTTCAAATCCTGCTCGAGAACACACACCCATAATTTTTTTTTTTTTTTTTTTAACATGGCTACTACTAAAACACTGATCAATTCAGTGTTTATTTACTTCGATGTAGGGCAATTTGTCAATCAGTTGCCAAAAGGACTAATCTTAACTTTTAGAACCAGAGCAATATTTGTCTGTTATGGTAACTAAAGTTGTAGGTCCAAAATGTCAGGCTAGAACTGAGTAGTGATGACCAGAATCACAATATTGAGTTGCTAAAGTGTGACATTTTCTTAACTTCACTTTGGCTTAATATCAATTTCCTAACATAGACGTACTTTACATCCAATATCCTTGATTCCTAATTTTCTTCACCTGGTGTAAAAACCTCTTTCAGATTCAGGTTATGAGTGTTGGCAGATTACAGACACTTAGAGGATATTGAGGCAAATTGACAACTTCCACTGGATCTACCCACATTTATTAATGTCATGCCAAATTACAGAATGGAAGCTATTCAAAGAATTTAGTTTGTCAAGTTTAAAGTGATGCACGGAACAAACATGCTAGAGTTCTTTTGTTTCCATAGCAACATGCCCAAATTGAATATTGACAAGTTTCATTCATTTAGATAGTATTATTGTTCCTGGTCATTCTTATTCTGACATGTACACATAATAACATAACTCTTTAAAACTCTAAGGAATTCCAAACACTGTACATAAATAGTTCACATTACAAGTACGAGCCAGATGAGAAAGATAAATAAACCGTGACATTATGCTTCACTTGGACAAAGCAATATCCGGTAACTAAAAATGAAATGTATACATCATAACAGACCTAAACCTTCATAAACTTATACCAAGAGATTTTTTTTTTTTTTTTTTTTTTTTTGGGGGGGGGGGTCAATTTATACTGTATTTAAACTTTATAAATTTTTCAAGTAAATACACACTGTTTCAACACATTTACTTGGCTAATTTCACCGGTAGACTAAGCTCCCTAAAACACAAAAATACATGAAGTGTGGTCCATGAACATTTAGTACATGGAACATACTGGAGAGTAAAATGTACTTGGTACAGTATAGTCCATGACAATCACTGGGTTTCTAGCTGTATTTTGAGGAAGCTTTTCAAATCCAGTTGCATCCTAACACCATCAACACAGATGACGAGATCGATATCCTGGAAGCTTTGCGATCCATCGTCCGCTGCCATGCTCCCTCCACCGTGACCAGTGGGGGCGCTACCCTCTTCAGTAGCAGCCAATAGCAGCACCACTAGGGCTCCGAACAATAGCGCAGTGCCAACCAATCATGGGTCACTCCCGGGTGTAGTTTGTAATCTTCGCGTGTGCTATTGCAAGACGCGTGCACAGCACTCTTTCTACATTGTCTGATGAAGACCAGTTAGCAGTTTTAGCTGAAAAGTTACAATATTCTTCGTTTGCTACATCACGTGAAAACTGATCAAGTGTACAATGTATTCTCTTTAATATGATGTATTATGCACAATGCTTAATGCTAAATGTGTATGATTAAGTAAATGACAGCAAGGTCATTATAAATGAAATACGTTGACTTCTATCGAAAGAAGTGCATCACGTCCAGTAAAATGGAGGCATAGTTCTTTATTCAACTTAACCTTTAAGTACAATGAGCCATTTTCAAGAGTTTTTGCTTGCCAACTTTGGACCTTTCATCTAAGATATTGTTCATATTTCTTCCTCAAAAATGGGATTTTCCCTGATTATGCGATCAGGCAAAGTCTAACCAAATTCGGAAAAGTAACGAAAAGTCTGAACATTACAGCCACCAAGAACTAGAGGGACTAAAGACCTGAAAGGAATTATCCCTTAGGACTTTTCTCACTCTGCTTCGCGCCAAGCCTTTCCTGATGTGATGAAGGATTTATATCAACAAAATATCATATTAGAGTATACACAGGTCTCTAAATCTCCACCCTTATGTGGCCATCTTCAAAGCAGGGAGTGACAAGAAGGAAGGGGGTGGGGGGTTTCAGAATCGCTCCTGCCAGAATAGGGCCAGGTAGTATCATCGGTGACTACAGGGTGTGTTTGCTTTGAATACGGTGTCCTGACTTAACCTGTTTCATTTCCACATCCTCTGACAGGTGTGGGGGATAGAGCTTGGTCAGGTACCTAGATAACTTTTCACTTTGAGCGCCTGGAGTGCTGAATGGCACAGAAAGCCCGATAAGGTGCGGTCAGACTGGCAAAAGATTGAGAAGTTTAACATCGCGAAGTCTTCTGGATCTTTTGTTGTGCGGTCACACTGGCAGCCAAACTTGGATCAAGAAGTTTGGGTCATTGGGATGCACGCGCAAGAAAGAAGAAACAGCGCGCTGTCAGATGGCTAGTGATTGTGACGTAACAATGCACATCTGTGCATGATGATGGCCTCGCGCTCTGGAGGCACCATCCGCCAACAGATCGAGAAGTTTGGTGGGGGTGAGGGAAATATCCCCGAGTTGGAGTAGGAAGTTTTGCGAGAAGTTTCGCGGGAAGTTTGTGGTCACACTGGCAAAACTTTAAGATCTTAAGGATCACGAACTTAATCTTATCGATCTTTTGCCAGTCTGACCGCGCTTAATGTGTTAAACACACTGTTCAAAGTTCCTGGTACAGAAAAGGTGTGGTGCATGGTAGGCCTATATGGATGCACTGTTTTTTTTCGTGACATAAACATGGTACACAATTTCTTTATTTTCTTAACTGCTCAAACATTATAGTATCTTAAGTTTATGCAAAACCAACAAAAGCATTGTCTATTTGACTACATCAAGAGGAGTCATCTCATAAACCAATATGACAGAAGGGCCTAGTTTGGGGGAAAAAAAAATTAGACCATTTGTCAAATTCATGAATTCCAAGAATTTTTAGGTTTTTTTTTTAATTTGAAGATATGGCAATATTCTCATTGTTCTTTTTTCATATTCTAGAAATTGAATTTCTTTTAAATGCATGACCTGATGTATGATATTGCCATATATTTTAACATACTTTCACAAGAATCAGTTGTGTTTGTCTACACAAATTCAATCAAGTTCCAAGGTAAGTTTCATCGCTGCAGGCTCATTTGGTCAGTACCTGTCCAGACCATGTCAATTGTGAAATTTCTCTGCAAATATGTTGTCCAAATAAACACTTGAGGAAATTCATTGATAGTCTGGAATGTCACCTTCAGCTCTGAAAAGTAAATACTGCCATAACCAAAAAAAAAAAAAGTATATTATCATTACAGCTAAGTTCTTGGTAAATCCTTTGTGAATACCGACTATTTCTGGAAAGGTCACGTAAGCATGCAGAATGCAAACAAATAATTTCTATTTCTTTGTACCACATAAAAATCAGAGCTATAGAGGATGAAATTAGTCATAAGAAATTACAGCTAGTCACAGGCACGGGAGTGGTTATCTTCTCCCTTGGAAAGTATGCTTCCTAAAACTGAGCAAAGTATACAGTACACTCAATCAGATGCCACTGACATCTTGGGGCTATTTCATCCAGTACTAAATCCCTCATTTTTGTTTTGTTTCTTGGGGTTCTTTGTGTGTGAGTGTTTTTGTTTTGTTTTTTTGGCAGACATTGAACACACAGTATTCAGTGGAAGAAATGAAAGGGAAGTCATGAAAATGACTGATTAATAGGGGAAAAGAGATGAAAGAAATCCTTTTTTCGGCTTAAATTCTTCAAGGCTGCAGGGAATTATTCCAAAAAGAAAATCACATTAATCCCTCAAAGTAATTCTACCTTCAGCTAGTTTAAACCCCTTTGCATGTGAATACAGTTTGAAAAAACAACAACAACATGTCTCCCTGCTTACATGTACTACGTGATGAAAAAAAAAATGCTCATACCAAAGTACCATCCAGTGTTACTCATTGACCAATAGCAAATTAGTGGTTAGTAGAGCCAGTGTAATACTAAATCACAGTATGCATGATAAACAAGGATCAGATCAAAGAATAATTTTCCTGGTGCTGCTTAGCAATTTATATGCATTGTCAGATATGACTGCTATACAAAATATCATTTGTGTAGCTATTTCATTACATCGAGTTGTATACCAATTTGTTCAAAATATGTCCATTCGTTAAAATCGGTATTCACTTTAAGAAGTGAAATCAATCACTGATGATTGACCTGTCATGCGGACAGTATAATTTTTGGCATCCATCCTTCAAATGAAAACTAATAAACATGGAATGAGGACAGAAAGTACAGCAAGTACCTGAAGCCAGTGAAAGACCTGGTCCTCACAAGAGTACTCTGGGTGCCACGCCCAAATATGCCACTTGTTTAACACTATAAGTTTTATCTTGATTTCATTAACCCGTTGAGGACGGTTTGATTTTGCTACAACACGCATTTCCCATAGACGGTTGCCCGAGTATACTCGGGACTCGTCCTCAATGGGTTAAATCTATCTTTCAAATGAAGATATGTGTCCAGATACATCCATTTTGTCAATCATCATTTCAACATTGTATCTAAGATCACATGCACAAATATAATCTCGATTATAGTATCCCCCCCCCCTCCAATGTGATATAGGGCTTATATGTTTAGATTTTCCTTCAAAACTTTAACAAGAAAAAGATTTGATCTTCCTCTAATAGAAAAAAATAATTCTATATGATTTGGACATTATCATGCTTATTTGTTTTCATTTTTCCTCTCTTTCCAAGTCTTGAAATGGGGGTTTGCTATTAGTAAAATAATCAAAGTGAAAACATAAGCTTTAAAAGATCTAAAAATTAATTACAATTTAGTGATATGTGCTTCACACAGTTCATCTGCTTAGCGGTCAAGGTTAGATTTCACCTTGTGTAGTCATATTTTAATCATGAATAGTGAATGGTTCGAGACTTCCTGCGGTTGGCTGGACTGGACTAAGGACATTCCTGTGGTCAGCCTGAGAGAAACACATGGTTCTTTTATAGTATTACTATCTAAAAGGTCTTGGAAAATGTATGAATGTAAAGTGTGTTAGCAGTATAAATTCATTGGAGCATTGATCAGTTTTTGTTGTTGTTGTTATTGTTGTTGTTGTTGTTGTTGTTGTTGTTGTTGTTGTTGTTGTTGTTGTTGCATTTTTTTTTAAATAATGCAATCAGGAGAGATGGTAGTATCAGTATGCCAATAAAAGGACTGGAATGCATAGAAATAATATATTCTGCAGTTTGGGATTATTGGTATTCTTGCTTGTTGGTTCCTTTAAAGGCATGAGTCCCTTAACTCATGTCGTCCTGACATTTTTATTGTTTTGAACCCTTGAACTTAACCTGTTAACATCCCCAGAGGTTCTCTGTTTCTAGTATAGTTGTACTTCAATACAAGGCAAAACAACTGTCAAAACTCTGCTTTTCAGCAAGTAGTTACCCTACCACTATGCCCCGCTGTTAAAGAATATTTTTTTTTTCAAAAAAAAAGTTCATGCTAGAAAGGATACACACCTGTAAATGGGAAGGAATATTGTAAAAAATGATCTACACCTTGCACAGAAAGATACAAAGAATTTAATATTCAGTGTTACTTTGTTCATCAAAAGCTGAGAGTATGTCAAAATAAGAGTTCCACATGATTACAAGATCATTTCAATGCTGGTCTCAAAACAACAATAACAAAATGGAAAGAAATGATGATAGCAACAACAAATGAAGGCATCTCTACAAATCACTTCATGAAGTCACTGACTGAACTGCTAAACTCTTTACATATTTGTGGTGAGTTCAGGCATGTAGTAGAGGAGTATTTTCTATGCAAACTTTTTGATGTAAACAATTATGTCACAATGGAGGTAGAAAAAAAATGTTATGTGATATCCTTTAATAGTTACACAAATAATAATGCTGAATCACAGGCAGACAAGAAAATGCTTGATATATACAGCTCAAAGGCTGACCGTCACTGACCCATCGACTCATCCAAAAGTAGCTGGTTATTTGGCTACAATTTTTGTCAGGGACCGATACCCATTGTGTTTGGCACGTCCCACTGAGGTACAGTACACAAAGCATGTGACTCCTCCCCCACCCCCCTTTCTGATGGTGTTATTTGACCATTACTCCAGCAAGGAATGTAGGTAAAAGCTTGTATATTAAGGATCTTTTCTTTGAATGTTTTCACATCTCTGGTGCATCCTCTACATGCATTTATCTCCAGATCTCCATGAGTGAGTAGAGAATTTTAAAAGCATATTCAGGACCTGTTTTGTAACATGTAGACGGTGACAAACTTTCAAAGATCTTCTCTCGTTGGAGTGTCTTTCTCACACCTAGGTAGTCTTCATTCAGTTTCATTGTGGAGACTCTGAAAGAATCCCCTCTTCTCCATTCTCTTTACCGCATGGTTAACAATATCAGCATGAGTGCAGGTGTGAATCGGTTTACCGTGTGAATCTAGCCTCCTCTTCAAGAACCAGAGGCACAAACTCATTATATCCATCGATGCTCTTAGTTCCTGCTGATTTCTGACCTAGTACCACTGTCAAAATCTTCCAGTTATGAATAAAAATTGCCTTAAGCATATCTTTGTGTCAGTACACTTCTTTAAATTCTGTACATTTACTGTACTTCTTGTGTCAAAGGCTCATGTTCAATTGTGTTTATCATCTTTCTACTTATATACTGTTAAACCACAAGTTTTTGAGAACATGGAATTTTGCAAATTTTGCAAGGAGAAAAGATTCACAAAATTAAAATGCATGCAAAAGTTCTTGTCTACATTATATGCATTAGATGCAAGTGGCAATTCATGAAAATTTCATACCATGAATATTTTTGTTTTTACAGCACTCTGTGATACATTTGTGGGAACTACAGATCAAAGAATGACTCACTTTTACATCATTTGGCATCTTTACAGTAAGTGATGTTCCAATATTACTTTGAAAGGGCAGGGGTTTTTATCACCTTAGTTTGTATGTTTCTGTAAATATACAGCAGTAAATTTTATTAAGTTATTTCTCGCAAGCAGGAGCACGGGAACTCCACTGAAATTATATACTCAAAATCATTGATAGATATGCATTCAAATCATGTTGGCTGTCTAAAATTATACCTATTCATACAAACCAGGGTACCTCCAGAAAATCATGACAAAATTATTTACAGCTACATTCTTTTGGCATGACACAAAAACCCATAGATAGCTAGTGAATTCACAGGTCAATGGTCAACACTCTATAGTGAATCCAGTCCATTCCAATCATCACACAACTTACAACTAACTCTATAAATGGGTAATTTTCTGCCAATTTGGAAATGTTGAAAAAAGTCGACTGACAAGCTTATTAGATGGTCTGTGAATCCTGCAACAATAGAAACTTTATATCTGTATGGATACAGCCTGAACTGGGCCAGGGATGACTCAAAGCAATACGCAGAATTTTGCCAATGTTTGACAGAAATGGTCATTTTATGAATGCAAAGTGTGATTTCTTTGTTAATAGACTGGGTCATGGAGAAGTAGTGTAATACCATAACAAATAGTCATTATAAGAGGTACAAGTCCTTCAGTTATTGATGGTGTTTCTATAGAACTTCACAACACTTGTTCTGACAAGGACTTTTCAAATAAAATAAAAATTCTCTGGAGGATTCAAATCATTCCTTTTCAACCTGGTCTAATACATGGGCAAGTTACAAGACAAAATTTTAAACATTTCGGCTAAATCATAAAGGGCATTATGATCACTTTGTAGTTGTTGTTTTTTACTACTTCATGATTAAAGACAAGGCTGTGAGTGATCTGAAATACACTTTGGAGAATTATATAGTTACTAGCAGCACCCGTGGAAATCCACGGGTCTGAGGGGTTTTATTTTTTTTTCTCATAATACGATTTTGCACATTTTTATTGAAGAAATAAAAAGAAAAGTCTTCTCATTCTTTCGTTAATTGTGCTGTCTTCTAAATGACCACCCTTCCCAGAAATTTTATAATACATTTTTGTAGTATATGCCAGGCGATCCGGTCCATTGGTAGGGATCATTCCCGCCACTACTTGCTTTTATTATAGAACTTGAGTTTCGAGGGGTTATTTGCACCCGTTGAAGTCCAACAGTTGTCTTGTTGCCCCTCACCCCTCCCCCCCCCCTCACGCACACACATATTTCCACCTCCGCAGGGCAAAAAACAAAAACATTCAGGGAAAAATTACCAAAAACGCAAATGAGATTCCCCGAAAGTTCTGCCCACAGGTTGTTCCCGTCGAAACGGGAAGATATTAACACTATGACTTTGATTACCCCCTGCTCTTGCATCCACGCGGGCACCCGCGGGAATCCACGGCTGGTCTCAAGGCCTCGGTTTGTTTTGTGTTTTTTTTTTCATGTTTCTTTTCCCCACGTTATGAGAGAAAAATAAGATATTTTCGTCTTCATAATTTTGCTCCCTCCTTTTTGTTTTTAATCACCAAAACTTGGCTTGATATATCATATTAATATAGAACTACATCTGCTTCAGATTGTACATTATCATAATTAATATTAGGCCTACAATTATTGCTCCTATTATTGTTATTATTATATCATTATTATCATTATCCTTATCATTATTATTGTTATTATTATTATTATTATTATCATCATCATTGTTATTATTTGGGGAGGGGGAGATCATAGTCATCAGGTTTAATAGGCACCCGTGGGAGTAGGTTCTCACGACCTCGTATTTTTTTTTTCTTTAATATTTTTCCCATGTTATGGAAGAAAGAAGAATATACTGTATACATCACTGCATTCGTCTTCATTTGCTCCCTCTTTTTTTTTGTCACCAAAACCTGGTTTGATAGACCATAGAACCACACATTCTATTTCCACTTGCAATTTTAAAAATAGGCGGTCGGCAAAGCGAGGTTTTCCTCTACGTCCGCTCATTTATGAATATGTATGATTACAGCAGCTCTGCAGTAAACGAATGGACACAGCTGCGCGTGTAATCTGATATGTAAGGGTACGATCGGCAAATATATTTAGCCGCGTCCTAAACGGTCTGCGTACAATGACACCGGACTTGAGAGCAAACGGCGAGCAAACTAAATGACGTACCTGAGCTGCATAGTATTCTGCAGTTGTGCAAAATACAATTAAATACCAACGTTCGTTGTTTCCATTTGGGGACGCCAATAATGGCGAACTGTACGTAAATGCCCTTGTAGTCCATATCACGCACACACAGATTCGTGTATGTAACCATCGTCAATACATTCAGTACACGAAACAGGCGGAGGCAAAGGTACATCACAGAACTATATACACACAGTGTAGTGTGTGTATGAGAGTTCTGCGAGGTACATTGTGTGTGTGCGTGCGCGTCCGCCGGAAGATGTCAGAGATTTCGCTGCACCATCATCTTTAGTATCCCCCAGTGTCTCTGCAAGCTAAAAGATGGAAGATCGAGAAAGCAGGAGGCCAGCGCAGGTTCCGTGAATATTGAAACGCTCGGCTCTTTCGTCACGCACAAAAATGCATTATGCATGTTGCTAATTAATTTTTCTTTTTCGTCCTCGACGTCGACACGGAGGCGGAGAGGGGACGAAAGCCGCGCCATTCGATGTAGGATACTCTCCTGCGGCCGACGGCACCGGTCGCAACTGCCCGGAGCCGACGGCTCGGGAGGAGATAGAGAAACCAGCAACGCCGAAATAAAACAGGAAATACATAAGGCCGCGACAACAACAACAACTTCGAGTATTATAGTATAGGACTATCACATATCAACCTTGATACCTTCCACATAAAAATTTTACACTTACATTTAAGTCGCACCACTGCGATTGAAACAGCATTGCACGTTGTCTGCCATGGCTCACAGTTTGTTTGTTTGTTTGTTTGTTTGTTTGTTTGTTTGTCTGTCTGTCTGTTTGTTTGTTGAATGTGTAGTTCATTTCTGTGCAAATATATGATTTCAGTTTACAGCACAAGGATTGGAAGTCAAGCGGGAGACCATAAGTAAGTTACAGTGAATACATGCCTGCATCATTCGGAGAAAGATTACAAGACTGAGTGATTAGCAAGTTAAAATGATTATTAAATCAACATCATATATATGGAAATGTACAAAATTATGCAATTCAGCCATCTGGCAGCAAATGAATTTTCAATAGACCATAACTACTACTAGAAGTATAGAGAGTACATTGCTCCATGTTCAACCTTTTCCCGAAACCTTGTCTGAAAACACAAAGAGCACTGGATGAAAAGGCATAAAAAAGGTGAAGAAAGACATAGCTTGAAATATGTACATCACTGAAATCGGAGCAAGGAAAGGGAAGTGGGGAAAGAGAAGAATGAGACTAGAATAGTAGACAGCTATCGCATGGGTCACAGCTCAAAAGAACTTCTATTACCACCTTCCCCCTGAGATGTCACTGAAAAGAACCTGCTCCTTTAACAGGAGTCTGGAAATTTTCTTCAGAGAATGTTTCATATCTCTGGAGCTGACATCCACTTATCATACACCTGTCAATAGGTGTGGTCCTTCCAATGGTTCTACTTTCTTTCCAGAGTCCTCCTATCAAATCCAATCACAGTATTATGTGCACACAAGTTATCTTTCTTTGTCACCTGTCAGACAGTTTGTGATCATCTCCAGTCACCCACCATGGAAGATGAAAGTTGTATTCAGGGGTAATCAACCCAAATAAATGAACTTTGGGTTGAACTTTGGGAATAAGTTGAATTCTGCTACCAAGCGCAGGTATTAAGTTCTGTGTCTTTCCATTTCAAGGCAATATCTGGAATAGTGGAACAAATTTGAGACGACTTCTGTGTTGTTTATTCATTGATAGTTTTATATGAATGTTCAAATATGTACTGCACAGGTACCATTCTGTGTGAAAGTGAAATAAAAAAACAAATTAACACTGCATTTACTGCTTCTCAACAAAGTGCCAGAGATGATCTAAAGTTTGAGAGAATTTTGAGATGTCATAACATTTCTACTCTAACTGGGAGATAGGCCTACATGTACAACTTGTACATTATGTATCATGACTATCAAAACTCACAATGCTTTAACTGTACCATGCAAAACTGTATTTTATAATGTTAGTTGAATTGTCAGTGTGATGTGCATGGGTGATTGGCTTGGCAGTCTACTGATGCAATTGTTATAGCTGATCACTATGCATGTGGGAGAGTAATACATGGAAGTAACATGACCAGAATCATTCTGAGTTTCCTGCCAATACTTTAGTAGCGAAAAGCTTTTACATGAAGGGGGTGAGAAAAAAAACACTTCTGTGATGATTAACGCAGCTAAAGACACAACTCCCCAGCAAAATTCAGCATAATGTTATATTTTGTCCAATGTTTCTCCTGTCAGTATGAATGACAGAACTTATCATCTTGCCAAATTTTACCCAAATCATATCATGTTGCCACACGACACACATTAAAGGGACTGTACAGTACTGGTTCAGGTAGGGATTCATGTTTTGCACATTCCTAAGTGAGATAATGAAAAGCCTCTTGTGAAATATGAAAGAGCATGTAATTTTAAGAAGGATTCAACGTTTATTTGAAGAAAATTAGTTTTCAAATGGCTGAGATATCAAAAAAAGTGCTAATAATAAAAGGCAACATGCCACAACTTTATTAGGATCTTTTTGTTTCACCTTGTTTTTGGATATCTCAGCCATCTCAATACCGATTTTCATCGAATAAACTTTTGATACCCCTTCTAAGAACTGCATTTCCCCTTACATCTCATAGCGTGGTTTCTGAGTATCTCGCAAAATGTTAATAAAAGCTAAATCTACACCTCGACCAGAACTGTACACACCCTTTAAAAAGTCACCTTTTTCTCAATTGCATAGTAATGCATGCTGCCACTTCTCCATGCTCTTTCTTATCTCTTCAATTCAATTTTCAATTCAATTCAATTCAATTTCTATTTTCCACTCATGGGGTGGAACACCCTCGTCAGCCAAAGGCTGGTTTTCAGCTAGGGATCCACTTTAACTCTAATTACTCAAAAACACTTTATATTTTCTCTCATCTTAATCATCTTGCTTAGTAATGCAACATACCTTTTACTTCTTTGAACTGTGGTCATTAATGAAGGTCTGAAACTAAATTACATATTGCTAGCCTTAATGACTGGACAACAGCCTATAAAACAAAGTGCTATCACCCGGCAATGTAACGGACAAAACACTGAGATGCACATCTCAATCTCTGGTTTCAAGTTTTAAGCACTTCTCTGAAAAGCACATACTAACCAAAACTGTCACCTAACTCCAGTGTGTTCCTCTCAAGAGAATTTGCACACTTAAAGGACAAGTTCACCTTCATAAACATAAGGATTGAGAGAATGCAACAATATTAGTAGAACACATCAGTGAAAGTTTGAGGAAAATTGGACAATCGATGCAAAAGTTATGAATTTTTAAAATTTTTGTGTTGGAACCACTGGATGAGGAGACTACTACAGCTTGTGAGTCATATGCGTACAACAGTATAAAGAAAATGTAAAAGAAAATTCAACATATTTTCACTTTTTTCGCATAATAAAAGAGCTCTTGACTTGCCTCTTTCTAAAGGCAGGGGGAATAATATTACCCATAAAATTTGTCGGTAACGAGTCAGGGTAATGTGTACTTTTTTCAAAAGATGGCATTTTGTGAAATTCTCTTTATATTTTCCTTATATTGTTGTACGCATGTGACATCTAATTTATTCATACACTGGAGTAGTCTTCTCATCCAGCGGTTACTGCACAAAAACTTCAAAAATTTATAACTTTTGAACGGATTGTCTGATTTTCCTCAAACTTTCAATGATGTGTTCTACTAATATTGCTACATTCTCTGAATCCTTATGTTTATGAAGGTGAACTTGTCCTTTAAGACTTGATGCATACAATGATTCATTAATACATCAATAAAAATGATGCAAAACCTGGACTACAATACATTCAACTTCTGGCAACGACAGAAAATGGTGTCATACTAGACGAGGGAAGATTTGTACTAAACTTAATTGTGGTAACCTGAGTATGTCTGTATCATCCCATGTCAATACCAAACAAAAGATGCTCTTTTCTGCTGATAAGACTCATTATTGTAACTGCTTCTTACGTTACATCTGAATACTGGACAGTATGACAGACTGCATGAAGTTACAACTGCGGCATAATGCCCTGCATATTTGAATTTCATCAATAAGTTTGACTATTTACCTGCAGCAATAAAGCAGACTGCCAATGCTGTTTCTATCTCATAACTACTGCAATATGACACAAAGACTGCTGTTGTAGTGATAATGAGCTTGTAAACAGTCGCATGAATTTTCATCACTATTGCAATATTTCTACTCTCTAAATTCCTCAGATTGGAAACCAATCTATGAGATTGGGGTTAGGGACAAATCCAAAATTAGATTTATAAATTAAATTGACTTCTAAATCTATTAATTTCAGATTTTCAATCTTATTTTGGATTTGTCCCTCATCTCAATCTTGGAATTTAGAGAGTAGGCTAGCCATTCCATACATAGAGTATTCCAGTTTAGTTAGATGTAGACTGAATACATTACAGTTTTCATTTCATTTAATGCACCTAATCTTTGCTATCATGAGTTTTTATATTCTACATTCATTTTGTCAGAATTGTGCTGCTGGGTCATACAGGTTGGCATGCAATGAAAACTCTGCCTGTCTGTATGGAAATATTCCTATGCCAGGGGCGACAAATTTCCTTTGCTCCTGCACAGCAGTCTGCACCCCTAAAGAATGTGATCAAATTCCAAGATTTCCAGAGAAATCACAACACCAATTTACCCTACTCTAAACATGTTATTCAACGCCTGTATTGTATTTCACATTAAGTAGCAAACTCCCTTTGCGCCAAATCTGTGACGAAACAATGGATACTGTATCACTCTATCAAAATCCCTGGTGGTAGAGACTGACTGGTTCACTCTCAATTAGATTGGCAATTTACCCTGTAATCCCTTTGGACTCATGAACCATTTTTTCCCCAACAGCTCTTGCAGTTTGTGGGACTGCGTCCTCTTTCATTTCAGGATCCAGTCATGTTAACACTGCTCTACACATCAAGTATATGGCAATTAGCATCATATATCTTACATGAAGATGCAGAAGGCAAAACCGATTTGATTTGATTTGATATGAGATCAAACTTCAATCAATTACTATAGGACGAAGTAAACTCAATGAAAGTGATGGACTGGTCATACTGCTACCAGAACACTATCTACTGAATATTGATATAACAATCATCATCTGCAATCAAAAACTTCAATCCATTAAATCAAAGAAGTACAGCATACCATTCTCCATTATGATTATTTGAAACTGCAATCAATTGACAATTTATGTGGAATATCAGACATGATTACTTAGAATTACAAGATTGCTCATACGATGTAATACAATGGGGGAAAAAACTAATAAAAAATGGATGATTATAAGAATTATCAAATTTTGTAGGGTAAGCAGGGAAGAAAGAAGTTAAAACAAATTCAAACATGTCCATCATAAGAATTTTCTCTCTATTGATAAGTTATTCTATGCATCTGGCTCCAGTCTGTCTAGCAAAGAGTATGAATGAAAAGGGATTGTCACCATTTCATCAGGCATGTATCAGATTGATACAAAATGTCATTCCGGAGTTACATCCTTGGTATGGGTATAGAACTACTGTAAAACAAGAAATTTTTGGGAGCATTCAAACTTTTTCAAATTTCATGAGCATCCAAGATTTGTGAAAGTATAATGCACACAAAAGTATTGTTCTGTACAGTCCACTGAATACCAGCACTTGGCGATTCATAAAAGTTTTATGCCGTGAAAAAGGTTGTCAGCTCCAACTGGCAAAATTTTCATCCTGCTAATGTTTTTGGTTTTACAGCTACAGTACACTGTGTTGTCGCTGCATGGTACACAGGTCTGTTTTTGTGTTTGCATTCATCATCAGCCATCATCAGCGAACACAAACTGACACTGTACAGGTGAGGGCAGTGATGGATAAGCCGTGGCCTGTGGAAGTGACTTAGGTCAGGCAGGGATGAGAGATATGAAAGAGGTGTGGGGAAGATAGCGGTATGCATCTCTCTCGCAACCCCTGCCCCCCCCCCCCCCCCCCAATCAGCTCCCCTCCCCTCCTTCTCTATTGTCTCCTCCTTCTCAGATCTCTCTTGCCTCCTATCTTTCTCCCTTTAATCATTCTACTCTCCCTCTTTCTCTCATTCATTTTTTTTTTCTTGTCTTAAATGCTGCTATTCTCCACCATGATTCTTGCGATCTTTGGATTCATTCACTTGGGTCCATGCTATCACACAAGTCTGTATCTTTTTAAGTAGCAAGAATGCAGTGTTAATTTCTTACTTTGTATGTTGTGTCTTAACCTAGAGCTGTAACTTGGTATCCAATATTGACCTTACTTCTCTTCAAGCACTTTTTTCTTTCATTTTTTTCTCTTTCTCTGTTTTTCCTACTCATATAAACACCATATTTCTCCCATTCCCTGAGTTTTATCTCAAAACTTAAGTGTTCTTTTCATTCTTTATTATCTCATCTCTGTCTCCATAGATCTATTGTAATGTTAACCATCTTTGTCTATTAATTGAGCTAGTCTGGAATTTATTTACTTCTTCTTTTCTGGTTAAATATGTTTCAGCACAACACATATCATAAAAGAAATAGAAATTCCACAGTTCAAAGCACTTTTGGTCTCAGGATAAAATGGCTAAATGTTAAAGATATTCACCACCCCCCCCACCCCCCACCCCCCCCCCCCCCCCCCGAAAAAAAAAGAGTGAATGGGGATTGGCCTATGTGTATCAACAAAGCATTTCTATCCGAGACATTACTGAATGCAATGGCTATTCAGGCATCCTGTTTATTGCCCAGCAGTACCTAGGGTACCAGTACCGGTACACAAAAAGTGAATAGCAACAATGATTTTATTCTCTCAAAGTGAACTCTGATTGAACAATGATGAAGGCTAGCTGGTCTGCTCAACAACTATTTTAGCGGTAAGAACCTTTGAATAGTCTAGAATCGTACAAGTTTAAAAACTTTAAGTTAACCCTCAGATCACGTCGTACATATGTTGTTAGTCCGAGTAACTTAAACAACAAAACTCATCAACTTTCTACAGTTTACATACCTTGTAACATCTGCTCCAGTTTTCGACGATCTACGCGAAAGCGTTCCTCCACGCGATCGGGGTCGCTGGCTGCCGTGTCTTCCGCCTGATCCTCCGGCGCGGTATCTGAGCATGGGCCGTTCTCAGACTCATCCGAGTTCGAGCCGCAGTTGTCCTCCAAGGAAACCGAAGGCGGCGGAGAAGAATTTTCTTCTGCAGAGTCTCTCAAATCGGACACTGCGTCGTCAAAATCAGCCATGACTACACTTAAATTCACATCTACCAACTTACAATGACTGAAAGTTACACATACAATCGAGGCACATACATACACTCAGACATCAATTATTTCTAGCCCAGTGGCCACGCGCTAATGATGCACGAGTTCTCTTTGGGCCGAAGATGAAGGCGTCTTGGAATGGAGCGGTCTAATGGATGGATGTGTCTCCTACGCTACACACAATTCCTCTGCTAGCGCGCCCGTGGGCATGCAGGCTACAGGTAGTTCCCCTCAAGCCTCTCTGGATCGCACCTCCCGCAGCCGATCCAACTATTGTTTTGATGTTTATTTTTGGAAGCTACTGCGTGGAGGATGCGGTGCGGCGATTACAACTGCAGCGGCCACAGTCATTGCACTCAGCTAGCTCATCACACGATGTATCTATAATTATCTTTGCGTTGAAGCTGCGTAGCAGAAGTACCTTTTGATGAGTGAACTAAAGAGGGAGGTATATCGTTTGAGGAGTGACCATATATTTACGTTTTCGACTTTGCACATTTATACAAAATGTACTAGAGTACTAAAGTGTGATGTCATAGGCATTCATCGCCATGGAAACTGGTTCTTAACAACCTCGTCTGACCCAAATATATATACATTGCATCTTTGATCATGCTCGAACAAAAGAATGTGATATCATTACTTCAGTACTCTATACTGTAAGAAGATATAGATAGACAGATAGATGGTTAGCTAGCAAGGTACGTTAGCGAGATGAATGGATGAATGAATGGAAGGATGGATGGATAGATGGATGGATGGATGGACCTTTTTCCTGGATGTAAGTTTTACATAAATATCACTACCATAATTCTCTTCAAAACTTTTCGGAGCTCTCTTCAGTTTTTCGTTATGGTGAGAATTTGATTCTCACATCGCAATGTTGACCACCAACATAACTCTAATTACCATAAGCTGTCTTTTCCAAAATTTACACCAGCGGTACTCGAGAAACCAGCTCAAAATCATTATAAAAAAAAAAACACAGAAAAAAAAACTATCATCATCTTGACTGCAAACAAACTATGATCATCACCACAGATAACCTGCCACATAAACGTCTCGCTCTATCAACATCCTTTCATTTTTTTTTTTCTTCTTCTTTTGGTTTTCTTTCTCCCCCCCCCCCCCTCTCTCTCTCTTCTCTTAACATAATATAGTCTCATCTCTCCTCAACTTACCTTTCTTTCGTATCATTCATCCTTTCTCCGTTTGATTCCGCGTTCCATAGTCCACATTGTTCGCCGACTTCGCTCTTCTCTTTGCTTTCATGAATTCTTACTTTTCTCTCCTATCTCCGTGATTTTCCAACTTTCGACTCCTCCTTCTTCCCCTTCCCTTCCATTTCATCTTTCTCCTCCCAACGACGTCCAAACATCTTACTTGATTCTCACTCTATTCTTCCTTACCACTCTCTGTTCCTTTTCTACCGTCTGGTCTCCAGTAGTGCAACTTCAATTTCCAGCCCATAACTGTCCCCCACTCTTCACTTTTTGCTCTCCTTGCAACCCCATATGTCGCTTCCCTCTTCAATTCTCCTCTTTCTAGGCTCTTCTTATGCCAGACAACGATCCGGATAAGGACTACATACACAATAACGGTGTTACTGCAAACCTTTCTCTCTCTTCCTTTCAATTCTCCCTCGGTAATTTCAAGCTGAAAACATCATCATGTTTCTCTTTCTTTTTTTTCTTTTTCACATCACCATCTCCACAACCCCATAATGTGGGAATCCAGTGAAAAATTAGTAAGTATTTGAAGAGTTTGTTCGCAAAAACCGATAAGTCTATATTTGCCAAATGGAGATATTTGCGATTAAAGGTCAAGAAAAATAAAGAGAATAATAAGAGAATTTGTGCTTCTTTTGACCATAACTTTAAAAATGTACCTTTATATGTAGTGACCAATATATCATTTAAAAGGTATTATTTTGTACTTTATGACATAGACCGTACTTCAAAATCTTTAAAAAATGGACTTATCGGTTTTTGCGAACAAACTCTTCATTTCTTGATAAAATTACCAAATGAAAGAGGTATTGTCTGCAATGCATCCTGATTATTTGTGTTGTGAGTCTTTTCTCATATGTGTGTCAGTTTAAAATGTAGGCCCTATTTTACTTTGTATATCATTATGTTAATGGACCCAAATCATAAGCTGTAGCTTCTCAGGGTCCATGACAATCATTCACTTGTCATGTAAACATGCATATAGTGCAATTTAATCATCACATCAAATATTGTTATTCAAAACTGTTTGTAGCATGTACTGTTACTTGTATTAATCTTTTGTAGTATGTACAGTTACTTGTATTAATCACTGAATGATTGTTTCAAATTGAGTGAATCTACTGTATCATCATTCCTATCTAGTGAGCAGCAACACCAGACATATAAACAAGGCACTCACACCAAATAATTACCATACAAACAAATAAAGACCAGACTTGTATCAATCTCCTTTTCTACACATATATATTTTTGTCTGCATTATCTGACACTTTGTACACAGTAAATCTCAAATGCTGTTTCATTGCACAGAACACCAAATGCAATTTTAACATCATAAACATAATTACGTAACACAATCCACATCAACTTTGCATTAAGAGATAATAAATCAATTATTAATGATGACAGACTATTGCTACATGGTTTTCTTTATCATATCACACTAACTATAAAAATACTTCTCAAGATAAGATATTAGACTCTAGCATGGGGTGACAAGGTGCATGGTGCAGTGCAGACATTATTCTGCAGTATTTGACTGCTGTAGCAATTACTGCAATGAACAGAACCTGCATTTAAAAAATAATAAAAAAGACAAAAAGAAAAGAAAGGTTGTCAAGCCAAAGTAGCTGTTTCTAGAGACACTGTACTGAATTGGTTTGATTCCAAGAAATTCAATAAACTGGGAAACATTATATCAACATATCTCTTTGCTTTGAATTACTTTCTCCTTTTTGTCAACTGTTGAGGACCTTTTAAGTTCCAGAGTTATTTGAGTAACAAACAATTTGCTTTGTTTGTTTGTTTGTTTTGTTAGGAAACTAGAACTTTGTATTGAAAATTTTACACAAACCTCATAGACAATGATTCAGTGAAAAAAGCAAAATCACTTAAAATGGTTAACATAAATGCGGCGCACATACAGATGAAACTAAATTATCAACATCTTTAATATTACATTTAGAAATATACAGCTGTACTTTTATATTTCTTATACAAATAAACATGAATGAACACAAAAATAAAAACATGTGGCCTCTCTGAAATACGAGTCCCATTTGGTGTAAAATAAATGTATAAATAATCTGCATTTGGGGAGATCAAATGATACAAAATGGACCAGGATAGTACAAAAGTATGCACATCATACAATATGGGAACCAACCAAAAAAAAATTGCTGAAATGAGGGTTATTACACATTTGTTTCCGAGATGCGTCACAAGAGCAAACGGACAAAGATAACTAAAAGAGATCACCAAAAATTCATCCAATATCCAACTCTCCAGCTAACATATTTTCGTGTAAACCACAGCCATATACTGACAACATATGTTAGCCGTTTGATGTTATTTCTCACAGGAATTAGAACTGAGGAATACTGTAAAACGACACGGAGGAATATTTGCGTGCATTTAAATTTCGCGAATTTCGCGAGAGCCGAGTTTTGCAAAATTAAAATACACGCTAAAGATCTTGTGTACACTTTATGCATTGAATGTTAGAGGCAACTCGCAAAAATTTCATGCTGCGAATAAGGCTGCAAACTCCCATTTGCAAAAATTTCATGCCACGAAAATATGTTTCACAGTAAATATACAAATGATGCACAGGATAGAGTGTGTTAGTGAAGTGCGCCTCGTGCATGTCGCACCATTGTCAATACTCTCGAGCGCGCCGCACCTTCACTAACGCCACGAAATAATCCTGTGCATCATTTGTTTTATAAAATGGGTCGAAAACTAACAGCATTATTCACGTACCTTTGTGGGTCAATACCAGTCAGCTACATGTAGCACTCGCTCAAAAGTCAAGATGTCCGAAGATGTTCGTCCCAAACATTTACACACGTTGCACTCGGAAATCCCGCACATAAGTACTGTACGTACGTATAAGAGTATACGTACGCCACGTGTTATGCACAAGAAAGGCCGCCGGCTGTTGTGGCAGCCGGAACTAGAAGTTGTTTACAGGATTGACAGCGCGTATAGTAGCGCGTGACGCACTTGTAACAACTGATTGAGTGCGCACTGCTAGTGTAAACATTGTGACGTACGTCAGGCCCGGGCCGTGCATTTACTAAGAAATTAATGCACGCACACGTGACTCATTTCAGCGCTTCCAATTGGCTACATTCTTGAACCCATTTTATAACAGATGCTATCACATATCAGCCTGCTACCACATACACAGTAGGCTCAACACACAGAAAAGCAATTGATGATTGTTTAATGCAAATTCTCTACAATCTCAAGGATTAACTTGATCATAGTCTTGACTTGACATATGAATATTCCTCTTTTTTGTTTTGTTTTTGGCAATTACTGATCATTTGGTCACGGCAATTTATAAAATATAATTCTGTAGAGTATTTGACTTGCAAATCGCATGGTATCAAGCATACTTAGGACATCAATACCTATATCACATCTAGTTCTGAAATATAACAACTTGCTTGGTGCCATACCAGTGAAACAAAACCTACAAATTTAAACAGCCTCCACAGATTTACTTGTGTCAAGAGATTCACAATCACTTCTAGATTTCCTGTTCAGATATTGCTTGTAATTCTAATAGGGTACAAAATGTTCAGAAATCTCTTGTCCCCAGCTGCCATCAGAACAAATTATGAATTATTTTCTCACGGTACAGTCAGCAAACGATGAAACACGATGAGAATGAATGTACATGAAATGACAGAAATATCTTTGTGGCCATGTGACTTCAGCCATCTAAAGCAATTTAAGAACATACTTTACCCCATACTTTGTGTCCTACTTCTACACTCACACCCAAGCATTAACACAGCCACAGAAACATACACCCACATATAGCAAAATATAATCGGTATGCAGTAAAAGTGTTAGTAGCACTGTTTGAGCTGGCATTAAGTTTCCTTGCTGCACCTCCCTCTCCTGCACATCAAATTACATATAATGGATAGCTTTGAATTATTTTCAGCTAAATTGTGAAACTCACACACAGAGATCTTAATATAATGGATACAAGCCAATTGCATGATAAAAGGTCATTCGATAAAAAAAAAAAAAAAAATTGATGACACACAGACAAAACACATCATTACTTTGACTTCTTAAAATCTTTCAGATTTCAAAGATAGTTTCCTGAAGACTTACTACATTTTTAGGATGGATAATACTCAGGCATTATGACTAAGCCTGCCACAGTCTAAAGCAAAGCTTGCAACACCCAGTTAGCAATGAAATTTTGAGATAGTGCTCTTAGAGGGATGATCAAAAGGAGAGATGTGGTAACATTAGCAGACCGAGAGATGATATCAGCTAAATGAGTCTCCACGGAAACAGTGATCCATTGATTTCATGAAATGAAAGTGCAATGGTCTTTTTCTTGATATGTGTCTTGTAAATCTCACGGCTGGTCAATGCATTCAAAGCGCTAACTGCACAAATTATAATGAAAAAAAACTGTCAATCGCTTTATCATTTGAGATGGGAAACTTGACACCATGATAATGCACTCAAACCATCATTTCTATCATTTGAGACGGGATGACACCATGATAACTCACTCATACCATCATCCTGGGAATGACAAACCACGTTACATAAACACATTTTTCGTCCCAACTATCTCTGTCATCAATAAATATGCAGCATACAGCTTACTCAAGGAAACTTATCATATGAATCACTAATAAACAGCATACACACATATTGATTTTAAACAATGGCAACTCACTAAATCATAGGATTTGACAAGTTCCTTCTTGTTTCTTTTCTTTTGTCAAAAAGAGAGACAACATCCACCATCAACACTATGTTAAACTCTGGATTGTAATACTGTTGTCTTTTTTATATTTCTATATATTTATTCCTATAAAGTTATTGACGAAAGACAGACACTTCTATACAAGAATGACATAAATGTAGAACAACACAAACATTTCTACAAACTTCAAACAACAATCACAAATATAGCTCACTCTTGAAGTCTTGCAAGATGTAACAAAAGAAATCATATCAATTTGTTGTTTGTTTGTTTTTTTCTGTACAATGCAGACACTCGACTGACTTGTAAAAATGCTTGAGAGAAAACACAAACAAACAAGTGTTCATACGTGATCCACACTCCAGTGGCATATTGATTACGCCTGATGGAAGTAGCACATTGTCAAGTTTTGACACTTAGGAAAGTCCATGACATATCTTCCAATAAGGACCAGGCAGATTCATGCTCAATTTATCATCATTATTATTGTTGTTGTTATTATTATTATCATTATCATTATCATAATTATTATCAATATCATTATCATTATTATCATTATCATTATTATTATTATTATTATTATCATTCTGAGACACCTACAGGAAATCATGAACTTGTTTTTGCTCTTCTGTTCTTACAAACTAATGGATGAATGTAATGATTTGTATCACTTCAGAATACTGCTCTCAGCTTTATTTGAATTGAGACACTCGCCAAACAACATACTTCCAAGCAGCCATGCGCAGTCACATACAAGTACATTGTTTTCAGTACATGTGAATCACTATTTTGATATACCAGTATATCACAATTTATCATAATTTTTTGCGAGTTTTGTGACACTACCTACTGGAATCTAAGCCTGCAGTGAGTTCAGATTATATCCACATAAAATGATTACCTTTCTTCTCATACACACTTCTGTTCAGATTGACAATTTTTCCATGTATCTAAAATTCAAATCCAAGGAGAATTCAAATCTCTTGTTTTTAAGACACGCTCTTTGACATTGTATTCTTTCATGTCTGTGAGTCAACAAGTTGTGTTTTATGTGCAGGATATTTGTGCCAAAAGACATAAATTCTTTACAAATTCAGAGCTAGAACTCACCTATTGAAGACAGCTAAAACAATGATTCAACATACATCAACATATTGTACTATTTAATTTACAGCGTGCATACTTATCAGAATTCCAGAATAAATCTCTAATTGAGCATATGGTTTACCCACTGAAGACAGCTTGGTTTGCTACATCATACATTTTCCACACAGCCTCCCACACGCGTACCGATAGTCGGGATTTTGCTGAACCACAGGCTAGCAGATTATATTAACAGAAACATATAAAGCAATCCCGGTCAAGTCCATATCATCATCTTTAATCTAAAAAGGAATTATTCAGCATCTTCCCAAGTGTAAGTGCCTATCTACATGCTGAGCAAAATTCAGAACAATTCTTTCACTGTCAGTAAAAGCCACAAATCTCTTTACAATGATGCCAGCATCAAATAGACATAATGAGTTTGGGCCATAAATACACTTTTTTTTAAAATTCTTCATAATTACTCCTTTGCATTGTAGGCATAATTTTTTCCCCACCCTGATACTCAAACCACTAAAATATGAAATGAAAGTTACATGAAAGGAGTGGAAAACGTCCCTTCAACATTTACCGTTACCATGATATCTGCATTTTGTACAAAGGATCAAATCAAACAAAAGGGACTAAATCTTTGGAAAAAATTTCAAACCATCACACACAGGTGCATTAAAAAAAGGTAGAATTAGCCAGATACCATGGTAAACAACACTCTTCTTGAGTATGACTATCACAAATAGCCGCAGAAAAAAGAAAATTCACCAGAATTTGCCAATCAGGAGCATTTTGTAAGGATATTCTCCTTATAGAATGTTCGCAATCTCTTTGTGATACCTGCCTACGCAATCTGTCATGAAGGAATTAAAATCAGAATAATGATATGCACATTTGTAATACAACATGCCAATGAATAAGCATCCGTTGCATTTCACAGTATATGTTATATATGTTGTAACAAAATGATAAACTCCACACCTATCTTTGCAGGATAAATAACCCAGAAGTATCTTTCCACACAAACTTTGCAAATATGGACATTTTATTACCCTTTGCGAGTTTCTTCTTCTTACCGATGAGTGACCAAAATCAAGTAGCTGATTATTAAGTCACTTTAAAAGCAGGTCAGCGTTGTACAATGCAGTAACTTGTCTTCTAGATAACTTACATCCTTGTTGATGATAAATAAATAAATCTGCTTTGAGTGCTGATTGGCACAGTAAACCCCATAGCATCGTACACACTGTGCAAAGTTGTTGGCACAGAAAGGGTTAATAGAAATAAACAAACAGACCTGTGAATGAATAAGAAACCAATACATATATTATGGCAGTACACTGTACATACTGTGAAAATCGTGAATAACAGCCTGTAAAGTAAATTAAACCCTGAGTGGTGACAAAGAAATCCTGAAAATTAAATTAAAATAATTACCATAACTTCAGAAACTCAAACTTTCCTAATCATAATTCCACAAGCATGACTAGAATGAAAGATAACTGAAGTGGGAAATTGGTCTGTTCTTTTGAGATGGCCTTTTTATTTATTTATCTATTTTTATTTTTTTTAATGGGAGACCCTAAATAAGTGCTTTAAGGAATGACAGGTGCATTGATGGGTAACAACACATTGCTACATCACTATTTCACTCACTTATTGCTTTCTGCAATACCAAGTAGTTATTAGGGCTACATAGCAAGTGTAAACACAAAATCCAAGTGGATTTCTGAGCAAGTGACATCAAACAACATTTTTAGCTGATTAAAAAATAGAAAGAAAAAGAAAAAAAGAAAAGATCCATAATGAGTTTATTGACTCGCTGTTCAAAGAGGCCATTCTCACACAATTCAACACCCATATTGCACCAAGAGACATGTTGCTGTTTGATGTCCCTAATGTTGTTTGGACGATAGTTCGTTGCGGCTGGGGCACCACAACGTTTTCCACCTGGCACGGTTAATACTGAGTAGCTTCAACAACTACGTCACGTTTTCCACCAAACACACTTGACCATCCTGTCGTGAAGGCTTGCGTAATATAGCTTTGCAAAAACATGTACATGGCTTCAAGTACACATTGATACATCTGTAATATAACTCTGGCAGAACCTCTACTTCTACAGCACAGGCTCTGGCATGCACAGTACTTTTATCTTAGTGGCATCAGACATATTATATTTACACATTCCCACATCCGTTGACAGTCATCTTTTGCTCTTGGACAACACACATAGATCTAGACTAGTCTACTTGTGGAGTACCCACTGACACAGCTTGTGCACCTTTGACCCGTCACCTTTGACCTTTTCACAGACTTTGCTGCTCCTCCCGTGGTTGCTGCCTTACAGCTAGCAGGACAGCCCTGCCTTTCAGCCCTGCAGGAGACCTCTCTTCTGTAACTGTTCTTGCAGCTGGTTGAAGATGTTGAGCTGCTCATCTGGGGAGAGCTGCAGAATCTGTTGGGTGAGTTTCTGCGGGTTGGCAGTTCTGAAAACGAAGACAACATGAGTAACAATACCGATAATAACAAGAGCCATGATGATAGAATGCATAACATTATTAAATAACTATTTTATCCCAAAACACTCTTTAATGATAAGCTGTCATGAGTAACAAAACATGGGTGTATGTAAGGCTCAACATTAGCAGTGGCCTGGTGGCCCCGGGCCACTAGAAATAGATGTCAGGCCACCATTATCTAAGAATTGATAAATTTTGGTGGCGTCAAATGTCACTTGTTGGGCCACCAAACAAATGAAATTTTATGATTTGGTTGCTAAAATGGGCCACTCCCAAGAAACTTGTGTGGAGCCTTGTTATGTGATGTATCAAAGATAATTCCCATACCCCCTAGAATAAAAACAAATATATATTTCTTCTTTTTTGTTGTTAAATAAAAGAAATAGATGAAATGATGGGGCCATGATAGCTCATAACTATATGTCTAAAAAGAATATCAGTGATCTATAAATCTCTATCTGCAAAAACTTTAGTTTAAATTTTGTAACAGACTTTTTGACAGCAAAGACCCTGTCTGGATTCTGTGTCATATCTGTGTTATCTTAGAAATGGCTGAATTATCTACAGGTCTGCAGCATTGTATGGGGTCGGTCACCAATCTCTCCATATATTAGGAGAGTGTCTTCTGATAGCAGGACAGAACCACTCATTAGCCACAATCACACTGGCAAAACAGAAGTCGTTGCGAAGTTTGCTCATCCATTCACAAGCGCAGCCAAACTTCTCAAATTTTCCGTTCTTAAAGTCAGGGTCACTGGTGCGCATGTGCAACAAAGAAGAAAGCGTGCCCTGTCTTTACAGCTTGTGATTGTTCGACAATGCACACATTAACATCCAAATGAGTGCTTCAGAAGCATCACAAACAGGCTGGTCATATGACAAACTGCACGAAGTTTCAGCTGCAAGCGTTCAGACTTCACAAACTTTGAGAAGATTTCTGGGAGTTCGGGAAATTTCCCTACATTGAGTGGACATTTTTGTGAGAAGTTCTGCAAGAAGTTTTTGGGAAGTTTGCAATCACACTGGCAAAACTTTGGGAACTTCACAAAATTTTTGCAAGTGTGACTGCGGCTAGTGTGTGGTCACGCCCACTTTGTCTACTCACTTGAGGAACGTCTGGATGTAAACGTAGAGGAATGATGCCATGAGGAACTGACAGTCAAATCTGTCCATGATACCACCATGCCCTGGAAACACATCTCCAAAGTCCTGAGCAAAATGAAAAGAAAATTACAACTGATTGACAAATTGCCCTTTGTCAACTAAAAAAGGCACTGATTATTCAGTGTTTCAGTAGTAGCCATGATAAAAATCTTGCACATAATACTCAACTTGGACTCAAACCTCGACCTCCTAGTAGCTAAATAGCAATCAGTCATGGGTTGTAAACCTACCTGACAGATCTGTGTTTGAAAGAATTGATGAAAGATAAAGGTTGAGGCTGCACGAAACACTGAATCTATCACACTGCTATGGTCCAAACTTGAACATACATAGAACCATTCCTAGTTAAAGTTGAGTGTACAGCATGTTTCATGTGCATTGACATATGATTTTTAATCGGTACAAATGAAAAGGTTTAGTGTGAAAAATGTCAAGATAACATTTCATAGTATAGGATCATAACTCTCCTTTCTTTACTCTTCACTTGTACAGAGATTTCAACTACATGCATATGAACATGCATGGAGAGGAGTAAATATGTAAGTAAATGCAGAGAAAATGTCATACCTCTGTCTGAAGCTGTTTTGAGGACTTGATCATGCCATGTGCATTTATACCACAGCTTAAAATGACATCAAAATGTCACACTAATTTGACCTGACATCCATTGATACATTTATTGATCATACTATTCAGCTATACATCCAGTCAGATCTGTATTAATTACAATATCCAACTTCTCATCATTAGAAAAGGTATTTGAGCATGTCATGCAAAGTTTCATACAGAGTCATAGATTTCTCTATACAATGCTCTCCCGGTATAACAAACATGGTTATAACGAAATTCCCGATACAACGAAATAAAATTCAGGTCGCAAAATTATCCACTCTTTGTTTTCTATTGTTTACTTGTTCTGTTACAATGAAATTTCGTTAAACAAAAGAAAACTGCCCATCCCGAGGACTTTGTTATAACAGGAGTCCACTGTATTCATAATAAATTTGTGTTCATGTATGAAGTGATTGTGTCAGCATCACCAAACCATGATTCCTCATGCTCATAGACCTTCTTACCTTGATTTTGAAAGCTCTCTTGAAGCCACTGGCAAAGAATCCTCCAAAGGGACTGACTAGGGAGGCAAAGAGGGCTATGATGAGGGCATGGAGCTGGCACGGCATCAGGTTGACTGTCTCCCAGTGCAGACCAATCTAGGGGGGAACAGTCCATGGGGGTAAAGCAGAGATTAGAGGGGGGTGTGATCTTATGGTTTGCAGTCTTCACTGGCAATGCCTCTTCATTAATAGAGCCCAACTTATGATTTACATGTGAATCTCTTGTGTATTACATTAGCACTAAGGATGTTTCCTCAGGCTTTCAAACACAGCACCTATGACAACTGAGAGAAACCTAATTTTTGGCTACTTGCAAGAGACTTGATCATATATGATATGACACAATGAAGCTTATACATACATTGTAATTACGAAGATGAAGCAGTACTTTCAACAACAACAACAAAGTTTGCCCAGCTCATGTGGGGAATGTTTGACTGCTGTTTCCGAGATATACTTGATAATGCAGCTAGAAGCATAATTTTGATCAAGTTACATGACCATGCTGAAAACCATGGTACAAAAATTCACATTCCTCTGTGACTGTACTGCACTTGTCATGTGAGTTGTTTGCTGGACATTTCTTCCTTTGACAAACACATGTGCATAATATGTTATTGAGTATCTTCTTTCATGCATCTGTGAAATATAAATAAACTGTAAATTTTTTTCTCATTGGATTCCAGAGATCATGCCTGGATGATGTAACCTCATCTATATACACAAACAACATCATAATGATTCACAAAGACTCGCTGTACATACATTTCCGCTCTTACTATTAAGATATACAGTGTACACATAAAATCAACAAATTGATTGCTTGCAGCTTTCATGAAATGTGTATATATTACACTAGAAGAGAAATGAATAGTTGCTATGGCGATTATCAAATCTACGACATCAAGTGGCTGACCAATGAAACTCACCAGACTCAAACCATTCTGCATGAAGCCAGGTAGAGTGTACTCCCTCACTTGGAATGTGGAGCTGGGCTCACAGCTCATTACAAACACCATGTTCTCTTGGTCATACTGGAAGGTCAAAGGTTAAAAGGTCAGCAAATATCAAGTGATTAGACTCAAAGGACTGATCTATATCATTACAGTCATTTGATATGCTTCCACATGCAAACATGTGTGTATTTAGGGATGTGATTTTAAGAACCAAAAACAGAAAATATT
Source organism: Diadema antillarum (assembly GCF_040938485.1). Lineage (NCBI taxonomy): Eukaryota > Metazoa > Echinodermata > Echinoidea > Diadematoida > Diadematidae > Diadema > Diadema antillarum. The sequence continues at coordinate 1,536,034 of NW_027271292.1, read as the reverse complement.
ACAAGTTAACTACCCTAAAATATCACAACAAGGTATAATTCACTATAAATCAAGTCTGACAGCTTAAGTTTTCAATTTGGAACTAACCTCTCAACAAAGCTCAATACCAAGATTTCGCCCTGAATTTATGTCTTTAAGGTATAAATCAAAGAATATATGATATATTACTTTGGACACATTCACTTCATTACCACCGTAGGGACATAAAGGTAGGTGCTTGCTTTGATTTGACAATAAAATACTGCAGCACAAATAGTACAAGAAGTCGAAAAGAACCTATGACTTCCCTTTCTATTCTTTCAAAAATGTAGCAAATACTTGGTGTACACTGCAAACAATATGAAACCTTACAAACAGTCACAAATGAGATGCGCATTAAGCAGTTTCAAGGACTAGAGCGTCTGCGTCATATCATATCGTCGCTGGGGTGATAAGACCTTGTATCTGCAATTTTGGTGAAAATGAGTTTTTTTGATTAATGGTCAAATAATGGGTTAAGTGATGTCCTGTCCAAATCCCAACTGTCTTACTCCAAAAATGAAGCCACCACGGCATGTCAAAGGAAAGGCTATCCCATTCGCCACAGTGCTTTGGCCGCCATGTTTTTTGGCTCTCCTGAACATTTGACATTTTGTAGATACGAGGTATTATCGCCCCAGCGACGAATACTCTTTCCTCAGAACATACATAGTTTTTGTATACCATAATTGCCCAACAGCTCAAATCATTTTATTCATTTTTTTTTAAAACAGAAAAATCAGATCACTACAGTACTTACTTCAGCTGGACAAACAAAGAACTCAAACTGAGCCAGAAAGCGAGCCAGCTGGATGGAGAGGAGGAAAGATCAAACAGATTGGGTTACATTTACCACTACTCTATCTACATCCACTTGGCAAACAGGGTGAGCTAAGACCCAGATTTAAACAAAATAAAATACTCTGAGTCAACAGCGGCAGTTCTTCACTGTAATGAATGGTGCAGACAGTGATTATTACAAATACATAGCTTGAGTTGACAAATCAAACTTTACACTAATGTCATTTCTCACTGCCAAATAGGTAGAGCAGGCTGATTTAATTTGTCACGTAACTCTACGAGCAATTACAATCTCGCGTTGAAAATTCGGAAAATGGAAGGAAATCAGCACACAGCCATTATTTTTCATGGCCCTATCAAAACTTGGGAAACATGATATTGAAGTAAGTTCTGCAAACTAATTTGCAGCTTAATATGTTATGCAATTGTTAAATAAATCAAACTGGCAAGGAACATTCTTAGTAGACAGCACACATCATGACATTGTTTTTATACAGAGATTTCTCTGTCTTCATATCCAAGAGAGTTAGCTCTGAAGTATTATCTCAAAACTTAAAAGTATTAAAGGAATCAGAAAACAACTCACAAAGAAGCCATAGATGACAGTTGAAAACAGAGCACCAATAAAACCCTCCCACGTCTTCTTGGGTGAGAGCTTGATCAGTGATGTTCTGCCAAAGAAGAAACCTGCAAACACAGAACACATGAACAAAATGTCAAAAAAAAGGACAAATGGACACCAAGATATCTGCATATATAGGCATTCTAGCTGAGTTCTCCATTATCAAACAGCAATGTACAGCCAAACCTGCCTTAGCAGCCACCTGCCTAGAGCGGCCACTTGCCATATACAGTCCCTAATATATTTCCTGTGAATTAACTTGTTTGTTTTTATCAAAACACTGCCATGCATAATGGAGCTGTTAATCTTATTCGCTCAGTTGAACTCAGTACTGGGCACAACACAGCAAAGAAACTATCTATATCCAAAAATGCATTCAAGAATCACAAATACTGACTCCACTTTTTATCAGATTACCAGAGGTCGAACAATGTCTGACACAATTAACATGGTAAAGCTGATAAGCTCTACTACTGAATTCTTTGGAACAATAGTTGAACATGTTGGAAGGAATATGAGGGTTATATACAATGTCAGGATTTAGGATTATCAAATGATTTTTTTTTTTTTTTTTTTGAGGGCCTATTTTATCCAGTGAAAATCAGGTGGGGTGGTGCTTACCAAACATGTACGCCATGATGTCATTACAGATGACGCAGGTAGTGGACACAAGGAACCAGATCATCCCTTCAAACAGAGTCTGGACAATGAGGTTGGACTGAGTGACTACTATCAGCAGAGCTATGTGGGTCCAGCCAAACTGGGAGGGGAAAAAACACAGAGTTTGGACAATGAGGTTTGACTGATTGACCATCAGCAGAGCTATGTGGGTCAAGCCAAACTGGGAGGGGAAAAAACACAGAGTTTGGACAATGAGGTTTGACTGATTGACCATCAGCAGAGCTATGTGGGTCCAGCCAAACTGGGAGGGGAAAAAACACAATGGTCATCAGGTCATAATATTTACTTGAGATTCAAGACTCACTCCTAACATATGAAGTGGGAGACCAATTGCAACTTTGATTTCATTCATCTATGTCTTCTTTGCACTCACATGACTACCACTGATTCACATCAGAGGTAAAGTGACATCTGAACTAGAAGAATTCAGCCATCATATCTTGTTGTCTCTTTTTACTTCAGTTTGGCTTGGCTTTAAACAAAGTTTAAAGACTTAGTAATGGAGTGGGAAGGCAGACCTGGCTCGGATACAATCAAGAATCCCTGTAAAGATTGTGAACAGCCTTATCACCGATCTCTATGCAAGTAAACACAGACGAAGGAGCTCGACTGGAGTCGACAACTACCAATGAGCGTATGCTTCAATGCACAATTTGCTGAAGGAACTATTTGTGGTTTTCGAATGTACCCCGATGGGCAACACATGAAGATCAATTCAATTGGACCACCAATGTTTTTCCAGGCTACTGGGTCTTTAATGCAACAGTAATCTGGTGATTAACTCGTTGAGAATGAGTCCTGAGTATTCTCAGGCAGGTGTCTATGGAAAATGCATGTTGTAGCAAAATGAAACCGTCCTCGACGGATTAACGGTTGGGAGATCAATGATCATTTGACATGAGTAGTTTGACCTACATCCACCTTTCTCCTGAAATAGCTGAACGGATTTAGAAAAAAAAAAAAGAATTCCCTTATTCTCGAGACAGAAGGAGTAAATGATTTTATCTTAAGACATCAGTGAACAACATTTACAGTCTTACAGTCAACCTTGCTTAAGTTGACCTCGCATAAGTTGAATTATTGCCTACGTCGAAGGTCTTTCGAAGTCCTCTTCTCTTTATATTCTATTGATTTTAATCCCTCATAGTCATAAGTCAAATTTTCTCGAAGTCGAAGCTATTTCTTCAGTCCAAATAGATTCGACTTAGGCGAGGTTGACTGTAGTTGCACATCTCTCTGCATGGAGCACTGACAACAAACAAACACGTGAGAATACATTTTAATCCATACAAATGACAAAATCAGAGCATACGATTTACACTGGAAGTTGACAGGTCTGCAGTTACACTACAGCAAGGGGAAATACATACACGCACAGGAAAACAACCTCATTTCCAATGTTAGGAAACACGGACCACACTCTCAATAACCCGTTTTAACTGAGAAGCTTAACTTGACTTACCAAGGTGAATTGCACAAGGTACTGCTTCTTCTGAAGAGACAGGACAAACATGATGAATCCTAGAATGGAAAAAAGGTAAACAATGCTGAGAAATAAAGTGCAAATTCTCAGAGAATTTTAAAGATCCTGTTTACCTTTGGGAGCAGTGATTTAAAGAATGTTCAAGATATCACATTTGATGCATTATGTGTAGGTCAGTTGTATCACAAAACATCCTACCATATAAAATTTTTGCAATAAAGCCTAAAATAAAAGGTGATATCACTATTTTTCTCAATAAACCATAACTGTATATGGTTTAGTCTGGAAACATTTTTCATTATAACTATTTTTCACATTTTGTACATTTAACAATGCTTATCATCAACTGTACTAATTCAAATTTTTACACTGGTTGATTCTACCCCTAATTCATATTACAGAACTATTTTGAAGCACTAATACTGGGTTTTTGTTACATCTGCAAAAGGTAAATCATGCATTTTAATATCTAATGCTTCCCCACTCTTTTGTCCATCTGTTTGTAAAGAAAAAGAGCTGACAGGAATAGATTGGAGATCACAGCTAATTTAATCCACTGACTGAGGAACCTGAGAGGTCTGTACAAAGCCTATGAGAATTTAAAAGTCCGGTAGGGAAGTGGTTAATTCTTTTCATTTACTACTTTAAAGGAATGGTATAGTATTGGTGGGGATGAGGAAGTTTATTAGATGAAAATCGGTTTTGGAATGGCTGAGACATCCAAAAAGAAAGTGAAACAAAGTGATCCTAATAAAAGTGGGCCACTTTTTATGACGATTGCTCTACTTTGGATGTCTCAGCCATTTCAAAACCAGTTTTCATCAAATAAACGTTGAATCCCTCTCGGAATTACGAGCTCTTTCATATTTCATAAGAGGTTTCTCATTATCTCACCAAAAAAAAAAAATGTCAGCAACCTGAAGTTAGTTCTCAACCAAACCTATACGATCCCTTCAATAACTTTGTGCACGGTGTTTGTGTGAAAGTGGTCATGCGCTTATGTGTGCCTTTGTATTTTTGCTTTCCTTAGGGATCATGTTATGAAATTCAATCACGCAATGTGCATAATTATCCCATCATTTGTTTGTGTACCTCTCCAATGTGTGTTGGGTACACTTGGTGTAAAATACTTCACTTCCTTGAACTGCACTGAGATTTACCAATAACCATCATTATTCTCACACATCTATTTAAAAAAAGGGGCACGGGATGAGAAAGAGGATGATCGAATGAGAACCACTATGATAACTTTGACTATCTTAACCTGTTCCCCCCGCAATCCTCCGAGAGCCTAAATTGCCCCTAAAATGAGATTCTTTTTGCAAGTCAGCAGACACAACAAGTAATCTGACTGTGCGAAAGCAGTCAAGTGGTACTTGTATCCCCTCTCCAAGGTCAACTACATGTGCCTTCAAACAAAGGAAAACATCGATTGGGTGCGAGGTATGAACAGACTGTGCGCAGATGGGCTCACAAGCTCCTTTGCTCTACACAGAAGAGGCATCTGACTGGGGGTCAGCGAAAGCACATTTCTACTGATCTCAGCCTAGATCACTATGTACATTTTCATACAAGTTTTATGGCAAAAGAACAGCACACTACATTGGGAAAAAGGCAAATAGTACCGCAAAACACACCGTTTTCATACAGAAAGAAAACTGATATTGACAGAACAAACTTTAATCTTCCTATCAAAGCCACTTTTCTGGGCAGCATAACACAAATAAACATGAATTTAGGCCACAAATGCAGGCACTCTTGTCTAGATTTTGGGAACCTGGTATCCAGGTTCTCGTAAGGAACAGGAAAGCTAAAATAATGGCAGAAATGCCAGTGAAATCAAACCCTGATCATATCTCATTTAAAGTAAGTCACTTTGAAAGGGTCTCAATTGTTTGAAATGGGTGAGTACAGTACTGGTTACAGATGGCATCAACATGCATGCATGTACAGTTCCTGTGTTTTATGGATCAAATATCAAAAACACAAGAGGTGATTTTTCTCTGCATTTCATATCTATAATCCACTACTTACCCAAGACATAGAGGCAAAATGAGATGAATCTGTAATAGTCAATAAAGGGTTGCAGGGCCACCTGTACAGAGAAGAAACATTACATGAATGGCAAGAAAACAAATTAAAACACTTCATTAAGCAGTTCTTATAAATACAATTTCAGACTCTTTGGCCCGAATTTACAAAGGTGGTACAATTTTTGTCCATGGTTTAAACCATGGACAAAGACTGTAGCAGTATGGGGCGCTTAAAGTGTTGCATGGCCTATTTCGTTACAAAATGATCATTTCGTTAACGACATGGTCATTTTGTTAACGACATGGTCATTTCGTTGACGAAATGACTGATTTTGTAATGAAATAGGCCATGAGACACTCGGTGCCCCATACTACTCTGGTCTTTGTCCATGGTTTAAACCTTGGACAAAGATTGTACTACCTTCGTGAATTCGGGCCTTTCAGTCTTCAACATCTACAATCATGTATTACAGATTTGTCTCTACTGCCTGTCATATTGTGACAGAAATACCTTGAGAACAAGGGAATTCATTCTAGAACAGGCATCTTGCATGCTTCCATGTCTGTTTCATGATTCATCAATTGATTAATGACCTTGTCCTGACACAGGCATTACATGAAGTCTGAACAAAAAGACTTCACCCTATGCCATTTCAATATACTGGATTTCATTCAACATGAATGTAAGATAAAACCATCATGTCAATGTTTCCATTTATTTTGATCAAATTTGATTTCATTTCTGTGAGCAGTATGTGAGGACAGAGACACTATCATTTCAGAATAATATATGAGCAAAATATTTCTAAAACACTGCAAAAATACAACTCCAGATTCCATATTGAGAAGTGAGTTGAGATTTGAAATTAGCAATCTCTGAAGTAGAGAAAGACAGTGAGTGCATCTAATTATGAATACTAATGTTGTATAGATCTGTGTACATTGGAACAGGGAGGTGAGACAAAAACCAAACTGAAATCTTTGCTACTAAACAAGGAACCCTTAAATCAGCCTTACCAGCTCTCTTCTGAGGACGATACCAAAGTAATCCTTGACGCTCTGCCCGTAGACAAAGTAGTTGGCACAGAGGAGGAAATACCAGCTGAGGGTGCGGAACCAGGGGAGGTTCTGGGTGCGGTAGACGGCATAGCCGATGCTGATGATTTCTTTGAAGCACATCACCTCAATCAACAGGATCTGGGGAATTCAAACAAATTCAACATTTAGAAAATGAACTTGCCAACAGTACATCTGTCATAATGTGACTTTTAAGTCAATGACAAATTTCACAGGATACAATTGCATATTTTTGGAGAATCCATATATAAAATTTCATGTGTTAGGTCTAATATATCAGCAAAAAAATAAAAAATAAATAAATAAAAAAGAGAAATTATCTCTGCGTCATGAGTACAATAAAATAACATGCTAGTAGAGAATAGCAATAAAAGTTAATAGATGTTTTAAGAAGAATGCATATTTTCCTTTTTTGTCCATGACACATTGTTCACCTTTTCTATATGATTGTGGAATGACACCATACTACATACACAACTTTAACATATTAATACGCATACAATTGTATCATGCTAACAGCCTCAAGTGAGGCACTGCACATATTACAGTGATATATATATCAAACAAATAAACTCTCTAATATTAAAAACACATTCTGCTGGGTTAGCTTAATATCAATTTGTTTTAGATTCATTAGTTCAATATTTCCAACATCTTCCAGAAACTGGCAAGGTAATTTTCACAGCACAGAAATGACAATGTTTTGCACCACACTGTGACATACCCACACACAGGTAGTTAAAATGAAGGAAATACAGATATCTTCCTCTTGGAAACTGTATGGGATCTACAATTCATGTGCCTATGAAATGACATTTTTTTTTTAATCACAAGGTTGCCAGTATGTGCCCTTAATACAAATCAACATGTGTTTTTCTCCCAATTCTATCATGAAAAGGATAAGAGCTTGGTGCACTTTGGCCCTCCAAAGATTTATGCTTCAATAGCAATAGAGCAATTGTAGTAATGACAGGTGTGTGTCTGTGGATAGTACATATTTCAAAATGACATGTAAACATATCTCTGCCTCTACCGGTTCCATAACATTTGTTCATCACTGTTGACAATTGCTCCCATGAAATATCTGCATGCTACTCAAGCCTGAACATAAATTTTACCCACGAACATAACCCTAACCCTAATCCCAATCCACAAATCAAACTAAACCTTAAACCCTGTCACAATCCTAACCCTAACCCCAAGTCCTTGGAGAAAATAAGACTGCAGCAATCGTCGCAGGAGCAAATGTCATGTCATCGCCTTCTTGCTTCAGGCCATTTTTTTTTCATCGTTCATCTTCCACTTCCACACCGGGGGGGGGGGGGGGGGGGGGGGGGGGGGAAAGACTTGCATAAAATATGAGAATTGTGATAAAAATCTCTTTCTCACCAGTCCTGTCAGACCCACAGGCCCCATGTAGATGACAACAGTGTAGAATATCACCATGGCGAACGACACGGCCCCACGGATCACCCAGTTCTGCCATCTGGTGATTCCAAAAATACACAAATATCCCTTATCAAAAACAAAAACAAAAAACCAAAAAATGCATACCCTACAAACACACACATACACAAAATGCAGATATTCACAACACACAAAGTGACTATTTTAACAGACAATACATTTATGTTATGTTGCATCCAATACACATACATGTAGATATTCACAGCATTGATATTGTAGATGATACTTGGTCAAAGAAAATGAAAAACAAAATCAATTGCACAATATTTCAGAGATTAACACAAGATATTCTGATAACTGTTTTGACAGAGTTCATGACATCATGTCCATAGATAATGAAATTAAACAAAAATATGTACATTGTAATGTATTTCCTCAGAATCATGCTAAACAATATAAAGTAATGATGACATTTTCTTGGAACATATAATGATCCTTATTTTCTGGCCTAGAATATGAAAAAGACCCATCTTTTTATCGCATCAATGATTGTTACATTACACTTCACATGCGTACCTGGGAAAAAAAGCTCATCATCTCTTAATGTGTATGCATGCTACATCAAATTTCATATTTGAAGAGAAAATTTTCAGAAAGCATAATTATGTTTTTGTTGGCAGTTCTGCAACAGGATATGATCACAACAAGATTGGAAGAAGGATAATGTGTGGCTCACCTTGGTGGTAACCCTTTAAGAAAGAAAGGTATGTGGTCCTTTTGGGGAGGAATAGGAGGCTCCTTGATCTCAGGCAGTCCAATGTCCTCCGGAGGAATGCATCCTGCCACTGGTTTCTATGGCAACATGGAGGAAATGTATGCAGGGTGAGAATGCAGGTTGTTAAGGAAACACAAACATCCTTAAAGAAGCAGGAACATGGAATGCAAGGCATGTCTAATGTGTTGTTATAATCCAACTGAAAAAAAATCTGATAATGAATTGTAAAATGATCCTGCTTACTTCTTCATATATCACTCTTTCTTTCCCCTCTCTCTCCCTCTCTCTCTCTCTTTTATTTTATTTATTTATTTTTTTTGGTCTGCACAACTGAAGTCTGCACAATCTGTTATTGAGATTGAGATGTAAAGAAGAAAAAAAAAATGTATAATTCTTCTGCCTACCACTACTTGGCAATACACTCACAGTTTCCATCCTTCTAAAATTGAACACAATCACCTGACACTATTTGTAGTTGGGTCACAGTCATTACATTTCATTGATGCTCCCTATGATAACAGTCATCATGTACAGAGTAACACACAACAAATAAAAAAGAAACATTGTAGTGAGGCATTACCATTACAGGACTGCATGCATTTCTCCTGCAGAGATAATACTGAAGCAAGAACAGAACCTATGGTGTGTACATGTACAACATGCACGATGTTATACATGTGTATGAAACTAAGGGACATCATTTGATGTGAAATGATTTGAAAGAGGGCAACTAGTAGGTATTGTAACAGCCATTCATTGGATATGTCTCTGGGGAATGACAAAGAATATAATTATCTCCGCTGGTCATTCTAATTACCGAGGATCAAATTAACACTTTATCCCTCATGCATAGCGAGGGGGAGACTCGGCGTGTGAAGGAAGCCATAAATGTTAATAAGATGTCCCATCCGACAGACAGCTAAACATCAGCCTCTGCTGAGGCAGACAGGGTTGACAGACACTGCAGTCAAGCGTTAGTAAACAATGCAAGATTTTTTTTTTTCCCAAGCGGAAAAAAGATTCCTCAGCCAAGCCTTGACAATTTCCCAAAAATCTAAGCTGTGGATGATAATCAGATGTCATAGCTGAGCTAATGTAAACTGTCTCTCAATTTAAAGGGGAAATCCAGTCCAAATATACGTTAGTCTGGTAAGAAAGAGTAAAATATTATGAGTTCAACGACCACAATTTTGACTGAAATCGGATGAAAAATAAGGAAGTTATGACATTAATGAAGTTTTGCTTTTTTTCAGGAAACAGGTCTTGGACGGTCGATATAAATATGCAAATGGCAAAGTGAGCATGTCACCCCCTCACAACTTACAGTACCATTATATAGTTTGTACATAAAATTGTGAAATTTCCAGTTTTTCATTCAAACGCAATTATGCCCGAGGCTCAAATCCTCATATATCTAACTGATCACTATTCTGAAGTTATTCAATCAGGAATAACATCATGTTTCAGAATTCAGTGACAGAAATATTGAATTTTCATCATTATTTTGTACACGATCAATGGAAAACTGTAAGGTTATGACATGGTTAGCTCACTCATTTGTATATTCATGTCCACTGTACAAGAACTGTTTTGCAGAAATTAGCAAAACTTCAAAATGTCATAACTTCCTTATTTTTCCTCTAATTTCAGTCAAATGTTTACTGTTGAACTCGTAAGATTTTACTCTTTTTTATCAGGTTAACTTATACTTGGACTGGATTTCCCCTTTAAGGATGAGGGAAGGGAATGCTCCAGGAACTTTCCAGTCATAGCAAAGTGGAAAGTGGATAGTGGAAAGTGGCATCTACATTATAGCCTCAACAATCCTGATGTGTATGATTTGTGTGTACACTTGTATGCATGTTTTACTGTACTGTATATGCCACATATTTTGCTGGGTTTTTATTTTTGCCAATTATAAGAGTCAGGCACTATTCGTGAATTTAACAACGACCCAAAATATTAAATCTGATCCATACATAAATGCGACATGTACATTCTGCCGTTCATTACTGTATTTCACAATCACAAATTTAACTACTTGCAGAATTACTGGGAAGTCCCAATTCCAAAAAATATGATTACTGAAATGAAAATATGTGGCATATACAGCATGTCTCATTATGTATACCCAGTACATAAATTGAATGTATTGTGATATAAGCCATGTTCAGACGTATTTCTATCCGGAGTAAAAATTTATGGCACGGTAATTGATATTTAAATTAATGCATATCCTACCACGACCCTTGTGTCCATACGACGGTCGTGGGAAGAAACTGCGACCAATTTATGTGCGAGGGTCGGTGTAACTTCCGGAAGTAGTAGCGCCGCGCACGTCGACCATGCGATTGTTTTTTTACCAGTGGCATTTGTCTTCTCCATTCTTGTTAATGGAAATTTCTGCATGAGCGCTTAGCTTCTTTGTCGCGATCGACTAGGTTAAAATTGCACGTGTACTCGCAAAATGTCAACATTGCGATTTGACCCAGGAAGTTTTACTTAGATCGTAAGGTATGTAAGTTCATAGATACTCCGAGGGCTTGTCCGCACGGGCAATTTACTCCGACCGGCTAGTCGTGGTAGCGAGATACTCCTGAGAAAACTCAGGAGTATCTCGTTCGGAGGAAGAGGTCGTGGTAAGTTCCTCCGATCGGAGGAAGTTACCACGACCTTGTCCAAACGGGCACTACTCTGACCTATCCTCCGAAGTTACTCCGACCAAGCTTCCTCCGACCCTTACTCCGAAATTACTCCGACCAAAACTGCCTCCGTCTGAACACAGCTTTCAGCTACAGTATTTCATAATACACAGTGCACATTGCATAACCATTAGATGGTTACATTCTTCCCAGGCAAAAGCATCTTTTACTCCAAGACATACACAATGTACATGGATCTCTCCATAGTACATTGCATGTCAGCAGATCTATGACATTTGACCTAGGAATGGCTTAAATGAAAATGGTACATATCATATACCACTAATGGACATCCTGGCTTTATTCACCATTGATGGCAGCTTCTTCAGTACTGGCTCAACTCTCCCACAAGACCAGGCTGTAATAATCATTACCCCAGCACGGCATAGTATTCTTTTACACCTTGTACACCTGAGACATACGGGGACACTTTTGCCTTTGGTATTATTAACTTTTATATTCCACATACTACGAATGTTGCAATAGGATTGGTCCAGAGCTGATCACATGATGAAGCGTAGTTTTGCCCATCACATCACCTGAGAAGAAAAGTTCGTTACACTCTATGTTGATAGTCCCATTTGTTTCGCTGATCTCCACACAGTCCACACAGTCCTAACGCAAGATGAGTACGCGCGAAATAAAAGTGCGTTGCACTGTGGACTATCATGTGACCTAGGTCACTTGATAGTACACAGTGGAACGCACTCTCACTTCGGTGCCGCGCGATGCGCGCAGCAAATTCATTGTTTTGTCATCTACGCGCACACGTAGCCTAAGCCCTAAGGATACCTAAAGACAGCCAAAACGGTTTCAGATGTGGAATAAAATGGGAATTTCTAGGACCCTAGATGTGGAATATAAAGCAAATAATCAACTTTTAGTTTCAGGCAATGAGACAAACTATCCCTTCCTCAACGATCTGAATGTGTACGCTATCTTTCCTCAGCTGCGCTTCGGAAAGGTAGCTACATCCAGATCACCTCGGAAGTGATAGTTTGTCCCATCACCTTCACCTATGTTGATTATTTGCTAAAACACATTATGTCCAAGAGTATTCACTCTGGGGTAGCAATCACATCTTTACATTGTGCATCGCTTTTAACCCAAATAAGAGTGTATAAGAAGGTTATGCACTGACATTTAAATACAAATGTATGAATATTTAAAAGTCTTTTTTTTTTCACTTACAAATTGTAGCACAAAATTAGCACATTAAAAAAAAAAATGTTTCAGTCATTTTCATTACTGTGTAATTGAAAGTGTCTTATCTAGTAAAAACCAGATAATCAGCTTACGTTTATAGCTAATGTAGATTTGATTTCCTTTTCAGAATTATATTCATACTTCCCTAATTGTAAGCCCTGTCCATATGGTATGTACATGTAGATATGAAGTTAACCCGTTGAGGACAAGTCCCGAGTATACTCGAGCAGGTGTCTATGAGAAATGTGTGTTGTAGCAAAATCAAACCGTCCTCAACGGGTTAATCACACATGGTGCTGACAATCATACATGGATTCGCACAAGTTACTATAATTACAGCTATAATTGAAGATGTAATAGCTTTTCAATGCCAACATTTGGCATTTGTCCTTTATGCCCTGTTTCAAATTAGCAGACGCAAGGTTAAATACTTGCAATTAAATTGGAGTACTGGTAATGTCATGACACTTGTCACATCACATCAGCCCTAACTCCCACATACAGTACATCATGAGAAATATGCTGGTATCACTACACTGACTAAACCACCCTACATTGTACATAGGGTTGTAAAGATTATGCATCTGTAGTACATTATTGAACATATACTGTATAAGAATAAAACCATTGTTTGAGTTGGAATACAGCCAAGTTCTGTCCAAGAATATAATGTGATAACATGCATAACAGTGTAGAAAGACCATTTCCTAGAAATGTCTCACTACAAAGGCTCCACTGTAGCAGTAAGATCAAGTACTAGTAGTATTACCTTTCTCTTTCTCTCCATTTGTGTGTAATGTACACAATTTAGTACTCCAGATGCTGAATATTTTATGGGGGTTTCGTTTTCTTTTGTTTTTTTTTAAATTTTGCATGTCAAAAAATTAGACAATTTAACAACCTGCCAAAGTATCGCCCTCAAGTTACATGCATACTATACCGTACATGAGAGCGATGTACATACACTGTACACTGTACATGCAATAGGCGAGCAGCAGCTGCACACAGATGCCTTAACTGTATACATGTGCACATTGTATGCATGCCAACATAATAGTTTCCTATGCTGAGCGCAAGCAAGCAGTATGATATTCGTGTTCCTGATCGCGAATTCAACCATCCGCGAAATTGTCTTACAGCTCCCGGGGCACGAACTATTACACCTGCGAAATACTTGGCATCTACAGTATAACTGAATGTGTAATGTATGCATACACCTCAGAAATTTTATTCAGTGCATGAGACATTGTCCAGGTGCCTTTTATGAGACGTGATGAAAGCAATTAATCTTTCATTTCCATTCGCAAGATGAATTACTCACATTTTGTATTTTGACCATGTTTTATCCTATTGTGGTGTGAGACGTACCCTTCCCATTAATTTTCCAAAGGTCTTCTCCAATGTACCTTGAACATGTCAATGGGTTGAGTAATGGGAAGACTGATATTGTTGGCATAAATTGGGATGTTCACTGTAGAAGCATGTTCGCTGTGCCTGAATAGCGGGACATAAAATGTGCCTCATAATTCTTACAGCACAGAGCACAAGGTGAGACTAACACATGATTCAGGTACTGTACAACCTCTTAATGACACAGCATCAGTGTCTGTTATCTTTTCTTCAATCTGTATATGTCTGGTATCTCACTAATCTCAGCTGTATACTATCAGAAGGGTGATGCACTGCAAGCAGTTTGCATACAGTGTAATCCTGATTTTGCTATCAACGAACGAACGGTCATTTCAAAGGGTTTACTTAGACTGTCTTCTGTCTATAGATGGAACAAGGTGCTACAAAGACTGGGGCACAATGACGCACTCATTTTCTACACGCTGGCTTAGCATGCTGGCTCATACTAAAGCAGCAAGCGCTATCTATAGAACCTCAGTGTACAAAACAAAATTTATGTTACGGTAAAACCTTATACAGCTGTACCTTTGAACTACAAGCAGGCTGACATGCTGTACAATACTAATGGCAGTTTGTCAGAGTAGTAATTTGTTGAGTGTACTGCACAAAATTGTCACATGAAATTTATAATTTGCTATCCAGTAGAACCCCATTGTTATAGAAACAGCAAGTGACATGAAATAACAACTTTCATGATAGAATTTTTCACAAAAAACTGTTAACTACAAATTGTAATTTACATCTTTTCTTCCTTTTTTTTTTGGGGGGGGGGGGAGGGGACACAGCATAAAGTAGATTGGATACTTAAAGTACATTACGCTTTCTGTTTACAAGGCAGAGTAACAGTATTCAATACTCAATACAACCTGTACAATTACAGATACTAGGGTATACGGCCTACATGTCTATGAAATTTTACGCCATGTACAGATACACTGCATCCTTGATCTCTTGTGATACATACACTGCAACCCACAATATACTTGCACATTGGATAATTTTCCTTCGTGAGTGCATCAACCATCGTACACTGTACAACGTACATTGAATTTACAAATCTGTATACCCTTTTGTACATTACTATTTAAGAATAGATTTTGAGCTCACAACATTCATTTTCATTTTCACACAATGAATGAAAATTACTCTATACATGTAATTTGACTCTTTCCTATCAAAGTATCAACTACATGTATACACAACATCGTGATAAAACAGTTCGAAAGAAATGTCTAATCTGTGCTGCAATTAAACAATCATGCGTCAGCATCATTATCGGTGTTAAATAGAGACTCCCCATTGAATGTTGAACTGCATCTATGCCTGGTGTGGTATGAAGTGTTTGGGGTGGAATTCTGCTTGAAAGAGTCACATGTCATCACATGACGTCAAAGCCAAGACAAGGCCAGTGTACTGGCCCCGCCCCCTTATTATACAGCAGGAGGTATGCACAATACCAACAGCAGAAACCATAGGAGCCTGAACTTGAGATTGTCTCAGTGCTGATGGAAATACATTGCTACACTGCTGGGTATGCCAAGAATGGCACATTTGCTAATGTATCTATTAATAGTGTGCAGGGTTTATATCACTAAGTACTGCAAAACAAAGGAGATGCTCACTTTGAATGCGCTGCCTATTATAGGGGATCTTGAAACCCCCGAGACCATACACAGAAGTCATCTAGTATAGGAGCAGTGGATTACTGGAGAACCAGAAATGTTCGCTTGCATTTTAATTTCACAAATCCTGCAAGAGCCAAGATTTGCGAAAGTTCTTTTACACTATATTTACAAACAAGTACAAACATGCATCAAGAATGCCAGTGGAAATTCACAAAAAACTTCATGCCGCGAAAAAGACCGTCGGCTCAAATTCGCAAAAATATAATGTCAAGAAGGTACAATGTATCTTGCTTAATACATATATTGTACAGTAACCTGTGACATTTACCTCAGCTGCCATCAATACATTACAATGTGTAATTTTATGTACTACCTATGTTGTATTATTGTATACAGTCTGTGAATACACAGTACACTGCTAGCACATGAGTGGAAGAGCTTTTAAACATTGTACACAATCATGAACCTTGTACAGTTTATAGTTGATACAATGTAGAACCTCTTGGGTTTCCATTCTGTGAATAGCAGATACTGCATGCATTTACATCATTCGTACATGTATATGCACACATGTATACACACATATCATATACACACAGACATACAAACACTGTACATACATTGTGCAATGTACATTGTACATATTGTATTTTAAGTATGTAAAATCATCATGATTTCATTTCCAGGAAATTATTTCCAAAATGATACTTGAATTAAAACTACAGTGTACACAGACAACAGCCTTGGTCTTCCAAATGAACCAAATATTTAACAAGCTAAGCTCAGTTTTAAGTATAATACAGTGTATGTAGGTTCTATTATATTTCTTTAGCATTTATACTTCAGATTACAAGTTTCACAGACAGACCACCATGTGTATTATACAATGTGCATGTGTTTGTTTGTAATATTTTATTGTGCACCCTAGCCGGATATCCTTAGTTATATCTAATGTATTTTTCATTGAGACATATGAAAATAAAATCAAGATCGAAAATGAAATTGAGATACATCAGCAGGGAATGATTTTCCTGGTATCGCATCGCAATTTGTTATGCATTTTTACGACACTGCCACACAAACTAACTCTTGAGTAGCAGTTTTCTTCAATAGAAGTGTACAGGATACCATGTAAAATATTGTTCATCAGCTGAAATTGCTAATCAAATGTGAGTTGGAAACTTATTCCCTGCATCAGTGATGAATTCCTTAGGTACAATGTACAAGCTTGGACATGAAATCATATATCACGTACCAGTATTGTACTGCAAACATGCATTGTGCTTTTCTACACATGTACAGCTGTACAGTGCTCTATGCACAATCAACATTCCATCTCTCTTCTCTTCAAGGTTTGCTGGTATTTTTAGAATGAAGAAAAAGTGCTACAACCCTAGTAAAGTGTATACTGGCCATGAAATGGTCTGGACCAATGTGAACTGGCTGACAAGTGAGCACTGCACAATGTACAACTGTAGGGAGCAGCTGAGACTGCCATACACAAGTGTAATAACCTCAACCTTCAATACTACTATTACTAGGAAAGTCTACAGTATACGGATATAACATTTTTAAATGATAATTATTGTCCCAGCACATGCAATAGCATGAGTACAGTGTACATTCAGCATCAAATCAGTGTGTCTTCATACAATAAAGGAATTTACATTAGTTTTTTTTTCCACTATTTTCAACTTTCTTGATCCACCATAATTTAATACAACACAAACCATGAAAGAACCAAGCAATACAAAGTAGACAGAAAGAAGCCAATCAGTCAGCTCATTAATTCATGCATGTGTACGAATTTGAGTAGACAAAAAAAATAGCAAATGGTGTGTATTATTATACCCCCACAATCTTTATAATACTTGATAGCATCTGGGTAGATCTTTAAGGTAAATGACCGATGTCTCTGTCTTATCTGTCTATTATACCAATAACCAACTCCAACATTTCATTGCTATAAATAGCACTATGTCTGTATACCATAGAATAGAATGCCCTAAGGTTTGAATACCCAAGCAATGTTTACACTGTAATCTGCATGCATGGGCCTCAAGTTTGACCCACTGTACGCATTATAGGTTCTCAATAATTTGTAATAGGCTATTTGCAAAGTGTAATAATTCAGTGGAATGCAAACTGCATATTAAGTGTTGTTCTTGATGTCTTTACCAGAAATGTTGTTTACCTTGTAATGTGGATTCAGTGAATGTAGAAATATTAGGAGAACACATAAAAGTAAAGTTTGAGGAATATTTGCAGACAAGGTGTTTAAACGTTATGAAGTTTTGTTTAAATCCATAATATGAGTCGTCAAGGATGTGTCAGCTCATTTAGGAGACTACATTTTATTTTTTTCTCCCATAGCCATTCGGGGCAAAACTGGTTTTGACAACACTGAACTGAGCATTAGCACTGTACATCTACTTGCATTCATGCAACATATGCCATATATTACTATCATCACTCTGACCAGGCACATCCATTGTACCAGGGTACAATGTAATCTGGACCCTTGATTTTCACTAAGGTTTTATATGTCACAGTGTAACATGAGTGAGCTTTGTACATGTGTACAATTGTATGTGTGTGTTATACTTTGTACATGTACTGTATATTACATACACTGTACATGTACGTTATGAGTGAAGAAAATGACACTTGCAGTCCAAAGTAGGTGTAAAAAAATGTCTATATCTGGCCTCTTTGCTTTAATAGCTGTACACTGTATGAGAATGATAACTGGTCAAATCAAGCTGCAATGTATCCTGTACATGATGTCACATCTATACCCAGGAACACACATTGTACATTGTGAAAAGGACTGCCAGTACATGTATGAGAGAAGATAACAAATGAGGGAGGAGAATACCAAGCATTACAACCCATTATCAGTGATGTGTATGGCATTAGCTAATGTGTTTTTGCCACACGTGTACAGTACATATCTCTCCATGCTCATCACAGTGGAGTGTGATATTCCTCTTGTGACTTTTCTTTCCTACTTCTTTTTTCATGCTTGATTCTAAAGATTGAAAGCATAATATACATTTACTGTACCCACAAGAGAGCACATTCAAAGATTCAGATACTAAACTCTAAAAAATAGCGTATGTGAGATACAATGGTGTAAATGCATGATGCATCAAATTTGTTTCCTGTTTTAAGTTAATGCTTTTGCCACTGAATTTTCCCTGTTTCCTATCAAACCTACCATGTTACACTTGATGTGTAGGTCCTACATGTTTGGGACTCTGAAACTGTGCAGTTGTTTTGTGAATGCTTTGCTATTAAACTCTGGCTTTAAACAAAAGCACCATTTTCTTTCAGTTGGGTTCCACAATTCAAAAAACAGATGTCATCTTCATAGTAATTGTGTTCAAAATCTTGTTTTTCATTTCAAATGTACTTCAGTATCAACAACAATTTGAGCAGTCATCTTAACAAGGTCTAATGTGTACAAAGTATGTTTGTAGATACTGTTTCTGCAATTTTGCAAGACAACTGATACTCACACAATGTAACAACTCCCAAAAACATTGTTGCCTATTCTCAAATGAGCTGTCATTTTTGGAATGCATGGAGGGAAATCAGTACCCCTTTCCTGAAAAGAAATGTTAATTTCTCTTTCCATCATTCTGATTCTTGATCACGAAGTCAATTCCTCATGAAATTGTCTGACTGTAAGTTCCAAATTGCAAAATGATATCGTCGCTGGGGCGACAAGACCTCGTACATGTATGTATCTACAAAATGTCAAATGTTCAGGAGAGCAAAACAACGTGGCAGCCAAAGTACTGTATCCAGTGGGATAGACATTCCTTTGACATGCCGTGGTAGCTTCATTTTTGGGATTTGAAGAACATCTAGGATTTGGACAGGACATCACTTTACTGATTATTTGATCATTAACCCCAAAAAGTCATTTTCACCAAAATTACAGTTTACAGTTACAAGGTCTTGTCAACCCAGCGACGATATACTGGTGATGTACACGTACACTGTATGGCTTACCCTTGTACACAGTTTAACTCATGTGAGACCTCATCATGTTTGCAGCAATGTTTTGTACATTGATTTGTATACACTTCAACACACAATGATTCTTTCTCACACAGCCATTCCCAATGAACAGAATATACCTGTGTGAACCAGTACAATAAGAGGCTTCCAGATACAGTGCACTAAAAGGCACTGTATTGTTGTACAGTATATCTTCTTCTCTACAGGACATGCAACGATAAACACTAGAGACCTGTCCTGGATGGGTAGTCTCATCAACGGTTGAATGAACCAGGGAGGTGGAAAGCCCACCTCCCTGAATGAACCAATGGAGCATCTGTGGAAATTCAACCGTAACAGCTGCACGGCTAGCCCTGCAGAATGAGCTGGGTGGTATGAAAATTTAAGCCGGTCAAACCCACATCTGTGCAGGTTCATAAAGAGATACCTGCCTGTTAACGACAATACCAAAATGTCATTCTAATTAGCCAAGTCTTCTTTATCAATATGGGTAAAAATGATTCCAAGTATGCTCTGTTACTAGCCATTTGAAAGTGCTCATACCTTACATTCTGAAAAAAAAAGGAAAAAAAAAAAAAGAGGAACACGCATTGGAAAGTAGAAAGTCATACAATATTATTACCATAAAATGGAAAGGACCTATTGTACTGTGAAACTTCAGCTGACACTACAGGTCATCACAGCTGATTAAATTTGTTGGAGTGTTGAATGGACAGGTTTTCTCAGGAACTTCGTTTTTTTTTTAAAGAAAAAAAAACTGTCCATTCCAATCTGTTGGAATGGACAGGTTTTTTTGTTTGTTTTTTTCTTCTTAGGATCCCCCTCTAAGATAATAACATTCCAATAACTGTATCTCATATACAAAATTGTAGTAATTCATTAATCACATTTGTTTCATCATAAATATTTTTGTGTACTTGAATTTTTTCCTTTTTTTTTGTTAGCTATTTTGACACACTTTCAGCCTTTGGCTGCATTGACATTGTTATCAGTACATCATTTCAATCGATCAATCAGAATATGCAGTTGTACGCATGCTGCATTGTGCATGATGCTTAACAAGAGATCAACAATAAAACTACAGACCTGCACGTACAGAGCACTGTATAATGACTCACACACAAGAATACATAATTCAGTATGTATTCACTCATCTATCACAGGTACAGTGTACAAACTTTGACAGTGGACAGATGTACATTACACCTACAATGTACGCAACACTGCTCACTCTTGTGTGCACGCATCTAATGTACATGTACAAACACTATGATGTCGGTAGATTGTACACATGATGACAGTTGACAAGCAGTAGCATTTCAACCATCAGTTGGAGCTGTAGGTCTTCCGACTCATTATCCCTACTCATTGTGCCACAAGCTCATAAGTCTTGGGGTAACTGATCATTTCTATAATTAGTATGCTAGTCCATTCCTATGGAATAAACTCCTACAAGACAAAGATAAACATACATGCATTAAAAACTTACCACTGGGAACATGGGTATTTGAAATAATTCTCCTACAAAGTATCTTTGAAAGGCAAATACTTTAAAAATGCTAAATTTCAAATGTTCATTTCCCAATTTATAAAGATATTAACCACTGGAGGATAATTGGTTCCCCACCTTCCTTTCGGTAAATTTTAAAAGTAAAATCTCAGTTTTGCGGTGAAAGTTGATGTTGGTACACAAGTACTGCAATCATGTTATCACCAAAACAATGAACATGGCAGAGAGGGTTTGTCTGTTTGTTTGTGTTCTTATTGGGGGTGGGGGGGGGGGGGGGTGGGGGTTAACTACAACTAAATGACTTCTGAGTAGATGTTCCTCATGCTTATTGTTGTCGTTGTTTTGGTTGTTTTTTCAGAATTCCTAAAAAACCCACTTTAGTCAAACGTGTATAAACACAAGCAGATTTATGTTAAATACAATAGTGCATGGATGGTACAGGGTTGTGTTTGGAATACAGCACATCTTTAACTTACTGACTTTTTATACTTTTTAATGTTATTACCTCCACCAAGGAGGTGTGCAAAGTGAAACTCAAAAGACTGAGAACAGATTTGGATGAAACTTACAGAAAAAGTTTACAATGACACAAGGAACAGATGATTAAATTTTGGTAGTGATCCAAGAATTTTAATGAATTTTTAAAGGACTTTTGGTCTTTAGGTGGATAGGGTCAATGAACTTGGGCATTCAAGCTGTGCGTATTTGAGGTTTGCATACATGCACTAAGTAAAGTACTGTTTACATGTGCTCTGCTTGGGCAAGGGGCTGCGATGATGCTGATGATGTAAGCACAAGGCTTCTGTATTGGGAAATTGTGTGATTTTTAGCATACATGTTAACGCAGCACAGTGTAAACGTAGAAATCACTCATCGCTATGGAAGAACAAGATCAGTGGTAGAAATGAGCGGCTTGGCGGAGGTCTGTGCTCTCAGAGTATTTTTCTAGTATTGTTAATACTAACACACAGCTATACTATTATATAGCCCGACCAGACACCATGCGAAACGACATTTGTATACAGCGACAGGGCTGTGTATAGACATTGTACCACACAGCTACAAAACAGAGACAAGCAGTTGAGTGAGACAATATGACTGGAAGGCCAGATCCCCATTAAAAATGTACTCTTCTTTTATCACTCACAAAAGTCAGGAGTCTTTGTGGAATTATCTCATTTTCATTATTTGACATCACAGAGCCAATGCAATAATGGTTACACTGTAAGTGCAAGCAATAACCAAAAGCTAAAGGCCTGGCAAAATAAATAGGGGGGGGGGGGGGGGAGGTTACCCCGGGGCGCTCCTTGTACACAGATACATTTGTATACTGTGGGAGCGCCCCGAGTCAAAAGAGTGCTATCTCTGTACGTTGAAAAAGAAACACAAATTTTCATGCCACTATAAGTTTCGTATTTTACCAGCAAAAGACTTACCGTACTTTTATAATATACATGTTTCTTTCCTTTACGTTCAATTGTTAATTTCCACATTGATCCCATGTAGTCTTGAAAAGACGTTTTTCTACGAGTTCATTTCCATCCCTCCCGTTAATACTTCGGCTTTCGATGCAACCTTTGAGTGGCACTTTGCGCATTGGCGATATGAATAACGCATGAGAGTTGCGATGATTTTAGCCTTTGAACCAGGCCCTTTTGCTGCGCGCTTCATAGTGGCGAGCGAAAGGGTTCGAGTGAAATGCGGCTGTACCGGAACGACCCACAACACATAGAGAGCTCAGCGATCCTTAACCCCGTCGCGGGGCGCTGTAACACAGTAACAGCGCCCCGAAGCAACCCATGCAATTTTAGGAAGCACTCAAATGCACTGCAACACGTAAACAACTCACCGCTCAAAAGGACACTTGGATTCGCAACGAAAAGCCACATGATATAAAACCATTATTGTTGAACAATAGAAACGACTATGTATTTCTCACCATTACCTCCGAAAACAAGATAAATAGTCATCTTTGAGACCGTCTACTCGAAATACTGTCCGTTCGCCGTTTTGAACGTATCACGCAAATATACTGATCTGCGCATGCGCAAATGAATATTCATATTTTACGTCATCTGCCATATGTACAATGTTGCTCGTATTTGGTTCTCGGTCTCATTTAATAAAGGACACTTGTTCGTACCAATACGATAGGTATCATGGAGTTCAAAGATGCTCTAAGTGAAGTAGAGGAGGATGCAAAAAGAATTAAGTTCAAAGTGGAGCAAATAGAAATTATCAAGAACGCAGTGAAACAGAATGACACCTTCCTAATGTTGCCAACTGAGTTTGGCAAGAGTGCTTGCTTTGGTTTCATCACCAAATCTTGGAAGTTGGATAAAGCAGGGCTGCACACTAACCCATTTTTTTTTTTTTTTTTCTGCCGGTCCAACCTGTCTCTGTCGGATCAGTAAATATCCATTTTTCCTCCCCATTTTTGTACTGGTCGGAACAGAAAATTTACTGGTCAACAACAACCTGAAAAAGCATTAACTGGCTTGCAAATTTATTTTCATGTTTTTGTCGACAATAATATTACCTCCCCCCCCCCCAAAAAAAAATACATTTTGCAAATAAACATTTTGTAAACTCAAGTGCCTTGTTTACGGATCATTTTCTTGAGAAGGAACAAAAAGGAATCATTTGTGAATTGATTTGTTGATACGAAAAGGAAGTAAAAAAAAAAAAAAAAAGGGACTGAAATGCAGTTTTTAACTTTCCTCCGAAAATTTCTTCCCGTATCTTGGCGTTCTTGAAAGTACACTGCAGGGTCGAATTTGTAATGCTTTGTACTCCTATCTCTTCTTCGTGTATAGAACCATTTTAAAAGAATTGAATGTTTGTGAATCAAAGTGTTAAATGATTATGAACAAAATCAGATTGTATCAAATGCGTTTGTGACTTTTTGTCAACATCGGCGCACGTAGAGTAACACGCGTTACTTAAGTTCTGCGCTTTTCACATTTTTGGTGCTCAGCTGGATTGTAATGATTATATGAATTATTTTTGCTGTATAGTATTTTCTGATGCACGTGCCAGAAGGGGTCCTTTATTTTTCTCCCGATATATCTTTTTGCATTTGTGCATGCGCTCTTGAAAGGTATATACGGCAGCATACGGCATCAGGGTCAAATTCACGATTCTTTTTGCGCTTATTTCTACCTCAAATATCAGCGGGATTGTGACGATTTCATGAACTTTACTTCGGATCACTGTTCGGATGTAATCTGTTGTGATGAACACACCAGAATTGTTGACAATGCGCCCTTTATTTTGCTCCGGTAATCTTTTCGCATTTCGTAAATGCGT
The DNA here is from genome assembly GCF_040938485.1 of Diadema antillarum. NCBI lineage: Eukaryota > Metazoa > Echinodermata > Echinoidea > Diadematoida > Diadematidae > Diadema > Diadema antillarum. The sequence continues at coordinate 1,511,346 of NW_027271292.1, read as the reverse complement.
CCTCTCGGATTAGAAGAAATGATACGGCCGAATTCATGATTCTTTTTGCACCTCTTGTTCTCCTCAAACTTCAACGGGAGTGTGATTATTTCATGAATCATTTCGGCTGTAATTTTTATAATGCACGCGCCAAGAGGTTTAAAATGTGTCTTATTTTTCTCCCGAATTTGTGCATGCGGTATGCGTTTTTGAAAGATACACAGCATGCAGGGCCAAATTCACGATCCTTTTTGCGCCTATTGTTTCCTCAAATTTCAACGGGATTGCCATGATTTCATGGATTATTATTCGGCTATAATCTTAATGATTCACGTGCCAAGAGGGGTTGAAAATGTGTTCTTTATTTTTCCCCGATAAAATCTTCGAATTTCGTAAATGCGTTCTTGAAAGATCATAACACGGCCGAATTCATGATCCTGTTTGCGCCTATCAATTTAATATCAGCGGGATTGTGACGATTTCATGAATTCCTACGGCTGTAATCTTTTACTTTGCACACCAAAAGGGGTTGAAAATGTGTCCTTTTATACTTTTTACCGATATTCTCTCCCACATTTCGTAAATGCGCGTCCTCTCGGATTAGAAGGTATTCACGGCCGAATTTATGATTCGTTTTGCGCCTATATTGTCTCCTCAAACTTTAACGGCATCGCGGTGATTTTATGAATTATTTCGGCTCTAATCTTTTGTGATGCACACACCAGAAGGGTTGAAAAAACATTCTTTATTTTTCTCCCGAAAATCTCTTCGGAATTATTCATGCGTTTTTTGAAAGACAGTATTCAGGGCCGAATTCGATATCCTTCTTGCGCCTATCGTTTCCTCAAATTTCAACGGGATTGCCATGATTTGATATTCGGCTGTAATCTTTATGATGCACCACCAGAAGGGGTTGAAAATGTGTCTTTTATTTTTCCCCCAATAATCTCTTCGCACTATTCGAATATCACGATTTTTTTGCGCCTATTTCTATACCTCAGATATCAGCAGGATTGCGATGATTTCGTGAATTCTTTCGGCTGTAATCTGTTGTGATGCACGCACAAGAAGGATTGAAAGTACATAGTTTTTTTTTCCCGATAATTTCTTCGCATTTGTGCATGCGTTTTTGATAACCAACATGGCATGCAGGACCGAATTCAAGATCCTTTTCGCACCTACTGTTTCCGCAAATTTCAACGGGACTGCGATGATTTTATGATTTTTTTTTTTATTTTTTTCTCGTCACATTTTGTGCATGCGTTCTTGAAAGGTAAACAACAGGACAAATTTCGTTATCCCTTTTGTGCCTATCTTCATTATGAGACCATTCTGAAGGAATGAAATGAAAACAAACGCAATCAGATCTTTATACTGCTGTAATTTTTTCAATTTTTCTAAAAATCTGCAAAAGTAAACTCGTTCTATCATGTCATCTGCCACGCTGCTGCAAAGCCGGGATCGGATCATGGGTTAAAAATAGGCATGAGTGAAATGACCACAGAAATGCGTGCGCCTCTACGAATACATACTCCTTGTCTGATGGCATGACCGCCGATCGCAAGCAAACGAACGATGTAAACGCGTTGGGGAATACCGGCATGCATTTCAGCAGTATTGTACATACACGTATGTATAAGGCTTAAAAGGGTATTGATCAAGCAAGACAACATTAAAAAAAAAAAAGCCATGGGGAGCAATGGAATACAATCCCAATGACCATGTGGATGGATCTGAAAGGGTTAATTTCTAGTTTTTCATTAACCAATCCATTATGCCTTTAAGATGAAAGCCAATCTAAAATTTTATCAATTTCACGACAATGATAAAAAAAATCCAGCAGAACAGTGCAAGAATGATAAAAATCGGATAAAAAATAAGGAAGTTATGACATTTGAAATTTCAAAAATTTTCAGAAGACACTTCTTGTCCCACTGCTATGAATGAATGAATGAATGAATGAATGAATGAATGAATGAAAATGAATGAATACTCAAGAGTCAATTTTATTTATCTGTATGTCACAGTACATAGAAATTTAGCTTCCAATTCTTCCAACTTGTTACACACAATAATTATGAAACACACACGCACGCGGACACACATACATGTACACACAATCAAACAGAAAGTGACAAGCCTGACAGAAAAAGAAAGACAGGAAGGATCTCCTCTCATGCGATAGTAAGTCTTTGGGGGGGGGGGGAAATAGGTCTCTCAATAAATAATCAAACAATTCTCAACTATTGGAAATAAACAAAACATGTATGTAACAGAAGTGTATTCAATTCAAATCACAGTAGAAAATGAACATGAAGCAAAAATGAATATGAGTCCCCAAGAAGCAGAGTTTGTGAGTGGAGCCCATTGTGAATGTGCAACATTAAAACTATAATGTACAGTGTGAAAGGAAACTTGATCTACATAGATGAGACATCTGGGGCATTTCCTCTGCAGACTGGGGAAAAAAATAAAAAACAAAACAAAACATACCCTCTATCATGAAAATCACCTATTATTTTCTTAATCCTTCACATCTCCAGATGTTCATTATGTGTGCACTTCCTTTATTGCAAATAAATAATGAACCACACATTCGAAATGCGCTTTAAAAACGAAATAAATAAGTGCCGGTAGGCCCGATAGTAAATCATCGCCCAGCATGCATTCTATTTGTTACGTCTCATGAATATTCATTTCAGTTCTCAGCGAGCCGTCCGGTTTTTTTCCACACGCATACATTGCGTATTACAGTATATGCTACGTTTTATCCATATTAGCGCATGCGCTGTGTAAGTCATACTACAATACGAAATGCGGTAGGACTATAAAAACCTCGGATAAACTCTTTCACAGGGCTCTCAAAACAGATCATATTGTAAATCAACTTCGCCTGCCGTGATTGTAAGTATCTTATCTAAGAGTAAGGCCACTAATTTCGGTATAAAACCCTCTATTTTGGTCTCTGGTCACGTAAATGCTTAGCCATATCAGGTGCTTCCGTGACAGGATAGGTTTGCTGTGCGACCCCTTTACGGTACGTATTTGTCCGTATGGGGTCGCTGCTGCGGTTAAGCGATCCTATACGATCGCTTTGAGTTTTGATACCTGACATCATTCTTTGTCACCTCAAACTCATTAGATGTAATTTTCATTAATGACACTACATAGCTATGTTATCGATATTGACAAACACATTTCACAACCTATCGAAAATGAAGATTATAATTTATATATGCAGCATGTGCGAACGGTCCATCTGATAATCGGGAGTTCACCCGATCGGACCGTGCGTGCTGCTACCAAAGAACGCACGCACGCAGTAGATCGCTGCACTTCCAGCCACACACGTGCATGCATAATTTGCATTTGCTGGGTGGTCAACGTGCCATTTTGAATTGTGCAACGATGAACCCCCGACAGTCGGGGATTGCCCTAGACAGTGCCATTTTTTTGTTCAATGGACTTATCGTGAGGGCTCTCTTGGACTTATGTACCTTCTGTAATATAAATTATAAGCATGCACTTTACACGAGTAATGTACAAATGTCTACAAGTAATGTATCAATTGTTTTGTAGTTGTGTTGTGGATCCCCACTTTTGATGGCGAGGCCCCGTCTGTCGCAGTAATAGTCTAACTCATAACTGCAAAGAATGCTGAACTGTCCACACACACTCTTGTCTCTTGTTACTTGATCATGATTCTTGCTCAATGCCCTCAAGTTCACCTCCATACACACAACACCTGACATTTATTTTGCTCCTTAAATTGTGTACTACACTATACTATAAAAATTTACGAGAGCTCTAACACCGTTACTTTGTATGGCTGCAGATGCCAGCGAGAAGTACGATGCGGTTCTCGTTGCCTGTGCTGCGTGCGGCAGCCACGGACAAGTATCCCCGCCTACTCCGCCATAGGCATAGCGTCACTGAAACCTTACGAGTCCGTACGTACCTCCTCTTCACCGTCGGTTTTGGCTGGTTTCTCTTCAACTTTCTCCGCTGCCTGCGTCGAATTTTCGGCCTTTTGGACCTGATCCCCTTCTCTCTGACGCAGTTCACTCATTTTTAAAGGATGACAGCCAACACAGTTGCTCAACTGACGAATATTGGCGTAAAGATACAGACCTGTACAATGGACTCACAAAGCTACCAGACAGTGGACGGCAGCCTCGATCTATCTGCGTACCGTGCGTAGTGAATGTGTACGATGTATATTTTATCAGTGATCTCGTACTGTACTGCTGCATGATGCGGCACTGCACTTCACTGCATGCTACATCCACACACGATCATCAGTTGCAAGTTGCAAAATAGCCCTAGCGCCCTCTTTTGCTTCCTCGCCCACACTCTCAAAGCCAGACGGAAGGAGAGGGGTCCTCGTACCGCATAATCTGTGAATGTTTTATCAAATTAGATTATCCATTTATAAGTCGCGGAAATCAATGATAACTCTCGCTTGATAAAACGGGGCTCAGTTTTATATGTCTTTTATCTATCATTTGTTAATCTGTATGTGAAAGTCTGCTTGCTGCTATCAGTGTCACGGTGGTGTGTGGCTAAAAGAAACTCACATTTACAATACCTTCGTGTGAGATTTTAAGATCAAGTTACTGAAATTGAAGAGTTGCTCTCAAATAAAGATGTTCCTTACGAAGAAAACATCGCCTGTCATTTCGCTCCAGAATCTTCGGAAGGGGATGAACATAGACCCCCTTTGGTCAAAACAAGCAAAGCCCCAAATCGTCCCTCTACTCCGGTGCCACGCTGGTACCATTAACTAATGATGAAATTCAATGATTTAGACGAATGAACGATCGAGAGGTCTTAAAATCTTGGGGAACAGCGATGATAAACTTTTAAAATACCCACCTGCCAGACATCTCGGTGTCCATGTTCAAGGTCCTCCTGTACTTCCATCTTTCCTCTCTCCTCCATTCCTTGTCTCTATTGATCTCTCTTTCCTCTTCTTCCGCTGTCTGTCTCTCCCACCATCTCTCCTTTTCTCTCTCTATTATAAATTATGTCTTCCTATACTCTTAACAGTTCTGGCTGGAACTTATTTTTCTAAACCTCGAATTTGTCGTTAAGGACACTTTTGCTAATGCTTTGCTACACTTTTAAGTGATATATAATTATGCTTCATATCCAACGATAGGTGATCAACCCCTCAATCAAATGATAACTTAAAGTTGCCTAAATCATTGTCGAGGCTAAAGAAAATTTGACAATGATAGCTTTGCATTGTCACATTTTTTTCCCCGGATATAATCTGGTATTATACCACCTTGTCATAGATTATGCAGTTCACGTTAGGAGATTATACGGACATGTGCTATTTGTAGGTGTTGGTATTTGATATGTGATAGGCCTACTAAGATTATGTAACTGTTTGATGGCTTTAACACCCATTTCTTTTCTTTTTTTTCGGTACCGTGTGAATTTGTTTTTGATTTGTTTGTGTTGTTCTTATGGATGTAGTTTCGTATTCTTTGTTTTTTCTGTCTTATTGATTCGCCCTTTGTTTTTCTAAATTGTATTGTATGTTGTATGTTGTTGTTGTTGTTGTTGTGGTTGCCGTCGTCGTCGTCGTCGTCGTCGTCGTCGTTGTCGTTTTGCAGGTGCGGGTGGTAGAGTCGGTATATTGCAAAATGTATCTGCCTAAATGTGAAAAACAAGGAGACCTTGTAAACCGCTGATAATTAAATCAGACGTCTGACCAAAAATGAAGCTGTGTATAACCATCACGAAATAATCATTATGGTCAAGGCACTGACCACAGAGAATGCCCATCCCTAAAAATGTCGCAAGAATGGTCCAAATATCAACGCATCGATCTGCAAGAATATAACGTTACAAGGTTCGGGATTAACAGCTAATTCAGAATTATCGAACGACTTTTACATGATCATTGCCTAGCAACGAACGCAAATTTTGATCTCGAGTCCTCTCGACAGTCAAATTTATGATCAAAATTGACCTCAATACGCATAATAACATTTACAAACAACAGAGCTATCGACGTTTCATCAGAATAGAATATTCTGTAAGGCAGTCACGGAACTACAAGTGTCAAGTCCTATATCGTATACTTTATGCACACTGACATAACTCATTATTTCGACGTCAGTACCACATACGTTTTCGATTAGCTTGCACAGTAATTCTCTAGATTTCCTGTTTGACATGGAATCCAAAACCCATGTCAAATCCTGAACTTTTGATATCTATAGAATTGTATTAACTCCACAGTGATGACTGAAGGAAGGAGGGGTGTACATTTGCCAAACCAGTTACCAAAACGAAACTATATAAAATATGTAAAGTTGTTAAAATAATGCCGTTGCATTTTTAATCATGATGTCCACACAGGCGACTCCCGTTAGAACGTATAAATCGTCCTCACCGTACCAGCAGTTTTCTTTATTAATATTATATAATCGAAATTTCGTTATATCCGAACAAAAATGAATATAAAGATAATTATCAGGATAATAGTTTTGGGCCCTGAATTTTACTTTGTTATATCCAAAAATTTCGTTATAACCGTGTTGGTTATAACGGAAGTGCACTGTCACTGACTGTAATAAGATTATGTGGAGCCTTTATTCTCCAACTTTTATCATGTCTGATTGTAATTCAAATTCTACCGCAAGATGTTTGTTTAATTGTATTTTATCATAACACTTTTGATCAGAGATAAATATCGCTGGAAATTATAGTGAGATTGTTTGATTTTCAAGATACATACTAGAGTTGGTGCAATGAAAAGATGGTGCAGAAGCGGACGAGACAAGATTTGTAACCTCTTACGTAAGCTTTTATTACTTCTCAATCTAACAGCGATGCGTAAATCAATCAAATCAATTTTCTCTGGTACAACACGAATATCAATTTTGGTAGTGTTCAAGTAAAATGTAAGACACTCAACATGCACTGCGTCATATAGCCAGGATACTTCCGTGATAGCATTTACATTATCAACATCAAGCGGTTTTCATGACACACAACTTTTGTAACATGCACCACATAAAATGAATGAATACAAGAACAATATGGAATACACTCCAATAATGAACAAGGTTAAGTCGAACTTGAGATATTTTATCTACCACGCCATACGATGACGATTGCTAAGCAAAGAGCGGAAGATGTACAAAAATGTAAAACTATCATGTTGTATTGATATCAAATTCTTAGTCGTAAGAGGCAAATACATGTATAGCCAGGAACGTCTTCTGAAAAAGCTGTCAGGTTTTCCCCTTTTCTTAATATATTTTGGAATATCTGATTACTTAGCACATATAAAGTTTTTATAAAAGCTAACTGGTGGACCAGCCATCTAGTTAAACAAATCTACGAAATTCTAATAGAGATATCAACTGTTATAAAAATATTGCTAAGGCTATGAAACTGTGAGACTATAAGTTTAAGTGATTCAGTATTGTGTCATGTCTGGTAAACTCACTTTTAAATGCAACGAATTTCGAACTAATGAACATTCTGAATAACACCACATATATTCGGAATAACGAACCTTATTTCATTTTTGGATTAACAAATCTTCGGAATAACGAACATCACCCGTTACCGGGGTTTTGTGGATGTCTTTCCTTATCCGTTCACCGAAGGGAAAATAGTCAAACGAATAGATTACTAAGTATGTACTGTTAACGAATCCGAATCAGCGTATGTATGTAAACAAAATTGAGTAAGAAGTTTAAAATGCCCAGGAATGAAAGGAAAAACAAACAAACAAACAAACAAACAAAGACCACACCTTCGCATGAATCCAATACTGGCCATTATGATTACTGACTTTTGACATGAACATTGCTCCAATCACACTTCACTCTGAAGACTCGCATCATGATGTTGTGAAGAGCGCCTCCAAAGTTGGAAGCAACAGATTCACGATGAAACTGAAGCTGTTAGTTCTTAAGCACATGCCACGTGTAGGAACCTCTCCTATAACGGAACATTTTAGAGCCTTGACCTCAATCCCATTCTAGAAAATACTGTTCTCCTCTTTTCACTTTAAGGAAAGAGACTGAAGACAAAGAAGAGGAGGAAAAGCAAGAGAAGCAATCGAAGCTTATTACCTTGAAAGGTTTAAAAAAAAAGAAGAAAAAGAAACATGCTGCTGTCAGTAATTGTAGATTCATTATGCCTTCCAATTTGGACCAGGAAAATCAAACTCAGAGACAGACAAAACCATAAGTACACATTTAACCTCAGGCACGGACACATGGTACTTTTGTTCTACATACGTCATGTTAACGGTGTTACTATCTACCTAGCCTTTTGTCAAGGCCCTCTCGCTGTATGGTGAAGCTAGAGACCAGCCGAGCGCGCCAGCTTACAGCGAAGTATTGTCATTATTTTCACCATTAGTAATACAATTTTCTTTCATATCTAGCCCTCTCGAACCGTAGATTAGCAGTTCTCATGCAGCAATAACTCGTCTAATTAAAAGAACTCTCAGTGAAAATGCTTGAAGAGTTGTATTGATTTATAATACCGTCATTATTGCTTATGTGGCAAAAAAGAATATGTAAATAATTATGTGCCATGTTATTATCTTATACCGTTTATGCAGTTTTTCCTCAGATTGCTTGCATACGCCCACAAACCTTCTAAACCAAGATTCTGTCAAAGACATTATTTTGTCAAGCATTGCTTGTAAGTACGGTGTATTAACATGATTGATAAAAGACATTGTAATTCCCCTTCCCCCAGACAGAGCATAACTTGCATGTATTATTGTAATATCTCTTGTTAATCATAACATTAGCGGTGATTAACAGATGATGTCAATGATAGAATCTTGGTTTGGAAGGCTTTTTGTGAGTGTATCCAGGTAACCTGAAGAAAAACAGGAGGATGTATATAATTATTGGAGAATACTAGTATGTGACAAGTATTGAGATATTCATTGCCCTAATAAGTGATATTGGGGTTATCGTGGATAAACATAAATCAACATGCAACAGCAGCTGTGCATAGTTTCTCTATTGGTCTGAGGCAACGAAACTGCACCCTCTGTTCGTGTACATGAAGAAAATTGACGGAGCAGTTTTATTCTCGCTCGAGAATCGGGTCGCAGCATGATCTAGCATCAGTTATGCTAGCATGCCGCTCTGATTTCAAAACATCATAATATTCGTCTGATTTGGGTGCTGCTACTGAAGATTATTATGCATAGATAAAGGCGTACTTCCGTTACAGACATTAAAAATTGGTAAAATCCATAGACTTTTCCGGTCCAGTGCTTTCGTAGGCGGGATTCTCGTGTGTGTTGCCTCCGTCAATTGGTACTTCGTAAGGGTTATCCTCTACTCCCTCAAAAGGTTGCCGATCTATCTGTGAAAGGTCTCCTTCGAAAGTGAACAAACAAACAATGGCATGATGAGAATGGGAAAGAGCGCTTTATTTTATGTGAAAGGCACCGTCAGATAATCTTAATCTAACTCCCGTATGCGTCAAACAGCTCAAAACAAGTCCATATCAAGAGATTAGCCCTCGTTTTGCTTACATTGGTTAACCTACTCACCATCATGCAATCGACACTCTGTAGATGTCTTTCGTAAATAAGAAACCAGAGCACTTCAGACGACTTCTGAATATGTATTTCATTCTGAGACAATCAACACGCAAGCATTAAACTTTGCAAATACATTTGTATTGTCATAAGCTTTCTTCGGTATAGGTAATGTTCTAATAATGTGATACCCTTGTACCGTTGATAAAGATATATGAGTGTAAAAAATGAGTATCCTATGGTTCTATCAATATTTTTTTTTCGAAATTACTCTTTGTTACTGCAGCAACTAATGAAGAAACATCAAAACAGAAATTTTGAACGGTGTCGTTTCAATTTGTTTGCTTATAGTAATGAAATGAATTACAAAGATTGAATGAACCCGCTGAAATGGTTTCAGTGCTTAATTAGGTGAAATGTTAATAAAACAGGATAGATTATGCTTCCTTGAGGGTTGGCTTACTGGAGGCCCTTGGGTCACCGCCGTACTCGCTCGACGTAACGCTGGCTGACTCCCAAAACTCGTCGTGGTTTCCCATGAACAATATTTTTAGTTTGGGAATGATGAGCGCGAAGAGGAGGATGGTGGCTTGGGCGATGGCGCCGATGCTGGAGACAAGCCGGACGGAGCCGCGTTCGACCAAGACTAGGGCGATGATCCAACCAACCATGACCATTATACACACTGTGGAATGACGTCGAGATATATTTATCAGAAGGCATAATAACGATAGTGATAATGATGATCATGATCATAATCATGATCATGATGATCATGAGTTTAAATATCGTAAATCTTTTTTGTAAACATTACGAAATTTTGCCTGGTTGAAGAATGATGTCTCCCAACATCATGTATGAAATCTTACTGTAACAAATCTTAGAGCTTTTATCTAAACATGAAAAACTAACCTCATGTAATTAGAAAATACTCTCCCCTTTTGTACCGAGAATAACCGTTGCAACTTTTTCGGTATCCGAATAAATTCACTGATAATCTATAGGATTGTTTCCCCCTTCAGCACTAAGAAGTTTCCAGTTTTATTATTCTGAGGAAAGGTCTGAATTGATATACCTCTATAATCAGTGGCGGATCCAGAGGGGGGCGCAAGAGGCGCACGCCACCCCCCCCCCCCTTATTTATCGTTAAAAACAAAAGAAATAAAAAGAAAAAATGAAATGAAACCCGGAAGTGGCATCAGAAATATTAGTTGCGCCCCCCCCCCCCTTTACAGAATTCCTGGATCCGCCCCTGATAATATACCAGCTTATGAAGGGAATCTAATTTTCGGAATTGCAAAAGGGACATATAAATTTTGATGATAACAATACTGGAAATAGAATATATTCTTCCTGGTCTAATTAACCTATAGGACAGTATTATTAATCACATTTTCATCATTACCCTGGCACTACCAGCAACCCATTCTTTATATTTGGGTTAGGAGGGACACTGGGGGAAAAACATCTTGTTAAATGTTGCAGGCATTTTAAACTCCGGGTCGCTAGTTGAAGAAACATGTATACCACTGCCTTCCTATCAACTACATGGTGATTATTGAGTTATGATAATGCTCTATTTTCACATAGTTTGAAGTCTATATTATTTATTTTCGACAAAACAACCACATTGTATGTAAGTAAAACACATAATTTCATCATTTTGCTCACTTATACTTATTGAATTCATTAAGAGATCAGATACTGTGAAGGGGGGGGGGGGGGGGGAGGGGACCGACCTACAGTAACCGTGCACAATGCAATGATTTATTATCAATGACAATGCGTTAATTCATGTGAAATATACAAGAGTTGGATTTACCACTCAAAGTGATCATGTACACAGAGAATTCCCGGCTGAAGACGACTTTCACCGAACACCAGGCTTGAACAGCTGCCCCAAGAGAGAGCACCATTAGTAGATACACATAGAGAAGGCTTATTGCCATGTCCAACTGTACATAACCACAGTAAACTTGACCAGTTGGAGAACTGTCCTCAGTGGCCGTCACCATTTCCTCAACGACGTGCCAGGGAGGCTGCTGGACGAGCCACTGGACGAGGAACACGACCTCGATGAGGAATAAGACCGCGAAGAGCATTGCTTGGCTCGCGTTGTTGATCATCGGGGCACGCTTGCCGGTGATCCGCCGCTCGCGGACGCCGATGCGATAGAGTCGGGTTACGAGGAGGAAGACTGAACTGTAGCAGGTGGCGTAGGCGATACCAGTCACCACTCGCTGCAGTCCACAGACCGCAGTGAGTGCGGGGGCGTAGTAGAGCGGGACGAGGATGAAGAGGAGTAGGATGCCGAGAAGGAGAGTGAGGTGGAGGAATGAGGAGACGCCTCGAACAGCGGGGTTGTTCCACCGGACGATGACGACTAAACCCACGAAAACTGCAATGAGTGCTCCAACCGCGGCGATGATGATCAAGACATAGAATCCGACACCAGAATAGTACGAGCGGCGTGCGGCGTAGGACCTAGTCCCGGATGGTTCAGTGGTGGAAGGAGAGGCTGGTCGGCAGAATGAAGAGTCGCTACATTGTGAGCGGGCTGGGCCAGGGAGGGAAGCAGGCGTATAGAGCTCTATTTCATTCACTCTCAGCTGTATGTCTCCGATTTCCCAAGTACCAACCTAAATTAGAGGGGGAAATGAAACTTTTTCAGACCAAGGTGGCCGATTGCGATCTCTTATGTAGAATAGATTAACGTCACATGTCTTTTTAAAATTGCTCCTCTACACAATTTAAAACCGCTGCAAAGTGACACCCGAAAATTATGAATTCAATGAATTTGAATCAATGGACGTTCAGATAATTAATCAGTTATACTTTGTTTCTTTCTAGCAAACAGATTTCGTGAAACTTAACTGGTATACACACAGACTCTACAAGATTACATTGGAAATACATCATCAATTGAATTTATGGGAGATAAGAAACTGGAAGTCCTTACCCCAGCAAAGTCCACGCTACCCTCAGATTCCTGTCCATTCCATATTTCAAACAGGGGCTCACGAACTTGGTCAACATATCTCACAGGTTTTCCATCACTACCGATAAATGAAACACCAGCAATAGCATTCCGTAATGCTTGGGGCTCAGCTTCCAGAAACTCGGTGCAGAAACCCGAATAGTTGTCCCCACAGAGTTGGCGTAAAAGGTTGTCCGTCCCTCGTGCGATAGTGTAAACCGCATCAATGACGAGGGAAGCCGCAGAGCCATAGTTTTCTATATCGGTGACCGACGCTCTCTCTGAGCCTAGACATGGAGATTGACGCTCAGCGTCTCCGTCAGCGTCGCAGTCGTACTTGTCCTCGATGTAGTCAACGAACCATGGGCTAGCATTCTCATCTTCAGCGCTCAGAGTGGTCACGTACTGCTGAAAATTGGATGGTGGTGAAAGCTGGAAGAATGCAAGAGAACCTGCAAAATTCGAGGTAATTTCGGTGGCCGAAAACCTCCTTGGAAAAGCCAAGATAAACGTTAGTCGGCGCGAACCTTCTGACCCATCTGTGGTAGCACTATCTAGGAAGGATTTAGACAAGGGCTTGTCTGCAAAGACGACAACAACATTGATGCTTTCACTATTCTGGAAAGCTAGGTGTGCTGCCAGGATGTTGTCGGTTGTCAAAGCGACCTCTAAGCCCACGTAAATGCCCTGGTTGTCGGCAGCGTCCTCGAATGCTGAAGCGACTGCATTTTGTGAAGGAGAACAAAAGTGACAAATATTCTCTTGATATCACCAAGATCGACTGATACATACACAACCTCCACCAGAGAGATATATGATCTATCGTTATACGTGTATTATAATCTATCATGATCAGTGCCATAAAGTTTTGTATATGAGCATGAAGAGAAAATATATTTTGAGATTTCAAGGCGTATGTCAAATGTATGTTTGAAATACCAGTCAGTGAAACATTTTACAGATAAATGGTGTTTCTTTCTTTGCTATTATATCCTGTTTAGTGATTATACAGGGAAGAACAAAATGAAGCACGCGGATACAAAAAAAAAACCCAACTCAGACTAATCTCAAGTCTATCAAACTAGTCAAACTCCAACCTCGAACATCATAATGACTATCGGTGTCTTTACAATATCTCAAAAAAATTGGGATGCAAACCATTTGCTCCCACAAATATCAATGCAGCTTAAAGAAATCCACGGTTTGCAGTATCTTTTAAAACGTGTTTATCTCTTTATATTATTTATCTGTTGTTAAAGATAGGACCTGTACTTACATCTTCATCATTAAACAATAATGGACGTTCTCTATTTTTGTTACCTTTTTGTGACATGTGGGAATAAAGATACTCCAAGTTACTCTTAGAGACTTCTTGCTGTGTAAATTTCTTGTTGCAGCTAAAGTATCAATAAATACACCACTGTCACTAGGACTAGTAGTAGCGTATACATGATTATCGCCAAAGCCTTGTTCCCTTGAATCAGTAAGTCATGCTGTTTTCTGAAAATTCATGATGAGATGATGAGCTTTACAACCGAAACTTTCCATATCTGCATTCATGATTCTATGCAATCTCCAAGCCTATATGAAAGATTTTATACTTATAATCAATATTTGATTCAATATCTAAACCTTGAGACCTAGACGGCATTAAGATAAGCGGAAATAGGTCTCTGGTTCTCATGTACAATTGAATTTGTCGATATAAGTTTCGTGGCAAACGTCAATCGTGTTATAGTGACATATACTTACGTTCTCGTTGTTGAAAATCACTTGAGTCGTACACAACACCGACTAGATTCCAGTTGTAGTAAAGCAGGAGATCGGTCAGTGCCCTGGCTTTGTGATTATTGCTCTCAGCTACACTCAGGAGACTGCTCGGATCGTCGTCCGTGGTGGTAATCGAAGAATATGTTGCCTATTCATAATTTCAAATATAAACAAAGAAAATAAGTCTCCAGACGTTTATGTTCTAGTGTAGTCATAGCTTTTTGTCGTTAGTACATTTGATTTCTGTCTTCCCTAACTTTCACCCTTCCGTAAAGAGAAATATCCTATGTATAGTTCAGCTATATTATTATTTGGGCATTACTTTGGTAGTCACTACCGTTCTTCATTTTTGGTTACTGCACGAAGAGAAATTGTTGTATTGAAACTTAAAATTACTGCAACTTCGATCGACAGCACTTTCATGTGCACAATCGAAGTTATCCCCAAAACTCACTGGTATGAGGATAGTAACCATTGACAAAATTTTATTCATCCTATCATACATTTATAAAAGCAACCTCCTAAGTGGCAAATTCGATTCCCATGCCAAATGCTCAGAGCAGCGTAAATTTCTACAGACAGCCTGAGAACACTGCCTTGAAATTGTGTCACCAGCAGCTTATAAGGAAGGGGATCCCACTTTGTCTTACCAGTTTTATTATCAGGTTTGGATATCATATTCATAATATGGAAGTCAAGGTCAAGTATACGTTCCCTTTACTCGATTCGGAACACTTGCTGTCTAGTCGACTGGGACGGAAAGAGAATAAACTACAGTGGTTCCTAGTAATGTCACAGCAGAAATGGATATTAAATGGTTTTCGAAAGACGACAACTCAAGTTGACGAACCTGCATGTATTGATATTGACCGGCAATATCCGCCGAGTCAATCGCGACATTCCCTCCGCCAATGACACCGGCAATCTGGAACCACGGCTGATGGTCTCCAGTCGTCGCACCACTTAAGAACCCTGAGAGCAGCCCACTCCAGCGACCTGCACTCTGACAGGTGTCAAAAGTCACAGTGCCAACAGTGACTCCAGGGAGGAGGCCCTCGTCTTCGTTGATGGCATTGACGGCGAAGAGAAGAGCTTCTGCCTCAAATACACCCTGGTAGCGCAGATCTCCGCATTCTCTGTTGATGTCGTTGGAAGAACTGTGAGCCGCAAACAGAGCTGGGATCTGGAGTTCACCCTGGCGCTGGATCGTCGTAGTTTGGACTGCAGATGCTGTCGAACATTCGGCGCAGCGACCGGAACACTGACTGATCAAAGAATTCACCTCAGACATACCGTCATAAAAGCGGACTGTATTTGGAGGGATCTGAAGGTTATCGGAGTTCCAGACACCGACCTGAACATAAGTGGCAAAGTGATAAAAGACACATGAATTCGATAAAACGAAACCAGGCTGAACCCCTAAGTGTGTAGTTTGTTGCAATACATTGCAAAAACAACATGTAACATAAACATAAAGGTGTATATATGAAGGAGTTGGATACCCTTTACATAGAGAGTTCAAACATATATAAATAATGAGGATAAAATATTCCACTGTTGTCATTTCGCACACATTAACGTCCAACTTTGATCTAAACTGCGCTGAACCAACCCGAGAGACGTAAAAAAAAAAAAAAAAAAAAATGGGCATTACCCAAACAGGGCTGTGAATATGAATATTCATACCTTGTAGTAGGTCAGATTGCCGCCCTCGTCTATTAGGTTGATGATGTCATAGAGCGGTTGTCCATCCCCATTGTCATCAAAGCTAAACAGCGAGCCGTCAGCACCGGTGAACGCGGCCTGCAGGATGTGGTTGTGGACAACCGTCGGGTTGGAGTAGATCTCGTCGCAGCTTTCATAGATGTCAATATCTGGACAGAGGCTCTTAATAGCCTCGTCCAGTCCGATCGCCATTGCTCGCACTGCATTCATGATGTAGCTTACTTCTGATTCGAGGGTGAACCTTCCCGTCCAGTCAGGGGCGAGAGGATAGCAAAAGTTTGGGAAGCGGGTTGGTAGCCCACTGACCTGGCACTCAAATATGTCCATAATGAATTGCCTCCACCAGGGATTGCGGTTGTTGCCATAGGGCGTTAGCTTGATGAAATAGTCATAAAATGCCTGAATTTCTGGATTCGGTAACTCAACGATGAGGGCGCCTCTTGCCGTAGTCATGGCATCCTCTGTGACGTACTCCCGGGACCCCCACGTGTCCCCACCAATCCACTGCAGGTCGTTGACACCAAGTTCTTCTGCGGCATCTAGAACCCCCTTCGTGTGGAAGTCAGAGGTCAATAGAATCACGACCTTGGATTGAGGATTTACAGTTAGTTGATTAACGATCCTTGTATAGTCTACCACCCCAGTAGCCATGACACTGATCGCCATTGCTATGCAAATACCCTGTTCCTGTGCCTGCTTTCGGAATATTTCGTAAATGTCATTTCCATACGCGTTGTCGGAATAGACGACAGAAACATACGACCAGTCGAATCGCTGAATGAGTGCAACCATCGCACTTGCTTGCTGTGTATCCGATGGAACAGTCCTCAGAAAATAGGGATATTTTTCGTGATCGCTGAGCTCAGTGCTTGATGCTCCATAACTGACCTGATTAACCATGAAACTATTCAAGGTATCAGCGATCGCGATTGAGACATCACTAGTCTGGTCGCCGACGATACCCGCCACGCTGATGCTGGTAGTGAAGTAGCCCGACCGATACTCCACACTGCCGCCAACAAAGTTTGATATTTCACGACGGGCCTTCTCCGCACTGCCACAGGTATCGAAGCCAATGCCTCCGAGTTTGAAATTAGTCAGGATCGAGTCATCCTCGTTGACTTGGTCGATGGCGAAGAGGAATGCTTCGACCAGCTGGATGTTGTAGTCATTGACCGTGTCAGAGCATGTGAACTGGTCAGCTTCAGGCTCGGTGATGTCAAAAAATCCTAGATATTGCAATGGACACCAGATTTTGGATATTAATCAATATTGATTCTCATATCAAGCTAAATGGCAGAGCAATATAACATAATTGTGATCAGAAGCTTTAACGATTAAACGACTTATTATTCTATTAGATTAAATTGAACGGACAGTGGTGTTTAGTGACGTCTGATAAATCATTTTCAGCCTGACGTTGACGATGTCTAGCCAAAGAAACATTGGATAAGCACTAGCTGTTACCACCAACTTCGTTCGAAAAACTCAATTTTGAGGCAACTTTTGAAGAGGTGACGATTCTTGTTACACGACAAGGCATGTTGCTTCTGAGAATGTCACTAACATACTAGCGACACTATCATTGTAATTCTATCGTAGGTCGGGGGGGGGGGGGGGTGGAGGCGGGAAACGCGTCAGCCCTGAAATTTTTAAAGCTAAATATTCTTTTTGCTGTTGTTGTCGTTTTGTTGGCATATTTGACAGATTAGTATCAGCGAAGCTTGTCCAAGGGTAAAACATTTTTATTGACAAATTTCCAAACATCCCACGGAAAGTGTGCACCGGATTGTTGAATTTCAGTTAAAATGCGAACGCTCAGGTGCTGTTTAAGGTTATAGATATACATGCATCTTCTATTCTTCAGCGCGAGGTTATAATTGTTTTGCCTTTAGTGTTTCCACCCCCCCCCCCGCACATTATGTGAAATCGCACCCACTCTTCTAAATGTATACCGGAATGTATACCCCACTGCTACTGCTACGTATACTACTCCTCAGTACTAATCTACTACAGGACAAGTCTATTTGTCAAGGTCTGAATATGATATTACAAAGAAATGACTGCAGTATAAATACTATCCGCAGAAGGACGCCCCAGGTGGTATTCCTAGGGTCAGTTTCATGATGTCATAACATACATAATCTCAGAATGGCCAAAGTCGCCCATAATAGGTAGCTATGAGAGACTTTCAAAGAGAAGTAAAATCCATTTCATGAAGTCTCTCATTATTAAGTGTGCCTTATGAGCGAAAAGTCTCTTACAAGGCTGTCATGAAGCTGACCCCTGTCGTGTTAATCGTCTCTGTCAAACTTCGCCCTATGGCATAGACTTGTCAGAATATAATAACAATAATAATGATGATGATAATAACAATAGTAATAATAATGATGATAATACATGTATAATAATAACAAGGTCTTCTTTATCTAGTAGCCTCTTCAGCGTTGCCACTGCTCTACCAGAGGGCCCTGCCATTATCATTACCCTAGCGTTGCCAGGTACCCATTTATACACCTGGGTCGAGAGGGACACTGTGGGTAAAAATACATCTTGTGTAAGCACTGGGCTAGAATCGAACTTGGGTCCTCCGTTTGGGAGTCGGGAGTCTTATCCACTAACCCACAGCACCCCTACGCTACTACAAGATATGCTACACTCTACAGAAAATGTGTCGAGTTCATTGCAGAGTACCTCCTATCCAGATATCAGCCTGCGTGGCAGAGGTCGCTGTGGAACCCTTGTCAATCTTCGTACACTCATCGCACAAACCCGTGCATTCGACCACAGGACCGCTGATCCGGGCTCCGTTTTCGTCGACTACCGTGATCTCGGCGGATGTCTTGACAAAGCTGTACGAGATGTATGACGCAATCTGAATAACATATTAAAAAAACACAGAATGTCATCATTAATAACATCATTATCCTGATAGCTTTTAAAGAGACCAAATGTGTTTTGGAATTATGTCAGGACCAACTAAACATGGCATTGCAAATTACAAATAATATGCAGTTGAACAACTCAAAACAATCATTACTTGATGTCTATTGTCATTTCTTTTGTATGAAACAGGATGGGTCCAACAAAGCATCAAACTTTCGTCATTGTCTCCAAGAATGGATAATGAACATTGTTTTACCAGAAGGTCTCGTCACAATAAGAACTCCAACATCGCCAGTAAGGCATTTGTAGACCCTGGTCAAGAGAGATTGTACTGTAAGAATATCTTGTCCATTTAACGATATACTGTATGCAGTGCACAAGACTTAAGTCTTTGATTTCATTCTAACAGTTGGAAAGATTACTATTCTCATGGTCGAACATCGGGCATTTAGGAGCGGCTGGAGCGCAAACCAACCAGAGATCGATCGGCGTATTTTGAAACGAAATCATCTACTTTTCCAAAAAATTTGTTTATAATGTTATGAAAATGTCAGATATGGTACATCTCATCATTTTGGATTGCCACAAGAAACTTTATTGACAAATGACGACAAGAAAATGGCAGATCGGGGATTCTGAACATCGACGCCGTACCGTGTCCTCTGTGTAGATTTGTACACTGCATCAGGCTAATTGCATACACTATTACTACATTCATAGCATGCATAATAGCTCAAGCTACGCAATGTACTGTACAGGCAAGCTGTTTGTTTTCATTTCATCAACACCGAAAGAGACGTACTGGAGTATGTCCGACCTTGAGAATACCATAATGCTCCAACCATAAAAAGTATGACCGAGCTAGCGGCTATATCTACATCAGCGGAAACGAACCAGCACTGACTGCAGCCGACCGGCTCCCATGACATAGTTGTTAATATAGAAACTTTCGACGGCATCCCCGATCGAGTTAAAGCGAATTTGTCGATCGTCACCGAGGGGACTACGCAAGTTCTGACTGGTGATAAGACGGAAGAGATCGCTCCCAGGGCTAGTGGTCATCTCAATGCAGACCACCCCCGCAGCGTTGCACGACTCCTCCTGCAGAGCATTGAGTGCTACGGCCATGATGTACGTTGCGTCGATGACGTCACCGATGCCTTTGTCGTCGATGTCGGAGTCGTCGAGCGTTTCTGAGCCTGCAGCAAGATTCGGTTTGCAACGGAACGATAATGAAGCATGAGTTTCGAACAATGTCATTACGAATATCATACTTGTTACGGTTTGGTGGAGAAGGGTTATAAGTATGCGGTATTATGAGGTAAATAGTATAGGACAGTGATGCCCGACTTGGCTCAGTAAGACAGCATATTGTCATAGAAATTCAATCCATATCTTGATGTTCTCCCGACAAGTGTCATTCTTTAAACCTTGTTAAAGAATCATCAATGATTTATGTATATAATATGTGTGTGTGTGTGTGTGTACGTGTGCATGCATGCGCGTTCAAGCATTGTGAAAATGACTCGTGAGGGATCCAGTTACGTCACACTTTTGCTTTCACCGATTCTAATGAACAGTCCCCCTTCACAGAAACGACACTAAATGTACCCATGTCTACGTATAGACATTGTACACTCGACACGTTGTGCCTGGTACAATGTAGGTCTACTGCCGCATTCCAATGAATACCGAATGTTCTTCGTCCCTTGTGTATTAATTAATTAAAGCCAATATTGGTGTTGACGATACATTGCAGCAATCATATAAAAATTAGAACCGTAATGACAGTGTGATTACATCGTGCTTACCTGTACACAGGTTGGTGTATGCTGACTGATACCCGTCTAGACGACACTGGAAGCGGTTCATCCAAAATTCCGCAAACCAGGGATTCCTCACATTAGTCTCCGGTCGCAGACCGAGGAGATAGGAACGAAGTGATGAGGGATACTGGCGATCCTGTCTCTCCACGATGGTGATACCTTGAGTCGAGAGGTGGGAGCCAATTGAAAATATTCTCGTGAAAGGGTGCTCGGTATAGAATTCATATGCTTTGTTCAGATTCACTCCACTATGTGCCTTTGAGTTCGGATTAAATGAGAAAATGTGCCGTACTTTAGAACCGAGTTTCGGTCTACATTTGACGGTAACTTTTCATTTTTTGAAGGAAAAAATTCACTCTGCTGCATAATTATGTCCCTGTAACAGTGAGACAGGCATACATGTGCGTGCAAACTCATAGATGGACGTATCATCTACACGGGTAGCTTAGAGAATGTATGATTGCAACACAGGGAACTAGGTCTACTTGAGAAACTGAATGATCTTAGTTTAGTATCTGCGCCTTCAGTTAATTGTTCATACGTTTCTCTCATGATTGTTTTACACACCATCACTGAAGTCAACACCATCGCATTTAGACGGTAATCGTAATTTCAACAACCTAATCCTAAAACCACTTCATCTGCCTCCCATTGCACCGACACGAACCGTTAAGGATCTCGGGGTAGCTTGCCGAGACTTCGTCGAAGGGAAAAGCGTTGTTTCCCACGAGGTAATAGCGTCCCGTAAGGCCTCTGGTCTGCAGCTGGGTAATGAAGATTTGGGCTACCGACGCCTCGGTAAGAATCACCACCACCTTGGCCTCCGGACGGGAGTCCAGCTTAGTGATGACGTCATCCCAATCGGCCTGCGTCGACGTCTCTGAGACCCTAAGAGCCTGCGACACGCAGAGGTTATGCTGCGGAGGAAGATATAAACAACAATAACAACAAGAAGATTGATATTGGTAATGATATCGATACTACTAGTACAAATGATAATAACAACAATAGGCCTATACTTCTAAAACATTATTGACAGGTGGCCTCGTAGAGGGCCCCCCTGGCCTACCACTGACGTTTCCCCATCAATGCGAGTCATGATTGTGGTATCTGGGGATAGGGACACAATGGGTCTGAAGGCTTTTGCAAGAAATCGTGCCTAATCAATGTTCCCAGTCGTACAAAACGACACAAATAAACGACACAAAATTGCATCAGGAGGTAACTGAAATTGGTATTATGTGTATCCGATAGGAAGTTGGATGTTCTTGGTAAGTTTAACATGCAATGTGCACTAAAAAGGAAGCAGTCTAGTTAGAATAATCTATGAGGAATGAAGCAAATTCACACCAGGAAAGACTCTGATTCCGATGACCGAGTGTATAACATGTTAAAAAAGTAAAGGCGTGATGGAAAGACAAAAGTTACCAACATTATCATTACTATAATATAATCACTATCATCACATTTCATTGTATGTCCTTATGATTCATCACGCACACAAATTCTAGTTGGAGCAAGTACTAAAATGATAAATGAGATGGTGTATTTTGATCTCAAGTACACAATCTTAATTCTGCCGAATTTTGTGATATCGATAGATTTCAGCTGGTAGACTTACGGCATTCTTATCTGACCTCATAACCCAAGATTTATCATCTTATTTCCAAGATGGGGATTTCATTCTTACTTGATTCCCAATGCTGTTAAATACGGAAGAGGCGGAGCTGTACGAACTGGTGTACACAACCTGCACGTACTTAAACCCGCCCTCGGCAAGTGCCCGAGCTAGCGGTATTGTATCGGCGTAGTTGACGGCTGTCACTCTGGCGACGTTCGGGTAATTAGTCGAACTCGACAATGTGGAGCTGCTCGACTCGTAGCTAATGATTGGGACCTCGTAGAGCGACAGCACACGATTTGTTGTGATGAGCTCCTGATCGCTGCTTGGCCCGATAACGCCGTACACGAGCTCCTGTTGACCGTCATCCGTGATTCGCTCTCCGAAACCACTCTTCCCAAACTCTGCGCTCGTGATGAATCGCTGGCTTGCAAGACCTTCAAACAAACAAACAAACAAAAAGTATGACGTCATGATGATATATTTCACTAGATAGAAAGACTAGATCTACATAACACTTAGATCAGCAATGTCAGAATCGCTCAGACAGAATGTCTTTCTCCAGCCTACTCACAGAATGTTTCAGTTTACTTCAGGTTGCCGGAGGAGAATGAGCCTTCACTTTAATAATTCTACATAAAGAGCGTAATTACTATGGTAGTCGGGGTTTTAGAGAACAGAAAAAAAAATGAATGAACAGTTCGGTACTTCTAGTTGGTACACCGTGAACTCATTTGTATAAGCAGACGAAAACTATGTGAGAATTACGTGGGACATAGATTTTTAGTTGCATGGCAGCGATCAACCCTCTGTAACACTCCCGGCTAGCACTCTGGTTCAGTGGGGATATTGTTCACCCTTGCGATGTATATATACAAACGAGTGTTTGGTTATGGCTGCGTGGACAACGAGCCAAGAAACCAACAAGAAGCTTGCCTGCTTGAAGTGCATTGGAGCAGGTGTCGAAGGCGTCAACACCCAGCGTGATACTAGGGAGCAGATCGTTGTCCTGATTGATTTGGTCCAGTTGGTAGAGCATCGCTTCCAGTCGAAGTACTCCCTCCTTCCGGATCTCACCACAAGCTTCGTTTACTGAGTCCCAATTGTGCACAGAGAACAGACCGCCAAGAATCAGGTCCCCGGGTTGGTAGACCTAAGGGGAATGCGTTTCAAAGGCATCATACGATCAGCAACGGCATGGTACGTCAGTGGTTCATACCTTGATGTGACGAGATTCCTGATTGTGAGCTCAGTGTTCGACAGCAGCAACAGAAATCATGGGCGCATGTTAAAAATACGCGGACACATATCAATAGCTTATTATTGTTGTTGGGCTCAATAGTGTCATCAATCAAATCTCAAGATATCGAGTTACAATGGTTTGGAATTGAGAATGTTGAAAAGCCTAACCGGAACAAATGTAGACGAGCAAGAAATTGAACTTTACTCCCTGGAAGAGACGTTATTTTACCCTAGTTTCATCAGCAATGAATCACAGTATACGGAATAAATGAAACGTCCTATGTGCCTTGCATATATCTACGTATATGTGTATAGGATCAAACTTTGACGCTAAGCCCTATGATAGGAAGTCCGATATTGAACCAGTATGTCATCACCACCAGATCAACGGGAAACATGAAATTGAGTTATACGAGGAGTCATCCCACAAAACCGACACCAATGAGTCATACAGCCCACGAGTTCAACAGCCCACAAGTTCGACACTGGGCAAATAAGGCCCATGAGACCGATACTAGGTAAAAACAGCCCTCGAGTTCGACAGATAAAAAAACGTGGTTTAATGTGTCGGTTTCGTAGGCCTTGTGTGCTTAGTGTCGAACTCATGAGCTGTATGACTCGTGGGCTGTATAACTCGTGGGTGTCGGTTTCGTGACGTGCACCCTTATAAGATGGCATAAAATGTCTTCCTCGTCAAAATCGACTTAATATCTCGGCATTTGGCATTACCATGGTATCGTTGCTTGTTGCTGAGACACAAGCTTGATCACGACATTCGGCCC
The DNA here is from genome assembly GCF_040938485.1 of Diadema antillarum. Taxonomy (NCBI): domain Eukaryota; kingdom Metazoa; phylum Echinodermata; class Echinoidea; order Diadematoida; family Diadematidae; genus Diadema; species Diadema antillarum. Next base: position 1,486,994 of record NW_027271292.1, on the reverse strand, counting down.
CGCAGGTGGATTGGACAGGCTGCGCGTTCAAGCCTGTCCACACTTCGACACCATTCGGGTCAAAGGTCGATGTGCCGTCTTTCCAGGTTGATACCTGTGTGAGATGACAGCGGGGAAGAAGAATCAAAATCAGTAACTGAGTTATCTTCTTCTTTTTCTCCTCTACCTCTTGTCCTTCCTCACCCTATCACCTGTTTTATCACTATAGTGTCTTTTCCGTCATAATCCCGTTTTCTTTCAATGTCATTACTGTTTATTTTTTTGTATTCTTTTATCACCTTCCTCTCTATCTGTCTTTTGTCATTATTGAAGTAAAGTCTGCAAATATCAAAAGAGGTAGAATCATAAGATTAGACTGGCTGAATAAGCCCTACTCCAAACGAATGGCAATTGGTAATTCACTATGAGTGAATGCCATTTGTATTTGACTTTGGCGCCTCCGGGTATCTAATCTAGCTAGAGGTAAAGTACCAGGCATCATGGATGATCATATCTCATCGAAGTAACACGTGATTCAAGATTCTTGGACTGTTTTATACTACACCTCTTGCAGGGAGTAGCCGGATGTTGCTGAGGTCCTCATGTTAACAATCGTCAGCTCAGTGTCCAACGTGCTGCCGTCTGTGCGGAATCCCTCTGTGCTGGACTGGGCCTGAAGTCGATACGCGCGTATGGCATCTAGCCATTCCGTCGGAGAGGCGGTGGCAAAAGCGTCACAGAAGTTATCGATGCTGCCACACCTTGATAGCTGGAAGGTATTTGAGCTATGTCCCGCTATGTACATGGCCGCCAAGACCGAGGACACGTACGGGTTTCTGACGTAGGTGTCGCGATGTTGTTGGACGTGCGTCGGGCCGCACTGGGGAGTTGAGCCGCTTGCTGAGCCGATGTTGCATCCCAGCTTCTCTTGCCAATAATCGAGGAACCATGGATCTGCAGTGGTGTTGACCGTGTCGGGCGTCAGGTTTTGGAAGTAGGTGTCGAAATTTGTCTGGGTGTCGAGGAACGAACTTGGTAACACACCAAGAAGACCACGTGTGATCAAAGGTTGCTGGTCCAAACTGCTGGGATCAAGGAGAGTTCTGTGGCCGGCCATCTGTGTAAAACATAGCGGCAGAAAGGTTGATGATCAGTGAAGATGCATCTTCCATAAAAAGAAAAAAAACAAAACAAGGCCTACTTTTACAACAGAAAAAAAAAATCTTAGAGACACCAACTAGCAACCAGTTCAGATGTTGCCGAGAAATTTTCACAGAAGCACACTTGATAACCACTGATGAAGATAACATGGTTGGTACTTACCCATTGCAGATTGACAGAAGGCAGCCGACTGGCCGCATCGAATAGCCCTCTTGCAAGGTCGGACGAAACAAACAGTACCACGACTCTGAGATTGCTATTCGCAGCGATGTCGGCCAAGGCAGTGTCGAAGTCGCCTGATTCTGTCGTCCCCTCGGCGATGACGTTAAACACGGACACGCATATGCCGTTTGCCTCGGCAACATCCCGAAATGTTTCTCCGGCTCCGTTGCCGTCGGTTGTATCTGAGGCAATCACCGCCACATAGGTCCATCCCATCCGCTTGAGAACGTCCACCATAGCCTTAGAAACATATGGAGAGATGATGCATTTTACGAGGCCACCTGCTCATGCCTATCTATTCTCAACTCAAAATTTGCCCAACATAGTGGCATCATATATTCAAAATTTTCTTCGACTATGATAGGCCCTACCTTGTTTACATTAGAATCGAGCACCCTGAGAAATGCAGTTTTGCTCATAGCGGGAAAGACAGAAAATTACCCTGCAGGACATGTGGAGGATATTAACATTAGGGGGTAAGCATCTAATTGACTGAAGGCAGCTGTTCACGTTGCTTTCAAAGTAACGAAATTATTGCTATAACTAAAATCGACGAAAAAAAGTAATGAGACATGCACGGAGACGTAAGCATATTATGATATCGCGGACTAGAAAATAACAAAGAAGAAAAATACGGGCAGAAAAAAAAAGAGGACAGACAATGGCATGGCGTGGAGGTAGATACGGGAGAACGAGAAGGAGAGGAGACCATAATATGGAATGAAATTCACTAGAGATGCACCCTCCAACTTAAAGGTATTATACAAAAAAGAGTGATGGGGAAGACGAAGACTTGTAATACTAAATTTTTCAACCATGTACTTCCTACCCGCGCGATGTCGTCATCTGATGGTATGTTACGGGAGAAGAATCGGTACTCTGGATTAGCGGTCAGTTCGGTCAGTGTGGCGGCGTAGCTGATGACCGGCACCCTGGCATCGGTTAGGAGAGATGACACAGCAGGGCCAGCGTCGTTTTCCAGCTGACCAATGACAACTTGAAATGGGGGTAAGGTGGAAGGATATGGCAGAAAATTGAAATGTGCAGTCTATTGTGTTGTTTTGTTTTCATAGAATAACACGTACTCACCATGTTGGCAACAAGAGTACGCTTTCCAACAAAGTTTGAAACTATGTTGCAGTGTGAGACTACTATCTGTAATCTTATGTTTCTAGAGTACACAATTTATTCATAATTATGTTTGCCAGAATATACACTGTAGGACACGTGTTTGACGTGTGTGATTCCTTTGTGTGTGGACTTGCTTGACAAAATTGAATTTTGTAAACTTTCACAGCGAAACAAAACATGTTCCTACCATGAAAATAATGCACTCTAGGGCCCGGCATCACATCGCAGGTATAAAGAACTAATACATACAGTATTTCATCTTTTGTGTAAAATCATGCAGCTCAACCGTAAGTTCCTGAAAGTTTGAATTGATTAAAGGCAGCCCTCTGAATGGCTGTGCAGCTTGAGCTCACCTGGACGGTAGGCGGCGCTGTCGCACAAAGACAGACCGGACGCTGTTGGAGTCGCTCGCTCCGATAGGTATGCTATCGATTGCTCCACAGATACCTTGGCAGAATTGCACGTGTCCAACACCTCAAGACCTAGGAGATGAATCATTGAAGACATATATGCGGATAAACTGTCCTGAATATATGATAGCCGTCCGTATACTCATGAAGATTGAATGTCTGCATCATGTAATTATGTATTATTTTAATGGGTGATTTCGTTGGCATAATTATCAACGTGGAGATATACATTTGAAACATAGGCTCCCTATTTTTCTTTTTGAGAACGATTTGTTCTGAATCAAATACGTTTGTATCAACCATGTTTCACATTATTCTCTTTACGTATCACTGACGAAAGTGTGCTCTCACCTTCTTTTATACGCAATATTTCTTTGCGGACTTAGTGTTTTAATGCTTGATTCACTATTCATGTTGGGCTCCTCAGGTACATCGAGTGTCAGAGTTCAAAACTTGTTTTGTAAACCAATTCGTATAAAAACAAGAAAGATCGTGTTTGCTGATTGTCTGACATGATATACTTACAGTTATACCCTACGCACCTAATCAAAGAATACACGGCGTTGACTTGGAACAATGTAGTCGTGACGAAATGAGCCATTACCATTAAGTTTTGAGGCATGAATACCTTTAATGATACCTTTATGCTAACCTGCTTTATCATTCACAAGGTTGCGATTCATCTGCCTCATCGAATTTTAAATGATGTGTGTAAATGCAATACTTTTCCAGTTAAGGGGTATTGATTACACTTTATAATACAAAGCAGATAATGACACAGATACACACAGATATACACACACGCACACACATACACACACACATGATATATATAACAGACAATGAGACAGATGCACACAGATACACACACACACACACACACACACACACATGATGTATATAATTTATAAAGTTTGAGGAAAGAGAGACCAATGTGAACACACAATGCCTAACATACTCAGCAGAAGAGCGGTTATTGCAAGGAGTGATTATCATAACAATGCCCGGAGGGATATCTCAAAATTACGAATCTGAATTTTTCTAAATCAAAACCGGAGTATATATCTTTCAATAAAACGGAGCTTTTTTCCCCTGCGGAATGCTATCATATCACACAGAAAAGATAAAACATGACTCAGTCGCAGTAAAAAACAAACAGAGACAATGAAGAGGCACATGCAGGCAAACACGTGACAGAGAGAAAGATATGAGAAAATATTTACTGAGAGAGAAAGAAAGGAAGTCGAAGAGAGAGAGAGAGAGAGAGAGAGACAGAGATAGAGAAGAGACAAAATACCACACCTATGTTCTGCCCTCCTCCTGAATTGGTTGCGTAGATGGCTGCCTCGATCAGTTGGATTCTGTCCACATCAGAAATCGCCCCATTCTCGTCACATGATAATCCGTCCGCACTCGGCGCCGTGAACGGGACAAGCAAGCCCACAGTCACCTCGCCCGGTATCACGCCTTTCCTCGCACTCCGACACGGCACGTCCGCATCCACGCTGGTCGACGATAGGACCAAAATAAACCAGGACACAATCCCAAGCGACCCTCTCCACACTGGAAATCTCGTGCAGTGCGACTCCATTCCGATGCGTCCATTCAATGAAAAAGACACATCAAAGAATCTGAAAGCGAATAAATGAGGAAATATTGGTAAGATGAAGCAAGAATTTCAGCGATATTTGGGCAATTTTTGGTGACATCATCGCTGGGGCAAAGATTCGTGAATCATACTTGGACAAAAGATAAATCAAATAAAAGTACAGAACGCACTCTACTACCATACATCATTCTATGTGCGAATAGCCTCAGGACTCTAAAAGAGACCACCAAGCAAGAAACCACGTGAAATCACCGTGTGAATTACACTGAAACCAACAACCTACAGTAGTTCACATTTCCATTCTGCATACCAATGTTATACATTCAATATCACTACGCTGAAAAAGGCCTTGATCCATATCTTATATTCCATTGAAATCGGCACTCTGCAGATAGCTATAATCAGTGGAACAGGTTGATGGGGTTTCATTTATTTTACAGTTTATATGAGGCAAGCATATGATTCTTGAATCACCGTAGGGTCTCTCTCCCACCTCCCTGGTTGGATACTAGTACTTTGTTGGATGTTCATGAATGGGTTGTAATCGAACTCTAAATCCCAAAAGGGTCGTAGAAGTGAGATACCAAAGCGTCTCTCTCCTACCTCCCTGCTCTGAATATGTATCCAACTAGACACTAAATGTTGCCCACGTACGAAGTCAATCAAACAAATTGCTACAATCATTGATGTAGAGGGAGGCATAATATTTTTGTTTTGTTAATTTATTCCAGAAAATATATCAGTCAAAATGTGTACGCGAGTCAGTGGGACACCCGTGAGACATAAACATCTGATTTGCGTCTGTGAATGGAATCTGTATCTGTTTCCTGAAGACATAATAATGGTTTTCGTTACCCTTTTGTCAACTTCTGATTAACGCGTTCTGTTTGTATCGTTTCCTTTTGCCCATTGAAGGGATGGATAGTATTGGTTGAGGTGAGCATTCATCTTTTAACACTTTGAGAGATTCTTTGAAACCACTTTATGTAATGTTAACATGGTTCTTCAAGAGCATACAGCTCTAAAAGAAATTCAGAGTTATTTTATTGAAATTGGTTTTAAAATGGCTGAGATATCCAAAAACAAAGTAAAGCAAAGCGTTCGTCGTAAAAGGTTTGTCCCATCTTTTATTAGGATCACTATGTTTTGGATATCTCAGCCATTTCAAAACCAATTTTCATCAAATAAATGTTGAATTCCTCTTGAATCATGTGCTTTTTCATGCTATATATAATTATATAAGAGGTGTCTCATTATCTCAAAAAATCATATCAAGAAACGTTGGAAACCTTAAGCCCCATCTTAACCGACACAGTATACCATCCCTTTAAGGCAAGTTGAACAGGGTTTTGATCTATATAGACTTTAAAACCATGTAAATCTACTTTTTATACCCCCTCAATGGGTTGCAAACTACTTACTCCCTACCAATGAATGAACCCAGTAGCTATGATCTGGTCCTTGAAATCCGAGTGACATAAAATGCGACATTTTCGTTCTAGATGTTTATCTTATTTATAAACCTCCGTGATCCGTTTTCCTTCTTGCATCCGAACCAGATCGAAAATGGAAAGTCAAGGAAGACGTTCCTTCCTTCCATGATCCTTCGTCATAGGTGATTGTCATCGATTCTTTGACTATACCTTGAAATCACTGTTTGCATTGCATATTTCCTCCACATGCAGTTGCTGTTCTAGGGCAACAAGACACCCATTAAGGCTTCATATCAGTGAGTCACCTGCCTTTGATTACTGACTCCCTTTACTGTACTTTCTTACCCCTGAAACAAGACATATAGAACTAAGCTGCTAATGTCAAATTAATACCTGCAAACAATGCAATGGCAAGAGTGTTTGAAAAGGGCGCGGCTACTAATGGCATTATTATATTTATTTGCTATACACGCGTAACATAAAGAGTGATGATATAATAATGATCAAATAAACTTGTCACATTACCTCTTGTCTCTTCAAAAGCAAAAATCAAGCTGTGAATACGTAGTTGATATTCAGTACGAGTATGGATTAATGAAGAGGGTTTATCTGGACCAAAAAGACAGGAAAGTGTATCAGCTATTTGATTCTTTAAACTATTATTATTGTGAAGGATGTAACAAGGGCGATAAGACCAGAAGCGGTAATTGTGGTGTAGAGTACAGGAAATATTCGTTTCCGAAGTGTGGACAAGCACTATGTTATCCACCCCGGTTAGCTCGAAAACTAATCACAATGAATAATAATGGTTAGAATGTATCCATGTTCTTTTTTTAATGCTTATTTGGGGGTATAGTATAACCACATATAGGATTTTTCGAAACATCTCACTCTTGATTGGTACTTTGATTCTTAATCACCATAAGTGCATAAATGAATCCATTTATTAGAATCACCTCTGAGTTTGTTGAACTGTCTATTTTCGTATTGTATCCTCAGTGTAAAACAATATTCTTTGTTTATTCGTTTGTTTGTTTTAATATGTATGCCTACTGTCTTTATGGATTCTGTGGGAGAGCGGCATTGTTGTGTTGACAACGCTGATTCAAGTCAATTCAGTTTAATTCAACTGATTTTATTTCCATGTAAAGTAAAACAATTCATAACGCTTACATGAGTAAAAAATTTCAAATCACACAAATTTCAATAATATGCATAATACTATCACAATAATTTTGTTTTTATCTTTTGGTAAATGAACTAATGCCCCAGTCACATATAAACACGGATGCTCAAGGATTTACACGGTGATCCGGGGAGATCCGGGGACGTCCGGGGAGATCCGGGATTTTGGTATGACTGTACACACGGTATCAACACGGCAGCTACACGGATAAGGCCGGAAGAGCGCGGCGTCTACACGGACAAACACGGCATCTACACGGATCAACACGGCAGCTACACGGCAGCCACACGGACCAACCCGGATTGATCTGCCAACACGGCAATCCCCGGATGACGCCGGATGTTTTTGACCTCCAAAAGTTGCCGTGTTGGCCCCCCGGCGTCAACACGGATCTCTCCCCGGATCAGATCCGGGGTGGTCCGGGGTGATCCGGGATGTCTATGTGACTGAGGCATAAGACATAGTAAGCCATTAAAATTACACTGTTTACACTGCATATGGAAAAAAGAAATCCACATGAAAAGCAAAACTAGTAAATTTTGTGAATACTCGGATTGTGGGCAATCCCTTTAGGGAGGTTTTTTTAAAGTTTCATACGGAAAGAATACCATAATTCTACGACTTGCAGCGAAAACAAACAGAGATAGTTAATGGTAGAAGGGCAAACTGAACTCTGGTGGAGGGGTGATCCATGGGCCATCATAGTTTGTGCATGGTGCAACATCGTAAAGCCTACTGTATACGTTCTGACTCAGAAATAGTGGTTCGAATAACTGACGTAAAGCCAAGGAACATGTGAGAACAATAGCAGTCGTCAGACATTCTACGAGGTTAGTGTGTGCAGATGAACACAGAAATGGATGGAAAAATGAGAAGGGGGTGGATAATGAAAGAAAGAGAGAGAAAGTCTCTATTGAGTAAGTCTTCAAAGTGCAAAGTTCAGCAAATATTATTTGAACTGATCACTGAAAAAAAAAAAATCTACTGTCTAGTTCTCGCACTGGATTACAATGCAAGTTTGCAAGTTATGGCTATTGTCATTTTGTTTACAGTTTGTCATCCTATACAGCTGGTACAGTCCGGCATCTGCAAACATTACCTGAGGTCCATGGGGGCATTGGTAATCTTAATATCATCCTCGAAATATGCTACAAAACTTCTTAATACTAAATTTAAAGGCATTAGTTAACCGCATGCTACAAGACTCTTTGATACCGCGTAAATACAAAGCTATGAAAAATACAGGAGTGAATTTAATCAACTTAAAATGAAAATCTACAAACTGCAGGATTCATCTTATTCGACGTATTCGAACAAAGTAGTGATAGAATAATCCATTTCACTACTTTAGTAAACGGAAAATGACTTGGTGATATTTGGTCATACCTTATAAATCACTTCTCAAAAACAGAGTAATTCAGCGATATTTCAAGACCGTAGTCAGGAGAAAGCAAAGAAGCATAAATCTCTACGTGACATACATATATGGTATGAGGTGACTCATCTCCCTCATGTCGTTAAAACTAACACGTACAACGTCAATATGGGCGTCAGTGGTACACTGATATGTGTTCCTTACTGTGCTGAAAGTATACATCCATATCTAACTTATTGGTGGAACAACATAGATTTACAAAATAAATTCAGGTGACATGCGATATTGCACATGACACCAATCATCATCTCACAAATATATAAATGTAACAGAAGACGTATTTGATGAAAAATGTGACACCAAGTGATTATTTTAATATCTTTTAGAAGTGCTAACAGAGGACATGTTTGTAATAATATTCTTCAAATGGTATATTTTACTCCAGAGTTTCGGAGTTCACATCCAGAAGGAAGGATTGGTCCCCTTGTTTGCATACTAGCAGTACGGGCTGACAAAGGTGTTGAAATGATTGAAGACTGCGTGCTTGATTATGTTGATGAGTGCCGTTTTGTTGCTAATGTCAATAGGACTGAAGACCCAAGCGATACCAATGACCAACTCCACCCATCACCCCCATGCCCTCCCCAAGGCCCATTTATTCCTTCATTCTCACCTCCAGAAAGACGTCCGTGGTGGTTGTTGTTGTTGTTGTTGTTGTTGTTGTTTGAGGATATGTATTGTCTTCATTTTTATGTGGGTCTAACCCCAAAGTCGCTATACGGCGACAAGACCTCGTACCTACAAAATGTCAAATATTCAGGAGAGCAGAAGAAAAAAAAAACAAAAAAACATGGCAGCCAAAGCACAATGTCAAATGGGATTGCCTTTCTTTTGACATGCCGTGGTAATAAGCATCTGCACGCGAGCTCTATGAATCTGTCTATGTGTGTTTGTTTTGTGTATTTGGCAATGTAACGTGCTTCAAGGAACCTACTCAAGTATTACAAGGTAAAATGTATACGGCAAACCAAACCTATCATGCATAAATAATGAATATTATGTCATTTCGACAGGATTGTGGAAACGCGTTCATGGGCACTCATCTTTCACGCTCTGTATAACCTGTCATGTTTTCTTCCTCACGTTCTTTATCTCTATCTCTTTCTCTCTTTCTTTCTCACACACTTACACGCTCGTAGACGTGGACATACACACGCACACACTCATATGCACATTGATTATGCAAAAACAACTTTTCCTCCAATTGATCCTGTATCCTGAGTACTTATCATGATGTCCGCCAAAATTCCAGTAATCGGTGAGCGATCGTTCCTTGACGTCCGCAGTGAAACAATCCCATTGTAAAATCTCGAGTTCATTTCCTCTAAACCATTGACGGGCATCCGGGCGGAAGTCAGTGTAGCACATTCTTATCGAGGTTCGGTTGGCACTGTTTATTTGTCATAAAATAATGAGTCTGTCTATTGAAAGAAGAAGGCCTAGGTCCATCAAAGATTACATAGTATTTACACGTAGCTTACAGGGGCCGTGGAACATTTTCAGTCATAGGGGAAGCTGGGGTGCTGAGGGCCGGGGTGGTGAAGGATCAATGATATCCCCTCCCCCACTTCGACGGGAAGAATCTCCTGAAGACCTCTTGCAATTTTGTTGATTTTTTTAAATAAATTGCATGATAGACGCGTTGCCACGACAACTAGAGGCAGAATTCATGTCCAGTGAAGGGTGGGCTCTCGTGTAGTTTAAGTCTTCCTGTTTCTTCGTCTCTCTGTCTTTCAGCCAATGAGAAGTATTTGCGCTAGAGCAAGGGTCTTTTCAGCTTTCATACATTCAGAAACATTAATATCAAATTGTTGATGGGAAACATACATTCCCCGAATTTCTGCCGATTTCAGGATTTACTCCATGAACAATGTGTCGTGTTTTAAGCTTTGGTTCAGAATCCTGCGATTGTTGCAGAAGTAGATCTGATGTGCTTCTCTCTTGTTGTCTGTTGTTTTTGTTGTTGATATACACTTTATGCTGTTCTGCTTGTCAGCCTGTTTACAGAATACCACTGCTTATTTTACTATGTTGTTCGCAATAAGCGTGACATGCTCATAACAATGTGAGGAAACTTACGTACCCTTTTTACACCTCTATAACACCTCATGTATATATTGATAAGTAAATATGATTATTCCGCAGACCTTCAAATATTCATTCAACAATAATAGGAGGGACCAGGGACAATGTTGTGCCATTGTCACACGATCCCGACGCTATTCTATAGATATGTCTGTACAGTATAGCAGAGTATGAAAGAAAGAGTGTCATACACAAAGGGTGAGCGTTTGCCGTGCAGTATATGAGGTATCAATTTATCGGTGTTTATGATGATGATGATGCAGAAGTTTTTATTATTTTGTGTGTGTGTGTGTGTGTGTGTGTGTGTGTGTGTGTGCATCCTTCGTAGGACAAATAACGGATCGCATTGACCGATGACGCCATATCATTATGTGTTTGGGACTAACTGAAAGAGAACCGTGTCGTTATCCATCAAGACATGCCCACATTGGATCCAACACCCCCCCCCCCTCCCATCCCCACCCCCACCAACGGCGTAAATCCGTGCTGAGGAGTGGGGGGGGGGGATGATCGGGGATAGTCACTATCACCACAATTACAAGCCCATAACCGAACGGGTGCAGCCAGTGACGTACCGTGGCGGGTTGGTCAAGACATGGGTGGGGGGCACCTCTTGGAAAAGTAATTTTGAGGGTGTGTATGCATGCTTGTGCGTGCGTGCGTGTGTATGTGTGTGTGCGCGTATGTGCGTGTGCTGTCAGTCTGGAAACTGTAATGGAGACTGCAATACATAACGAAATGTGATACATTCCACTGCGCAGTCATTTTTTTCCTTATGGATTATGGAATGACGGTGTGAAACGACAAATTACTGGCAGCAACATCAGGAAAATTGCATAACAATTAATGCGAGCGAGCGTGAAAATTTTGACATTTTACAGTCCCCAAACTGCCGTTTGTAGCTACATTTTTTCGCTTTGGAAATTAAGGGGGCGCATCGGACGCAACTGCTGGCAATTACTGGCAGCGACATCAGGAGAATGACATAACGATTGTATGCGAACGAGCTTGAAAATTTTGACATTTAACAGTTCCAAAACTGCCGGTTGTAGCTATATTTTTTCGCTTTGGAAATTAAGGGGGGCGCACCGGGCGCAATTATTACTGCTGGCAATTACTGGCAGCGACATCAGGAGAATGACATAACGATTATATGCGAGCGAGCGAAGCGAGCGAGCTTGAAAATTTTGACATTTTACAGTCCCAAAACTGCCGGTTGTAGCTATATTTTTTCGCGTTGGAAATGAAGGGGGGGGGGACGCACCGGGCGCAACTGCTGCTGACAATTACTGGCAGCAACATCAGGAGAATGGCATAACGATTAAATTCGAGCGAGCTTCAAAATTTTGACATTTTATAGCCCCAAAACTACCTTTTGTAGATATATATTTCTTCGCTTTGGAAATTAAGGGGGGGGGGCGCACCGGGCGCAACTGCTTGCAATTACTGGCAGCAACATCGGGAGAATGGCATCACGATCAATGCGAGCGAGCGAAGCGAGCGAGCATGAAGATTTTGACATTTTAGTGTCCCCAAACTTCCGTTTGTGTAGCTATATTTTTTTCGCTTTGGAAATTAGGGGGGGGGGGCACCGGACGCAACTGCTGACAATTACTGGCAGCGACATCAGGAGAATGACATAACGATTATATGCGAGCGAAGCGAGCGACCTTGAAAATTTTGACATTTTACAGTCCAAAAACTGCGGGTTATAGCTATATTTTTTCGCTTTGAAAATTATGGGGGGGGGGGGGCACCGGGTGCAACTGCTGGCAATTACTGGCAGCAACATTAGGAGAATGACATAACGATTATATGCGAGCGAGTGCAGCGAGTGAGCTTGAAAATTTTGACATTTTACAGTCCAGAATCTGCCGTTTACCTCCTTTTGTGTAGCTATATTTTTTCACTTTAAAAATTAAGGGGGGGGGTGCAACGGGCGCAACTGCTGTCAATAACTGGCAGTGACATCAGGAGAATAGCATAACGATTAAATGGGAGCGAGCGGAGCGAGCGAGCTTGACAATTTTGACATCTTTCAGTCTCAAAACTGCCGTTTGTAGCTATACTTTGGAATAAGGGGGCGCACCGGGCGCAACTGCTGGCAATTACTGGCAGCAACATCAGGAGAATGGCATAGCGATTAAATGCGATCGAGCGAAGCGAGCGAGCTTGAAAATTTTGACATTTTGCAGTCCAAAAACTGCCTTTTGTAGCTATATTTTTACGCTTTGGAAATTAAGGGGGGTGGGGCGGGTCCGCCACTGGTAGTCAAGGGTGTCGGTTTATGTTCATGATTTGGGGAGGTATGACCAGCGAGGGGGCGTCGAAGTGACCAATAATGGGGGAAAGATATCCAAAATCTGCACTTTAGAACATCCTCTAATATTATTGTTTGTGTTTGTGTGTGTGTGTGTGTGTGTGTGTGTGTGTGTGTGTGTGTGTGTGTGTTTTATATACATGAAAAAGTTAGGAAATAGCCCAGGTCAAGTCTTATTATTGGCAATGCAAGGCATTTTGATATAGACTAGCATGTAAAGCAACACTGCAAAATCATTAATGATCTAGCTTTGATATAACGAAGCGTAAGGTACAAAGGTGTACATTCTACATCACATTGCGCAACGTTGCAGCGACTCTTTTTGCCGTTCGGATGTTCTGAGTACACTGCGCACATCTTGCTTATATTCAGAATGCCAACCAGGAATCACGCTGAATCGCAATATTTTGTCGGCTCCGGACTTTTCGAACAATGTTTCGCGCTATATATACCTCTTTGATTATGGTTAAAAGAAATCTTAGAAAAATATCTTATTTCTTGATCCCCCTTTCATGTCGATTTCAAAAGCAGTTTGCTAACACTTGAATTACCATTTTGGTAAGTTTTTTATTTTTTTTTTTACCAGTGGATGGGGGGGGGGGGGGGGAAAGCTTGGCAACCCCCCCCCACCCACACACACACACACACACTTAACAGGGATCGACTGTACCACTGTTTTGCATGAAATATAAAGTATGAGGGAAGTGGCAGCAAAAATATGAAGACTTTTTGTTTTTGTTTCTCTTATCTTTTTATTTTCTTTCTTCTTGACTGACAGGTGATTTTGACCCCCCCCCCCCCTTTAAAAACGTAGCATAGCCCTGAATAATGCCCAAATATATTCAATAAAATGGTAATATGGATCTCCATTTCTTTGTATGTAATAGCGTACCGGTATTATCTTCCTGTAGGTATTTTATTTTTCTATTTTCTTGATTTAAGTCAATAAAGCAATCATCCCAGGGGCATCGTTCTGTAATGATGGTGGGTGGGGGAGGGACTTGGAGTTGGAATATCTGTGCGAGGGAGCGGAGCGACCGAGTGGGGGAGGGTGTGGGAGGGGGAGGGGATACCCCCCTCTCAGACGAGGAAGATTTTGCATTTTCAGACCTGAAATTAAGCGATCTGGTGCACACTTTCGGTAAAATTTTGGATTTACATGTTTACATGTATAGGCCTATCTATTTGACGTTGTCAACGTCTGGGCTATACCTTATGTCGATATTACTGTCTTTGCGAGCGAGCGAAGCGAGCGAGCGCTTGAGAAAATTATGTATACATTATCCTACAAGACTGTTCAGCTCTGTTACCTGTCTGGAGGCGGGCGTACGAACGTCATGCAATATGCCAAAATTAATAGTATCACATTTCTGCTTCCTCCATTTTTTCCCTCAAATTTCAGGGGGGGGGGGGATGATTGTACAGACCATCCCCCCCTCCTCCATTTCAGGAGGGGGGGGGATATACGGGGATATATCCCCCCCCCCCATCCCCCCGGGATTTACGCCCATGCCCCCCACTCACATACTCACACACACACGCACACTTTTTTGTTTTATGATATTCTTTATTTGAATTTCATTCGATATCAGACCCATTTTTACACACACACACACACACACACACACATATATATATATATATATATATATACACGAAAGAAGTGGTGTATAAGAGAGACGTCATGTTTTACATTGCGTATGAAAACATAAAGAACTGATAAAGCTATGCCGTATAAAATACTTGTGTTCTACTCCTGCCATTTGGTGTTGCTGCTTCTTGTTCAACGATATTATCTTCTGCTGGTGTCATTACTAAAACACCACTTTTTTTTCTACTACTATTATACTGCTGCTGCAGCTGCTACTACTACTACTATACTACTACTACTACTACTACTACTACTACTACTATACTACTACTACTACTACTACTATACTACTACTACTACTACTACTACTATACTACTACTACTTCTACTACTACTACTAATACTATACTACTACTACTACTACTACTACTATACTACTACTACTACTACTACTACGACTACTACTACTATACTACTACTACTATTACTACTACTACTATTACTACTACTACTACTGCTACTACACTCTTAAAACATCCGAGTCAGAACTGACCCGGAACTGGGTCCGTTGGGGTCACACACCGTTCCGGGTCAGAAATGACGAGGAATGGGGTCAGATATGACCCATTCAGAGTCATGCATTGGGTCATAGGGTGACCCCATTCGGAGTCTTCATGACCAAATTCCAAGTCATTTGTTACCCGGAATGGTGTATGACCCCAACGGACCCAGTTCCGGGTCAGTTCTGACTCGGGTTTTTTTAGAGTGTACTTCTTCTTCTTCTTCTACCACCACCACCACCACTACTACGTCTACCGCCACTACTGCTATACTACTACCACTACCACATCACCACCGCCACCTCTTTGCACTACTACTACTACTACTACTAGCCTATACAAATGATGCACAGCACAGAGTGGATCGGTGAGAATTGGATGTGCAAGTTTAACTTTGAAACTGTTTAAACCCACTCGCTGTCTTCCAATTCTCACTGATCCACGAAATAGGCCTGTGCATCATTTGTGTTATAAAATGGGCCCATAAATTCATGAAATAAAACCATTTTCCTCATCATGCGTCCGGTACACCTATACAACACTATACAAGACTTGAGTCATGCGTTCGGATTTTACCGGAGGCATGGCTAAGTGTGGATCAGTAAAAATCAATGCGTGACAATTGGCCAATCAGATTGCAGAGATTCTAAAGCCCATTTTATAATAGCTATACTACTTATACTTATACTTATACTTATACTTATACTTATACTTATACTTATACTTATACTTATACTATCACCACCACCACCACCACTACCACCACCATTACTACTACTGCTACTACTACTTCTACTACTACTATGAAAGTCCCTCCCTATCCGTCTCTCCCTCTCAGCCAAATCTCTTTCTTTCTTTCTTTCTTTCTTTATTTCTTTCTCTCTCTCCATCACCCTCTCTTTGCGTTTCTGAAACCTGCTTCTTCCTGATCTGTTGTCTTTCTGATCTATGTCGCTCTCTGATCATTGTCCCTTTTCTCTTACTTTCTTTCCCTCTCCAATAACTATCTTTGACTGCCTTTCTCTATCTCTCTCTCTCTCTCCCTCACATACACTCACGCAGTCACACACACCCACAGACTGAAATACAATCAAACGACGTCATGTTCCTTTCTTATCATGTGACTTTGAACAAATTTGCATTTATCATTCCCGTCACTCGTCCAGACTTTGCTCAGGTACTGGACACACTCCAATGAACATTCCGGACTGATGGGCGTGACGAACTTCATATCGAGTTGCAATGACCTGTAGAAGCGTCTATATAAATGTATTGGTGTGTGCATCTTTGAATTTATATTTTTCTCAATACAATCTTGTATACTACCAATGAATTTAAATCGAAGAAGTTATTTCCTTCGGCTCATGTTAGAATTGCGACATCATGGCAATCATGACTTCTTATTTTGGGGAAATGTTATAGTTGCTAATCGTTACCATAATTATTATCATTTTTCTGGGTATTAACTCTAGGCAGGCCGGTTGCGACGAAATGACATCTGCGCCTCAAGTCACATTTGCATATGAGATAGTACCACATATTTATTTCGTAAAAACAAACAAACAAAAACATGAGAAATTCTGAAATTTTGGTTGCATTTCCAATTTCAATGATAATCACATCGCTCTATTTCCTGCACACTTTTTCTCAACGAGTTAATATTTAAGGCAAGTTTTCCACGATATTATGTTGGTTGGCTTTGCATGAAGAAGTCTCTCTTCTAAATAGTGGATTGCTAGGAAATTCTACCATAATTCTTAATTGCAAGAAAATAAGTGTAACTTGAGGAAAATGCTGTTTAAAGCAGTCTCTTTGAAAACGATCAATTGAATGATGATTCTGCCTTCTGAAACCACGGACTGAAAAATCCTAAACTTTTGAATGCAGCTAGTATTTGGAGCGATCAGGAAAAACACACGCAACACACACAGACACACACAGTACGCACACCTTTTTGAGTACTTTATTCGAATTTCGTTCAGTGCCGCAAAATTCACATTCACAAAAACAAAACAAATCAAAGCATTGTACGAAGATAAACAACATTATACACAAACATTGTACAGAAATATGTCAATCTTTATACATTTTGACACACATACACTATAGGGCCTACGCAAACACACACAAACAAACAAACACACACACGGTTACTAGGTTACGACAAAGGTACAAGCACTATAAAGACTAATAATGGATACAAAATCAAACTATGCCAAGGCCAAAGGGAACATAGACGGCAAAGTCAAGAAAGTGGAAAGAAAAACCTAAAATTTGTGTTTATAAGAGCGTGGAAGCCTTGACCTAATTCAGTGTCTGTAATAACAGCCCGCTTAAAAACAGGAATGACCTTCGCAAATACACATTATAATGGTGTGTGCTTTTGTTGTTATAACTAGAGTCCTTTCATGAAGGAACTCTAGTTATAACTGGTCCAACGCATCCAAGCTAACTGACACTGGCTGTACAACGCGTTTGAAAGAAAAGGTTAGAAGTGGACTTGTTTAAAGCTGTCGTTAATAGTTCTCATCATCTAAACTTATACAAAATTGTATCCCACTTTCTTCAGAATATATCTATAACGTAGGAGCTCACGGGAAACGTCGACTTGGACGAGGATAATCAATTCAGAGAACATTTCAGCTTTTGCTTGTCATATAACCAATAGATGCACACGTCATCGAACGTTGCTGGATGTCTAGAACGACTGTGGTATCATTAACATGATGTTGGAAATGATTAATCCCAAATCTATTTCTTTATGCTTGGAGATGAAATGCTGTTGCTTTGTTCCACGCTATCATTGAGAGGTGTTCGAATTCAAAACAAATTTGGTCCATACTTTTGAAACATTCCGCCTATATAGCATACGGTACTCGTGCATAATTAACGAAACATATTTTTCAAGATGCAAGGCATTTTGAATCCACCGTATAATACATTTCAGAGGTCGTGACTATTGGTGCACAAGTTTACAAACTTAACTGCGCATGCGCAAAATGTATCTATTTAATATAACAAAATATAGACTGTCAAGTTCTTATCTGCAATGATGAATGGTGCATGGATAAAGTACATTGCCCTCCACTCGTATTCGCCCCATCTGACTGGATTCATAGAAGACATCTGCTAAACACTCACTGACGGACCACTGAATTGACTTGAAATGAATCCATTGTTTGTTGTCTTTTGGAAATGAAACTTGCACTTGTTCCTTACGATAACAGAGAGATGTTGCACTACGGAAAGTCATGCTCTTTTGATCTATTACTTCTAATTCCCCGTAGGTTCCAGTTAAAGCCTACTTCAAAGTACAGTTGCAGAACTTTTGGATCTATCTTACGGAAATAAAGAAAAAGAAAGAACCGTTTCCTTCCTTTCGCAACAATAAGATTATCTTTTTTTACTGTAGCATCACGTCGGATGTCAAGAGCATGTAAACTTTCAAAAAAAAGTAATAACATACTTATAGAGGATATAAAAGATGTGAAATTACTTGCTTATGGCAATATACGGGGACTGCAGAACTGGAAGCCACACACTTTTTTGCTCTTAAAAAAAAGAAAAACCGGGAAAAAAAAGATGATCAGCAAATAATAACAAAACTCATGACTCCCCGAGGGCACCCTCCTCACAAAAAGACATGCCGCCGCCCCTGATATAGCCTTCGTATGTCAATGACTTTTTTTTTTCAATTACCAGGTACCATATTATAACAGGTACTTTTTAAGTGTTTGTTGCACGACACAGGATGATATTTCCAGGACAATCAGTGAATAATCTATACGTATACAGTGTATATTAATTGACGGTATAGCGTGGGAACTGGAGAGAAGGGGGTGGAGGGTGTGTCATTCAAAATCAATGACCTCACCGTGCTCTCATAATGACACAGCGATATAAATGGTTTTGTTCAGATAATATGCACGCATTGATCATATGGTGAAATTCATGATAACATGAGCAACATTAATTCACTCCAAGAACGTACTACTTTGTAGTGAAATGTACTGGCTTCCACACCCCCCCCCCCCACCCCCGCTCTTGATACATGACACTTGCAGACTTTTCAGTCCATCATTGTTAACCTAAAGCTGTTCGGATAAGAAATATTGTCCTATCCCCTACTTCGGACACAGGCGAGGAATATTAAATTCGGACTCTCACTGTGTATCGCAACTGATTGCCATGAGATCGAGATATCTAGCGCTTTAAATAATACGAATAACAAGATAGTGATAGGTGTAAAAAGCAGTTTGGAAGCAACTTTTCTCGAAAGTGAAAACTCGTTGACGAGCAATATAGTAAGCAAAGAAAGATGTAGAGAAAACGAGTAAGAGAAGTATAGTACAGTAGCAGTAAGTGGGAGTATGATAAGTCGCCATGAATCACTTACCTGAAGTACGGGGGTCTTTACCAGAGCTTCCAAAGCAAAGCCAGAGAAGATACAGCAAAATTGATGGATTAGTCTTGGGATTTTCACCTTCCCGTCAGGGCTACCACGTGACTCAAGAAATGAAGATGTGGATGTTGCCAGCATCCGTGGCAGCACTTCACCTCAACCGTGGTCGTCGAGCCACGGGACGACAACCGTGTCACTGGCTACACCTGTCGAGCAGCTCACAGGATTGCAGATATCAAGTTTGAGTGCTTCGGCTTAGGCTGTGTCCTGGACTATCGAGCATACAGCATGAACTTGAGCGGGCGACCTCACCCCACGCTCTATTGTGTTGCACCACGCAGACCTGTATGGTGCCAAGAATTACCTGTCTCTATTATTAATAACACACCCATTTCACACACACACTCACACACACGTACATACACAAAAACGCATACTCACACACAATACGTCCCAGCTCCATCAGTATTTCATTTTTTCCTCTCTCTCCTTTCCATTCAGCAGTCACTCCGATCTTTATTCAGATCACGAACTCTCTTTAAATCAGGCTGTACCAGGAGGACGACCGCTGGATCCATTGTTATCGATTTCACAATTATTTATCTAAGGTTAGCCTGAAAAACCTCCCCCTCTTTGTTCATTTCATACTTCTATATTTTTGTCATACTCTTCATTTTTTCTAGCTGATACCTGGGATGACATGAACAGTATTTGAGGTGTACAGTCATGCATTGAAAATAGGTTCTCTTTTATTTCTGTTCTCACTCTCTCCCCCTCCCTCGCCAAGGTAGACTATTTCCCACAAGTTCATTGTCAGAAACGGAGATTCAAAGAGTGAGAAGAAGAGAGAAAGAGGCTGAAAAAGCAGGTCAGAACGCGAAGTTAGTCATATCTCGGACAAAAGCTGGCGTCCTTCAACTGAAAGAATGTCGATCGTGAGAGCACAGTAGCTGTTATGAAAATGCGTGTTGACTTATGTCGATTATTCATACTCTCCACATATTTTATGTGGCCAGATGAATATCTAAATTCGTGCCGTATAGTTTACAATAATTTTCTGCCATTTTTCTTTAAATCACTTGGATACACCCATCAAAACAACAACAGCAACAACACCACCACCAACACCAACACCACCACCACCACCAACAACAACAACAACCTTCTTCCAGACCAAGATTCTGTCTATGATATTTGTCAATCATTGCTGAAGTACTAGTAAGCTTAACAATGGACATTGTAGCGATTAAATTGCTTGAAATTAAAATAAAGAAAAATCCTACAATGAATGAAAAGATAAAACAACAAAGTAAATGGTTTCCATTAAAAATCACAATTCCATTTTTTTAATTTTTGCATTCATTCTGGATTGCGTATGTGTGGGTGTTGTTTTTTTCGACAGTTTTATGGGGCTTATGTCACTAACACTACTTTTCACATTATTTACAGTTCAGTGGGAAATCAGTTATAATGTCCTGCCATGGCACTTTCTGCATCCGAGTTGAGCCAGTGTTTGAGGAAATTGTGCAACCTGTTACCCTCCTAAACGCCTCGGCACACCGAGCACGGTAACGGCAACGGTCCAGGTTTAAAGTGTGTGTTTCTGTTGTTGTTGTTTTTTGTTGTTGTTGCTGTTGTTGTTGTTGTTGTTTGCTATGGTGCTCCAAAAGGAAATATGTCGCTAGTTATGTTTCAATATGATTTCCTCTCTAATGATTTTTGGTTAAAACAAATCTTCCACAGGTGATTTTGTTGCTCATGAATGAAATTTTAAGAATTAATTTTTTTTTGGTGTTTTTGTACCGAATTGTTGTTGTTGTTGTTGTTGTTGTTGTTGTTGTTGTTGTTGTTTTTTAACAGAACCAAACATGGTTCCTTTTGGCCCACCAAACCGGATCGTTGCCGTTACCGTGCTAGGTGTGCCGAGTCGTTTGCATGTTGGCTGTGTAGTGTCACTGAACAGTCACGCAGTCTTCCATCTTGCGGTTCTGTCTCCATCCTCCGGGGATGAGCTGGGGGTCGTCATCCTCTCGGCCCACGAGCTGGCTCTGCGTGGTTGGTCATATCATCCTCGTTAGGTTGTGATGCAAGCAACAGGTATAGTGGTGATCGATCAGGCTCACAGTCGCAGGGTCTTGCTGACTGCATGATGGTCATCATAACCTTGACCGGTTCGCAAGGATCCCGAACGCATTCTCCGACACTCTTCGACTCTTCGACAGCTGGTAGTTGGGGATGCTTTCCTCCCTGGTGAGATTACTGTAGCCAAACAGTTTCTGCATACATTGGCATACACCGAACCTGTCATCACCTGAAAAGTCAGACATTGAACAAAATGGTCACATAACAGTTTTGTAAAGAATAACATTCGATGAAATTTGCACAATTAAGAAAAAGATAGAGTGTTTACAGCAATAGGGCCTACGTACCAAAGTAGAGGCAATAGACCGGCTGAGTGTCATTCGTAAGCGGTCCTGGCCAGGGGCTTCTGGGTTCTCCAGACTCGTTTGCTTCCTTCAGATCGAAATCGTCCCAGATCTGGGCATCTGATAAACTCCAATGACCTCCGATATCTTCCCAGATGAACAACTTGTAGTTGGCATATGAACTGGAGTTAGCAACACGATGGAGAAGAACTCTTTGGAGTAGAAGTACGTGGATCCAGGGGGGTGTTTCATCAATTTAGTCAGCGCTGACAAGTTGTCAGTCTCTGACAATTTCAGCAAAATCCTTGGTTTTGATTGGTCGAGATGCTCTGGTCATTGACTGTTACCATGGTGATTGTCAGAGACTGACAACTTGTCAGCGCTGACAACTTTCATGAAACGGTACCCTGACTTGGGCAAATAACGAGCTGCAACGTGCTTCCGGGATGGCATCCAATGCACCGAGCGTTAACGAGGCAAGTTCCACTACGTTAGAGCCCCATATGCAATGGCCCTATGCTCTTCCCACGATGTTGGCACTGACAACAGCTCGTTGATGTACTCGTCAACGATCACCCTGCAAACTTCAAAGAAAAAGAAGAAGAACAACAAAGCAAGGTAAGTATTGGAATATAAAAAAAGAAGAAGCTGAAAATCAGCATATTTGATATCTGTACTTCTCTCACAATTGAGAGAATGAGGATAGGCCATTACGTTGAGTCTTGAATAACATTAAGCTATGGCATCTGCATGATCGCGAAAGTGAGATTTTATTTCTTGAGTTGCTTGAGTTACGATGGTTCCGTAAATTATGAATCATAGAGGCTATACCAGTCGTCGTTATTTGCAGTTTTCGAACACGCTCAAAATGTAGTGTTTCGATGTGATATTGATAGAACGCCCTCTGGTGGCACTAACATTATACATCACGAATCGGCTACCTTTTGTACATTATCTAATACTGTAGACGTATATTTCTAACACCCACTGATCTCTATGGGACGCATACGATACTTCCATAGTAGAGATCAGTGCTTATACACCGTGTTAACAGAATTTACACGGATGTTCTCCAAGCGTTTTCCGGAGACGAAACATACAAGGGAGGAAACACGGGGTGAACGATGCGGCCGCTGTTGGTGTTGCTCAAAGTTATCCGTGCACGCCTACAATGGCAGTGAAATCAGCCGTCCCTGGCCGTTACTAAAACGAAGAACATTTACCTGTAGGACCTACATGTACACAAGACAGTGTATAATTAACGCATATCACATCATTGGCATTGCAGAAGCGTACGATGGGGATACTGTGCACATGTGTTTTGTAATAGGGCCTACAGGCATGTATTTTCTACAAAAACGTTTGAATTACAGGGCTGGCTTTATTGTTGATTCCTCCATGTTTAGTATAATTGCATCTTGCATGATATAAGTTGCAAATATTGTAATGTTTTAACTGTACTTCCTTTTTACTTACAATGTGGCAATAAGTAAATTAAATTACACTTTTTCTCCTTTAAAATACGTTAACCGTGTAAACGCATTTATTTCTTGTTCCCTAAGAATATCATGAATAAAACAAAAGTAAAGACAGTCGTAAAATCAGCAACATTGCTTACAACCAGAACAGAACAGTGGATGCGGCTCGATTCGTACCTTGTTAGCGTATTTTGTTTCTCATTCCATAAGAATATCACCAGTAGATAACGAAAATATATCAATCATAAAATCAGCAACACTGTTAACATCCAGAATGGAACGGTGGAGGATACCGCTCAACTCGAATCAAACAGTGCGCACGCTGGTCGAAACAAGATTTGCGGCCTAGAAGGTGACGTCATCACACTTTCCTGGTATAGATTTACCTCAAGGGTGTATCAACAGACAGCTTACACCGGGTGTCCTCTAGCGGCTACCCAGAATCTACCCTGTATGGGCTACCCCAGGTTCCCCGGAAGCTGCCTGGAGGCTGTCCACTGTATTGCCTATGATATACAGGGTAACAATTAATGTTCTTTGGGTGTCCTCCGAGCAATTTAGATTAAAGGACAGCATATCTTTTTCTTTATGATTTCATATATCATCAGATGACCATTCTTGTTTTGTTTTGTTCGTTTTCCTTTTTTGGTGGAAAGGGGTAGCATCTATTGTAAGTTCAACTGAAAGATCTTATGACCCAAATATTCTCGTATCTTTATCTTTAAAAAAAATCAAAGCATGCTAAAAACACAAAAATACACTCAAAACTTATACGTGCACGCACACAAAATAAGGCCTGCGCACAATCGCATATTTCAGAGTTCTAACGAACTGACGTGCAGGACTTATCATTGCAATACCTTGTGAGTTGTAAATCCTAGATTCAGACTAATTTGCCAAAATGCCTAATCGATCCCTAATCATAAATAGATAGTGATAATAGATTGGCCCTTATATTGGACAGCACTTCATGAAATCCTAACCAGAATACCATAATCATGTACAGAGTAAAATAATGTGCGATCGGAATAAAATTGATGGAATTACACAATCTGAACATTATTATCACTTTGATCGTTAGTATAGTGAGGGGAGGGCAGATGGAGGGAGAGAAGAAGAGGAAATGTATAGCACACTAATCTGATAAAATCACTGATCTCTATATACACATGTAGCTTACATAAAGATCATGCATTCAGTGGATGTGGATGAACCATCAATACTGAGTACCATACAACCATATCGTGTACTTCCCGATAGAGGGCGGCATACCTCAATAAATCCACTCGATTCCGTCTAAACGAGCACACGATTGACATCACATGATTGTGAAAGCTAACCAAGCTTGCGCTCTCCGCCTCCGGCCTTGATTAAATGCTAATTATTATGCTACATGTGCATCATCACGGCACATTCGCACATGGTGTACATGTTTGTGTCTGCGAGACCAAATGAATGTTGGGGAACACGATGAGTCAGATTATTAATTTTGCGATGACGCAGAACGTCCATGGCAATCACTAAAACGCACCTTTGAAAAGTCTCTCTAGGTGAACGGTTGATAGAATCAAAGTAAAGTGCTTTGTTAATCTTCACAGGTCCACCACCTGAAATACCCCAGGCATTTCGTTGCCTATAGCAATGGCAGGAATACTAAATATTGCTGGATTCCCACACATATGACTGAAAATTCATGTCACCAGTGGAGTATTTCCTTAAAAATGATACTTATCTTTTGTTTTACTTATGCTGTTATTGCATACATTGTCAAAATTCGCTGCTGATCGTTTTCAAACGAATGTTAGACATTTGTATTAAACAAAAGAGATATAGGCCCTATATTGCTTTGTCTAGTGATTTTGAAAAATGAAACTTACATCGCAGGTAGAATGATAAACCAGGTTGTCGATTCGTCCATTAAACTCACTCCGTCATGATTTCTTCAATATTTGCAACTACCACGTGACTACGAAGAATGCTCTATCATCATGATTTTTCAGTTGCGATTTCCTGAGAAAAAATAATTTCAAGCGTAAATGTGTTTTCTTATTCTTATCTGGTGCATTTCCTTCTGCATATCTGATAACACAACCAGTGATAACAAAAAGGGACCCCTCGGTTCTTTGGCATAATCCCAACTCTTAACAGAATTATTATAGATACTAACTATATTTCATTTCATTTTCACTTCAATTTATTTCCCTATTTCTCACGAAAATAGCACAGAAAAAGTACATACAATACCACAATTACGAAGCACAAATTAGGTAAAACTTCACCGGAATGTACAACAGTCTGTCTCATTTGAACACAAAGGTCTGTTTACAGCAGTGTTGGGCTGTACTCATAGTACGAGAAAAATGATGGGCCCTAGGTAAAAGCAAACTTGTTCAGTCGTAGGTCCCAGGATAAATTAGATACACTACTAGTTTATCAGGAAAATGAATAAAAAACCAAAGCAGCAAATTTATTCTTTGAAGCGAGAGAGAGAGAGAGAGAGAGAGAGAGAGAGAGAGAAGGAGAGGGAGCGAGAGAGAGAGAGGGAGGGAGGGAGGAAGGGGGCAGTTAGCTCGGTGTCAGTTTCTTTGGCGATGCAAGTGTTTCTAACAGTCATTAAGAAGAAAATGCTTTACACCGACTGAGAACATGAACACATGAAGTAGGCATGGCTTTTATATGCCAACTCCCTGAACTATAAAATTGCTGCCTTACTAGTATTCAGTACGTTTTCCACATACAGTCAGTCCTTCCAGGGAGGTGGAAAGAGCTGGTCCATCGTATCAAGGTCTTGTAGTCAGCATGGTAGAGGAGCAGACACGCACTGTAATTCAACCTGCCAGGAAAATCAGTATGAACAATGTATTGGATTCCCATAAAGAAAATATTATTTTAACAATGTAAGAATGTATACAATAGATGTGTGTGGTTTATGGCAGGAAGGTATGTGGGCCTATATCAATCACCATCTTTCATTGATAGAAAACAACGAATTGCACATATATCATTCATAGACAACCAAAACAACACAAGTTTATGCTTTGGTGTTACACATGCAATCCAAGCGTGCTGTGATGCGATACCACTGTTTGTGCTCCTTATTACACTGAGACATTAGGATTATTGCGTCTATTCGTCCATCTTTCGAATGACTGCCATGTAGACTTACAATGATGTAGCTACCGGGGATTAAGGTTTACAGATCAATGTCATTATCATCCTCACCTTCACTTGTCCTTTTTTCTTCATTGTAGGGCCTATTGTTGTGAGTTATGCAAAGATTAGATATCTAAGAGTAGCAATAATTACGAGAGGAGAGCTTTCATGCAAAGTTATAATTTTTGCAACAGCCCTTTCTGAAGTCAATGTAAGATATGCTAATGGAGCGGTTATAGCTGTCAGTATTAATTGATGCGTGATTCTGTTTTGTTTATCTATTTCAATACAATTCGAAAAGTTGTGAGGTGCTAATTCTCTAGTTGTAATTCCTACATCTTCTTAGTTAGGTGGAAAGAAGCACCTCCCTGACCGTCCCTTTCCACCCACTACTATAAATCGCTCAGACTCGTAGCCACGCGTTTTGACCACGCCCCTTTCCGATCCAGCGGCAGCGCGCAATGGGGATTTCCCAAATCAAAGGTGCGACACTGGTAAGAATCGAAGAGAACAATGGTCACCCAAACAGACTGTATTGATCGGCATGTATTTATGCAAAGCTTAAAGCTGAAATCTCGTGTGAAAACAAGAGGGTCGCAATAGCCTTAGGAGATGCGACCCGCGATGAAATTTGCAACAAATCAAGGTTGTCGGTTTCACTGAGTGCCAGCAGAAAGCAAGTACCATCCCCTCTTTTTCCACTCTCGCATTAAATTACACGGCTCGTTTCTGTACTAAATCTACACACATCATCGCGGTGCGCGGCAACTCGGCGAGCATACGTTCCGTGTCACTGGCCATTTAGCACGCACGCCGTCCAGTAAGCCTTGCTGTAGGTAGAACAACCGTTTCTATTTATCCAACGCTAATGCCATCTCGTAGGAGGGAGGACTGCATCGTTCTGCTCCCATCGGCTGTCGTATGAAGAAAGCCTGGCTGTCGGGATGGCGTGACAGTCTCTTGGCAGTGAATTCTGCGTAGGTAGGCTGTAGTCAGTTGGCGTTGAAGAGCTCGGAGGAGCCTGTCACCAGGGTACCTCCCAGAACTCGTGGGAGCTGAGGCGACCAAGATTCGTGTTTCCCTGCATACCGCTGCCACATTCAGATGACAGATCGGGGTGTGAGGATTGAGTAAGCAAACATCTTCACGCAGCGACGTGTTAGCCTCCCTAACGACTCGCAGCTGTGATGCCATCAGGTG
The DNA here is from genome assembly GCF_040938485.1 of Diadema antillarum. Taxonomy (NCBI): domain Eukaryota; kingdom Metazoa; phylum Echinodermata; class Echinoidea; order Diadematoida; family Diadematidae; genus Diadema; species Diadema antillarum. The sequence continues at coordinate 1,459,213 of NW_027271292.1, read as the reverse complement.
GTAAGCTGGTACCTGTAAACCGCTACCAGCTTCACTCAACAGGTGAATTCACTTCTGGATTTATACTCTGATAAACTAGCGATCGATATTCTAGCTCGGAAGACGATTTGGAGCCTACAAAAATGGGCAGTTTGATGGAGCTTCAGAAAGTGCTTCGGCAACGCGAGGAGCGCATCGCCGAGTTGGAATGTATCCTTCGGGCACGCGATGAGGAGCTCGCCGAGATGCGAACCAAACTCGACAAATTCATGTCAGTTTTGCCCACCTCTCCCTCCCTGGTGAATATTTGTCGCCAACCGAGGCTGAAACGCGCCCTGGGGATCTCCGCCGAACCGCAGGCAGAGAAGTCCGTGCAGGAATTGACTGAGCAGCAGTTCAAGAAGTACACCAAGTCAAAAAGGTTAGTGTTAGTCGAGTGTGAAAGATACATTTGTGATTTGTACCGGTAGTTGTGAATGCACGGACGATGGGTGAAAGTGAGTTTATTATGTAGCGTGCGCCTGAGTTGATCAAGGTCTTTTTGCCTTTATAGAAATGAACTGCATGTATAAAATGGAGACTCATGCACAAATATTGTTCAGTACTCTATAGTAACTAAGATGTAGATTGCTCAAGCATCGGGGTCAAGTAATATATAATTTTTTTGATGTTGGATGGTGATATTGTGGAACAGAGTATCTTATCCGTGATAAACTACATTGTATAGACTACCCCTACTTGAGTCACAACAAACGTTGTTTGGATTGTCCTGTTGACTCAATACACTATATACACAGTTTCATCTAATACAACAGCATGTGATAAGTCAGTACACATGTTACCAGCCTGTCTGATTACCTGTATGGTAAAATATGGTGCAACATGATTCCTTTATGCAGTATCACATTGTTTGTGATATCATTGTAGGCAAGCTGATTGGTGATGTTTACTGTTGGTGTGGGTTTGCAGTCTTTCTGCTACATTTGACACTAGAGAAAGAGAGAGTGAGAAGAGAAGGGAAGAGACACAAAACTGTCCTGTTTAGGTGAACAATGAATGCAGCCATGTGATTACTATACAGTAGTCTGTCATTGCTCATTCAAATGACAAGTAGAGAAAGTACAAAAGGATCGACTCTTGTGATTCAACAATCAAAGAAAAGAGATTGGAAAGGGAAAGTCGTTTTAGCTGATTATTTCTGTAGTTGTGGGTTTAATGACATAGAGTCATTAATTTTGTTTTGATGTCTTCACAGACCATCCATGAAAGTTGTGTGGTAGGAATGTATAATCATAAAATGATAGAATTATTTTCAGTGAATGAAGCAGACTGCCTACATTCCTGCACATTATATGTTACATGTTGTTCAACATACATGTTGCTTCAAATCATGAAATATGATGAGTGTGACAAAGCAGATAAGGAGAGGATTACTATAAACAGAGTGAGTAAAGATAGTAAATTGTAGTGGAGATATTATGTAGTTTTGGATTGAAAATATGATTGTGCTGTGATAGTATGATGATTTTTAGGTAAATCAATAGGGCCTATACAAATGAAGAATGTAGTGTGGGATTCCAGCTCTGGTCTATAGCATTCTTTTATTTCCCTGCACTGGAGCCAGCAGGGGCGGATCCAGGAATTCCGTAAGGGGGAGGCGCCTTTACAAAATTAAAGGGGGCACACCCCCCCTTTTTTTATTTTTATTTCTTTTAGCAAAAAATACACAGGGGGAACGTGCCCAGTGCGCCCCCTCTGGATCCGCCACTGGCCTGGTTTGAGAAGTGACTGTGCTTGAAAAGAATGAGGCACAAAGAATGAGGCACACTTCATGTGTCTTGTTATCCATTCAAACAGTGTGGCTTTTATACGCATGCAGCCAAGAAGTAACATGTATACAAGGATTATCAGCTTTCACTGATAGGAAATAGAGTCATCCATTGTGCTGTTGTTGTAGTAATCCAATTCCTCTGCAATGCTGCTAACTTTATCAAGACAGTATTCAAAACACATTGTATTACTGTTTAACATAATGAATATGATAGGCCTATATACATCAGTTTGCTCCAATTCATATCATATGCATAATATATAAATTATAATTCTATGCATGTATTGTATGTCTATCTATGTGTATGGTGTGTGTGTGTGTGTGAGAGAGAGAGAGAGAGAGTAGGTAGGTAGTACACAGATATATTTGCATTTTATTCATGTGATGCTTTGTCTATGACTTTTATAAAAATCATTTTGTGTCTCATTACTGTAAAAACTGTTATTTTTGCAAGGGTTTATTTTTTGCAAATTTTGCGAACCACTGTTGGGCTGAGGATTTAGCAACATGAAACACATTGCAAATTGACAGCCATTAGTGCCCATACAATAACCCTAGTGTCATATCATGAAAACAACATCTCATGAAGATGTCTTTGACCTCCACATTCGCAAAAATATCTGTACCGGTGTAATGCGAAAATACCAGCTTTTATTATATCCCGTATCTTTGGATATCTAATCTAATGTAAATCTTTTTTGGAAGTGTGCCCAGTGCTTGATTAGCCTAGTGTCCACACACTTTAGGCCTATGCTTGCCATAGTAAGAGGTATGCTTCTTCATGTACAATAACATGTGGCTTTTCAGTGGGCTTCAGTGGAGCTGTGTATGATCAAGGAAGCACTGTAAAACAAGGAATGTTCGTGTGCATTTTAATTTTGTGAATCTCGCAAGAGCCAAGATTCGCGAAATTAAAATGCACGCGGAAGTTCTTATCCACACTATATGCATTGAATGTTAGAGGCAATTCGCGAAAATTTCATACTGCAAAAAAAGGCTGTCGGCTCCAATTGGCAAAAATTTCATGCAGCGAAAATATCATGTTTTACAGAATGAGGTAAGCAAGGAGGTACTTGGTGAGCTAACATAGTACCTTCTTGGTGTGATGTAGGAGCCCTGCATTCATTGACATTCCCATATATTTGAAACACGTTTCGATACCCACTAATCAAAACGCGTTGGCAAAGGCCTTAGAAGTTCTGATCGCGTTTCTCGAGTTGTTGCATTTATCGTCTCTATCATGAGTTGAGAGGGAGGCCTTGACACTGCACAGCTCCATTGCGCTGTTTGATGCGAGGAGCAGAGCTCATGTACCGTATAACACGTGCATGGCTGGAGTGGGTAGGTCTTAGCTGTAAATGCAAGTCCCAACAAATCTTTGCGTTTTTATCATCTCTGCGAGAATGCATAATTTTCTGACTCAAACAGGTTTGAGATCGCGCTGTTTTCAGAGTTTCAGAAACACGTTTCAGGGGGGCATTTCATGAAGGAACTTGTCGGATAAAATGTCCGACAAGTCAATTATATCCGACAAGTTCAGAGAAATCAGCCAATCAGACTAAGGAATTTCTCAAAACTTGTCGGATATAATTGACTTGTCAGATATTTTATCCGACAAGTTCTTTCATGAAATGCTCCCCAGAAATATGTTTGTAACCCCATAATCAAAACAGCTCCGCAAATCTCTCTGAAAGTCATTTACCCCCTGTTCAGACGCAAGCCAGTTTATACCAAAACTCAATAAAGTTCTAAACAACATAAAAAGAATCATTGTATAGCCGACAGACCATTCATACGCTAATTTCGACCATTCCGGAAAAAACGTCGTATAGATGTGCAGATTCTCACTATGCATGTTGTCATGGTCATGAGTGACAGGTACAAGGTCACCTTTCGTGCTCGCTCCCATTAAGCCCCGCCCAGTTATACCGTTCTATGGTCGCCATATGTTCAGCGCACAATGGACACGATGGAATGCTGATTCGTTATCGAGTTCTAGTTCGAAATGATGCTCTGACCGTCGTTTGGCTATACGTCGTTTCGTTAGTCATCATTCAGACGTATAAATTCATCATAGAGCTATACCGTTTCGGTATAGCTATACCGTTCTAGTATAAGTTTTTTTTTTGTCTGAACGACCTGTTAAAATCCTAAACTCTACCCCAGAAGTGAGTTGATAAATGCACCGGTAGACAACACAACATGACGCACCGTTGTCCATCACTCAAATGAATACCGGTAAGTGGCTTGACCTAGTTAGGCCGGTCATGCGTGTCCCATATGGGGGACACTATGCCGTGCTGGTAGACCAGCACTTGTCTAATGTTGCCTGAACTCACCTTCCACCCAACCAGCCAACTGTTGTTTTTGCCAGTCAAAGGCCATAGCTGGAGGACAGAATACCTCTTTGCATACCTGATTCTTGATTTCTCATAGACTTTGTACAAGATCTGTTACATTGTGGAAAGCAATGGGTTGAATTATTTATGCAGCAGGCAAGAGGGCTCTATTCAATAGTGTACACTAACGTGGAGCATGCACTTTCTCCAAATCATGTCTCCTTGATTTTACAGTGGAGAATAATACCCTGTCTTAACAGACCACAGAACTCGGGGTAGACTCCGGACACCAGGAGGGCATTGTTGCCTTGTGTCTCTTTAAGATGCAACACGGTGGACAGTCTCCTGATAGCCTCTGGATGACGTCTGGGTAACTTTTACCCTAAACCGTCCAGGGTAGACTCAGGGTAGCCTCCAGAGGCCACCCAGGTAAGATGTCTGTGAAGATACCTAATAGAGGTAAACCTTACATGGAAAAGCAAGATGATGTCATCTTGCCAGAGATTTTGTTGCAACCAGCGAGCAAACTGTATGGTTTGAGCTGAACAGTATCCTCCATCAACATGTTCTGGTCGTTAATAATGTTGCTGATTTTATCATTTATGCTTTCTTTGTCTACACATGACAAATGTAATGCGCTAGTGATAAGGTAAACGTATTAATCTTAATGAAGAAAACAGTCAATTCAAACATCTCTGTAGATAATACGTGCATGTAAGAGTACACACTTGTGCACAGTATATAGCCTTCTACAATGACGACTCTGATTCAGGGGTCACATTTTTCAGGGTGGGGAGGGGGTGGCTGCAAGACTGGAAGGGAATCATAAAGCCTACTTACCATTCAGGTGATATCTCAACCAATTAGAAATAACTTGTATAGATCATGTACAATTTTCCCCTACTCATGTTATTATGGTTGATGCTACCCCCTGCCTGGCCATCATCCATGAAGCCACTGCAAGATGACTTATGACGAGCAAGTTGAGTAAGAGGTTTCGTCACACGTTCATGTTTTAAAAGCCCTGCTCAGTTACATCTTGTATACTGTTTTATGGTTGCTAAACCTGTCTAGACATTGAAAGAAGATCAAATTCTAGTTCAAAATGATGCTCTTACCTTCGTTTCTTATACGATGTCTCGTCTGTCAGCATCCAGACACATAAATCCATTGTATCACTATAATGTTTTGGTATAAATTGTTATGTGTCTGGACACCCTATACTTTGTCTGGCTGGCTACAGTAAACTCCGTTACTTACCAACAGAATGACCCATGCTGGTAGAAGAAAAGTAATGTTGACGCTAATTTACAGTACCATTGTGAGTTGGCCAATGGGGTTTATTGTGTAATCTTAGTGGAAACACATTAATTCACCAGTCAGAATGGAAGTTACCCCCCCCCCCACCACCACCACCATAGGTCTTGGGAACCATGTAATGCATAATGTTTATTCATTGTTTGTTTGTTTTTTTAAGGGGAGGGGGTGTGGGGTGAGGTAGGGGCTTGCAGTGTTGTGTCATTATTGTCCCCAAATTTAATATATTTGATTTTTATTTTTGTTCATTTTTGTTAATTACTATTTTTGAAGGCAATTTCTATCATTAAATGTCTTTAAATTCATTTACATACTCTAATATCTATACTCTGTTCATCTATTTACTTATGATTAGGGGTCGGGGAAGCACTTAAATGTAGTTCCTTATCCTGTCTGGCTTTTCTTCAGTGTGCAACGAATTCACTAGCCTTTTCGCTAGGATTAAGCACATAGTTGTCCAAGTTAACTCAGTGAGCACATGCCTGTTATCAAAGGGAAATTTAGTCCACCCTATATGCTGCTCTGTATGAAAACAGAAAAATCAGAGAAGTAAATCAGCACCAATTTTCGGGCAAAAGAGATCAGATTCACAAAAAAAAATCATGAAATGTATTCAAGTTTAGAGAGTTTTGGCAACTGCTGTGTGATGTATTGTGTATACATGTAAGTTGTTGAGTTGAGATGAATTTGCATGTAAAAATTCATTTTACCAATTTTTATTTTTGTCTAGAGACAAATTTTCTGTTGCACTTTTATTGGTATATGATAGGAGTTATATATTTTTGTGTGTCTTCCTTATAGAGTGGATAAGGTTTGCCTGTGCCCAAGTATTTTAGAAAAATTAAAGCATAATTATCAGGAAGGGATTTTTCTTTAACCTGTTGAGGACGGATTGATTTTGCTACAACACGCATTTCCCATAGACACCTGCCCCGAGTATACTCATGAGGGATTAAGGATTGGAATTATGGGGGCCCTGATCTGAATCCTATTTTGGGAAGTGGGTGAAATATCTTTTGTGATGTTCTACATTTTTTCTTGTAGTCCTGAAGTCAGACCGCCATGGGGGCTGTGGATTTTATTACAAACGATATGATCCTCCATGGAGCTCGTTTGGTTCGTACAGTTAATGTCTGGTGAGGGGAATGTTTCATTTTAATAGCCCTGCTGTGTCTATAAAGTTTAATAGAACATGGAGCTACTGTGCTGTGTAAAAGCAGCTCCACGGTTAGAACAGGGAGGTGCACATGGTTAGACATTCTATCAGAGCCTGGTAATAAAGTAGATTTCTCTTAAAGTCTTACAGAGAATAGATTCACAAGGTTTTTCACATATTTTGAGGACTTGAGCGCAACAGCCCATCACCTAAAATAGTTTCCATGGTCTGTAGAAAATAAAAGGAATATGTAGGAACATATATGTAGCAAGAGGATTTAAACCAAAATAGCAAGAGGATTTAAACCAAAAGAGTTCATGGGATATACTGATACAGTTTATTATGAGCACCCGGGGCGCTCCATTGTACACAGTTATACTTCGTGTTCGGGCTGGTCGCAGTTATGCATATGGTAGTACCAAATACCATCTGAAGACTTAGGCCAAGTAAAAAAAGAAAGTAGTTTCTCGTCCGGGTTTTTTGAGCAAGGCGATGAGGGAGGTCCTTACTATTTGATATCTTACTATTTTTTCGAGGATCGTCAAAATGAAAGTAATATGTGTTTCTCGTCCGGTAATTCTGAAAAAGGTAACGAGAGAGGGCTTTACTATTTTCTATATCCAATTTATGAAATGAAATATCACTCTGGTAGCTGTGGAATGAGAGACCAGGTCCCAAGTGTATGTCTTGCCTGCACTCTGTGCATTTTCAAACAAATAGATGTACCATACTTGAAATGAAACTTCATGCATGCAGAAATTTTGCTTTTTCTTTCCACTACAGATGTAAAGGGAAAATGACCATCTTAATACTGGTATTTAGTGTTGTAATGGCATTTCTGATACCAGTGTCCTTGCAATTCTGATGTATTGTGCTATTAATTGAAACAGGTATAAAACATGTCTTTCAACAAACGTACGACTGAAATAAATTGCATGATATTCAAAACACTGCTTTATTTATTATTGGTGTTTGTGATCCATTTTTTGTGTCCACACAGCTGGTATGTATATGCATTTCTTCACAGTACAATTGTAGCACATTCAACTGGAAACTGGCTTGTACAATTGCAGATGGATGTCAAAATGATACTGATTTATGGCATTATAGCTTTTAAACATTTAAAGATGTTTCTTCATGTTCTAAAAAGACATTTGATAATCACTCATCATTTGGATGATGATTGTACAGTGGAAACTCGATATAACGAGATGGTCGGGACCGAGTCGTTTTCCTCGTTATTATAGCCGATATCTCGTTATATCAGTAGGCATAAAAAAAGGCATAACATAAAGACATTAATTTGCACACGTGGGACTACCCATCATCTTTCAATCAATACTGATAACTTGGTAATGTGTGTGAGGTAATTACTCACCTTTATGGGTAAGAAGATGTTTTTTTCGCCAATGAAATCCGATATCAAAAATGTTTTTCTTATTAATTGTAGAACAGATGTTTGAATTTGTAAATCTACATAGCTTGCGATTGTGTGAAGATCGTCTGTGGATTGGTATGTGGTTATGGTATGGGTGTTGTGTGTGGAAAGCTTGAATATGGTCTGCACAATACTGTGTGTGTGTGTGTGTGTGACACATTCTGTACGTACATTATGACTGCATGTGTGTGTGTGTAGATGGGGAATTCCCTACGTAGAAAGCCAATCACAGCATCAGATTGCCTCACACTTGCTAAACGTCATGATGATGTCATGTATACGGCCGTCCCACCACAATTTCTGCATGTATCAGTGCGCGCACACACACACATACACGTACAAGATACAACATGCGGTGCTAGCTGTAGAGTGAACTGAAGAAAATGTGTGTGTACAAGACAGTTTTTGGCGCATCGAGCTTTACAATCTCGGACCGTGATAGCACAGGCGAAGTTACTAGTAAGCTTTACCCGAAGACATTTTGCTTTACCTCGCTATATCAGGTTTGATCGGCTATATGTTTTTCTTTGTTGGGAAATCACAAAATTTATCTCGTTATAGCAGTTATTTCGTTATAGCCGATCTCGCTATAAGAGTAGCATTTTACATGGACTTATGTGGAAGGAAATTTGGGACCGGGAAAATTTCCTCGGAATAACCAATATCTCGTTATAGCAGTGTTCGTTATACCGAGCTTCCCCTGCCCTGTATACCACACAACAGATGTTACGACTCACGGCCGTGTCCGTGAATTTACGTCGTAAAGAAAAGTATCCCGCAGAAATACGAGACAAACCAGAATCCGTGGAAAAGTTATTTATTTTGTAGATACACCCATTTAATAATTCTACATTTGCTGGAAAGGCGCATTCATTTTCTCTTCAAAATAGAGCAATACATCGCCGTCAGATGCAACGTTACAGAGCAGAGTGTACGGGCCTCTACACATTCGAATGTGTTCATGCGTGCGTGCAGACAGCTGACAGACCAGGGGATGGGGACCCTGGAAAAACTTGACAGCTACAGACACGCACACTTGGCCAATATACGGTGCGGCACGTAGCACGGCCACTGCGCTGGTGGTTACCGTACCTTCCGACACTGCATACACATGCACATAGGTCACAATGACATGAAAATGTATACAAACTCGATACAATCCTCACAAGCATTTGTACAGTACAATTCATCCGCTTAAAATATGAGAAACGGGGAAAAATACGAACAATGCGAGGCGAAATATGCGTGGAATATCAGCGGTTGTTCGCAAAAATGTTGCCGCTATTGCGTTCACGACGTACCGAGTGCGCTCTACATCACAGCCCAGGCCCGCCCAGGCCCGCCCAGGCCCATCCAACTACAGTTCGACTGCTTTGTGGTCATTCCTTCTTGCCGAGCTCGCAGTGTGAAATGCATGCGTTATTACATACGCACTACAGAAGCTACAGCGCCAGCTGTATTACAGCTAAGTAGAGGACGCAAGGCGTACCTTAGAAATGAGACATCACGATTGGTAGGTGAATTGTCGATTTTGTTTTCGGCGGCCGAAAAAATAGTAAATATCAAAAAAGTCGATGCGGCAACTGAAAATCGATGCGGGCGGGGAGCGGGCTGGGACGAGAATTATGAATTTCCGTGGTACTTTCAGCGCCATTTTGAAAATAGTAAATAGTAAAAAAATCGATGCGGCGGCCAAAATCGATGCGCGCGAGGACGAGAAACTGGTTTCTTTTTTTACTTGGCCTTATGGTAAAGATGTATTTGATACATATAATGGGTTTTGCTGACAAGGGCCATTACCCTTTAGTTTTAACTTTTGTCTTCTTCGTGCAGCATGCTGGTGCTGTGGAGGATTAGCTGCCATATGAGTGCATAAACCAAACAAAAGGGTTAATTCATAACAACTCTTCTGGTGATATTGAAGGGTCTTTCAGAAGCAATGAGGCCCAAAATCACTTGTCAGGGATCGGAGGAGCTGCTCAGTCACAGACTGGCGGCCCTATCCCACAAAGTACAGGGTCAGGTCAGTGTGTAGTTCCAGGCCTATCCTGTTACACAAGAACACTCAGTGGTAAACAAATCACTGGCAGTTGATCCTGATTTATGACCTAAACTTGGTCCTTTAGTCCCCGTCTATTCTCTTCCTAAAGAATGCGCCAATTGTTGATGGGTGTTGTGCTGGAATGTGGGTGTATATGTGTGTGCATGTGTGTGTAGGTTTATTGCCCCAGAGTTTGAATGGGGTTTTTCATCAAACTTCATATTTTCAGAACTTGATGGATATAGGCCTACCACTTTTGGAGTCTCCGTGGAGGACGTGTTTAGGTGTGTACATTTTGTCCGCTCTCGTCATCATGGTTGTACCCTTCTTTTAGTGACCATACAGGAGAGAATTGTATCTAATGTTTTGCAGTGTAATTTGAACTTGAATTTTTTGCTGTCATCATTTTATGCAGGTTTTGGGACTAAAAAAACACACCCACTTATAACCATCGTAAGGAATGGATGAAAAATACAAAACAAAACAAAACAAAACAAAACCTACCGGTATGTTTGATTGCTTATTGTTTAAAAAAAAATAAAAAAACATGATAAATATTGTGTGTGTGTGGTTTTTTGTTGTTGTTAGTTCTAAGAAAGTATGGAATAGCAAAACTGTTGTGAGTCAAACCATGTCAAATGATGGGTAGATAAACCATTAATCACAATACATGTACTTCACCACACCCCTCAATGACCAAATATGTGGCCCGTTCACACATATCCAAAATTCAAAATTAGAAAGTCAGTTTAATTCTTGCAACTTGATGTGAAATTCTGGCAGTCAACATGCACACAAAAAATATGTCTTTTTATGTATCATTCTTCATAAAGGGAAATATAAAGGAAAGGAAGAGAACTAAAAGGGGAAAAAGGTCGATTGATAGAGAGATAGAGAGAAAAATATTGGAGATGATAATATTATAGAGTGAGAGATAGACTTAGAGTAGAAAAAGAGGAAGATGAAATAAGAGGGGAGAGAGAAAAATACTGAGAAAGGCAGAGAGAGAGAGAGAGAGAGAGAGATGAAATTGATGAGAGGGAGAGAGATGGAGGTAGAAATTCTCTACCAGTCTAATGTGTAGGCTGGGAAATGATCTGAGAAAAAAAAAAGGATTTCCAAAGTTCAAGTGCGATAGCAAATATGATATGTACACACATGGCAAGGAATGACTGAAAAGGAGAATAGGCGATCTGAGCAGTGAAGATTGTGATCATTACACACAAAAAGCATACACCAGCTTAGTGACTCCACTCTGTAATAATAGTGAATACATTTTGTGCATAATGGTGTGATAAAAAAAATCCAATTAAATCCTGAGAGTGTCTTTACAGGTCAATATCTCTTGGGCCTGACCCAAAGAGTCATGCAAGTATTTTGAATTTTAATTGGATTCTTAAAATTTTGAAATATAATTCAATTCTGATTCTAAAATCTTGAAACATTTAAGCATGTTGTGTGGAGGTATTTAATATGAAAGGGAAGTTATGATGGAAAAAATATTGTTTGTCTTTCGCACCTGTAAGAATGTCTGTGTTTTTTGTGAAAAAAAAGTTGTTTTACCATTTTTTCACATATTTTCAAGACAAACTAATGCTCAGAGACAAACTGTCTTTATGCAAGATACTGTTTCAGTTAAAAAACTCTATTCCCATGTGAAATGATGAATTGAATTGAACTGCAATCCACTTTAAAGCTATCATGCTGTTAGAGAGCTGGAAAATACTTGATGAGATGATTATATTTGCTCCCTTTTCATTAAGGGTTGATGTTCACCCGAAAAAAAAAGAAAGAAATTGATCTTGGAAACCTTTTGGGGACTTTGTAATACTCATCTTGCTTTAATTTGATATAATTTCAAGTTGCACAGAACCTTATTTGGTTGAGGATGATTCATGTTATGTTACTGGTATTAAAAAAAGTTAAAGTATTTGTTTTTGCCTAGAATACTGCATGTTGCAACAAAACTCTATTTGAATCAATGTAAAAGGGGAAACTTAGTTTCTCATAGAACTGCTACAGTTATGCAGCATAAGTATGAGTCTGAAACTCCTCAAGTCATGCTGCGAAAGAGGTTAAAGTACCAGTCAGTCTGTGAAAGTTATGAAGACGTAGCGACAATGGCCTTCCACGAGAGACCAAAATGCAAATATAACCTGCAAGTTTTCTCTGTAAAGTGATCAGTGCCGGATCAGGTTTCCTCCATGCCCCGCACCAATCAATTTCCAAGATTGATGCTAATCTGGCTCTATTCCGGTCTGACCTCAACAGGAACTTGCTCTGTTGCATCGGGCGTGAAATATAAAACAGACTGATATACCCACCCCCGCACCAGGAAGTGAAGTATGTTTCTCTTTGATCGACAGCATGCAAATGGCGATGAAACCATGCCGATTATGACCTGTGGTTGCATACTGCGGATACTGGAGACCCGTCCCTTTAAGTGTAATGCTATGCTGTCTATGAGTTGAATTTCATTTGTGGAATGAAATCATATCTAGGCACATAAGAAATCAGACATACATAATTATTAGGGCATTTAATGTTAAGCATGTTTGTTCCTGCATAATACATTTTCCACAAAAATTTTCCACAAATCTGTTTTTATAGAGTTTTTTTTTGCCCTATGATAGTGATTTTATGTATATTTCTCCGGAAGGTGAATACATTGTATATCTTTTCAACTCTGTCTTTAGTTCGCACATTGAGAATGTGTACAGAGATTATGCTTTTGTTTGAAACAAGCTTTAATTCAAACATTTTACCCAGTATAGTCATCATTACGAGGTTATTACAGTACAAAAGTAATTCATTGGGAAGAGTATCATTACTCACAATTTATTAGATCAAGGAAATTAAGTGAAAAGATGTAAGGCATTGAAATCATCGCTGCTCTTAATGTGTACATTGTGTGCTTTTGGCCGACATTGTGGGTTTTGTGAAATTGTACAAAACTTTAGAGGCCCATTATTTGTTGTATTTTATGTAAGATATGAATAAACTCTCACTGTTCCGTAAATTGCCGCAAGTCACCCTGATCTCATAGTGGAGTATCCCTTTGAAATTGATATCTCCAAATCTACTTTATTGTTTAGCTCAACATAGGGGTTTCAATGTAGATGAAACCCTTCTGTACATATGATATGGATGTAAAGATATAATCCAATATGCAGCTCACAATGTCAGCAAGAAACATACAAAGTATGTAAGATGGCTGCAATCATTATGCCACCTAACAGTGCCCTTTTGAATCTCAGGTCTGAGGACGTACTGATTTTGCTACAACACGTATTTCCCATAGGCACTTGCCCGAGTATACTCGGGACTGGTCCTCAACGGGTTAACAATGGCTTCATCTTTGATTAAAAGTAGAGCTACAAATTGCATTTTTAATAAGCAAAACTCTTTCTTTGAACAATCAAGATGGATAGGACATAATTATGCAATATTGTTGATATAGGACATCGTTATCATGCAGTTTTTCACATCTCATACCTATCATTCTCTGTGATAAAAATAATAGAGCACCACATGGTATTCTAACGTGTTTGCAAGAGTCGTAAAACTTCATTTAAGTCAATATTTACTCACTTACTAATACTAATGACTTGATATTATACAATACCATACAATGCTGAAAAAAAATTGATGATAGAACAAAGGGCATAATTCAAAGTGCACATTGAAGCCATCATACACTATCTTTTCGAGTATTGTAGAGTGCTTTCACACATACGGAGAGTGCGTAATTTGAAACAAGATTGTAAAGATGGATCACCAGAATCATGATTTAAATTCCGCATTCTTGCCATGTGAATGCAAACTTTAATCATGGAGTGTGATTTGAATCATAATTGCAATCCTGTTACAAATGTCATTACAAATGAAGGTGTTTTCAAATCACGATTTGCCAGAACTATGTAACAAACAGTCATGTGGACGGATTGGCCTCTAAATTGTGTTTTGGGGGGCAGAGCTTTCAGTGAGCTTTTGACCACCTCTGCAGAAAAATATGTGCTCCTGAAATGCTCGCACTGCAGTCATAACCTGCGCTACTTACAGCTCAAGAGTTTGATCGGAATGCAGAAAGAAGCCACACCTCCCCTCCTCACTCTGAAATTCAAAACCACAGAAAATGTGAAGCCTTTCTCATTAGTGTGAATGGAAGATAATTTGAATCATATTTGCAGTCGTAATTGTAATTCAGCATTACAAAATGTTACTTTTGATGATTGGTGTGAAAACAGTGTAGGAATATTTAGTGTCTTTCTCTTTTTTTCCCCTCCTGGTATGAAATTGGTAGTTGCTTGCCTCAGATATTTTTCTAACTCCCCACGGAGCTAACAAATTTCACATCCGGTTCCATAAAGGAAATGGTTCTATATATCAGGCAGTCGTGTCTGTGTAGTTTTCTTGTGAAATACCCCCAGGGAAGAAGCTCACTATTACAAATGGCTTGCACAAGAGTCTACTACATTACCTTTGTACGTGTCTCCTGTCAACTACATTTATTTTTTTTTCCAATCAAAATTGACATTGTGCAGCATTCTTGTAGATAATGGTAACTGAAATGATGTAGCTTGGAATTTGTCTTTAACATGTCTTAACGGACATTTTATTTTCCCCCCACTGGTCTGCATAGTGGGAGGAATTATTGATGGTTGTAACAAAAAACGGTGAAAGAATCACGATAGTCTGCATCCTGCGAGCAGCCACAGTCGTGTAGATTCACCCCAAGGGCAGCCTATTTAGCGTTAACGCTCACCTTGTTTGCATGTTCCGTTACGTCTCGTTGAGCTGTGGCGCTCTGAGGCTGTTGAAAAGAGGTTAAATTTCATTAGGGTCATGCACCATACCTGTTAAAGCAACCACGTGGGCCGGACTCCTCCTCACATTATGTTGACACGCTTCATCTATTAACAAGGGAATGACAAGATGATTTCCTATGTATTCTTTATCGGTCATGTGCTTAGAGGAAGGAGGGGGGGGGGGGAGGCTTGATGACATCACAAGTCAAAGGAGCTGGGTTTGGAGACATTTGGAACCTAGAAATGAGAGGGAGTGACATGGAGGTCATGGTGTCAGCTCCATTGTGAGGGTTGATGACTGATGACTTACGCCCGCAATATGTCATGACTTTTGAGGTGTCACGAAGCAGTCATTCCCAGAAAGCTCCTGCCAAGCTTTGCTTACAGAGTATAGGGGTGTGAGCCAAGATGTGAGGACGGCTCTTAATGATGTGGGGTGATGGATGGCAGGATGGTTGATATGAGGAACACAATTGTACAAGCTTTGGGAGTGGGATGTGTGTGTTTAGATTAGTAAATGGCTTTGATAGGACAATCGCTGCATCATTTGTCAGACTTCCTATTTCAAGCGAGGCGACACTGATTATGTGGACCACACACAATTCTTCATCATTGTCACTGATATGTCTCGCATCAATTTGTTACCCTTTGATTCATCTGACATTTAAATGCAAGCATATTTTGGGATACAAATTGGCCAATTAATGCAAAGAAAGCCACCTGATGTGAGGTCCATGAGAGAAACTTTCTTGGAGTTAGAAGAATAACAGGTAATAAGATGAGGAAGAAAAGATACGATTGTCATTAACACTTAAAGGGATAGTACAGTATTGGTGGAGATGAGAATTGGACTTTTAAATTTTTGCAAGATACCAACAAAATATGTATGAAATAGTACAGAGCATACCCTTAAAGAGGAATTCAAAGTTTGTTTGGTGAAAATTGGGTTATGAATGACTGAAACATCCAAAAACAAAGTAAAACAAAGCAATCGTGATAAAGTATGGGTCCCACACTTTATTAGAATCGCTCTGTTTTGGATATCTCAGCCATTTCAAAACCAATTTTCATCAAATAAACATTGAATTCCTCATGGAATCACATGCTCTTTCATATTTCATAAGAGGTTTCTCATTATCTCACCAAAAAATGTTAGAAACCTGTAATTAGGTCTCAACCAAAACTGTACGATCCCTTTAATGTGCTGTGATTGTCGATTGGCACACAGACTGGAGTCCTTCTTCACTGATTATCACAGATGTCTGGAAAACTGATTTTAACCCATTTAGGACGAGTCCCAAGTATACTCGGGCAAATGTCTATGGGAAATGTGTGTTGTAGCAAAATAAGCCAGTCCTCAACGGGTTGAATGAATAGAGGTTACTTTAATCCCGATTATCCCTATTGTGTCCCCCTGGCCCTCAGGTTGGACTGAGGCACATTGCTACACCCAAGTGGGCTTGCTACCCTTTCACAACTAGGCCAAGTTGGATGAATTAATAAATGTTGATTGAAAAGCCTGGCAATTAAGTGACCTGGGCCCTGTTTCAGAAAGCTGTTCATAAAGTTACACACGACGTCACTTTACAAACAACTTAGGTATGGTAAGCCAAGTGGGTTTCCTGATCATTGTTAGTTTCAATAGCTAAAGTTGAAATTTGCAGATAATAATGATTATTCTTATATTTAACACACATTTTTAGTTGTAAGTCTATGTTTGCCCCAATGTAGATGAAATATTTACACATAGTCATACTTTGTTAAAGGACAAGTTCACCTTCATAAACATAAGGATTGAGAGAATGTAGCAATATTAGTAGAACACATCATTGAAAGTTTGAGGAAAATCAGACAATCCGTTCAAAAGTTATGAATTTTTGAAGTTTTTGTGCAGTACCCGCTGGATGAGAAGACTACTGCAGTGTATGAATAACTTAAATGTCACATGCGTACATCAATATAAGGAAAATATAAAGAGAATTTCACAAAATTCCATCTTTTGAAAAAAGTACACATTCCCCTGACTCGTTACCGATAAATGTTATGGGTAATATTATTCCCCCTGCCTTTAGAAAGAGGCAAGTCAATTGCTCTTTTATTATGCGAAAAAAGTGAAAATATGTTGAATTTTCTTTTATATTTTCTTTATACTGTTGTACGCATATGACTCACAAGCTGTAGTAGTCTCCTCATCCAGCGGTTCCAACACAAAAATTTAAAAAATTCATAACTTTTGCATCGATTGTCCAATTTTTCTCAAACTTTCACTGATGTGTTCTACTAATATTGTTGCATTTTCTCAATCCTTATGTTTATGAAGGTGAACTTGTCCTTTAAAATGTATGGACAAAAAATGGGCACACCTATTGGCACTTCACATTCCTGTCGTTCGTAAAGTCATGCGTAACTTTGTGAAACAGGGCCCGCCACATAAAGGGTTATTGGAAACCTCTGTGAATGCTTCAGCCTCAAGAGTGCAGATTTGTTTACTTACACTTGACTGATGAAAGGGAAAGATTTGTTACGAAACAAGCGATAAATTGAAGGGCCTCAGTTGAAATCCTTCTCATATAAACTTTAAAAAAATTATCTTTTTAAAGAAGTGGCAAGACTTCCGATTTTTGTGAGTGGTAACTTATCGTTTTGAAGAGTTGCACAGTTTTGTACCTCGGGTTAAAATATTAATGTCATGAGTGATCGAAAGGTGGGATTTGAATTCTATTTCCTCAATGTATTCATGGCAGAAAATTTTAGGCTGGTTGATGAAAAAAAAAAAGAAGATGTTCTCTTGACCTGTATTATAAACTTTACTTCTAGTAACACATTACTTAGATCATATACCTCTGCCAACATGCTTTGAAAAAGGACTGAAACATGCTGGTTGAAATGAAGGTAAAAGGCACATAGTGATAGAATGGTGTAACTAAACATGCTGTCATCTCTTGCAAGGTTATGCTAATATTTTGAGATCAATACGGACCCAGCCGTCACCATGCAGTAGGGGGCGAACATTACATGACTTGTCTGTGACCGTTATCACACCGATCGAGAAACGTCATTGCAATGCTGAATTACAATTATGATTACAATTACCACTAGAATTATCTTGCATTCACACGACTAAGGGAGGCTTCGTGGATTCCGTGGTTTTGAATTTCAGATCAAGGAAAGGAGGTGTGGCTTCTTTCTAGTAAAGTTTCCATCAGTTGCTCGTGAGCGGTAAGAAACGCACACTTTGACTGCAGTTCAAGCATTTGAAGAGCGTGGTTTTCTGCAGAAGTGGTTGAAAGGTCACCATGAGCTCTGCCCAAAAAAATGCAATTTGGAGGTCAGTCCATGTATATGACTGCTTTTTTCCATAATTATAGAGAATCATGATTGGAAAATACCTCCAGACCGTTATCTAGATCATGATTGGAACTAAGATTTAAATCACCTTCTGCGATTCCAGTTGCGTACACACGGTCAGTTTACCTCATTTGAATCATGATTGTAATGATGCATCAATAGAATCGTGATTCAAGTAACACACTTGCGGTACATGTGAAAACACCCTGTGATTAGTTGATCTGTAAGGGACAAGGTGCAATGAACGACAAACAGTTTGTCCAAATCCATGCAAACACTGCCACCAGGGAATAGAGGCTGAATAGCAGCAAAGATGAGACATTATTAACAGACAGTGATGGCACAGGATAGTGTAGAGAGGACATTCTTTCTTAGCTGAAAGTTCTACCAAAACACCTCTACAGGTGTCATTGTACAAAGCTCATTGACGAGTCTCGTCTGATGACACTAGCATGGACAGGTCATCCCAAAAGCCAGGATACAAAGAGTTTACAAAGATACGCTATCTATTCATTCCATGCTACTGCAAGCAGATACGAGCTTGTATCTCTGTATTGTTTCCTGATGCAGAGTCCTACACACCAAAATACAACCCCAAAAACAGAAAGAGTGTTACAATTTCCCATCTCAGATCGTATGCAGTCAGAACAACATTGGAATCTGGCTACCAGCCTATGAAATACCATGATATCAAGTGCAGTTCAAGTATTAAAATTACAAATTACACATTATTTGATAGCCTCTGGTAGGCTAATATAACCAAAATATTATCCATCAGTCAATTAAATCACAGCTTTGTATTGATGGTCAGAATATCACTTGTTATCAGATAGTAGAGTGTAACAACGAATTGAAAAGCCACTTGAAGAAACTCCTACAGACAAATTTAATCTACTCTAACTACTTCAACAAACACTTATTGAACGAATCCCAGTCAGGCCACACCAGATTAGTTGTCTCTGTGATGTGTTGTCATGACATGTGTTGATCTGTTTCTGTATTGAATGAAAAAAGGTCATTTGATGTGTTAAGATCATACTAATCATACATACAGGCATACATCATACATATCTCTATTCTTAGGTATATCTGTTAAAATCCTACCTCATTCATTGATTATGAAATTGGGGAAAAATCACAAGCATCGGAATGTTTAGTAAAATAGGATGCTTTTCTTTTATCATTGTTTTATGATTTGTAAAAGTCACTTCTGATTGCTCTGAATCAAGAATGCTTTCCATGAGTAAATTATTATTTTTTCTCTGTACATCAGTTCATTCTCACCATGCAAGAGTTTAAGTTTCAATGTGGATAGTACATGATACCTATCTTCTGTCATTGCTATAACCTCCTTGAATAAACCAGTGCCTTGTTGAAGAAAAGCCGGGGGGGGGGGGGGGGGGGGGTGGGGTGGTGCTCTGAACCTGCTTCACCCTATAGAAACCCTGGTAGCTAACATGTTTCCCCTCTCCTGATAAATTACATGGCTAAATTACATCCTTCTCTCTCTTCTCCTTTCCTTCTTCCTGTCTTCTGTATTTCATGCATAATTAATGTATGCAAGCGGTAGCAATATGCGGATTCAGATTCATATCTTATTCATAATGTCTAATTGACCGACAATCCAATTTACGTGATCTCATTCGCACCACCCCTGTAAAAGTCACTGACCATTTGATGCTGAAGAAACCTCTCTTTGGTGCTATCAAAGATGTCCATCCTAAAAGTGCTGGTCATTAGTGACCTGTGTGCAGAGAAACACAACTTTTTGTCTGAAGTCTATGCTCTACACTCTAGTATGGTCAAACTTTTCTATAGCAGCCACCCAAGGGAAAAGAAAAGAAAAGAAAATCAAATCAATCAAATCAAATCAAATGATGTTCCTTGTAGACAGATGGCCACTATAGACAATGTTGTTTAACCCGTTGAGGACGAGTCTCAAGAATACTCGGGCAGGTGTCTATGGGAAATGCGTGTTATAGCAAAATCAGCCTGTCCTCAACAGGTTAAAATGGCTTTTCTGGGTTGGGGGGGGGGGGCATTTTTTTTTAGTAGCCATACATGGCAGGTGGCCACTATAAACAGGTAGAAAGATTTCCACTAAAGCAAGTTTAACTGTACATCTTTGTCTGATTTGGTGTATTGTATTCTGAGCAACATGTGAAGAGCAGAACTTTGGGTGATTCATCATCATTCAAAGTTTCCCTGAAGTTCAAGAAGTGATACTCATCCGAAGACCTCGGAAAGAGATCAACAAGTTTCTATGGAAGCACCTAGGATAGAAACAATAAGTCTGGTGTGGCCTAATTGAAACTGAGACCAGTTTGAAAGTCACTGATATAGACTGGATGACTCGTCCTTGTGTCTTATTTTCCTCTGGTGATTGAAACTGTTGTGATGAAGGAAAGAATAATCAAAAAGGTTGAGGGAGTGTGAGGGTGATTGACAATCTCATCTATTTCATTAGGCATGGTGCTATACCGCCTGGAAACATTTACAGGTTGGGAGGCAGAACTTTGTCCGGCTCATTGTCTGCTAGTCATTCATCATCGGCAATGAATCCTAACAAATCGTCAAACTCCATCACCGTCGATCTCTCTCGCCGCTCCAACACTGCGAAGCTGATCACCAGGCTATGTGGTTCACTACACAAGGATGAAATAGTAACTCTAAAATAAATCAAGGATTACTGCAAAGACCTTCAATATTTGCGTGCGATTGCTTATAAATTCACAGAGAATACTATTCACTCATTTTTTTTTGACAGCTGTTATACATATTGTTGTAATTTGTAAGACACTTTCATAGCAATCACATAATCATATTTACACACACAGATAACCCTGAATAAAGGGAACAGAACTAGCTATGTCAGTCCAAACACACATGCGTGCTCACACACACTGACACATAAAAAAGAACAGATCAAAATAAAAATTAAAAAATGACCATATTAGTCCATCCTGTGTTTGTACCATGACTAGAGTTTGTGTGATCATGAAGCTAGTAGCTTCATGGTGTGATGTGTGGTTGCAATCTATCTACCTCGAGTTATTGAACTCATTTTATTATATTTTCTTTGACTACTTGGGAGGCATTGGCACTATGCCAAGGGGTGAATTATGTGATTTCTTGTCAGGAAATGATATTTGATATGACAACAATGGATGAAAAACTATGTTATCTTTTGTGCATTGCAGTCATGAAGTTTTAAAGCTGAAATCAACCTGTCTGTTTGCTAATTGTTGTTTTTTTTCAAACGTTTCTTCAATCTTTGGAGCTATAAACTAGCATATCTTTTTTTTTCAAGAGTACATGTTGTTTACTGTAAAAGTGGAAATTTTTGCGGTGTTGAAATTTTCGCACATTTCGCGCAACCATAAAGTACTGCAAAAATAAAAGCACGCGAATATTTTTGCTTGCCATATGTTCCTGTGTGTGATGTGTATATTCCTCGGAATTAAAAACACGCGAATCCCTTCTTACCTGGCCAAGCGCGAAAAATTAGTCGCGCGAATATATCCACTTTTACAGTATCAAATAAGGGATTCCACCTTGAAAGCCTGAGATTCTCATGATGCAGCATTTGTGCAAACAATTTCAAAGGATTTTTTAGTTACAGAGATATTTCATAAGGGCCCCAAAACTGGGAAAAAATCAGACATATTTTGTGAACAGAAATCTCCATATCTGAAAAGACATTCCATAGGTATACTAATCTCTGCCTTGATGACAGCAAGTAAATGTACTGGGGTAAGATATCTATGGTATTTTTTATGTAATAGTCTGTATGGGGCTAAATATGCTTTGAACAGCTTTCTTTCAAATCTTATCTAATTTTGTCTGCACAATGGGGACCCATTTGTAAGAAGTTTTGCATTCAACCACCTTCAACAGAACTTTGTCAGTTCTTAGCCAAATAAATCATAACAACAAAAACTAGGGAGGAATTAAAAAAGAGATCTTTTGAGAATGACTGAATTGAGTTTGTCATCTGAAAAGTGCCGGAGAGTGGTTTTGATTGCATGGCGACAATCTGAGGTTAAATGAGTAAATTTGCGAGGATAGATGCACTCCCATTACGTGGTCGTCTGGAGGCTGAGCGGCGACCTTCAACATTCAGCGACTTTCATCATCCATAATTGAAGAGATTGGATGACATGAAAGTGTCTTCCGAGAATCTCCCCTCAATTTGTGGTCCCATCAAAACGTCCAAGTTAGTAAAAATCTATGTTGGGTGAAGTGCACGTTAAGTAGAATTTACTCTGTGTAGTCTGGCATCTAGACATGAATTTTATAAAGCAAATTTTAGAGGATATTGTTGATAACATGATGGGCTAGCTCCCTAAGTTGCGGCAGCGCCCTGTTCTATTTTCACATGGCCATAGAATGACAGGGTGGAGGCTTTTAAAATCTTTTATCTTATTTTTCTGTTTTTGTTGTGTGTCAGAGATGTCAAGAGAAATGTGCCTTGAATTAAGACTAAATGCCAAGGGGACTGACCTTTGTCTGTCTATTATGAATTACCATTGAATGATATCTATTGACTTCATCAATGTTTATGAAAGCTTTCTGCTTTAAACTATAGAAACACACAATATTTTATATCTAGAATATTGAATAGAATAATGTACTAATGCTTATCCATGTTACATTCACTGGCATTTTATTTTCATTCTGTTCATTTCTTGCAGGTTCCTTTGTTAAAAAGAAAAGGAAATAAAATCTCAGATTGAAAGACTGATGTCAGATTTTCCAAAGACATAGGGGGTTACTTTGTGTCTGACTGCGTGAAAGTCACTGCATGCTTGTAGTCTGTGTTTGTGTAACATTGCACTTTGAATTACCCTTATAATGATGATGCTTTTGAAAAACTGTCGGCATTTAAATGTGCCATAATGTGTGTGCAATATTGTACTTGGGCAGAGAAGTAGCCCCGTAAGCACACCCAACAAGTTCACCCTGCCCTGATTACGTTAAATAAATGACAGTAGGAAACTCGAAATGGGCGATCAGTGTGGCAGGGGTACGCCACATTGACCATTCCGCACAATGTAAGAAGGAGGGGTGGGGGGGGGGGGGATGGGGTGCGTGGGATGACACCCTTGTCATCAATATTACATTTGTGCATGCATGTGTACACCATGCTAGCCTTCCTTTCAGGCTTCTTCAGAAGCGCCAGTGCATTCCAAGACAAGGCATACATTGAAATCATCTTCTCACCAACAAGCAATCCACAATTGGGTTCAACAGCCCAGAGACCGAATTATTGTCATTGAATGATTTTTTTTAAATCCAAAGTAGTGTTTAGCAAACAGAAAAGAAGTCAAAAGACCTTAAATTTCTTCTCTTGCTCAATGAATTGATGAAGTATTGCATTCCTGTGAAAGTATGTCTGAAGTAATGTAACAAGAGTATTTAGAATGTACTGTGATGTTTATTTCTATAACTATTCAAATTCTACCGAAAGTGTGTATGCCATTAGGCCCCATTGCAGCAAACTTGTTTTGAAATGCTGGGCCGTGTCCATGCCAACCACTGCCAACCATGATGCATCTCCACTCCTCAGGTCAAACTGTGCAATAGAGCTGTGCAATGACAAGGCCCTGCAACAACTCAAGAAACACGACCGAAAGTCTTTTGCAAATATTATGTGTTTTGATAATTGTGTATTGCAACATCAGGGTGTTCAGGCGGAAAAACAATTTATACTAGAATGGTATAGCTTTTCCAAAACGGTATAGCTATACGATGAATTTATATGTCTGAACGCTGACTAACGAAACAACATATAATGAAACAAGGTATAGCGAACGACGGTCAGAGCATCGTTTCGAACTAGAACTCGAAAACACATCAGCATTCTGTCGTGTCCAATGTGCGTCTAAACGTATGATGACCATAGAACGGTATAACTGGGCGGGGCTTAATGGGAGCGCGCACAAAAGGTGACCCCATAGCTGTCACTCATGACCATAACAGCATGCTCAGTGGGAAACTTGCACAAGTATCTATACGACGTCTTCCAGAACGGTCGAGATAAGCGTCTGAAAGGTCTTTCGGCTACACGATGATTCTTTATATGTCGTTTCTTCATCGAGTTTTTGTATAAACTGGCTTGCGACTGAACAGGGGGGTGTTTTGATAGTGTGTATTGCAACATGTTTCAAACATGGGAAAGTTGATAAACACTGTCATTGGTACATTTAAGAGTTTGGGTAATGATTAGCTGGTGGTGTGTCAAATTGAATCTTCAAAAAAAAAAGATAAAGACAAAGTAATAATCTGGGTATCCCAAAACATCTGCTGCTTCTTACCACCATATTGACCTTTGTCTATGTCAAGAATCCATTTCATTCTGTGCAATCGTACTGATGTTTACTCCTTCATTAGGGAACTGGTGTCATTGGAACATACCCATAGCAGACCAATACTCAGAGCCATATGGCACAATATTAGGATGACAGGTGCCGTTAGATAAGATAGTGTCAAAAGTATAAATAGATCAGTGAGTAGACAAAGAGCATTCCCTTGGTATTCTTGGCCTTGAGATTGCAAAACAACATATCCACATCCAACATCATTTCCAGTAAATCGAGTTCGAAGTTTCGCAAACCTACAGCTCTTTTTTCTGTTTGAATGTTTGTCATAACAATAACAACATAACTATTACCCTGTATTTTTATCCTTGTAGTAGTAGGGCATGAAAACAAACAATCACAGACCATACACTATTGAAGATTTCCAGCAAACAGAAACAAAGCATTGCTCCAGCATTTGCAGATATGGATTTTTTTCCTCAACCAATGTCAGTACCTGTATTTATCTACCAAAGAAAGCATGAATATTTCAAACGGTGAATAAACCCTAAGTAGTGTTGGTCTTTCTATGAATGAAAAACACATGCAATTCTATGGCACTCACTGAAGTAGAATTGTGTTGTTTGTACAATCAATATCAAATCAAACCTGTAATGTTGGTGCCTATGTTTACCTTTCCAAGTCTTGAATATTTAGGTACTGAATTAATACTTGGTAGAAGAGAGTATACTGTATGTTCTTCCGAGAATGAAGTAACACTACAGTACACATGATATGTTCGCAATGCTGCCGAACTGAAATGGTTTTATTCACACAGGTTCGCTGTGCTGGATAGAAAGATTTTCACAGTTGACTATATAGAAGCAAAGCACTCCTTGTACTAGCATAGTGCTTGCTGCATAATTTTGTTGTTGGTCCCGGCAGAACATTTCTTGCTTGACTGAAGATGAAATTTACAACAGAGAGGGAGAGAGAGAATGAGAGTTTGTTCTCGTGAATTAAGGCAGTGATGCAGATAGGGCAAGATCAAGGAGCAAGTTTTGATTGTTTGATCATCGGTAAATCATTCAACATGGCATCGTGGGTAATCACCTGACTATGATGTTACTCATATAGCATTCCTCATTAGCACTGAATACAATAGCTGTGAAAGGTTTCCATTCGTATGAATATTCATGGAGGTGTTTTTTTTTTTGATTCATTGTCTCAATAGATAGGCCCTATGTCCTTTAGAGTTTGTACACATACAAGTACCTTGTGTTGAATTGTTAAAGAAATGTTTATTTTTGGGTAATCCCACAATATTGACATTTTGTCTATGGGGTATATTATTAGTCTTGGGGAAGTGGTGACCGTTCGACTGACCAGTCAACTGACCAAGATGGCTGTAAAAGGCAATATGTCTATTTGTGCAGTGAGACTCAAAATAATTTTCATGTTGTTTATCAAATTTTGCAAAGTGTCTTGTATTTGTCAATTTTGTTTCATCACTTTTGAAGCTTTAAATCCAACTGCACACTCTCCTTTAAGTAATGTAATAAATTTACTAGTGTCTTCCTTTTCAGAAGTCACACACAATTATCATGCCCGTATGAAACACATGGCTCACTATCATTTACATTATGACATGCAGAAATCTGTTTCATCTACTCAGCAACCCATTTTTCAGTATTCTGTACGGATAGATTTCTTCTTTTCAGTAAAAAACCGATGTTCAGTATGGTGAAATTAGCATGTAGCCATATTCTGTTGATGGACATATTCCTAACAAACTCAGTAGAAAAAACCCACATAATATTAAATTTCTTAGACTAGACAGTAGTAATTTGATTTCAGATTGTGTGTGATATGTGTACTTTGTGTATGCAGCAAAATGAAAATTATATGAACATTCTTTCTCCAAATTATTATTTCTGAAATCTAAAGATTGGCTACCTCTGCTCGTTATTCATTTTCTCATGTTGAATATTTCATATTCATGAGTGTATCAGAAAATCTTGTGCATATTTTTACACGGAGGCTGTCATCATCAGTTAAGAAATGTGTGTTTTCAAGCCACTTCTTCTCAACTCTTTTGGTCAGTTAAGCAGCAGACTTTCCGTATTTGTTGCACTGACCTTTACTGGGGTCGAGTGACCTTTAGGAGTATGAAATCTTTGTGTCAGTGACGGAATGTGCTCAACAACCAGAAGTGACAAATGTCAGTGGTGTCTGCCTAAAACAATATTTACTTTAGCCCTCTTCCCTTGTGTAGATCTTAGAAATTCAGCATTCACGGGTCTGTTGAGTCAAATATGTGAATATAAATATCCTTTTCTGCTGCTGTTTTTCCTATGATTTTGTTCCCATCAATAAAATTGATTTAGTTCTTTGTCACAAGGTTGGTGGGATGTGGATGATGTCATTCATGAAGGAAAATGACTTAAGCCCTTTTTACACTTGTGTTTCTTAACCCTGGACTTTCTCTGACCCAGGACTGTCGTTAGTCCCGTACCAATTTTTTCAGCTTTTTACACTGGCCAATTAGTCCCGTACTATCTCTTGTCCGGGGCTAAGGAGAAAACTGACCTTTTCACACTCGTATTTCTTAGCCCCGGACTTTCCAAACCACATGAATATTCATGATTACGCTGTGTACTGTACACGTACACGCACGCACCGGCAGCACTTGATTACCTCGTTTCTGATTGGTCAGTGAGGGTCGGACTTTGTCTCCGTCGCTTAGCCCAGGATTATTTTTTCGTTCTGTTTACACACATTTGCTTGGCACCGCAATTGCGGTGCTAACCCTGCTATTTTGCAGGGCCAGATAGTACGGTACTATCGGTGGGGCTAGCCCACTGTGGCAAAAATGAGTGTAAACAGAAAGTGGGCTAAGGATAATCCCGTACCAACGGTGGGGCTAAGGCCCCCCCTTAGCCCCACCGTTGGTACGGGACTAAGCAAAAATTTACAAGTGTAAAAAGCCCTTTTTACTTTTTCTTTCCACATACTTCTACCTTTATCTCTTTTCTCTCTTCCAAGCAGATAAATGATCTTGTTTCATATCTCCCATGATTTTATTTTGCTCTGAGTCAGTGAATAAGACAGTAGTTTTTTTCTTTTTATCTAATCATACTCTGGTACGCAATTATGCTTTATTTATTATTGCAGACACAAAGAGTCAACCTCAGTATTAGTTGCAGATAAACATTGATCTTTGATGGTAGCAATAAATCAGAACAAATCTGGTGATTGAAACGATCAGATAATATACTTGCCACCATTGGTTATGCCTCACATACATGTACCTCTGAGAGCCCAGTCCAGTCCAGTCCAAATTTCAGCTACCATGTTTTTTTGAATTTCATGTGGAGACTTTTTCATGTGCTGCAAATTCATAAATACGTAGAACTAACTCTCATTTTTTCCCCGTAATCAAATCTGAATTCAATGCATTTGTTAAATGTGAAATTTTACATGTCAAGGATAGAAAAGTCAAAATTGACTGTAGAGGTATGTAGTTACAAATGACTGCACCAGCAAGTTGAAAATATGTAGGACTATCTCGTCGCTGGGGTGACAAGACCTCTTATCTACAAAATGTCAAATGTTCAGGAGAGCAAAAAAACATGGCAGCCAAAGTACTGTAACAAATGGGATTCCCTTTCCTTTGACATGCAGTGGTGGCTCCACTTCTGGGGTAAGACAGCTAGAATTTGGACAGGACATCACTTAACTGATTATCTGACCATTTATCCAAAAATGTCATTTTCACCAAAATTTGAGATACAAGGTCTTGTCACCCCAGCGACGATATGAGGAAAAGTTTCCTTTCAATATGTTTTTATGCCACCTCCTCCACATGGTGCTAGGGAGCATGAAAGTGTGCTATACGGCTATACGACTTCTGTATTCTTGGTAATATGAAGAGCTAGTGTGCTGGGAATGTGTACTATTTTTGTTTGGAATGAGAGATAATCCTCTCTCGTTATGGCACATAATCTCTTCTTATGCTGGTAGGGGCGACCTTTGCCAATTGAAGACTTTGTGATTGGGAAATGAGGGGTAGAATCGCAGGAGCTTTGTGGAGGTAACAACCGCACGCTGAGTGTCATTCTACAAACCTGTCTGTGGAACTCTCTTTCCCAGCTTATAATAGATTTGTTGGTTGTTGGACAGTTCAGGTAGCTTATAGCATTTATAACAGATTGGAAGCTGTCTAACTGAAGCTTATGTGATTTGAATGGTACATTGTTGGTTTGTGGCCTTGGAGAGTGGTTTGGCGTGTCAGAAGCTGATCAAATAAGACAGATCAAGCCAGGGTAGAACAGAATGTGTTTCATGCTTGTTTTATCGTTAGTGTGAAAGCTAACAACAAGCACATATTTTTTTTCCTCAAACACATTCTCAAATCCTTTGTGGTCGATAACATCTCCTAGGTATTTTCAACTCCAGTCTTACTTGATTTTGTAGTGCGTGTGCAGAACTTTGCACTTTTAAAGGTTTACTGTAGCCTAAAACACAATATTTTAACAGCATGAAATTTTTGCGAATTGGAGCTGGGATGACGGCGTGAAATTTTTCCGAGTTGCCTCTAACATTCAATGCATATAGTATAGACAAGAGATTTTGCCTGCATTTAATTTCATGAATATTGGCTCTCGCGAAATTCGCGAAATTAAAATGCACTCAAACATTCCTCGTTTTACAGTATTCTAAACTAGACCAGGAGACATCCCTGAAGCTTAGGAGTAGTCTAGTGTGAAGTATATCGGCACTGATATAAATATTTTGAAGGGTATAGGCCTATATCTAGAGTGTTTTCTATGCTTTGCTAGGATAACTCAATCTAGATTGAATGAGGTAAAGAAGCTGCAATTGCTGTGTGAACATTAAGGAAATTGCACAGGTACAGTGAATGTTATAATCATTGCCATTGTGCAATGGTAATTTAGTTTCCTCCTGTTTAATCCATTAACTATTTAGGCCTAGTACATACTTTGTCTCAGATGTACCAGAGTAACTCTGATGTTAGAAATAGAACATTTTCTCACTCTCTCTGTGTTTCTATTTATGATTTTGCATGAAATTGTATCAATATTACAGTTCCTCAGAAAAAAACCTTTCCCTCTTATGACTGTGACCAGAGTAGATCATCAGTCAAGATCAAGTGATATGACACATTTTTGAGTGACAGTATTTTTTCTTTATATAGAACAGAAAGTTTAAGAAAAGTGACAGTTTATTCACTTCCATTTGAAGCAATACAAAATATATTACAAATGGGCTTCATAGTCATTTGACAGGATTTTTTCTGGGGGGGGGGGGTCGTAATCAAAATTTTTGGACCTTCACCTTTGCGAGGGAGCGGGAGGGGGGTGTCCCCCCTCCCACGGGGGTATCTTAAAATGGGGCCATTTTGTGCATACAAAAGTGACTTTTTCGGCATGGCAGTGTGGCTTAGAAATAAGGTATGGCATATTAAAACTAAGTTACGAAATTTATGAGGTTTTTGCCAATTTGCTGGAACACCACCTGGTCACTTTTTATTCCTGTTGTATATAGAGTAAAAAGCCCTCGAAAAACAAAAATGTCTTTTACAAAAAGTGGACGTTTTGAAAATTGGGGGGGGGGGGGGGGTCGTACGACCCGCCCAACCCCCTCTTGCATACACCCATGATATGACAGTTAGAAACTCACAAAAATGCTGTTAGCTGATATTCTGTCATTCAAATTGTAAAAACTTTCTCAGTATTTGTCCTAGTTTGGGACATTTTTCACTGATTTGCTACTTTTATAAAATGGTTTTCTTTCAAAACAGCCTTTTTTCTTGGATAAACATTCCTTCCAGCTATTGCTGGACAACAATACAGGCATTACTACATTATAAGTAATGTAAACCTGAGACCAGAAATTCACTTCAGCCTGAAGTGAGACAGGTTTGCTCCTATTTGGGAAGGAGACGACGGGAATAAAACAAGTATTGGTGCTGCCAAATGGAATCCTTGGATCACAATGGGAATGAGATGATTCAAGTAGGAGGGGAGAATTGGATTGGTGGAGGAAGGAGGCACACTGCCCCTCCCTGATTGGATTAAGTACACCAAACTTTGTTGGGCTAGGGGATTATGGTATGCGGATAGCAAACATTAGAGAATGCTATAACCTCAGTGCTCTCAAATGTCAACACTTTTCATCTAATTTGCCTGCCGATGCCATCTGTGTGCTTGGCAAATGCTTGGTAGCTATTTGAGAAACATGAGGTAAATTTTGATTAACTCTTGTTGTATCCTGAGTGTTGTCATGGAAACCTACACATCCTTATGGTTTGGGTCTTCGATAGGTTTGAATTGTTTGCAGTGTATTGGAATATTAGAATGTGCATTCTGCCAATAATATGGTCGACCAACATAAGACTTATGCTAGAAATTGTGAATAAGCAGTCAGGGAAACACAGTAAACTTATATATAAAATTGCATATTCATTTTAATGGGATTCAGCTTTAATGCTAAAGTGAGTGGTTTTGTGCATCTTAGTTATGTGATGACAAGAACTTATACTTATATTTTCTCGCACATTGTTTTGTTAATGCATATAAAATACCCAGCATTTGGAATGTATAGTATCATCTAAATGTGTGATTATTCATGGATTTTTTATTATTATCATTATTATTATTATTATTATTATTATTATTATTATTATTATTATTATTATTATTATTATTATCATTAATTCATTTATTTATTTGGCCATACAATTGCGATGAACAGTACAATATAGTGGAAGTATTGCTGTTGATATGCCATTTGCAAGTATTCAATTATCAGTGATTTGCTATTAATACAAGTATTAGCCCAGTCTCCTACAAAGTGACTTATTTTGATAGTTTTTATCAGTTTATTCCAGAGACTTAAAGTGGTATAGGTCCTATCGGTTTTGGAAACATCACAAAATTTTGCATGGTTGAAAAATTATGTCTCCCAATGTCACTTACGGCAATACCTTTCAGAGTTTTTAGAAAAGAAATTAAAAAACTAACCCCTTGTCACTCAAGAATACACCCCCTTTTGTACCAAGAATAATTGCTGGATTTTTTTTTTTTCAGGGTTTAAACAAATTCACTTGACAATCTATATGTAGTACTTATTGCTTTCCCCTCTATCATAAAGAAGTTTTCAGTTCTATTATTCTGAGAAAAAGTCTGAATAACCTGCCTGAATAGTAATGCAAGCTTATGAAAGGGACCTGATTTTAGGAATTGTGAAAGGAACACACAAACTTTGACCCATTGAGGACAGGTTGATTTTGCTACAACACGCATTTCCCATAGACACCTGCCTGAGTATACGGCGACTCGTCCTCAACGGGTTAAAGGGGGAGTTGCTATGTGATAATGTTCAGCTTTGAGAATCCTGCAGTGAAATCAGAGCCCCCATTCCACCCACTCACACACTGTACCCACAATAGCTGTGATTGTTGATGCTCTAGAGTGTGACCTCCCCTGTCATTGGGTACATGGATAACCTCCTGAGAAATAGTAGCATCTCTTTTCATGGCAGGCACTCTTCCGGTATTAAGTGCAAGGATGTTAATGAGAATTGATTTACAGGTAATATCTCATCACCTTTCCATGGCCTAGATATGAAAGGCGTGGAGGACTATTGCTCTATTCTGTGAGAAGACATTTTTTATTCTTGAGATGATAATGTTACACATCTTTAATGTAACTTCGCATTTTCAAGATGGTAAACATCTAACCTTTTGAAATGTCATATGATCTTTAAAGGACAAGTTCACCTTCATAAACATAAGGATTGAGAGATTGTAACTATATTAGTAGAACACATCATTGAAAGTTTGAGGAAAATCGGACAATCCGTTCAATAGTTATGAATTTTTGAAGTTTTTGTGCAGTAACCGCTGGATGAGAAGACTACTGCAGTGTATGAATAACTCAGATGTCACATGCGTACAACAATATAAGGAAAATATAAAGAGAATTTCACAAAATTTCATCTTTTGAAAAAAAGTACACATTCCCTTGACTCGTTACCGACATATGTTATGGGTAATATTATTCCCCCTGCCTCTAGAAAGAGACAAGTCAAGTGGTCTTTTATTATGCGAAAAAAGTGAAAATATGTTGAATTTTCTTTACATTTTCTTTATACTGTTGTACGCATATGACTCACAAGCTGCAGTAGTCTCCTCATCCAGCGGTTCCAACACAAAAATTTTAAAAATTCATAACTTTTGCATCGATTGTCCAATTTTCCTCAAACTTTCACTGATGTGTTCTACTTATATTGCTGCATTTTCTCAATCCTTATGTTTATGAAGGTGAACCTGTCCTTTAAAGATGGTAGTACATTGTATTATGCATCACTTGATTTAAAGGTGGTAACCATAGATATTCTGGTATTGCTACTTATGTTTAGGGTTGGATTCACACAGTGAAGCAGCAAATGAATAGGCCCTACAGTCTTTTTATCCCACTTGTTTGAAGAAAGACATGGTATCATGAGTCATATTCTGATTGTTTAAAATGTGATAATACATAAAGTGATTTTTAGTAGTCATCAATTGTGTCAACAAAATAGTGAATGTCATGACTGTTGTTAGAAATAGCTCATCCTTTGTTATTTCAAGTATTGTTGAAGGAAGTATTAGAATTATAAGCTTAATATAAATGTCAGTTATCCTGTAGATTGTATTTTCAAACATTTCTACCATTACCTTGTCTTTATCATTGTTTAGCAGAAAAAAAAGATGTGCATAATGAAGAAAAATAATCAGTGCATAAATGCTCTTTATTTCAACTTTGACACTTACACTTTGTAGTATGATATGTTACAATGCTCATTTCATCATGAAATATGTAAGAAATCCATAAACTTGTAGTTCACATTCTTTCTTCAAAACTGTTAGACATCTGAAAGTGGTTAAAGTGAGGAAAATTTTGTAGGATATATCCATTTATCATTTGGACATTCAGTGGGAATTGATTTTTTTTTTTTAAATGTGGTACATGGCATATATCATTTTGCTGGCAGCAATTTTACACATGGAAGGTTATTGAGATTTTACTCAAAATTTAGTGAAATTTAGAGTGTTTTCCCAAGAGACTAGGTTCCAGACCTGTTCCTTTAAGGTATTTTCCTCACGCTGAGTGTGTTTGGAGTTTTGGAAGGCGCTTCGTGCGTGGAGTGTGTGTATAACCAACTCAGTAAGGTGACCGCGTGGAACCACTGGAGTACATTTTGTCGGCCGGCTTCAAAGCTAACGAGGGGGAAAGAAAAGCAAGAGGTTAGATTGTTGACATGTAGACACACAGGTGACACTCTCTACACAGGCAAGTACCCTAGGATCTCATGTTGATTTAGATTTCGTAAATGCACCTCTCATACTGGAGCAACAGTGGGTGTAAGAGGTGTTTTTAAAAAAAGCTGAATACAGTGGACTCCCGCTATAACAAAGTCCTCGGGACCAACAGTTTTCTTTCCTTATATCGAAATTTTGTTATAACCAAACAAATAAACAACATGTAATTTTCCTGAATTGCAGCTGACAGCCTATTTCGTGGCATGAAATTTTCATGAGTTGCTACTACAGTGTAGCATTCAATGCATGTAGTGTTCACAAGAACTTTCATTTCATTTCACAAATTTAGGCTCTTGCAAAAATTAGCGAAATGAAGATGCACGCAAACATTTCTGGTATTACAGTAACCAACAATCCAATTTGTTGGTGTAAACAGGACCCTTGCTCCTTTTTAAACAAAATTCATCTAAATAATTACTGTGAAGAAATGGGACACAAATATTCATGAATGATATCAATCTCATTTGAAAACAGGCTTGTTTTTCCCCCCATCAGCAGCCACTGACTAGGCATTCTATAATAAAATAAGCTATGCATTTTCATTATTTCTGTGCTTAGTAATAAATTCAAATTATTACAGATGATGGTATTCATGGAATGTTTGATTGCTTCCAAGATGTATATTTGATGTATCCCACTATACAAACTGATCAAGTGCAGAGATTTCAGTATTATTTAACAAGTCTCGGAAGAACACAAAAGCCAAGAGAGTAAAGTAAACACATCAAAGGAACTGAGAAAAAACAGGCACAGCCATAGGAGTCAGAGAAATACTGGAGGCCTACATAGGTTTGTGTACTCCTGGTTTTTAGTGTCCTTTGACCTTACTGGCAGTATTTCAGATTCGACCATATTTTGTACTGATTCAGGCTGTAAAATGTGAACTCAGCATGGGAGACCCATTCACACATCCACCAATTATTATCAAAATTATTTGCATCGCGATTTGAATCGCAATGCAAAAATCCATCTTTATAATAATGTGAATAGGCATGATAATTGCCACTACAATGTACTAGTGAGACTGAAGTCATGATCCGCGCATCACTAAAATTGCACAATCTCTGAAATAAAAGCATTTTTTTCCTGAATAGCTGCAGTTATTTGCAAATAGATGCGAAGTGTATATGAAGAGTGTGCAAAATTGTGCCATTCTTTTTTTTTTTTTGCATCCCATATTTTAATGCAAGAGGTGTGTTTGACACTTCAGGACAGTTGGGTCAAAGGTTAAGTTACACTCTGAAGCTCGTGTCAGTACAGTTTAACCTCGCTCGAACCAGTGTGATAAGGGTAGTGATTTTCTATGTGAACTGATGGGTTTTGGATCACATTTTTTTTTTCTGCCTGTCTCTTTGCATGAACGAGAGTGCAAAACAAAATTAAATCGTGATTCAAATCATACTTTCTCAATATATGTGAATAGGTGTATTGATGATGAAGCATACAAGACTTGTCATGATTTATTTCTTGCCTTACTCACAGGCACATACTGTAAATGTTTAAACTTTGGAGTAGGAGAATTCTTTGCGCAAATATTGACTGTCATTAAGAAAAAAAATAGGGAAGTTAGTATCAGAAATTCTCAACATGTACCCTGGGATGTTTGCTCATGTGGTCGGTAATGACTGATAAAATATACATTGCAATGTCGTGACTTTTTGGCAGAGGGACAGCAAATACCTCCGTGTTAAAGCACAGGTGCTGGATTGGATATCTCTCGGATATCTGAATGTTTCCCTTTTCAGTGTCGTGGAAAGTTTGTGCATTTATAAGAAAATTGATTAAAGTAGATCTATACATTTCTAGAGTCTGGCAATCAATTTTCCACAATATTTTTTCTTTTATTAACAAAAACCAACAACTAATGATTAATTTTCATTTTAAATTTTTTTCTACAAGAAGATTATAATAATAACCATACAAAATACAAATAATGATATGATAATGAGCATGGCAATACCGATGATGATGGCGATAATAATAATACAATTATCTTCATCAATGTTAGCATTATACTTATTGATCATTACAATCATTGTTTTATTTGGCCAAAACTATTGATTTTTAACAGAAGTATTGTTGTTATTTCTGGCACGTGGTAGTTTTGCTCTGGTTATGGTGGGTTAATGCAGAGGAGAAAATTTCCTTTACTTCCCTGCAGCTGTTGGTATTAATTCATATTTCAAGTTAATGAAATTTGTTGGTCACTGTAGTTCATGTTAGTAATTTTTCTGCTAATTGTAATGTGAAGCAGTGGCATAGAAACTCCACTCTTTTTATTGCGAGGTTAATTTGACATCTAGTGATCGCAAGATCAGGCATTCATAAAAACAAAATCACACATAAAGCGATTTATGTAATCAAAATTCTACCTGAAAATTGATAATAAGCCCCAAAGGTTATATAGAGAGTTTGATCGCAAGACAAGCTATCTGCATTCTTGTCAAATTGAGATATTTGTGATTAAAACTGCTAAAAACAAAGAAAATAGCAAAATTAGGGATATTTGAGAATATTCCTTGTTATGCAAGAAGTGATGTATCATCGGAAAGGTTTTATTTTGCTCTTTCTGATGGTGGACTTACTTTCAACATGTGAAAGATGGTGCTTAGCCTGTTTTGCGAACAAACTCTTCATATATTCAGCAACATATTTTGCTGTTTTTATCTAATGGTAAATGACAACACACACAGTAAAGTGGTTCATACATCCATATCTTTGCCATTTTGCTTTTGACAGAATTCTGCATTGACAAGAAAAGGAGAACTTTCCTTGAGGCACTCGTGCAAGATGCCAAATATTGCTCTTTCTGAAAGAGTGGAGACAAAAAAGTTGTGTGATTTGTGTAGCCGGCCCCCTTGAACTTGTCAGCCGCTGGAACAAGAGGCAAAGTTAAGAGATGTTACTTGCCACTTTACCTCGTGAGTAAGAGTCAAAACCATTCATCAGAAAGTGATGTATGAAAGGTGACAGGTTTTTCTTATCTGTTTCTTCCTGCTCTGAATAATTCATAGCAGTTGCCTTTTTTGCTACCACCCTATTGTAATCAGGCTTTTATCCAGCTTCTTGTATTAAGTGCTAGAGTGACTGTCCCAAAAAGGTAGAGGTTTTCTCCATAGGACTTTGGCCTGCCATGAAATGCAACTTTGGTTCTTTGGAGGGGTTTATGGTGCTATGTCGAGTCTAATCAACTGTTTTGTGGCATGGCTGGGCCGGGGTAGGGGAGTTCAGGGAGTTCAGGAGCTGCAGGGATAAAGCTATGGTGGATCATGGAGCTACAATGGAATGGAGAGATTGGAATATGGTATAGGTTGCTGGTACATAGTGTATGCTGGAAGTTATCTGTATATCAACAGTAACCCCATTGCTCTCAAGAGTTTAATTTTTTTGTAGTTTATTCTCCTTTTAGCAATTTTCAAAGAAAAATCAAAGCATGAGCCGCTGTGATGTAGCTTGAATTTATTTGTTTGATCTTGGGAAATTTGTATGAGTATCATTTTTGTGTGTGTGTGTGCGTTCTCACCATATTGGGATGACAAGAAATGACCTTGAAACCAGTTAAGAGGAAAAGAAGGAATATCTCAGGCGAAGCCTTCATTTTGGTCTATGTGAATTTAATGACTTATATTTGTATACCAGATACCATCTGAGGCTGGAAAATAAATGTATTATCCATTAAAAAAAAAGGAAGAGAAGTTACTGCGTACAGTTTGTTGTCTATGAAGAGAAGAAACCTTCAGGTAGGGCTCTTCAACAGAACCCCCATGTGAATTAAAATTAGTATTTAAGCCATTACCTCCTGGAATGTGTTTGGTTCTGTACAATGTCTGTGGAGTTGTCAGATTCTGGTAGTGAACGGCTTCAGGTGTAGTTCAAGGTTCAGACTTGGCCACCTGTTAACTCTGTCAGCTGGGGAGGAACCGCCCCATCGGGCACCTCTGCCATTGGAAAGTTTTGACTTGTGATGGACTCTGCAAGTCTCGTACCATGATCCATAGAGACATGAGTTGCAAGGATTCATTGTCTGTCATATTCTGTTCATATTTCCTGTAAACAACTTGTTTTCCTTTGGTCTTGAATTTTGTTCAGACCCGGCTGACACATCCTTGAGGAAAGACTGCAGGTTTTTCATTCAGAAATTTGAATGTGTTTTTCTACATTGAAAGAAATAGTCCCTCTGAAGTCAAAGGAAAACTCATAGAGCCTTTGAATGTGATGCATTATGTAGAGTTAATTCAACTTCAACAGCCACAGCTGATATGTTTCAATTGGGTTATTATTACTGCTGATCTCACAAATTCTTCCCCATTCATTTTCAATAGTATCTCTGACACAACAAAGTGATGGGAGTATGGCTAGATTTATAACACAGGTTCGGGACTTTCAGTGACCAAAGCTTGACCTCTTGAGATGGAGCTGCTCATTTGTGCAAGGCATGATGGGAAATATAATATGATGTCATACCTGGTGTTTACACTCAACACACATGACATGTAATGGATCACAAAAACACTCCAACAGGTAACTGTTAGTTAGGTTATACCTGTGACCAACTATTACTTTTCAGCTGTAGTTGTGTACAATATTGTACAGATGTTTAAAAAGAAATTTAAGAAAATATCTTTAGTGTGAACAGACCATTGATAATTCACATCAGCATCATTCACACGTGTGGTGGTTTACACCTCTATTAGCCTGTCCATTAACAGGTTCTCCATTAGTCTCAATTTTGCCAGATACCTGTTACAATTAAGACAGACAATAGAACCCACAAGAGAAAATCGTTAGCCAATAATCAGCAGGCTTTTGCTACCGACTCAGAACACCACTTCATTATTTGCTTAGCAACACCCGAGTCTGCTGAATCTGGTGATGGAAAGGAGTTATTGATTCGTAGACCTCAGGGAGGTTTCCCTCTTTGCTATCTTCATTAACGATGTGTGCAGAGTACTTAATAGGTACTTAAAAATCCAAGGCTGGCCTGGATTTTAAAGGATGCAGGTACCAGTGATTTGCGCTTATATGTCATTGTGGCCCTGTTAATGAAGCCATAACACCGGGTATATGCCTATTTTTAGTGTCAAATATGACCTGAACAAAAGACTGTAGAAAGAGGGGACAAAATTGTGATCTACAAAACCTCTCCTCCTTTTTCCCTTTCCCATGTAAGAATGTGAAATATACATATATGAAAAAAAGATATGAAAAGCTGCCTGTGCATCTCAGTCCAGGAAATACAACACTCAACTCGCAGTATCACTTCAACAACTTGGCCTGGCTTCCAAATTAGTGGGATGCAAATCTCAAGATTTGAATCGTGATCCAAATTATCTTGAGATTTTTGCGTGTGTGGACATAAAAATCCCACTAAATAGCACAATCAGCATCAAGATCCAAATCCAAAGAAATCTTGCGATTGTTTTGGAATTATCATGATAGTTTGAGAAATAGCATGATAATTTGCAGCACGGTATGTGTGTGAATGCTTGTCCTGTCATTCAGCACACACTTCACAACAACACACGAACACATGCGGGAAAGGGTCACCATTCCAGCAAATTGTAGGCGTGTGCACTTTGGTCAACAAATTGTCGTGATCGGCAATGAGCGGATATTTCTGTCTATCTGAACAAGTGCAAAATATCTTGGTATTTGAATCGCAGTCATTATCCTGATAATTTCTCTGTGTGAGTGTGGCTGTAGTTTAGCCAGTTCATGATTATTATGGATAAATATCATGGGAAGTCTGCTACTTGGAATACTGTCCGAGCTGAAATTTCCGCGTACAGATATTTTCGCGAATTGCTACTTGGAGGACATTTTTGCGTGTTGTTAATTTTGCGGTTGCGAGGGTCTAACTGAACTTACTTATTTGCGCGTTGTTATTTTCGCGGTTCAAAGGCGATTCGTGAAACTCGCGAAAATATAACCACCGCGAAAATTTCAGCTTGTACAGTAGATATGAGACCCACTCACACTCGAAGAATTAGTTTTGGATCTTGTTGCAAACCTCAATTCACATATATATATATTCTTTGCATTTGCGTGCGTGTGTGTGTGTGCGTGTGTGTGTGTGTGAAAGTATGTGATCAGGCCAGTGGGTCCTTTGAGGGGGGGGGGGAGGGGAGGAATCATTGCATATACTGCGCACTGATATTCATCTGTGTGAGATAGATGAGCTGTGTGTGGCATATTTATTCTGAAAGCTTTTGAAATGCTATTGAGCTTGAAGTAGAACAGCCAGGGAGGGTTACTTCATTGCCAAGCCACAAGACATTTGCCTTGGCTGTTCGTCTACCACCTACAATGTCTAGAAATACAGCCTGTGAATCAAACTGCAAAAACAAAAAGGGGGGGGGGAAGAAAGAGAGAAAGAGAAGAAGAAGAGAGAGATATATACAGAGAGAAAGAAGAGAAGAAAACGTTTAACAAATGTCAGATGGATGAATGCCAGATGGATGAATCAAGAAATGCTCACTTAACCCGTTGAGGATGGACTGATTTTGCTACAACACGCATTTCTCATAGACACCTGCTTAAGTATACTCGGGACTCGTCGTCAACGGGTTAATTCTGTGATACACTTTGTTGACAATGATTACACATAGAGGTTCAAAAAGAAGGATTGTTTTGATCTGCCTGCTGGAGCTTGAAGCAGCTTTTCATATTCATAAAATCTACCATGCATCGCTAGGAGATCGATAGTGGGAGTACTGTGCTTTCTTCTCTTTGCAACAGGTTTGCAGCCCTAATTAATTACCAGTCTGGCAGTAGATGGATGATTAAGTTGATGTGTTTGATGTGAAACCAGTATGAAACTTGTGTGGTTATATATGGGATATAAAGGCATGCACGTCAAAATAATACTGCGACTATTCAGGTGTGTGCAGACCATGATACATTGTAAATCATAACATCCTCCTGCAGTGGCTGTATTTGAAAAAGCATCATTTTGGAACCAGCTTATGAATGTACTCTAATGAGTAAATATATGTGGCATGAATAGTTAGTTGTGCATCACATGATTGAATACTAGTCTATGTAAGATCAGTATTTTCTAGATATAATGTCCTATACAGGGAAATCCCTCACGGATGAAGATGGTACATTTTGCTATTAAAATTTTGCATTGACAGTGATAGCTTGTAATTGACAAAAAAAGAAAGAAAGAATAATCTATTCAACTATATCTGGTTCTTCAAAAGCCACTCTAATAATTAGTCAATCAGATTATATTTTGTAGCAGTATCTCATACTTGTGTTTTTCTTTTTTGACCTTTTATGGCAAGTTTGCTGTAGTAAGTAGATAGTGATAGAAGAAATTTGGCATAATATCTCATGTGTATATGGTGTATTATTGTGGTGCCCTTGAGCAAGACTATTTGATTTCATGCTGTTCTGGTCAGCCAGGCTGCCTGGGGTGTATGTACCTGTCCTGTGTGAGGGGGTTAAGTGGGACGGGCAGGGGTTCAACCCTGGGGATGTCGTGTCCTCTCAAGCCACTTGGTACCATGGCAACGGCATGTGCTACAGTCTAATGGGTCTCTAGTTCATCTGTATGTATGTGTGTGTGTGTGTGTGTGTGTGTGTGTGTGTGTATGTGTGTGTGTTTATTGCACACCAGTATAAAGCATATGAATGCTAGGGAAACTTTCAACATCAAATTTATTTACTCTTCGCAAGGCAGAGCAAACGTCATATTTTTGAGGTGCAGATGTAATTTTCTGAAAAAGCAGAAGCTAGCTTTGTGTCAAGATGCAACTCTGTCTTTATGACAGATGACAAATTCAAGATCTCAGAGTGACATTGATATTTGATAAGAACCATGGAGAAGTGTAGTAAGAAAGTCTGAATTATTAGACAACTGTAGAGATAATATCAAAGGAGTTCACTAATATTGAGCCAATATGATATCTAGATGGCTTATTTGAAAAAAGATTCAAGATGCAATGATACATGTCAACTGATCTTTCTTGAGACATAATTGCACACAGGTTTTTATTGTTGTTGTTGGAATCTTGCATAGAAGTTTCATGTCAGATGGAGGAAAAAAAATGAAGATGATGAATCAGATTACACTCTTGTGAAGCTGTCAGGAAATTGGGGAAGGTTCATCTGAGAGTTGTAAATTTGCACTCAGGTTGCCTAGCAACAAGTGTACGGCACCATCTATTTGCAATGTGATTGGGGCAGGTGTTAAATAGATGATAGCACTCTACCGGTGCTGGAAATGTTTTACTACCTGTGACGTATTTGCAATAAAATGATTATGAGTTGCATTCGTTTCTATTCAAGGGACGGATCTCA
Source organism: Diadema antillarum (assembly GCF_040938485.1). Lineage (NCBI taxonomy): Eukaryota > Metazoa > Echinodermata > Echinoidea > Diadematoida > Diadematidae > Diadema > Diadema antillarum. The sequence continues at coordinate 1,416,962 of NW_027271292.1, read as the reverse complement.
TATGATATCCTGTTACAGTAGATGTTGATGAAGAGTATACATTGGGAGAATCTTCATTCAGTTGAGTTTACTCAGCTTTGACATTTGTTCGAAGGCTCTGTATGCTCAAGTATATTAAGTTGACATTTCTCATTAATGGAACAGCTAGGGCAGAATACTGAAGGTCATATCACTCACTGTGAATGACTTTCTCACTGCAATTCTTACTTTTAGGCCAGCAAAGGTGAAGAATATGATGAATATTCATACATGTGTGTTTCAGTGGAGTGATTAAAGTGTGATATGAGCATATGTTTAATTGAATCAGATGACGTTCTTGTGACTGTATGTGACCCGCAACAACAAAATGATTCGAAAGTCGAGGGAGGTCAATTTTCTGAAAATAACATGACATTATTCCCTTACTCTTCCACTGTAATTTCATATATGAAACGACTCATAAAAGTACTCGGTTGCGGAGATATTGATGATTTTATGAGACCATGTTGAGTGGTCTAGGAAATCAGCATTTCGAGAAAACCGTGTTTAAAGTTTTCTTTCCTTCGCAATTGTGATCAAGGGGAGGTAATCCAGTTTTCACCTCCTGACAATAGAAGGTCCGCTCATAGCACCCTCTGCTATGTTCATTCAAGCTTAGCACCAGCGGTCTATGCATGACCAATCAGTAACCAGGATGCCACATAATGACCAATAAGATCACTCCCTCATTGCTAGAGGCAGAGTCTATCTGTGGCACTAAATCCAATCTTCAGACATGTTTCTGTTTCGTTGAAAGTCGAAAAATCATGGCCTAGAAAAACACTAATTTCTTGCCTTTCCTTCTTTGATCATTTAGCTTCGAAATTTCGGCAGATGATAGACGAAACATTAGATTACAACATAAGGCCAAAAATAGAAATTCGATGGTTTTGACCGATTTTGATGATCTGACTTCAAACTCAATTTTCTTGGCTCAGCCATCAGCGACTTTCGGATCCCTTTGTTGTGGCGGGTCACATATGTCAGCTGATTACTCTTGAAGTGAGCCAACAATGGCATTCATTGCTCTAAGTACAATGTAAGTGTTTGGACATAATGCTAGTGTCAAGTGGAAATGGGTTGATAAACCATATGTTTACCAATGCACATGTTTAGAGGGCCTGTACGAAAAACAATAAACGCAGAAATAGAAAACCACATTTTCATGGATGTAAGAAAAGAGGGAGATTTGTGTATAATACAATTTTTTTAAAAATAGTATTGTACAAATTTGCTCTTGTAGCTGCTTAGGGTCAACATTGCCATAGTCAACAGAGAAGTGATAAAACCTATGTGGAGTTGTTTTGCACCCTTGATAATTATAAAGATGTCTTGCCAGGGCAGTTGAATTAGTTCATGGTCTGTCTTACATGTAAAATGCTTGTTGTAAATGTTTATCTTCAAAGTATACTGTACAAGTGCCATGGCTATGCAGCTAGCTTTGTACTGGCTTATCAGATGAAGACAGAGACTGTGTTAGCTCCAAGTCCAGGCACCAAGGAACCAGCACGCATACAAATCAGCTTGCCCAAGACATTATTCACGAAATGAGACCTCTGATTGCAATTCGGACGCAGGAGTGAAGAAGCCCGGAGGCTCTTTTTCGGAGGATCCGATGCAGTCGATAACACCGTCTTACATTCCAGCGGAACGAGAATGCAATTTGTGGAAGTAGTTTTGTGTTACAGCATGTTTTATTGTGATGAGGATCTTCCTTTGGCATCTTTCGTGTTTCCACTGCATTAACACACTTCTTTAAGCCTGAAATGTTTGTAGAGTGAGCTTAGCGCTCGCTCTCCTGTTAATTCGTGAATAATTACTTTTGTGCACATGGGACTAAGGGTGGTGGCAGACAACGGTCAGTTTTTCTCAGTGTCATTACAATACAAGCTGCATGGATGTAAATCTATTGCAGAAGGGTGGGAGATTTTCAGGAGATTTCTCAAAGAATTGATGTAATGATTATCTGGTCGATGCAATTTGTGTGTCTTGAGTGTTCTGTAAGGACCTATGTGAAGTGTAAGTTAAATTACAGTTTGAATTACATGTTGTCACAGTGGCATCAAGAGTATTCTCCAGGTTAGGGTACAAGTCCAGACCCTAATGTTGGCTTTATTGAAATCAAATCAAATAAACAATCAACATGATAGTGCTTTCATAAAATTCATTGTAACATAAGAATGCTGTGACATTTTAGTTTTTCATGTTTTTTCCCAAAAATGTGATATTAGTATTAAACCAAAATATGTATGTTAGTTGAATATATTTAGTGTGATATCATGGCCTCATGACTCTTGCAATTACCTCCACACAAATTTTTACATAATTTCTTGTCATGGCTTTGAAAAAAATGTAGGTGAAACTTACATTCTGTGCATTGAGTTGTGTCATGGTGTATTAATGTAGTTGGATAATGTGTGAAAGGGATGTGGTTGCATAATTGTAGACCTAAAACATGCCATTTATCTGTATAAACCAATGAGAGAGATATATATTTATTACATCATCAATTTGGCTAATTTGTGTATATGTGGCTACAACCAATATCACTGTGTTAAATAAATGTCAAATGTGAAACTTTGGTTGCAGTTCATCATTCCAAAGGTACGTTCATTCGAAAATGAAATGAGGTTTGTTATTCCGAAGGCTCGTTTGTAGGCCCTACACACGTTCTTTTCATTTTCAGATAAACAAAAGTTATTTTATTAAAGTATCCTTCAGAATAATGAACATCCTTCAAAACTTTAACAGGTCATGAATACCTTTGTTATCTTCAGTCCAAGTTTAAAGGAACTTGTACAATTCTCTACATCTGATTCCACTCTGTTTATTACATGTACAAGCAACTTAGTCTGTCCCTGTTAGCATCAATCCATGTTTACATCATCATTTCCTGTTACCATGACAACAAAAGAACGACTCTAAGAGTTTTGATAAAAATAAGATTAATTTGTGTGTACATGTATGTTGATGAAGATAATGTCACATGATTATGAGTAATGAAATCTGAGGTCATAGATTCAAGGTCAAAGTAAAAAAAAAATAGTGAAATAGTGATTGTGCTATTTTTGTCTGTTTCTGTTCTAGAGTGCCAAGAGGACTTATGACCGTCTGTTAGAATGCCACTTATGTGTGTTGATGGGAAAGTATACCTTTGAAAGCAGTCCAAAATGAAATTGATAGATGAGTAGCACTTCAGGGCATACATAAAGTGATACTCCTGAGTCAATTACCAAGGTTTTTTTGACAGCCTTAGCCTCCCTGTCATTGTATGGCCAGCCAGTGAAAGTTTGTTGTGGTTTGTAGGTTTCACTGACCAGCAAATCTTTGTGTCATTCAACCACACAGATTCATTCCCTCGTTAGATGCATTCACATTAGAATGACCATGGTATTGGAGATGAAATCCAGTCCAAAAATAAGTTAGTCTGATAAAAAAAGAGTAAAATCTTACAAGTTCTACAGTAAAAATTTGACTGAAATCAGATGAAAAATATGGAAGTTATGAACTTTTGAAGTTTTGCTAATTTTTGCAAAACAGTTCTTGTACAGTGGATATGAATATGCAGATGAGTGAGCTGACCATGTCATAACCTCACAAATTTTCCATTGATCGTGTAAAAAAAAAATGACGAAAATTCAATGTTTCTGTCATTGAAGTCTGAAACATGATGCTATTCTTGGTTGAATAACTTCAGAATAGTGATCACTTAGATATGATCAGGATTTCAGCCTGGGGCATAATTGTGTGTTTGAATGTCATAACTTCCTTATTTTTCATCCGATTTCGATCAAAATTTTACAGATGCACTCGTAATATCTTACTCTTTCTTATCAGACTAACTTATATTTGGAGTGGATTTCGCTATTAAATACCATGGTAGTTTTTGTTGGTACTGTTCTCATTGGCGCAATACCACTACAAGAGGTACAGCAGTAATTCACTGGGTAGCATTCTCATTCAGTTCAATTCAATTCACTTCACTTCAATTCAATTCAATTCAATTCAATTCATTTCAATTCAATGCAATTCAATTCAATTCAGTTCAATTCAATTCAATTCAATTCAATCCAGTCCTATCCAATCCAATCCAATCCATTCCAATCCAATCCAGTTCAATTCAATTCAATTCAGTTCAATTCAGTTCAATTCAATTCAATTCAATTCAATTCAATTCAATTCAATTCAATTCAATTCAATTCAATTCAATTCAGTTCCATTCAATTCAATAGTTTATTTATTTCCATCAAAGAAGAAAAAGAAAAAATAATTCAAAGTGGTACAAGTTGTCAATTTGACTGTCATTCATCTGATAAGGACAGCTCGTCAAAAAAAGTAAAGAAAAAGAAACAATGCACACTTTGTCATGGTAACAAAAAAAAAGAGTAAATAATCATAATGAAGGAAAAGAATGATCCACTAAAAAGCCAAGCTTGTAGGATGTGGAACACTGGAATGAAAACAACAACAGCACCAATATACCAATAAAGTATATTCATATTAAATTCATCTATATACCATTCAAGAGTGTGGTATAATTATTGTATTTCTGATAAGCATAGCACATGGGCATATCTGTAATGGGAAAAGACACGAAGTATGTCAGGTCACATGAGAAAAATGTCGCCGCAAGATTGGTGGTACAGCTTCGTGACACGATTTACACTCAAATCTTGCGTAGGTATCTGGTGCGAAGTTTGAATTGTCGTCCTGGATACCATGGTGTCTTGAGATGCATTTTGCTGTGTTTATTTGCATTCACATTATGAAACCTTGTGGGAAATACTTCGGTATTTCACTGTAAATGTGAATACACCTGAAGTTGAAATTCTTAATGAGCTGGTAAAGTTTGATTACAGCATCATCGAGGGACTTTCTATTGCCTTGAAAATTTTACGAAGAGAATCACAACTAAACAAGTCATTGGCATTTTCTCAGCATGTGATGATAGAACTTCTTTTCCCTGAGACCTTTAAAAGATGATGGGAGTGCCTACAGATGATAATTTGATGCTAAAAAGAAATTCAGCTTCTCTATTTGTACTACTCCCAGACTTATAAATAATGCACGATTCATTCATGCAGTTTGGATGAATGCGGCTCTTATTTGATGTTGCATTTAATCACTTCTGCAGTGTGCATCAAATCATATCCTAGCCTTATTGAGATGAGGGAATCACAAATCTAAGTAGATGGAATTATGTCTAATCATGAATGAAAATGTATGAGGGGGAATTTTCACATCTCTTGCATTCAAACTATCGGTGCAATGAAAGAGATATTTGACTTTGAGATGAAAATTCATGGCAAAAGTAGTTAAAAAAGAGAAAAACTTGCTCCGACTGCAGTATGTGCAATGGAGTATTTGGTATTCGTTTGTAACCTTACAGTCAAACTATAGAAGGTCATGTTATCTAGACATGTCATTTACCTAGAGGAAAAAAGTTATTATGCTATTGACTTTAGTGGTCCTTGTTTCCAAAGTTAAGATGTTGGTTCCAGAAGAAACTTAGTTCATCGTAACTGTCATACAATTCGTGATAAATATTAAACCTGTCCACATTTAAATCATTAATGCTATCTATAGATATGACATTCACCTGGTAAGTTTGCTCAAGCCTACCCTGCAAATCATTTAACATTTGGTGTAAATATATTTCTGATTTGATATGCACAGTATTACAGATGGGGAGAGAATTGAATTGAATTTAAATGTTTTATTGAGTAAAAACAGTCAAACACAGCAGCCTTATGGCTGAGTTTCATTTAATAAAAACAAAACAAAACATGTGCATATATGTGTTACCTGACATACTGCATCTGATGTGTATCTATAGCAATGGGCTATTCTTTCACTCTTGCCTTGTTCTCAAGTTCAGGGTAGTCATTGTATTGGCCATTTTAGACAGAGATTTGTGTTGAAATTCTATGCAAAAGTGACTAAAAATCCAGTGCTCCTTTTGGTGGCAAATGTAATGAAGCCACCATGGTGTCTGTCATCTATAGAGCTTACGGTTGTCATGGCAACAAGTATGTGATAAATAATTCAGAGACTCTATCCCAAGCATTTGTTAAACTGGAGATTCTCCTGCCTGGACCCCTAGCAGACTCTGATCACACAAACATGTGCACAATATGCACACAGTAAGAGCTCTAAGCCCGTGTCCCCTGCGGCTGGGGTCCAGGGCCTGCCTAGGGGGCCCTGGATGCTCTAGGGTTATAATTGCTCTCTGGTGCTATTTTTGCCTCGTTTTTGAACATATATATGACAAGACATAAGTTGGGTTGGAGAAAGCTAAATATTTGGCAGGAAGCAATGAATCTTAAGCGAGAGACACACACAGGTAGAGTGGGAGAAATTTAAACTCAAGCAGGAGAATGGGAGATTTGGAAAAAAAATGGTCTCAAAGTGGGAGAGATGAAGTCTCTGTTAATTGCTTCCAAGATGTAGCAATTTAATTCAACACATTGTTCACCTGATTCTCACAAGAGGTGATATCAGAGAGTGTGGATGATGAGATATTATTTAAAAGGGAATCGTTGTGGGGTTCAGAGGATAAAGCAAGAAGCCGAGAAAAAAAACCCAGGAACAGCTTGTGAATGGAAATCATGTTTGATATGAAATCAAATATTTCCATAAAAGTGAACGTGGCTGCAGTAATGAATTCTATTTCAGTTTACATCATTCAGCCACAGTCTGAGAGACTTTGCATATATCATATCATATTTCATTATTATGCGCTGAAATCTTGTTTTTTGTGTGGTGGAGACTTTTTTTCCATGGTGAGCTGATGCAGGTAGATCACTTGCATTCATTAATGATCTTCAACAAATAATCAAACCTTTAGCAAGTGAAATTCATGACTTAGAAAAAGCCTCTAAGAAAACATAAAATTGTGATATATATCAGATAAATCTGTTCCCCATAAGACTAAGAAAAATCATATAAACTTTGTGCCAATTTCTGGGTTAAAACAAATTCACTGTGCCACTGCATCCTTGTGGCAGTCATGGCAGTTATTGGAGGTGGGCTGAGATGCTGCATCTTTTGCAGGAGATCTTTGTTGCTATGATGAACAGTTTACCCATTGTGTCAGATGATTAGCAGGAGTGTATGATTAAAAGGCGTCGCTGCGAAAGGCATCATCTACTTTATGAATTCAACCCGGCCTACCAGTAATATCTTTGATGCCTTACAGTACATGGAGAACAGGATTCTTTATTAGTTGAGTGTCATTTCACATCTGCATGCAGACCAGTCTAATGAGCATCTATGAGTACTTTGGTAGAACAAGGATAAGGAAGATGGAGAATGTTGTAAGAGCAGTAATAAAAGGAAGATGGAAGAGAAAGGCATGAGGGTATAGCGCATTTGGAAAAGTGTGGATGTTGGAGGAAGTGTAGGTGAGCAAGGAGATAGATGTCAGGGTTCATTAATGTAATGTTTATTACAGAGACTGCTTGCAGGGAGACAATCATTCAAGAGAACTAAAAAAGATTGGAAGGAGTGATGAATGATTTATTTGAGATAAAATAACATTTTATCTCATCTGTTCTCTCTTTTACATTAGTGTTTTCAGGGAGGAGTAAACACATCAATCAGTGAGATGGAGCCAGTCATGGATTAGGGAGAAGAAGATGAAGAGAGAGAGAGAGAGAGATGTATTTCTACACTGTAATTACACAGCCTGAGAAAACATCTCTTACACCATAACTATGGCCATGTTTCTATGCTCCTGCGAAAACTCCTGAAAAAAAAAATCTCTCTGAGATCATTATGCCGGTCTTCCCATTTAGCTTCTAGTTTAATAGCATCAGTGGGTTTGGATGTTAGTGGGAAATTCATGGCAAGATGAAGAGAGAGTAAAAAAAAAAGAAAATTAAATGATGAGGAGCCAGTGTGGTGCTTGACTAACTTCTTGATGGGCTAATTGGAAGAAAAAGCCACAAAGCATCTGCCTCTCCCTCAAATGGAAGTTATTTTTGCCTTAGATTTATAATTTTTTTCTTTAAAGCAAATACACACATTAGGGGAATGGAATTGTGGTGTATGTTACTGGCATCTAAAGGGGGGGGGGGGAGGGGGGAGAGAAGTGAAGTGAAGTAAGAACATTGCAACATATGCATCTAGTGTAATACTGATTATGGTGTCTCCAGATTTTTAGTGCAAGCAGGGTATGTTGAGTCATCACTTAGTTGCTAAAGTGATCCCGGGAGAAACTGCATATTTTGTATGATATGTTGTCAGTTAACTAGATCTTGTTTTGTGCATTTCAAGGGATAATGCAGACAAAATTATACCTTAATGCAGAGAAAACTCACAGAATTCCTGAATGGTTTCTTTCCTCTTAGGAAGTGCTGAATTTCTGGAGGAATCAGTGGATTTTACCGGCATGCACAGCAGCACAGGGCCACTTAATTTTCTAGCTCTGATAGGAGCCTCCTTGCAAAGTATCTTATTCCCTGACTTTTTCATCCAGTGTTAAAGTCTTCCATATTTTGGTACATCTAATGAAAATTATGATTGTATGTACAGTGTGGATATATTTGTTTTCTCTCTAGCTGATGAGACTGTTTATATATTAACTGGATGTTTTAGTATGGAGAAAATCATTCCGAATCTATCAGTAAAACTCCTCCACCAACTTTGTAGATGTAAGGTTTTTAAAGGGGATGGCTAGTAACCGATCAGTGGGAATGCTGAGGGATGATTGTTCCAATCCTTGTGGGATTCATTTAAGAGTACATTATGTATCTACTGTTGTGTGAAAATTATTTGCTTCAGAACAGTCTCATATTCAAGTAATGTGCAGATTAATGCCCCGTCACTGACCAGGGACGCTTACCTGGCAGCATTAAACTGCACATTACTTGAATATGAGACCATTCTGAAGCAAATAATTTTCACACAAGAATAGATATATAATGTACTCTTAAATGAATCCCACAAGGATTGGAACAATCATCCCTCAGCATTCCCACTGATTCCCACTGATCAGTTACTAGCCATCCCCTTTAAAGCATTCAAGAAACAAGAGAACCATCGGACAGCCACCGTTCAAACCCCAAAAAGGTTTGTTTGCAAACACCATTTTGGTTCTTCAAGACAACTGCAATTTGAAAGTCCTTGCTTTCAAGGAATGAAGGATCTCGTCGACTGCTCGCTCTTTGACTGTGTGGAATTCTACACTAAATCCTTGCGTGTAGCATCTTCCTATTTGATTGTATACTGGTACCGAGCTGCACATCTCTGGGCTCTTCTGATATACCACCAATCCCATTGATTCCGACCTAAAAGCCACTTCTGAGTAATCTGGGTAATAATGGCATTACACTAAAGTGCTTGTGAAACTAGGATGAAAGCATCTTTTATGTTCTAAAGTATTTAGTATTCTCAGCCTCTTTGTTCCCTGTCGTTCTTTAACCCACAAGCGATTACTCTATTTTCTCTCCCCTATTACGCCCCGCTTAACCTTCTTCTATTGATCATCGGCAGTGCATATACCTCTCTTTAATTGGTCGTGATTCTCTGTTTCGCGAGAAAGTTATTTACATCGTGTTCGGTGGGTAAAGACTTCGCCTCCCTTGTTCTCTGTTTACTCCTTGCCTGCCACCATTCTTTCTCTCTCTCTGCCCTCCCTCTCCCATCACTCTCTTTCGTTTGTAGGTCTCAGTATTCCAGCTTCTATTTTCTACACCTCTGTCCAGTTGTCTTTCTCTGTTTGTCTGTTTGTTTGTCTGTCTGTTTTCATTCTTTGTGTCTCAATGTCTGTATAGTGTACTGCTCTCTCTCTCTCTCTCCATATATTTGTTTGTCTGTCTGTCTGTTTAGCACATGCACATCGCCCAGACAAGAACAGCCCTCATTCTCGTACAGTGAAGCCACTCCAAATTTCTTATCATGGGTTGGTATGGACTTGTGATAGGGCAAGAACAGAATATCGGGAGCAAATTTTGGCCTGTTTGTGTCACACAGGATTGAATCTGACAGACGATGGCTTTGTTTAAAAAAAAACCAAAAAACAAAGGATCTTCTCCTGCCAAATCAAGACTGTGATTTGGCAAAACTTGTCATATTTCATTGAAATGGTGTTTTTTGGTCATTATTGAAAACCAAGTGTAGATAACTCTCTTGATGCATTGCCCCCTTTTTGTTCTGTGTGCATATTTTAACTGGATTTGAGAGTTAGTAGCACTGTCTATTTATGTATGTGTACAGTCGTCACATTCACTCAGACAAAATAGCAGGATAATGAACGTAATCCAGATTCCGAGATATTTTGCACCCGTTTAGACGGACAAAAATTTCCCGCTGATTATTGATCGCAATAATTCATCAACCAAACTGCATCCAAGGGAGGTTTCACACTTCAAAGAGAATGTATTTGTATAGGCCTATGTGTTTAGGAACTGGTTTCATGCTGCTTGAGCCCCTTTTGTAAATCTGAAAGCAGACTTGACTCACAAAATTCCTCCTAAATGTGTCTCAAATCACATCTGTCTATTCAAGGAGGTCTGGAGGTGTGGGTTTTTTTTTCCCCATCTGTTTTGCTTGATTCTTTGAGTACATATGAAATCTGAATAAAGTGACCATCTGAAACACATTCAAACGGGCAGAGGAGACTTGGTAGGTAGATCTGAATACTCTTGAACTTCTAACACACTTAGAAACATGTTTACAAACAAGAAATCTTTGACATCTGCAACATTGCCTCTGACTGATAGTCCTGTTTGGCTGTGTTTGCTTGTCTACAGATCGGAGGCTCTGCAGTATTTGACTGTTCGGTTTGACAGACACTGGCCTCACACTGTGGTCATACTCAAACAAATGTGATGTAATTGGTGTGGGGTTAACAGTGGGTGGTTAATGGTTAATGTACACTGAGAAGGGAGAATAAAAACCCTGTTTAGGGTTGTTGAGATGCCGACATGACAAAGGCAAAGATAACATTTGCCTGCTCTCCTTCATTTCTCTGATTGAAAAGGGACAACAATGTAAATGGGACAATAAAATCACCAGACTGATGGTATGTGAATGTGTGGGAGTTGGTGATATCTAGCCACTGAAATCGAGATGGCGGATGTCAGAAGTTAGGTTCACACGCTGTTCCTAAACTTTAAGTTTAGGTCGAAAACTTAACTCTCGATGATTAGCGTATAGTTTAGTACCGTGTGGATGCACTCAAAAGTTAGCAATCTGAAAGTTTAGTCGATTATTAGAACCACATGACATCTTAGCGTTTACGCTCTCTCCATGAGCCACGGGGGGTCCCCACTTGTAGTTTTGGTCCGTGTGGACACAATAATCAACGAGCTTGTGAGTTAGCATGAACCTCTTGTCTCGTTCGCTGCACTATTTTGTATGGGCACAAAGTCATCTAGCAAAGACTCTGCACTTTCGTTTTAATCATCGAGTAGGGTTCGCTCGTAAGTTGTAACTTAAAGTTTAGGTGCACGTTTGAACCGGCGTCATGAATTCATGAATGGAGCTAATCATCGACAGTTAAGTTTTCGACCTAAACTTCAAGTTTGGCAAGTGCGTGTGAACGTAACTAGTGATTTTGAGGAGGGGCCAAGTGATTGCCAGTGACGATATTAACACCTTGACATACAAACAAGAAAGCACCCTGAACATAGTGGTTGAATTGTAAATTGATGCAAACTTGACAACAGAGGAACACAGGATAATTGTGGTAGTATATGAAAGGGAGCCATATTCTGGACTAGTGACATATCACCTTCTGCCATGCAGGTACCGGTACTTTGTATGATTTCAAACTTTAGTGAAGCAAAAACAAAACACACAAACAAACAAACTTTAGTGAAGCAAAAAACAAACAAACAAACAAAACAAAACAAAACAAAAAGCCTAAGAGTGTTTTGGGAAAGGTTGTGGATTTTTTGCAAGGTTGTGTTTGTATTCTGGGAAATGATTGTGCATTCCAAAAGTTGACGCATTAACTTGAAATGACTTTTTATGCCTCCGCCACGAAGTGGTGCCGGAGGCATTATGTTTTCGGGTTGTCCGTCCGTCCGTCCGTCCGTCCGTCCTTCCGTCCTTCCGTCCGTCCGTCCGTCCGTCCTTCCGTCCGTCCTTCCGTCCGTCCGTAATGAATTTTGTGGACAGGGTAACTATCAAAACCTTTTGAGGTATCCTAATGAAACTTGGCATGTATGTGTATTAGGGGGTGAAGTTGTGCCTATCAACTTTTGGGTGCACATGCTCAAGGTCAAAGGTCAAAAGGTCAAGGTCAAATGCTTAAAATTGCACTATTTCCCCCATATCTATGCAATGCATGAAGATATTTTCTTGAAACTTAGTGTATACATGTATTACCCAATTAAGATTCTTTGGTGAAAGTTTGGGGTCATGAGGTCAAAAGGTCAAAGGTCAAAAGGTCAAGTAAAATGTTAAAATTTCACTTTATCTCTGTATCTTGGAAATTGTTCAAAATATCTTTATGGAACAAAGTATACATGCATGTACTGACTGGCAGTAGTTAGCTAGGGAATTTAGGGTTCATGGGGTCAAAGGTCAGGGGTCAAAGGTCAAGGGCAATACTTCGATATTTTACTATTTTCCTTATATTTATGCAATGCCAGCAGGATTATTATTTTTTTTAACTTAATGTATGCATTTATGTTACCCACTAGAGATTCTCTGGGATTTTTTTTTGCCAAGAAGGTCAAAGGTCAAAAGGTCAAAAATCAAGTGAAAGTGCTGAACTTACTACTTTCTCATATCTCGGAAGCGGCTCAAGTAATCTATTAAGCTTAGTATATATTTATGTATGTTCTGCCTGACAGTGATTGTCTTATGAATCAAAGGCCAGATGAAAATGGTAACAATTCACTGTTCAATACAGAAATTGCACTTTTTCTCCATACCTTGAAAATTACTCAAGTGCGTAAACTTATGAAAGGGTCAAAGTCGAAGTTAAAGTACATGCTCTCCTATTCATCCAATTAGACATAGGTCAAGGAAGGTAAACATTCGATACATTTGTGACAAACATGTCATTTTAATATTTTGCCAATTTTGTGAAAATGTAATCACACATTGTCCACATGTACTATAGACCTATTAGGAGAATCATGCATTATGGCGGAGGCATACCAGTCGCCATAGCGACATTTCTAGTTCATTTTAAAATAGTGAATTATTCAAGAGTCTCATTTGTATTACAATCAAATTGATTGAGGCCTGCATGCGTGAACAAATATTGATGAAATTTAGAATATGTGTTGTAGTCTGAATGACATTGATAAGCTTTGATCAATATGGATTGGTACTTTTTATAAATCATCTTCTTCTTCTTGTTTGTATGGCACAATAATCAATGCTATGATATTAATAGCAGTTAATTTCGTTGAAATTGATTTTTATTGCTTGATTTTCTGAAATCATGCAAAGAATCTTTTGTAGGCCTTTAAGATTCACCGACCTGGTATGTGATTTTTTTTTTTATTGTTCTTTACATTGCGTGACATGAATGGTGTCATTCACTTTGAGCAGAGAAACCCCATCTCTGTTTTAGAGTTTCCCCCAAAGACCCTAAATGAAGGCTCATGCTGTAGAGTCCAGGTCTGTTGATTAATCCGTCTGTTCCGAGTGGATTTTGCATTTCTCCAAATCTTTTCATTCGTCAGCTGTCTTTCGTACTTTCTTTCCAGACGAATAGTTTGAGTGGAAGAGGATATAATACTAAAGTGGTAGGCTGTTGAATTTGTTTCCCCAGTGGAATTCAGACTAACCTTTTTTTTTTGGGGGGGGGGGGTCAGATTGCATCATGTTCTCACTGTCAGTTTTTGAATCATGTTCGTCTTCATCAGACTGAAGTTCAAACCAGCGGGCTATTTTGCGGTTTGGGAAAATATTCCCGATATTTTGAATGTGTGTCTTCACTAGCTTGAAAATAGCCTGCTTGGGAATCTTATGGCCTGAAATTGGTGCATGCGTAATTGGCGTCATTTTATGTGCGCTGTGCACAAGTCTGTCTGACAAGCTTGACTGTGTAAAGAGCCATACCAGCAAACAAGAAGTGGTTCATAGTGAACTACTACTGTTTGTGGTGAGTTAAGATGTTTTGCCTGGGAAGATGCTGGCCTTTGACATACCACCAAAAAGAGACTATTTTATTCCTTGCCAATTCACACTGATTCATTTTGCACTCGTACATCCCTCTCTTGATGTGGAGGTATTTTATTGTCCCATTAGTTTGACATTTTAAATTGTTTTTGCATTTTTCATACTTATTTTGTTCTTGTCACTGTTTAAATTACAGATTTGCAAGGATTCCTTCATTGTTTAACAAAGCAATGAAATGTGCTACTTGTCAACTCATATCACTTCTCACTAATAACACTACCTGCCCAAAAGAACCTACAAATAGCAGATCTGTATATACCAGATACCTTATTTGATTAATTCTTGATTCTGATTGGTTGAAATCTCTGGTATAATTTCAACAACTGCCCATGCCACATACAGATTTATAGCACCCAAAATGTCCTCTTTTTGGTATGCACACAGTATGAATAGGGACTCCAGTGTGTACACATTTGCTATAAAGTAAACACACTTTGCTTTGCTTTGCTTTGTGTTTAGCAAGAGCAGTGATCTGATAGCCTTATTTGACGCGATTGAAATCCAAAATGGCCCGGCCATTCCATACAGCAATTTTTGGTGTAATTTTAAAAAATTCCTAATCTATTAATAAGACAGTGGATTTTATCACAGTGGTATGTAAGCCTATAGTGTGTAGCAACAGCTGGTGTTGTTGATGACAGTATGCAAAATGATAGTATGCATTTGGTTAGTGCAATTTCATTCAGTTTTGTTAAGTGAATGAAACATGGACTAAACACTTGCATGCTTTCCACAGTGCGAGAGGTGCATTGTCCAATGTGATCATGAAGCAAAGAGCCACTGCAGCCCTTGATCACAATGTGTGAACTGGCTAGGGCCCTTGATGGCGCTCGACCAAGTAAAATTTCATTTGATTTTGTTTCGTATATGAAAGAGACGTATACTACTTTTATTTGGGGCATTGAACCGAAAAGCAGTTCATAGCTGTATACTCCTACATACCAGCAGAAATTATGAAGTGGTATTTAACCCGTTGAGGACGGTTTAATTTTGCTTAGATTCAACACGCATTTTCCATAGACACTAGCCTGAGTATACTCGGGACTTGTCCTCAATGGGTTAAAGAGTTGTTAAGCATAATGTGTATTCATGTCTGTAGACTTCAAGGCATTTGATCACATTTAACAAGATTCAAGTGAGGTACTGTATGTCATAGATACTCTGTATTGACGTTGTTATTTTGATACAGTTGCTGCCATTGGTGATCTATTTTCAAGCAGTATGAGTGGCATTTGAAGATTGTGGCCCAGAAAGGAAGGGTTAAATGTAAAAAAAAATATTATACTTTGTTCGACTGGTTACTGCATTTGAGGTGGGTTGATTCATTCAATTTGGGAAGCTTACTGTGAGGGTAACTTGTTTGCCTTTTAATCAAGTGGCTCGGTTCCAGTGGCGATTGGTCTAGCCGGAGTGATGTCATGCACAATCATGCCGTCCACTCCATAGGAGACCATAACAGTCTGTCCCTTTGATAGGACATGAAATTGAGGTTGTATCTGTGAGGAAGTCACACACAACCCACGCATGTAAGCGATCCCACTTCACGTCTGCTTGCAACAAGCATGGTGAAAATGAGCAAATGATATACCAACATTTAGTGATTTGTCCCTGTGACACACAGTAGTCAGCGAACGATATTAACCCAGCATAAGTTGTCTTGCAAATAGATGATAGAAAGTTATTTTAACCCTCTAGATCTGTGTGCTTTGAGTGTTGATTGACAAAGAAAACCCCATAGCATTGTGCACACTGTCCAAAGTTCCTGGCACAGAAAGGGTTAAAAATGACAACAATTGATAAAATAATATTACTCAAAAGTGACATCAGAATTTGTTATCAACAGTTGTAAAACCATTTTTGGATTTGATCAATTTCTGTGGGTTTAAAGTTGTCATCTAATTCTAGCTCAGAGGAAAGCAAGGTATGTCATATTTTTCAAGTCATCTGAAGAGTAGAACATGACATACGGTCATATATCATGAATATGTAAGTAAAACAATTGTTTGTGGTTCAGATTGTTTGCAAGGATACAGGGTGAAAATTTCAGGGTTGTACACTGAGTAGAAATGCTATAAATACACAATGATTTATAGTACCTTTAGCAGGGGTTCAATGTTCAATGTTGGAAGTTCAAAGTCTATTACATAGACTTTGACCACACCACACCTTGGTGTTGATTGTAATCCCCCTTGTATACAAAACTATTGTGTACCTATTGCTGTTTGTTTGGGATATTCTTTTTCTGTAATAAATGATATCTTTGTGTATTTATATTTGTTGGTAATGATTAGAATGTCATACATGGACTGGGATACCCCCATGCGAATACATTTGTATGCACATGCACCTAATTCTAAGTATTTTGAAGCTGAAAATGTAACTGGTACTAGCCTTGTCTGACTTTTGATAAGTTACTAATGTAGTAAGAATGTTTGTGTATTTTGAGTAGGGAGTCCTAACATTATCCATATGAAGTGTCAAAATGGGGGGGGGGGGGGGGGACTGTCTTGTTAATTTAGCGACATATGATACCACTCCAGTTTCTCTCCTTTTTCATTTTTTCTTTTTTTATTGGGGGGGGGGGTTGTTTTGATTGATGATTAGGGAGCTTTAGATTTTGACGTGTGGACGTTTGAGACGACGAGTGCGCTGGACGTTCTCCTCTCCTTTGCGTCGTGTTGAAAAATAGCTTTAGATTACGCTGGGACGCAACGTGTAAAAAATAAAATCGCGCCCTATATGATCGGTGCACGAAGTAGTTCTCTACGTTGCAAACTGTGCGGACATAAAAATGGCCCAGTACGCGTAGTGAAAAACTCAGATGATGCAGGCTAAAAATAGATCGACTTGACGCGCGCTTCTGCGCGCGCTCAGAACATGTTTTTTTCCCTCTAAATGTCAGCGCGTCTAAAATCTAAAGCTCCCTATTATTGTTCCATGAGATGAAAAGCAAACTGCAGTGATGGACAACCTAGATTATCATAAAGGAATATCAAGTAAGGTGTTGCTATGGTTATCCCTCAGCATTCTGATGATATCAACCTTGTTGGACCATTGCTATACAACAACATTAACATCTTAATACACGTTGTGGTAGAAGACAGTGATCTTATTTCAGTTAGACTAAAGAAGTAAAGTTAGATATTGTTTCTCAATTTTTATTTCTACTCTGTGTGAAAGGATTATGTTTTCATATTTGAATGAAAAGGTGAAACTCAATTTTGAAAGTGTCTGAGTTTCAATCATTTTTTTCCTGGCCCACCATGTCATTATGTGACATCAAGAAAGGGAGAAAAAAAAAGACAGGAAGAGTTGTAATCAGGCTCAAAATTGGGAGTGTAGAATTACTCTGGCTTTAGCAATCTAAGTTTTATGAGTAGATTATTTATGTCTCTGTTTAGTCTAGACAAACAGGACCATAGCTGAGCCAGACTGCCATATCTGACATTGCTTTACATGATTGCTTGTTCAGTTTGGATGATAACACGCAAACCTAACACCATGGGTTGCAGTAGGTGGATTGATATATGCTTCACACTTACCATGACATACAGTACATATCTGGGGTTATTACTGCACATCAAATTCTCAGAGTGAGGGAAAAGAAGAAGAGGAGAGGAGGAGGAGGAAAAGGAGGAAGATAGAAGAAGGAGAAAAAGAAGGGGAGGAGGAAGAAGGAGATAGGGAAGAGGAAGAAGAGGAGGAGGAGGAATATGTAGGAGGAGGAGATGAGGAGAAAAGGAGGAGGAAGAAGAAAAGATGGAGGAGGAGGAAGAGAAGGAGGAGGAGGAGGAGGAAGAAGAGGAGGAGCAGGAGCAGGAAGAAGAGGAGATAGAGGAGAAGGAGGAGAAGGAGGAGAGGGAGGAGGGAGAGAAGGAGGAGAAGGAATCGAGGGAAGACGAGGAGGAAGAAGATGAGGGGAGAGGAGGAGGAGGAAGAGAAGGATGAGGAGGAGGAAGAAGAAGAGATAAAGGAGGAGAAGGAGGGAGAGAGAGAGGGGGGGGGGGAGGAGGAGGAATCGAGGGATGAGAAGGAGGAGGAAGAGAAAGAATACGGGAGGAGGTGGGGGAGATGAGATTGTAGAAAAGTTGGTGACTTTGTATCATTTGTTGTTGGAACTGACATGTAATATTAATATGTGTCAATGACATGTTACCACATTTGGCAGAGCCTAATTTTTGTTGTTGATGTTGTTGTTGTTGTTGAATGGATTAACCCTGTTCCATCGAGCGAAAAGAAGAGCGAGACCCCTTTATAGAACCAGAATGATTGAGACAAAAAGAAGATGTTGATCATGGAGAGAAGGTGTCAAATGAAGCAGTTAGAAATGGGCCGCACGACCTGTTTCACCCTTAGCAATTCAGGAGCCAAGCAAATTTGGCAAGATGATGAATTGCTCCGTAGTCGGCAGCCCTACCGACTTACCCCTCACATTCCCAAGACACAGTCATGATTTGTATTCCAACATGCAGAGCTGCGTTGTGTTTTCATGAATAGGGAATCGTGGTATCCATATACTGTTACATAATAAGTAAAAGCTGTATTTTGTTGTCGACATGTAAGTCACACCAGAAAGAAGGAATGGTGTATCTGCCCAATGCTGTGTATGGATGTAATAAATCTTTTATAGTAGGTAATCACTAATGTAAGAAGTATATTTCCATCAATCTTTTATGAAAATATTTGCTTTGTTCTGTGCTTCATGGTTGCATAAAAGGGACAGTTGTCCATTAAAGGAGCATTACCAATTGCTTGCTTTGGGGTGTGTATGATCAGCCATCAAATTGAAGTGTATAAAGATGTGTAGAAAGCCTTTCTTAACGAAAGAATTGTCCAGCACTGAGTGATTTCTACAAAGATCATGAAAAGAATATATTACAACATTTTGTAGATGTTTTTCCCTCTTAAATGTACAGGGGCAGATTTTATATGGGCTGAAATTATATTTAGCTCACAAAATATCCTGTCTTTTGTTAATCACAGTCAAATTGTTCACTTGAAACAAATAACCCCTCTCTGTCTTCTTCTTCTGTATTTCTCTTCATTTAGAATTTTCTATTAACATTTATAGGATTTTTTCTTTACCATTCTGGGTTCTTTTTTCTGTAGATTTTTCAAAGGATTTGCTTTGAAATTACAAGTGTCATATCGCATCTATAGTGCAGATGTAGAATAATGAGGTCAGTATATCAGATCTGTATAATTCCTGTATGTACTCACTGCATTATCTGTGTTTAACCGAGATAGTTATCACCATGTTGTGGTAAGACAAAGTCAACAGAGTGAATCGTTGGGATTAATCAGACTATTTGACCTTCACAGACCAAGGGAAACTTTTCTGCCACATGGCTAGCTCAGGAAACCTCTCCGTTGAAGAAGATCTATGCAAAATGTGCTCTTGTTTTTTCTTCTCTTGTTGGATTGTTACTGCCCTTCGAGAGTACTGCATGTGAGAGTAAATATCACAACTTAAACAACAGAACCGTTAGTAACAAATTAATACTTCCGAGCAAGTAAGCATTCTATAAACTGAAAAAAAAGAATGGTTTGGTTTTTAAAAAAAAAACTGTACAGAGAGGGGATGTAATTTTTATGGAACAGATTCAGCTTTTTAGCAGAATGTGAGATAATTCTACTTATTGAAAACAGACAATAATTAAGAAAATCATCTAATGAAAATATTGTGTTTATAAGTATCTTAAAATATAGTCTTGGTTAGAGACACTATTATACTCAAAATGATATGAAATGACACAGATTTCTCATTTTTTGCAAACCCCCATCCCCAAACAAATACAACTAGTGGTGTCAACTCAGTTATCTTGAAATGCATTTAAGAATGGTGATAAACCAGTTCTGAAAAAAAAAAATATATATCAGCCATACCTTGGCCACCATGTTTGATATTCAAAGAAAATTGGGATGAAATACTGTTTTACTGGTAGGTGTTCTATAATTTTTTTACAAAATTTTGCAACTGGTTTGTCATTCTGCACAAAATACCAATCCCACAGCTGGGTCCTGCTGTGTAAACAGACGACAGCCCTGTGTTTATTATCGGTGGCAGAATTTTGCTGAGACTGATATTTACAATGCCATCATCACTATGACCTCTGAACCCTGGGTCGCATGGGGTCAAGTTCAGTGTCTACAGTAGACCTGAGATGTGGCATGTACACACCACATACCAGCAGGGCAATTTTTGTTTAGTCAGATTGAGGTCATACTATTCCCAGAATTATGCCCAAAGTTCATGGGAAAGAAGTGATAAAGGGAAGTTCTGGCAGGATATCTGATATGAAGAAGAGACAGAAATGTTCTTCACCCAAAAAAATGGTCATTTGTATGCCAGGTTTTTATAGTCATACCATGATAAACAATCTGCACTGGTAGACCAGTTTATCCACAATTGCTGTTGCTGATGGGATAGGCCTTCCTATGTAGCCATGCTTGGTGAAGCATGGTAAGAGCATCTGGAACAGGGGAAGGATCCGAGTAACTGAATACCGATGACTCACGAAAGAAATCGAAGGTTTTAAAGAAGATTTGACCCGCGAACGGAAGGCTTATCGTTGAAGATTACTTAAAGAAAACTAGTTCATTGGCAAAAATCCAACCCATTTGAATATCTGAAAGTCATTGCATAAAGTACCCATGGGTACCCTAATGTACCTGAGTTGATTAATGTGACTATGATATTAGTCTTTCTTTCCAAATTCAACCTTTATTTTATACACAATTGATGTGTAGAAATACCAGTATCATTCCAGCTGAAGCTTAATATAGGATTATAAACATTAGCATAAATTATTTATCTTTTCTTTTTTTTTTCTTGTCTTGAAAGGATGGGTTAAGCCATCACATCTTCAGCAAGGTATGATTACTTCAGAACTTTTCTTTTAAAGAAATGTAGCATTTTGTGTACAGAGAAATTTAATAGTTTGATCTCAGTGACATCACAGTCAAACAGACTAGAATATCATCTAATGAAATAGGAGCCTACCTGTAAGATAATGTTAAATATTACGGATGATTTTTCTGACATTGAAATGGCCATAGACTGTTCCAGCTACGGGATGTTCATTATTCCAAAGGTTCGTTAATCCGAAAAGGAAATAGGGCTCGTTATTTTTAAGGTTCATTATTCCGAACTACACAATTTCCTTATTTCATTTTTGGAATTATGAGCCTTTGGAATGACAAACCTTATTTCATTTTCAGATTGATAAACTTATGGCATAATGAACCTTTGGAATAATGAACTGTAACCCTTTGTTCCATATTTGTTTGAATGTAATCCCAATAAAAACTGACATTTTTCATTTGGGGTAGAATTTCATGCAAGAGCTGACTAGTCATTCATTACTTGGACGACAAGGTCAAGCTTAATATACAATAAAAAACACAGACATACACACACACAATAAGTATTTCAAAAGCATTTGCTCATGTTAAATATTCTGATGCAGTTATGCAATCCTGTATAGCTTAGGCATGATGCAAGGAGGCATTCAGTAGTGCTCCAGTAGCTAAGAGTTACCTTTTCTCTCCATTTCGTCACATACTGTGCACACCGATAATAAGATTAGTGCATGGACCCAGTTTCCCTGAAAGAAAAAAATACCTTGGTTACAGAGTCCTGGGATATATCAACAAGCTTCTTGGATTCCACTCTCTGTCTGTGCAGGGCTTGAAATCCTGCCCATAATTTGTAAACAGTCCCTCAGGTTTAGTTTTAGTGGCTTCCAATAATGGTACATTTTCCATGATAGACCCACCCCGCATCAGTATTAGAACCAATCTCTGCATCTGACAGGGTACGGCATCTAAATGTATCGTTGAAGACCAACAGCTCCTAGCTATAAATGGATGCCTTCATGTAGCAAGGCAATATCAGCCAATTAAAGGTGTTATTCCTTTGAATATCACGAAAAGATCAAAATGAGTAGGTTGCATTCACAGCTCATGCTTGTTCCTCTGACAGTGATGCTCAGTTATGGTTGCTGAAATGTAGGGCATCCTTCTCTGACCTTTCCTCCCTTTCTCCAAAAAACAACAATCACAGCTAACCTTGCTGTAGAAGGCTTCAAGACAAACAATCAACCTGTCAGGTGACTTCCAGGGTAGTTTCCTTGAATGAAAGAAAATAGCCTTTCTGAAGTCATTTTGATCTTTTAGCAGTGGTTCCTATGTTTTAAAATCTTCAGAGTAGATTGAGCGGTTACACACGGCCAAAAATTCGTCATTTGAATGATGATTCCAGTGAAAAATGATTCTAATGACGAATTTTTAGTACGTGTGGAAGCAAATTAGAATCACGAATGCTAATCACAATCACAAATTCAAATTCTAGTCCGGAGGTGAATTCCAGTGAAGTTTCGCTCAAATTACGGTGCGAAATTTGCATATGTAATGCTTGACCTCCAAAACATCTTTTGAGGGGCGGAGCTTACGTGACCTTTCAAGCACTTCCGTAGATAATACGCGCGCCGCATGCATGCACTCGATCGTACCTTTTGATTGACAAGTCACCAAGGATTTCGTAGCGCCTTAGCTCGAGAATTCAAATTCTAATCACAGTGTGTAAGGTCCGATAATTCTAAAGACGAATTGCAATCATCATTACAATGATGATTCAAGTTACGAATGTTCTCTCGTGTGTAACCGATCATTGTCTGATGCAAATATGTTTCTCTATCTGTTAGATCAATAACAGTATTTAGTATTCACCTTCACTCACATGTACGAATGACACTATCAGTTGATTTTTGCCTGTGACTAATTGAGAACAAGACTAGAGTGATACTATTACCCCGCAAGTCCTTGTGTGTTTATCTGACCTACTTTCAAAACCCTGCCATTTTTCAGTATGAAATTCCAGTATGATCATCCATGCATATGACTTAGGACTCCCTCCAACAGGGAGAAATTGTCAGTGTGTTACACACAACATGCCCTGTACGCTCAAACTAGCCTGACTGAACTAACGAGGATCATGTTTACTCAGAACTTGGCTGTGGCCAATCTCCCGTGGGATTTGAACCAGGAACCTTCATTGTTGCAAGCATACATGGCACTGCTGAATTGACAGTCTGATTGAAAATGTAAACTTTCAGCCAACTAAAGGGAATGATTAACTTCCCCTACCCTCCCCCCCCCCCCAACCATTGCCATCAGTATTTTTCATGGCACTTTACAAAGATGCTATAGTCAGCTATTGTGAGGAATGATTGGGATAGGCTAGGAGATACTGAGACAGCTGGTTGAATGTATTCTGATTATTTGGTAATTAATATTTTAGTTCATTTTGTGAGACAAAAATGTTTTAAGGCAGCTCATGTAAGCTTCTCTGACATCATTCGTTTGAACACTCTTAATCTATGTGTATTTGGATATTAATGCTAATAATTCCTTTGCTATCTAAAAAAGAAAAAAACTCAGCTGTGAAAAAAAAAAAAATCTGTACTACATTTAATGTAGACTTTAAACTGTCCCAACACAAACTTCCATCTAGATAATTATGACCACTCCTTCAGACAGTGAGGATTATTACAGATTTGTTTCTCTTTGTGCAGATAAAGAGTGAGGAGTTTTACACCACAGACATCAGTGTTATATGACCAAAAAAGCTATCTTGGAGTGATGTTCGGATGCCACTATAGCTGATTTACCGGCCATTCCGATGGTCATTACTTTCTTATTAAAGGACAAGTTCACCTTCATAAAGATAAGGATTGAGAGAATGTAACAATATTAGTAGAACACATCATTGAAAGTTTGAGGAAAATCAGACAATCCGTTCAAAAGTTATGAATTTTTGAAGTTTTTGTGCAGTACCCGCTGGATGAGAAGACTACTGCAGTGTATGAATAACTTAGATGTCACATGCGTACAACAATATAAGGAAAATATAAAGAGAATTTCACAAAATTCCATCTTTTGAAAAAAGTACACATTCCCCTGACTTGTTACCGACAAATGTCATGGGTAATATTATTCCCCCTGCCTTTAGAAAGAGGCAAGTCAAGTGCTCTTTTATTATGCGAAAAAAGTGAAAATATGTTGAATTTTCTTTTACATTTTCTTTATACTGTTGTACGCATATGACTCACAAGCTGTAGTAGTCTCCTCATCCAGCGGTTCCAACACAAAAATTTTAAAAATTCATAACTTTTGCATCGATTGTCCAATTTTCCTCAAACTTTCACTGAAGTGTTCTACTAATATTGTTGCATTTTCTCAATCCTTATGTTTATGAAGGTGAACTTGTCCTTTAACTGTAAGCTTCAGCTCAGATTTTCCCTGATTTGTTACCTCCGTTCTTGTGTTGCTGAAAGTAACTTGTGTTTCTTAAAACAAAATTCCTCCACTCTATATCAGTACGCCACTTTTTAATTAAAGCAAACAATTCTCAATTTATCATTTATTTTTTTTTCAGTTTCAAGGCAAATCACTTTGAGCATACTGCAATGCCACTTTTGTCAGATACTAAAAATCAATCTAGTCTATTTGATTACACCATGAGACAATCAATGGAAAATGCATTATTTAAAGGCCAAATTAAGACAAAAATGGTGACTGTATTATCTAGATTTTTCTGGACCCCATCAGAGGTGAGAGGATGACTAAGGGATCGCCTGTGTCGTCCGTCCGTCCGTCATCCGTCTGTAATGCTACAAAAACTTGAATAACTCTCTACTGAAGACTTCAATTCCAATCAAACTTGGAGGGGAGAGTGGTTATACAAAGTTACACATTCTACTAAACATGAAGGTCACCACAAGGTCAAAGGTCACAGGCAGGGGTCAATGAACTTTAGGGCCCAATGTTACGTTTTTACGGCATGTTTCGATTATGGCTCATAACTTTTGATGTATATATCCGTTTGTGACCAAACTTGGATGGTAGATGTCTCTTGGAGAGTTGAAGGTCACCACAAGGTCAAAGGTCACAGACAGGGGTCGACAAACTTTTAGGGCCCAATGTTAAGTTTTTACGGCGTGTTTTGATTATGGCTCACAACTTTTGATCCACATGTCTCTTTGTGACCAAACTTGGATGGTAGATGTCCCTTGGGGAGTTCAAGGTCACCAAAAGGTCAAAGGTCACAGACATGGGTCAATGAACTTCCGGGAGTTATAAAAACATTAATTTCTTCTACGCGCATGGGCAAAACACATTTTGGAACTTGCCTTGTTAGATGACTTCCACACATGTTCATTGGCTCCAATTTAGTTGATTACATGTATGTCATTAATTGTTCCTTGATATGTTACTTCAATTTTCAATGTGATAACATGTGGTAGGCTGTATACCTGTTGTGAGGGGGGGGGGGGAGGAATAGAAGAAATGCAAGATGGCTGTGATATTTAACCAGTTCATTGGTGGTTTGTGAGTTGTAAAAATACTTCCTAGGAATTTGGCTCATGCTGACAATTATGAAAACGAAAATGTAGGCCTATAATATATAGTTATCATACTGTGTTGGATGAGTATATTATAACTCCTACACAGAGAGTTAGCTGCCCATATGAACATACTATAACATCACCATACTACATATTCTCTTGAATAGAACATTCCAAGTTCCTGCATGCTCCTGAATGGTACAGCTTGCATGAAATCTCTGAGGTATACTGCTAGACGGAAGACAGTCTGTCTATGACCTCCATGCCTAGCAGGCAAAAAAAATAGGAGAAGCATTAAGTGAGGATGAAATGATAGAACTCCGGTCTCATTTTAGCATCCTTGGCTTTCAGTGATACCTCCCTCACATCTAACAGGTGTCTCCAAGTCCCTCAGGGATGCCGCAGAAGGACTCATCGTGATAGGTGGTCTTCATGTCATCCTGTGAGTTGAGATCTTATTCATACTGAGATGCCTCCAACCTTGAGAAGAAAAGCTTTGCTTGGAATTAATTAAAAAAAACCCGATTAGGCCTACAATGATGATAATATTAATGATGACAATAGTGGTAAAAATGATGTTCATAATCATGATGGTAGTATTACTAGTAATATGAATGATAGTAATGATATTGAGAATGAAAGTGCAGTAATATTATGTATGGTAGTAATAATAACAATGATAATGATGATGATGATGATGATGATGATGATGATAATAGTAATGATGATAATAATAATGATAATAGTAGTAGTAGTAGTAGTAGTAGTAATATAAATGATAGTAATGATATTGAGAATGAAAGTGCAGTAATATTATGTATGATAGTAATAATAACAATGATAATAATCATGATGATGATGATGATGATGATGATAGTAATGATGATAATAATAATGATAATAGTAGTAGTAGTAGTAGTAGTAGTAGTAATATAAATGATAGTAATGATATTGAGAATGAAAGTGCAGTAATATTATGTATGATAGTAATAATAACAATGATAATGATGATGATGATGATGATGATGATGATAATAGTAATGATAATAATAATGATAATAGTAGTAGTAGTAGTAGTAGTAGTAATAATAATAATACTACTACTACTACTAATAATAATAATAATAATAATAATATTTACAATTATAATTCCATTCTACTTCTAACACATTTTCTCCCCTCTCCATTACACATCCCTGCACACTCATAAACACAAATGTATTTTGCATCCTTCCTGACTGAAAACATGTCTTTGTTGGAACATTGCATAAAAAAGTTTGGGCTGCAGATAGGAATGAGTAAAATGTAACACTAGGGATCAACAATTTCTGTGCTTATTAAAGAAAATAAAACAGGACAAGCCATGGTCGTGGCCATTATATATAACACTCTAATAAACTTTTTTGTGCCTGAAGGAAGCTTTTAACTGATTTTAACCCGTTGAGGATGATTGATTTTGCTACAACACGCATTTCCCATAGATGCTTGTCCGAGTATACTCGGGACTCATCCTCAACGGGTCATCATATGATAAAAGATATATGAAGAAAGTCTTGCTGTAATATGTGTCCAAAGAGTCCCCAATGTGGATTTATGTAGACAGACATCATGTCATTTACTGAAGGTGACATCTTTAAGATTTTTTCATTGTTATGGATACCAACTGTTTTCTGTATCCATGCTCTTCATTTCTCCTCCATCTCATTCCTTACCACCTCCCCCTCCCCCCCCCCCCCCCCCCCCCCCATACGCCCCAAGCACTTAGTGCATGCATCCATAAACAGGATTGGCATTGTTCTGTGCATTAGTGAGCAAGCTTAGCAAGCATATCACCTCCTCAGCCAAAGGAAGAAAAATAAAAAGACAAAAATAATCTCTACTACAAGCTTAGGCATAGAAGCTGGATTAGATGCATCAACACATCTCTTTGGGAATAAGTATAGTATTTTGATATGTAGCCATCAGAGTCAGCCACTTGCCACTGGAGAACATGGTTGGTTAGATATCTTTCACTCGTTATTGCATTTAAAGGAAACCAAAACCCAAAGAGCAATATGGATTGAGTGAAAGCAACAACATTAGTAGAACACATCAGTGAAAGTTTGAAGAAATGTGGACAATCGATGCAAAAGTTATTAATTTTCAAAATTTTGGTGTTGTAATGACTGGATAAGGAGACCACTAGAGTTCATGATGTCATATGTGGACAACAATATAAAGGAAATATAAAGAGAATTCCACAAAATTTCATTTTTCATGAAAATTACACATTCCAACGACGTGATACTGACATAAGTTGAGGGTAGTAATTATTCCCCCTGCTTTCTGAAAGTGGTTAGTGAAGTGCTCTTTTATACGCTAGAAAAGTGAAAGCATGTTGATTTTTTTTCATATTTTTTGATACTTTTGCCCACACATGATGTCATAAACTCAAGTAGTCTCCTTATCCATTGGTTCCAACACCAAAACTTATAAAATTCATTTTCCTCAAACTTTCACTGATATGCTCTACTAATGCTGCTGCTTTCACTCAATCCACATTTTTCTTGGGGTTTGGATTTCCTGTAAACAATCTTTGACCCCTGCATCACATGTCCAGTTCTACAATGTCTTTCATTTTTAGATGACATCATTCATTGTGGAAACTGCCCCCATGGAATTGAGTTATGTGTTGTATACAAACCTTAATGTGAATGTGATGGAGAGATATATATTACAACATTTCCCAAAGTCCTTTGAACTTGAAGAAATATGCCTGTCCCATACTTACCCAAGCCAGAACTGCGCCACAAGATTTGATGGTCCGCCAGGTATAACTGATTTTGTTTGCCGTAGTTTTCTAGAATAGTGGATGGCAGGGACATAGTCTTTGAACGACCTTTGGCCCTTCTCAAACCTGTCGTTCTATTTGCTGCAATGGGTTTCAAATGAATTATTGCACAGACCATCTTGATATGACAAACGAATAGGAAATATATAGAGGAAAGTAGGTCACATGCATGTTTGTCAGAATCTATCTTCGAGAAAAAAAAAGTTAAGAGATTTTGTCCCATGAGAGTGACCCATGAAATCCTGCATTCTGCTTCAGAATTGTTTGGAAAACTTATGATCTTATGAATCATTATGTTATCTTGTTATGTATCAAGTCTTTATTGCATTATTGAGAGGCATATGTGTTTGAGGCATGATGCATTTTAGGGTTGTTCACACTACCAATGAAACATCACAATATTACAAACATTGTAATATTTCATTGAAATGTGAAAGCCACCAGAAACATTGCCAGAAATGTTGCAGACTGTAATGCATTTTGTTGGTTACCTTTATGTAAAGTTTGCTGTAATGTTTACATAGAGACCTCTCACTGTGGAATACTGTATAAGCCGAATATTTCATGAGGTTTCTATTTTCGTGAATTTCGCGAGTAGGGTGCTATTCGCATATTTAAAGACAAACAAAAATATTGACTCTATTCCTGATATGAATGTGATGTGCACATATGCATTTCTCCGTTCAGTACTTTTCTCCATAATCGCGAATTTAACCACTCACAAAATTGTCGGGAAGTCCCAATTCGTGAAAATTTAGACTCGCTAAATATATGGCGTGTACAGTAATCGTGATAGTTGTCACTTGGCTCCCACTTGATATTAGGATTCCTTTCTGTGTTCTCGTGATAAACGCGTTAGCAGTCACCAAGACGGTTGTTGCGTCATAGCTACTGTAGTTGTGTGCAGCAGTCTCCTGGACCAATTGTGCATGTGAAACTTATTGTGGCAAATACTCAAAATATTTCAAACTTGGTCTTTCGTTACAATGTGAATGGAAGACTTAAGCTTAAACATAACAATTTCAATTGTCGTGACATTTCCGTGTGAGAAAGAGCCCTCCTCTGAGTCATCGTGCTATCTATTGGATGTCAAGTTTGGGTTGAATTATTAAGATGCTATGTGTGTGGAGCAGTTGTGAAGCAGTTGTGTGAAGTTTTGGTTGTTTTGTAGCTAGAAGGTAAAGACACCCCTGAGATTAAAAAAGTTGACCAGGAATATTCTGGAAACACAAGTTTGATAAATTTTTGGATTTTTTGAAGGTGTTTCTTATCAATGAAAGAAAAAAAAATCTTTTCATACAAATTTATAAAGCTATTTTACAGGAAGAGATAATGGAACCAAGAGATGCTATGAAAATGCTATGAATGTCATAAATTGTATTGTTTACCTGTACAGAGTCAGCAATGATTCCAATAAAATTATCGCTATAGGCATACAAGATATGCAGCATGAAAAGTAACAACTAAGATATATGTAGATAAGTCTTGTAGTGATATAAATATTGATGAAGTGTTGGATTATGAGTTTACATTTTAAGGTAAATGAGTCTGCCGAGTGGATAGAAGATACTAGGAGGTGCTTATTTTGTGTAGTAAACCACCTGTTCCCTAAGGCAGTAGATGAACCCTCTCAAGACTGATATCTCATAAATGCCGTTGACTATGTATACCAACAGGTGGCTAATGAGAATGAATGGGTTAAGTTCTCAAATGGCAGCTTCCACTCAACTTATAAGTTTGGTATTAAAATCTCATCCATATCGTGTCCTGATCATTCATTGTCGACCTCTTTCAAGTGGAGATTTGATATTCATTATTCCACAGGACAATTTCTTGTTTCAAAGAAATTAATTAGGAATTTATTCCTTTTTCACTTTCGTGCCATTTTTCTTATTCTCAATCATAATTGCAGTATATTTAAGTATGTATGGCTGTGGAAGTGTTAACAAGTGAAGCCTATGTCCTGTGCAGAAAAATTTGATGTATGTCATTCACCGAGTCTCAAAATATCCTCTCCTTGATGTATTTTTTACATTTCCTCTGCCGCGTAGGCTCTTGAGACTGAAACGTCAAATGTTAAGTGTCAGGCAGGCGTGGGCATGATTTTAGAATGGTAGCATTTGCATGTTGAGATGGTTTTTTTTTTTTTCACCAAAAACAGAAAGATTTGGAAAGCATTGGCTGGAATGATATTCACAATTGATCACTCAACTTCCTTAACAACTTGCGGAGGGCTGAAATGCATACCTGATTACTTGTGGGGAAAAAAATATGATGGTTCTATTTTAACACTTAGTCCAAGACTGCAGATGACCTAATGCAAATATATGAGAATATTTCTGCATAACTATTTTATCTATTGCGTTTTGTGTGAGCATGTTTGTGTGATAGCAATGAGAAAGTGAGTAGTGAAACCGGAGAGTAAAATGTTACTGCCTGTAATGCCAGGTTTTAAGGTGTCAATGTGTGGATGTGCAGGAACAGGTGTGATATGTGACTTTAAGTGGGAAATTCAACCCGTTCCGTACTGAATTCTGAAATTCCTTTAAACTTAATACACAGGCCACCAGGTTCCTGTGTGGAATGGGTTAAAAAGAGAGTAGTATGCATGCTCCTACTGTCTTTTACACCAATTCTGGGGGTCATTTCCAGGAGAGCCTGTGGAATATCAATTTCATTTCCATCATCATTACTTTTTGATATCTTTACTGCATTTATTTTTTTTTTTTCATAGAAAATGTATTTAATATCAATCTGAACATGACATCACATGTAATGAAGAAAGCAAAGTGTAAAATATGTAGAATCTAAGGATCCAGTTATATCACTAATATTTTCCACTACAGTCCCAAACAGCCCTTTGATATAAGTCAGTAGACTGTACAAATATTGTATGTGTGTATGCCATCAACGATTTAGTGGAAAACTTCTGAGAGCAGAACTTTCCATATTTTCACCTGTCCAGTCATATTGCGTCTTCAGCCAAAGCTGTCAGTGAAAATAGTACAATCACACGAGGGCGCTCTGGCCCCTGGGGCCTCAATCGCACTAAAAGGAGGGGCCATTGTTATGTTTTCTATGAGGCTGTTTTACAGCGACTTGGCAGAGGATCAAGGCAGACAAATTTGATTTTGCAGGCGAGTCCCCTTCGGGACGTGAGTGTTTTTCGCATTCTTGAGCCGACTATTTCCAGGAGGCATACTTGTCCATTTTATTTCAAATTCTCTCTCACTCAGTGTGGAAAGAGAACGTCTTCTCTGCCTTGAGCAACTTCTACCACTAGATAAACTTGTTGTTTCCTAGGAACGAAATGATATTCTCTTTTCTCCAATTTGCTAACAATCTAAGAGATATCGTATTTGTATGTGGGTTTAGGTGAAGGGTGTGATTGAAAAGAAAATAGTTGAAGATGGAAATGATACTCATTGTAGTCTTAAAGGGACTGTACAGTACTGGTTGAGGTGTGGATTAATGTTTTGAACATTCGTAAGTGAGATAATGAGAAACCTCTTATGAAATATGAAAGAGCATGTAATTTTAAGAAGGATTCAACGTTTATTTGATGAAAATTGGTTTTCAAATGGCTGAGATATCCAAAAAAGTGACAACAATAAGAGGCGACAGGCCACGCCTTTTATTAGGATCTCTTTGTTTCACCTTGTTTTTGGATATCTCGGCCAATTCAAAACCGATTTTCATCAAATAAACTTTTGATACCCCTTAGAATTGCATGCTCTTTGACATTTCATAGAGTGGTTTCTGAATATCTCGCAAAACGTTAAAAGCTAAATCCTCACCTCGACCAGAACTGTACACACCCTTTAAAATGTGGGTGGTATGTATCAACATTTTTTCCCCTTCAATATAACATGCTATCAATGAATCTGTAGGCAACTTGACAAGCAGTTTGCATATCATAAAAATTTTATAGTTAAATTGTTCTTTTGAAATACAAATCTTGAGTGCAAGTATTACTTGGCAGACAGCAAAAAAATTGATAATTTCTGAAACTGTTTTGAGCTCAGATCTGTGTCTTCAGAATTTTGACCAGTGGAATGTACTCCGGACATAAATGATGAAATATGAATTACTCATTGTGATTTGACTTAGGTTTTATTTTGTTTTGTCATTTTTGTTTTGAGCAGTGCAGGATATTTTTGTATTTTAAGAATGACTATGAGCACATTTATATAGGGCCTTTGTGTGTGCAGAATTGAGTGGAAATCATTTTTTGTAGCTTGCCAAGAATAGCTATTCCCATCTTCTTTCTTTTTCTCCTCAGAAAGTGTATACGTGTTTTGAATGTCCAGACACATTTGCTCTGTTTTTCTTACCAGCTGATTTTAGCTAGCAGTTCAGCTAGCAGTTGTGATGGAGATGTCGGGTCTAAATATAAGAGGAATGATATTGATGTAAAGTGCCATCTTGAGATTAAATTTCATGGAAATGGCAACAAGTTGTCCAAAGATGAGAACGGTGACATTTAAAGGAATAGTCACTGTAAGGGGCATGCTGTTTGTGAAAGACTGCAGTGGAATCGAGGCAAATCATTGAGAAATTTTGCTGGGCAAAAGATTAGGGTAAAACAATTTAAGGGACAAATCTGTAGATTGCCCAACTGTCTTATTTCATGGCACTTTGAAACACATGTTTAATAGTGAATTATATCAACATCTTTTTTTTTTATGTGTGTGTGTGTGTGTTTAACTTCTCAATGAAAGAAAATTTCTGGAAATGATGCTCTCTTAAGTTTGCAGGTACAGAATGTTAAAGATGTTAAATGAGAGTTGCAAAAGGTTTTTTTTTTGGAATTTTAAATCATTGGTGAATATTCATTCATTTTTCCTCAACATATTATGTTGACATAAATAGGAACAAGGAAATCCACTGAAATGATATAATAGTCACTTGCTTAGTGGTCAGAATTTGTTGTGCTTATAGGTCTCTACATGCAATTTGAATTTTTAGGATTTAATAGTTATGAGTTTCTATTGTGAAAGCTAAATAGATTTCTTGTGACCTGTTGCATCTCTACTTTGTAATAGGAATTAACTTCTTTCTTAAAAAAAAAATTGTATTATCGTACTGTGTAGGAGATAGAATATAACTTATTTAATGTTGTGTTTATGTCTTTTCTTTTTTACCGACAGTGATCATGCATTCTTAAAATGACTGATGAAGAGTATTTTTGCCGGAAGTCTTTTTTTTTTTTGGAATCTCAGTACCTAAGAGTAGCCATCATGTCTCGAGTAACATGTTGTTGTGGTGTACTATTTTTAATTTTTGCGGTTGGAGGGTACATACATTATTCAACGTGAAACTCCCACTGAAAGGGAGTAAGAAAGGTCGCTTTGACACGTCGCTCAGATATTTTTACCCATTGACAGACACTTGAGTGGAGAAAATAGCTCAAGATGGAGCGCTTTGACGCATGCTAGATATGATGAGCAAAAGATTTTTAACCTGTATGATGCTGCGCTGTCTCATACCAGAGAAAGCTTTTATAGAAATCACTTGTGGATATTGTGCTTTGGATCTTGTAACATTATAAGACTATGTCTCTCTCTCTCTCTCTCTATGTCTCTTTACACACACACAACTACCCCCCCCCCTAAAAAAAAATAAAACCCTGAAACAAAACAAAATGAGCCAAATCCAACTGTAAAGCGAGATATTTTCGCAGCATGAAATTTTTGCAAATTGGAGCTGAATGGCCTTTTTTGTGGTTTCAAGAATTGCCACTTGTATTCAATACATATAGTGAAGACAAGAACTTTTGCATGCATTTTAATTTTTGCAAATCCTGGCTCTTGGATGATTCGCAAAATTGAAATGCATACGAACATATCTCATTTTACAGTAGGCCCTACGCTTTCAAAAAGATACTTTGGCTTGTTGATGTCACAATGAAGATAGTTTCCTAGAGGTTTTGTCCATCAGCATTATGTTACTGAATTTTAAAGAACTAAATATACCTCCCTCTGTAGCTCCCCTAGTTTTCTTCTTTTTCTCTCACTGCACATAGTAGTACATGTAAACATGATGTTGTTAATGCATTGTGCTGAATGGAAGTGATGAATGCAACATTATCCCATTGAGGACAAGTCGCAAGTATACTCGGGCAGATTTCTATGGGAAATGCATGTTGTAGCAAAATCAGTCTGTCCTCAACGGTTTAAACTGTGTGTCATAGTTTTTTTTTTCTCTAAAGCATTACATACAAATGAAAGTCTTTTTATGTTGGCATGAGAATGTGGTGATCTAGAAAAAAAAAAAGAGAAAACAGTTCAAGAGCGTGGCTGTGTTTCTTTTGTCAGAATATTCCAAGTTTTCCTCTGGGCTTCCAGTCAAATTTCTGTTGATCAAGCAGATGGGGTAATGCATTTTGTCATAGAGGCAATGAAAATTTCAGTTGTTTTGCTTTTAAGTAGTCATTAGCTAATTTGGATGATGTTAATTTCAAAGCCCAACAAGTGCCCAAAGCTCACATGACTCTGCTATGAATAGTAGTCATCCAACATTCTTCATACCAGTAGGCCGTACCTGTGACACGCATGTAAATCCTACATCTTGACTTCATTGTGCATCTTGCTTTAAGAATTAGAGGTAAATGGAGCCCAGAGTTGTTGTCATGACACCCGCATCCTCCCCCACCAGGTTGAAGGAGAGTGGGATAATCTGGGTGGATGTACTGGAAAACTTTATCTCCTGTGGATGGTCAATACTGGCTGGAGATGGGGATTTATTTCTGGTGATATGTCTGCAAGATTGAACAAAGATTTACACTTTGACAACTATGATTTAAAAGTCTTTCTTTCCTATAATCTTCCATCTCTTGCTTTGCCTGCATTCTTAGTTTAGACTGATTGGCAACAGTATGCCTTTGTATAATGAAGAACTAGTGGTCTGCCAAACCATTTGTGACCCGCTACAACAAATGGTCCTAAAGTCGCGCACGGTCGAAGCCGTGAAAATCGAGTTTGAAGTCAGAGCATCAAAATTGGTCATAACTTACGATTTTCTGCATTTGGCATATTATTAGAGTATGACATGTCTTCTATCATCTGTCGAAATTTTGAAGCAAAATGATGAAAGGAAAGACCAAAAAATAGCGTTTTTCTGGGCCATGTTTTTTGGCGTTTCAAGGAAGCAGAAACTGGTTCGAACATTTGGATTGAGCGCCACAGATAGGCTCCGCCCCTAACAACGATCAGAGTGATCTAATTGGTCTGTTGCTGCTTGCCGCTAACCGAAGCGTGAAGCTCGCACACTGCCCAGTCGACTGGTGCGTGCTGGCGGGGTGCGCTATGCCTAGCCGCTTCTCCTGGCATCCTGGTCACTGATTGGTCGGTGAGGAGACCGCCGACGCTGTGTTTGAATGAGCATTTCGGGGGTTGCTAGGGCTTATCTTCTATTGTCCGGAGGTGAATACTGACTTGCGTGTCCCTTGATCGTGATTGCGTCGCAAGGAAAACTTTTAGGGCGCTTTTCTCGAAACAGTGATTTCCCAGACGTCTCGACATGCTCTCTTTTAAACATCGATATCTCCGCAGCCGATTATTTTTATAAGATGTGTTATATATCAATTTAAAGCAGAAAGATTAGGGAATTGTGTCATGCACTTTTCAAATAATTGACCTCGCCCGACTTTAGGATCATTTTGTTGTAGCGGGTCACATTTTATTCCAACCATTTTAAATTATTTCTTTTTCAGCTTTTACAGTGAGTCTCTTTGCTCTCATGTGTCTTGTCCATATTTTCAAGCTCATTGCATCTGTCAATGAAATACATGAATTGTAAACCTTACATTAACTTTTAATGCAAGCACACATGCATTATAATGCTCCACTTTACCGGTAATCTTAAGAGAAGCAGGGTTACAAATCAAGTCGAAGTGCAGACTAAATATAAAGAGTGAATTAAAAGCAAAATATGGAATAAGATTTGAATTGTTTTGCATTTATGCATCAGAACAGCTTGTAGTGTGGGAAGGAATGAGGGACATCATCTGAATATATGGGGAGAGTTTTTCTTCACCAAGGATTTACATCGTAGTAAAGTGTCAAATTTACAATTCACCACTCATGCTGGCTTAAAAAAAAAAAGAGCTATGGTAGTGTACAGAGCAGTCTAGGGATTTCCAAACAGTAAGAATGTGTATGATATTTACCTAATGTTCATGGTACTTTAGCTCCTGTGTGCCAAATATTGATAGGCAGTTTTCAAGGACATGATCCGACAGCACAAAGAAATGTTCCAAAGCCCTGAAGGACGTACAGGTGAAGGGAGGTTCAAGGTAAACTCTAACAGGTAAAGAATGAATGGAATCACTCTTTTAGTAACCTCATGGAGGATGTCGTATTATTTGATAGGGAGCAATCTCTCATTAAATTTACTGATATGAACTTTACCAATTCAAATTAGATGCCCCCCCCCCCCCCCCCCCCATAGTTTGTTTAGGCCCAGTGCAAGGGCAAGTGATAAATGTGCTAATAGATGAAAAACAGGAAAGGAGAAAAAGAAAAGGAAGAATTAAAAAAAAAAACACTGGGGGTGGGGAGGAGGAAGAAATAGTGGGAAAGAGGGGTAGACAGACTAAGATATGAGAGATATGGGAGACAGATAGAAATGGATGGAGGGATGGAGTAAGCTGACAGTAATAGAGAGATAGAGAGAAGAAGAAAGGATAGAGCAAAGGAGAGAAAAAAGGGGAGGGAGAGGGAGAGAGCAAAATAGCGAGCTGTAATTGTGCTCTCATTTTTACCAGCTATAATCATGTCCCTCTGAATAATGCATGGTTGAGTTTCAATGAGCGTCTAAGCCTTGTGATGATCCCAGTGGGAGCAAGGAAATGAGATATCTGGTACCTATCAGGGAAGGGGGAGGGTGATGGGGGAAACAGTGATGAGGGGGGGGGGGTGAATCTACAGGAACAGGTGAATTCTAAGCACTGTGTTACACTTTTGAATGTGGTGTAGTATAATTTTCATGTTTGGCCTTCCTTTCTCAGCAGGAATAAGATATGAAAGCTTTAGAAGCATGAAGGGTAGATAGAATGGAATCTGCCTCAGTCCAACAGGAATACCATGATGAATTAATAGGGATTAGGGGGATGAGATGATCTCTATTCATTGACAGTTAGCTTTTTAGTAATCCTTGGCAACAGGCATAAAAAGCACTATTGTGAATGTGCAAATCAGTAAACACAGCAAAGGTTAACCTTAGGTTTACAAAATTTGTATTCATTATATTCCTATTTTCCAGACTTAATATTCGTCTGTTCGAGGTTATGCAACAGAAAATACATACATATTTGTGGTGTATCTATCCCCTCTCGTTGCATGAATGTTACATTTTTCTATATTCTAAAATATACATTTCTGTAATACTTGTAGTCTTTGCAAATTTGTATCTTTTCAAGGACAGAATGTAGTCTCACAATGGTGTATATGCACAAGATATAATAAGAATAGTATTTTTGGTCAATTATTTAGTGGCTGCAACCCCTTTCTGATGTAAGCCATTGTTGATTACTTCAATGCTACAATGATTTATTTTAACTTGTGCGATGATCCCATCATCTCACAAATTTTTGCACATGTGCATATGACTATTTTCACTGTTACTTGAAAATATATGAGACAATGAAATACAGTCAAACCTGCCTTAGCGGCCACCTCTCTATAGCAGCCACCTGTCTATAGCGGCCGCTGAAAAATCCCCCCGAGAAAAAAGCAATGTTAAAGACCCTGTGTATAGCGGCCACCTGTCTAACGCGGCCAGCGGCCACAAATTTTGTTTCCCGCGGTAGATTTTAACCTGTGTATAGCGGCCAAAAACCCGAAGGACCCGTAGCCGAGCCGATAATTCAGCGTGTTTTTCTGCTTTGTAGCCATGCCAGTCATTCCTGGGCAACGTTCAGTGATCGCCACCGTTGCATTCATCACTCATTCAGTCATAATAATGCACTAGTGTTAAGCTTTCTTCACGACTGTGCACATGCTACATGTACTGTGCAACAATTTCATAAACACCGGCGTTGTTCTATGCATGATACACCATCTGAAGTTTGTCTATCAAAACCAAGTTGAACACAGAATTCATGACTGATATATTGGTGGGGGGTGGGGGGGGGGGGGAGATGGAACCAAGAAGACTAGCTAGGTTGATATCTACCTTAGATCACAAGATCAATGAGTATGTCCTTATGATTTGAGGATTTTGGTGATAGCAGGGTGCTAAATAAGCACTTGCCCGATTGTCCGGGGCAAGTGAAAAATCAAATTTGGGCAAGCGTTTTTGAGCAATGATAACAAATGCTTGCCCAAACTGGGCAAGCAAAAAGTTTTGAAGCCATCTTTTTTTTTTTCACTTAATCCCCCCAACAAACCTACAAAGTCAACCATACAGAAGCCCAAAGATAATGGCTGTTTAGTGATGCAACACACGTTATATTTCATTTCAGTAACTTTCCAACACGTATGAGAAGAAGCTCTAATGCAATGCAACGCAACACTTGATTGGACCAAGTTTGTTACTCCATTGTGTTTAAGCACGCAAATCAATGTGTGCTGTTTAATCAAATGATTGTGTTTTATTAAGCTCTTGACTATCACATGATTTTCTATATTATTTCCTTATATTTTGGACTTTCTTTTTGGGCAAGTAAAATTAATGTTCAGGCAAGTGTTTGCACCAAATTTGAAATCTGCTTGCCTGACGAGGCAAGTGGTAAAATAAAGTTATGTAGCATCCTATGATAGTTTTTCTTTTTACAAATTTTCTTTCTTTCTAATGAATATTGTCATGCAAATTCTATACTGTGTGTGGATTACACCAAAATGTTATTGCCTATGGTGTATTAAACTTTCATTTTCTATTCAGTTGTTTGTTTGACTTGCAACTAATAGCAGCACTCATTTTTTCTCTTAGTTCACATCAACTGGACAACCATTATTTCTCAGTTCAGAAACCATTTATGTCTTCCAGCAATGTCATTGCCATTAGGAAACCACCTGCCATAAAGACAACAATCTTGCCGATGAAACCAACACCTGTAACAATACACCTTCAAAATTGGAACCAGGGTAACACTTTTTTGACCTGTCATTTTTGTTTAACTCTAGTCAATTGGTCTAAATTTCACCCTTAAGATCTCTGCCCCTCAGTATATATGTGGGTGAATAATTGCATCTCATTCAGCTTTTTCTTAGTCCATAATATTAATAGTCTCTGTAGATTGTTGTAACATATTCTAACCTTTGCATGGTTATTTTTTTTTAAACCAAAAGCGATGATTTATATCCTTTCCTTGTGTGACAATTTGTGCCTATTTTTCTTACGGTTTTCAGCCATGTCTTGATGTTGTTAGTAGAGGCCTGAAATTATCCATATGCCATAAATTCAATTGTATCGATTTACAAATCAATTCCTCAACTCCTAGCTCCTGGGTCATCAAATATTCATGCTTGTGGTTACAGCTAGTCTCAGGAAAGTGACAGGATTTCTATTCCCAGGGAGTGGTGGTATTAAAGGATTCCTGACGATTTGTGCCTTCAGTGATTTAATCATCCAATTTCCACACGTATCATTTGATATATTGCTCTCCGTGAATAAATGACATGGATTGTAGCTGAACCACAGCAGAAATATAAGTGTCTATTTTTGTATGTGGGTGTTAAAGTTTCCCATAAGAACTA
Source organism: Diadema antillarum (assembly GCF_040938485.1). Classification (NCBI taxonomy): domain Eukaryota; kingdom Metazoa; phylum Echinodermata; class Echinoidea; order Diadematoida; family Diadematidae; genus Diadema; species Diadema antillarum. The sequence goes on along the minus strand of NW_027271292.1, from coordinate 1,376,859 downwards.
AACCTTAAAATTTAAAGGAGCTCTTTACCACAAGATATTGGTAAAATTAGAATGCCTGATTTATCTCCTTGCTATGATGTATGAATGATATCAATACTTTTTGCGATAAATGTTCATCATAAAACCCAGCAGATTCTAAGATTAAATCTTTCTGGTTATAAGAATCTGATTTGTTTTTAAAAAATGGTCTGCAAATGTCAGACTACATTACTGAAGCCAGTCACAGTCCACTGTGAGTCAAGTCCCGCCAATGCCATCAATGTGAGGGGAAACAGGTGCACCGTGTCAATTTCAGTCAGAAATCACCTGTTCGTTGACTGGGCGGTATCACACTACATGTTAGAAAGCATGGGGGAAGTGGCTTTATGGCTGTTAACTGTGGCGTGACTGTCACGCTTGCCTAGTTCTGAATTTAACCCACCTGATGTCAGGTTTGCTTTATTTCCTTAGAATGCTTATTTTGGGAAGATGTAAGGAGTGGTGACTTTCATATCTTTTGGCCCTGTGATATTTAATTTGTCTCTGTAGAGATTTGGTACATAGGTTGATATCAAGTTCGTTGCTGGTGCTGATGTTGTATCGTCTCCCAAACACCTGTATTAAATTGATCTCCAACACCAACACTCAAATTAGTGCAAGGTATACCAATCATAATTAGTGATGCTAAATTCTAGTGTTATTTTCACACCACTGTGAAGTCTCCATGATTGCACTGGAATTGCACAAAGAAAAGAAAAATGATGCTGTTTACTTTTGGTCCAATATGAAAAGATGTAGCCATGACCACTTAGTTTAAGACACATGATGAGGAAGATTGATTTAAATGGTATAAATATCATTACTTCTGCAAAGTACAACAATGTGTCTATATCTGTGTCAAAAACTTTTGCCCAAGATCATCTTCCTCAAATGTCCATGGATCATTTACATTAATACTGCTCCATTTATTCCATGAAAATATCCATTATCAATCATGCAAATCAAAAGTGATTAATATTATCGAAGAAGGACTTAGCTTACAATATAGGCATTGAGCTTAGAATTGGTTATGGTTTTTGATATGAAATTTTGCATTGTTTGTTGATCGATTATTTGTGTCCTGGCAGTATTATTTGTCTTCCTAAAGTTAACCACCTTTCATAAATTGTTCATGAGTTCTCTGGCCTACAGCCAGAAGTAACAGTCAATCAATCTGTTGAAAGAGTCAGCTGCTTGCAGTTTGTTGTTATTGTGCAAAGTCAAGCAAAGTTGTGTGCAAGATCTTAACAGATTAATCAGCAATTTGAGTTATTAAATAGACTGTGATGGAAGTCAGCACCAAAGATAATGAATTTTGATATTTTGACAATCTTGTGACAAATGATATCACAATTCAATGGAATGAAACCCAATTTTTCAATTTCCACACTTCATCTGAATTCATCATGCATTTTACATCCTAAATGCATTTCCAACAGATTCATTTTAGAAAAAAGGCAACAATATTACACTCTCCGTAATTCTGAAGTATTCTGCAATGAAAGGAGCTAGTTAGATAAATGTTGTAAAAAATGCAGTTCAAATTTTTCTAATGAGCCATACATCAACTTTTGTTCTTCTGTTCATGATCTTGATGTTTGTGTATTACACCATCTAGTATTTATATATCTGTTGCTAGTCAATTGCAGTTTGTGTTTTCCTAAGGCTGAAATTCTAATTTTTTGGATTGTAAGTCATATACGTCCCCAAATAATGATTTTCCTATTATCTGGAGAAAGTAAAACTGTGATCTGAATCAACTTACACACCATAATGAGATGGGTATTAAGCCAGATTTTACATGTGGATCATTAGAAAAGGAATGACACTTGTCAAAAGACAGAAGTAAATTTCAAACTCAAAATAATTTGTTTGGATACAGATACAAATGCAAGGACTAAGAAAAAGTAACATCCAGCCAACCTTTGCATGATATCCAAGAATTTGAACTGGTTCTTTTGCGATAAAATATAATGTCATAAACACACATTTTACCTTTGATTACAGTCTTGGGTCAGTGTGATTTTACAGACATTTTTGGGGATGATTACATTGCTTAAAGATGATTATGTTTTTGTCTGTTATCTTCTGACGATGCTCTTTAGTACCCCAGTCCAGATGTATGGGGCCCGAGTGTAACCAGTGTCCATTAGAGCTGTATGTATGTTTGTGTGTGCTTAGCTGTGGTGTGTTGTAGCCAGAGGTCTCCATTTCAAGCCGCAATCAATGGAAACGTTGTTTGCATCTTTAATGTGTTGTTGTTCAAAGCAGTGTTTGTATGTAAGTGACTGAGTGTATTAATCCTACCTCTATCTACCTAGAGAGAGTAATGGGGTAACCTGTGCTCCATGTGATATAGTGCTTCATGGAGAAAAAAAAAACAGATACAGATTACATTTGTATACAAGTTAGAGAGACAGACAGACAGACAGACAGACAGAAAAAGAGAAAGATGATGAGAGAGGAAGAAAGAAAGATGGAGAGAAGGTGAGAGAGAAACAAAAAAGCTGTTGAGAAAAAAAAAAAGGATGGACACAAACTTGGAGAGAAAAAAAGATGAAGGAAAGAAAGGAGGATGAAATCAGATGAAAAGATAGAGAAATATAAAGAATACATAGATGGATGAAAACAGATTAGAGAGGGAGAGTAATGACGGGAACAGGATGAAGACGGGATGAAAAAATGCTGGCGAGAAAGATGGAGGGACAGGGAGAAGGATGAAAACAAAGATGGAAAGAAGTGGGAAGACAGATGGATAGGAAGAAAATAACTGAAAGATAGAGAGGGAGAGAGAGAGAAGGATGAATAAAGGATGCAAAGAGAGACAGATGGAAAAGGAAAGAAAGATGGAGGGAGACAGAAGGATGAAAATGATAAAGAAAGATGGAGAGACAGTTTGAGCTCGATGGAAAGAATGATAGAGAGAAGGATGAAAACAGTGATGGAGAAGAAGGCACAGAGAAAAATTGATAGAAGGAGAGAGAAAAGGATGAAAGCACAGGTGGACAGAAAGTTGGGGGAGATCGAGGGTTAGTAGAATAAACATTGAGGAGAATAAAGGAGATGTTGTTCTTACCAAGATATATTTGTTTGTGTCAATACATGATTATTTAAAAAAAAAACTGTTTCATGCAAAACTATTCACCCAGAGGGGATTAAAGAATTTTGATGATGGTTTATAGGGCAAGGCCGAAGTTTTTTCAAATAGTGAAGGACAAAGAATGATTTTTCTATTGTAATTCGAGAAGGCATGAATGGCAAATATATGTCGGTTTGGTTGTAGAATTTCAATAAAGGGATACATATCTGAGGATAAGAGAGAAAAAAAGAGATGAACAAGATGAGATTTGTACAAAAAAAGATATTATTTTACATTATAGACAGAACATTATGAAATAAAAATGATAAAGGAGAATGATTTAGATGAAAAGAGGCTAAAATGTAGATTGGATCAGAGATATGTAAATTCAAGATGCTCATTGTTAACACTTTCTTCATATCTTAAGGAGATGAAAAATCTTTCATCAAAATTTTTCAGAAAAGTCTCTGATTTGATATAAGATCTCATATATCCTTTCTCTTCCTTTTCAGCACATCAGACAGTTTATCAGTATGTTGCTTTTTCTGCCCATTAACATCCTTCTCTCATTGATATCGTTGGATTTTCTTCTCTTTCTTTTTCATCTGGTAATCCTGTTGTATGAAGTTCATCTGAAGTCAGATATTGTCATGAATTGATAGATCTCTTCCTTACTCTTATGAACTACCCTCTCCCGTTTGCGCATACCATTTTGCATCCTTCAAATGATGTTGGAGGAATATCATTTCATTCTTGTCTGTTTGCTTTCTCTCCCCCTATCTCATTTTGTTCATCCTTCGTATTTTTATCACTTCACAATTTTTCTCATCCATCGCACTTCATTCACCTCAGTAATACAGTACCAAGGTTCTCTCTCCCTCTCTTTGGCTCGGTGTCTCTCTATCTTTCTTCCCATCTTTCTCTCACTTGCTTGCTTCCTGAGAGTGAGTTTGTATGCTGAGAGCTTGCCCCTGACCTGGTATTGATCTGTCTGTCTGTGTAGAGTGTCTCCTCCCCCTCCCCCTCCCTCCCTCCCCCATCCTCTCCCATCCCCATTCGAAAGCTGATCCAAGTTCAGTCAGAAGGGGCAAGAGCTCCTTCATATACTGCTCTGCTCTTCCCGGCTAATTGGTAACTTTATCACCAAATCTCCACGTTTGAGGAGATGCAAACCAGATCTGACTGATGTTCGTATGCATTGGAAGCTCCCTGTTGACCTCTCCTACTTGGCCCTACATATTTTTAATCTAAATCCATCTTGGTGTGATAGAAGGCAGCAGATTGCATTGCAGGGGTGTGAAGGGGGACCGGTCTCAGGCTACACCCATCACCTGATACCAGCCACCGTGAGGGGTGTAAAGTAATACCCCCTTGTAGGCAGAAGACAACAATATGCATATATACAACATTCCGCATGATGCTTGTCAGAATGTGCGTATTTATTACTTTTTTTTTCCACTCATACTGGAACATCTGTGGCACAACAGGAAGAAATACTTTTTTTGCTTTTCTAAAATATATATTTTGAATATTTGATTTGCATTTGCAATGAATAGTGCTAAAATGGGAAATGAAAATAATTACTATATAATTGATAATTACTGTCATTGTAATCATTATCGTTGTCATTACGGGTTGTAGCTCACCCTCAGTATATCACTCAGAAAACAAGTTGAAAAAGTGAAATAATATGATATGATATTAATGATAGTGACTAATATATGATGTGTAATACACCTGGTTACTGTAGATAAGATGTTAAAGGCATTATTTGCCATTTGCAGATGAAACAAAAACCCAGCTATAGTGCTTGAAAATAGTTCTAAAATGTGAGTCAGGGATAGAAACAACAAATGTACAAATGTTAATCAGTATGATTAATGTTAAATATACAAAATGTGAACAATAGTTATAATAGAATTGTTTCTAGAATAAACCATCTACAGTTATGGTTTGTTGAGAAGAATAGTGATATGTCCTTACATTTTAGGCTTTATTGCAAATTTTTTGCATGGTAGGGTTTTTTGTTATGCAACTGACCCACACATATGCATCAAATGTGATAACTCGGCACATTTTTTGAGTCACTGCTCCCAATGGTAAACAATACCTTTAAGCTTATATTACTTCATTAGTATTTTCTATACTACTAATAACCTTCTCTTTCTTCATTCTGTTTTTGCCCAGAGCACTCTACAGAGCTGATTTGGGGCATTATAGATCAATAGATGGTTTAATTGATTAATTAATGATGATGAAGAAAAGTAGTTGAAATCTATAAAATACTGTACACACAGTGTGTCATCAGTCACCAGATTTCTTTGTGAAGAACTGGAATCACATTGTTTGTTACTTTAGAGAGACAGAAAATCAAACACAGTCACTCATTACCTACAAACCAGCCTCTTGAGTCAGTGTCACGATAGCACCCTCATAATGCACAGAACTTCAGAGCAGAAATATGCTGTGCACGTTTATGTCATTGTCAAAGATGCCACTGATGTAGAGTGTTATACTGGTCACATAATCATCTTTTGAATCAAACAATATTTCCCAGAAAGCCTGCATCAGCTGCTAGGTAGAATGATATCCATTGATGCAGTGCCATCTGGAAGGAAGAACAGCTTAATAACCCTTTGACCCTCAAATTCTTTTTTATTTTTCTGTGAAGCTTACACAGAGATGGGTTAAAGGTAAACATAAGTATTGAATTGTGATATATCTTTAGGAATACCATCCCAAATTTTACCAATTTAATATTTGAATAATTTTAAAGTAATTTTTGTTATTCTGTATGATATTGTATGAAATGTTTGAGCATATATTGACTGTTTTAGCGCTATGCAATCAACATAAGAAACATGTAATTACTATTATCAGCATCATGTTTGTCAAACTGATTCTATAACTATCATAAGTATTATCATTATAATGATATGTGAATATAATAATTTTCATCATTATTATTTTCTAGTATTTTTAGTAGTATTGTAAGATCTTGTGATATACCAGTTAGTTGGTATGGTTTAGGATTATCCCACATGGCATGCCTTTAGCATTTAAGCATCTTGAGCGTGATAATTTCATTTTGTTCAAAACATGTATGTTAATTTTTTTTTCATTTTTTGTTAACACACAAGGAAGAGTGTCTTTTTTCAGGGAGTACATAAACAGGGTGTACAGAAACACAGTGAACACTGATTTTTCTTTTTTTTATATATATATTTGCCAAAAATAGGAACAAGCTAAATACACATAAAACAACAACAACAACAGCAGAAGAGTAACACTCAAGGACAAGCGTGCTTTTGCCTGTGATTCCTGACAAGTATGAGTGGCAACGGTAGATGCCTTACTTGAAAGGAATATCTTAAAAATCAATATGGAGAGAGGCAAGGAAAATGATTTTCATTGATTTTGTTTTGTGTCGGCATGACAATTTCCTCTTTCCCACTAAAGGTATAATTGATGCAAATAACACTAACAAGCAAAAATTGCAAACAAAAAAACAAAAACAAAACCCCAAAACGAGAGCAAATGAAGCCGCTGTAACAAAATTGCCACTAAGGTGATGGATGACGTGTGCTTTTGTTTACAGGCAAAAAAGAAGGAAAAAAAAGAGAGAGTTTAAATGAAAAATAGGCTGACCCTTTGATAGCTCATCAAAAAGTGTTTGTGGCGGTCCAAAACTGCCTTTGTCAGAGGATCAATACATAATAACTCAGCGAGGAAAGTAGCCAGACGAATGGGCAATTTCAATCTTTTTCGTGCAGGAAATTGAGAACAGGCAAATTAGGAGAGAGTGCTCCCCCTCTCCCTCCCTCTCTCTCTCTCTCTTTCCTTCTATCTCTCCCTCTCTATCTCATGATCTCTTCTTTTTTTAACTTCCCTCCCTCCATCGCCTTTCTCTCTTTCAAATAGTTTATCTTCTCTGTCTCACTATCTTTGTTTGCTATATTTCTTTTCCTCTCCCCCTAACCCTCCCCCTTTATCTCTCTCCCTTTATTAGTATGTTTCTCTCATTTCTTCTCTTTCTCCATCTCTCATCTATACATCTCTTACTATCTACCCATATTCCATCTCTCTCTATTTAACTCACAATATTGTTCTGTCCCAAAATCTTTGTTCTCTATACATATCTCCCTCTGTTACCTTTATCTCTCTCTCTCTTTATATGTTTCTATCATTTCTTCTCTTTCTCATTATTTCCATCTCTCCTCTATACATCTCTCACTATCTCTTCATATTCCCTCTCTCCCTGTCTCTTGCTACATACACACTCTCCATTTCTCTCTCCTAATCTCTATATAAAACTCTCCCCTTTTCTTGCTCATATTCACACCCTTGCACTCTCATTTTCTAGCTCGGGGCTGGAATGATTTGCCGCTAGGTAGGTCACTCATCTCAATTATTTTGAAACTTTTCATTATCATCATGACCTGCTGATGCCTGGACAATCATGATGATTTTTCTCAGAATTTATGGCTTGAAATTGTGGTCAATATCAAAGACAATCAAAGCAAGTGTACGAAGACCATTTGAATTGAAAAAAAGTAGAAATTGTACTTTATTTGTATTCCTCTGATATTAAAGTCTTTTTGAGCATTCAAACAGAACTGAATGGCAATTAACCCATTGAGGACGGGCTTATTTTTCTCTAACATGCATTTCCCATAGACTCTTGCCAGAGTATACTCGGCACTCATCCTCAACGAGTTAATATTCCAGTATAGAAGTTGAATATTGATCTGTGTCCCGTGTGAATGAACAATTTTGTCTTACTACCAAGTCTCTTTTTCTGAGAAGAATTAACCACTTGTACCTAAGATATGTTGATTTCAGTGGTGTTGATACGTGAAACATATGGTTCTTGCAAAAAAACAAAATGAGTTAAACATCACTAGAAGGTAATCTCAGCACTATGGCATTTCAAACAAAATAACAATACCAAACATGAAGATATTCCAGAGGGGATCTAAATAATCACAGGACTGGAAAGCTAGTAGTAAGGAATTACTTTAGAGGAGTTCCTCAACTTTGACACTTTATGGACTCTTTTGAAAAAAAGTTTTCTTGGTTTCCTTGAATTAGAGAACCTGGTTTGGGTGTTGCTCTGATCGTCCTAATATTCTTACCATTTTCTGATAATTAACATAAGGTAAAAGAGCTTTTGCCTTCCAAGTTCCATTATCCTGTATTATTCACTTCCAGTGCACTTTCTGCAAACAAATAATGAGGCTTGAAATGAAAGGAAAAAGATGGGAGAGGGGGGAGGTGGGGAGGATATGGTGGTAGCTGGGAATACTGTCACATGATCCATTGTCACTGTCAGGTGTTGCTAGGCGCAGAATGGCATATCCCTCATGTGACGCCACAGCCGGTTTACCCTTGCAAGCTTCTTTCCTGGGGAAGTCGGTGGTGTGAATCCGATAGGCAATAACAAACAAAATGACAAGAAACTCTCCGGCTCTGAGTGTCGGCGGCAAGCCCTGATGGGGGATGGATGTTGATCCTGTTTTGTCTAGACCAAGACCATGTCTGTCGGCGAGAATGGAATCGGATGTAGCCCTGGCTGACTGAGATGGGAAATTGGATGCATGAGTGGTACTTAATATGGACCAGTATGCATACCACAGGCATCTTAGGGCTCGGATGAAAATGCCAACTTTGGCGTCCTACACCAGTGGTTATATTATACTTCCTGGTTGTGTTATGAATCTTTGATTGGCTTAGTTCAAATGTAGGCCCTACATCAGATCCATTGCTTTCTTCTCAATTTTCTCACTTCTTACTTGCTGTAGCACAGGAGAACCTTTGTTTCTACAAACAGAGGTTAGATATTGGTCTTAGAGGAGACCTCCAGATGATTTTCAGATTTTTACATTTGAACAAATATAAATTAGTTATACTGGGTACAGAGTTTCATTATTTAGAATGATTGAGATGAAGAATAAGAATGTTTTCAAAATGTAAGTGTATAAAAAATTGCAGTGAACAAGGATGATGACATGGCAGCCTCATCATAAAAATGCATGAGCTGGGGGTCAAGGAATCAGAATGCTGTACACGCCATATATTTCGCGAGTCTAAATTTTCGCGAATCGGGAATTCCCAACGATTTCACGAGTGGTTAAATTCGCGATCATGGAGTCCTGTACTAAACGGAGAAATGTACACGCGTACGTCACATTCACATCGGGATCAGTGTCAATATTTTCGTGTGTCTTTAATTTCGCGAATAGCACCTGACTCGCGAGATTTGCGAAAACATAAACTTCGTGAAATATTTGGTGTATACAGTAAAAGAAGAAGGCATGCATAGATTATACACAGGTGAACTTGCTAGCAAGTGGTATTGTAATGGAATGACACTGCTACATTTCTGAAATATGTGAGGCTCCTATGTCATCATCTTTGTTCAGTGTGTAATTTGTTTAAGGTTTTTCAAAGTACTGTTTCTCTGCTCAAGAACCACAATAAATTCCACAAATCTATACATGAAGCTGTTGATTTACATGTATGTACTACATGATGTGAAATTATGAAAGTCATCAGGAAAGCCCCTTTAACTTATTGAAGACTAGTACCAAGTTTATTTGGGCTCATCCTGAACAGGTTAATACTGCGATTCAGGGGTATGATTGCAGTGAGAGGTATAAGTGACCATTTTTAGTATATGATAACTTCAAAAAATATGTGTATTAAAGGGACTGTACAGTACTGGTTGAGGTGGGGATTCATGTTTTGAACATTCCTAGGTGAGATAATGAGAAACCTCTTATGACATATGAAAGAGCATGTAATTCTAAGAAGGATTCAATATTTATTTGATGAAAATTGGTTTTCAAATGGCTGAGATATCAAAAAAAGTGATAATAATAAAAGGCAACAGGCCACGCCTTTTATTAGGGTCTCTTTGTTTCACCTTGTTTTTGGATATCTCAGCCATTTCCAAACCGATTTTCGTCAAATAAACTTTTGGTACCCCTTAGAATTGCATGCTCTTTGACATCTCATAGAGTGGTTTCTGAATATATCACAAAACATTTAAAGCTAAATCCTCACCTCAACCAGAACTGTACACACCCTTTAAGCCCCTGCCATTTTTTTCTTTGCTCTTTGAGTTCAAATCAAGTGGGCAGTTTCAGTCTATTTGTGTTGCCTCCTCCAAGCTGCTGCCCCATACAAAGATTTGTCATCTGGTTATTTCTCACTCAGAACGGTCAACCAGTGCTTGACCAGTAGTGTACGCTCTTGCCTCATGGCAATTATGCTGGCCTGAAAAGCTACATAATTAGGCCATCAGGTGGATCCGTCTTTTTCTTCAACAAGTCGAGTCAATCTCAACAAGCAGGACGTAACTGCCTGTGGTATTAGAGCAGATACTTTGTTGCTTCCAAGAAATGATAATTTTCCCTAAAATCGACACATGGTACATCCAATATCTTTAAGAAATTGGTTTAGAAGTATTCCATAAAATCCCTCCGTGCTGTTGCTCACATTTAGTTATTCCCACATTTGTAGCACAGAAAGATATAAAATGATATAAAAATGCAGCTTTTTCTTTGATTGTGGGTCTCTCTTTTTGTTTTTGTTTTCATTTTGGTCAAGACCTCTTAATGCTGTAAATGGACATTTCAAGATCCTTTGAATGCTTAAAGATGGGATGTGTATAAATGACTGTTGCTGTGTTGAAAATCATTCTGTCCAGTTTGCAAATATATCACAGAGAATTGTTTAAAGAAATAATTCAGAATGAAACTCAATGTTAATTTGAACACTGACTTCATCTATACCTTTTGATGCCGCATACAGCCATTGAGGTTGGTGCTTGTCCAGCAGTATATGTCATGTGTTCTGATATCATTCAAATTCAAATGCTTTATAGTTTTGTTAGTGTTATACCTCTTTTCAAAATGTTCAAAAGCAATTTTACTCAATTCTCAAACAAATGAAATTCTTGTCAGAGGTTGTAATACAGATATTGTAAATCTAATACATGATACATGGGCAAATAAATATGATTAATATAGTGAAAACTAACTCAGTTTGTTAGTATATATGAATGCATGTTTGTGTGTATGTTTGTGCGGAGGGGGTTTAATATGTACCTCATTTGGTATTTCATAGAAATGTAGAGACTCTTTTGAGTGTAAAATGTTAATCTAAAAACACTTGACAATTTTTATATAACAATAGCTTTGTCTGCAGTGTGAGTGTTGTGCTAGGATGTAGAAGTTGAGACCTCAGAAGGAATGATATTTTGATTACTTTATATCTTCTCATGCAAGGCCAGGTTTGAGGTATTTAATTTATCCCTCACGAGCACAGAACCCGAAATATTCCCCTCAAGCGGTGTGCGTCATGAAAGACAGTCTCGCCGCCTAGCCCAAGGCCCTGCTTCTAAAATTAGATCAAAACAGATAGCAAGATCAATATACAATGAATAAATCCTCCGTCTTATCTCCGTATATATATCTGGATTTTTAGTGTAAGGAGTGAACCGTGCAGTGATTATCATGTCGCTAGTCATGCGGAGATGCATTCCTTAATGATGTCGGAACAACTCATTGTGACGTGATCACTGTAAAATTAATGTTGACGTAATCTAAACAACACGACATGAAGATATTGCAACTCTGCTGATATCCACAAAATTATCCCAAACTTTATTTCTCAATTGCGTCATTATTTTGACCCAAATAAAAAAAAGAGAATAAGGAACAAAAATAGAAGCATCTTAAATCTTCATAAGACATTGGTGAAAGGTACCAAATAAGTGGCAATCTATATTGGTATTTTTTTATATTGGTATTTTAGCCTATCTCGCAATTTCATCTATGTATAATAAAAAATTGTATGATATGCATTTGAAGAAAAAAAGAACTAAAGTTATCCCTCTTTAAAATGCCTTCATCCTGTATTCACACCAGGTTTTTGATAGTAGACTTTTAAAGCACAAGAACACCTGTAACAAACACTGGTAACAAAAGGATTGATTTCTCAACTCTCTTTAGTTCTGAACAATTAGTGTTAATAATGAAGCTGACTGTATTAAACATGTCATTATTTCTACTTCATATTTTTGTTTTTGCAATTTATTGTTAAAACACGTTTTGTAATATATCAATAACCCCAAAACTAATTTAGCACTTGAAAATATTAGCTTCATATGTGGACAAGGACTTTCTTTATCCAGGCTTCAAGTGTACAAATGTTTTTAACTAGTGAAAATTTTGCCTGGTAACAATAAATACATCTCTGTCGAGGAGTATAATTGCACTGCAAAGTAAAACTTTCAGTTTTTTTTTTTTATTCAGACAAGTAAGAGCGAGGGATCGCAACCAGTCATAATGGATCAGGTACGTGTTTGTGAAAGCAATATTCCAGGCACACTCACAGGAAGAGGAGATGTGTAATTTCTCACATTCAATTAAAGTCTGCAGCGTCCTGGCCCTCGGGCTGATCTATTTCTTTATCAAGGGAAGTGGAAAAGTGAAGGCAGCAAATAACAGACAAAGTATTAAAAAGTGCACAGTCTTCCATCTTAATTTTAGTGAGGTGATTAAAATCAATTCCAATGTTTTCTTTTCATCATCCATGGATGTTCGGCATAGCGTGCTGACTTTGATGGTTATATAGTGACTCCAGTAAACACATACATTGTGATCTTGAAGTCGTACCGATATTGCAGCTAGCGGCACACGTTCTGTATCTTAGTTTGGTGATGGAATGAAATGGGAAAGTTGTGGCAGATGTCTGTACTTGTTTTGAAAACTAGAGGCAGAGTCGTTCAGGCTGTATGAAAAGGCTAGTAGAGCATGGATTACACTGAGAAACCATGGTCTGGTCAGCTGTAGACACAATCCATGTAGCGGGACTAAATTCATGATTTGGAAGCTTGTTTCATCGATTTGTTTGGCAAACAGAGCATTCTAGTATGATGAAATGAAACATAACATTGTGAGATTAACTCATCTGAAGAGAGTAATGGAGGATATAGTATCATGGTGTGAGATATCAACTATGATTGATACTGCAACATCAACATACACAGAGATATATCAGGTTTTGGCCAATGTATAGGGGTTCTGAGAGGTGATTTATACTCACTGAGGATATATCTTCTGTTATAAGCTATGCTGTTTCAATTTACAGCCAATGATTGTTAATGATTCATTTCAATGTCTAGTTTGTCCCAATTTAGAATTCAATAACAGACATGTTTATATTAAATGGTTGTGGAAATATTGGGTATAATTGTACATAAGAAAATGATATGTAATATCAGTTCTCATCTGGTGTGTTATGCAATGTGATATATTAATTTTTTTCTCTCTCTCTCCCTCTCTCTCTCTTTCTGTTTATCTCTTTCTTTCTCTGGACTGGTCCCATTCATCATAAATGTACACATGCTGGTGGTCCTTGGTCCTCCTCTATATGATGCAGGTAAGAAAACAACATCTGGTATTGTGAAAGGAAAAGTTTGGTTTACTGCATTTTCATTTTCATGGATTTTTGCTTTATCTTTAGTATCCATGCACACAAAAAGATTGTAGGATAACCACGGGGTGACATGACATTTGCTCCTGTGACAATTGCTCCGGTCTTATTTTCTTCAAGGACGTAGGAATAGGGTAATATGTTTGTGGGTAGAGTTTATGTTTGGTTTAGCATGTAGATATTTCATGGGAGCAATTGTCGTAGGAGCAAATGTCATGAAACCGTAACCATATTTGAAATCTTGAAGGAATATTCTAAACTTCTATTGGGTGAAATGTCCAATGATGAATTGTTTACCATCTTCAGTAGATGATAAGTAACTGAAGAATAGCACCATGTCTAGAACCTCAGAGATAATCATAGGAATGAACTGATAGCAAAGGGATATTCAGAGCTTTGAGTGAGTGGAATGTACTGCTGATAAATTCTTCATAAATTTCACTTGGTAATGATTAACTAAAGTTGCAATAGAAAACCCCATCATATCAAGAGCTTCAATTGCCGTCAGAGGGATGCTAATAGCCATATTCACTGATGTGTGTAGAGATATCATGGCATTATTATTGATGTCACACCACTGTGAAAACACAACCTGGGAAAAGTCATCTATTAGATGTTCACTCTTATTTGATAATTGATACTTCATTCTTGATATTGATTTATGTATAACAATATTTCAATATATGTGACCGTGCACTACAAAACGAACATAAAGTCGCGCACACTGATTTTGCGTGAGGACTGAAAATAAGTGAAATGGGTCAACCTAGCCGATCTTGACTTTTTCATATTTTCTGAAAGAGCAGGTCTTCCCTTTTTACATTATGCTAAAATCTGGTATCATAAAACGGGCGGGAAAGTGTGTTTTTTAGCAGTTTATCTCGAACATTTTTGGTAGAATAGTGTGATTAGGTGTGTCTTTAGAGTCTCTTTTTCATTTCAGAAAAACCTTGTACACACTCTTCACTTTCAACTCTAATAACTTTTGAAAGGATAGTGCTACTGCTTTGAAAGTTGACATTAGCATTATGGACAGAATGTGTTAATGAGGTATGCCTAATTTCAGTTTAATCTGATAATCCCTTTATTGTTGTTACTCTGGTGGTTTACTTCCTGTGTTTTGTCCCATTCATCGCACAGCCAGCACGGTTTGGTAAAGATTAAGCGCTTGAATAGACACAGTACTTCAGAGCCTCTTTTCTCAGTTCACACTTTTCCTGAGTTTGTGCTTTCTTTCCAATATTTAGATAGGTTAGGAGAGTCCATTTGATTTGAGTTATACATCGTTTTAAAGCTTAAAGTCTGCTCTTTCAGAATATGGTCTTAACTAAAAATTCCTGTCTGGCGACTTTTTGTTTCTTTTGTGGTGCAAGGTCACATATGAACATTTTGAATACAAAATCAGATAAATGCAATTGTAAAAGTTATTTATGAAAGGTAATCACCAAATAGAGAGAAAAAAAAATGATTGTGATTGTGATTGTAACTTTGCTTCTTCAAAATTATTAGGTTTGAAATTTAAGAAAAAGAGAAATTCTCTGCAACCCTTTCTCCACTGTTTCTGTTTAAGACATTTGAGGCCAAACTATTGTGAAAACACCTCAAGCTCATCGAAACCTCACCAGGTCAATGCATTCCACTGATGCAGGAAATCCAACAGTTGAAACGCAAAGTGTTGCATTATCACTTTGCCCCCTCTCTCTATCTTTCTCCCCCCCCCCCTTTCATCTGTCTTTGTGGTTCTCACTTTTTACTCTCACACTTCAACTTGTAGGGCACACAGCGAGCCATCCAGCCAGACAGAGATTAGGGTTGGGGCTCTTAACTCTTTTGTAGCTGCCTACAGGACTAGTTTGATGCAGTGCCGTGATAACTTATGCCTCCCTGGGGGGAACTTGCTGCTCAAAGACCTTAATGAGAGTGATAAATCTTCCTGTGGCCTGCAGTGTCTTCTTTTCCCATCCTCTTCTTTCTTTCTTGGGTGGGGGGGGGGAGGATGGAGTAGGAGACAAAGGGATGGCCACGGATAGGATGAGGAAGGGTCGCTACGAGATGTAGCCTGCTGGTTTTAGATCTGTTGTAGGTATTTATACCACACATTTGCGTGGGTTTGCAAGTAATTCTGTGTCTCTTTTTTTTTTTTCAAGTGTGATGCATTTCCTGGTGGTCTTGTTAACCCTTTCTGTACCAGGTACTTTGGACAGTGTGAACAATGCTATGGGGTTTTCTGAGACAATCAGTACTCAAGGCATGCAAAGGGGTATTGCAGACATTCTCCGTAACCACTTCCTGTTGCCCCAGTTTACGTGTAAGACATTATCGATCCGTCTTAGGGCTGTCTTGTTCAATATATAAAATAGGGTGCACTTCATGATTTGTTAAGCTCAGTAAAGAAGAGCCATGGGTGATGGCATTTGGTGTTGCTTGTCGTAATTGCACTGTTCTTGTACTATCTGCTGAATTTGGTGATAAGGTAGCATCGATCAATAAATTTGTGTTTTCTGCCAATGGTTTCAACAGTTCATTTGAGGGAGGTTTTTTTTATCATGAAAAATGCATTATACCATCTGCATGATATACAGATGATGCATTCTAACATCTGTAATGGACGAAAAGATCCCAGCTTTATACAGGCACATGATGGGTTGAAGAGGAGAAGAATATTAACCCATTGAGGATGGACTGATTTTGCTTTAACATGCCTTTCCCATAGACGCCTGCCCGAGTATACTCGGGACTTGCCTTCAACGGGTTAAACAACAATCCAAGGTGTGATGATGATCCAGTTTGATGCACAATATTTCCACTTTAACCCATTCCATACTGAATTCTGAAGTCCCCATAGAGTTAATACACAGACCATCAGGTTCCCGTAAAGAACAGGTTAACTACTTCATCAACATGAAAACATGGTCTGGTTATGGTTTGCCATCCTTTGTGACCAAAACTAGGGTGAGTTTTGTGTCAATATGTTTTATGGAAGGAAATACAGTATAGGTGTTAAGTGTGCTCAGAGTATAAAATATGTCAGTGTGCATAATTGCACAACATGGTGTCCAATTTGATGTCCAAGTGGTGATCCATTTTTTGAAGGCCTCATTACTCTGTAAACTGACACAGCATATGACACAAACCTGTGTCACTGGTGGGAATAAAGTGATACCATATTGGTGTGTTTGTAAACCCTGTAGAAGATGAAGGTTTGATTATTTCTCATCTGCAAAGTCTGCCCTCGCTTGACTCTCTTGGGAAATTGTGACCAGTAATACTGAGGCAATTCTGCTTGTAAGTTTCCCGCGGGGAATCGTAATGGCAGGCGACTACCTGTCTATCCCACGCTTAATTTCTGTTTTCATTGCATAATTTGCTGGGGACTGACCTAGGAAGCGCAAAAGGGGTAGTGAAGAGGGGGGAAAGGAAAGCTTATCCCTTGGCTACGGTTAAACTTGGATCCTTCAGTGTCTTATGCTGCTGAGATATCAGACAAAGAAATTGATTTCATGAATAAAACAATTTCTGGAATTAATCATCTGATGAATGCTGCATTCTGCAAAGAAAAAGCTGTGTAATGGAATTCTTCAGAGTAGAATTTTGTTGTTGTTGTTGAAAGTAATATCAGAGCAAGGAAGAGTTTTGAAACTGAATGAATGATTCATGAGATGACTAATGCTTGTAAATCAGAGATTGAATTGTGAGGATGTGCCTCCACAAGGATGTTGGTGACTCTTCTTATATCGCAAGAAAGCAAACAAAGATGTTTGTCATGATGATTTCTGAAAACAAAAAAACATGCTGTCACATCCATACGCAGGCACGCACTAGCATTAATCAAAGGGTCACTTTTAAACTTTTTTTTTGTTCAAAAGAGTTTGAATTTTCTAAATGGCATTTGAGTTCAGTTTGTACTTTCTCAGGTAGCACTTGCCATAATGAACAAGTAAAAAGCATTTTCGTTTAACAATTTCAACCTACATGGTTCTTATCATGCCTCTTCTGAGAAAAGGTAGGCGCCACATATTACATGTTACCATGAAATCCTGATAAGATCACTCGTCATTGATCTGTCTCATATTTTTTTCCCCTTTTTTTCAGACAGTAGCCTTCATAAGAACATATGATTTTATCCCACTTTATTTCCAAAAGCCTGCCACACATGCAAGACAAGATGTAAACAGTTTACTAAACACAAAGCTGCATTGACCTGACTTTAGTATCTGAATTTCTCAAGAGAAATGTGGTCACAAGTCATCTGTGATTACCATGGTATTTGTAGAATATGAGAAAACATTCTAATAGATACTATCATCTACTGAAACTAACTTTGTTTCTGCCACAAGAAGTTTAGGTAGAAGTATTTAATATGTGAATGATTTCTGGCGAGCCAAACTTTTATAACGACATGTCGAAAAGAAAAAAACAAAATCATATCTTAGTTGCTTAAGAGCAAAATGTGTACAGTTAGATATCTTAGTTGTTATTCATACAGAGTCACAGTGTGTTTAATGTAGAGTGCCATGTTCATGGACGCTCACACTGCTTTTTGTGTGTGACCTACTGTTGTCAAATGCTGTGAGGTGGAAGATTTTTTTTTTCTTTTTGATATTTAATTTATTTTTTCCTTCGGCTTTGCCTTTCCTTGCAGTCTGTCAGGTTTTGTCAGGGGAAATTGTATTTGAAAAACATTTCATGCTCGACTGTCCGTGAAATCTTTTGCAATGATGACATTAGTATGTCTGTTTATGGTCTGAATCTCACGTAAAGGAATATTCACTTCTTCTTTTAAATGTTTTATATTATAGAATGCAAAAATGACTATAGGTTATTTTTCTATAAATTTTTGGCATTCTTTTAGTCTGCGTGTCTAATCAGACATGTAATCCAGTCAGATATGGAACATCGGTATTTTTTCCCTTCTTTTCTTGGTGAAAACACCTAAATTAGGCAAACTGTTGCACCCAATTACCTCACATTCATCAGGTGATAAGCAGTCTTTTCTGTAGTCTGGTGTTTTTTTTTCACAAGTCAGACTGTGCTTATTGGAGTGAAAATTAGTTACAATCTGTATGTTCAGGAAATGAAGAGTTGAAAACAGGCCAGGGAGAGCTCAGAAGTATAAATGCATTAAACCACAAATATGCTCTGCTTGAGAGTAATCAGGAATATAGTTTTCCTTCACTCGATTGGCGAGACCAAAGATAGAATGAAACTAATCCCACTGTATGGCTGTCTGCCAAACAGCGATACTGAAAAGAATAACAGCGCGTGCCTATTGACCAATTCTGTGACGCGCTATGTGTATTTTTGGCATGGGCGCAGCCATAGTGGGTGTATCAGCCGACCCCCCCTCCGCACTCCCCCACCCCTCTCCCTACATTAGCACGCGCGCAGAATGAAAAACTGCTTTAGCCAATAGGCGTCTCATACTGAGTGCGCGAATGCTTGCTAGTGCGCGAACCTTTGTTACAAGTGCGTGATAAACATGTTGCCCGGGGGTGGGGGAGAGCAGGGGGGGGGGGGGGGGGGGGTCGGCTGATACACCCACTATGGCTGCGCCCTGTGCCGTAAAATGTCTGCTGCCCTCAACGAACCCGAATCGGTCAATACAGGCAGTCAGAAGAAAATAAATGCCAAATACTGATCTATATTACCTGAAAACAGTGGAATAAAATCAAGAGGTCAGAAAAAATTAAAAGCATTTGGCAAATGGTAGGAAAGTAATAATCATGTGAATGTTAGCCAGTCAAAGAACATTCTATCTATGAGCTCGATAAAATCCTGTAATGTCATGTTGCTTGCTTATGTTCTTTTGCTTTAAATTTCGAAGTTCCCATTTTCTTGTATAAAACAATTTCTTCTAGACTATATTGATTCTATGTGGGAAAAGTTGATAAGTGTGCCATGGCTGTTTTGCTATTGCATCTGTAAAATCAAAACAAACAAACAAAACAAAACATAAACCAAAAAAAAAAAAAGAGAGAACTTCATACAAGCCACCTGGACAAGACTTACCTCCAAAGTTACAGTTTCTGTGGTGTCCTAACTTTAATACTGTGTAACCTATAATTGAATTTAAACTTAAATTAAACTTGAAGCTGTATACGTACACTGAAGGAAAGCAAAGTGAAAGCGTATATGTTTAATTCAGGATATAAACCGTGATTCAATGACTCTTGTCTGCTTTGAGTGCATGTATCTATTGGTCATGGTCTCTTTGTGGCATTGTTTCTGAGTAGTCACGACTTGTTCGTATTCGTAAACCATATTTTATTAGCCTGAAATACAGACACTTCTGCGGTGCTAAGGGAATCATATTCTCAGTTACGAGGGGCTGACTTTGGGCTTCTGAAAATGGGGCGGTTCGCCCACGATTGTACATGTATGCCAGGTCCCACGTGCCATGTCTTCAATTTGAAGAATTTTACCCAGTGGGTTATTTGCAATGATCTTCTTTCAGCTGCAGGCTTTGATTTAGAGTGGAATGCATGATGCGTTGGAGTAATGCCTTGGACAGTCCAATTTTTTTTCTCTCATTAATTGACCTGTGCCCTGGTAGGGGATAAAAGAGTCTTATGTTCCTTCTCTTAGAGCTTAATGCATGTTGACGCATCACATCCTGTCGCAGAATTTCCTGCTTACGGGAAGAATGCAAGCTCTTACTTTATCTGCATCAGTTGCCAAAATGAATTATCTCTTTCCCAGTGTGTACTTCTTTTCATTTGGCCAATTTCTGGAAATGGGGGAGGCAGCATCCAGGAATACCCGAAGTAATCATTTGAATGAATTAAGTCAGATATGCAATTTTGCAAATAGACTTCCGGCTTTGACTGGATAAGATTGACGGTGATTTTATGTATGATGTACAGTGAAATCAAATGTAGTGAAGAAAGAAAGAGAGTAGAATGGATTCTGTGGTAAAAAAAAAAGTTGTCAATTATTATTTAATGGAATGGAGAGGAGAAATTTAAGTGCTTTTGAAAAGTAAAGAGTAGAAGTTGCAGAATAGACGTGTTTATATATGGGCTTGTGTGTGTAAGTGCACGTGTGTTTATGGGTGTGTATTCAGCTAATAAAAGGAATGATAAGGGCAGAGATAAAGTTAATGTAAGAAACAGACAGAGAGAGAGAGAGAGAGAGAGAGAATGAGAGAGAGAGGGGGGGGGATAAGAAGATCATGATATAAGTATGATACTACCATCACAGAGGATGCTCCTATCTTTGATGAAATGAAACAAAATTCAGTTCTATTTTGTGCATCTTAACTGGGCCTTTAAGCTATCATATGTGACCCGCTACAACAAAAGGATCCTAAAGTCGCTGACGGGTGAGCCGAGAAAATCGACTTTGAAGTCAGTTCGCCAAAATCTGTCAAAACGATCGGATTTCTGTTTTAACACAATTTTGTAGTCTAATGTACCTTCTATCATCTGCCGAAATTTCAAAGCTAAATGATCAAAGGAAAGGCCTGAAAATAGCATTTTTCTGGGCCATGTTCAGCTTACCCGTCAGCAACTTTAGGATCCTTCTGTTGTAGCGGGTCACAAATGTTTAAGGGGGGGTCCCATGAACCAATATGCCCTGATATTGGATAGAGGGAAAAGGAGATATCTTTGTTTTAAATGTAATAAACCTTCTGGTTTGAAAATGCAGGTGAAATGAGTTTTGATTTGTGTTTGTGATTTTAAAAAAAGAAGAAGAATAGGGCAGTTGATGATGATGAATGATTTACTTGCAAAGTCATGTATTTGATTTACCATTAAGAGGGGAGACGTGTTTATTACTCACTGAGCTATACTAGAAAGCTGGCGGAAACTAAAGTGGGTGTTGATAAGATCTATTTCTAAGATATTATCAAGGGTTAATCAAAAGACTTGCCTTGATTAACACCACTCACTATAATAAGTTTTATTGTTCATAATGTTATTATTCTGGTCCTGTCTGATGCGTTTGGTCCTGGTGTGTACAAAATTCACCAAAAAGACATGAATATGATATTGCTGGACTTGCCAATTAGGGTATTACCGAGAGAGATGTTTTCATGTGTGTACACGTGTGTGTGTACTTCAGTGGCAGATCCAGAGGGGGGCGCACCGGGCATGCGCCCCTCTTTGAATTGAATTGAAGTGATAAGGTTTATTGTTCCTGAAATTGGCAGCCCAAAGGCTGAAATACATTCAGTTTACAGAGTACATGTACAGTGTGTATATAGATAAAAATCACAGTGCTTCACAAATAACATTTGAAGGTGTTTACAATAAACATATTGAGAAATTATACATAAAAATCACACAACTGTTAATCTAAAACAACAAAAACTTACATACATGTGTACAGTACAACAACAGACAAAAAACCCTTAATCTAAGCAACAACAACAAAAATATATATGCAGGGGTGTACAAAAATGAGGAGACGTTATTACACAGCAATTACAAAACTTTTCACCAACCCTCGAGCTAAAATTACCAAAATATTGAAAAAAAAATCAATGACATTATTAAACACCAAAAGCACCTAACATAATATAATTCATCAAATGTTGCATAAAAATTTTACTATATTATATCATAACAGAATCTATATAACAATTACACTTCATTTCTTTCCACATACATGTATTGCCAGAATAAAATCGCATGATTACATGTATACAATAGATTCAAAATTGCACTTTCATATTCCTCGTAATATAATTATAGTTGTATGTATCAAGATATCCATATACCATCATGCGTCATAAAAAGTGAAAGAAATGTACCTTAAAATGCAATCTGATAAAAAGGGTGGGAGGGAGAAATAAAGCCTAAAAGGTTACACAGAATGTCATAACAAAAGGAATAAAAAGAAAAAAATTGTGTGGGGGGGGGAGGTGTATGCGCCCCCTTCAATTTTGCACAGGCGCCTCCCCTTTATGGAATTCCTGGATCCACCCCTGGTATTTTGCAAGTACTTTTAACCCATTGGGGAGGGTTTGGTTTTGCTACAACACACATTTTCCATACAAGCTTGCCCAAGTATACTCTGGACTTGTCCTCAATGGGTTAAAGATTGAATCCATTCTGTGTAAGCTAACTTTGGTGATGGATGCCCCCCCCCCAAAAAAAAAAAGAAAGAAAAGAAACATGTTTAATTTTTATTGTGCACTTTTAGCAATCATCACAGGGAACGAAAATATGCAGATTATATGCAAGTTTACGCAACACTACACTACTGTTGGCCATGCCTACGCAATCATGTGCAACACTACGTTACTGAATACCAATGCCTCATGCAATGGCACCTGCCCTATTTGTCAAGGCTGGATCATAGGTTTTACCAGTACATACATGAGTATGCAGACAATTTTGGCGCAGTCAGTACGCAGCACTGATCAACTCTATGCAGTTCTAGTGTGAAATCCCCTTATTTTGGGTCACAACCAAAATGCAAATTGATTGAGGCAACGATTTCATTTCATTCTGTAACTCAGTGTTTATCCAGTTTTAATGAAGCTTCTACTATTTTGTTCGTTTGCTCGTACTCTATTCATCAATTAATATGGAAAAAAAAAGCTTTTTACTGTCCATGCTACCATCTGAAGTAGGCCTCCAGACTTACAACCTTATTGCACTCCTTGGTGTTTACTCTCCCTTCTTCATCACTCCAGTTCTAATGCAAAGCGTTAAGTATATTATCTTTGGCCCAGACTCCCTTCTACCTCTCTGTTTTTCTTCTTATTGCTCCCGTCACTCACTCTTTCACACATAAACACACTTTGTTCCATATCACTGTTGATGTTGTGTGTACATGCATCTTGTTTAACCTTGTGTGTGCTCTGAGCACCAGTTGGCTCAAAAGAAAAAACACATAGCGTTGCATATGCTGCCCAAAATCGCTGGCAGGGAAAGGGTTAAATTATTCCCCCCCCCCTCCCACGAGATGTTATCTCATCCCTGAGGCTGTTTGCGGCTGTCTGGAATGCATTCCAGTGTTTATCTCCTTTAGATGTTGAGAAAGCGATTACCCCCTCGGCGGTCAGGGTGTTTTCTTGTCCTATCTCCTCCAATCACGGCGGTGTGATGTGCGTCGTGAATTCATTTCACTTTCCCAAGGGCAAGGCTGTTCCCGGTGGGTGTATTCATTCAGGCACCAGACTGAACACCTTTTTGAAGAATGCGATAAAATTATGAGTAGAATTCATTCACTTTTCCAAGTATTCAGCACAGATTTCAGTGAAAAGGAGGAGATTTCATTTTCCTTGGGGTTGACTTTAATTTAGTGTTCGTGGCATCAAGTTTTGTATGTGGTGTAAATGGAACAGAACAGACATAGATGGCAATGACAAGTGTATGGAACTATGCCTTCTGTATTATTTTCTTTGCTGTATAGCAATGTATGCTGTGGTCACATTTCTTCCGTGTATTTCTCCTCCACCCATGTTCGGATCTACACTTATTTTTTTGTCATTCTATTTTTCTGTTCGTCTTAAGACTCACAATGCTGTAAGCTGTTAATGATTTTTCATTCATTGTTGTAGTGAAGACTTTGCAGACTTCAAACAATTCAATCTATCTATATATGTGTTATGAGATATGAAAAAATATTTTGTGTTTTGATTTTGATATCTCCTCGATAAGTTCATAAGTGAATATGTTTTGATAACCCTTTGTGTAACCCCTCACGTACTGAAACTTGATGACTCATCCTGTATAATGTGTATGGAGATTTTAGAATTGTGAAGGTTTGAGTCTTGCACGTGTACACTTTGTAGGCATCAAAATGAGAATTACGTACAAGTATTTTCATGATAGGGAGTGTGGTTCTGTATTCTGTCACCATGTGATGAATTATTGCAAGCACAAATCATACCACTTCCCCGAGATCATTCTATGGCTGTATCGTTGTGAGAGCTCTCCTTTTTGAGGTGTTTGATTTAAATTCAATAAGTGCTTCAGAATCCGTCTTCTCTGGAAAGCTTTTTCTCCTTACAGATGGAAATTGACACTTTTCTGCTTTAAATATTCCCGACAATGTGTGGAGGAGAAATGGTGGCCAAGAAAAAGGAATGAAGTGGGAGAGATTGATGGATGATGGAGGAAAAGAGGGGCAGAAGCCTCTTGATTTAATGAAATTTAACTTTACTGCTTTTAGCCGGTGTGAAAGTTGTCCCATGTGTGATTTATAAAGGCTGATAAGTTGATGCGCTCTTATGCTTTTAAGTGCAAGTAGATAAAAAGGAAAGAGGAATGTTACAAAGACAGGATTTGTGTAAATCCCAGGGATTTGCCCAGAAGTGTTTTCTCGTTGTTCATTGTGTGTATTTCTTGATTATTTATGACACCAACAAATGGAAGATGTGTGTTTAAGATGAGGCAGACATGTAGTTTTAATGGGGATTGTAATGGAAACCTATGCTTGTTAATCTGGGATCCAAAGGGAGTTCAAGTTTTGACAACTTTTAAACTTTGCAAGGCCATCAATTAATATGTCAACATTCATTTTGATTCATTATATCTTGTTGTACTTCCCTTCCATCAAAATAAAACACATAACCTGGTAATTTCATTTGGTTTTACTTTATATTAAGTAGACTAATGCATTGCAAATGAATGTAACAAATAAACATGTTTGCTGATGAAGTAACTTACAAGGTCATTACATGTGACTCAAAATAGTTTCTTTCTCATTTTCATATAATTGCTACGAATTGGACAATAATATGTTGCTACTTCTTCAAGGCTGTGTTTGCTGTTTCATTTTTGCTATTTTGTTACAAAGTGTATGTCTGTAGTGGTAAGTGTATACGACACTTTGGGGAGTTTTAATCCATTACGTTGGTCTTTGTAACAAACTACGAGAAGCCATGCATTTATCAGAAGTTGTATGATATAATTCTTTATGTGTTCAATTTAACTAAATGATTCATGCATTTGTTATACTGTCAAATTGTTTTGTTTATTAGTAGGATGTGTTTTGATTTAACCCTTTATATACTTAGGCTGTATCAATAATGTGAATATTTTTCCATTAGCATTAAGCTAAGGTTAATCAAGTTAGTATCTCATAAAGATTCCAAAGTTTATTAAAGTGTATTTATTTGTGATATAATTTAAACTTCCAACTTTAAGATGTTTGCATGCTTCCCATTTGTTGTTCATGAAAGCAGTTTGTGTTCCATTGTGTCTCCATGATAATGTCTCTTCAATGATGTGTCAAAAGTTTGTTTTTCTGTCTTTTTTTAATGTATGCTGACAAAAATCTGTAGTTGTTTAGTCAACTACCGAGAATGTCACACTATCATTTGATGTGAAGGAATCTTGAAGGAAAAGTTAGTATGGAAGCAAATGACTCAGAATAACTCTCATGATGTGTAGAGTAATGGAAGTTGCTTGGGGTGAGCAAGTTCTGGAAGTACTGTAAAACCAGAAACATTTGAAGAGTTTGTTTGCAAAAACCGATAAGTCCATTTTTGACGATTTTGAAGTGCAGTCTCTGTGATAAAGTACAAAATAATACTGTCAGTGAAGTTGATATCTGTTAAATAGGGAGGTATAGGTATCAGTCGCCTCATTTCCTCCCCTGTTAATTTATGGACACAAGAGGCAATTACCCTTGCTCGTCACACAATAACTCTTATTGACCGCTTCCATTTCCTACTCGCATGCCACTCATTCACTGGAGTAGCACAAAGTCACTTCCCATGTCATATACTGGTCTCTCCTCGTTTCAATTGAGTGAGGTTTGTATGAGTGTTAGCTCAGTCTCTCCTATTCATTTGACAGGGTGTTCAGACGCAAAAAAAAAAAATTATACTAGAACTAGGCCATGGGCTAGTAGGGGTCAACGTGCACCCCCTCTGCACCTAACATTCATTGTTGTTTCCATGTAGCCCTTGGTCTGGAGAGTCAGAAAAGTGATGTTAACAAAAAAAAAGTTGGGTCCCAAGACCCGCCCCGTGATGTTTTGTGACGTCACTTCCGGAACGACCTTTTCGCGAATACGGGGGAATAGCATTTGGGTATTATCCTAATAAAGTGGTCCCCATGCCTTTATTTTTCAATGATAACCAAAGATTTTGGTATTTCTAGATTCCTCAGAAGATGGGAAATATGATGCAAAGCAAAGTTTGGCAATATAAGCCCTCAGTTTGTCGTCATCGACAACGAAATGGGCAACGATGTCGACAAAATTCAACAAAATTTTACAAAATTTGGGCAATTTTTCAAGTTTCACCCTTTAAGTTTGTATATTTTTGTGAAAAATGTGTTAAATGACTTGAAATTTGGTCTGAATATTAAATGAATATCCCTTTTTACGAAAACAAAATATTTTGGCCTAATTGTAATCCAATCTTCTTCTGTAGACATTCAAGTGCGCATGCGCGGTGTCTGGAAATCAGCCTCCGAAATGCCTTTTTTTTATGTCCAGTATCAAAAATGAGTTACAACGAATCTTTTATCATGTAAATTCACAACTTTAATCAATTTTGGCAATCAGCAATCACCTGATTGAATAAAAGTTGCCTTAAAATGAGAAATCAAAGGTGACCATGGTTCTTTTTGATGATGACGTTGGTCACGACATCGAAGATGAAGACGACGTCAAAGACTAGAATTACGACATAGCAGAGATTATTTTAGATATCTTTCAGTCTCTTTTGAAATTTCGTAAAATATTATAAGTCATGTTTGTAATTGGGTCAGTCAAATATGTACATTTCCTTGCTGGTAATGACTTTATTAACGTCAATATCTGATTGTTTGTTTATTCCATTGATTTCACTGAACTAATATTCATTTGATTAATACGCAGTATATGACGTAAACTATTTTGATTTTTTTACTATTTTCTTTCGAGAATTTGGCAATAGGGACTTGCAGGTCATCAACAACGAAATGGGCATTAGTGAGGTCGACAAACTAAGTCAGCACAAGTTCTTATGCTAATTTAGATATTCATTACTTTGTGGTTAATTCACTATATTAATTGGAATTTAGTCTGGATGTTAAAGGATAAGTCCAGCTTCGTGTACATGTAGGTGAAGTAAATGCGGCAATTAGTAGAATTCCACATTAGTAAAAGTTTGGAGAAAGCGGACAATCCATTCAAACGTTTTGAATTTTTAAAGTATCTGTACTGTCACCGCTGGATGAGAAGACTACTATAGTGTGTGATGTCACATGCGCAGAACGATGTATGCAATGTAAGGAAAATATTAAGAGAATTCTACAAAATCTTTTTTTTTTTGCAATTTTTTTTTCTCGACATGTCAATGACTTATATTAAGGATATTATCCTTCCTGCCTTCTGACAGAGACAAGTCAAGTGTTCTTTATTTTGTAAGAAAAATGAAAGTATGTTGAATTTTCTTTATATTGTTTTCTTTATATCGTTCTACACATGACTGTGACATCACAGGCTGTATTAGTCTTCTCATCCAGCAGTGAGCGAGCAGAAACTTCAAAAATTCATAACTTTTGAACGAATAGTCTGATTTTCCTCAAACTCTCACTGATGTGTTCTACTAGTATTGCTGTATTCACTCAATCCACATGTCACATATCTGTGAAGTTGAACTTGTCCTTTAAATAAATAGCCATATTTGACTAAAAAGGAACCGATGAGCCATTATTTTAATCCTCGCATCTTCTGTGGACGTTCAAGAGGGCAGGAGGAGTGCGAAATAAGAACCAACAAAATGTCCCTTTTGGTGACTAGTAAATTGATATATTAACTCGTATATTTCAAGTAAAATCGGAACTTTAATCATTTTGTTTAAGTCACCAAACACCTGCTGAAATACATTGACTTCAGTGACGACGGCAAAGACAGTGGCGTCGATGACAAAATTCACATTGGAGTTTCGTCTAAATACCAAATTCAACTGAATTTAGCAATTAGTTTAAGACGACCCTTAAAGATTAACACCATTAGCTACGAGGAAAAGAAGATTTTGATTACATCTGCATTTTGCCTTCTCAACAAACTCGAATCCTTTAAAGAGAATTTAGTATGTGTTTTTTTAATAATCCTGAAGTCTTTTAAGATGTTTAGTGTGCATGCAAGGTGTGTGAAACAAGCCGCCGTGAGTTCTTTTCTGCTGTCTAGCAATCAGTTTTTCATCAAAGATCAGAAACTTCAAGTATTATTATTTGTATTAAAGAAAATATAAAAGAAAATAACTAAGAGAAATTTGGCTTAAAATGAGAACTTTAGAGGCAACTATACAGTACTCTTGTCACCATTTCTGATGATCATAATGACAACATAATTCTATCATAATTTACCGCGACAAATCATTTAATGTGACTATAGAAGCATGTTTATTATAAGCAATCCCCCAATTCATGGGACATTATCTGACATGGTTATTAGACAATGATAGTTCAGTCATAGATCATATATGAGGCATATAATACATTCATTCTTTGATAAAAGTTGGTTGCTGTTAGATACTTAAATTCCCACAGCCTTTTTTTCAAGAGTATTCTTTTGTTTAGTCAGGTTTCGTAACTTATGCTTTGAAAATATTATTAGCATTCATACTTAGTCAACACTAAATGATTATATTTGTGATACCTCCTTTTAAAATTTTCATTCCATCTGAAAGTATAAAGAAACTTTTTAAATGTAACACTGTTCACAGTAGAATTATTGGTTATATGATGTTTCATAAAAGTTATTTGCTAATTATTATGTATTTTTCCAGCATTACTTACTTCCGATGAAATTATTGAGAGTCCAACATCGAAATGCTTCAAATGATTACCACTGGCTTAATACCGATATGTTTGAAATTGATGGAGTCATCTACCAGCTCTAAGTTATCCATTCAAAGTCTGACACTCGTTTGCCCATGAACACTGTTACAATTAAATTCCAATGTCACTTTCATTGTAACTCTGTGATTCTATTGGTTGAATGAATTCATTTTCACTACTTTCACTGTCACTATCAGTATCGGGCTCCGATTCATAAGTCATGGTGCCTAATGAGATGTCCCCAAGCTGATGCGGAATCATCTCCCTATCCTGTCAGTGTCTGATATTCATTTGCGCATGAGTTCTGAGCCAAATCAAATTCCAATGTCCATAATGGTCATTTTCTGAGTGCGGTATATGCTGAATTAAACCATTGTTACTCATGTTACTGTTGCCATACCAGTATCGGCTCCGATTCATCAGCCACAGTGACTTCCAGGATTCATGTCCACAAGCTGACGTGGCAGCACCTCCCTTGAGGTCCACAGAGGTCGCATTAGATCTTCATCCTTTGTCCATCCATGTTCTTCGTTTGGGTTTGTTGCTAGCTTTCATATTCTTGTTTGATAATTGCATAGGACATGCTGCTCTAACACCTTTCAGCAGGGCGGTATCATAGCCAGATCAAAGTTTTTTGCCTTTGTGACATTGGCCATTTCACCGCATTTGGACTGTAAAGAGTTTAGAGGGCATTCACCTTCCTAATTCTTCTGTTACCATACAAGGCATGCACAGGTAAATCGTTCCAGTTCATCATCATCTCAGCTATAACATTTCAAGATTCACCAAACTTTGGAAATGCAGCATGAAATGACTCATCAGCCTCGACATTGTTTTTACCTTCCCCTTTATACCTAAAAGGCACTAGTGGTATTGCAGCCAGTAAATGCGTGGAGTCCTAATGATGTACATACAAGAGCTGAATCATGAAATAGGACAGCTGAGGTGATGGATGAACTGAAAATATTTTGCTGTGCTTTGCACGGTAACAGAAGAATTTAGAGGTGAATGCTCTGCGATTATTGACAATACAGTCTAAGTGCGGTAAAATGATTTATGTCACAAAGGCAAAAACTTTTGATCTGGCTTCTCAGAGACGTCTCTGAATAGCACGTCCTCCGTAGCAATTATCAAACTAAGAATATGGAAGCTACCAACGGACCAAAATGAAGATCATGGATAAACGAAGGATGAAGATCTTATGCGACCTCTGTTGACTTCACCTCAGGGGAGGTGATGCCACATCAGCTTGTGGACGTCCTGAAAGGCACCATGGCGGATGTATCGAAGCCCGATACTGGCATAGAAGCAGTGACAGGAGTAAACAATGAATTCATTAAACCTATACACTCAGAAAATGAAAATGATGGTGACATTGGAATTCGATTCAGAGCTCAAAAGAATTTCAGACTTTGAAAGGATGGCAAAGTGATTAGTTGTCATCCCACGAGTTCGACACCCACGAATTATACAGCAAACGAGGCGTACAGCCCATGACTTCGACAGCAGGCAAATAAGGACCATGAGTCCGACAGTATGCAAACAAGGCCCGCAAGTTTGACACTAGGCAAGCAAAATCCACGAGTTTGACATCTTTCTAAGCAACAACTCCCCACCCCCCCCCCCCCAAAAAAAAGAAAAAAAAAAGAAAAAAAGTTAAAAACGATCCACAAGTTCGATATTACATCGCAAGGCCGGAAATATGTTTTTCTCGTGGGTCTTCTTTATTACGTGTCAAATTCGTGAGCCCGGCTTGCCTAGTGTCGGACTCAAGGGTGTCGAACTCATGGGCTTTAAGACTCACCGGCTGTATAACTCGCGGGCTCTATGACTCATGGGTTGTATGATTCGTGGGTGTCGAACTCGTGAAGTGCACCCGGTGAATTAGCGTCAGCTTCTGGACATCCATAAGGCACCATGGCTGATCTAACACAAGTGTTGACTTTAAGTTAAATGTCTACAGAAGATGCCTGAATTAAGATAATGCCTTATTTCTTTTGTTTTGTTTTTTTAATCAAACATGGTTATTTATCTAATATCCAGACTAATTTCATTTAATGATTTAACCACAAATAATGGATATTTAGATGTTTTAGCGTGAGAACTTGTAAAAAACTGCGTGGACTTTTAAGTTTGTCAATCTCATGTATGCCCACTTCATTGTCGATGACCTGCAAGTCCATATTCCCAAATTCTCGAAATAAAATGAAAAATAAGAATAAAAAAAGAAAAAAATCAGATAATGATGTTAATATAATTATTACCATCGAGAAATGTACATCGTGATTGAATCGTGACTCGAACTCGGGTCCTCCAATCGGGAGTCGAATGTTTTACCCACTATGCCACAGAACCGCCAAGAACCCACAAGTTAGCATTCCCAAGTAAAAAAAAACAACCCAGACATTAAAACAATTTAGGTCCCTTAAAGTCCATTGTCTCTAATATGCATCATGTATAGTGTCATTTCGGTGACAAGTTCAATGTAGATGCAATTTCTGAAGAAAATAGAGGAAAAATCATATCAAAATATTATCCATGCCTGGTACAGTATTTAGAATTGTGCCAATGAGTGCAACGTAGTTGAGATAAGTGTTTTAATTGTGAAACTAGTTATAAGCCTTTATCTAAAGGGCAAATCCAGTCCAAATAAAAGTTAGTCCGATAAGAAAAAAGTAATACATTACGAGTTCAATGGTAAAATTGTGATCGAAATCGCATGAAAAATAAGGAAGTTATGACATTTTGAAGTTTCGCTATTTTTTGAGGAAATAGTTCTTGAACGGTCAATATGAATATGCAAATAACAAAGTGAACATGTGATCCCCTCACATCTTGCCATATAGTTTGTACATAGAATTTTGACATTTCCAGTTTTTCATTCAAACGCAATTATGCTCGAGGCTCAAATCCTGATATATCTAACATCACTATAACCAAGTTATGCAACCAGGAATATCATCATTTGTCAGACTTCAATGACTGAAACATTGAATTTTCTTAATGTTTTGTACACGATCAATGGAAAATTGTGAGGTTATGACATGGTCACGTCACTCATTTACATATTCTTATCCACTGTACAAGAAATGTTTTGCAGAAATTAGCAAAAAAAATAGTAACTTCCTTATTTTTCATCAGATTACAGTCAAATTCTTACCGTTGAACTCGTAAGATTTTACTCTTTTTTATCAGAGTAACTTATTTCTAGACTGGATTTCCCCTTTAAGCAGGATTTGAGTTTATTGCAAAGAAATAAAATGCCAGTAGAATTGAAAATTCATTATCTTGATTTCCTTTACTGTAAATTTATCGTTAAAATCAATCAATTGAAATGGAGATTTGTAAACGAATCCCTGCTATGTCGTATTTCTATAGTCTTTGACGTCGTCTTCATCTTCGATGTCGTGACCAACGTCATCATCAAAAAGAGCCATGGTCACCTTTGATTTCTCATTTGAAGGCAACTTTTATTCAATCAGTTGATTGCTGATTGCAAAATATGATTAAATTTGTAAATTTACATGATAAAGTGACGCGTTGTAACTCATTTTTGATACCTGACATCAAAAAAGGCATTTGGAAGGCTTATTTCCAGATACCGCGCATGCGCACTTGAATGTCTACAGAAGAAGATCGGATTACAATTAGGCCAAAATATTTTGTTTCCGTAAAAAGGGATATTCATTTAATATCCAGACCAAATTTCAAGTCATTTAACAAATTCTTCACAAAATATACAAACTTAAAGGGTGAAACTTGAAAAATTGCCCAAATTTTGTAACATTTTGTTGAATTTTGTCGACATCTTTGCCCATTTCGTTGTCGATGACGACAATCTGAGAGCCTATATTGCCAAACTTTGCTTTGCATCATATTTCCCATCTTCTGAGGAATCTAGAAATACCAAAATCTTTGGTTATCAATGAAAAATAAAGGCATGGGGACCACTTTATTAGGATAATACCCAAATGCTATTCCCCCGTATTCGCGAAAAGGTCGTTCCGGAAGTGACGTCACAAAACGTCACGGGGCGGGTCTTGGGACCCAACTTTTTTTTTGTTAACATCACTTTTCTGACTCTCCAGACCAAGGGCTACATGGAAACAACAATGAATGTTAGGTGCAGAGGGGGTGCACGTTGACCCCCACTAGCCCATGGCCTAAACGGTATACAATTGTAGCTATACCAAACGGTACAGCTGTATGATGAATTTATATGTCTGAATGTACCAACGAAACGACGTATAACGAAACGACGGTCAGAGCATCGTTTCAAACTAGAACTCGATAACGAATCAGCATTCCATCGTGTCCATTGTGTGTCTGAACGTATGGCGACCATAGAACAGTATAACTGGGCGGGGCTTAATGGGAGCAGGCATGACCCCATACATTGTGTACCTGTCACTCATGACCATAACAGCTTGCGCAGTGGGAAACTGCACATCTGTATGACATTTTCCAGAACGGTCGAGATTAGCATCTGATAGGTCTGTCGGCTATACGATGATTCTTTATACGTTGTTTCTTTATCGAGTTTTGGTATAAACTGGTGTGCGTCTGAACAGAGGGTTTACAAGTGTACCGGTATGTCATGTACACTAGCTCAGTCTCTCTATTCATTTGAGTGAGGTTTGTATGTTGTTAGTGACTTATTTACTTTGTGTGCTCTAATGAAGAGGAAGGTCACTTGACATGTATATTTAAGAACATTCATCCATCCATGTTTACAGCTTGGGGGAAATCGCTGTGACTAGAGTGTATGGTAACCATGGCAACAGCTCCTGAACCAGTCATGTTTGGCTTCACTGAGGCTATAATGTTATTCTTAAATGTCATGCAGGTTTCTACTCAAACCACAAACATGTTTTGTGATTGTTGTTTTTTGTTGTTGTTTTCAAAGTCACAATGTATAAGTGCTGCTAAAAATGTTACTTGTGTCCACGTATTTGTAGTTGGTAAATGAGAAAGTTTGTGATTTACTATATTTGTCATGTGTATATATATGCATGTGTGAATGCATTTAGGAGTGTATAAATAGATAGGTGTATAAAGATAGGTTGCTTCTGAGCCATCCTTGTATTCAGATGTGAAACCACCATAAGTCAGTTTAAACAAGTCAATATTTCCTCTTTTTAAATCTCTTTATACCAATAGACTTTGTTTCTTTGGTTTATATGATCTGTGTTTGTTGGCAAGATACTCTGAAAGGAAATGTTTGAAAGAAAGTTTTGAAAGTAACACTATGTTTTAAAGAAAGTGTCTGGCGAGAAGACTATTCAGTGTGATTTCTTAAGCAATTTTTTCTATCTATTAAGTGAGTTAAAAAACAGTCGAGCCAATGTTTTCCCTTCACTTAAAGATGTCTGATGATATGAACGAGGTTAAAATTTTGTCATTTTGATTGTCTAATTTGGATTTAAGCACTTGTTGAATATATTACAGTTCAAATCAGTCAGCAGAGTGTCCGTCTTAGAGTTGTTGTTTTTTTCCCCACCATTCTTTCTCTTCTGTATGAAGCCAGCTGCACCTGCAATGTTGTTATTGTCCTACTTTTCTTGACACTGATGGAAGTTGATTATGTATGCGAGGTAGCTTTGCATATTGTTTTTTTGCAAGTTTTACTCCACTCTTGTGTTTTTTTCTAACTTTTACAATGTTACCAGGTGCTGTGCATGCTGCACACTATTCAGTTGCAGGTGAACCATTGCGCAACACTTGCCTACTTTGTCTCGGTTGCTCGATTAGAGCAGTGTTAGGTAGAAAAAAAAATGAAATTCACGTGGAAACTTGTGTGATTAGAATCCAAAATATTACATAAAAGTTGCATCTCTACTTCTCTGTGTGCAAGGCTCTTACGCACTCCCCTGAAAGCGTAGTGAAACCTCCAGGGTTGTGATTTTATGAGCACATTGATGATGCCAATGTTAGCAGCGATTTATTCCGCAATTAATCAGAGACATCCTTGCAGCAGGAGTGGAATTTATCACTTGTCTCAGAAAACGATCGTGTGATGGTGGATCTTTGAGTGGTGATTGTCACTGTTTCATTACCAAACAGTGTTTCCCCATAAATGCTGCTTGACATTGGGACCCATCGTAAATAATTTGATTTTCCAAGACATTATCAATAAAGCTTTTTCTATCGTCATACAACATTTTCTCATGTTGAGAGGACTCACTTTAATTTGTTGGTGCTAGCTCAGACTCGAAAACTCCCCCTTTATGACTTGTGAATGGAATTATCAAGGATAGAGGTAGCCACCTCATCAAACAGGCTATCATTAGGAGAAACAAAACAGCATCTCTGATGGCAGGGTATATTGTTCATCTGTTGGCGGTTAGTGAACCTGAAATGACAAATCTTCACATTACACGCACACATAGCCACATTCATGTGGAAGCAAAGGCATAGTCTGATCTTCCGGCCTGTAGCCCCACTTCCTGTAAACACATTTGTCCTCATTAGAGTGCCAAAGTTTCAGTGTAATTTGTAGAGCAGAGCCCCTTTTGGACCGAAGATGAACCCCATACCACTACCCTTCATCATCCTAAGCCCCACCCTCTCCCCATTGGACCACTTTGCATCCTTTTGCATCTTGGTTGCCAACGGAGATGGTCCAATCTCCTGGCCAGTAACAAGGATGGATGGTGGGCATCTATTCATGCTCCTTGATCTATCATCATTTATTTGATGGCTGTGCCGAGCGAGTCCGGATGATGGTAGATGGGACCGGTATTTCATTACAGTTGTGTCTGATTATCTCTCGTGCGAATCATCCGTTTGAAGAGGGGAAGAGAATTCTGTCGTCACTGTAGTAACGAAAATTAGGATGTAGTGCGCCAGGTTTTGTTTCACCGCCTTGTGAGCATCATGTTTCCCAAATTGTGCTTTGGCAGGAATGGAAGCAGTCCGATGTCTTGAGAGAAAGCTCACAGATATCTTCCTTTTTAATCTGTTTTGCTTGGTATTTTCTCCAGAGGCCAATTTCCTCCTCAACAAGATCCTCATGGCACTTTCTTGCTGTTTCTCCTTGGGTGTTATTTATCTTTCTAATTGTTCTAAATTGCTGCAGGATCCATACAAACAATATAAGGACATTATTTGAAAAAAAGTGTGGACAAGACGTTGTCTTATTAGATATATTTTTGCAATCGATTTGTATTTTTCAATATTGCAATTTATGAATTATCCACAGCAGAAATGTCCCGAAGGTATTGTTGAGCATTGTGCCGGAATGTCACATATTGCAAAGAAAAAAACAAAACAAAACAAAACAAAACAAAACAAAACAAAAGTGGTGGTGATGCTTGTATAGATGATTCATTTTTTTTCTTTAAGGAACTACATTTGATTTGATTTTCTTAGGCCAGTACAATTCATTTTTAGTGTCTTTAGTAATGTGTGTGTAGTAATGATATTATTTCTGTATCTGACCAACCCTTTTTCTAAAGGTATTGCTTATGTTTAATGTAGAGAGCATTTTTTTCTTTGAAGACTATTGTTCACTGTACGTGAAATGGATATTTTCTTTTTGATGAGAATTATTCCAAAATGAGATTAAACTTGTCGATTATGATAACAAAAACCCTGACAGTAGTAATAGTAATTTTGAAAATGATAATCATAGTGATGATGATGACTAAATAATTTGCTGACCATTATTTTACCATCATTACCATCTGTAATGCACCTGTTTACACTTGTATCATAAAAGCATGTGCTGTTGAAATTGATTGTATTATGCACAATGCTGGGATGATTAACAATGGGAATGTCATTTGATATGTTATGAATCATCTATTGAGTTTGCCTTTAATACAGACTTCCAATATCTTTTTGTCATATTAAAGGGGATGGCTAGTAACTGATCAGTGGAAATCAATGGGAATGCTGGGTGATGATTGTTCCAATTCTTGTGGGATTCATTTAAGAGTACATTATATGTCTATTGTTGTGTAAAAATTATTTTCTTCAGAACGGTCTCATATTCAAGTAATGTGCAGTTTAATGCCCCATCACTGTACAGGCATGCTAACCTGGAAACATTAAACTGCACATTACTTGAATGTGAGACCATTCTGAAGCAAATAATTTTCACACAACAATAGATATATAATGTACTCTTAAATGAATCCCACAAGAATTGGAAAAATCATCCCCCAGCATTCCCACTAATTCCCACTGATCAGTTACTAGCCATCCCCTTTAATTGTTTAGTGTTGAAGGAAGTATTGAGATAAACCACTCAGTCTGCTCAAATTGTAGCACATCGAAACAATCAATGAAGGATTCAGGGAGAGTGTGGTTCTTCTAGAAAGGCTCTGGTATGAAATTTGAAAGAAAATTTGGGGAATGTGTTTTTGGGCCACATTGAGTGGGATTCACTCTGACATGAAGTAGTTAGATACAAACCTTGATATTTTTGTCTGTGTGGACGTAATCATCCCACTAAATAGCACAATCAACCTTGTGAATCAAATCCCCAAAAATCTTACAGTTATATTGGAATAATTGCAATGATTTAAGAAATAGTGCAATATTTGGTAGATTTTAGGCATGTGCAGTTTGGTCCACAAGTTATCGCAACTGGGAATTAGCAGAATATTTTTGTTCATCTGAGTGGGTGCAAAAAATCTTGGTATTTGGATCGTGATTGTTATCCACTTTTTTGTGTGTGAATGCAACTTCTGTAAGGTTTGGAGACTGTAATTTCCACATGCGACCCTAACCCTGTGGGGTAGCTGGGATGAGGGTACTACGGGTGTGGTTCTCCTGCTGCACCCCTAATTCCTACCATTGAGGGTGCTCCAGTTTCACCTTCCTAACATGATTACGGAGGTCGACAGCAGGATAACGAGGGGTGAGACTACCGACCTGCTCCCAGGGGAATGATGTCAACAACAGGAGGTGCAGGGTTCGTGGCAACGGGAGGAAGCCAAGCGAAACAGCTACTCAATTACCTCTCAATTAGACACCTCACTCTGGCTGTATTAAAGGTATTGTACCATGGCAACAATGAGTGGAATGTAATGCACCTGTTTACACTTACAGTCTTGTATGAGAAAGGCATGTGCTATTGAAATTAATTGTCTTATGCACAATACTGAATAATTAACTACCTGAGTGTCATCTGATATGTTATTGATTATCTTTTGAGTTGCCTTTGATGCAAACGTATGATATTCTCCTTGTTATGTATACTGTTTGGTGTTGAAGGTAGGGAGAAATCTTAATTTTTGTGTTTCTTCTTTACTGAAGTACTAGTTGAATAGTATTTGCCTACTACTCAAGTACTATATATTTTTTTTTCTCATAACAAAACAACTTCTTATCTTTCAAATAAATGCAGTAAGTCAAATTCTGTGATTGAAAATGGTTGCATTGAGGTTACACCATGTCATCCAATGCATGATTAATTAAGTGATTTTTTTTTATATTACTTACATGACTGATATTGACTTATTTGATATAGATTAAATGTTAAATGTGTTGACTCCTTCAAAATTTTGCAGATGTGCAAGTTATAGACATAGATATGCCTACACCAGAATGAGTACTGTACACCGTCATCATCATCATCATCATCACCACCACCACCTCATCATCATCACCACCACCATCATCATCATCATCATCGTCATCGTCATCATCGTCATCATCATCATCATTATGATAATCAGTGCTTATATAGTGTATATTACACATATTGTATATGTCCTTTAGCAGATTATTTTTTTAGAGAGAGAGAGAGAGAACTAGAGAATCAAGATTTTGTACAATCTGAAAAGTTCTTTTTCTTTTTCCACACTTAAAAGTTCAATAGACAGCATCGTGACGAGTGCTGCAAGTTAGTTGGTGGGGGGGGGGGGGGGGGGGGGCATGGATCAGGGTGAGATGCCCTTTATGAGCTTGTTGCTGGGTTTGAGTGATACATACAGCTGGGTCTTGTGACAATGCATGTTGCATTCTGATCGAAATTCAGCACTAATTTGTCAGCCAAAACAATATGGGGCAAGCGCATATTCCCGAATCCGGACTCCATCTCGGCATTGCTGGGAAGAAAAACTCCTGTTTCCGAAAAGTTTCTGGGTGAATCTTGATTGCACAGCTGTCAATTTCAATCGCGGTAATTCCAGAATGTCTGCCAAGTATCTCAGCAGATTCAAGAGCAGGAAGAATGGTTGAAACATGAGAAGAATATATCAGAACTTTGAAAAGAGAAGCCGATTGGTAAGAGAAGATTGGCCTGTTTCTTTGCAAACGAAAAAAGAAATCTAATCAGCTATGAAGTAGAAAGGGAGATCTCTTTGATTGATATTCAATACAGACAAGGTGGAAGGATTATTGTAAAGCAATCCAACTGAATGTATGAATTCAGAAAAGCAATTTGATGAATTTAAAAGCTTAAAAGTATGTAGAATAAGAAAATAAGAAAGTGAGATTTGAAAGTTTTTATAAGAATGAGCCCAGGGAAGTGATGAAGACAAAATTTATAAAGTAGTTGCTTTTTTTATAGTTCTCATATAACCCAGATATTGTGACATATTTCCAGAAATTTAAAAACAAATCAAAACAGAACTGTCACTGCAGAACGTTCAACTTGTAATGACACCAAGCCCAGTTTAATGATCTGGGCATAATTAGAAGTGGGCATAAATGTTATATGGCCAATAAATAAGAAATTAATGCATGCATTCAATCAAACACAGTATTGTAAAAGTGGTTTCTTTCACGGTGGTTTTATTTTTGCGCTTTTCGTGCTTTGAGGTTGAACCGCGAATTTAACATCACGCGAAAATGTTTTGAACTTGTCGCTTGTACAACGCTATCGTTACCAACCGCGAATTTAAACACACGCGAAAAAGTCCGCACAGATGGAAACCGCGAAAGTTTCTGTAGGCGAAAGAAACCACTTTTACAGTATTTGAAAAGATGGGCTATTGTGGATGAAAGTGTTATGCAAGACTTCAGGGTTGCTAATAACAATGAAATGATTGCATGTAATATTGTCTAAGGTCACTTTGATACATACCGAGTGTGAGTAATTTGAAACGTGATTGTAATTACAAGTACATCTATGCTTCACTAGAATCATGTTTCAAATTACACATTTTTGCCATGTAAATGTAAGCCACAATCGCAGAGGGTGATTTGAGTCGTAATTCCAATCGTACTTCAAATGACGGTCAGGAGATGTTTTCCAATCACGATTGGCCAGAATTCATTCATCAGAATCCATGAAGCCTGCCATGGTCATGTGAACATACGATAATTTAAATCGTGATTGCAATTGTAATTGTAATTTAGCATTACAATTACACGCTAACGTAAGAGTTGAAATCTTGTAAAAAAGACAATGCCCTTGGAACTTTTGGATGTCTCATGATCTCAGTTTTGAGAGTGAAGCGCATTGTAAGTGGGCATAACTGTATTTATTTGTAGACTGAGAAAGAAATGACAGTTGACAAATTATGTTTGTAAAATTGGAATCCAGTCTTGATGGCTTCATCTCGGTTTGAGTCATCAATCTTTGTGAGATGAGAAATGTCATCTGTCCTGTCAAAACACACCCATCGTGGGATCAGCATCACACCAGCTGCATCTATGCAAGGCATGTCTCACATACATATGAAGGGGGACGGATGTCACCTTGTCAGAGTAGAATACTTGATCTCCGTCTCATATCTGCTCCTAAAACAAATTTTTATGTCGTCTCTATTGGTATATTAAGTGCAATATTGTCTCTTTACATCTCTTTGTAATGGTAATATACTGAAAATCACATCTCACTAGTATGTATCGGGTTGATTATCCAAAGAACTTCATTTCAGAATGGAAGATGAAATATTCTGTTTATATTTAGTAGAATGGAAACCATAATTACAATGAAGTAATGGAATGAAAGAGGCATTCTGGTCTGTAGAGAAAAAAAATGTTTAACTGATCAACTTTTTTTTTGATGGGAGAAATTTATCTTTTATAAAAATGAAAAAAAAAATCTTAAAGTTTTGACGAAATGGTATTTCTCTAGGGTTTTGCAGGTAAAGAGAAGATGATCAAATGTTTTTTAAACTGATAAAATTATAGCTTGTGGAACTTCTACCAGTATGCACCACCTCAGACATCACCAGGAGGTTGCTATGTAGTTAGATTGTGAACAAGTTCCTATGCTGGACTTGTCGATGGCTGAGAGAGGGGAAGAGGGAAAGAGCAAGAGGAAGTTTTGGCTACTAGCTCGATCCGCTGACAGGCAGCCAGAGCTCAACGGCAGATTTGAGGCCAATCGCTCCGTGGTCGTCTTGCGGGATTAGCGCGTAAGCTCCGGGCACGTCCACTCTGTCACTGGGCATTAATTTCAAGGATGATGTCGCCGGGGAAAGTCAAGTGGAAGTAGAATTGTGCGACAGGTTCTATTTCTTCCGGGCCTGTGGTATCGCCATATGCTTGCAACAAGATTGCGTGCCATGAAAAATGAAAGATAACTCTCATAATTCATTGTAATTCATAATCACTGTGCTTTGGGTTCAGCAGATATGTTAATGCAAACGTAATCTGATTCCCTCAATAACAACAAATTGCGCAATATCGCAACTGGACTGAGGTAATTGAAAATGATCGAATCAACCCTGTTGTGAAGAGTGAATCATACTTTATAGTCGTAATAAATATATCTACAGATAGTGCTTCTCTCATTCTCAAGTTATATTTTCTTTAATTTTGAAGCACTTTACATCAGAAATGTTTCATACATCTCAGAATGTTGGTTTGAGAAGTAAGAAGGTAGGAATAAGCTGATGAAGAGGAGGTAAAAATGGGAACTACAGTCTCCTTGCTGAACACCAAAATACAAATGGCATTCCGTACAACAGCTGTGTCAAAGACACCGTGTCCTTTCAATCAAACACACAATTTTTTTTTAGGCTGCGCTCTCAAGGTTATGAACATATGATGCATTCACCGAGTGGAAGCGAATATAACATCAAGCAAGGCTCCACCTCCTCAGCTGTATTCCAGCAATCAAACTGTCTTGACTACAAATATGTAGCTAAGAATCAAGCCGAATTTGAATTAGAACACCCCCCCCCCCCCCCCCCAGCCCATGATTGGCTAAACATGGTATGGGAGAAACATCGTTGGAAGTTTGCAGAGGGAAGAATAGTAAAGGTTTGGAATTTGGGTATGGTGGGATATGATCTCCCCTCAGTGAACATGGTTTTCTACTCTTGGAGCCTGATTCAGACAGACGAATGACTTCCCCAGCCTGAAATTTGAGCATGCCATGTCTCATCTCCATGATTGTGCCTAGCAACAGAAGTCATAGCAACAAAGCCTGTAAAGCTAGACATTGATAACATTGCAAGCCTAACATTTTCCTTGAATGCACCATCCCTTGTCCCGAGATCCAAGTCCAGACCAAATCCAGATGAAATGCAGAACTGTCTGTGGCAGGAAAGAGATTTTCTAGAAAAAAGTTTTCTGAGCTGTAAGCACAAGTCAGCTGTAGTTCTGCATACACATCCAGCTTGTTTAAAGGATGGTAGAGTATTGGTGGAGATGAGGATTGGGCTTTCAACCTTTGAGATACCAAGAAACCACTTATGAAAGAGTATTGATCATACCATTTTAAGAGGATTTCAAAGTTTACTTGATGAAAATGAGGTTTGGAATAGCGGAGACATCCAAAAACAAGGTAAAACAAAGTGATCATAATAAAAGCTGAGTGCCACCTTTTATTAGGATAACCCTGTTTTGGATATCTCAGCCATATATGAAAACCAATTTTCATCATATAAACATTGAATTCCTCTTGGAATTACATGCTCTGTCACATTTCATATTAGGTTTCTTATTATCTCACCTAAAAATGTTAGAAACCTGAAGTTAGGTCTCATCCAAAACTATACAATCCCTTTAATCTGAGAATAAAGCCTTCATTGTGTTAAATGGGTATCCCACTGGAAACAAGGTGCTTCCTTATGGCGACTCCAGCCTCATGTTTGTTGCAGCATCTCTGAGATGTTTCAGAAAAGTTGCAGCAATGTCCTCATAACTTATGGACAAAAAAAAAGTTGTCACCTTGTTTGAAATGAAAACCTGGAATCACCTTCTTGGTGAGAGTGAGAGCCTTTTTTTTTTTTTTTTTTTTTTTTTTGGTCTTATGAGTTATGACAGGGATGGTGATGTCTCCTCCAGTAAGATATAGGCCCTTTAAGAGCACATATACCTGATGGTCACCATGTTTCTGCATCATATAGAAGTCCAGTTCTGAGATATATATGGAAGTGAAACTCTAGGAGAATAGTTTTGTGGCAATGATTAAAAACAAAAGATGGATGAGAGAATATGTTTCAAGAAACATTTGCTCTATTTGTCAAACACCAGGGCACCATTTCTTTACTGGCATGACATATTTATGACTTTTATTCCCGCCTGCTTCATCCTCTCTCATAGCAGACCAGACATAGTGGGATGGAGTTGTGCGTCCTTAACTCTTCAAGCATGCATTTTGTTATCATCAAACAGCCATAAAAAGATTATATGGCCCCCTTTAAAGTGGTATGTGTGGAGATGCGGGCTGAGTCGTGTTGAACAGGAACATTAAACATTGGACTGGCATTTATGTCCAGGGTGTAAATTAATTATCGCTGATGGATCA
The DNA here is from genome assembly GCF_040938485.1 of Diadema antillarum. Lineage (NCBI taxonomy): Eukaryota > Metazoa > Echinodermata > Echinoidea > Diadematoida > Diadematidae > Diadema > Diadema antillarum. Next base: position 1,332,860 of record NW_027271292.1, on the reverse strand, counting down.
GCACTTGGTAGTCTTCAGGGATGTTGACTCTTCATCAATCAGCTTCTGGCTGTCGGTGAGAAAGTTGCACGCATCATCTTTAATGGTCATTTGGCTATTTCGGGCAAAACAACCAAACTGTTGGAACCATCTCTGAGGTTCACAATTAGCAGGTGGATCATGAAATTAACTACATTATATGAGCACACTTTGATCCTCTGACTTTGTGAATAAGGATCTGATTAAACAGTCTTGTAGTTTACTAACTTCAAGTCCTTATCAATATAACATAATGCTCCTTTTTCGAACCAACAGATGTTTTAGAGTGTGGTTAAGGAAAAGCTTGATGAAAAGGGATAATGGAGCCTCATAGTTAGCACCCCATGTGTATGCAGCATTCAGATCACTATGGACTACATGTAACCCCTTTAACCACTGAATAACTTGGCTATTATTCAGTTACAATTTTGTTTGTAAGTTACAAGTTGTTGAGGTGTTCCTCTTCATTGAAGTTGACATTGAGTTTATCAGCATCATAGCAATGCTAGATGAGCTGCAGGCACTGTTAATGTTGCTGCTGAAATCAACACATGGTGTGTCTGCCATCAGTCATGGGATGACCAAGAAAGCATTTATTATGGGTGTCACCAGAGATATCAAGAAACTGGTACTGCGTATGGAAGATCAGATGGCCAATTCTGAAGAGTTTCAAATGAACAGAATAAAATTTTTCTTCAATTTATTTGATATTTGACATTGGAATTAGACTCATGGAATATTTTGGACATTTACTACATGCGGGAAAATGAGGACTCTTTCTAGATGCATGAAGCAAGACTGACTCTTGCAGAGTTCACTGTGTGTTAATGTATGCATACAATGTTTTCATGTATAAACATGTATCTTATAGAATACATTTATTAATAGGCGTATATATATATATATATATATATATATATATATATATGTCAAACTCAAAGTTAGTTTGTTCTTTTGAAGTTTTGTTTTGTTCTCTATACAGCCCTTTTATATCAAGTGAAATTTGACAAACGATCATCCATAGGAAATTTAGTGTACTGCAGTGATGCATTAGAGGCATACCTTTCTTGAACATGTAGTTTTCTCGAAAGATGCTCGAAATTAGTGTGGAAGAATATGTAATGTGACTTCTGTTTTCTCAATGAACCACGCAATACATTCATCACGCAGGCAGCAGAAGCTCTGTGCATTTGCTTGAGTGATTGCTGGCTGGATGATGCTGTGATGCAGAGACCACTCACCGTAGTACAGAGATGTGGCGTGATGGCGTAAGAGATAGCATGGCCGTACCAAGATACGCGAAGCCCGCTGCCCGCCTTTGCGCCAGATTTTCCAATCCATTTTCATCTTCATTTATTTCAATCTTTTGGGTTTGGTTTGGATGGCAGTGGAGAGGGGGGAACCATTTCCAGGGCATATTCATCCTAATGAAGCGGTTGTTGGTCATCAATTTTTCTTCCTCTCTGCGAGGGGAAAAAGGAGGTCATATCTCTCGTACTGTCCTTTCTTTGGCGGAAATTCATTTCTGCCTTCTGAGTACTGTATTCACATTGAGAGAGGAAGGATGGAATATTTTATCTACATTGAGAGAGATGGATATAGAGACAGATAGACAGAGAGATAGAGAGAGATGGGGGGGGGGGGTAGAATGATTAAGATTGATATGTGTGGTACACATACATTGTATACAAAATTCATATTAAGTGTCTGTGTGTATGTTTGTCTGTGCATTTGCTCGTGTATCTATGTTTTAATTTACATGTATGATTGAAGTATCTTTTCTTCACAGCAAGGGGGATTTGATGAATATTGAGATAGACTTATGAAGATCATCCAGTGATTCAAATTTTGGGGAAAGTTTAGTTTTAGTTGTGTGTCTATGCTAGAAGTATGACAGACAAATAAAGATAAAATTATTACCTGTATTCAGTGGCACAAGGCTTTTTCAAAATGTTAGCCTCAACAATGTAAATAGACTGTGTGCATTTGCAATAATCAAGTTCTGCAGTGAGTTAAATGAACAAGTGTATTAAAGAGGTTTTGCCCACATGTCACTCAAACAAATTATTGCAAGTCACAATTGACCGTCTCTAGCTGGCACTTCTGATATATTTGGATTTGCCAAAGAATTTGCAAAGGAAAATGCAGTAATAGTGCGTGCCAGGTACATCTCTAATAGACGTTCTTCTTTGAGCTAATCTTGAAACTATACAATGCACCCACCCACTTTTGCACACCTTCTTCCCTCTCACCGTAATCACATATCTCCTTTCTCAACTGCAGGAGTTAATTGCAGAAGTGGTGTAGCGATGCATACCATACGAAGCTTGCAGACATTACTTGTGACAAATACCTCCCATCTTTTACCCAGCCCTCTTTTAAATGCTCGTGTGTAATAACAGAGTTGGTGTCTCCCCGTGCACATCACCGATGTGTCATCATTCCGCACCAGTGTACAACCATTGCCATGATACATACATGTGTGCTTTGCTTCGAAATAAACAAATCTGAGTTCCTTGAGAGTGTGAGAGCAAGTGTGCATGCAGCTATGCATGGTCTTAAAGGGACATATCAGGCGATGGGTTGTTTGCTGGAAGCTAGACCGATGCAAAAGAGGAGATTATTTGTATTTTCCTTTTATTCTTAGGTGTATTCTGTTGACAGAAGATGATGTGATTATGAGTGATTCTCAATCAGCATTTGTGTTGCAGATGTCCTACTGTAATTTTTCTTTTACTATTTATCTGACATTTTTAATGAGAATTACTGCAAAAGATTGTGAATGTAGTTGTTATTGTCTTTTTATGTTGTTGTTTTTTCAAGAAAAACTGGTGCCTTATCAACAATGATTGCCCAGCCAGTACTAATATGAAATCAAATTGTATATATAAACAGATCAAATGATATTATTATTTAAACCAAGATGCATATAAAATGTCTCTACGTGGGAGTGCAAAAAATACCCATTATGCGTCGCCCAAATACATGTAGACCTATCACACATGCTTGTTCTCACCAAAACATACATACACATAATGTACGCTCACACACATAGAGAATTTACAGAAAACTAAATACTGTAAAATGAGGAATGTTCGTGTGCATTTTAATTTTGCAAATTTTGTGAGCGCCAACATTCACAAAATTAAAATGCATGCGAAAGTTCTTGCCTACACAGTATGCATTAGACGCCTGTGGCAATTCGCGAAGATTTCATGCCACGAGAAAGGTCATCAGCTCCAGTGTGCGAAATTTTCATGCCACGAGTATATAGTGTTTTACAGTATTTGAAAAGAACTGAGCAAAAACATGTTTGTCATTGTGCATTCACCAAAGGTAGATTTTAAATCATACACTGGTCAGAAGATTTTTATATTGAATTCCTTGACAGAACAAGATAATGGGAAATCTAATGTAATGTAGAAATAAAAAGAAGTGCATTAGCTTCTATGTTATAACATTGTATAGCAATTTAACTTTTTTAGACAACTAGATATCCACAATGTATTATCTAACAAGCTATTTAAATTACACTACAAGTAAATGTGTACTGTGTTGCTGGGTAAATTCTAGTATGATTTGTCTTTGAATGAAATGGAAAGACAAAATGTATTTTGGTGTGGTGTGAAATCCCTTCAGCCAAAGTACTTGTATGCATTATAGTTCTTGAATTTGCAAAAAAAAAAAACCACCTTAATTTTAAGGTTGAATAAGAGCATTTGATTTAAAGTATTTTTTTTCTCCTTGTTAGTTTCTTTTCAAATGATTGCTACATTTGTGCCCTGTTCAGAAGTTGAAAACTGTTACCAAATGGTGAACTTTTCCTTGCCCCCCAAAATTTTGCCTTTTCTATTTTTTTCTTAAGTTGCATTACCTCTTTTTTGATAACTGTAGCCCCCTCAAAGTTTCTGTGGTAACTAAATCTGCCCACTTCCGCACTTTTAGGAGGAGCTAAGTGATGACGGACCACAGTCAATTGACCCGCCATACTTGTCGACTAATGCATGCAAAGTGGTCTTTGAAGGACCTATTGTCACGGCTGCGACACGTGGTAGCAGCGACAACGAACTCGCCAACAGGTCCAGCCAATGCCTCTCCTGCTATTTTCATTCATGATAAAAGGATAGTAGCGAAGACAGAGAAAACTAAAGAATGGCCATTCACTCACTCCTCACCAACAGCGATTTTTGGTTCATTAAGTTATCGACAAAAAGAGTTATTCAAGAACCCGTGCTTTCCCCGTGGCCTAGCTGCGGCGAATGTCGCCCTCGTAGGAAAGTCATTGATGGTATAGTGTTTGGTATTCTGCAAGGTGAACGAGGGATCAATCAATCTATGTAGAGTGCATTTTAGCCAGGCATTCTGGTTTCCCCTCTCGGAATCTTGATGTGCATGCAGAACTCTGCCCTTTTACTTGAAGCTGTTAAAGGGGTGCTTTATTTTCCCCGATCTTGTCAGGGGGAAATTCAAAGTATTTTAAACCTGCAGAGGTCTGTCTTGACTACCTTTTCTTCTCTATTTGTTTTTCTGTCCAAAATGTACCATTTTGTTTCATTGTAAACTGAGCAGAAATGTGGGATCTTCCCTCTGTAAGTTTATTATCTCCATTGAGCTGCTGTTACCTTTTCTGTATGGGAGACAAACTTAAGTGTTTTCTTCCTTGCACATCTAGTATTATTTCCCCCCCCCCCAAAAAAAAAGAGGTGTGTCTCTTTGTACCTTACTATTTGCTTTGCCAAGACACATATCACCTTGTTTAATGGAATGTTAAATGGAGTGTTCAATGGAACAAGTTAAGGTATATTTCTAGGATGTGGAGAGCAAGATATTGATTGGATGGCTCTTTGATCCTCAGATGCGAGTGAGTGTTATCCACTGAAGATATGAAGACATTATTGTCGGGGGGGGGGGGGGGGAGGTCAAATTTACCAGGACTCTGCTGCATTTACATCGTCAGGTTTAGTCTATGGATGTGGGATTTGATTAATATGGTAAACAGATACCTTTAGTTTGATTTTCTTAAAGTGAAAACATAGTTCTGGTAAGGGTTTGAGGGCCCATTTTGCACCATTTCATCTTTGCTTGCAATATACGGAAAGAGGCTACCGAGAAACTTACCTGGCTGACGCAATTTGCGGGGATGATGAGTTGTTTTGGAGTATTTTGTGATCAAAAGTTGTAAATAATTAAAGTCGGTATACCAAGTTTTATTCCGGGAGGATCCAGGTTAATTTGGTCTCAGGGACAACTCAGCCCTATTTCAGACAATTTACACGCAGTTCGTGATCGCCATCTTCTATGCATAGGCGCACGTTCATTTTGTATGCACGCCAAAGAGGTTCTTTGATGTGCGGCATTGTATCAACTCAGCCCATATCTATGACCAGCCAGGATGCGAAGCGCTACCATAGTACAACACTGTACAATCCAGAGGGACAACTATTGTCCCCGAGTCTGAGTTAGCCTGACCCCAACCTTTTTAGTTAATATTTCGCATTTTCGTCATTACCCAATGAATATTCAGCTATTACAGTATTATTCCACACAATTCTTAGGCATACATGTACATTTTGGAGTGAAATTTGACAGTTGTTCAGGTGTTCCAGTACTATGTTTTACCTTTAAGATGTATTGTAGGTCTCTGTTTGGTGGTATCCATTTGACGGAGATTCTCTTTTACTGGGCTTCTTTTTAAGATTCATCAATCTAATCAAGTTCTTTCTTACTTGTTCCTGAAAGTCAGGTGCTATTAGATGAAGTACCTTTTTATTCTAACTGATTTTATCACTTTGAGCGTTATTAGCAAATGTTTTGTACAGTTGGTAAAATTGCCCCATTTCTCTTTCCTCACCCGCCCTACCCCTCTCTCTCTCTCTCTCTCTTTTCTTTTTCTTTTTGAGATGCCATGGTAACCGTTGAAGAGATAGGCCAACATCTCTAAGCCCCCCACCACAGAAACCACCTCTCACTATCCAGTCTTCCTTAGGGAGTTGGAAGACATTATGGCGACATTTTATGCTGGTGAAATACGTTGCATTCTCACCACATGCTTCTCTGTTCCGAAGGGGACACTTCATTGAGGCAGAACTGTCAATGTCCCTTACTTCTAGGCATTTCTAGAGAAGTGGAAAGTCTTTTTTTTTATAGTTTGCTGCTTTTCAGAGAGTCAAGACTCTTGGCCGTCTCTGATGGAAAGATAAATGTATCCGTGATGTAAGATTTAAAAGTCAAATGGCCGCTATTCAGCATTTATTGAATGATGCACTTAAAGTGACGATATTGTCCACATTTATGCACATGTTCTTGGGCATATCATTTGGTGTAAAAAGATATTTAAGGATTAAGCCAGCACATTTTTCTATTTGGTTGCTTTCGGTTTGGACTGTTATAAAGGAGTTACAATAGACACTGTAGAAGTGGGAATGTTTATGTGAGTGATTTTTTGCCCGCGGTCAGGTAAAATGAATTTGGCATATATTTAATTTCTCAGAACCAAAATATAAAACATTGTTACATACAACCTTTTAAAAATTTATGTTTTTTCTCTTTTAGGTTCATAACATGCAAAATGCCTATTACTTCAACTCTGTGAAAATTTTCTTCTGAATAGTAGTCAAATATTTCTGATACAAGGAAAGTTTCTTTGAAAGCATCACTGTAACATTTTTCAAGAAGTGTAAAACCATAAGTTCTCACATGCATTTTAATGTTGCGAATTTTGTGAGAGCCAAGATTTATGAAATTAAAATTCTTGCAATAGTTCTTGTCTGCACTATAATGGTTTGGATGCCAGTGGCAATTCATGAAAACTTCACGCTGCGAAAAAGGCCGTCGCCTGCAATTTGCAAAAATTTCATTCCGCAAATATTTCCTGCTTTACAGTATGAGTCAAGGAAAGACTGCATGCCACATATTCCTTTAAATATATCTTTGTATATCTCCCTCACTTCCTTTCTCTCTCTCTCTGTCTCTATTTCATTGTCACATGACTTTCCCCTATTATCGTGATGTATCTTTTCTCTTTCGTGGTAGCACACATTTTCTCTTCCTCCTTTCTATTCTCTCTCAATCTCACACATCTTCCATCTTTCCTTCCTGCCCTTTAGCCACCCTTCTCTGCCTTTCACACAATGTTCTCTACCCACACCTCTCTTCTGAATAGCTTAATCCATCTTATATGTTACCACTGATACAAATAATGGATTTCTCTATCCCTGTGCATTTTGTTGTTTCCTTTGTCTACTTTGTCTCATTCCAGAAATATTAATCATGTTTGTATCGCCTGTTCCTCTTCATTTATTATATTTGTATATAGCTTGTCGATTTCTACTTTGGCAAATTCTAGACTTCCCAGTTGCAATCTGTCAGTTTGTGGGTTCTGGCTTGCAGAGAATGCACCTTGCTCCTAGTTTACCTGGAAGAGATGTATCTGTTGTGGATTCAATATCCTCTTTTTTTTGTTGTTGTATTTCCTCCACTCTATGTTGTAGCTCAAAGAAAAAAATTATCAACTAGATAGAGAATAACACTTCATGGTATTACTATATTAAAGCTGTGAGATTCCTTTATTTGATATGTGTTTTGTTAGGAATAATGAAACAATGATATAGTAGATTACAAATATGTATGCAGATTTTGTCATCATTGAATTTCAAACAAGGAAGATTGACTGTACTGAGATCAAGAAAAGTGATGACTTCTTTTTTTTTCTGTGAGCAGTGGTGTGTTGATTTGATCTGTAATGAAAGGATTGTGGAGGATCTATCAAAAGGAGCCGACCTGCCCCCCAGATATTTTCCCTTGTGACTCAAGTGAGTACCTCATTGAGATGGTGTAGAGGTCTCATCTGAGTTTCTCTGTGATGGGGCTTCTTTATTGATTTTGTTGTGGTTGTTGTCAGAATGATAGGTAATAAAGACATATGAAGATATCAATGAGCTTCATTCCCATGTTCAAAGGCTAGCTATAATAAAAGAGAAGAAGATAAAACAGAATGAAATAGAAGAAAACATAACCATCATGTGGTATAAAGGGAATGAATCAACCAAAAACACAATAAATTTGAGTTCCATGAAAGCTTTAGTTTCTACATTAAAGGGAAAAAGAGAAAAACAAAAGGAGACAGGGGGAGAAGGCAATTCTGTTGAGTATCATGGATGACCATCGACACTCAGGACAAATCTGGTTCAAATTGCCTGGCAGACCATCGAGCATTTCCCAACCGGTTTGACTGAGCCCTTGGCTACTTTAAGGTATGCCGGTGCTCCAGGCTGTCGAAACCCGCACTTCGTCTGAGCCCTGGTAATGCCAGAAAGTGCTCGTGGCCATTCATCCATTTAGAGTCTGTCGGTGTGGGTTCAGACGGCCGCCGTTGAGGGTGCATCAGGCAGTCTGGAAATTATGATTATCTGGTTCATGTGCTCTTCTTGTCTGCTCCATAGGTGGGAATGTTCAGAGAATAGAGAGTAATGTGAACTCTCCAACCTGTAATGGTCCATGTGCACCATGATTGGAAATTAATGAGTGCTGTTGACTTTGTCACGCTAGTTTTGACTGACGTGGTAATCTAGCTGAAGGATATTGCTTCTATCTGTACCTATACTGAGAAAGATTTTTTACCTTCCCCAATTAGCTCTCATGTACTGGTAACTCACAATATTCAATGTCTGTAATAGCTGTAGCTTTACAAATGTATGCCCAAAGCAGTTTGTCATGCCAAATTTTTGATGTACTGTGAAAGTCTTATGCACAAGGTACGACATCATCAATGATTCTGTGTGTAGCAATCGAAATCTGAAAGTACTCGGGTATTTTCATATGTTTCAACTTTTTTTGTGTAATGTCCAATGTCACTATAACATCACACAAGTACCTCTTGTGTAGATAATACTTCATAGTCATTGTACTCTTATGTTAGTTAAATGAGAGACCATAAAAGATTTGAATGAATCTTGAGGGAAGTGAGAAAATTACATTGAGAGGTTCAGACAAGATACTGCATGCCATCAAAATAGGACTATTTTATTCATTTTTTCATTTCCTATGAAATTATATCTAATCATGAATATATACTCTGTAGCATGATTATATAAATACAGAATGTTGAAAGTATTTACATATCTGTGAGTAAATTAATGAGTGGTAAAGGTAGTGAAATCAAAATAAGTCATATGAAATTATTTACCATCATATAAACAATGCATAAATTGGTAGGCTGTTGGAAATGAGGGAATGGCTAAAATGCCTAGCTTGTAAATTGCAATCCCTCCATAAAACAGACAACAACAAACAAATTTATGTTCACACCATGAGAGACATGTTGTCTGTGACATAAGGTTTCTAGAGATAAATTACAGTGGGCTGTGACATTAATTCTCTACTGATACTTTACAGTCATCTATAACTTATTTCATCAACAACCAAAGATCTTGGACTGAGCAGACCACTGAGCTTGCTGCATATTGTGTTCTTTGGGGAAAATAAGCATTATAAGAGAGAAAGAGATAGGGATAGTGATGCAGAAGAAGACAGATAGATATAGAGATCGATAGATATGTACAATGTAGATAGATGGATAGATAGACAGATAGATAGAGGGATGAATAGACAGATAGATAGATAGAGAGATGAATAGACAGACAGATAGACAGATAGATAAATAGATAGATAGACAGACAGACAGATAGATAGATAGATAGATAGATAAATAGAAAGACAGATAGATAAATAGATAGATACAGACAGATAGATAGATAGATAGACAGACAGACAGATAGATAAATACATAGATAGACAGATAGATAGATAGATAGACAGATAGACAGATAGATAGATAGACAGACAGACAGAAAGATAGATAGACAAAGTGATAGATAGACAGAAAGACGGATTGAGAGAGAGAGAGGGAACGAGATACATTGTGAATGTATACAGAGATTGATTAGTTTCGCAGGTTTTGACAATAACATTTCCATGCGTGATGTAAGAACCCAGATGTCTCCTTCGTCGGGGGTCACAATTTTTCAGGTCAAAATCCCTGAGTGCGGACTCCTTTTCTGAAATCTCATATCGTTATTTTTCGAGGTGACGTCTGCACGAAACCCCATGCTTCGTAGCTGTGATCTTATAACGAAATTGGTATTTGCTGCAGAATGTCCTCATGCTTTCACTTGACATTGAAATGTATTTCACCAGCGTTAACTGCACATTTGGGAATGAGACATTTCATTCCATAAGAGATGTAACCCTTCCGTGATACTCCTCCTGATGACTTTTTTCAGTGGGTTACAGTCAGCAAAGAGTGCTTTGCATGATAGATGTTAGAGATTTTTTAAAGTAATGGGGTTAAGATGAGCATTTTTTTTTTAGTCCAAGTGACATCTTATAAAGCAAATAAAATCATCCTAACTGTCAGATTTTTCCTCCTGTGAGCTGCTTATTTCAAACACTTGAAACTTGCCTCTAAATTGCATTAATCACGTACAAGTTGCATTCTTTTTTTGAAGGTTATTTAATGTAATAAATCTATACCTTCATTGATGTCATATCATGGGCACACTAGGGCAGCTGAAAGTGTTTGATATCTCATCTGTGTGGTGAATGGAGAATGTAACTTCCACACCAGTTAACACCCTAGCCAGGCCCTTATCCGTACCACTCTTCTAAAGATGTTCACCTGAAAGATGTATGTGAAATGTCAAACAGATTGCTTGTTGTGGATGAGTACAAGCAAGGCTTAGAGAACATCACATACTTCAATATTTATAAGATGCGCTGTCGCCATCAAAGGTTCGTGGCATTTCTAATGAAGCTTCCCCCCGAGGGAAGAGAGCAGTCAAGCCTGATTCCACACGATTACCATGATGTGAAGCTTGCCTCTCGTGGCTGGTGGTCCATCAATGTCCAGGTGTAACATTTGCCTCCAATGCACACCGTGGAGAGTCGGGAGCGATTCAGCGCTTTTGTCTGAACACATCTGGGTGCCTCGTGGCAGGGGCGCCACTCAGCGTTGGTTATTAGAGTCATCAATAGTGCACAGTGGGCTTCCCGCCTCCGTCCGACTTCAGGGAGTAGTGGATAAAAGCATCAGTGCCTTTTATTTCACTCCACCTCCAGTTATGCAGACGATGTGGATTTCTCCATCTCCTCCTCTTCATCCTCTTTTTTTTTCTCCCCAAGACCGGTTTCAGTCTCGATGCCTGGAAGACACCTGTATCCATGCCGTCTGCAGGAGCTTCACTCAAATACAGGTGGACTGGCTTCAGTCTGCTGGATATTGTCACTTCATTTATTTATTTAATTTTTTTTTCTTCTTTTTGATGAATTGCTGTTGGTGTGTATAAGCGGGCTGAATAACAATTGTCAATTTTAATAATCTTCTATAGTTACGTGTCAGTTCTGATGATAGATTTCTGAGAGAGGGGGCTGTTCTCCGAGGTCAGTGTTTTGTGTAATTCATCACCGTGACAGAATATTTAATCAATTGTTGTGATGTAAGAGCATTTTTGTCATGGCACCAAGGAAGTATAAATAATGACATATTAATTCACTGAATATAGCATGAACCAAACTATGGATGCGGCAGTAACAGTGAAGGGTGTATGGTAGGGGGCATTTCAAAATGTTACAACTGCCCAGAACAAGCTTTTCATGTCTGCATAGAGCAATTTCAGACACAACTGTATTTTTTCATTGATTGTTATTATAAACAAATACAAAGTAGGGTTCTTAACCGCCATTAAGCATATCAGACATGTTAAATGGTCTAATTGATTGCTTTTAGAGTGAGCAATCAAAGATTAATTAGTTAATGACATGTAAATTGCATTGCTCTGTAGTAGAAAGACACTGCACTGAGCCGTATATATTGTGGTAACAAGGGAAACTCTGTCTCTAGAAAAACATTGCAATGGTTCAAATCCAGCCCGAGTATTTATACCCAAGATTTTCTATCATAGCTACTACTAAAACATTGAATAATCAGTGCTTATTTACGTCAAAGAAGGGCAATTTATCGATTAGTTGCAATAAAAACAACTCAACGAAAGAATTCTTTAATTTGAATGAATATTGAGTACCTGTTGCATGCTACAAGAGTTAGAACCAGCACTAGCTGTCAGGCAGAGGCTCTGTAGTCTAGTGGATATGATGTCTGTTTAGTAATCAGAAGATTTTTGGATTCGGATCCGACCAGAGTGTATATGCCCATGATTTGCTATCATGGTTTTTACTGAAACACTGAATTTTTACATCAGTGAAGGACAATGTATCACTCAGCTGCAATAAAAACACCTCAATGCAAGAATTAAACAATTTGAATGGTGATACTAATGTCAAAGCAGGAATCCCCTAGCTTTGTAGAATATGTTTATTGAACAATTTCTTACGACCTGTGTTTGATTCTATTGAATTAGATATACAGTGCTTACTTCCTAGAGGATGCTGCGGGGTTTTTTTTTCTGTAAGCATATTGTGAGTAATGGAGAGAGTGTTTGATAAATTGGATGTTACATTCCACCTGTTTTCACTAGCAGCCCTGGGAGTCGTGTCTTGAAAGTGAAGACCATCATCTGTAATAGGGGTTGACATTCTTGACAAATGCTTGCAAAAACAATCATCGAATCTGACTCCTCATTGAATTGTATCACTAGTGACAGCCGGAGAGGTGAGGATATGTAATTAAAGCTTTCCTGTCCGTCTTCATCTGTCTTTTTTTGAATGAAAGTAAAGATTCTGTGTCTGAGCCCCATATATTCAACACCCTCAGGGTAAAGTGTAGTTCACAGTATTCGTAAGAGATACACCGTATGCATTTGTCATTTTGAAAGATGTCTTTCTTCTCAACACCCAGAGTGTCAAAGTGTATACAGTCAACCTGCTGGCTAGAGTGATGCTTAGTGTTGGGGTGTTAGTGTTAGTGTTAGTGTTAGGGTTAGGGTTAGGATTAATACGTATGCCTCTGGGAACTAAGTGTGTACTGTATTGATTATATTGGCAACCATTATGTTAGAGGTAAAGTTTTAATGGGTTCAGCGAACTCGCATCTCATATAGCACAGAGGATGTTTCTGCATTGTAGTCATAAGTTCCCTCCCCCTTCTTCCACTCTCCCTCTCTGTCTCTTTTATATCATAATCTTTTCGGGAATGGATTGGATTCTGCCATGTTGTTTCTGTTCCAACTTATCCCATTGACTCTCATGTATGGCAACTCTCTCACAGACTTAATGCATGCTGCATCCAGTTCTTGTATGCAAAGGGGTGAGGGGTCTTGATGAAGATATCATCAAAAGCTGTGACAATATTTCTGGAAACTGAACGATTTTGTGATGTTTGGGATAATACAGACAGCACCAAACAGGAGCCATTGTGGCTCTGATGTGGTTTAGTGGATAAGAACACAGACCACCAATTATGAAGCTCATGGTTCATATCCCTTGGCAGCAGCAATTAGTCTGGAAGGGTCTTAAAACTGTTGCTCCTGTGGTGTTTTTTTATTTTTTTTTTATACGCATTTAAGCGTTTCCTTTAATGACCATGTAAAATACTTCCAGGCACAGATATCATTGAAATCTTACAGATGAAAAAATAATGTTGGTTATTCTTGACTCAATATAAATGTACTTCAGTATAACAAAACATTTTTGGTGATCCTCGCATTTATCCCCAAGTTGAATTATCCTTCGGGTTTATGTCAGGTTTGTGTCACACACACACACACACACACTGCTATAGCTTCTGACCATCCAAGCATTGAGAATTAAGGGTTTCTGGGATGAACATTGTACTCGGGCTTTCTATAGCTCAGTCAGTAGAGCACCGGGCTAGCATCCGGAGGTCTCGGGTTCGAATCCCGATGGAATCCCATTTTCTTTACCTACTTTTACACTAATTTTATAGATCTGTATACTTTTATACATGCATATTTATAATTATCAAGGAGAAAAGAGCATGAAGTCAGGAAAGGATTGTGTGTATTAAAAAGTTTTAGGGGGGGGGGGGGGGAGTGATTGAGGTATAGATTTGGCAGTGAAGCAAACTCACCCCAAGGCAGAGTGATTAAAGTTAGGTTTTTGTGGTGAAAGAAAACTTACCTCGAGGCATACTGTGCAGACTGTGAAGAGTCTACTCCAGCAGCACCCCCCCCCCCCCCACACACACACCCATACTGGGGAGAGAGTGTGGAATGAATTAGCTGTCTCATGAGCAAACTCCTCCATTATTTTGGAGTTGTATGTGACCAAATTCTACCTGGAGGGCATTCTTTCATCGTTGCCGTGGTAACAGACTCTTACAAGGAGTAGGTGAGGAAACAAGCTCATCTTTCATTAACCCATTCAGGACAGGCTGATTTTGCTACAGCACACATTTCCCATAGACACCTGCCCGTGTATACTCGGGACTCACCTTCAATGGATTAACATTTTGCTAAAGCTCAGGATGTCCTTGGTAAAAGCTCAGAAGTAGATTTTCCACAACACCCTCCCAAACTGCTTATTTTGCCCCTTCATTTGAGTGTTCACTTTTCTGTGTATGTAGGCGATATTTGGTTCATCTTTGTCTATTCTATTGTACTGTACTTTTGCACTGCCCTAAGTTGCCTCTCCGTGAACTGTCTCTGACATATACTCTGTTTGAAGAGCACTCCTATACAGCAGTGTTTCTTTGTATTTACTCGTTTCTTTCACTTCTACATGGCCTCTTTCATGTTTATTTTAGGCTGTAGTGATTCTTACCTAAACTGCAATGCTGATAAAGCATAACTCTGTGTGAAGGTGGCAACAGTATGATTGTATCACCAAAGACATTAATTTTCCAAGTTTGTATGATTGTATCACGAAAGGCATTAATTTTCCAAGTTTGTACAATTGTATCACCAAAGACATTAATTTTCCAAGTTTGTATGGTTGTATCACCAAAGACATTAATTTTCCAAGATTGTACGATTGTATCTCCAAAGACATTAATTTTCCAAGTTTGTATGATTGTTTCACCAGAGACATAAATTTTCCAAGTTGCAAAGTGAGCATTTGTGAAGCATTACTTCAATGACACAAAAGCCTAGAAAACATACATACCATCACTGATAAACAGATAGAGAAAGCTTCCACTCTTCAGACTGCAGCTGATTTGGAGGGTATGATATCGACCTCAAGAGGGGTAAGGGGTCTCACACCGGACAGGTGCAGGTGGGACAAAAAGGGGTAATAAGGGAGATCCCCATCAATCAGAAGAGGGGTACAAAGAGGGGTGTAGATTCTCGGGCATGGGTGGCATGTCTGGGGGTTTTACCCCTTATCGTGCACTTTGCTGTAAGGGGAAAGAGGTTAATATGCACTGTGGGCCTTGCATTGCTGACTTCACCAGCATCTTTTAGTATGAAATCAAGAGCAGCTTCTCATGTAGGGGGATTTGTCTGTAAAGAAAGAATATTTGTGACCCTGCACCTCAAAACAAATAAAAAGTCGCCAGACATGAATTCTTAGTTAAGACCATATTCTGAAAGAGCAGACTTTAAGCTTTAAAATGATGTATAACTCAAATCAAATGGACTCTCCTAACTTATCTAAATATTGGAAAGAAAGCACAAACTCAGGAAAAGTGTGAACTGAGAAAAGAGGCTCTGAAGTACAGTGTCTATTCAAGCGCTTAATCTTTACCAAACCGTGCTGGCTGTGCGATGAATGGGACAAAAAACAGGAAGTAAACAACCAGAGTAACAACAATGAAGGGATTATCAGATTAAACTGAAATTAAGCATGCCTCATTAACACATTCTGTTCTTAATTAATGTCAACTTTCAAAGCAGTAGCACTATCCTTTCAAAGTTATTAGAGTTGAAAGTGAAGAGTGTGGACAAGGTTTTTCTGAAATGAAAAAAAGGATTCTAAAGACACACCTAATCACACTATTCTACCAAAAATGTTCGAGATAAACTGCTAAAAAAACACACTTTCCTACCCGTTTTATGATACCAAATTTTAGCATAATGTAAAAGAAGACCCTCTCTTTTAGAAAATATGAAAAAGTCAAGTTCGGCTAGGTTGACCCACTTATTTTCAGTCCTCACGCAAAATCAGTGTTTGCGACTTTATGTTCGTTTTGAGGTGCACAGTCACATTTATCAGTTCAGGTATACATGTCAGGATGTCTTGTAAATTGGAAGTCCAATTTGTCTGCCATTAATTATTTTGAGTGCTGGGAATAGTCATCCCAGAAGATTGTTCCTTCAATTTAGAGTTTGTTTGCTACGAGTACTTCATCAGTAACCCATATTTTCACTTTGTGATTTAGATATCAAATGCATTGAGTGAAACAATCTGTAGGTCACAAATGTTCACAAGGAAATGAACATGTGAGGTTTATCATTATTCATAAAGAAAATACACAAAATAAGGTGTAAATACATTTATGATGGAGTAACATCAAGCTAACAATTCCATCAATAGACTTAGGTGTCTTGGGTTTAGATTTGCTATTTACAACATGAAGTACTTGTAGATCACAGTTTCAGCCAAAGTATCTGTGACATTGATGTGAAAAAGTTAAGTTCATGTGATTTCAAAATGATTAGATGGGAAGTCCTGCTGCATTTTTGTCCGATATTTTGACCAAGCCAGAGGTCATTGCTGTAGAGAGTGGAAATAAGTCAATGACGTCCACTGAAGCATATGTCAGCTTGTAGTATGTGTGTGTACAAATGTGTGTTTTGATCTGGGGTTCTATTTATGGTCCTACTAGTCTACCCCTCTGGGGTGAATGTTACTGACTGAAGACCAGCTGCCTGCAAAAACATTTGTTGTTGCTGGACATCCAAGCCAGAAAACAGTGGGTGTTTATAAGTATCGGACTATTCTCTGGTTGCTGGGGGCGAGCTTGCCTGGAAAATACCAGATGGTGCTGAATGACATTTATGACAGATTGTCCCCAATTAAAATATCACCAATACCTTGTAGTGTACTGTGAGGGGTACACAAGTGGCTCCATTATGGATTCCCAGCCCCTATTCAATGTTATGATTAATCACTGCACACAATTTTTCACAGCACTTCTGCGGATGATTAGGAAACTCTCAATATAGGACAAAAATTGTCTGTAACCTCTGTTTTGTTGTTGTTGTTCTTCTTTTTCTTCTTCTTCTTTGAAGGAGAGATAGGATGATTGAGACCCCTGCTTTCCCTCAAATCTGAAGTTCTGCATCAGTGCCTTTCTTGTACTTACAGGGTGTTTTCATGTGCACAAAAAGGCATTCTTGAGTACCATTGAGTACCATAAGACTGTATGTTACTACCCTGTGTAAGTTCCCTCTTTGTAGTTTTGCCTCTAATAAGGAGGCAATATCATTTCAATCTCAAATGATTCAATTATAACCCTTATTTCTTTCAAGGGAGTATAGCCTGTATGTAGATTGATCTTAATTGTAATCTATTTGTCTGATCTATCTCGTCTGAAACTCATTTCCAAGGCAAGACTGCTTTATCAGAACAAAACTCCATACATCTTTATTCATGCCAGGCTCTCCTTTTCTAAATCTGAAAATGGATGAGCTTGTAGCATGCGCTGGTTTCATAATGTAAGCAGAGAGCACCAAAGTCATATTTCTGTAGTTTTGAATTTCATGATCAAGATCTATTCCATACACTGTGCTCTAGATTTATTGATCAAACTGGGGCTGAAACAGGCCAAAATGCAGGAAAAATCAATTCTTTGGAGGATATCGTCTTTTTCTTTCTCCTGCAATCTTTGTATTGCAAGCGCCATTGATCTCAAAGCCTTTTGATCATCTCAAGGAGCTTTATGGATCAGTGTCTGTATCAAGATATCCAGTGTGTTATTTGCACAACCTCCAATGAATGAGAGTTTATGGGACCGGCAAAGAATACCCCTATGAAAAGTGAAAAGATGTTGGTGGTGGTTCAAGATCTACTGAAGATTGTGTATGAAGGTGCCTACTATCAGTTTGAGAGTCAGAAAGATCTTAATGCAAGATACAGCTTCTGAAGGAATATCTTTTTGCTTCTTACCTGATATCCTTGTATAAACCTTGGCACTGCTGTTTTTCCTGCATAGATCATGTTCATCATCATCATCATCGTCATAATCATCATCACCATCGCCGTCACCATCTTAATAATCATAACCATAATCATTATTTTCTGTAGGTTCATTATTACTGTCAACATCATCATCACCCATGTTATCTAGCCATATCAAGAAAAGTTTAAATGTTTCTTTGTAGATACAGAATGCAATCATTCTTGAAATTTTCTAATTTACTGAATGTGGTTCCAATCAGTATGAATTTAGATAATTAGCGTAAGAACAAGCAGATTATCATATAGCAAAAGAAGATTGACCAACCCAAGTTAGATGTTGGGGAAATACCATAACATGAGCAAGGGTTGGAGGAAAAAGGCAGTTTTCATATTGCAACAAAAATCCATAAGAGCAAAGGAAAGAGAAATGATAACATAGAATTTGAGAGCTTTATTATGGTTCTTTCTGTTTGCAGAATAATCTGTTTGCAGAATAATCTGTAGATCAGGTAGCACGGTATTTCACTTGTTTCAGTTGTGGTTTGATTAGCTATTTTGTGTGTGTGTGTGTGTGTGTGTGTGTGTGTTTTTCTGAGAATTATGCAGATTTTTATGTAATTTCTCTTATAAAAACAGGGTATGATTTGGTAAAAAGAATCAAATATATCGTACTGTATGTTTGAAAAATGATTTAGCAGCACCAGAAAGAAGAATACAGCTGCTTTCTTTTTTTATTGGTGGACGTATTAATTTTATTGTTAATATGGATTTCACATTGAATGAAACTCAAATAAAGAATATTATAAAACAAAAAAAAAAGAGTGTGTGCTAATATTGCAGAGGTGTATTTGTGGTTTTGTAGTCAGAAACAAGATTTCAACTACAAAGTTATTTCTTCATCTATGTCCTTACTACAATATGAATAATCAGAACAGCATACTCAAGTTGTTTCTCGGTGGACTGCTTCCATATTCTCTTGTCTCATTAACTCATCTCCATTATATCTTCAAAGGAATAAGGGGACACAGCTGGTGAAAACAATATGCTTTCAGTAATGACTCACCCTTTACACACATACACACATGCATATCTATATATGTATATGTACACACACATATGTTTGTTGGGATTGTTTTCCAAATTCTGAATATAGATTAGAGGATTTTCAGTGTGTGTGTTTGGCCTGGATTGCTTATCTTGCAGCAAGAACCGTTGTAACAGAAGACGTGGAATGTTAGTCAACGAAGCATGTCCTTGTTTTTTTAGCAATCAATTTGAGATGGCAAATGTGACCTTCATACAGATAATTCCAGTGATAGCTGATTGCATCTTTGTCCTGCACTGGTTAAGTGTAGGGATACACAGTCAATCTGTGCAATGTGTGTGTGAGGGGAATAAATGAGGAAAAGAGAAGAAAAATTGTGGCAGCCACTTTCGAGGGTTTGTTAAAATTTGTTCTTCAGGGGGGCAGGTAGAGGTTTTGATTCCCCATGGGTGCTTTAATGGGTCCAGTGCAGAGGCAGTGGAGGCGAGCTGATTGGATGCAGTGATAGAGATCAACAACAAATATGCATGGGCAAGCCACAAGCCTGAGTTTGAATTTTACTCCTCTTGTATCAGAGCAGGGCAAGTAATGATAATGCTTTAGGAAAGAGCATCAATTTAAGCGGTACAGAAATCTATAACCCTCTTTATCATGTTTCTTTTCAAGTCATGACGGGTCAGATGTTATGTAGGACAATGGATTACCGTGAAACCTGAAATGTTCATGTGCATTTTAATTTTGCAAATTTTGCAAGAGCCAAGATTCACAAAATCAAACAGCACACAAAAGTTCTTGTCTACACTATGTGCAGTAAATGCCAGTGGCAATTCATGAACATTTCATGCCGTGAAAAAGGCCGTCGACTCATTCGCGAACATTTCATGCTGTAAAAAAAATTTGTTCTACAGTACTTACTCATTGTTGCACTGAGAAAGGCGCGGCACCTAGTGATATCGACACCTAGTGATCTATTTTGGGGTAAATTTCCATCCTAGTATTGTCATCATTAAATTTGTCCCTCCGAACGCCATTGCAAATCGTATATTGGAGAAAGATGATGGACTGCTTAAATTCATTAAAAGGCATGGCAATAGAAAAAGAAAAACTTGATAAATACTTGACATTGTGAGAAGATGAAAAGGGACATCATGTTCCAAAAATGTGTTGTCAAGATAAGAATGAGATACATGTATAAATCTAGCAGTAAAAAGGCATTTCAAAATTCCGCATCTGAGACAACCAATTATAATGTGAATTATTAAGGGCTCAGATGGTAGCAAGTATTTTCTATGCCCCATGAAACATTAAAAATGAAAACTGAAAATCATGATAACAGATACGGCATCATACCTCAGTAATGTGGTTTCTACAACTCATCAATTTCACTGTTTTTATATTCTTTGGATTGGACCTTGCATGACAAGATTTTGTGTCAGGTGTCTATCCTGCTTGGCCTGAAACTCACTCTGCTGTGTTTTGTTCAAAGTTCAAACTGAACTTTTTTTTTCTGGTCAACAGAATATACAAAGTAATGATTGAAATTGGACATGCATTTGAATGATACACAGGAAGCAAAAATAACAGTATGTTCATGTCTGTGTATGATCATTACCAGAAGAGACATACACAAACACACTTGTGTATTCTGTGAAAAAAATGAGGCACAATATATATATATATATATATATATATAAATAAATAAATAAATGAATATATATATATATATATATATATATATATATATATATATATATATATATGTTTGTAGTATATATACATGGATACCTTAAAATATATGGGGAAAAGGAAGGTGAAGAGCTTATGACTACAGACCTTCCCCAGAGCTGTCCCAGAATTAAAGAGTGATCTTGTGTATATTTTTTCCTTTTCTGCTACCAAACCATCAAAGGCATTGCATACTTTGTCATCTTGAATAAACTTAATACCTTTGCTATGATTTCAGCATGTTTTGAGATCATGTTTAAGAGAATGAATACCAAAAAAAAAACAGCGTTAAGTGTCCTATTGTTATTAATTAAATGATTTTAAATACTTCAAAATTTCCTGCAAAGAGCCCTTAGCAGATCAAGAACTCTTTGACAGCATTGCTCTCTGTGAGTATCACCCATTCATGTATAGCAAGTCAAAGAGGTGTAACATGCGCCCGACAACCTAAAGATTTAAGTTCCTGGATGGCATGCCGTGGTTGAGGATGCAATTGATTTATGTGTCATGAGGTGATATAAACATAACTGCTTTATGGAGGAGAACATCATGACTGGGGCGGTAGGTTTAGATGATCCCAGCCTCATCCCAGAACTTAAACCTTGTCTCAATGGCAGCACGGCACGCCTGGAAAGCCCATCATGTCGCCACGGTGATAACAAACTAACGAAGCATCCCTGATGTGAAAACCTGGTGCTATCCCCTCGCCCATGCTGTCACGGCGATGCCTGCCTCTAAAGCCCCTTCTGTGTTAATTAAAGGAAATCATGCAAAGGAAACTGTCCTCATGGTAGTTTTCAATAGCAGCCTTGTGCTTAGAGCAGCAATCATTTTCAATACCGCATAGAATTGATTTCATGTTTTATAATGTTTAGTGTATTCATGTAGTAGTGCTTCAAAGAATAAATACAGGCATTGAAAATACCATATCCACAAATACTAGGCTGATTTGAATGGCCTGTTTTCAAAGAATTGTGTGTGTGTGTGTGTGTGTGTGTGTATGTGTGTGTGTGTGTAAGAGAGAGTGTGTGAGTGAGAGAACAAACTCTTTCATTATGGTAGAGATACGTGTGTATATAGAATGTACATGTATATATATATATATATATATATATATATATATATATATATATACATATATTATTTATACTCGGTCTAATATTTCACAAGGTATAATTATGTTATCAGCTAACTGTCTGGTTTCAAATGTCCCTTTCTTATAAAGGTTTGATGTTATGATCTTATTCCTCCGCTCAGGATTAGTTAGGTTATGTAATAAGTTTAAATCTCCTGATCTGAATGCTGAGAAATAGAAGGATAGTGGTTCAGTCATTTGCAAGAGGCTAAGATAAGTTCAGTTTGGGGGAAATCTATTGTTTTAAGTCTTATGACTAATGTTGCAAGTCATAATTCAGTCAAAATTACATTTCAAGATATTCTCATTTTTTCTTCAGATTATTCTGTTGCTATTTTGTGAGGGATTACCTTTGTTTTCACATGTGGGTAGAAAACAATTTCATATCTGCTATAGATATGAATGCCTGCAGCCCCTGCTGCTGATGTTAGGCATGTCATGGTCCTACGTCTTGGTTGAAAGTTGTGATAGAACTGCTGTGAGGGCCCTGTTTCACTAACATGGGAACTATATCACGCCAAACGATGAACCCAAAGTAGGGACAACTTCATTTCAGATCAGATCCAGTTGGGAAGGATACATTAACATTCAGGATGTATTCTAGAATGTGGCAAGATGGGTGCAAGATATTATTCACAAATGGGTTAGTGAAACAGTTCCTAGCTTCTGAGGACAAATTGATCACAGAATTGTCCCTAGAATTA
Source organism: Diadema antillarum (assembly GCF_040938485.1). Classification (NCBI taxonomy): domain Eukaryota; kingdom Metazoa; phylum Echinodermata; class Echinoidea; order Diadematoida; family Diadematidae; genus Diadema; species Diadema antillarum. The sequence continues at coordinate 1,310,200 of NW_027271292.1, read as the reverse complement.
GTTGAATTAAACTCAGGGTTGATGTTGGAGCTTATATAGCGAAACAGGCCCCTGGATCCCAATATTGGGATAAACTGTGACATGTTAGAACAACCCATCAGCTAAACGTATACACTATGCACCCTTTTTGGTAAGGCCGGGCACGTAAAATCCTCTGCAAGCCTAAATATTGATAGTGTAACTTGATAATATTTCTTGTACAGTTAAAGAAGACTACTTATAAATCACTGACCCATACACTCAAGATTGTGTGACCATTTGTTATGTTACCTTGATAAAGTCAAATATAATTTGTCAGAGAAAAATACAGATAAGCTGGTTTGGATGAATATTATAAAAAGGATTTGTTGATTCTGAACAAGTGTAGACATTTTATGTGGTTTTATTTTTGTTCATCACATGCTTTAATGTCATCAAAACATTCAGTCAACTCTGGTACCAATGTAGTAATCTTTTTTTGATGAGTAAACAGGTTCCACGTGTGTGAAAACCCAATTATCAGTGTGTTGTTATCACTTAACAGACATCGCGACGAGTTTCTCGCCAGGAGCATTATCTCCGAAGCCTCCTTCCAAATCTCACTAAAGATATCTCGCAGCCCCGCCTGTCATCAGTAGCATGACAGGCTTAACAGTGGCATTCCTCATCCACAGACCAACGCATCAGGGAGGGGCTAATCCATCAACACTTCCCACTCCTCGACCTGCACAAAGTGCAGCCAGAGCCACTCTCTACTAGGACCAATGGAGAGCAAAGATAATACATCAGTTATCAGCTGCTGGTTGGAAGCTCCTCTATGGCTTACCTGTCTCTCATCCACTCCTTAACATGCTTGTCTTTCTTATTAAAATATCAGCCCAAAATTCCAGACGAAGTCCCCTAAACAGTCTTAGATAGACTTTGCACTCTTATGCAGCTTCCCCCAACTTCCTTTGGTACTCTTTCTTTCTCTATCTCTTCAGCGAGGTTTGTTCACACGTGTGGATATTTCAGGCTTCTAAACAGGAGTGGCGAAGATAACTTGTGTGAAATCTCCTCCGAATGAGGATCTGGCGAAGAGCTCAAATGTACAAATTAAAAACACATCAAAAACTCATCACTGGATTAGGGAGAATTTGAGAGTAATGAGATTTAGACAAGTCTTTTTCACATTCAGCGTCTCTTTGTGTCCTTGTGATCACAGCTATTTATTCCTTTGCCCATTCAAGTTTCAGTGGAGGTGAATATAGAAATCAAAGGAATATCCTGGAACAAGGTCTTCCAGAGTGTTTGAGAATTTATAGAAATGATACAGAGCTATGAGCACTTCAAATTTAAACAAATATCAAGAACAGCTGCTTACAGAACTTTTGTATGTATGTTTCCAAGTGCAACATTTTATCTGTCATTTGAATGTCAGTTCAATATTTCTTTTCTTTTCTTTCAATTCCAACATTGGTGCATAATCCTTGCAACAACAACAAGAATCAGCCAGTAACTAGATTATTTGTTTATCTGCAGAGATTACAATAGTGGTACTTTGATGCTAAGATCAGGAAACCCCAAAATGGGATGCTAATTAGAAGTGCCTAAATCTTTTTGGTGTTTGCACTCTTAAAAGAAATAAAGAAATGAAAATATCCCACTAAGAAAAACTTTGTGCATGATACAATATACTAATGTACATTTCATGTAATCTCTTTGTGGTCAGAATTTCATGTTTTAGCGTTGTTCTTGCATTATGTACTCTAATAGAATTACTTCAAAATGACCACTATTTCAAAAATGTAAGTCTCATTTATCTGAATGTGCAGAGGACTCTCAATTGTCTTAGAAGTATCAAGTGAAATTGTTTAAAGGTTTTGACTTCAGATTTTCAGCAACATCAGTCACGGGTTGAAATAAATCAAAACATCACAACACATATGAAAATAAACATGAAATCCTTCTGAGGTAATAAGCCTTTTCGTAGTCACAATCTTTTCTTTGTTTTTACTATGTCACCTGTTAAATGCAGATACACTTATAGGCATGCAGAGAAACTGCCTTTATCTCAATTTCATCTGTGTTTTTTAAGCCACAAAATTTTGACAGAGGTTAAGTAGAGACAAGATTACTCTCCTAAGTAAGACAAACTTGTAAAAATTTGAGTTGGTCAACCCAAATGACATATTTTATTCCATTTCAGAGAATGCTTATCTGCAACTTTTTGTGGGTTTTGAGCTGGGTGGTCACATTTAATTCAATTTAATTCAATTTAATTCTCATATTTGCCCCTAAAGTTGAAAATGGCAAGCAAGCAGGGGAGCCAATAGTCAAACTTGGCAAGTAATATCTTTAAACGCCAGCTATATATTATGTCACTGCAAGACATTCACAACGGATGCCTGTATATCTGACTGCATATGGAAAATGTCACTTAGCAAGTACTTTTCTGATTCAACCTGTGGTATTGAATTCAAAATGCAGAGATGTGAGCGAGTGGGAGGGATTTATTAAGCTGAGTCTGGAAGGAAGATTAAGACAGATCCATGGAGGCCGCAGTAAGTAAAGTAGCAGAAATTCGTCTTGGGTATCAAGCCTTATCTCAAACACATGGCGGGAGATGGGATATATGGAACAGGCATTGCTTTGATTGACAGAGCCTCAGGATTGCCGGCAAATGAAATATCCCACACAATGTCTTGAGACTTATAAGAAAAAATCAAATTTTCCTGATTTGTCAATGAGAGACGACTAGAAGGAATGCTTTATTTCAAAGAAGAGACCGTATCAGAACCATGTACTCTCACAGACTATAGTTCATATAGTTCAAAGAGAGTTTGAAGAAATCAGTGAAATTAGATGAAATTTATTGCTCTTTTGTACAATCCTGTATTTGATCCAAAGACTAACATTTTTTTTTGAATTACATTGACAGACATCTTTGAAAAAGAACCTTAATTATCCTTGGTTCAAAGAGAATTTGAACAAATTGGTAAATTTACATGAAATTTAATGCTGTTTCATCTACTGCATTAGTTCCCAGGAAAAACCACTTTAACTGAAATGTCAAAGATCTTGAAAATGAAAATTGAGATCATATGGATGTAGTTGTAAAGATCACTAGAAGCCAATGGTATCTTAGATTGCTACATTATGAGATGTTTAATTTCCTGAATTATTTTTCTTTCTGAAAAATAGCTGCTCTGACAGAATATTATAAAGAGTCATCCTATTTCAATAACCAGACAAAGAAGCCAATTCCTCAGTTTTTATTTTCTCCTCATCTTTTCTTTTTACCTCTTGTCAACTAATTGTACTGTGAAATCAATATATATTTTTCCTTTCATCATTTCTTTTGTATTTTCTTTCTATGTAACGTTTTGTTCATGAAAATGTTACAGATTCCAATAAGTAAAACAGGTAAGGAAACTGGGAATATTTTTTTTTTCACTATGTGTGTATCAGGATTTAGTGTATCCTGACTGAAGGTTTGTGAGTTAACATTACGCTGCAGAAGTGATGAGGACCCCGTCTCTAGGGGGAATCCTGTAAGTCTTGTGTTGCTATAACTACAGTGTGCTTGTCACCTAAATGATGCATGAAATCAGAATGCATCAGTGGAGAGGCTTTTTTGGGGTAAAAAGGTTAAAAAATGTGGTTAGTGGAAGATAGAGCAGAAAGCAGACACAGACATGTGGTTTGATAAATTTGCTGGAAACACAATTCCATACATTGTCTAAGTGTGTCGAATAATTTATGCATTCCTCGACGATCATGACTGTAGCTCTGTTATTACCAATATCATCATATAGTATAGTAATTGTGTGTAGTGTCAATACAATATCTAGTGCAAGACATTATAGGGTTAAGAAAAGAATACTGCCATTCAAATCTTTATCAAGCTCAATGTAGGCTAGTTCACGTAACTTGAGTTTGCTGCTTGGCTGTGTTGTATATTGGAAGAGATGTTATCATCTCCTAATGAATAAATGACCACATCTTTGCTGACTCAGAAATATTTTTATACAAGCGCTAATGAATAATCTAGATAACATAGATAACTTTATCTTATTTTTGTTTCTCTTGAGGATGAATGTAGAGAGTGTGCATATTTTTGGATTGATGTTATCTTACCAAATATCCTATGTGATGATTAACCCAAGGATGAGTGCCAAGTTTGTATACTTGGGCAGGTGTCTATGGGGAAATGTGTGTTGTAGCAAAATCAGTCCGTCCTCAACGGGTCAAGCTATATCTGCTCCATATGGATCTGCTGTGTAAGACTTCATGCATAACTAACAACATTGTCAGTTACTATTGCCAGATTGTTATTTCGATACTAAATATGTGTGATGTATCACAGTGTTCTGATGCAAGCTTCACAAGACAATAGATATTCAAGACATTGAACAGATCATGAAAATAATGCTTCCTGTGACGGACATATGTTGTATATCATCTCCATGGTGAGGAATCACTAAACTTTTCTCTCAAAAATATATATCATTTTTTTCTCATTCTGTCAATGTGGTTCTTGATTGCAAATTCAAATAGTCTTACAAGTATCAATTCTCAAAATGATGAATAAAAATACATAATGCATACAGTATCTCATCGTGTCATATACATTATGTATTGTTAAGATGGATTCATTGAAGAACATGATACAATTGAATGGAATAGTAGATTTACAAAAAAGAATTTACAGTGATGATATGAGCAATGAATACATTAATTTACTGAAAATACTTCACAATTTACCATTATTGCATATCTTGTTTTTTATTTCATTTTAATCAAAATATTGAAGACTGCACATTCATATGTTTTCATCTTTAATTTAGTTATTTTTTTGAGATCAGTGCTTTTAATCATCATTTTTCATTTTAATCATTGGGCATGAAGAGCATCTTTGTAGTGTGAAACCCATCTGCCCGATACACATGGTTAATAAGATGTAATCAATAGTGACCGATGTCCAGTTTAGTGCTTGACCAGTTCCTTTTTCCATATTTATCTCAGTAGTTTGATAAGTTAGCCTTCAGTATTTTAATGAGTCATGTGGTATTCTAGATTTTGCCATGTGTACATATTGGTTTCAAAGAAAAAGAAATTGATTCTCTCTGGAGTCCCTTTGACAGCAGTATGTATGTTGAGAAATGTATTGTGACATCAGGAGCTTTACATTCAGGGAGTTAAATCCATGAAATTCATGGCATTATTGGCTGTCATGGATAGTCATGTTGTTGGGCTAAACAAAAGTAGGAGGAGAAGGAGACCGGTGTGATGCCAGTCAACATCCAGACTGTGAGATGGATGTGTCACGCGATGCCTCCGTGTGCATAAAGGGATTGATGGCTGAAAGGAGTCTTAAGAGTGTGTGGAATAAAAAAAAAGAAGTCATTGACTTGGTGGAGTGTTGCAAATTCTTCCCCGAATGCTACGAATTAATACCGTAACCAGAACGCCCTGGGTCACAACCCTCCTCCAAGGCTGTCTCTCATTTGAGAGCCCGCGGCAGAAGAGATGCTGAGAGTATGCTACGGTTCACGTCACATTCCTCCTTCTTTCTGTCTTATGAGTCTGTTTTCAGTCATAGTCCACCCACGCAGTACTGAGTATATGGGACTCTGTGAGTTAGCATGAGTGGGTTTGTTTGCTGTTGTTTTCTCAGCATACCTAGGCAAAGCAGATTTCTTTCAAGTGATGAATTTGTAGTGCAAAGATGCAAATGTATGAATGGCTCAACATTAACACTATTCCTAAAACAGTCTAAGATTGTACAGATAATATCAAGAAGATAACATCTGCTTTGAACAGGAGATTTTGCTTGCCAGCTCTAATGACTATATCGAACGAAACCTCACCTTTAACACATAGTGCTCAGAGATGATACACACACACACACACACACAAACACACACTCACCTGTAACGAGACAGATAGACAGACAGACAGACAGACATATGTTTTGAAATGTACAATTTCTTATTATATAAGAGATAGTTACCTATATTGTAACTTGCACCCTCATGGAATTTTCTTGTGGAAAATTTTGGAATGCTACTCTCCATTTAGTGTTTGCATTTTTCACAGCAGACATTCAACAAAATGCCCTTTCAGGTCCACCAGTAATTTTCTAAAATGGAACTGCAATTTCAGCTGAAGATCAATCATTCATGTGTCACTCTTGTCTTTCTACATTCGTATAAATGATTTGATTTTGTATCTTTCTTGTAAAGACAGAAATACCAACTGTTACCTTTTTGTAGTATTTTGTTGTTGTTTTTTTTGGCCAAAACATACAGTAGATTTCACGGAAACTGCTGCTTTTCCTATATTGTAGGTATGTATATGACAAGGAAGGTAAAAATACCATTTTCCATCAAGAATACACCTTTTTACCCCTCAAAATACTACAATGCTGTGTACAAGGTGGACATCCCTGTGCAGAGATGCCTGATCTTCTGTGTACTTCAGAAAATGCATAATTTTTGTGACTACTGAATGATGCTGTCATTATATTTAAACAGTATATTTATACACTATACTTAGCCCCCTACTCTCTCTCTCTCTCTCTCACACACAAACACACACACACACACACACACACACACACAAACAAACAAACTAAGAAGCACACAGAGTAGAAAGACAGTTATAAAGACAATTCTGATTGAAGCAATATTTGCTAGTTTGCACAGTGAAATTCTGCAATATGAATGCCACCGTATGAGAGGAAAAGTCCATGGAAGTCACACACCTAGGCCTGTGTGTACTGTGACCACCCCTCTCCATGTGGGTGGTAATTTGTAATTTATCAAGGAATGTAACATTCCAATTTCCTGTCCATTTAGGTACCTGGGTCAATGACTGGCTGGTCGAGTAATGACCGGCATTTCTGCCACCAATATCTCGTCCCTCCTTGCCCTGCGGCCATCCCTGTAGCAGACCACTCAGGACGGCCATTTTGTCTGTGCCTATTGATTTTTGTGCCTCAGAGTCTAGACAGATCTTTAGTGGTCTGTGGTATTGTCTGTGGCTTACTCATCTGTGAGAAGACTTGCATTGTTTTTAATATCATAGTCATGTTCTCTGTGAATTATGTATTTCCATCTTGTTAGAGTTACAGATCTTGTATCAGCACGCAAGAATGAATGGAAGTGATTGATTTCTATGTGTTCTCTCTAGTTTTAAGGAGAGCAAAGTACCTTCTTACCCATGTACCCATGATACATCAACTCTCTATTGATATGGCATTGCTATAATTACAAGCAGGTCAAAGGTTTTCTTTACTCATTTTATATGCAGACAATTTTTTTCCCCCCCAGTGACACTGAAATCCATGGCCTTACAATATAACTGAAGTAAATTGAAAGGAATCCAATAACACTTCCAAGTCTGTGTGAAAGTCTGTAGACAAGGAAGACAACTTTGTCACAGCGATGTAAAATATAAACTGCCTGTTTCCACACTTCACTCTTCAGCAACATCTTGGGAGTAAAAATTATCAGAGTAACATGTGAAGAAATCAAACAAATAACAGCAAAATAAGCAAATAAATACTAGTAAAGTCTGTACTCACTTATTTATGTGGTGGCTTAAATTTTCATAGCCCAGTTAAAGGAACTGCATTTATCATAGATCCCAGGGGCAGATCCAGGAATTCCGTAAAGAGGGGGGTGCATTTACCAAATTAAAGGGGGTGCACAACCCCATTTTTTTTTTTTTGAAAAAATAAAGGGCCTTGTGTGATCTCCCCTGGATCCGCCACTGGAGCCAGATTGGACCTAAAAATAGTTAATTAGATACCAGAAGAGAGAATCAATGTAAGGATATCCTCATAGATTATTACATTTCTTTTGTTAGGTTTCTATTCACAATGTAATGTGAGAAAGGTAGTATGACAATGTAGACTTTGTTTTATTAAGATTCGTTGTTCCTTTCCACAGTAACGTTTCTTCATCCTGTCTCCAAACTGAAGACATATATACCCAAAACCTGTGAAATGAGACGTTAAAACGAACAGAGGCCTCCAAAATGAGGGTAAAGAGGACAAAGGTATCATGTGCTGCCTAAATGCCATGCATAAATAATTTGGTAGATCACTTGTTGCTATTTTGGTACATCCTATGTTTCAAAACGGTTCTGTTTCACCCACAAAGTGGGCTGGGATTTTGATAAGCTGTTGTGATTACAACTTCTATTCTTGCCACAGTTTGTAGTGGAAGTGAAATACTTTTTTCCTACAAACCTAAAGGAACTGCACCTAGCCCCTTCCAAACCCTGGTGAGATGATAAAAGGATTGGACAAACAAAAGCTGTTAATGAACAAAACTTACATACCAATATCCATTTACAAAGTAAACTAAGGACATCAAACTGAAGTGAATATGCACTCTAAATGCTGCCTTATGAAACAGTCTAAAGTTGTCCTTTGTCATTTTGTATATTTTATATATCTATATACACGCAAACGTATCTCTCTTGATTTTCACCTCTTTTCTTCTTCTTTTTCTTCTCCTACATGGTACTCGGCTGTGTTCTCCATCTTCTGGTTCCTAAATCAGGTAAGATGCTTTTAATCTTTCAAAAAAGATTTGCATGTTGTATAGCAATCTAAAAAAAAGATGATTAAAAGAAATCTGTATGAAACAGAATATCTTTCACAAGTTATTACGTCATGCTCTATGTAGACGCAAGAAAACATGAATCTGTGTGGTTCAGAAGAGGAGTGATCATGTAAATGGTAAATATGGAAAAATGTCACTTTTAGTATGATTGATAGAAAGGAGAGAATATAATCTAGATAGAAGAGAAGAATGAAAAGATGCCGTGATGTCAAGAAATATGATTTGGTTACTAGTTGTCAGAAAGGAGAGATAGAGAGAGAGAGAGAGGGGGGGATATGGAGGGAGATCTCATGTGAAAGAAAGAGAGAGAAAAAATGTGAGAGATATATAGAGGGAAAGATAAAGAGACACCCAGGGAAATGATATCCTGTTAATGATATCCCCAAACTGGAGTCTGGTATGCGTAGACAGCCTTCTCCTGAGAGTGACAAAACATGGAATCAAGTCTGCTTCCTGAGAATCCATACCTGTTACATCAGTCATACAGGATGTATACTCCTGGTGCCTTTCAATCTGCCATATCATTTGTCACTTTGGAGTGTACCATGGCAAAAATTGCTGTCAGAAGTCAAGATTGCCATCTCATGAAATGGCATCAATTTGCAAGGAAAACTACTGTCGAGACATCCCGGCTATGTGCAGATAAAGTGAGACAAAAGCACAGGAGCTAGACTTTGCTAAATTCATAGAAAATAGTTCTGTCAATTATACAAACCAATAGACAGGGTTCTTAATTGTTGACTGTTGTAGATGCTTGAGAATTATATCATCAGAATTTTTATTCCTCAGGTTGCTGTTAACTGTCTCTCTCTCTCTCAAAAGTTGTATATCCCTTTTGGAAATGTCACAAAATTATGCATGTTTTAAAGAAAAAAAGTCTCCTAACATGATGAATAAAACATTATGATAATACACAGCCAGCCCCGTGTCACTCAAAAATACACTCCCCTTGTGTACAGAGAATAATGGTTGGAGTTTTTTTTTTCTTTTTTTTAATGAATAAATTCAGTTGAAATCTACAGTATCTATTCCCTTTCTATCATAAAGTAGTTTCCAATTCTATTATTCTGAGGAACATACCAGCTCATGAAAGGTATCTGATTTTCATGGTTACACATGAACTGTAAAGTTTTTGCCTCCTATATCTAAGCTAGATTACTTATTTTCACACTATCCCAACATCTGTATATTTTCTTTTGGCTAAGGGCCATAAGTCATGTGCCTTTTTTTTTTTCATGTAAAGCCACACAAGAATACAGTATTTTTTTTTAGTCCGCATGAGCTAGATTCTTCGGTTGAGAATGATAAGGGTGTTAAGTTGTCACTAAACCCATAGTGTTCAAGACAACTTAACGCCCTTCTCATTCTCAACAAACAATATGTTCTAGCAGTGTCAGTGCTCCAGATAATGAAAGAGTTAGTTGATTTTATTTTTGTTTTGCACCATTGTAGATACACTGTACTTGCATCCTAAACATACTACACTCATAACAGGTTGATACAGGTTAATCCTTTGTATCTATAATCAAAGCGTCACATGTGAAGAGTGAGGTATCTGAGTTGTGGTATATATATATATCTGAGTAGCAGCTTGAGCTTTACATGTAACTATGTCTGTGACTAGAAGTGTATAGCAAGGCTGCTTTGTCATCTAAGTATCATATTCCTTGTAGCAGAGGTGGAACTGCAGCAGTGCTAATGATAATTCCTCCCTGTGGATGAAATTTAGCCCAGAAATCAAGCCCCTCATGTTGCCATGGCGATGCACTCATAGCACTCATTGGGGTGGGATGACAACCCTCAAGTGCTCCTCAAGAGACTGCTAGTCTCATTTCCAGAATTGGGTTTGATATCCTGTCCCCGTTCACACCTAATCCTAGACTTGAATTTGAATGTCGATCGAGTATTGTCTTGTAGATATCAATGTCTGTCTGACAGCCATTGTACTTCCTGATTCCAACCAAATTTGCCTATTTCCTCATGGATGTCATATGTGGTCATTTTTCAAGAAGCTTTTGTTTTTCTGTTCTTATGTGCAGTGAAATCTGATACAGACTTGGTAGATTTCATTTGTATGTGTTTAGTGTCTTCCAATCAGCTCACAGCTGAAATCAAGCATTTAACTCTGATCCACTGTGAAACCTCACAGGGTTAAGAAATGGCACAACAACTATTTGTCAGCAACAGATTAACCATATGATTCAACTGTGAAATTTCATTTAAACCTTAGGTAACATTAAGTATTTCCATTAAAAAAAACCACACACACACCTTGCGTAATATTCATCTGCTTTGTGTAATAGTGTAAATTGTCACCTATTCTTGAATGTTGTTAGGAGCAAAGAACAAAAACCGTAAAACTTTGAAATGAATGTTTAGGTGAGGAATATGGGATTGAATATAAATTTAGATGATGCAAGTGCCAGTATATTTGTACAAAAAGTAATTGTCAGTGAATACAGAAAATAATGCACTATTCTTGTTTTGGCTATTTGTGCGTTAACGTTAGTTTGATGCATTTCACTTTCAAAATGACTATGTACATCATGTTGTGTTTGCAAGTGGTCTTGTGACACTAAAGTTATGAAACAACCCTAAACGAAATGATCCCTCTTCTTAGCTGAAGATGCTCTGTCCAATACTTTGGTCTGTCTAAGAGCATACAATGTGAATTGTATCTCTACTGAACAGAAGAAGAGGTTACGTTCCACATCTGAGGAAAGGAAACCAAATTTAACATGATTGTGGCTATCCAGGTCTAATAATTTTGTCAGCAAATTGCAGACTATGAATGATGTCGTACTACCATGGGATATGCAGTCATCGTGAGTCTCAGTAGGTCATACGGGATTGGCAACTTCACTTCTCGTTCTGTAAAATTACCGCTGACCTGTGGGCCCTGATTACAAGAACTCCAGACCCAGGCTTTACTGGATTTTGAGTGTCAATTTTGATCTACGTTTTAAGCCAAGAGGAGATAAAATGGGGCTTCTGTCGTAATTGAATGTTTCTGTTTGACCTATGATTCCGTCACAAGCAATCTGTAAGCGGAGAATCTTGCTGAGCTCTTCAGAAGATGTTGGTTCTTGTGGAGAAGGATAATGTATATCAATTTTGGTAAGGGCAAGAGGGCACCAAACTTTGCGAGATATTGTCAGCAGCAAACTGAAACTTTTCAGACTAGCTTTTTTGACTAATAAGCCACATTTTAGCTTCCCTTGGCACGCGACCAAAAAGAGGTCAGTTGTTGCATTGCCTGTGGTCTGTTTTGTGTAAAACAGGAAAGGGGGGCCTTGAGAAGATTTTTGAATAACTGAAATATGGAGCATGAATGAAATGTGGCCTTGGGTGACAAACTATAAAGGGTAGCAGCTTATTTTTTTTCTGTTGGCTTTGTAATATAATTTTGTGAGCATGGCCTATTTCTGGTATGATATATATGTGTGTGTATATATATATATATATATATATTGCCCTGCGCACAATAAGAACTGAGTCAGTGCACTTTGATACAACCTTGACCTTGAAACCCTTTGTCTCAAAAGTAATGTTCATATTTGTTCAATTTCTTCTTTTTTTTTAATTTGGATGAGTTTTGTACTTTCAAAGCTTTGAATTTCCTCTTACAATACTTACCTTAAACTACTCACATGCTGTCATAATTGTATCATCAATTAAAAAAAAAATCTTCCTTAACATCGTGTAGCCTTGACGTTTTCTTTGCTAGCTAAACAAATGTGGAAAATTTGTGGCGAAGGCGTCATTGGGTGTCGCTCGGCAGGTTTGAGCATGGAGCAATTTGCACTTTACTAGAAAAGAGCTCCATGGAGCAAAAACATGTCAGCCTCAGAAATGTCAAGAATAAGTGTGGGCGTGATCGCACAAGAAGTACCGCTGGATGGCTTATTTATTCTGAGGCATACGTGTACCTTAAAATCATTTTTGTCAATGACAAAATCAATATAAAAACACATTGCTAAAATAGAATGGACATGGCCGTAGACAAAATATATGACAGATGAATATTAAACACACAATCATTGTTGCTCTGCGCCATCCTAAAAATACACCAGCTAGAAAAATATGGTCAAGAGTGATGTGGCAGCCATGTTGTCTAGCTCTTCAAGGTTTGTAGAACCAGGCATAATCATGAGTCATGAATCTAGTGGTTAACCCGTTGAGGATGGTTTGATTTTGCTACAACACGCATTTCCCATAGACACCTGCCCGAGTATACTCGGGACTCATCCTCAATGGGTTGAGCATAGTAATGATACAGAATTCAACTCTTTGGGGTAGAAAAAGATTCATGGCAAGTTGGATGATGTAGTAAAGAGGGAAGTGTATAGCAAATGTAGTGATGACAAAGAAAAGGGTTGAATGTGCCATTGGTTTAGATACTGCAGGAACCAAAGATGTTGATACAAATAGAATAAGTAGTGTCATTTGATATGTATGACTGATGAAAGATGGCTGGGAAATGTTGGTATTGCCATGCCATTTCAGATATTGATGTGAAATAATCTAAGTGATAAATCCTGTCTTCAACGGGCACAAGTATAAATCTATGCTTCGTGTCCTAAAGGCTTTAAACCATCAGTGTTTTGTTTGCCAATTTTTATATCTACAGGAGTGCTATCTTTACTGATTGGTACCAATGTCTGAAGATTAATTGCAAATAAACAGAGTTTACCTAATTCCTTTAATCTCTATTGTGTCATCATAGCCCTGCTGTTGGACAGAGGCACATTGTTATGCCCTGGTGTGCTTTTAATACATCATGGACAAGTTTGGAAAAATTATCAGAGAAATCTAGGAAATAAACCTTCAAGCAACACATAACAATCTGAATGCTGATGAAAAAAAATGCAAGTGAAAATTAAAAAATAGATAGATTACAGTCTGAACACATAAAGATTTAAAGCTCTTCCCCATTTTCCGACTTCCCTACAATCTTTTCTGAAATAGGTCTGTACTATTTGTTATCAGGAGGTAAAAGGCAACTAAATTTTCATATAAATGTATGTGACTATGCTGCTGTGATGATCAGCCCTCCGTTGTACACCTTTCAGAGTCTGGTTACACTTCTATCAGAGACTAATGAGTAGACTGTCATAATGAGAGCATGCACTCTGTCTCCCCTTGACTGCTGATTGCCCTCTTTTGTGATGCGTGGTACTAATGGGACACAGATTGTTAACTCTTATGTAAACACATCTGAATCATTCATCAATTTAAACTCCAACTTAATTACAAATTGATTGTGTTGATGGAGCATCTGAACTGAAGCAATACCCTGCAAGTCTGTGGACATGATTAAGTTTTGCTTACTGACCATGTAAATCTGTCAATGGCAATTTATCATGTGAGAGAAATGAAACACAATTGTCAATTTGTCTCACTCTCTAAACTTTAACAATCATATTTTTGTTAATGTGTCCATTTTTTCCCAATATTTTTGCAGATTTACTTTTCTGATTTTTTTTTTATTTTTTATTTTTTTCTTTTAGATGTATGTAGATTGTAGATTATTATGTTAAGATTGTTATGTTACAACTCGATTTAATGAAATGAACCCTGAGATTTATCTTATATGTAATTAGGATATCTTAATTTCTTTTAGCTTATCCTCAAGCCATGACTGTTGTTTCTGACATTTATTTTGTTTACATTCAAAGCACTGTCATTGTTTTGATATTCTTGAAATGCAATAAAGAATAAAGAATTATATTATAAAAGTTGTGATAACTTTTAAAAAAAAATGAAGTCAGTATCCTAAGCATGAGAAAGGAGACAAGGCAAGAAAGTTTTGAAAGTTTGAATCTTTATTCCAGTAATATGTGCACTACATGACACCACCCAGCCCACCCAAACAATTCAATGACCTAAAAACCAGATAGGATTCCGATCCCAGCGGGGAAAAGAAATCTCGCCCAGGTACCGTCGTCTGCTACAGCTGTGGTGACCATGGGCATGCTCTGCCATTGCAATCATTCTCAAATTGAGCCGTGTGTGACAATAGTTCCGTGTCAGGCAAGACGGATGAGAGGCGTATCACAGGTAGATTACCCACCTCAGAAAGGACGCACTGGGGTTACCTTAGGCTGGGTATCATACCACGGGTCATTGGCTTCTCAGTCAGATACAGAAGAACTGCTTCACAAGGCAGATCATTGGTCTCTTGTAATCCCATTTTGATTGGACTTTAACATTGTAAGTCATATGGAATGTGACATGTAATTCATAACAGCAGCATTTGCAGCCACATAAGTAAAATAGATAGAATTTGTATGTAAAATGTTGCAGGTGAACTGAAGAAAAAATTTATAAAAAAACCCCGTAGGTTGGAATCATTTATGCATCACAAAATGTATCTTATGACATTGTAGTTTGGCTCCTCCCTAAGACCCATTTCCAGCTATATGCTACAAGGATAAAGGTATTGTATTGAAAATGACAGTTAAATAAAAAGAAATCTGTGGAGGGAATAACTATAATTGGTTGTTGAGATGCTTGCCATTGTGCTAAGTCAGTGTTGGGTGTTGCATCAGAATATAATTGCAAATGGTATAGCGGTAAGTGCACATCTTTTTCTTCTTTTGTTATCTGTTATTGTTGTGAGTGTGGGAAGGGGTATTTGTGGTGCCACTTGACTTTTACCCCTCATGTGGTGAGCCTTAATGATAATTTCTTCTCATTTTAAAACATTGTATTGATTTCTATTCACTTGCTGTCTACTTGTGTGAGAAATCATTCTGCAAAAATGATAGTATTAATCATAAAGTCTTTTCACATCTAATGAAGATAGTTAGCAGATAATAAAATCAAATGATAAAATTGACTTCCCATTATTGGTTTGAAGTACCAGCCAAGCATCGACTACACAGATAATAAACAAAGTTAGATGGTCTGTACCTCATCATAAAAAGATAACAATAGTTACACTAAAGTGGCCTAGAATACTCCCTTCTGATTGGCCTAAGCCCTACTTATGTTTGATTCTCTGACTCAAGTTTAATCGCATCTTTGTATGCAGCAGGGCCCATGGCAGTTAAAATGTTTTTGGACAATGAAGAATACGGAGCTGGCCAAAATGTTCTCTCTCCTTCCTCTTCAGTCACTCCCCCTTCTGTATCACCCTTTTCCTCTGTGATTATTATTTTTTCTTTCCACTTACTCGACGAGTTCAGGAAAACTCTAAGAAAATTGCTCGTGGCATTCTTATTAACACCCGGTTGAACACCATGTGGACTAAAGACCGGAGTCACCCACACAAAAACAAATACACACTCTCATGTTATTCTAGTCTGTCAAATTGTACTTTGAACCCCAAGGAAGTGCTTGGGAAATTTGCTTTCAAGTGCAAATTGCCCGCGAAGTGAGTTTTTGTCAAGTACTTGTAATTATGAGGGAGATGAGGTTGAAGGTACTTCGCTATATGTCAACATGAAATTAGTTTTCTCTGCTGTGATGTTGATGTTACCTGGAAACAATAAGAGTAATTTTAGTGACATTGTCACATCAATTTTCAGAAAACCTGTCAGGGCAGTACCTTTTTTTTTTTCAGGAAAGGTAATGGTCCATGGTAGAAAAAAAATAGTAGAAATAAAGAGCAAGTCAGAAAAGAAATGGAGTATGAAAATAGACATTTTTTTGATGATTTATATGTCAAGACTATGCATTAAATTCAAATGTTGTGGCATTGTGTGTTAGGTAAGGTAACATATTTCATTTGAGTCCTTTCTTGAGCTGTGTTTCATTGCAACCACTTTCAACTATCCCAACTGTTTTTTTTTTTGGTTTTGTGTGTGTGTGTGTGTGTGTGTGTGTGTGTGTGTGTGTGTGTGTGTTTGCAGTAGTAGGCTTAAGTACTATTCTTTTATCCCAAATGTGGCAAGTTTCACGGAAAATGTTGTTCTTCCCAATCTTATTACTACACTTGTTTATGGCAGCAAAGGTGAAAATACTGTTTTCCACCAACAATGCAATTTCAGCCATCCAAATGCTGCAATGTCGTTTACATGGCAGGGTTGGCATCCCTGCTGTATAGACAGGCTCCACTATGCGGTAGAGCTCAGCACATTAATCTGTTTTATGCAATTTGCATGCAATGTGCAAATATAGGCTTCTCCATGTCTCTGCCAGGTAGCATTAATTTAATCAAGGGTATGAAAAAGGTGAAAGAAAAACCTGTACAAATACCTGCCCCAAAATGTTGAAGACAGTCAAACTGAAAGAATTGAATTTTGCTGAAGGGGTGAGGTCTGTTCAAACCGTTCTATTTAATCTCGCTCCTTATCGTTAGCTCCTGTTGGCATTGCAGGTTGCCTCTCACAAAATGAAAGTCCAGGGTGGACTTTTTGGGTGCTTTATACGATACATATAGACATCAGTCAGATTCAGTATGTGGGACTAAGATAGCTTGAAATGGGTGTTTGTTATCTGTGGTACAGGTCTCCCCAGCCAAGTAAGTTTCCATTGAGTTATAGTGCCTTTATAACAAGTCCAAATCTACTTTCTTTTCTGTGTATGTGCACACAAATACAGATAAAGACATATTTTGTGTATAAAATGATTTGTTATAATTTCATCAGTGCAGAGAAGTTTGTCAAATATTAATTAATTCAAATGATAAGAGTTATTGTGAACAGTCTGGTCCTATTGTGATATAATTAGCTAACTTCATTCACTTTGCTTATACAGTGACACTTCAAATATTTTCTTTGCATGTTTCATTCAAAAGCACCCAAAGTCACCTACTGCAGCAGCTATTTTTTAAATTTTGTGTTTGTGATAATCTGGCAGTGATTGTAGTCTATCTACTGTACTTTTCCCTGTTGGGTTGCCAGATACCCAAGGTGTTTACATCACTGTTGTTTCCCCACAAGCTGCAGAATGCTTTGTTTTAAAAGGGTCCTGGTATAAGGCTGACAGAATCAGAAAACTTATGTTTTTCCTTGTTCTTGGTGCTTGCATGATTGATGTAGTCTTCTAAAATTCAGTGACAGAAATGAGATTTGATGACTTAAGGCATTTACTCTCACAATTTGATACATTGCTACTTGTGGGTGATTAGGCAGGTGTTAATCTGTCATTATGCTCCATTAAAGCAGTGATGGAATAATTGATATAATCATTGAGTAAAGCTGGCTCCATGCCAACAGTGATTAGGTCTCAGATTTTTTACAGATGGCAGCTTGAAGGTGAAATTATCATTCTTTGTATTGGATAAGGACGAAAGACATGTTCATTGTCAGAATTCCACAGCTAATTGGAAGAGAGTCGTAAGTGCCGTAATTGCAAGAGCTTTTAATCACATGGTCAAGCATGTTTTAAATTCTGCCAGTACAGTGGGTCATGTTAGTGTAAAATATCAAGGATGTTTTGGTGCATAGAGAGTTAAGCATACTTTGTCTGTTGCGAATGAGAAGGGCATTAAGTTTCCACTAAACCCATAGTGTCCGATACAATTTAAGGTCCTGTCTACCGCTGGGAGCAGTGATTTAAAAACTGTTAAAGATATCACAATTAATGCATATGTGTAAGTCAGTTGTATCACAAAACATTCTATCATATAATATTTTTGCAGTAAAGCCTAAAATATAAGGAGATAGCACTATTTTTCTCAATAAACCATAACTGTAGATGGTTTAGTCTGGAAACATTTTTATTAAAGCTGTTATTCACATTGTGTGTATTTAACAATACTTAACATCGATTATACTAGTTCATATTTTTACATTGGTTGTTTCTATCCCTAACACACATTTTAGAACTATTTTGAAGCACTAATACTGGATTTTTGTTTCATCTGCAAATGGTAAATTATGCCTTTAATGCCCTTCTCATCCAACGACTTTATGACGTATTGTATAATGAGTGTCTGAGTTTTGCAATTTGTAAGTTAATTGTTAAATAACAAAAATATACTCAGCACTGAATGACTGACTCATTTTGGTCTATGTGAAGTTTCTCTGGTATCTACGAGAGAGGACAGCAAAGTTTCATTTATTTAAGTGATGATTACTGTAACCAACATGGACTAAAGTTGAAGAGAAAGATAGATCAATAGACAGAGAGATATATTGAAAGATATAATGGTGTAGGAGAGAGAGAGCGAAAAGTTTTAGAGTTTGGAAGAACACGCTCAAATGAGATATGAAGTAAGATTCGTTTTTTATCAAGATATGATGAAGAAAGGGAGCATGGGGGGGGGGGCAGGTTTGAAGGATATGAGGGGATAAAGTTGATTGACATATAATGCCAGAAATGGAGAGGAGTCGGGCAAAAAAAGAGGTTAATCTGTCATTTTGAACTGGAGTGACAAAGCTGGCATTACACGTGATGGTTTGTTCTTTCACAGAGGGAGTGGGCGTACAGGTCTGAGGTGTCTTGCAAGCTTAGAGGATGACAACCCGCTGGAATCGCTCGCCCAATTTGCAGAGCGTGAAAGTTTTCATCTACGTGGAGCAAAGATGATGAGAGGCGACATACTTTCTTGAAAAGGGCTCCCTCGCCTGGTGACATGAACACCACAGTAGAGGAGGCCAACATGTGTGTTCTGTCGTCTTATTTTTCTTGCGAAAAGGTTGCGATAGGGAAACATGAAGCATGGGCCTCTTGTGGGGTTTCCTTTTACTCGGATGAAACTCAAGAATCACATGGAATGGTAGCTTGAATGATTATATGATAGAAAGCTTCTGGTATAAGACAAGACTTGAGGGTGGGCAGGGGGAGGAAATGATCTCACATAGTTTGATTTTCTCTGCCTCTTTATATATCCTTAATTACTCCCTAGAGATTTTGAGGTTGAAAGATGAAGCATTCCTATTTTCTATTTCCCACCCATGCAGAAGAAAGTTTCTTTGAGATTCAGACTTTTGTTACGAATGCATCATCTACAAATCAGATTTTTTTCCAACTGCTGATGGTTTTAAGCAGGGTGCACACAAATCCATTTTTTCCTACTGGTCCGACCTGTCCCTGTCGCACCAGTAGATATCCAGTTTTTTCTATTTTTTACTGGTCCGAACCTACATGATATTGACTGGTCCTCTTCTTTTTTCCAACTGGCCCTGACAGTGTTTTTGTTTGTTTGTTTGGGGGTTTTTTTAAGGTCATGTCAGACCAATGAATTTGGCAATCCCTGTAAAGTTAATGGCCTGACAGTGATTTCTACCAGTCTGTGACTGAGCACTAGTGCCAGTGTTAAGCATTGGTTTTAAGAGAGGAAGATTTGATGTAAGAAAATACATCATTCTGTAATTTATTCAAAGAGAGTGTGGTTGAAGCCCAGAGATATGCCAAGCAATACAGCCACCTCAGCTGTTTTTAAAGTGTGAAATGTTCTTCCTATGGGAAACATATTCATATTTTTTCCTCACTTTGCAGTGATTCCCCAAAAGATTCCTGCATACTCTTCCAACATTTCCACTTCCTCCAACTTCTTACTTTTCCTATATAGAATCTGCTGTAAAGGCAGAAATTTTTGTGGCACATTACAATAATTTTCGCATATTTCGCGCTACTTCTGGCTAGCATGAATTCTGAAAACTCATGAATATATCTTCGCAATTTTCTCTGCACATTGTGAATGGATTGACAATTGTGCAGCGCGAATTCAACAACCTTCAAATATGTTTTTCAGTTGCTCAGCGCGAAAAATTAATCATGCGAATATAGCAAAGTTTACTTGTAGGCATCATGCCTATTTGTCCTCATTGCTCACAAATAGAGACACATGAAGTATCAAAGCAAATGCACAAACAATAAATAACAACAGTAATGACCAAGATCCATCCATACTTAAAGCCTAGTCATGTTCTCCCTATCATTTTGTCTTTCTCCTGATTCTGCTACCCCAATTGTCTTTTCTTTTCTTGCATTCTGCCCAAATCTCCCTGGCTGAAATTTCATCCACGCGGCTGTTCCAGGTTGTAGTAATGGCGGTGATGCCAGACCGTATGGGGGGAGTCGAGCAGGTCGAATGAAAAACTGTTTTTTCAGGGGCAATCCGATGCGGCGATGCAGAGGGACCGAGTTTCATCATTGTCATGGATACGGGGTCCCTCGCAGCCGATTCATTTGTTAGAATGCCAAGCATTTGTGCCATTCGGAAGGCTCAAGTGTAAGTAGGAAGGATTAAATCCACAGGGAGAGTTGTCATCACAGAGAGTGAGTCCAAATGATGATTCACATGTTGTGTGGAAGTTCACATAAAAATATAGGGACTCCTTGAAAACAGGCTACAAAAAGAAGTGATTCTCCATGATGTACATATTTTCAGCATTTTTGATTTCCTGTCAAAGATCAGCACATGGTTTGCATTTGTACATAAAGACAAGCATATGTTCAAAGTAATCTTTGTAAATGTCAATATATTGGCCATTGTGGATTTTTCATAAGACATATTTTGATAGTAATGATGAAGACTTTGATGTTAAAGACAGTAAATTGAGGATGATTCAATTATGGTGGATTCACTAAGTATCTTACCACAACAGTAGGATCTACTTCGTGTTGTGTGTGCATTCTCCTGCGAAATTCTAATTATGGGCATTGTTTTATGCAGAATGTGTTTGTAATGTAGGCCTATATTTCTGCAGACTATTTTCGTTTTGTGTCATGGCAACTCTGATGATTTATATTTGGCAGTGGGTACCTATAACTAATTTTGAAGTCTTCTATATTGCAACAAAATCATAAAGGGTACATGATATAACTTATGTTAAAATGTATTTCATAACCAAGAAATTGTAGTAAGAGCATTCTGGGCAAAGAAAGGTGATTTGATACATCAGGAATAGTTAAAATGAGAAAGGGGTCAACATGGAAGAGGTGATGAAAGATTAAACATCATTTTGACATGGTGGAAGATTTTGTGTGTACTAATTTTAGAAGGCTTGCCCATGCATATAAAAGTACTCAGTGGACAGTGACAGTATCTCAAAATGGTGCCATGGTGATGGGTGTGATAGGCTAAGTACGCAGACCCATTTTGTTCCTGATTTTTATTTCAAGGCAGTGAGATTCTTACTGTGCTTTATTCTCTGATTGACACACATATTGAAGTGCTTTTATGGCTGATTGGCACAGATACCTGGAATTTGATGTCAACAAATAGAGATTATCTAATCTCTCTAAATTTTTATTGGGTCACCATCACCTTACTGTTGGACTGAGGCACATTTCTACTCCTGAGTAGGCTTACTAATGTACAACTAGGTCAAGTTGAGACAGATTATTGGATGCTGATGAAAATGTTTAGCAAGTTAAGCTACAGTAAGTGCCTCGGCGCATAAAGGGCTAGATTGACAATAATATCTACACCTCGGTTAGTGCATATTGACTATGACCTATCTGAGCAGCTTATGCAAGATGTATTCACTGTAAATGATACTTGTCCCTTTTTTCAGCTCGTTTGAGGCTTAAGGGAATCAAGATGGGGCTCTACAAGATGAAGATCATGTGTCATGGGAGAAAAAAAAAGGCTTGTATTCACAGCCAGGATCATTAGGAGGACAGATGGCAGAGGCAAAGTGAGGTGTGACATTTGCAATTAAAACCA
Organism: Diadema antillarum; assembly: GCF_040938485.1. NCBI lineage: Eukaryota > Metazoa > Echinodermata > Echinoidea > Diadematoida > Diadematidae > Diadema > Diadema antillarum. The sequence goes on along the minus strand of NW_027271292.1, from coordinate 1,288,036 downwards.
GTTGATTCCGTGCTTCATTACGGCCGGGTTTTTGCGGGCGGTCAGGATCTAGTTACGGGTATGGTGGCTGCCTCTCGGGTCTTCCAGCTATCTTCCCGATTGTGATTCACCAGTCTCAATGTTCACATCCGCAGCTGATGTTGTTGATTCCTTACTCTCTAAATATAGATGGAGTACGGAATGAGTGTTGTATCAGTGACAGTCTAAATATGGCAATTCAGATACCGTCAGAAATATCTAGGCAAGTTTCACCAGAGTACTGTCAAAACATATATTTTGCTGTGTGGGCTACTATCACTTTAAGCAGTGGCTTGTAATAATCTTACCCTCTCCCTTAATCAAAATTGTATTATCTGATCAGATATAAAGTTTGTGTACTGAATATTTTGATGCACACTGCATTATTTGTTTGTTTATCTCTGTGCCCTTAGTATCAGAATGACGTAGTGGTGGCAGTAGATTATTTCTGATGGTAAGAGATGATGGGGATGGATTAGAGAAGGTGAAAATCCTGTCAGAGATGGAACCTCTCCCTCATCTTGTCTAAGGTATCACCTTACAAATGGGATTGTCGTGCCCGGAATGAAATGCCACAAGACATTAGCAGGGGAGAGCCGACATATTCCTCATATCCAGGAATGAATTTTAATCACCACACATCTTGCTCTCTCTCTCTATCCTATTTGGTGCAGAGCGTAGAGCTGTACAGTTTGATAGCTTGGTACTCATTGACATGAAATGGAGCATGTCTTTGCTAATTGGATGCCAAGTGTCATTATTCAATTAATATTGACATTAATTCTTTTCATTTTACTTGTTTTATTTTACCTTTGATTTTTAGTGAAGACTTGTGAGAAAAATGTCTCATTTTCTTCTGCGAATCAAGCATAAGATGGGAAAGAATTCAACATTTGTATACTTTGTTGTAAGTTAGTATATCAGAAATATGAAACTGGCTTGTTACAGTGAGATAAATGAATTAGGGCATACTCCTGCTCTAATGAATGGATGCATCTGTGATACAAATCCTGCATGGTTCAAATCCTAGACTTCATAAATTTTGTTAATATCTCCTTTCTTCTTCAAGCCTCATCAGATGTGTATCCAGGGGTGACGGGGTCATTTCTAACCGATGCTGATTAATTAAACCTCCCCCCGCTAACTCTTTGGGCCCTTTGAGAGATTTGTCTGACTTACTTTTCTGTTCCTTCCTGAGAAATGGCTCTCACTGATGGGCAATTACACCTTGCGGCCCCATCTAGGGTAATTAATTTTGTGGCCTCTATACTTGACTGAAGATTCTGGCCATATCTTGCTCAATGCAGCTGAGAATCTTCGGAAGAGATGACTTGAAAATATATGTGACTGGCAAATGTGGATCGCAGTTATATTATCTAGATCGTTGCCATTACACAATTACTGTATACGCACAATATTTCGCAGGTTTTTATTTTTGCGAATTTTGCGAGTCGGGCACTATTCGCGAAATTAATGACACGCAAAAATAATTACTCCGATCCCGATATGAATGTGACGCACGTGTATACATTTCTTGGTTCAGTACAGTGCTCCATGATCACGAATTCAACCCCTTGAGAAATTGTCTTGAAGTCCTGATTTGTGAAAATTAAGACTAGCTAAATATATGGCGTATACCATTTGCTATCTTATCTGTCTTCCCATCTATATTCTGTCTGTCTATATATCTATATGTGACCCTGCATCACAAAACAAACAAAAAGTCGCCAGAAATGGATTTTCAGTTAAGGGCAGATTCTGAAAGAGCAGACTCTATAGCTCAATTGAAATGGACTCTCCTAACCTATCTAAGTATTGGAAAGAAAGCACACAGCTCAGTGCAGTTCAACTCAATGCAGTTGCCATAATTTAATGAAATGCCTTTCAGTTCAGTGTGACTGTATTTCAATTCACACACCAAATAGAAGTACAGGGCTTACATACAGAATCCAAATAAACTTTAGGACACTCATTTCTCTGAACAAAGTTGTCATAATCTTTAAAAAATAAAAAGATAGAGAGATCAAGCATCACATAGAAGGCAATGCTTCTTCAGTGGATTCAGGGAAGAGGAGTAAAGATACAAAATGGATCTGAGGAGATGTTGTCTTTTCCATGTACAAGATTAGAGCTAATCTGGTCTTTATACTAGTTACTTATACTATTCCCTCATACAGCTTTAAAACATGTAAAACCTGCTACTGTAAGCACACTGAACGACAAGAGAAATAAAATGTCTTGTCTGATAACGGGATAACTTTTGGTGTTTGTTTTTTTTTTTTGGGGGGGGTAGGCTGAAATTTTGTGATATTGATCATCAGAGTCTCTATAGAGTCTGCAAAATGAAAATGTTCTCCTGTTCATCAGAAATCATGCTGTAATCTCTCCAGGGAGTGAATTGAGTCTAGTTTGCTGCAGATTGCTTTCTGTGTGGTCAAAGAAATTGTCCCTTTCCTTTCGAAACCTTTTTCTTTCTTTCTTTCTTTTTTCTAGATAAAAAGCTGATGGGTCTTTTGGGAAATCAGAATCCTGTAGAGAAGAAGTTAACTTATTTAATGAGATCTCTGGATAGAGGGGTCGTATAATATGTTCCTTATTGATGTGTAATGCGATTTGGTCCCGTATAAGAATTGTAAATATGACTTAACTTGGATTCATTAAGTCCATACTATGGCAGGTCAAAGTAAATACCAAAGTAAATACCTATTAGATAAAACTTTTTGAAAACGAAGATAGGAAAGTCTGCAGCATTCAGTTTTTGAAACCATCTACTTCAGTGTAGGAAAACTACCCAAATACAAATTATATAATCAGCACCTTAATTAGATATTTCTTCTTTCTGTCCATAGTATATCAATAGTATGTTTTCCATGTAAGCATGGATAGATCCCCCGTGTTAAGTAGAAGTTGTATGTATAATTTATGTATAATCTTTCTCTACTTATCACATTTTGTGACTCACACCACCTGGGAATGGCGAGGAACAACTAAAACAAAGTGTGCTTGAAAATTGTCATATGATATTTAGAGGTCTGTAACCATTTGTCAGTTATAAATGATACAGCATTCACTGGGATATTGTTGATATGACCCGGATATCTCACTACAGATCCATTGCCAATTAACCCTATGACTACCGATGACAGCCCTTCTGTGTGTAGTATCAATAGCATTTTTGAGATTGTTCATCACGAGGAGGTTAATTTAGCCAGATGAATGACAGGGATTGCCCTGGTGGGCTAAAAATAGACCAAGCGAGGGGCACTGGGAATTGGCAAAAGTTCACTTAATGCCCAGTGACCATTAAGGATTGCCCGCAAAATCTTCTGACTCCAGTCTCTAATCTCAAGGGTTTATTGTCTAAATTGAGAAGCATCTTTATAGCTCGGAAATACTGACCAAGCATGATTTTGTTATATTAATGCACACCAAGGTAAGGAGACCTTCATAAGTTTGTTCTATCTCTTCTCTGGCTCAAAACAAACTTTGTGGGTTGTGATAGATCATTGTCTTTATAAAAGCTTAACCTGTCATCCTTTTTTATCCTCTTCCTTATCTTGAGAATTCTAAGAAAGCCAGGATGAAAATTGACCTGCTGTATTTCAGCCAATCATCTGTCATTGCATAAGGCCCATGACTCCCAGTGTGATTGGTATATTGCAAGGCACAGTAGTCAGTGGGTTAAACTGTTGACAAATCTCGAATGTTGACCTCTTCGGACAAGGCAGAACAGGACAATTCAAAGTTTGATAGTTCGAATGAAGTGCAAATTCATAATAAAGTAGATACAGCTATTTGTCATTACCACTACTGGCTCTTCCGAGGGCAAGGAGGTTGATGCCGGCATCTTACTTACGGTTAAAGGGATGGTATAGTTTTGGTTGAGATGGGGGATTCAGATTTCAACTTTTTTGCACTAATTAGAAATACCTTGTGGAATATTAAAGAGCAAACAATTGTATGAGGGCATCAAAGTTTATTTGATGAAAATTTGTTTTGATATGGCTGAGGTATCCAAAAACAAAGTAAAACAAAGTTGTCCCAATGAAAGGTGGGTCCCAATTCTCATTAGGACCTCTTTGTTTGTGGATATCTCAGCCATTTCAAAAATGATTTCCATTCAAATGAACTTTGAGTTCCTTTAGAATTGTATGCTCTTTCATATTTCATAAGAGGTTTCTCATTATCACACATACACACACACACAAAAGTTGAAAACCTGAAGCCTCATCTCAACAAAAAACTATAGCATCCCTTTAACCCTTTGAAGACGAGTCCCGAGTATACTTGGGCAAGGGTCTGTGGGAAATGCATGTTGTATCAAAATCAGTCCGTCCTCAACGTGTTAAAATCAGAGAGGCCAACCCAAAGCTGTGATGGGCAGTTTATTGACCCGCTCCTTTCCTGGGTGTTAAAGTAACGAGGTAAGCCATCTTCCCTTTGGGCCTCTGATTGAGTATTCCAAAACTTCTGCATTTCTATTCTATGACTAATCAAAGTTATGACTGTTAAATGGCCTGGTTGAGATTCAGATGGTGCCATTTGTTGTAGTGGTGTTAATTTTTTTGGTCTTTCCCTCATATTTATTTCATGAGGATGATGAATATAGAAGGAAGATGAATTGATTCACTCTAAGTTCCATCCTTAATGGTTGTATTGCATTTTTCCCCCCAGGGCATTGATTCAAATGGCAACCTTTGGGGAATATGCATTTTGTTTTAAGTTATTATTTTTTTCTGCAATAGTGGAATAAATAGTGTATCATGTAAAGATAATAGGGTAAAATAATAGGTTGCTAAACCCACACACACACGTGCCTGCACACACACACACACACATACACACACACAACCTATGTTAAAGCTTACATGGAAATTCTAGAATTGTATCATGGGCATTTCCTTTGCGTTGATCAATTTTGTTGAATATGAGCTCTGCTAACCAACTTTTACTTGTATGTATTGTGTGGAAGAAAACTGTATCTTCGCAGTTCTTGTGTTGATATGAAATTGTATGTTTATACATACATATTTATGTATATTCTAAATTTCACAATTCATACATATGCACCTTTTTGTTAAGGCATGAATGAATAAAAACTGAAACATTTCTATTTCAAACATGATTCCTTTTTTTTTTCTACAAAAGATCACCATGTGTCAAAAATGAAGCTAATTGATGTTAAACAACTGACCTACTGGTAGTAGTAGTAGTAGTAGTAGTAAGTAGTAGTAGTAGTAGTAGTAGTAGTAGTAGTAGTAGTAGTAGTAGTAGCAGTAGTAGTAACTTGTCTAAAATGTAGTGAGAGTGCAAGGGAGAGAGATGGAGAATGAGAAAGAGCACTACAACCCTTTGATATTTTCAGACTTGTAAAAGGAAAAGGAGTTAATTATTAATGAATGTCACCGTGATGGAGAAGAGGTTTGGAGTATGTAAAAGGCAATTTAGCAGTGATAAATTCCACCCACTCTCACCTTGTTTCTCCCCCTGCCACTGACAGAGTGCAGTGCACTGCTGCCTGGTGCCCACGTACTCCGCCAAACTCTTTCTTTCATTTCACACACGGGCAGCCAATTTTCATCAAACCCCAGCATTTGAAACATCCTGAGACGAGACGTGGTGGGAAAGAAAAACTTGAAGTGCTCAGGTTGCATGACCTTTATTCCTGTCTTTTCCCTAACACCATTTTTCCTTTTCCTCTCTCCTCTTTCTCTCTCTCTCTCTCTCTCTCTCTCTCTCTATCTGTCTGTCTGTCTATGTGTATACATGTATAATATGAGGGTTGTACTTGCTGTTCAAAGTTATGGTATACTACAACTGAAGAGTTTGTTTGCAAAATCTGATAAGTCCATTTTTGAAGATTTTGAAGTACGGCCTCTGTCATAAAGTACAAAATAATACCTTTTAAATGATATATTGGTCACTACATATAAAGGTACATTTTTGAAGTTATGGTCAAAAGAAGCAAAAATTTTCTTATTATTCTCTTCATTTTTCTTGACCTTTAATCGCAAATATCTCCATTTGGCAGATATGGACTTATTGGTTTTTGCAAACAAACTCTTCAACTACTACTCCTACTTTCACCTACTTTCGCCTTGAGCAGTTTCCAAAAATTGTAACAGTCCCATAGGAAAGCTGTCTATCCATCATGTTATTAAGTTTAAACGGCTGTTGGCTAGAATGGAGTGGAAGGGAGAGAGGAAAGAGACAAGAATTTAAAAACAAAACTTGGATATCCCACAATTAAATCAAAGAAAAGGATGAGAAACCAAGTCCTTTTCAGCCTAATGGGAATTATCCCTCATTAACAATGCCGTTTATGTTTGTGTGTCTCTGTGGCTTCCAATGTTTTGCAGCATCTAGTTTTTGCAGCTCTCTCTGATGAAACTAGGGCAGTCGGTTTGATCTAGTTTTTGTCGTTGGTGGATTCCAGATTGTCTATTCTCACTTTCTTTACTTATAGGTGCAAAGCGAGGAGATCATAGCAAATTAAGCAAGAGATATCATCAACCCAGTGTGAGATGGATGCTTGTTTTCACAGTTCATAAACCATCTGATTCATTTCTGTGATTTGAAAAACGTGTTTGACTTCCACTCATTCTGTGACAGTGTCACCCAGATTGGGAGTCACGTAGTGGGCAGCTATCAGGTCATCGCTCGTACCCAGGACTCTGATGGAAGGATAGGAGCGTGTGATGGTGGATGATACGGGCTTGTGATGGTTAATAGATATCTAATCATGGGAGAATGGTAGAGAGCAAACACCATTACAGTCCAGATTTATCCAATGCGGGCAAGATTGGCTGTATCTGTTTCAATATCTGCTTTGCGTGTGCATTTCTTTGCAGCTTTGCAGGATATAACCTGGCTGTGACAGCGAATTTAGTTGGGATTATCTGTAGTCATAATCAACTGTACCTGAATATCTACATAAAAACTCAAGCAAATTCTGGGTTAGTGGAGACTGTAAATACAGAGGTGTTTGTCCTGAGAGTGACCTTTTATTCTTAGTATTAATTTACACATTGAATTTTGCATATTTGCATGATACTGGAGCTCACATATAAACTATGAATGAAGTGGTATCTTTTATGTGCAAGAGTTTTGGCTAACTCATACACGAGACCTCCATTTAATATCCTATCTTAGGGACAGAGTGTTTTGCCTCTTGCTAGGAGGCAACAGGGTGATTACACACAGCACTGCTCAGCTAGACTCAAGAATCGAACCCAGATCATTTGGATTGCGACTTAGATGCGCTACCTACTGAGCCACATCATCACCCTGATCATAAGATAAAGATTTGAGGACCAATCACCCTAAAGAGGAGATACATCTCCCATAGACCAAATCTGTCTCCCCAATTGCACTGTCAAAGAAAATTCAACATATGTGACCCGCTACAACAAAATGATCCTAAAGTCGGGCGAGGTCGATTATTTGAAAATTGCATGACACAATTCCCTAATCTTTCTGCTTTAAATTGATATACAACATGTCTTATAAAAATAATCGGCTGTGGAGATATCGATGTTTAAAAGAGCGCATGTCAAGACGTCTGGGAAATCACTGTTTCGAGAAAAGCGCCCTAAAAGTTCTCCTTGCGACGCAATCACAATCAAGAGACACGCAAGTCAGTATTCACCTCCGGACAATAGAAGTTAAGCCCTAGCAACCCCCGAAATGCTCATTCAAAGACAGCGTCGGCGGTCTCTTCACCGACCAATCAGTGACCAGGATGTCAGGAGAAGCGGCTAGGCATAGCGCAACCCGCCCGCACGCACCAGTCGACTGGGCAGTGTGCGAGCTTCACGCTTCGGTTAGCGGCAAGCAGCAAACTGACCAATGAGATCACTCTGGTCGTTGTTAGGGGCGGAGCCTATGTGCGGCGCTCAATCCAAATGTTCGAACCAGTTTCTGCTTCGTTGAAACGCCCAAAAAACATGGCCCAGAAAAACGCTATTTTTGGTCTTTCCTTTCATCATTTTGCTTCAAAATTTCGACAGATGATAGAAGACATGTTAGACTCTAATAATATGTCAAATTCAGAAAATCGTAAGTTTTGACCAATATTGATGCTCTAACTTCAAACTCGATTTTCATGGCTTCGACCGTGCGCGACTTTAGGACCATTTTGTTGTAGTGGGTCACATATCTTACATAGTTCAAATTATTTCTTATGAGCTAAGGCTATGCCATCAGTGACACAGGTATTCATTTGTTTACGTTTGTAGTTTTGATGTTTACTGTGAGTAGAAAACAGGTATTTTGAAGTGTTATTCATAACACTGATGGGCACTCACTGTTTCTATTTCTGCTCAGATAATGCTCTGTTTTGGAGTGTGTTTACAGAAAGTCGTCTGATTTTGAAAATGTTTTTGGCAAATGAAACGGAAATGGTGAGGGACTGATGATGTCTGGTGGGATTGTAGAAGAGATGATAATGAAAGCACTCCAGAATGAAGTGGCCAGTTTTCTCCTTTTTGAGGTGCCTTGGAGTTACTCGAGTAAATATCTCTCTTCCAAGAATTACTTTCTCACTCACTCATGTCGTGACAGTCATGGAGAAAGCTTTCTATTTTGAAACCACAGAGGGCAGCAGCACACTTTTGTGGAGACTCATTGTGGCTCACTGTCCGTAAGTGTAGGGATTGTGCGTCACAGTTTTATCAGTCCAGCAAAGTTGTGTGTGGGAACTTCAGTAGGGGAAAGTGTGCTCTGGGGTACTTCAATTATGAAGTTAACTGAGTGTAATGATAATTTAGACTTGTTTCACCTAAAAAAGATTTGAGTGTTTCTCATCTTAGTTTGTGGTTTTGTGCGTAATTTCATGCGCGTTGCAAACAAAGCCTTGGGGGAGAAAGATTTGTGATGACACCATGTGTACCATGTATACACATGGTGTCACCGCAAATCTTTCTCCCTCATTTACTTCACCATGCAAACCTCCAAACAACACAAAACAAAAAAACACTACAACATATGACACTGACTGCAGAACTTTTTTTCACTAGCCCTTAATGTACCTTGTACTTGAGTTTTTTGCATGCTGGCACAGATGTCTGAAAACTCTGTGTCAATGAATAAAGATTAGCTAATCCCTATAATCCTTATTGTATCACCATGGCCTTCCTGTTGGACTGAGGCACATTTTGTAAACCTGAGTGGACTTGCTAATGTTACAATTTTAGGCCAAGATAGCATGAATTGCTGTATGAAAAAAAGCATAGAAAAGTTAAGCTATTACCTCACCTCGGCAAAACATGAATTTCTGTTTATTTTGTGTCTGATTTTGTTTCCCTTGAGAATTTGTTCATGTTAGTGGTAAAACTATCTTGAGTTGTCATCATCATTTGATACTTGTGTAAGAAAACACTCCAGAAGGCTCGCCAGTTGGTGAAAAAAAGTGCATTGGCCATTAAGCCATTGAAAGCTAGTCCCAAGTATACTTGGGCAAGTGTCTATGGGAAATGCCTGTTGTAGCAAATTCAGGTAGTATTCAAGTAATCCTCAAGGGGTTAAGGGTCAAGTACCCTGCTTACCCGAAGCAGATGATAAAGTTAGATAACACCTTAATCTGCAGGGCTGCCGAATATGTTCTAATGTGCATGTGTGTGTGTGAGGGGGGGGGGGGAGGGGGGGGGGGGGGTGTGCTCTTGCTTGGATCAAGGGGGCAACCCCCTCACCCTTCCCTTGCTTAGAAAAATTGAGTTTGCTGTTTTTCAGGGGGCTCCCTCCATATTTATGGGTCATGCCCTGGCCCTGTATCTAGAGTCTGTCTAATTTTCTCAGGATTGTGTCAGTTGTCTAGTTTGTAAATGAGGAAGAAATCTTCCGAGACCGAGACCACTTAGCTGCTGATCATAAGACACACAATTTTTCAATATTTTCCTGCCTGTAGCTGTAAAATAATTTTACGGCTTGATTGTATATGTTTGTTGAATCCGAACTGGTGGCACTTTTTTTTTTTTTTAAAGCATGTTGCTGCTGTTTCCACATCAGCAGAAGATGGTGTGTGATGCTGGGGTTGTATAAAGACTATGCCAGTAGAGGGCGCTGTTTTGAAAATCTGAGGCAATCTCCATGCCAGGTTTGTGACCCTGTGGTCACTTCGTATGACTCTTTGTTGGGAGGTACCCAGACTCTTATGCTTAATAATAGCTACCAGGTGAGACTAGTTGCTAAGTGAAACAGAAATGCAGTTGGCAAAAGTTTCACTTGCAAACGTGGATACTTGCATGCATGGATATAAGGGTATTGAATGAAAAGCTAAGAAAAAAATACAGACATTGTTTGTATAATCAGTCTTAACTTGGAAAAAAAAAGATGGGGAAAAAGATCATAGGGAGTTATCATCAAGGTAAAATAGACACTGGAGAGATAGCGAGAGAGATAGCGAGAGAGAGAGAGAGAGAGAGAGAGAGAGAGAGAGAAAGGGAGGAAGACAGAAGGACAGAAAGAGGTGTCTGACAGATTGAAGTTGATCTGCTAATTCCACACAGTACCCAATCATTGCCATTTCACTAACCATGTCTGCTGCCCTCTACTGTCAGTAAGTAGTCAATATTGTGCCAATGACAGACTTCAGTCAGTGTAGAGTTTGTCATAGCATCATCAATTCTTCTCCATCTCTTTCTTCATCTTTCCTCCTTCTCCTTCCTCTTCCTTCATTTTCTTTTTTCTCCTCCTTTATTTGTTGTTTGACATTAGCCATCATGAATTAGTCAATATTTGTCAATATGCCTTTCTATTTAACATCACATATTAACCGGATGTCCAGTCTCAGTTGCCCATTTATTTTCTGTTGTCATTTCATCTGAGAAATGGCTGTTTTGATAAAACTTCTGTTTTTATGTTACAGTTTATGCATTGATTTGTTTTTATGATGAACACTGTTTTCTTATATCCTCTTCTCTTTTTTCTCTTTCTCTGGAAATTTTGCCGTGTCACACCAATGTACCACATGATGTCTTCCGCTGCAAACTGGGCTCACCATAAACAGGTATTTGCAGTTCCGGATAATTATTATTTCCTTCTTATTAAAGACCTTAAGGGTGTTTCATAAAGCTGTTCTTAAAGTTATGAACGACTTAAGAATGACTGGTGATCAGTTCTGATGTTCTATACTTATCAGAATTTCCATAGTTCAGTACAAGAACTGATCACCAGTCGTTTAGAGTTGTTCGTAACTTTAAGAACAGCTTTGAGAAACACCCCCCTGGTAGCATGGGGATTCATTCGATGCCCCCAAATAACACCGGTCAGCGAATATACTGTATGCAGGGAAGCATAGGCTCATTGGCAATAGTCAACTCAAGTCAAGATTCTTTGGCTTTGTGTGTACTGTAAAAGTGGTTTCTTTCATGGTGGTTTTATTTTCGCGCTTTGAGGTTGAACCGCAAATTTAATATCACGCGAAAATGTTTTAAAAAGTCGCGCGAAATTAACCACGCAAGGAAATGTTTTGAACTCGCCGCCTGTTACAACGCTATTGCGCACATGCACACACGAAGATTCCGCGCATTTAGTGTATTGATGGTCAACACACACACACAGTGATACCGCGCAATGTAGGTCATCTAGGCAACAATAGTTCCACAAGCATGTTATAAAATACTCGAGGGACGGGATTTCAGGTAAGCCTGCATTTAATTTTAATTTCTATTGAATAAATAAAAAAATAATTGGATTATAGTTTGGGTTTTCATGTGCAAAATAAAACAGTTTTTGCTGACTGTGAATTCACAGATTTTGCCGACCACGAATTTAAACACACACGAAAAAGTTGGCACCTATGGAAACCGCGAAAGTATCTATACGCGAAAGAAACCACTCTCACAGTACTTACATAGAGATCAATAAGAAAGCTGCGTTACCTGGATTCTTGAATACATATAAGCTCGGCTAACCTTCCCCACTCCATTGTATCCCTATACTACCAAGTCTTTAATTAAATTATCATATGCATCACTAGTATGTTTGTGAGTTGATGAATAGAAGAGAAAAGCGAGATGATTAAATCAGTCATTCACATATGCTCTGTATTTCCACTTTCAGATTATGTTTGTTTCTTCTCAAATACCTGTTTACTTGGTATAATGAATTAAATCATTACAAAATATATTTCATCCAGTAGCTCCCCTTTTATCCAAGTGTTCCAAAGATGCGTAGACTACATCTGCATAGTTCATGTATATAAAACACTATTGATTCCATCAGCCTCTTTATCTGTCTATTTATCTATCTATCTATATATCTATCAATCGATGTATACATACATATATATATATATATATATATATATATAAATACATATATATAATATATATATATACATATATATATAGATATAATATATATATATATATATATGTATATATGTATATAGATATATATATATAAAGATATATATACACGTATGTATTATGTCTCCTAATAATCTCTTAACTGCATTTGATGTGAGTGTGGGATGGTATTTGAATTTGATTTTGCCAAGCAGAAATATGATCACATATGGAAAAAAAATCGATAAAAAGTCATTGAATAATGCATGGATGACCAAAAATAAAAGTGGAGTCAGGATTCCCTCGAGTCATATTGACATCATTTGCAATTTCCTGTCCTCAGGATGGAAAGTTGACATCTGAGGCCACAAGCTGCTTCTTCTTCTTCTTCTTTTTTTAAAATAAAACTTGTACACTCTTCACCAGGGAACAGACGTCAGCCAGATACATCCGGGGGAATTTATGTGATTAACTGACTGTCCCTCGGCATGAATGTATTTGAAAGAAGAGAAATATATTCAAGGCCATGAAGACACAGTAATGTGCTTTTCTCACCACCACATAGCTGCTCTACAACATCTACATCATAGCAGGAAGGAAATCTTGAAGCAAATATCACAACACTTCTTTTTGCATCATTTATCTACTCACTCTTCCTCGGCGTCAGTGACTACTAGTAAATTGATATTTCACATATATGAACAGAAAGTTATTTGCACGTTTCGGTGTGTTTAAGATCTGAAGAAGATCTTAAGCTCTTAAGAAGAAGCCTCACAAGATCTACACATTTCTACACATATGTCGATGGTGACTTGCTCTCAATGTGGTTGAGTGATATGCCCCCAGATAAAATTTTCACTTTTAGTAATACCAAGACAAGGAAAAACTACAATGTGGCCCTCCCAGACATACCAATCAAGGGAATATGTTAACAAGTTTGACTTTTATCAATGATTAATACCTGAGTGGAATGAACTACCAAGCTCCAAGATGAATTCTAACTCAACCAAGATCTCCTTATAGGCCATTTCACATCAGCCTCTGAGTAGGACCACACTCCTCCCAGAAACAAGCGCACAGGTTAAATTTATCTTCATGATAGACTTCATAGCCTTCTGAAGATTAACCAGTTGAAGACGAGTCCCGAGTATACTTGGGCAGGTGACTATGGGAAATGCTTATTGTAGCAAAATCAAACCATCCTCAATAGGTTAAGAAAGAAGAAGAAGAAGAAGATGTAATGAACTGGGGAATATGCAAAGATTGGCTCATTAATTTCTTCTCCTCTTGATGGAGTTTTGGAGTTGGCATAAACCTGTAATGTTTTTGAAGAAGCAAACAGACAATTTTGTCTGTCAAATGATGTCAAGTACATCTTCCTGATAGGCTCCATAGCCTTTGGAAGATTAAGAAAGAAGAAGAAGAAGATGTAATGAACTGGGGAATAGGCAAAGATTGGCTCCTTCATTTCTTCTGGTCTGAAGGAAGTTTTGGAGTTGGCATAAGGCTGTAATGTTTTTGAAGAAGCAAACAGACAATTTTCTCTATTAAATGAAGCTTCCCATTGCCAATATCATGCACCAGGTGTTAATGTTGCCTTGCTATCAGCTCCAGAGTATGAGATGATTGAGTCTGCCCTCCAGGATATCAGTAAAGGTTGCCTATACTTGGTGGGGGAAAAAATCAGACCTTTCGTCGTCATGGTGACAGAATTCAGTTGTAATCTTCTGAAAGGAGCTCTTTGAAAATGCTAATAAGTGGAGCTTCAAAGCCGCAAATCTACTTCACCTCACCAGAAGATAATGATGATTATGATAATTATTCTGAAGATTTGTTGTGCAGGAGCTCCACCTAGTAAGATGCTCAAAGTGCAGTAACGATGGGGAGAAAGTTTTGATAAATGTGGGGAAAAGAGTATTTTCATGTACCGAAATGTGAGGGTCCAGGAAGTCTTGATAAGAATTTTATCTTTATACTCACACTGCAATTTAAGAAGAGATAATCAAATCCTGAATGACAGATCATTTAGATTAAGTCTGTTAACTTATTATAGGAATGAACTTCATGCTTTTGGAATGTTATAAATCATCTGCCTTGACATGCAAGGTTACTACCCTGCCACCTGCCCTTGTGTTGCTGTCTCCAGCAACTGAAGTATGCAGGATGCAAATGATATTTTGAAATTGTGGTGCTGAAAGTGTTAAATGTCTCTCCTATCACAATCCATGAAGCACAAATAACCATGAAAACACCCTCTAGACTGGAGATGAAGCACAAACTGTGATCTGGAAGAAGGAAACCAGAAAGCAAATATAAACATTAAATCATGGAACGTGACAGTGAATCCTGCGGCACTCGAACACACACAAGCACACACACACACACGCACACACACGCACACACACATGCACACACACACACACATACACACTCTCTCTCACTGTCTCTCTCTCTTTTCTCTCACTCTCTGTCTTTCTCTCTGCATCTCTATTGTCATCACGTAGCGAACTTGAGGAGAAGAATTCCAGAAATCATCTTCAGCCATGAAACAGCCATGACTGGACTCATTACAGGAGTTAAAAGGGTGGGGGGGGGGGGGTGGTGTGGATGAAGACCCTTCGTTGACACTTTGCCAGAGTGTGAAGAGGATTAATGAGGCAAGGTTGAGCCAGCACTTAATTATGATATTTGGAATTCTCTCATCACTGACAGCAAGATTGCCTGCCTAGTTGAGGCTGACATTAGGTGATGAGATGAGATGTTAATAGCTGATGTACTCAAGGTGTTTATAATATTTAATAGGCTCTTTAGATCTCATCTGATTTTCTTTTTTGTCTGGGTGAAGAAAGCAAGGCAATGCTGAGCATTAAAGGATAAGTTCACTCAAATATATGTGTGGATTGAATAAATGCAGTGCTAGTAGAACACATCAGTGAAAGTTTTAGGAAAATCAGACTGTCCATTCAAAAGTTAAACGTTTTTCAATTTTCTGTGCAGCCATCGCTGGATGAGAAGATTGTTACAGTTTGTGATGTCATGTATGTACAACAATAAGATGAAAGTATAAAGAGAATTCCACTAGATTTCATTTTTTTAAAAAATAAAAAGTACTCATTTCCTGGACTTGCTACTGACACATGTTCTTTCTGACAGAGGTAAGTCAAGTGCTCTTTCATTTGCTAAAAATCTGAAAATATGTTGAATTCTGTTTATTTTTTCTTTATATTATTCATACTTGGCATCACAAACTGCAGTAGATTCAGACGGTGCTTGTACATCGCAAAATATTTGAAAACCTATTTATGCACAAAAATATTTAAGGATAGCAATAATACTCTCCCTTACACAACACTCCACCCCTTATACTTAAACAACACAGGCACACAAGCCCAGCTACTCAAGAGCCAATTTGTCTTGTTATTATTTGTCTTCTCTAACAAATTCTTTTTCAAATGAGTATTTATCAATTACATTGTGTATAAGCATCCCCCACAGTAGCATCATTGTTACCCTGTGCGTGTGTGTGAAGTTATGTGTACAGAAAATAGATGCAATGATCCATTCATACATCATTACCAATAAATTCCAATCTACTTGACATAGTGTCTTTAAGAATAGAACATCGGTGTTATACCAGGAGGGATGCAGGTTATTACCGGTCCTTGAAAGATGCCTTCCCATCCTCTCCTCATTATTGACAGCTCTGCATTCCTCCACACAGCCACCCAGGGAGCATCACAGATCGGTATAGTCAACTAGTCACGCTTGAGCTCTTCAAATAAAACGAACAAATTTGACTTATTAGCACCTTCCACCTCTTCCAAAATACCACTGGGAGAAAGGGTGGCAAGATGCCCCTGCTTTGTGGACTAGACACTCCTTAGGGTGACTTGAACCTTAATGATCCACCGCTCTCGGGAAATCAGAAAAAGTGGGTTGCTCTTTCCAAAGTAATCTATGGCAGCAAATACAGAAGACACTTTGTGTGGTAAGATGTAAGGAGTTTGAATACAGCAAAGGATGAACCAAAAAGAACAAATCTCATTTTGCTAATGAAATCTATTGTCCCACAGCAAAGAGTGCACCTATATTGATCACTGCTAATAAGATTTTTGGATCATAGAGTACCGTGATGTTCGAAACTCCTTTTTACTTGTACAGGTAAATACAGGCTGCTTGGTGGTATATGCCTGGGTACTGTTTGTGTAGCCATTAGTCCTGATTGAAGTCCCTTCGCAAATGGAGCCTTGGAAAGGACAGCTCTGATTATTTCATGGAAATGCAACTTACTCAATTATCTATTGCCCGATAGAGGTAAAGAGCGGTAACCTGTCAATCAGTTTGGTAAGAATGAGTGCATTAGAGCACACATTACATCAACACCAATCTAGTAGTGTGCAGCTCCACAATCCACACAGAGTCAAATGGCCTGACCTACACCCTATTGCTGGCAGGGAACCTTTCTCTTCAGGATGTTTGATATTTACTAATTTCAAGTTCTTGTGAGTTGAATTTTAAATGTTGCTAAAAATGATGAGCATTTCCTGATTTCTTACAATCCAGGATAGCTTATTATGTGTATGTGATGTGGTTATTCATTCAAAACTTTTTTGGAAAAAAATGTTTTATTACCCTGTCTGTATCAGTTGTATTCCAAAGTAGTCTGCTAAGCAGAGTCGCAGAAAACTCACGAAGAGTCTACGAAATTCGTCTTTCATTATTCACTTTTTCTTGGGCTGAAATGACAAGTATTGTGATGCGTTAGAATTCCATGTCCCCAGAAAAATGGATGGATTTCATTAAAAACAGATAACAAAGTAGGAAGTGAATCAGTCCAGCCTGGTTTTAAATTGTTGAGGTATGATTTCAACTCTTCTTTGAGATTTAGAAAGTAGGTTTATGTGTGCAGTAAGTGCCAAAGATAACGACAAATCTGTGAAGCTTCGAGTGGGGCAGAGTTCGGTGATTTGGGGCACTTTGATAATTGGCTGCGGCTTGTGATAAATAGTGACAGGAATCTGGAGTAGCAGAGAAGAAGAGAAGACTGCCGTGAGTGTAAGAGAAGTAGAGAGATCCTTCAACGGTGTCTCCGTCCTCGAAAAATGGCTGCGGCTAACAGGGGTAGTTTGAAGTAATTTATGGCAGAAATGGAACATGCTTTCCACCCCATCACTACTATACACACTGACAGCTGGTACACTTGAACATGTCTCACTGCCTCCAATTAGAACATCTTCCCTATCTCTCTCTCTCTCTCTCTCTTTCTCTTCCATTACTGTGACTAACCTCTTTATCATGGATGTCTTTTATACTCTTTCAAGGATGTTCTGTTCGAGGACCTCAAGTCCTGCAGCTTCCGCTCGTTGCTGGAGTTTAGATTCCCCTCTGCTGAAAGCCCCCGTTTCTGCTAAAACGGTAAAATGTGTCGAGTGTTAACCTGCAGTAAAGTTACACTTGATGACATGCCCCCCCCCCCCCCCCTATCTGAAAGAAGGGGGGGGGGGGGGAGGATGTCATAGAGCGGCGAATGTTTGCGAATGTTTATCACGACCGTTGCGAATTTCAAGTTTCGTCAGGGTTCGTAAACAGTTGCAATCAAATTCGCAAACAGTTTTTTCTTGTTGCACGTTGTTGCAACTTGTCTCAAAGAAATTTTGAACAAATTCAAAATTTCTTTTCGACAGGAAAGACTGTTTGCGACAATGAAAACTGTTAATCTACGAACCATGATAAACTTAAAATTTGCTCAAATTCGCTACGTTCGCAAACATTCGCCGCTCAATGAGATACCTTCTTGAAGAGAAAGAAAATTTTGTCTAAACAAACCATTGTACCAATGGTAGTAGCAGCAAAAGTAGAATCACAGAGCCATAGCCTGATGTATTTATTTTCTCATCGCCTGTTTTATTTTGGTGTGTACCTGAAGCAAAACATTTGAATCTTTATCACGGGGTTACGAAGTTTTGATATTACGCTTTTTCAGTGTTAATCCATTAGTTAGGCCTACTGTACCTTGCGGATCGTCAAAAGATTATGAAGATATTAGTATTTATAATTTGGGAGGAAACGGGTTTAGTTTTGTTATTTCGCTGCTCTGAGACAGGACGTACTGACGTACTGGTTTCATCTACCCTTTTAGTTTAACTTTCAACCCTAAGGAAGTCTATCTGCGTTTTGAAAAAATGACTAAGCGGTGCTCAGGTATAAGTTTTGCCCCAATTGCCTACTCGAAAACTATATATCCAAAAAGAATCGGATATAGTTCTTTAGACTTGCGCATAACAGCAACGTGACTCTTGTTTTCTTTTTACTTTCGCAAAGTTTTTGATTACTGCCCCATGTCTTCGCTATGACCGATAATCCTGATCAGCGGAAGGTAACTACCCGATGGTGGTCTTAAACTCAGGAAAACCTCTTTCCAGCTTTGAAACTTGATTGAGGAAACAGAAGAACTAAGACTACAGCAAACACGCAACTTTTTTGTGTCTCAGAATCTTAGTGTGGCATTATATAAAAGGGGGAAAAAGCAGTCGAAATGTCAAGTAAGCCCAATACCTCCAAGATCTCATCAGCTTTTCATCATGGTTGACTAAATTCCTGGGAATTGTGTAAATTTTTTTGTTTGTTTTCTTCTTCTTTTTTTCCACCGAGATAATTACATTTTGGAAGACGTTTTGAAAGAAAGGCTAGCAAACAGATGCGTTATTTAATGAGTACCAAGAAAATATATCAGACACTGCCAACATTGCATTCAAATGCCAACGACGAACGTTCAAGTTGTGAAATAAAGTCGTGGATTTTTTTTTTTAATCGCACCTTTTCACGCGTCGTTTGTGAGGAGGTATAAACCCCTTCACGGCCGCACACATGTTGGCGTGGTTAGCCAGGGGGCATTGTGACGCCACAGATCGATATTATAGTGGTGAGAAAATGTTACACTGCCACAACGCATCAACAGTGTAATCGAATTCCCTTTCTGACATCACTGGACACAGCGAGATGGGGTTGCCAGAAATGGCGCAAAGTGCCACACATCTAATTCAATTTTTTCAGATGCTTATAGAAGCAGTGTGCATTTACGGTATGTCGAGGTCTTGAAATTGCATGAAATTTGTTCTATGTACTAACCTTTCTCTCTCCCTCATACCTATACACGCTCTCTTGCTTTTACCCCACTTTTTCCGCTTGCATGATGTCTTTCCATTTGAGTATATTATTCTTCTGTTTGTTGTTACCGTCACTACGTCAGTGTTTCAAATCATTACGAAATAATTATTGTGTTAGGATCCCAACAGCGTAGGAAAAATGGAGTCTGTATTGTTCCTGTAGGCTGAATGAATTTGTTGTTAATGAGACGCATTTCCGCGGGTCTTTAAAAAGGCGTGTACAAGACATACTCATTTTTGATGGTATATTTGCCTGTTGTATAAAGTCGCATCCGTATTTGTATGACCCAAACCTACTAATGACTATACAGCGTAAATTCAAACGATGTTTGCATTACTAGCAGTCTGTAATACTCTTTATCTCTAAAGATCTACAAGCTGGAGTACAGTGAATGAGAACTTAAGAAAGAAAATCTTTGCAGAACATCTTTATGCGTGTGCAGAAGACAGTATGGGTAACAACACGGGACTTGCGCAATTCATCACTTCTATTGCAGGTATTCTTTTTAACGATTTTACGATGTAATTTTCTACGAAATAATCTTGTCGCAATATTTGAACACGCGACTTTTGCACTTGTTTTTTTTTTCGTTTTTGTAGTGTATGTATGTATGATGTGCCAATATTACTCAATCAATTTTCGTTGAATAACATGACGAATAATTGCGTAATTTGTATCATATAACTTACTCAGTCGTCGTTGAATTGCATGAAAACTAATTGCGCTTGCGTCATACCATACGATTGTGGAAATGCGAGGAGGCGGAGAGATTATATGAACTTTTCATACATACGCCCCCAATATGAGATGACAAGTTTAATTTTTATTAGCAATGACGCAATGAGCTAAATCCTGCCCAAGGATCTTCGAAATATTTATATGAATTCTGTGTGTTTATGTGTGCGCGCGCGTTTGTGAATATCGGTAAGTCATTCTCGATGTTTATAAATCCTTTGATAGATCTAAAAAAACATCTTTCAAACGAATCGCGCTTGAATTCGTAAGATTATCAAAATCCTTAAAATCATTGTCATATACTTATACGATATATCCCTCCTTTTTTTATTGACATCTCTGGTCACACAAGTGAGAAATGTCACGTACAACAAGGATATAATTATATACGGGTTTCCCTTAGTATTTGTGAAGGCATTATCTTCGACTGATCGTAAATGTGTGATGCGCTGAACTGAAGACTAACGTAGAAAAGCACCTGCTAATCCCGAAATATCTCCATGCGCATTCAGTATCTCCCGAAATAAACCAGATAGCTACATGGAGCTAACTGAATAAGAAAGAACGAGATTAAAGGGATAGTACAGTATTGGTGGAGATGAGAATTGGGTTTTTAACTTTTTGTGAGACACCAAGAAAACATTCATGACTAAATAGTACAGAGCATACCATTCTAAGAGGAATTCAAAGTTTATTTGATGAAAATCGGGTTTGGAATGACTGAAACATCCAAAAACAAAGTAAAACAAAGCGATCATAAAATAGTGTGGGTCCCACACTGTATTAGAATGGCTCTGTTGTGGATATCTCAGCCATTTCAAAACCAATTTTCATCAAATAAACGTTGAATTCCTCATGGAATTACATGCTCTTTTTTCTAATTTCATAGTAGGTTTCTCATTATCTCACCAAAAATTGTTAGAAACCTGAAATTAGATCTCAAACAAAACTATACGATCCCTTTAACCAACATGTAGAGGGTCGACCTTATTTTCCAGCGGCGTAATACATTTGAATTAACACCGTAACTGTGTCGCCGAGATCATCCATCTATACAGGGTACAAGGAAGGAGAATGGTGTTAAACAGGAAATATAATGGATGGATCACATAATAAAAAAGAAAAACAGGTAAAATGACACGACAACACAACAGCGACACCCTGATGGCGCTGCTGGCTTGTAGGCAGCAGCTGTTCACAGATTAAATTTCAAGTTCATATTAAGCTCTGTCAGACAGCGTATTGTCAAACGCGTCGTTCATTATTGTTTAAAAATTTGAACAGAAGTATCGTATAATGGATTTATTTTTAAAAATGGGAGGCGAGAGGCAGTTCTTTTCTTTTCAAAACTACAATTATGTAAAAAGTTGAATGAATTTTTCGATTTCTTTTGTATAAAGTTTTTGATAGGTTTTTTTTTTCTGTTTCTGTTTGTTTGTTTTGGAGGTGTGTTTGTATGTGTGGTTGATCTTTTTTTCTCGAAATGTAAGAGACGCATTACGGTAATCTACGTCCACTTTACCCCCCCCCCCCCCCCCAATTCCCATCTCTCAAAAGGCTAATCCAGATGTGTGTGAGGTTTTTTACCCTTTACAATAGAAAATTAACCCCCCCCCCCCAAAAAAAAAAAAAAGAATAAACTAAAGAAGGGCCGGAACTATGAAAAGAAAATGAAGCAAATCACATCGGATCAAATCACATATGTTTTCTTCCTTTAGTTTCCTTTTGGTCTGCAAATGCAGTTATTTGCCCCCATCATGATTACATTACATTTGTATAGACCTTCGAGTGGGCTCTTTGTTTGTGTAATTAGCGTCCAAATTGCGCCATTGCCCTATAATGATTTGAGTCACTGTGCACACGTAAACTACTCGAAAACAAGGAATACCGTACTGCAGTCATAGCACTGAAGGAAAATGGAAATCCAAGCCAAAGCAAACACATGTACACACTTACGAAACGCCATACACATAAAATACACACGCACACACTCATACTCGCACACTGATCCATTGCATAGTAATTCTGTACGTTGGAAGAAGAAAAGATGGCGTATCAAATCATTTAAATCCAGCGTGAACACGCTTGTTGATTTATTACGATATTTGTTGGTTTTTTTTTATTTGATCCGAACTTACACAAAACACAGTAAACGTAAACTGTTTGCATCCTATTATACTGTAATTCTATTGCCCATGGTTTTTGATATGAATAAAGGATCTCGATACGGCGCCAATATTTTTTAAACTATCAAGGAGGAGGTACAGAATTATGTGAATGTGCCCCAATAATGGAAATATGATATAAAGTGAGGGAATGAAAGATTATGACTTCTCAAAGAATCACATGATATTTTTGGCACAATTGACTTTCTTTATTGTTTTGTTTTGTTTTTTTCTTTTGTTCTGTCGTTTTTGCAAAATCGCCGTCTGTAGAAACTAATGTTTTTTTCCTTCTCGAATACAGTATATGGCCACATTTATAAGTCTTGATCGGTAACTTAAGTCACTGTTCCGGCCTTCAAAACCGACTGTCCAGCATAACAACCAGTGAACACTCGACAATACAGCACAGCGTGCCGTCGAGTAAACAGGATTAGTGAGGAATATTCAAAAGAGGTGTAAACATTTTAGTAATACGGCCCACAAAGCTTTTCTTTCAGAGCTGTATATATAAAGATAGCTTTCAAGGATTTTGCTGTGATTTAGGTATTAAGGGCTATAGCATTCTTACACATAAACGTGAGGCGTGCAATAAGTAATGAGAGTGCAAGTGATAAGTGAATGTCACTATATCTGGCGGATTCCATTTCAAGAGTGACCGCGAAGTAAGCGGCGTGAAAACACCCTTGAATCATTTTACGATCTTCTACAGAGCGTGGTCGCAGGTGATTGTGCATTCTGCGTGTAAATTCTACACGCTGGTCGTCAAAGTGGGGGCGCTACAAATCACACATGGTCGCTAGATGATCAAAATTGTATGAGACGCACGCCCCCATTCAGCGCCAGAGACGTACATAACGAGTGCAGCCTGCGGTATTGAGTTTGGTGCGAAGGCATCTCGCTGCGAGTTTTACTATAATTCACTTTTCGGTGAGCTCACCACTTCACACAGCCGCTAGAACTGTAGGCGACTCGTTGATACTAATTCACTAGTTTCTCCTTCTCTCTATCTATCTTATTGTACCGCATGTATTAATTTGTGTGGTGCCAGAATCATGCAAAGGACCTGCATTGCATTGCATTTATTTTATCCTTTCCGCGGATTAGCGAAACGTGCTTATTCTTCTTATCGCCAGGATGGTATTTAACGTGTTTGATTAACTCCAAAGTTAACGGATTTGTGTACCAGTTGAGGACCTTACCTTCTGCACTGTTTGTCCAATGAATGCTTCTGGCTATTCGGTTGATATGCGTATAGACACCAAACCTTTTCTCCCGCTTTGATTTCTTGTCGAAAGCAGTCTTGTCAAACTGAGATCAGCTCGCAGTACGAAAACTGGAAGATCTAAACGTGGAATGGCTCCAATGATCCCCTATAGAACCTCTTTATATTTCCGTTTTGTTTTGAGACAAGAATAAACGTGCCTTACGGATTTTAGTCGCGACGGAGTGGTCATCTTTACACGGAGAGTTGGATTTTGACTTCTTCGAATATTTCTGAGATTCTGTGCAACGTCATATCGTGTTTATATAACAATGTCTACATTTTGAGTCTCGTAAAACATATGTTATGGAGGAGCACAATGGCCCACGCGAGTCACTGATTGGTGAGAAAAGGGTACTATAAAGAAAAGTAATCCCCGCTCTACGTGGTCAACACTCCCTCGGATTGTAAGAATAACGCATTGCTACAACTCTCACCTCGTCGATCTCAGCCGGAGAGATTTGTTCAGTCGAAGAACTGGATGCTAGAAATTCGAGCATCAAATTAGAGAGGCACCGCTGAAATGACATTTTTGTCCTGAATTTTGAAATCATCCTCTGCTTTTGGTTCCTCAAGTGCTTATTCAAGTATCTCACGCTACGTGGCAAGGCATATTCTCTGACGGCACGTTGCATTTCATAGTCCGATCGGCGAAATAATTCGTGACATCGTCAGATAGATTGAAATGAAAATAGTTGTGTGAAGATATGTCCCTGCGCTGATATCATACACGCACTGAGACTAGGAAACAAGGAGTTTATAGAAGAGAGGAGAGTGTTTGTGTTCGTTTGTTTATCTGTCGTCTGACTTAACAAAGCGAGAGTTGTAAATCTCCCGCGCAAAAAGACATTTATGGACGGGGATTGCGTCTTGTCTCTTACAAACCTCTGCCTTTTGCACGAAGAGCTTGTGTGTCTTGTGGCGTAAATGACAGCCGTCTTAATGGTTGCCAATCTCAATTTTGACGAATGTTGTTGTGGTGGTGTACGCTTTACGAGAAGCCATCCAAAGCGTCCATTAAAACAAGCAACTATATTTAGCATTACATTTTATCACTTATTGCCAGCCCACTGGTTTGTTTCCGCCCCTCTTGTAACGTCAACAACACCTTGTGATGAAGTGATGTCAGAAGGGAGCAAGGAGGAAGTGTTTCGCGCTTAACCCTTTGTGAACCGCCAGGAAGAAGCGTGGATTTTATTCGTTGTCAGAGGATACTGCCTAGAAGGCTGATGTTTCTCTTCTCGGTTAACATGTGTGCGATTCAAGGATAGGCACTGTCACTCCACTCTATTTCGTGACATTGTGTACATTGTCAAGGCTGTCGTGTGTTCTGTGTGACTTCCTACACACTATATACATTAGATGCCTTCTGCATCTGCTTTTACCAACAGCTTACATCGGCCTGGGATGTATATTCTCTGCTCGCGTACTAGGATCTTGGAAGACTTCGTGAACTCCTGGATTCATAATTTTGGAATATCACTTGTCAACTGGAGGCATTCACCCGTTGCCTGTATAAAGTGCTTCGTTACTGTATTTCTTTCCTTCCGACGTTTAACCCCTCGCCTGCCAAACAGCTTCCTCAGTCCAGATGCACGTTGACGCAGTACCACAGGCCTCAGCCATGGCGACGTTACGCGACCTCCAGTTCGCCCTGCAGGAAAAGATCGAGGAGTTGCGGCAGCGCGACGAACTCATCGACGAGCTGGAGCTCGAGCTCGACGAGAAGGACGTGTTCATACAGCGACTCCAGAACGAGCTCGACAAGTATCGCTCGGTAATCCGTCCCGCCACTAAACATGTGATGCAGAGATCGAAACAAAAACGGCTTGGTATCTCCGCTGAATCAGGTGGCAATCTACCCGATACTTCAACCCTTGAACTAAAGATCGTCCCGAAGTCACCCTCGTAAGTCTGCCCAATCTTCTCGTAGCATTTGTCTTCATCAACCCGTGTGAAGATTGATGAATTTATATTGAGGAAATAATACAATAGAAAGTTTAGGACTGAGATACCAGGAGAGAGAAAGAGGATTTAATCGAGAAGTGCGAGTCTTGGAATGCCTATTTGAGGTGCGATGTGAAGGAAAAAGTTTTCTAAAATTATTGCCAATATTTATCTTCATCACACGACCATATACCTTTGAAAAACAAACTATCGATTTTAATTAGATACGTTCTGCTTCTACAGCTGTTTATAGCGAAACGGAGTTATGCGCATCTTCAAATTTCCGTAAGACCTAACACCACTGATATTCACTGTTATATGGAAAAGAAAAAATGTATATATATATATATACATTTTCATAATTTACATGTATATATATATATAGTATTATATATGATGTTATAAAAGAGAGAGAGAGAGATAAGAGCGATAATAAATGTGTGGAATGCTGACAGATCTCGGGTCTTTGTACACACTCGGAATAGAACGGATCAGTACTCAAAAAAAAAAAAAAAGGCAACGTGTCTGCTCGTACGAGTGATCCTTAGGAGAGTGAAGCCTTCTCGTGACGCTATTTTCTTTTCATAATGATCTAATTTGTCGCCCACAACAGATTTATCTTTAAAAGCGGAATATATATAAAATATGAGGGAAAAAAAGTGTTTCCCCGATGTCAGATGATGGCTTAACGTACAGTATGGACCAAATGCCTTTGAGTCGCGTGTTAAATTTAGCAAGATGACGTGACTATTAGAACTCTGCCTTTCTGGAGGATGTTATAGGGCCTGTAGCCTCTGTAGCCTAGAAACAATCACTCTTGATATTGGGCTTACGTTTGACGGTATGACCTTGTTATATTCGACCCAAAGTTTACGATAGTTCCCGATGTTTCTATTCATTGAACGTCTATTTCATTCAATGGACACAGATGACCAAGTGTATAATGTCACATCCAAAAAAAAAAGGGAAAAAAAGGTGTGTTCGGACAAAACAAACAAACAACATGACTTTAGTTCAATCGTCGCCGTGGACAAGTGGTGGAGGCAACTTCTTCAAATTGATACATTGATACAGTCTTTTTTGACGCCAAGAAAAGCATCTCTTGAAAACCATGGTGGAAATGAGGCGTGACTGTAGTTTGCCTTAAGGCTCTTCTCTCCGTAAGTGATTAAAGGTTTGAGTGATAGTCTGGGTTGATAACCTTGCCCAATGACACGTGCAAAATTGTTGTATGACTGGGACAACAGACAAGCTGTGTACTAGTGTACAGTATTGTGCAAGTGTATTGCACAGCAATAAATCTTATCTATACAGATGACTCACAAGAGCTTAACACACACACACACACACACACGCAGACACACATACATGTACTAGAACACAGACGCAGAAACACGAGCATACATACTTTACTTCTGTGAATATTACAATATCCGGATGCATAATGCAGAATTAAATCTTTGAGCCAAAACATTCGATGCATGTTAAGTGGAAAAATTTGAAAGACATGTGCATACTGTAAATGTACACCAAACCTACCATGATTTTGTACAGTTTGACTGTACTCAATTGTGACGAGTGTGTTTTGTGCGTCGATTTCTGGCGAGTGAGTCGAGAATAAGTTATTCTTCTGCAGGAAGTTGTTAAGATATTCACAATATTCGCCCAAAGTGATTTCTCCCGCGTGTGTCTCCAGCCAATCGGAAATAATATCGCAGTGACGTAATGGGTCCGCGTCGCGTTGCCGTGACGCGTGAACATTGCGCTCTAGTGCTATTTCAAGGAGTCGCCACAAATCAGACTGTGCCACCCGAAAGGCTTTTCACTCGCTCAATTGACCGAATCATAGGTTCCCTCCAGAATGATTCACCAACATCAGGCTTGCGTCTCGTTTGACCCAAAGAGGGGTCAATATCATCCTTTGGGCTTGCTATTGTTTGCTCTTTGATACGTTGGAGAGGGAAAACGAAAGCGTTGGTTTGAGAATTTTAAAATCAGTTCCAGAAAGTACATTTAGATTGGGTTTAAGATCATCCTACAACATTTGATACACTGATAAACTCTTCTTTAAAGGTAATTTTAAGTCCATTATAATGACGATGATTTCATTTGACACCTGGAACTTGCGTAACAAAATCACTGTTAATTCAGGCAAATACAAGTTGAATATGATCATGTGAATCTCTCTCCATGAAAGTTATTCACTAACTTTGCACTTATGTTGTTATCATTAAATGCATTGGCCTACATACATACATCTATACATACATACATTACAAGTATGATATGAGATCATGGCCAGTGGATAGAGTGCTGATTAAGATCTTTTTTTCCCCATTTGTCGTCATTCGCTTTATTCCATCATAGCCCAAGGGAGTGATGTAAGTCTTGTATGTTCACTGTTCTGCTAGTAGGAAGTGCAATTCATCATTAGCACGACTCAGATCGTTGTTATGGTTACTATGTGCATTGATCTGATATCCTAGATCTTTATTGTACACTCTTACTGTACAATGACGAAGTTGTCCCCTAATTCTATCTCATTAGCACCATGAGAATATCTCGAAGTGTTGGATGAATAAAGTTAGCGCTTGTTTCTCGCCGTAGCAGCAGCTGGTCGCAAACGACTCGGGGAAGCAAAGAAAAAGAGAAACCGTAAAGTGAGGCAGTCCTCACGAATTTCAAAAAAAAATATGTTGTTGGTACCTCCAATGAACTACTTTCACCAAAAACAAACTTGCAAATCATCAAATAAGCTCGTAAATTTTGATTGAAAAAGTGTGAATCTGCATGGTGATTATGCTAATGAGCAAGTCTTGGCGGAGAGTCAGACATCACCGAGGCACAACTCTTCCCAGCTGTGTTCTGCTCGTCATGCGTAAGCTCTCTAGTTATTTATGAATTCATGTTTACTATTTATTTTTATATCAATTGTATGTATAAATAAGCTTGAAATGTTTTGTTTGAAATGATAAAACCACATATTGGCACATTTTATGACAAAATCAGATATGATCATTTTGAACACTTAAATTGGTTCTCTGAGGCACGGCGGTCAACTTAGTGAGTTGGGCATCAATGACGTTGCACCTTTTTGCAGGCTCCTACACGATCGCTTGCAGAAATTGTTTTGTAAAAATCGCGTACAGAGACAGTGTTTGCTTTCCACGTGTATAAATTGGTGAAAGGTTATATTTTTTACTCTTCTTAATTATCACACAGTGAAAATTCTCAGGACTGCCTCCCTTTAAGCGCTTGTGAATGATTACCAAAGCGATGATTTACAGGGATGCGCCATGCAGTGAACGTCAATTAATACTGAAAAGGAACGCAAGTTTACCACCAGGCATGCACCTGTACACCCGTGATGGTATTTGTTCTTTCTCTCCAACACCCCCAACTTCTGGCCTACATTACACTCTGCACCCAAATCTTGACCACCGCCTTCCCTCTCCTGCCTCCATTTAATCGATTTCCTCTTTCGCGGTAGATCAGAGATGTTTTCTCTCTCCTCATCGGCTTCTCTTTCCTGCTTACTAATGCCACAGTTCAAATTCTCTCGACCTCTCTTCCCTTTACCTTTCACTCACACTTTCCTCTCGTCCTGGTCAATAGATGTTAAATGAGCCGCCTCATCGCCCCACAACACAGAGAGTAATTTGTTTAGCAAACAAGGAGAGAAAGTCACCATGTCTCTAGCATGCACAATTTCACTTTATTTCACGAAATAGCCCTCATCAATGTTCCGACATCGGGATTAATAACGAAAGAAGGACGCTGTTTATTCAGTCAGCGGAGCCTGATCACTTTAACGACAGGATCACGGATTATTTTAGGAGAGAGGGTTGCTGTCAATTAGTAATGAAACCTGATATAGTCATTATGTGTTCACATCAGCCTCAGATGCCGGAATCATTAAAGAGACAATAATACATAGAAGTAAAAAGTTCAGAAACTTTACACAATCATTGATTTCGTCTATCAAACTTTAAAAAACATTCAGTGCATCCTCATTACGTCTCCCACTTCCTCAGTATTCTACCACATTGACATGCCGTACCAGGTTCTACACACCCCTCGGAGCCTTCTGTTACAACCTGGATTAGGCGAACTAATTCCCCTACTCATCCCGTGACGCAGCGAACGCGGAATGCGCACCATTTGCTCAAGACTCTGGTCCGTGTTGACACTGTAATCCATCGTTCGCACCTGCCCACGAGACTGTCATCGGCGAGTCTCTCGTCGATGTACCGATGCCGTGACATCCCCGCATTATCACCGACCAGGGCAGGTTGGCAACGAAAATACGTCCCGTGGTCGGCAGGGTCGTGTCTCCTCTTCACTGTTCTCTCAATCACAGCTAGTCCAAGCAATCCTTGGAAGGCTTGGCATAATAGACTCGGGATGAATGCGACAAAGAAAAATGTCAGGGTGATGAATAATTATGTTTTTGTTTGAGGGGGTGTAATGACGTGTTGGTACTTGGCCATACGAGAAAAACAAATTAGCTTCGTCTGAATGAACCGTCACCTTTTGTTATTTACCTGAATCTCTTTACCTTGATCTGTCCCTGTATGTTCCGTTTGCTTTCTCTCTTCTTTTTTTTTTTTTAAATCACTGTTGACTGTCATTTTCCTTTATTCTAATATCGGAAAAGATTAGAGAAATCTGAATGTTAGTTATCACTTATTTACGTGAAATTAGTGTGGTAAATTTTCATTGATAAGGATAACTGGATTTGTCAGACTGAAGTTTCACATGTGACTCACCCGTCACAATCTACCCCATCTTACCAAAATTGACATTTCGTCAAATGCGTCTTCCCTCTTCTCTTGACGGTGCGATTTCAGAATTTGCGTCTCATCTCTTCCGCCAGCTGAAGTGAGTTATCACACGAGACTGACACCCACGAGTCATACGTCCCAAGAGTTCGACATTGAAAAAAGGGTCCATGAGTCATACAGCCCATGAGTCCGACACTGGGCAAACAAGGCTCACGAGTTTGATACTATAAGGAAAAAAAGGCCCACGAGTTCGACAGTAGGTAAAAACGACCCATTAGTTCGCCATTGCATCACGGGGCTTCATCGGTCTCGTGGTCCTTCTTTGCTTAGTGTCGAACTCGTGGGCCTTGTTTGCCTAGTGTCGGACTCATGGGCCATATTTGCTTAGTGTCGAACTCATGGGCTGTATCACTTGTGGACTGTATAACTCGTGGGCTGTACAACTCATGGGCTCTATAACTCGTGGGCTGCATGATTCGTGAGTGTCCAACTCATGAATTTACCCGTTTTGATAGATCAAGCTTTTAAGTTGCGCAAAATTAGACACCACTTTCATTTCAATACAATCGTTTTCCAATTGTATCGTGCACCTCGCATAAAAGTTAGTTAACAAAATTCTGTTGAAAAGCGAGGTTAGTGTTGGCAGGACATGGATCACTCCACTTCGAACGGATGGGAGAAGATAGAAGCACATTGCCTGCGGTGCAACATGTTATAACAGACAGTGACAGAGGTATCAACCCATTCCCTGTGAATCTCAAATTTTCATATACTGTGTACAGGAGCCATGCAGGTTCCCTATGACAATGAGTTAAAAGGTCGTGCATACTGTGTAAACTATACAACATCGACAATGTGAAGAACTGCTGTGTTGATAACCTAGTTGCTGAGTACAGTTATCTTTAAGACTCTAGTTGTCACCTGTCCTACTTCATCCAAGATCCCTCCTCCTCACCTTATTCTCTCTACGTCCGTTCGTCCTCCAAAGTGCACTCCGAGGTGTTTGTGGAGGTGGCACAAAGCGAGTCGATTGCGTGTCAGAAGCAGAAATTGTCATTAAAGATTGCTTATCAGTCAATATAATGCATCGCACGCGTGACACCACCAATTGAACCCGTGTATCGACATATGATGAAGCGTGGTATAGTCTGAAGTTGATTGATTGTGCAGGATGGATGCAGAACCATCTCCTAAAATGGGTCAAAGCCCGCCATGTCTTGACCTTTTGCAAACTTTCAAAATGGTCACTATTTTTTTTTCAATTGTTTCTTCTTTTCTTCACCTTCTTTTTTTGCTTGTTGCTCAACACGTGCATAGGTTTTGGCAGCACATTGTCTTAGATGTTTATTTTCTTTGACACCGTAGTTTAAAGTACTAATTTCTGACAAATGACGTGTGGGAGTGGGAGTGTAATTATGTGGGTCGGTGTGTCGCATCTTTCTCTGCTTGTAATCACAATCATGACAAACAACTCTTTTCCCCTCCCGAGTGCTATCTTCCCATAATGCTAGCAGGCCTGCCTACATGTAATTATTAAGCTTGATCAAAGACTTTAATCGTATTTCTGCTGCCTAAAAAAATTTTCATGTCAGAAAAGACGAAATTCTTCTCATAACCCATTCTGTACCAGTGTGTCAAATGTGCGCAAATCTCATACACAAACCTGTGAGCCGATGGGCCCGACTTAACATAAGGTTAATACGGTGTACATGTTGTAGTTTGTTTTCGTGTCGCAGACGAGGCGTTATGTGCATGTGAATATTTTCTTCCTTTGATTAAGACATCAACATTATTTCAGAAATTCTGGCTGAATTTTCCTATATGACTTGTTTCCCTCACAGAGTCTTACATTTTGAATATCTTCCTCGCAAGTATTTAGGTTACACTGTAAAAACATCGGTGTTAGATTTAACACCCGTGGTGTTAAATCTAACACCGATCAAACTTCAATAGAGGACCACACCCACAGGTGTTAAAAATGCACTGTGATGGTGTTGAAAAGTGTTCACCTGACACTTCGTGGTGTTAATTTGACACTGTACCTGGTGTTATTTTGACACTGTACTGGTGTTAATTCAAAAATGACACCACATGGTGTTGATTTGATATTTGTTGGTGTTAATATCAATGGTTTAACACCCGTCCAGCTTCAATAAGAGACCACACCAGCTGGTGTTACTTTGGTGTAAATTTATTTTCACATTTTTCAAAAATCTAGTATTTTAATATAGAATTCTTGATCGTCTTGTTTCAATTAAAAATCAACAAGAAGTGCAGTTACTAAGAAACTCTTCAAAAAACAGTTTAAAATTTGGAAATGACACCCGGAGGTGTTAATTTAACACCATAAATGAGCACCGAAAATTTAACACCAGCTCGGTGTTCACTATTTAACACCCGACTTTTTGCAGTGTAAGTCATGTGTCGCGTCTGTTATAAACTGGTCTCTTACAAGCGCTATTCAACATGGCGTGGTACACCGTTTATTAGTGTTCTCCTTATAATGCAATTTACCTGTAGTGATCGTGACAAGGGCTTCTCCGTAGTAAATCTTTAAGATGATACTGCATGTACATGTAAAATCACACTAACATAGCCTCATTCTGTTGATGTATAAAGCAGACACACTTGCGTAAGTTTGCGACGAGGTTTTTGTCCTCAGTTTGTTCCATACGCCGCAACTTTCAAGGAAGAACTATCCCCTAGTTTTGTTCTGGGTGTTATGCCCGCAGCGCTAATTTCTACATCAATGTAATTAATGTGATGAAAATCTTACAAGGCTCTTTATTTATGCAAGGCTTGCCATGATCACAAGAAATCACGGGGACTACAAGATTAAAGGAAGATGATTATTAACAAGCCGCCGTCATTTTCGCATTATCTCCCGACCGAGCAGTGACGTAGATTGGAGCTGTACTCGTTCACCGCACTGCCTTCATTTATTCTATGTGTGTGAGCATCGGTGCTAACGAAGACGTGATTTGCTGACGTCTGTGGAGGTATAGCCAAGTTTTCGCTCACACATGTGTTACCCGAGTTTGTTACCCTTCAACTCCTCCCAGACATATCCTCTGATGCTCCTATGTAGGGCCTACTCAGTAGCATTGGGGAGGGGTGGGGGGGGGGGGGCAGACAGACATGCATTGCGGCACAAACGGTGATGTTCAGATTCGATCAATCTTGGCGGTTAACTGACGTGTTCGTTAATCTGAGAGCCAACATGCAACATGCAATATGCAATGTTAACTTGGTGCTTACCATTATATAACTGAACATTTCAAACTTGTATTATAAAAGAGCAAAAAAAAATCATATTAAAATGCATGCTCGACGAAACATCTCTCCATCTGATAAAATGCATTGGGTATTTCCCTTCCATGAGTGACTCTGTGAGTATTCTTGTTACACCTCGTTTGCTTTCCTCACATTACTGTATATACACATTGTGTCCTGGTGAATTTTCAACTGAAATAACACTATCTTCTCTGGGTTCAAACACCCATTATTCGTTTGCGGAGGCAAGCTAAAGCTGAATAGCTTCCGAGTCAGTTTGTGTTTCTTTTCTCATTTCGTCACGTGTCTGCCTCGTGCAGTTTGTTTAAACGCAAGGATTTCATCTTGACTCTAGCACAAGGAAATAATCGCTTACCACATTCCATCACACCTTCAATTAAGCTTAAATGAAACGCGACGAACTGGCGCGAACATTATTTGAGGTTTTCCGTCAAGTTGCGTCGTCTGAGCGAAGTCAAGCAGACACCATGGACACGAGGAGTGGGTAGATAGGAATGCACATTGAGCAGCCCGTAGAGGTGTCAAACAAGGCGAGCATACAGCTGCCATGGGTTGAATGCGGTCAGTCGACGGGGCGGGAAGCCAAAGCTAACACCCAAGTGAGAAGTCAAGGCAAAACTCTTTCTGAAAATACCAGGTCACATTCTTTTTGGTGGTGGAGAGAGGACACGAAGTAACGAGTAATGACTCGTGTATAAAGGGCACTGCATGCAACAAGTGTAATGTGAAGGACGCGTGTTGCCGTTTGGAATGAATCCTTGTTATCTATATGAGGGGCACTTCATTGTCTTACTCCTGGCAACGTTTACCTTTTTTTTTTTTTTTTTTTTTTTGGCTGTCGTTCCATTGTTATCCACAAAGAGAGAGGATATGCAACTAGTGTCAAGGAGATTGCAACACAAAATCTTTAAAGAGGAAAGGGTCATAATTCTTATCGCCCAATATATATGATGTTACCTATAGTTTGCAGTGATTAATGTTCTGTATTCTCGTCATGATTTTTGTGGGGAAGTTGCTGTTATGGAATGAAATGGTCTAGCGTTTGATAATTTCAGATTACGTAGACCGCCAAGTGAGTGCAATCATATAAATCACAGTTGCGCGGTGGACAGCGAGTTAAGTAATCAAGTCCTTTCGATCCACTTCGCAGAGAACTAAAAACATTGTCGTAAACACAAAAATTTTAGCAGCATATTATGAAAAAGTAGAAAGTATTAAAGCAGGAAGTTCATGCATTTGGTTTGAAAACAGTATCACACCACCGAGGTCCCAGAGAGAAAATTGCGAGGACTCCGTTGGAAGAGTGCGGTTACCTCGGAAGAGGCTGCCCTGGATAAATGATATCATAACTGCTTGGTTTATTAGTCCTCTGCATGTCTTGCGTGCGACAGGTCTCTTCCCCCGCCCACCCCACCCTCCCCCCTCTCTCTCCCTTTCTCTCTCTCACTCTTTCTCTCGCTTCGAATTCATGGGATATATAAGGTCTATAATAAGTACGGAAAGGGAGAGAATATTGGAATATACATGTATAAGGATCGTACATCATGACTGCACTTGTTGGGGTAGTGTTTGTTACATATTTTGTTACTTATATTTGAGGCAAGGCTGCGCCCCACCCCAGGTATCTCACTGTTGAGACCAACTGAAGGTTAGTTTCTTACTGATTGTGATTCATTAAAGCTCTCTTCCACTTGACTATGACTCGTGATCTTCCTGTGGATTAGGGAAGCAGTAAACGTGATCGCTTCTGAATGTGTTCGAGGTCTGTCGTCTGGTTGAGTAGGTGTGTGGTACAGGTACCACGAGATGACTCTAGCCCCAGCATGATATCAGCGTTTTACCGAAATCAGATTGAGTTCGCTGCTCCAGATATTGAATAATTGTGTCATACGTGTCACGGCATTTAAAACATCGATCAGCGAATCCCCTACATCAAGCGACGCAAACACCCCGCTATTTGCCGCGCAAAGCGGCCTCTGTGTAAAGTTCTACGCCTTGCGTCAGAGACGGTGTAAAGAAGACCGATATTGAAGAGGGGATGAAAGAGAGAGAGAGAGAGAGAGGCGGGGGGGGGGGGGATTTGTTGGATATGATGAAAAAAAAACCAAGTTTCTAGAATCAATTTTGAGTCAGGGGAAAACCCTCCAATGCTCTTGGTGAAAAAAAAAAGTCCCACGAGGAATATTCAACGGGCGAAACCGAAGAGAGATTTTCTCCCCGGAGTTCTAGACCGGAGAACATACCAAACACATTTGTTCGCCTTCTTCCGCCGCAAGTTTCCCCTCGGCGCCTGATTTTTCAGTCGGCTCTATGTCCGATTATCTATTTGCATACTCACTGAATATATTTGATGTCATTGACTCGATATGTGATGGAGTAAGACGAGGTAAGATGGGCACAGCTTCGCGAGACTTACAGACTCTCTTTAGAGAGAGGGCTTCTTGAGTCCTCTTCCTCTTCTCTTTGGTTGGACTCCTTCACTCACTATAACAGACGTTTGATCCGCGCAGGCAACCCCTAGACTTGGTTGGAGAGAAAATTACTTCAGATGGTCATTTTATCAAAGTTACTATCTGGTTATTTGGAAATTATGACAGGTCTGTTTTGTCTACTAAAGATTTGTTTATTATATTGCATGTGTGTACTCGTTCAATTGCACTATAAGTCAACGGGGGGGGGGGGGGGGGGTGAAAGAGAATAGAAATTAGAAACGTTTGAAGACATTGGTAGTGGTGATTCTCCAGCGATTAAAACGTAATAAGCCAGTTGGGGGTTCCACTTTGCGCATGAGCAGGAAAGGTGTTATGTACCAACAGGGCATGTTGGCTTCTAAATTCTCTGACATAAGCATCTGTGATGTAATAATTATTCAAGTAATCCTTATAAAAGGTGCTTCCTAGCACATCACATGGTAGCAAAAGTGGTATTGGGCAGTATCAATAGAAAAAGATTGTTATACATCCAGTAAAAAAATAAAATGGATGCTTTCCCAAAGTATCAGCTGATGGTCCACTCTGGGGCCCGTTTCATAAAACTTGTTATCAGTGACAACTGCCACATTTCTATGACAAATTTGCTCTCAGCCAATCAGATGGAAGGATTTCAGTAGCTTGTCACATCTATGACAACTTGTCACTGATGACAAGTTTTATGAAACGGGCCCCTGGTCTCCTGCTGTACGCAAGTTCATCCTTTGTTTAATCATGACTGATGAATGCCATAAATTGTTACGCATTTTGTCGCGTTGTAAACGAGTGAAGTGTCTAACCAACTGAGAAAAAAGAGAAAGGTTATTTGTACCCACATGCACGAGAGCTAACTCCGGACTGGTTTGTTGGCCCCTTACTGCAAAGAATAAACTCCCACACTCTTCCTGTAGGGGCGACGGGAATACATTATCGATTCGATCCAAATGCTATCGCTGATGCGGATGACATATTTGAGAATGTTGGAGCCAGCTTCACGTGGTTCCGATTAGATCCGGTAGAATCGGAGGAAAACGGGATGAAAGCAGGCGGACGATGGAAGGACTAGCATCCGACACAATTCCCGGACGATATCATTTTTTGCCGTTATCTGATTTTATCCAAGTATTTCGTCGATGGTCATATACCTGTCATTCTCGTCCCAGTGACAAGCCGGCCCTGGAAAATGATTGAGGATTATGGACAGGCTGAAAGGACATCACTTGTGCCTTTCAGGGAACGGTGGAAGTCCATGTTCAAAGTCATAATTATACCAATTAAGGGCTAAAGTGATGAAATCGGGGATAAATACCTTTATTGGGGAATGTCTTTATTTCACAGTCCTTCCGTGGTTACACTTTCACCAGTTACATAAGGGCTTTTTACACTTGTAAATTTTTGCTTAGCCCCGGACCAACGGTGGGGCTAAGGGGGGGCTTTAGCCCCACCGTTGGTACGGGACTATCCTTAGCCCACTTTCTGTTTACACTCGTTTTTGCCAAAGTGGGCTAGCCCCACCGATAGTACGGTACTATCTGGCCCTGCAAAATAGCAGGGGTTAGCACCGCAATTGCGGTGCTAGCACCGCAATTGCGGTGCCAAGCAAGTGAGTGTAAACAGAACGAAAAAATAATCCTGGGCTAAGCGACGGAGACGAAGTCCGACCCTCACTGACCAATCAGAAACGAGGCAATCAAGTGCTGCCGGTGCGTGCGTGTACGTGTACAGTACACAGCGTAATTATGAATATTCATGTGGTTTGGAAAGTCCGGGGCTAAGAAATATGAGTGTAAAAAGGTCAGTTTTCTCCTTAGCCCCGGACAAGAGATAGTACGGGACTAATTGGCGAGTGTAAAAAGCTGAAAAAATTGGTACGGGACTAACGATAGTCCTCGGTCAGAGAAAGTCCGGGGTTAAGAAACGCAAGTGTAAAAAGCCCTATAGCAGTTCACTGGCCTAACGGCTTGGAAAGTATGGGGAATAATATGATAGATACTCGTTACGGTATCTTGTGAGAAGCACGATCAGATCTGTCGAACTTTCGCACCTTTCAGATGCTGTATTTTCCCTCTTACATACCACGAAATATACACCGACAGAAGAGTGTATCTATCATTGCGGTTTTGCCAATGGGCAATGTTACAAAAGTTGAATGACCTCTTGACTCGCTATTAGTCTCAACAACACTGGACTGTAGTTTTCCATATTTTTCTGGAAGCTGTTTAGGTTATCAAAATCATGAATCATGTTTTTGCTCTTCTCCATGTGTATTCAACAAAGTGCAGTGGTCTTCTTTCTGTCTGTCTTTTTTTTTCTGTGTATATCTCCCTTCCTACGCCTCCTCATTGTAGTGGCACAGGACATGCTAAGTTTGAGTGCACCACTTATGACGCCCATCACGAATAGTCTTTGATAGAAATTTTGATGTGAAAAATCGGAAACTAGAAACTTGTGGCGCATTCTTTTGAATCTGCAAAACAAATTCTGTATTAAGCATTCGTGGGGAATTGAAAGTGACACTTATTTTCTCCGGAGCAGGTTTTATTTTCAGACAAAGAGATCGTAGTACAATATCATTTCTTTATTATCATCACAAAATCTTGCGTAAGATTTCTTTTCAAATGGAATTACAAGACACGTTTATCAGCGTAAGTCTACACATATTATTTTCATATCGTGCGATAATGACCTCCAAACGATGAATATTCTGCTGACTTATAGTCTCGGAGATATTGGAGCGAGTATTTGTTCACAAAATAATGTCCAGCTTTCTTCAGGTCTCTTATTGTTTTCCAAATGTATTTTAGTATTTACATGACGGGGCTTTCCCCTGTTACAGCCAAGTTGAAAGACAAACCTGTATGCTGTCCGTAATATCTTGACAGTACTGTCGCTATTTGTGTTTACGTCATGATTATTGGGGTTTTTTTTGCGACGAAAAATTGTCTTTCTTTCTACGTGAAATGTTGACCTCATATTCATTCAGCCCAAGGTGTTTATAAAGGTATGCTGCTAGATGTGGTCTTGTGTGCCTCTATTCAAATTCGACTTATTTTTGTCTTACATTATTTAAGAACGGCTTAGTCTTACGTTTAATTCAGTGCATGCTCACCAAAACAAATACGTCTGTGCAAAACTATCATGTATAATCATTGACGAAGGCGCTATCCGCATTTAACACATCAAGTCACACATAAACATTTTAGACTTTTATCCTCAAAACACTGTAACACTGATAGAAATTCGCGATGCGAAAAAATTGACTTTCATTATGAGAATGTTTAAGCCCTGTATTGTGTATCGCAGTCCGCGTACTTTGTTCTCGCCTTCGTTGATAGAATGATGCCTTTCACAGTAGTAATCGAAGATAGTCCTTCAAAGGAAGAGACTTGCGGTACATCTCATATTCTTACTTTTCCTCTATTCCAATGGAATCTCCTCAGATTTCGAGAAGTACTTTGCCAGATAAGATATGATGTCGGTGTTGATCCCTCTGATCACGGTCGTGTTCTAGTTTTACTACCATCAACACGGCCCGCCAAAAGAGGAGGAGAGCGAACCCAGGGTTGAGTCGCGGAGTCCAGCGTACTTTCGGTCCAGGGCGTGTACCAGGTCATCTTCGTTAAAGCCACCTTAATGCATGGGATGGATGGTTATACCAGCGGTGTCCCTGGTATCCGACCGAACTGATTCGTATCACAAGAGTCACGAGGCCGGGCTCTCATCGCAATGATCTTAAAAAGTGGGTTTCAATCCATTGAACATCTGCTTCTCTGGTTAGACGTCATGCAAAGAACGAGTTCTCTTAAAGGTGCTCTTGAGTGCATGCATTCTTGTTTGTTCCAAAGGACGTCTGTCGTGTTGGGAGTCCTTATATCGGGTTCCTCTTACTGAAGGATGGGTTCATGATTTTGCAGGTGATGCTC
This sequence comes from Diadema antillarum, assembly GCF_040938485.1. Lineage (NCBI taxonomy): Eukaryota > Metazoa > Echinodermata > Echinoidea > Diadematoida > Diadematidae > Diadema > Diadema antillarum. The sequence goes on along the minus strand of NW_027271292.1, from coordinate 1,247,987 downwards.
ATAATCGTTGCTATTCGGTGAAAGATACGTAAAATAAATGCAGATGTATCAGTTCCAGAATTCAGTATAATATTTTGCCCAAGAATGCAGAATTGTTATTTGTGTACTAAAGGACCTCAAGGCCATGAATTTATTTGCCTGAGTCTTACCTCAACTTTTTAATTGTCTGTCAAAACTCATCTTAAATCGACACAGAGAGACATGATGAAAACTGCTCAATGTAAAGGAAGAAGACAGATTTTAAACAGAAAATAATGATGCATGTGTGTGCAAGATATTAGAATATACCCCGCCAATTCCTAAACAGCGAACGTGAAGATCGAATTGCGCATCATATTCAATAAATTCGATATGTAGTGTTTCTCAGAGCAACACTGTACATTCACAACTAGTGAAAATGTGGCTTACATGACTATCTATCTGTTATCTCACTTTAAAGGAACTGTATAGTACTGGTTGAGGTGGGGATTCATGTTTTGAACATTCTTAAGTGAAATAGTGAGAAACCTCTTATGAAATATGGAAGAGCATGTAATTTTAAGAAGGATTCAACGTGTATTTGATGAAAATTGGTTTTCAAATGGCTGAGATATCCAAAAAAAAAGTGATGATAATGATAAAAGGCGACAGGCTACGCCTTTTATTAGGATCTCTTTGTTTAACCTCGTTTTTGGATATCTCAGTCATTTCAAAACCGATTTTCATCAAATAAACTTTGGATACCCCTTAGAATTGCATGCTCTTTGACATCTCATAGAGTGGTTTCTGAATATCTCGCAAAACGTTAAAAGCTAAATCCTCACCTCAACCAGAACTGTACACACCCTTTAACATGATAAATACGTGAAAAGAAAAATCAAAATACTGGGGCTAGATATGGCAAACCAATGCTGTGTTGACATGTAGAAAGCTGTATTTTTGTGTGCAGGGTAAAAACGATACAGTGAAATACGGCAAGGGAGTTACTGTGATCCAGTGTTGCCAATTTAAGGATTCTCTTTGATATTTATTGTCTACTTCTTATGATAAAGCCTCACATCGCGCAGCCTTGCAAAGAGATTTTGTGGCGACAATCATCTCATTGAGTAATGATTTTTATGAAGGTCGCTAGTCTCTCTTCCTTGAAACTCTGATCACGCTGCTGCAGTGGACTTGTTTGTTTCCGGTTGTTCAGAATTAACCCTCCCCCCCCCCCCCTCCATCTTTGGCGTTTATCAATCCATGGAAGCTTTTTTGTTTTCTACAAAGAGAAAGTGTAGTCACCCCTAACGATCTACATGGTTATGCCAGCCAGCCGTCCCCCTCTCGTTTAATGACGTTTGATCGTGTGGCGTGTCGTAGTGCTCTTACACAACTACATGGAGTGGAGAAATAAGACGCCGCTTACAAGTCATAAGCGAAAAGCGGATCGATAGCGCTCAAAGTTCTCTCATCGTCCTCTTCGCTTCGGATCGGATGGACGCGATAAAAGTGTGGTAGCGATAGACGCGAGTCGCAGGCACACAAGCCTAAATCGTCGCAGCTTTAGCTGACTTACCGTATATTACCGCTGAATGAAAGTCTCATCAATATTATTATCGCAGAACTCCAAGGGAGGTGTTGGACCGATACCTTTTGCACAAATATTACTCAGGAGTGTTGGCTCAAATATTGTACTGAGTAAACGTTCACGAACGTGAGGTTTTTCTTTTTGTTCATACGATCAATTGTGTTGGGACGTTGCCTTGTGAGTCCTCAATCGTCACAGTAACCTGTGTGCGCTGCTGATTACGTATTCATGTGAGCTTTGTTTGTCCCTGGCACACCGGAAATGTCAAATAGTCTGCGAGATGTAAAATGTCATGGCAGGTACGCGCCAATGGTGCGTGGCGCTATTTACAGTTTTCTACTGCTTGCGATGCACCAGGGACATAGGAAGTCAACACGTTGGATTTACAAACCCGTCCCCTCCCCGAAAGAAAAAGGGGTGGGGATGTATCAGAGACATATCTGTTGTAAGTCAAATAAGTAAGCATACAAGAGGTAGTATGTATATTCCTGTGGAAGTACACATTGAAAGGGGGGTTGAATATTGCATGGTAGCTTTTGACAAACACCCATAAATGTGGTTCGCCAATTAGTCCAACTAGGCAAATCTGCTGACTGCTATTAATGTCGTAGCACAGAGATTTCATTTGTCCAACATTGTTGCATGAAGTGCATATTTTTTCATCCAGTATTTTTTTTCACGTGTAAGATTGCGTGATCTTTTGAGGTATAAATCGTGTCATCCTTTTAGGCGTGGACTATGATTTGATTGATTTAACAGTATTATAAGTCCTCTCTCACATTTGCCCATATCGAATTTCCACCCCCCCCTAAAAACAAAACAAAATAATGCATTAACTCGTTCTGACTACTATACTAAATAGAGATCGAGGTGACGGGGGGGGGGGCAAGAACTTTTTGCAGCAGTCTGGTATCCACTTGTAGGTGGGTCATTGCCATTCAGACCACGTGCAGTTCATAGAACCGAGTGTCCTTGACAGTGGCGTAGAGGACATTTCGCCATTTATCTATCTAACCATCTATATGTCTGTCTATCTATCTATCTATCTACCGATCTATCATCTATCTATCTATATCTACCTATCTATCATCCATCTATCTATCTATCTATCTGTCTGTCTATCTATCTATCTATCTGTCCGTCTCGGGCTCGTATACAGTCATTCTGTTGTGGGGACACTTGGTTAAAGAGATTGAAACACGAAGTGTGGTCATAAGTCATCCTGCACAAGATACACTTTGCCTTGCCAGCAAACGTTTTGTCAGCTCAGACCTCTCACTGCCCACATCAATACTGATGGACAGAGATATTGGACATCTTCAAGTGTTAATAGTTGTCCCGATTCGTTCATCCTAAGCGTACCTTATACGGACGTGGCATATTGTTGTCCTGCGGTAAAAAAAGTAACATTGCATAGCGGTATTGAACGATTGAATTAACCTACATCTGAAATTGCGAGTAATTTGGAATCCGATGAACGACGAGTTCGTTTCGATGTTTACCAATAAAATTCGCGCCGTCTCAGCCAGTCGCGATGAATTTTCGGGCAGCCATGTTTGACAGAGTTTCTGATTTCTCCCCCGGAACGTGTGGATCTAGTTCAGCGAGAGGATGGCCTTTGTTTATCTACAGGTATCAGAATACGTCCAGAAGATTTCGCAAGGCGATCAAAACCAGATTCGGCCCTGCAAGCCCGGGTCCCGTTCAGTCGCGATGTGCGTTGATGTCATGTTTAGCATTTGGGTACACATATACTTTTCCCTCCAAATTATTGGTATTTACAAATATGTTGTCTGTTTAAATTCCGCATTCTAATTGATATTTTGTTTTATTGTGAATGTATAGCCCTGATTTCCGTGCCCTTCTCATACCCGTAACTTTCCATCTGTCATCGGAATAGAGATTTTTGTGCAAAAATATTTAGTTCATCATTCGTCCTGGTGCCGCAGGGAAAATAAACATCTAATTCTTTGATTTTTTTAAAATCAAGATTGCCTAGGCGCTCTTTGTAAAGACAATAAATAGCCGATTAATGAACACATTACAATCACCATCAACAGTTCGTGAAGTTTTAGGACAGAGCTGACGTTAAGATATCGTTATGTTAAGCCGTATTTTTTTTTTGGGGGGGGGGGTGGGGGGTGAGGGTGGTTTATAAAGCCCTCCTAGCTGTAAAATCTGGCATCATTCCTGTAAACGATAGACCACGTCGAGATAGCTTTGTGAACTACTGAATAACTTGTTTATTATCATGAGCTTGATATACAATGTAACCGGGTTGAAGTGATTGAAATAAGAATTTTGTGACCGGATGGGAAGAACATAATGTGGAATGAAACATATCTTCTCCCAGATCCACAGTATACTTTGACTGTTATTGTGCGTTTTCTAAGCACACTTGTTCAGGGTACTAGTATTGTGTGTATCACTCTTCTTCAGTGAAGAGTGTTATGGCGAATCCGCTACAAATGGAAAATCGTCACAGTGTTTCAAATGCCCGTTTATTGGTGTGAGTAATCGATTTACTGGATCTGCTGTATGAAGTGTATGTAAACCGATAGAACTTAATTCCTTCACACAACACACACACACACACACACACACACACACACACTCACTCACACCTTCACCCTCCCTCACTCTTACACATTCCTTGATGTAGAATACAGGTGTGATCTTGTGTCGTCATAGGGCATGCCGACCTATCAAAGCAGTGCCCTGACTATGGCCACAGCTGTGTGGCGGCTCGTTCCATTGATGCGGTTTATCCAATGAAGATGTGGACTTAGTAGGGCGTGTTGTCACACCTGTGCGCAGCAGCGGCAATCAAGCGCTACTGGAGGTGCGGAGGTTGACCGCTTCAAAGAGCACATCGCGGGCGTACATTCGCCTTGTTTTGGTCACACCAAAGTGTAAGGCGTAGCGACGAAAATACAGTAAGCCGGTTTATTACGAATACTTCAAAAGAATGATAACGAAGAAAACTGAACCTGATATTGACATGGCGGGCATCTTTTGTTCCTCATCCAATGCAAATCCAATAAAATAGGTCACTCTCGGTGTCTGTGACTGCGCATTATATTACCCGAAGATCTCGTTTTCGGCATATAACGACATCTCTTCACCTCACGGAAGAAGTTTGCCTGAATCGGGGATCTGTCGATTACTTTTGACGTCTTTTGGGGTCAGGTATGAATATTCATCAATCGAATATTAAACAGATGCATAGTGGGCTGAGGGTAGTATATCATGCGACATGCCAAGCTGTCTGCTTTTATATAGGTGATGGCTTAGCTTCATGCATGCATATCATACTGTGGCAGCCGACGTACGTCCATGACCAAGCCATGGTGGGGAAAAAAGTGGGAAGCGTGAACGTGATTAAAAAAAAAACTTATTATTGTGGGATGACAATAGTGAAAACGACGTGTTGGCGGGTTTTATTCCCTGCATGTTTTTATGAGGACTGAAAGATCAAAAATAGGAACATAGCTTTTCTTTTCATAATCACTGAAAGGGGATTACGCGGTAAAGGGAAAGACTTTATGGCTAAGCAAAGGAGAATTGTTTATACCAATTGAAAAGTGGCTCAATGTTGGTCCATGCATAGTTTGTTCCCACGGCAGTTTAGTGTTCCCTAAATATCGTAGTATTAAAAACTAAAAAGGGAGGGGGAGAGAATGGAACAGCCAGAAGAATTGGAGAGGGAAAGAGAGAGAGAGAGAGAGAGAGGGGGGGGGGGGGGGAAAGGTGATTTAAAAAGTAGCACTTTCCCTTTCTAGATCACACTCTCTTAATAGAATTAACCGCGGAAAGGTGGGCCCTCAAGAGGCGCAGATAGTGGGCCGCCGCGTAGCGGTGATCCAGCCACTAATCCAATGATGATTGGGGCTTAGGCAGTTTGCGGGTCGCGTATCGACAGCAACACACCACAACACGACCTTATCCCAGCTTAGTTAACTACGGTCATCACTACTGCACCCTTCTCTGTCAGACCATAGTGGATTGTCAATTCATCGTAGTTGTATACAGATCAATATATATTTGTTAAATTGATCATTAAAATTATACAGATCAATATATATTTGTTAAATTGCATTCAATGATAATTCTTGCCCATTTTTTTTTGTCCCACCCTTTCATGGTTGTTTTTGGTATGTCATGGTTCCTTCCTTTTGGATGTGTTTTTTTTTTCTTCCTGTCCCTATTTATTGCAAATCCAGTTCTTTTTTATGCGACTCATGATTTATTTAACAGAGTATAACGACATACAGTTTTGATATTGTATATTTGCTCATGGGATCAGCCTCGAAAGGCCAATGACCTACTGCTGATTTCCTCCACCATTTATTTTAATTGTTATATCAATCTTGAACACACACTTTTTAACTATTAACTGTGACTATGTACTTATCCAAAATAATTTTTGGTTTGTATATGTATGTGTTAGAACTGATTGATTGTATATTTATATGTTTTTACCTGAACTAGTGGAAATAAACTGAAACTGAATATGATGTAGAATGAAGTGAAATGCTGTAAATGCTCATCTAAAAGCCGTTTCATGTTCGTATCGGGGAAAGTAGGCAGAACCGATGAGGTAACGTGCATTTCGCGTCAAATTGTGAGTAGAACACCACATAACTGCAAATGAATAAGATCGTGGACAGCACAGCTAAAACAAAGTAAACTGTTGTGATTAAGGAATTATGAGATGTGTAAATTTACTCAAAGCTGCCACATAGCTCGGAATGACTATGGTCCAACGTGAATGAAAGATTATCCACAAAACATTTCTGTGCAAGCTGCTCTAGTGTGACATGGAAACCACAGATGAATGAATGACTGAGAAAGCATAAACTTGTCATTTCTACATTGAAGCTATACTACCACCCCACCCCCCCCCCCTTGATACTCCTCAGCTGTGTTTACATTCCCATTAACGACCTCAGCCTCGAACTTGCTTAACTGCTCGTAGAAATGTATACTTGGAATACATTGTATATCGCAACTACACTTCGTGGAATCCAACACCCTTCAGACGTGGTATTGCGGTTGTAAATCGCCAAATACCGATCGAGTCACAGAAGGTGAAACTGACCCCCACGTGCCCATTTTAATCGCTTGAGGCCACCCTTGTAACTGGTTTAGAAAATGTCCCCATGTTGATCTTAGGATCGTGTGATATCGCAGCTGTGTGCTTGTAGCTTCATGCTTCTACCTCCGCTCAGTCCACGTCTAATATATACTAGTGCTCTTTCCATCCAGTAGGGGCGTATTCATGTTTGTGTATTGAAAGGAAAATTATACTGTCTTTGCGAGATTTATGATTCCAAGGGTAGCGAAAAGATATCAGGCGACTCCATCCTGAGCGAGCGTGTATTCAGCAAATCCTCGCATCAGTTAGGTTTCATCTTTTTATCTACCTATATCCACTCTGTTTTCAAATATTTTATTTTCTTTAAGATTCGGTGTTTGTTTGAATGTGTGTGTGCGTGTGAGGGGGGGGGGGGGGGTATTTTGTCTTGGAGACCTTGCCATGTCCTGAATACGTAGTCAGACTGCAAATGGTAGGTTATTCCTTGATCAAGTATATAGGATGTTTGTATTGTACTGTCGTCGTAACACATATCTCCTCTTATGGGTTTTACGCGGCTAAGGTGCAAATTTGTATACTAGTACTTTGAAAGCTTGCAATGTCCCCAAAGAAAACATACGCGCACACACACACACACACACACACACAACCACAAACAAATAGATCCAAAAATACAGGCAATTCCAGTGATACACAATCATCAGACTTGATGGAATTGTTCACTGTGCCGCGATAGAAATACTCTTGTTTTCCTTCGCATATATCTCGTGACCTTCTGAAGGACGTTAACTTTTCCTTATTCAAAGTCATGATATCCCCAGTGGACTAAAGTGGATAAAGTAAGCATCTAGGTGTTTGATCTCTTATCGGCTCCAGTAAAATATACCAAGGCCGTTTGTTAGCATCAGTGTTTCCTGATGACTTTTGTAGAGCAGTTCCTCCGATAGGCACCTCTTCGTGGTCCTTGGGGTCGCCATCTAAATCAAGCTCTGATCTTGATAGTGTTCTCCGATATTTCGCTCCAACTTACACATGATTGCACTGCAGAACCCACTTTTTTTTTCCTTTTTTTCTTTTCTTTTTTTTTTGCTTGTCATTGTGATGAAGTATCATTACTGTTTAAAATTGACTACTCCCTTTGAAATTATTTCTTCTTTTTTTTTCATATTAGCGTATATTATTACATATTTCTTTGTTACTATATCGGGAAGGTAGGCCTATGTGCAGAATTAAACGGACCTGAATAAATGAAATTAAAAAAGAAAATGTGCAAACCACCAAAAATTATTTTCTTTGAACGGGACGAACGATGTTACGTACCTGATTATAACTAATACCGGCATATAACATCTGAGATGTTGTTGGAAAATACGCAAGAGATGTCATTAAAGTAAAGGGGTAAATAACTAAAGGTCTAAGTGAGAAAAGATTTGTCGACTACTAAAGATGGCTGCGGCTATGATGCTGAAACGTTTAATGGTTGTAGACAGATTTTATTCTACAACATCTATGTTTGGAGGTGAATCATGTGTCATCCCGTTAATACTGCTTCCTCATCAATTAACAAACTGTTCTTTTTTTTCGTAAAGTCCCTCTAGAAAGGTGATACACCCAGCATTAAGCGGAAATGTGGCTTTAAGTGACCGGGGAGACCTATTTAAGAATGGTTGAGAGATTTCTCCGCCATGTCACAGATCATTGCGATACTCGCCCTCCCTCCTCAGTCCCACTCGCTGTCATAGTGTAATCAGAAACATGTATCACAGCAGTGAGTGTATAAACCAGCACAAATTGGATCGGTCTCGTCATAAGGTCACATGTTTGGCGAGGGACGTTGACCGGTTTATCTCTCCCGTAAACATTCGTTCTTAATGATCTCTCCGCATTCGCAGTCCGCCAAGAATTACAGTGTCGGGGCAGTCGAGTATTGTGATTGAGCGACGCAACAAATCTTGCGGAAGTCTGAAGATCATCTGCTATCAGTTCGGCTATGCGACATTGAAATAAAGAAAAAAAAAGGCACCCGACGTCATTGATGTTTCCGTTCTTCTCTGTTCACATTCAACCGCCCTTCCCTCGTATTGTTGAGAAGGCGATGTTGCACTGACTGAGGCAAGGGGTGAAAGAAAGTGTGAGGTCCCTTAACCCCAGCTAGTATAAACCAGTCATCCACAGGAGAGTACGCCTGTATGTGCCCTTGATGAATCGGGTTCTCATGGAAACAGTCAAGCTACAAAAATCTACTTTATCGTCTGAATTATTTTCCGTTATACCTGATACGCAGAACAAGAATTAACCGGTGATTATATCAATCTTTTTATGTTGATATTGTAATGGATTTCGTTGAATTAAAAGAAAAAATGTGCTTATTTGTGTTGTGTTCTATTAAAGTTTTTATAATCTAGCCTTTCTCTCAAGCATATTACAACTCTGAGCAAGGGCAGAGTTTAATCACAATCATCAAAAGAGTCGACCCTAGCGTCCCATCTACCCGTTCTCCGTCAGTAGACCACAGCCCGACCCCATTAACTCCCGTCTGATGCACAATAGTCAGGGAGGGGGAAAAATACGTTTGAGTGGATGGAGAGACATCCTATACAGGCAGGCCGATTTCTTTCCGTAAACCTCTGAGCAATTACTGCTGATCCGCGTAAGTGCATAGGTACTGTTTATACACAGTGTTTGAGACCTTTGTTGGCCAGATTTATGATCCGGCATGGATGGAGAAATATCCACCCGTGGAAGACACTGGTGCCTGTATATATCATATTTAGCATACATCTACGCTCCCCAGTCTTTCTTACCCTTCACACTTGCTCCGTTGCTGTCACCTTCGTTCCATCAACGCAAAACAGCATGTAGGTTAGGCAAAGGTCAAACCGCCATTGCTCCATTGGCGCGAATTTTCCCACGATTGATACCGAGTGGTAACATGGGAACGGCACTTTAGCTCAATCGTTGCACTTCCTATACCCGATGAATTCTTTTCTTTATTTCATTTCCCTATCAAAATTGATCAAGATATTCTCCTGCAGTGGCAGCCAGAACAATGAGTGTACAACCAAGTGCAATGCACAAGTCATTTCGTTCTGAAAAATGCCTGTTGCTAATGCCTAGGATAGAGAGCATCTTCAATTTCACTGGTTTGGTTTACTTCTTGTTGGTTGTGATTCACATTTGCATTTCTAGAACAAAATAGATAGGTCTTGGTCCTTTAGAAAAGACGCATTCATAATTTGAGGTAATGTATGGGGTGCTGTTTTCTGGTCTTCCCATGGCATTCATTGATTCCCGAGGACCAATTTCTGCCCCCACTCCGAAGGGTGCCGGAGGCATAACTTCTTGTGGATATTTGTTTGTTTGTTTGGTTAGATTTTGCTTTCCTCCCACATAAGACCATACATATTTCATATAGACATTAATCTTACGTGTTTTATAGCTCTCTGTAGCGGGATCGATGTATCATTTTTAACTGCTACATACTTCAGCAAACGCTATATGATACAGGGATGCATCTTTGGGGGGTTTCCCCATTTTTCGAGTGTCTAATGTATCTTCCTGTTACAACATGGAATAAAAGAGTTCGAGTTTTGCAAGTGATCTTCGCGTCGCGACTGCAAACGTCATTCTTATCAAACCACACTACGGGTAAATGTCAGGAATGACGTTTATCACATGACTATTTGTGCTGACATTTATATTGCTAAGCGTCCATCTTCTTCCCGAATTCCCCACAAGTCTTTTACGAAAAAAAGAGAGAAAAAAATTATAATTAGAAATTAAACATGTTCACAAGGCCTATAATTGTCCTTTTTTGGAACCGGCAGATCTTCAAATCCCAGTTTGTTCTGGAACGAGATAACAAGAAAGATAAAAGCCAAATGAATTCTACGAAGGTTAATGTTACATTCATGACAAATTCAGTGTTTACAGAGACGGGTAAATGGAGTCGGCCTTCAGTTGAACAAAATGGCGCCACGAGAAACTCGAGACGTGTGGGTGAATGAAGTCCAGCGATAACTACCTTGCTATAAAAGCGGAACATGCGAACCATGGTTAGGTTGGCGTGTTTGTTTCTCCAGCGTAAATCTCGGTTAAGCCGCGCATGTGTTTCGGGGCGTCGGAATGTTAAGGAGAGGCAGATGATGTATCGGGCGGGGTAGGGAAAAAAAGGGGAGAAGACATTACCTTGTAAGAGATACCATGTAGTTCTGTTCGTTGACGTGTCTCTTCGCCCTGATGTACAAACCTAGAAGGTCGTCCTTTAAGTGAATAATCCTCTCCATGTTCAACTTCACTTTGACAAACTGGAAGGGATATTAAAGAGGAAATCCACCCCAAAAATGAATAAACTCCACACAAAAAAGAGAACAAGATATCCTGACAGGATGTTCCGAAAATGACCAAAAAGCGGATAAGAAATAGATAAGATATGACATTTGGAGATTTCACATGTTTTTGGAACATTTCTTGACCAGTCCTTACGAATATCCATATGAGCGAGTTGATGATGTCATGCTCTCACAAGTTGTGATGTATTCAGAAAATTGTTTTTAGCAATTACAGGTATAAGTATATTTCCATACCAAAATATATCAGAGGTTACATTTATTCTGTTTTTATTTCGGGTGGTTCTAAGGCAATTTTTATATTTATACAGCTGAAATATGAAATTTTTGTCATTTCTGTATATGAAATGAATTAGAAATCGTGAGAGCAAGACATCATCAACTTGCTGATTTGAATATTCATAACGACTGGTCTAGAAATGTTTTCCGAACAATTTTGACATTTCAGGACGTCATAATTTATTTCTTATCCGATTGTGATCATTTTGCACTGTTTTGCAGGGAATATTTCTTCTCTTTGTTATGAAATTGATGATATCTAGGAGTGAATTTCTTCTTTAAAAGTGAAATGTTGTAAGATCTGACCATACTTAGTAAATTACAGAATGCTGAATAATTGATAGTGCTACGGATCGCGACCAGTGAAATGACTCGACTCAGGTTATCATTTCAGGCCATATATGCCTTATATTCGTTTGCACACACTAATGTTCACTAAATTTCCATGTGTGACTTGGACCCAGTGAGAAGAAACTTAATATACGTTATATTCTTCACATCAAATCAGCAGTGATAGCTTTGTGAAAGAGAGGAGTAGTAGCTGTTATAGTAATGACAAGAGCTTTGATTAATAGCTGGGTATTTTGATATACCAACCCAAAGGATTTTTTAGGCCAAGGCATTTGCTTGATTTACATGGTATGTAATCAGTGTTTCTCAAAATATGCTGATAGGCAAAAGTCTACTTATGTTGATTTTTTTTTTTGTCAATGCGTATTTCATCAAAGTTAATGTGAACATGGTTTTGTGTATCCCTTTAAAGAGTGTGATCCGAGTGTTGGGCTGAATTTTATTGTGGTCATTAAAATGTTGTGAATACCCTGGCGAAGCCCGTGGAATGTAAAGGTGAGATCGTCCACCGAGGTGGCATTCGGGTCAAATAAGATAACGCTAAAGGTATTGTTTGAGTAGCGTAGTGAATCTATGTTGTCTGGAAAAATGTGTATCTTCTTGAGCACGTTACGTAATAATTGATTTATCGGAACGTGTGGGAGTGTGCCTGTGTTCTCGACGTATAGTTAATACATGTAGCGACAAGGCAAAAGCTAACAAACTGTTATGTTGATAGGGTTTTTCTAAGGCAACCATATCTTGTGCACTCGACTTTAAGCAATAAGCAACTAAGAGATGCTGGATCGAGTTGCTTGTGGCTTTCCAGTCATGTGGAACGTGAACGGATGGATTACCGTAAACACAAAAGCCATGTATTATTGAATTTCCACTCATTGTTGAATCTCAGTTCTGTGTACAGTCAAACCTGCCTTAGCGGCCACCTGCCGTATACGGTCACATTAAAAAAAAAATCCTGGGAGAAAAAAGCCATGTTAAAGATCCTGTCTGTAGTGGACACCTGTCAATAGCGGCTACAATTTTTATCTCCCCTAGGTGGCCGCTACAGACGGGTTGACTGTATTATATATTTCGATGGAAAGAAGAAATAGACCAGTGTCCCAATAAGAGGGACATGAATGTAACGGCTATGAAACTCCGAGGGCCATAAGTTCAGCATCACTGTATTTTCCTCTGGTTTCATGGTTCTTATTTTTTTTTTCTAATGAATTGCACTTGCTGTTGTTTTACTACCTAGAATCAATCGACGAGAAAGTAAACGTTTCATGATGAGGAAATTTGAACAAACCACAGTAATTTGTTTGAGTATGTTGTAGGATTAATGCCCGACTGGCGTCCAGTGACACATAGCCACGGCGTCTCACTCCGTCCCCCGCCACCACCACGCAACGCCCCGCCCCCTCATTCTCCACTCGAGTCCCGTCTACAGCAATGGCGGAAACATTAAGAGTGCCGCAAACAAAATCTTCAATTAATCCCTGGGAGCCATGTGTTCTCATATTTCTTCTCCTCAAGGGACAGGAAATGTTTGTGACTCCCATTTCTGTGGAAGAAATTAGGAAGATATACGCCACAACAGTGTCCCGTTTGCGGATTACTTTTACCAATAATCATGCTGAAACATGATCAAGTGCATGCTGTTATCGATTTTTCCCACACGGCTCTTCGTCCCTTCGAATTTTCTTTATTTCTCATTGTAACACTTCACTTAGTTGAATATTTTTGCGTTTGTTGCTAGTTCAGTCAACCCTTCCGATCACAGCAAGCATGATTGTTGACTGAGATTGTTTTTTTCTCTCTTTTTTAAGCTGGCATACATGAACACACGGTGAATGCAGAGGAAATCCTATTTTAGTCCCTTGACAGTCATTTTAAGTGCTCATTTGGGTGTTCGTGTATGATTACAATTTGTATTCTTATGCGCTTGTATGTGTTTATAGTGTGTTATATGTATGTTATGTTGATGTGCGTTTGTATGTGTCTGGTATACACTATTTGTGCGTGCGTGTGTGTTTGTGTGGGTGTATGTGCGCTCGCATGCGTACCCATAATTTGTGTAAGTTTGCAGCAGAGGATCGTACGGCTGTTATTATCATACTATTCTAAACAATGTCTGTTCCTACAGCATCTTGCCTAGCTGATACATGTATTCTTATTATCCTTTTTGGCGTATTCCCATTCATCGTTCGAGTCTTCTACGCATATCACGTGACCAAGGTTGGTGAACTCGCGCACTCTGCCCTAGCGTACGCCCGCAGTGTGATGAGAACCAGTCGGTTGTCATGATGGATGATAAACTCCACTTATCACTGTCTTCCCAGGGCTCTGACGCTAATTGCCTGATGCGGTCAATGTTATTTACTACGAGCACGTAGAAGAGGAAACCATCAATAACAGACGAAGTAACCGACGAACAACATACATACATATGTACATATATCTTCCGTCAGCCAATCATTTCTTTTGATTGATATCATTTTCGTGATTGACGTCATCATTTTATACCCGTTGTTTACATTTGCGTCTGTTTAAATTAATGAAGAGTTTCAAAAACAAAACGATCTGATGTCGTAAGAGGTTCATAGTTCTCTCATGGTATCGCAGCACATTCGTCATTAGTCAGCCAGACTCGAACGTGAGCGCACTGATGAGCAAAGCTCTTTTTGTGCACTTACGAGTCACAATCCAAAATGTACATTGTGGCAGTTTCCGCTAGGATTTTTGATTTGTTCGTTTCTTTGTATGTATGGTTGTTGTTTTTCTTCCCCGTGGGGGAGGGTGAGAGCAGTTAAGCATTTGACACATTAAACAAATACACTGTATTGAATGATTCATACGTGGGTGAGAGTACAAATCGTTGACCGGCGTTGATTTGGTGGGTGCTGTTCGTTATTCCGAAGGTTCGTTAATCCGAAACACACAAATTCCCTATACCTAGAGGTTCTTTAATCCGAAATGAAAAAGGGTTCGTTAATCCAAACATATGTGGCGTTATTCCGAAGGTTCGTTAATCTGAAAATGAAGTAGGGTTCGCTATTCCGAAGATTCGTTATTCCGAAGGTTCGTTTATCCAAAATGAAATAGGGTTCGTTATTCCGAAGGTTTGTTGATCCAAAAATGAAATAGAGTCCTTACCGAACCTTCGGAATAACGAGCTTTGTTTCATTTTCGGATTAACGAACCTTCGGAATAACGAACCTTTTTTTTTCGTTTTCGGATTAAATGAACCTTCGGAATAACAAACCTTATCACATTTTTGGATTAATGAATCTTCGGAATAACGAATCTTCGAAATAACGAACCTTCAGAGTAAGGAAAATTCGGACTAAAGAACCTTCGGAATAACGAACCTTCGGAATAAGGAACTGTAACCAATGTTTTGTCTTCTGTGACTCTTAGCTTGCGTAGAAGACTACCAAACACAACGAATACACGTCCACCAGTGTGTTCCTTAATTGGATCCACTCTGCGCAGGACGATGGAATTCACGTGAGGTTAATCTGAATTTGTGTGATTGTAGGTCAGAGATCTAATTTTTTCGTCTTTATTACCGTGCAGTCCACTGTTAGTGTTAAGTATAACGGTCATAGTTCGTCATTTCAAAAGTTCAATATGCCGAAGGTTTGTTATTCCGAAGGTTGGTTAATCCGAAATTAAGATAAGGTTCGTAATTCCGAAGGTTCAATAATCCGAAAATGAAATAAGGTGCCTTGATCTGAAAACGAAATAATGTTCGTAATTCCGACGGTTCGTGACTCTATTACGCACTTTCTTTTTATTTTCGGATTAATGAACCTACGGAATAATGAATATCATTAGTATGTCGCATCTGTAGAGACCTAGCTTTAAACAGCGTAATGTCTTCGCCTATACACAGCTTGACTTGGAGGAACGCCAAGGGCTGTTATGGTGCATGTCGATGTGTACTTCAGGAGCATTTACAATCTCGTGTTGTATAATGAAAGCATTGGTTGGTTGGACAGCGTATCAGGTCAATTACCCCTGGATAAATACATGTTAGTAATGGAGAGTGAAGATTGGATTAGGGTTAGTGTTAAGGGTATAAGAATCACGATTGGGTGCAGGATTAACGGTAAGGGTTTAGGGATAGGTCAAAGGTCGGGGTGATTGTCCAGAGGATGACGGTGCCGTTGGACAGTTATCCGTATGTTGGTCTACACAAAATGCGCGCCCACGATATGTTTAAAGATGAATGAAATGCCGGTCCTTTGTCTGTGAATGACATTTTTTTTTTCTCTCTCTCTCCAATCCCTCCCTCTACCCCCCCCCCCTCTCTCTCTCTCTCTCTCTCTCCCCGCCGCTATTAAAGTTCCAGCGTAGAGACTGCATTCATGAGCTTCCCAGATACTTGGGCATGAAAATTGGGGATAGAAAAGTGCGAAGTGATCCGTAGCGAAGAGAAGTGCAAACTTTCCCCCGACTCCCGCTCTCCCTCTCCGCCGGTGACTGCTGGTCGCGACGGAGTTATGGAAGAAAATAGTGGAGAAAGAATGAATGAAATCATGCGCGTCATAAATGACGCAGAGAAATTATCACGCAATAAATTTTTCTCGGAATCTTAACGAGACTGCTGTCTAGAAATTTGCGACGGCTACTCAGTAGTCGTTTAACAGCTTGGAAGAAATTCGTTGCAATGTGGTACTGAAATATTGAGTCGACGACTTTTTTTTTTTCTCAGTGATTAACTTCGACGCTTGTGGGCAGACAGGCACACTTGACTCTTTTTTCATCTTTATTTTATGTCTCGTAATTTTATGTCTCGCTCTGGAAGAAAAAGACCAATACAAAGTAGAAGAACGAAATGTTTGATCGATTATGTATTAAAGACCAATCTTTACTGTTGTAATTCAAGCTGTAATAAACACAGATAGTTTTATTTCGTATCGTTACGTCAATTTTAAGATCGAAGACAAAAGCGACTCGTCACAACGCTAAGAAGACTGCAAAACAGGGAGATCTTACTGAAAATTAAGAAATTAATTTAAAAATCACGGGTACGGCACCTTAATTTGGCTTGTGCCGAAAGGGTGGGTTGGGTGGTGGCGCGTCGCGTTAATGGGAACACCACCCTTCGTCCAAAGCCCCCACCCCCCCCCCACCCCCGGTTTTGCCGAAAGGGTGCGTTGGGAGCGTTGGGTCGCGTCGCGTTGACTGGAACCCCACCCTTCGTCCAAAGCCCCCCCCCCCCCCCGGTTTTCCCGAAAGGGTGCGTTGGTACTTTTTGTCATGTAATATTAAAAGACGAGTTTTGAATTTATATCTAACCTTCAAACAACCATTTCAAAGAGGCTATCGTCCGGATTGGTTTGCACTGTATTACCACTTGGTCTACAGCCAGTTGGTCTAATAACCAGTTGGTCTAGTCATCATTTCGTCCAATTACTAATTGGTCTAATTGTTATTTGGTTTAATTACTATTTGGTCTACAGTCAATTCGTCTAATAGCCATTTGGACTATTTTTGGTCGAACACCAATTTATATCATCAAATACCGATTTGGTCTGTTATGAGTTGGTCTAATTCCATTTCGTCTAATCATCAAAATGATCTAAAATAAAACCAAATTTGTCCAATATAAATTTGGTATACACATCATCAATTTTGGTCCATTGCCCAGTTGGTCTAGCCTCTGTCTATCATCATTTAGTTTACACCCATTTAGTCTAATAAGCATTGATCTTATTGTCATTTGGTCTAATAGCCAGCCTCCTGGTCTAATCAGGTACCATTTGGTCCAATCATCCTTTCGTCTATATGACCAACTAGGCCATTTTTTTTTTTTTTTTTGGGGGGGGGGGCTTTTTCTAGGCTTGTGCCGAAAGGGTGGGTTGGGTGGTGGAGCGTCGCGTTAATGGGAACACCACCCTTTATAGTAATTAAACCAAATAACAATTAGACCAAACAGTAATTGGACGAAATGATGACTAGACCAACTGGTTATTAGACCAAGTGATATTAAACAGTCTATTAGACCAACTGGCTGTAGACCAAGTGGTAATAGAGTGTAAACCGATCCGGACGATAGCCTCTTTGAAATGGTTGTTTGAAGATTAAATATACATTTAAAACTTGCCTTTTTAACATTACATGAGAAAAAGTACCAACGCACCCTTTCGGCAAAACCGGGGAGGGGGCTTTGTACGAAGGGTGGGGTTCCAGTCAACGCGACGCGACCCAACGCTCCCAACGCACCCTTTCGGCAAAACCGGGGGGGGGGGGAGGGGCTTTGGACGAAGGGTGGTGTTCCCATTAACGCGACGCGCCACCACCCAACCCACCCTTTCGGCACAAGCCCCTTAATTTCTGCCTCAATTTCAGTTAACGATTGGTTAGAAAATCGAAGCTTTTCAGGGTTTTCGAAAAAAAGGGGGCAGATTATTCTATTATTGGCAACATTCAAGTGCGGAGAATTCTAAAATACTACCAAGCTTTCGTTGCGACGAGTTACAAATGCTCTGGGTTCAACTTCAGCAACTTGAAACTCCAAATACGTGCTCACTGATGATAAAAAAAAGACTATCAAACTTTTGAATGTTCGATTACATACCTTCTTGTAGTATGGTCATATATAATCACTGAGCTATCCTTTTTAACAATTCTCTAGAACAGGACGTCCCAGTGTAGTTGAGTAAAAGACGTTGTTCTTGTTTTGCGGCACAGCTCCTGGAAAGGATACTTGAGGCTGTTCGGTAAACCCAGATTTACATCACAATGCCATCACGAAGCTTGTCTCAGATGTGACACCGAAAGCGAGGCAAGGGCACTTAAACAAACATCACGTGATCTTCAAGTGTCATTTCAACAAGTGACCGAATTCGAGTCCTGATCCAGGAATTGTTAATCAAGGACAATAGGATTGTCCATGCTTCCAACTACTTTTCTCTTTGTGCTATGACCGACTTTCAAGAACCTTTGATGGTAATTTTCACAGCAGCAGACGTCCCGAATTCACGAAGTAATGTGATCCTGATTTGAACGTTCAACCACTCGCTAACAAAGCGGAAATTCGTGCCACGAACCAGGCTGGGCTATATGATACAAGAAAGCAAATAAAATCCAATGTGGTCTCGGGTAACGGTGCTGTTGACTAATGCTTTATCTAATTCTAATGCACGGAGTCACACACACTCGCAACTCAACCGAATGTTCGAATGTGTTCGTGATAAAACGCGGCTTACAACGTGGACGGGAGAGGCGATATGTCACGGTATTTTCCGGGCTAAGTCGTGCCGCTCCGTGTCTTTCACACCGCGTGATTTATTTTGTTAGACTTGATAACCCATTGTTTCGAACGAAACTTCTCAAATTCGATGCGTAGAGTGAATTGTAGAACTTCGTATGAGGTGAACTTCGTGTGGGATCGTAAGCGCGTGTGTCTGTGAGAGGGAGAGAGGGGGAAATGAAGCAAGAAAGAGGAGAATTGTGTTGTAAACAAAGATTATTTTAATGAGTAAACACTAATCTCGTGATAGCGCATCTTTTGCCTGGTGATGCCGTTTTAGTTCGATTGTGTTTTTATTTTCATTGAGAGTTGACCCTACTAGTCGGTACAATTTGAAAATAACCGTCAAGTATCTTGAGCAGCTTAACCGATGATAGCCGTGGTCACACTGGCAAAACTTTGTGAACTTAAAGATCGCTATCTTAAACTTCGAGATCTTTTGCCAGTGTGACTGCAACTATTTTGTGCTTTTTATGAATTAGTGTCAACTTCTACCAGAAGGTCTGAGAAATTTTACATCACGTGGCTTTGCCTGTTCCTAGCAAATATTTAACTTTGCGACGATGAGCTGTGAGCTTTATGATCGTCAGTCATTTTCAATATAGAGAATGAAATCAGTTCTTGATACTTGTAGATGATTTATTGAGGAATGACAGTAGACCCATCATCGCCACAAAATGTCCGTGCTGATAAACCGCATGGTGATTGTCCTGTCAACTTATAGGATCACATTGTCAATGACCCCAAGGAGTTTATGACCTTCTTAAAGTCATCCACTTAAAGGCTTATGAGATAACCACATACCAGCCTAAATTTTCAGATTATTTTGTTCATATGATTATCTGAAGAAATACAACTGGACTTCCGTATATCATGAAGAGAGAGAAAGAGAAAGGGGGGCAGAGGGAGAGACAGAGAGAGGGGGAAGAGGTCGGTATTGTAATCTACAGTAGATGTAGACTCCCTTTACACCCTTATACATGTAGGTAATATATAGGGGATCTAACTTTCACACCCAAATTGCTGTGGTCTTTGCAAACATAATGGAAGTGGGAAAGGTGGGGGATTGAGGATAAAACCTCAGAAAACTCATCAAAACAGTTTCAGTACTGTTGAGATCCTGGATCTAGGTCACTTCTGCCCTTCATTCAGTTTTAGTTCATGTTATTTTGAGTTTAATACTCAAGATCAGATCGGAAAGGTCAAAAGATTCCCAATGGTCTTTTATTCTTAAACCTTTAGCACTCTTTTTCACCTTAATGATACTAAGATACTTAAGCAGTAGTTCATGCTGAATTTGGGGAAGAACATTTCTAGCAGTTTCAGTAATAGAAAATATAAAGGTAAAAAAGGATAAGACTCATGATAGAATGCATTTTTTTTGGATGAGCAATGTTTCAGATTTGAAAGTTCCTCCAGACCTTCCTTGGAAAAAAGGGGCATGAGCTTTGATTAAGTGAAAGTAAAAGAGCAAACCAAGTTAATACGGTCTGCCTGAGTAGAGTAATGTACTGCAATTTAGCCATGTTGGTGAAAACCTTGTGTAGTGTGCCTGAGCTGTTTGAAGCAGTGTTGTTTGGAAAGCATGCTTGGCTCTTAATGTGACAGGAAGGAAGTAGGTATAGAGAGAGATGGAGGAGTGCATCTTACTCTAGAAGACAGTCTCTAATGAAGAGGGACACAGGAATGGTATTTAGGCCAGAGGCACTGCCTTAATGACCTAATAG
Organism: Diadema antillarum; assembly: GCF_040938485.1. Taxonomy (NCBI): domain Eukaryota; kingdom Metazoa; phylum Echinodermata; class Echinoidea; order Diadematoida; family Diadematidae; genus Diadema; species Diadema antillarum. The sequence goes on along the minus strand of NW_027271292.1, from coordinate 1,227,391 downwards.
AAGAGCCTGTCACAGAGTGATGTATGCCTGCCATCTTTAGCAGCTAGAGTGCAGCAGTGCAGACATCGGAAAATCATTACACTAGGCAGGACAGCACGTAGTGATTTGCCGTCTTTCTTTGGAAGTGTCAAATGAGTACTGTCTTTCATTAGCCTGCTGTAATTATCAACCCCCTGATTCAGTTGGCATGTCTTGTTTCTCCATACGCCTGAAAGTGTGCAATCTGTGTTTATTGAGGAACTGATTAGGTATAGTTGTTGTTTTTCCCCCTTTTGCCATTGGTTGATTTCTCTGAGTTTGTAAACATAGAACTGATATTTTTTAATTAAACTGTCGGTAGATATTTGGCCTACAATTTAAGCATTAAATTGTGCCCATGTTTCATATTTATTCTTGAACCCCTTTGACTTTTTATCTGTTTGGCAGGTCATTTTTAACAATACGTAAGCCTATGAAATTTTGCAATAAAATGTTTGAGATATATGCCGTGCTTTTTTTCTCTCTTTTTTTTTTGGGGGGGGGGGAGGGGCTAATTTCTTACATTAGCTGCCTAGATTTGTGTTATGGCATCATTGGTTCCGTGTCATTTGCTCCTGCGGCAATTGCTCCCATTAAATATCCGCATGCTAAGCCAAACATAAATTCTAACAACCAACATATCCCTAGCCCTAATCCTGATCCTCACATCAAACTAAACCTAAAAACCATATCATAACCCTAACCCTAACCGTAACCTTTAAGTCCTTGGGGGAAAAAAATAAGACCGGAACAATTGTCGCAGGAGCAAATGCTGTGTCACCAGAATCATTAATGGTGGGTATAATGTGTCACTTTAAACTCTGTAATCACAAGCCATCTCAAGATATCCTGGAGGTGTAGAGAACTCATTTAGATGCCTCAGTAGCCTTCAGGAATGGCATCAAAGCACCCCACCGTGTGACTTCTCATTGGCTGACATCACTTAGCTGCGGGGGATGCTGTTCATGCATGGCATAAGGTAGCTTGTAACAGGTCATGTGATTCTAGCGACACATTGGCACTGCTGGAGTGTGAAAAGCGGAGAAGGGCTGATGGTACAGGAGACAAATGATTGGACAATGTAAATGGTTCAAGGACTTCAGTGCTCAGTACAATGTCAATGACATCATGATGAATGGGTCTCCTTGTGTTACCCTGGGACCAAACTGCTGAATGATTCATGTTGAGAATTTCTTTTTATAGCTGAAGGGTGATTGCACACAAAGAATCATGGGATGTACAACAAATCACGTCAGTGTTGAGTTTTCCTTCCGTGAGACACTAATCAGGGGCGGATCCAGGGAGGACCGCAACCGGCGCACGCCCCCCCTTCCTTTAATTTTGTAAACACGCCCCCTCTTTACGGAATTCCTGGATCCGCCCCTGCTAATCAACTACTTCATGTCAGTGATAAAAAAATTCAAGACAGTTTGGGCTAATAAAATTCACCATCCCAGCCCACTCTGTGCAGAGCTTACCCTCTGTGTTAAATCTCCAAATTGGCAACCTGACTTCATCCACAAGATGGAGTTATAAAGGATACCCCTTTCTCAGTTCTTTTATGTATATAACTCTTTACCACATCTTTGATTTAATATGAAAGGAATAATCTTGTTTCAGCAATCAAGCTTTACAGGAACATCAGTCCCAGGATTTGGCATGTTGACATGGAATTGCAGAAAATGTTGAGTAGAATAATGAATATTTTCCACTTTCCAATAAATATAGAACTGCAATATATAGGCACTGTTCAACTTTCGTTTGACACTCGAAAACATATGATAATGATGAAACATGAGAATTCAACAAAATTATCACGTTTTCAAGATTTTGTATGTCATAGGGGAAAAAAAAAACTTTCAAACATAATTTCATCATTTATGAAGCCTGGGGACTTGATCAAAAGGAAAAGAAAACAAGAAACTGCACACCTGTAATTAACACAGAGATTGCGAAGCAATGTCGAAAGTACATAAATTTCTTCCAGCCCAACTTCTAAAGTGGTAAAATGTAATTGAATTTGTTGTGTTTTTATGGAAGGTCTAAGGCCCTCGACCATGTAGGTCTGCCAGCCACAGTAGGGCATGACTGCTTCTTCATTAATTTCAGCTAATTTTGATTAACCAGCCTTTCTTCCCTTGGCCAGAACTTGCACTCAGAGTAATAAAAGCCTGTCGATCTTATTAGATTACAGTCATACGTGGCCCTTTGCCATTTTCTGGAACCCTTGTGGCAAAATGTCAGGGAGGCAAACATGGTTTAAAGACGAATTAGAATGGAGAGTGGAATAGGTTCACTTATATGAGTGTGAAGATATTACTTTTTATGTTGTTGTTTTTATATTATTTAAGAGTTCCACCAGTTAAGTCATCACTTGATGAAATCAAATTTGTCCAGTCATAGAAATGGAAGTGCATTTGTATTTGCAAATAAGGGAAGGAGTACAAATTCACCGGATATTAGTGGTTCTGAAAATAGGTAAACAGTCAACCAGGATAAAATAAACTGACCTTTAACACTTGCTATGCTTTGATATCTGATTGACATGTATACCTCAATCTTCAAGATTCATTGAAACTTCTTGTCAGTAAAAAATGATTATCTAATCCCCCTAATCTATAGTGTGTCACCATGGCCTTGCTGTTGGACTGAGGCACATTTCTATACCTGAGTAGACTTACTTTTCTACAACTACAGAGTGGTCAACTTTGGGTGGATAACTGAATGGTGATTTTAAAAAAAAGGCTTGTCAAGCTGAACTAAGTGCCTTTCTTTAAAAAATAATCTGTGTTGGAAAATACAGATTCCATCTTGTTATACTAATCGTACACTTCATAATGAGAGCAAAATGAATTATTAACAGTGTTCTTGTGTGTGAATGCCAATTCTAACCAAGTAATGACTAATTGTGGCACAACTTCATTTTGTTACCAAGTGTGATGTTTGTTATTTGGAAAGTTTGTTATTCTAAAGGTTCGTTATTCAGAGCACACAGATTCCCTAGAGTTATCTTTAATCTGAAAATAAAGACAGGGTTCATTATGATTAATTGTAGCATTTCTTGTGTTATTGTGAAAGTTCATTTTTCTGAATATTTGTAATTCTAAAAATGAAATCAGGTTTGTTATCCCGAAGGTTCATTAATCCAAAAATGAAGTAAAGGTTGTTATTCTTATGATTTGTCAATCCGAGAATAAAATAAGATGTGTTATTCTGAGTGTTCGTTAATCCTATAATGAAATATGATTTGTTACTCTGAAAATGAAAAAAAAAGGTGCACATACTAACAAGCCTTCCAAATTTCAAACCTCATTTCCCTAATGGATTAATGAATCATCAGAATAATGGATCTTATTTCATCTTTGGAATTGCAAACCTTCAAAATGGCAAACTTTATCTCATTTTCGGATTGACAAGCCTTCAGAATAACGAACCTTCTGGATAATGTACTGTAACTGTTACCATAGTGGTAGATCTTACAGAATAGATAGGAATAGATTTCTACCCAGACACTCATGTCAAACCTAGTGTAATGTATTCCTTCTCTTGAGAGAGATCTATGCATTTTCGATCATGGTTGTCTGCATTTTGACATGTCATTCAGCATTCAGGTATCATTATGTGTAGGGTAACATTAAACTCTCGTTACATTTGCTGATTTATATCTGGCAAATGTTTGAAATTCTACAGGGACCTGTGCATTCACACCAGTATGTGCACGGTAATAATATGCAGGGTTGAGTTATACCACCATTGGTTTCATGGGGGCATCACATGATGCTTTTAATCCATGTAATTGACGTCAGTATTGTTTAGTTTACCGTCACAGTTGCAGCATGGCTCCCAAGGAGGTAGAAACCATGGCAGATTATTTCATGTCGAGGGGAATGAATTGATTCTGGAATTCATTTGGAAACTTTTATCATGAGGGTTTTTTTTTTTAAATTTAGATCCAGGAGAGGGCATTGAATCCAGTAACGATACTTTTATTTTGTCTTTTCTGTAGTACAGTGTACTCGTTATAAGAAAGTCTTTGCAACCAGGTGGTATTGTTTTTTCATAACAAAATTTTGCTATAACCAAGTGGTGTAGTGTGTAAAAACTTATAGATGATAATTTTGCAACCTCAATTTTGATTTTGTTGTAACAAGAATTCGTTAAAATTGTGTTCGTGATAATGGAAGTGCATTGCAGCTGAATGAGTATAAGTGACTGAGTTATTTGTGTAGCAAAAGCTGTAAGAAGTAAATTTCAGTGGTTGAGTGAGATGTGGGTTGGTTCTACATGAAGTCTTTTGCTGAAAGGTAAAAGGTTACTTTGATGAGAGAGCAGACAGGAGTAGGAACACCACCTCACATGGGTTAGACGACATTAACTTGCTCCTGCGACAATTGCTCTGGTTTTATTTTCTCCAAGGACTTAGGGTTATAGGGTTAGGGTTGTGATAGGGTTTTAGGTTTGGTTTGATGTGAGGATTAAGGTTAGGGTTATATTTTTGGGAACAAATTGTGTTTTTGCTTAGTGTGCAGGTATTTCATGGGAACAAATGTTATGGAAACCCTCATATGACATGGAAAGGACCTGTCTCTTACACCTGCCTTATAGTGAGTTGTCAAAAGCAGAGTAAGGTAACTTTGGCTCACCGGGAAATGGGGTTCTTTATGTAAACCCAGCTTCAAGTTTCCCTGGATTATGTTTGTGAATCGTACTTGACATTTCTTTATCCTGGTCAATCTGGATATCTTTCTTCCTTTAGCCTCTAATGTGCTCCATCCCAACTCCTTGCGGTTTGTGGAATTTCTCAGCTGTGTTTATGTGTTCAGAGTTTACATTTTATCATCATCCGACCATATTCTGAAAGAAATGAAATGTATGTTTCTTTTTATCTTTTATGATGAAATATCATGTCACACATTCAGATCAATCACATATCTATGGTTTTGTTAAGTTACTTGATTTCTCTTTGTTTTTGATATCTTTGTTTACTATTTTCTGAATATACTGCATTTATGTATTTTGAAGCTTCAGTGTGAAACACTCTAGAATAGATTGTTTTTGCATCATTTTTCTGTTTTTGTTTTAGGTGAAGAAAATAAACTTTATGACTGTAAGGTTTAGGTATATGCAGTTCATATAAGCCTAGATGATGATATGCATTTGAGAGAAGCACAGTCAGACCAAGTTTGCTCCATTCCACTTTCCAGGGCCGTCCTGCAAACCTTTCCCTTTTGGCCCCCTAGCTCCCCAAAGAGTATCAGCCACGCCTCCTAGCAACCAGCAAGGCACGTTCACCAAGGGCCACTTGGCTTGAGTGTTGGTCTCTCCGAGGCGTCTCCTCTCCTGCGGTGACCAAATTGAGATGGCTGAGGAGCCCCCGGCATTTCTTTAAAGGCAGACGATAACTTTTCCCTCCAAGAAAGCACAGTGTGTGCAGTGTATGAGAGCATATTCCTACTGTACAGTGGAATATCAAATTATTGCCACTTGTGAAAGCTAGAGAGGTGTAATGATGTAAAGCTATGGCATTTGCACATGACATTCAAATATTGCCTTTTTTTGTTAAAGATGCTTTAGTTTGTCTCATTTTTTGCATTGTACCGACTCAGCCTCAAGATGTACCTGTCCCTGAAAATTTACTGTCATCAGTGACTGACATAGAAACACAAATCATATGTAGATTGAAAATACAAAGCTCCCTATTCCTCTGTATGACATTATTGTACGTGTGAATTTCCCATGTGTGATATCAGTATTGACTTATTTTTTAACTCCATTTTACAAAATTTTCACAACTCAGACACTGAAGTGTATAATCCTTGTACAGATGATTATAAGCACATACATTTTATTTCGTCTTCAGCTCACACCACGAACTCAAGTAATTACGTTTCAATTAAAAAAGGTTTTCAAAACCAAGATTGCATGTACTTTCTTAATTCTTTTTTCCAAGGAAATTCCCCTTTGACAAATACCGTATAGATTTAGCGGGATGAAAAATATTTTGGTCTCATTTATACCTCATAAGTATTTTTTATACACAGGAATTAACTAAATCACCTTTCATTTCGTACTCAGAAAAATGTCATGTGGTGACATTGATATTAACCATCAGACAGCATAGAAAGTGTGTAATTTGCACTTGTGTCACATGACAAAAGCATTATACTAGACAGGTGGTAAAAGTAAAAGTAAAAGTATACTAAAAAGGTGGTAATTAAAGTATGACCCACTGTGTGCAGTGTCATTAATGTGTTAAAAATCCAAGGAATCATAGCTATTGATTATTAGAATTTGATGGCAAAATGATTTAATAGATTAAGTAGTTACATAATGAGATCACTTGACTGCTGGTGCCAAAAATGAGAGTACGTTGGCAGCAGCAGGTACCTGATTCACTGCTAATCTCAGGATGCTGAATCGATGCCGCAGGCTCCAAAGATGCGGGCCTGTCTTTCATCTTCTGAGCATCCCATGAAATTTCGCTCAATCAAATGAAGTTAGTCTGCGGAACTGAGATGTGTGTGGTGTGTGAGTGTGTGTGTGTGTGGGGGGGGGGGGGGGGAAACTAGGCACCTTGTACTTCCCTTCTCGTGTCTGTAACATTGAGTGTGCTGAGGGTCTTAGCACCTGCTTCAGCAATCCCTCCAGTATCTGCTGTGGTGGTGATCATTCCAGTGGACACATGTGGCAAAGGGAAGGAGTGACTTTTCATATTAAAAAATCCCATTGTAAGATGATGTCATGCCCGTAGCAGTGGCTTCATTAGTCTAGAAGAGAATAATGAGAGTGGATGTTGACCCCATATATTTTCTCTGTCTTTTCTCATAAGATCTGATGGCTTTGAGGGGATCATAAGATTAATCTTTGTAGGTTGTCAGATGCTATGAATGCAGTCACGTAATCATAATGGCAGATTTTTTCAAGATGCTTTTTTTTTTTGGTGTGTGTGTGTGTGTGTGTACCAAACTTATTTTCCAGCTTCACCACAAAAATGGAAAAAAAAATATTATGGATTAGAATTGAAAAGAAAGCTGTTGCAAGGGGAAATTGTTCCATTTCGAATAGCTTAGAAACTAAGATAATCCAACTTCATAGACACTTAGCATGATATGAAAATATGATTGCCTTTTTAAGTTTGATGTAAACTAAACTGCGTGATTTTCAAGATATCATTTCCACTAAGGAAGAACTTTGAATGACAAGGTATTTGTTTTCTTATGTACAGGTGATGTCAAGAATGTTACAGAGCAGTGGCGGATCCAGGGGGGGGGGGGCGCAACTGGCGCATGCCCCCCCCCTTATTTTTCGTAAAAAACAAAAGAAATAAAAAGAAAAACAATGAAATGAAACCCGGAAGTGGCACCAGAAATATTAGTCACGCCCCCCCCTCCCCCCCTTTACAGAATTCCTGGATCTGCCCCTGCAGAGTATTGCAGTGTTCTTTTTTTTTCTAATTTACTTTTTTTTTAAGTGGGCTCTACTGTATAAATAATCTTAAGCAAGGGAAATAACAGTACCTTTGTTTTTCAAATGTTGTGGTAATGCAGAGTAGAGGGAGAAGAATGGATTGTGAAATGATCTCCATTCCTCACTGCTGTGACCAAAAGGTTAGAAAATTCATTGACAAACAAATTCCATCAAAGCTGAGAGCAAGTCAGTGAGAGCCTACTCTCTTAATTTCTAGGACTTAAATTTTAAATCTTTCTTACGACTTAAAATATTTTAAGTCTTTAAGACTTATTTTAGGTGGCTTCGATTAAAAGTTGATTGTCGAAGCTGTTCGCAATCTAAATCTAACAAGGACTTAAACTTTCAGCCAATCAGATGACTTGTAAATGACGTCATGCGCTATCTTGAACCGCCTAAAACCGGAATTGGCGCTGGCCGTCACTTTGCTTCATGCGATGCTAGATAGCGTAGTCATACACACACATTCAGTGCACAATATGTACATTGTACATGTACTATAGTACTTGTACCTACCATCGACCATTTGCAAACAAACGCTATTGACTCGAGCAGTTGAGATGGTCTTGAAGGCAGAAGTCATGCAGGCCGGAGTTTTTTGAGGGCATGATCTGACGGAAGCTTGACCAAGTTGCTTAAAGGTGAGCATATTACTGTATGAATGCTTAAGAATGTGTTTGATAACTCTGGGACTCAGTAACCAAAGATAAAAGATGTTAAGATGTGCACTAACCGCCCTACATTTTTGGCGAGTTTGAGCCTTGCCACTGTATTATACAGCGCTGTCCATCCCTGAAGCGCCAGTGCTAACGTTAGCTGTTCATGGCTAATGTGTCTATCCAAACATTGTAACAAGTTACATGTAGGCTAACGTTATACTAGTATTGTGGGGGCTCTATTTCGGTGAAACTGCAAGTACAAGTGTAATAATACAGGGACTCTTATAAAGCGCCCATTCTACCTAATGACTTACGATGTTGGTGTCTTGACTGAAAGGTAAAGCTATGGGCATAACAGGCTACTGTAGCGTAGGCCTAACTGTCGTCTAACACTGAGTAACAGTAACAAGTTAGTGTCAGTTCACCCCTTCCTACACTCTTGTAAGGTTTAATTTATCAATTTCTACGTAGAAAGGCACAGTTCTAGGCCTTATCATGCCCCACTATGCTGTGATAAAATGTAGGGCATATGCTGTTAGATGGGTTTTATTTTTAACGTTGTGTTTAGGCCACCAATAGTACGTAGACCCTATGGGCGCTACAATTGAACTGCGACCAGCCCAAACACGAAGCCCCCTGTGTGATGAGCGCCCCAGGGTTTAGGGCGCCAATGTTGCAATGCCAGTGCAGTGGCGTCAAGCTCTGAACTGTAAAAACTTCTATCGCATGGGCCATATTGGCTGACATCACCAATTTCCATTGACTCCCATATTAAAGTAGGGGGTCTACAATTAATAAACAGTTTCTGTTCCATTGCATGACTAGGTCTACTGAGTCTGATGTCACAATAAACAATTACCTTTGGCGTGTGCACTCAACACTCTTACTATCAAGCGTGCATCATGTCACTCATTTTACTGGAATAATCAACTTCAATGCTACTTGCACTCGGCTGCGTACATGTGTATGTAATGTGAATGTGCTACTGATTTGCTTTCCATGAAAATACTTCTATTATTATTACTACCACTCAGTAGTAGGCCTGGACACCTAGGCCTTATGGTTGCCATTTCTGCACTGAATTCAAGACTCTTTCTTGAACTAGTAAGTCTGTTTATTAGTGTTATTGTTGAAGGCGTTGTATGAAACAAATAATGTATGGGATTAACTCGTGCAATGGAACAAGATTTCGCACCTGGATAAAGGTATTCTACTCCAGTCTTTCTCTTTGTAGCATAATCAATGTGGTGATCTGTGTTTGAGTAGAAGGATCTAGACTTAAAAATTCTACAGATCTACACTTCTGGCTGAGATGTATGCATTAAGCATCACATACACCAGTGAGAGAATGTAGTGAAGTTTTACAATATATGAGGCCTTTTTTTATTTTTTACTTTTAATATTTTTTAAGATAAAGGGAATGCAAATTACCTGTTATTTGTATAATTTGTACTCCAAGGAGTACTCTGTCAGGACTATCCCTTCTTGGTGTTTAGATATGCAAGACATCCCTGGTATTTCTAAAAAATGATTTTAACGATAACATCTGAAACAAAAATCAGAGATATCGGTCTCATTTTTTCCTCCAGCATGAAATACAACCCTCGAGACCAATAAGAAATAATTAATTACATAAAAGTCTAGAAATATGGCTATGGCGACCGTTTATACCCCCGAAGCATAGGCCTATTTGTTTTCTTCCTTTTTTTGTCAAGCATTTCTGTTTTTCATTTTCCACTTCCTTATCACTGATATTTCACAGTTTTTGTGTTTATTTTCAGATCAATGCGGACTTTGCCCAGTTGTACCGAGAAAAGTGCAGGAGATGGTGAACAGATGGGGGCCATTTTACGTCAATAGAATCTTGCACTTGCCAAGCGAAACCACCCTTAGTTGCAAGACATCGTAAGAAGATGTGAAGACATGGATGGAGACAGTAAGTCCTTCCGCCAATCCTCATAGATCTTGTGGCATTGATTATAATTACTGGAACAATTTCTGTCCAAAGTGTAAGAGTAAAACTTACTCATTTGTTTATGCTTCATTGCTATTACACTTTTCAGGAAAGTGAATGTGTACGAGTATGCTCTCCATAGACTGATATTGATAATAAGTCGAAAACTGAATGTTAGGGATTGTCAGAGCTGATACAATACATCATATCTAATATGTTAAAGAGAATGGGTGAAATACGTAAAGTTGAAAAAAAAAATTGTATTGTGTTCCATTCTATAGGAATTTTGTGGAATGTCACTACTTGCAGTGATGCTTCACAGACCCAACATCCCCATGTAGAAGAAAGGGAGAGGACCTCTCATGCTCCCGAGGGATGCCCAGCAGTACCTGGTGCAGAATGACTATGTGCCTGTAAGTACAGTATATGCTTAATGTTTATAGACTTGAAATCAGTTTATGATCAAATCATTGAGCTTCCAATTTTGAGAATTATCAATACATATGCATGTTTCATTGGGCTTTTAAGTACCAGCTCATGTTTAGAGAAGAATATTTGAGCTTCGTATCTTACAAACCAAGACTCGTGTAGAATCTGCATGTACTCAGTAACAGATGGAATTTAAAAATCTGAATTTCTCATGTTGTCGTGAGAAATGCAAAGTTTTCTTCTCTGATATATCGGTGTTTTTGAAGCGATTCTTCTCAAACAAACTTTAGAACATTCAGCAATGAGTATTGTGTAGGGGTATCTACCGTGTTTTGACAGTTTTCTTTTAAATTCATTAAATTACGGATTAAAAATGCATGCTGACTTCTATTGATTTGTAATAATATGTACATCAAATATCTTATGAGTCTGGAACATGTAAATATCAAGTAGGCCCCACCCCGATGATGGCAAAAAGTAATCTGATTTCTGGGAATTTTTTTCAAGGCTTTGAGGTTTACCAGATGAGACAAAATGTTTTAAAATAATATGTTCTGAAATATATCAGAAATATTTACTTGTACATCACAAACTAATAGTTATGTGATGAATATGTTATTAGTACATTGTATTTAAGATCAATATGTAAAATTATATTTTAATATTTTTCCCCTCCAGAGTGCCCTCTCACTGAGAACTTAACTTCCCTCTATGTGATGCAAAGTTTATTTGATAATAATTGTAGCCTTTGTCATTTGCTCAAACGATTCAAGTGAAATTTAGTTCGAAATATCAGTAGTGCTATACATGTTTAATCTCTTTTCAGGTAGGAACCAATGTTCATGGCATTGCTGATGCAGAGACTCCAACCCCAGCCCCAAGCATCTTCTGATCTGGAGATTCTCCCACCTGAAAGCCCTAGCAAACGGGAAACGCCAAGTTGATCCGCGCGAAACGTATACATCACGAGCGAGAAGCACGAAGTTCAGTGATGCTAAAGATGCCACCTTCAGCCAGCCCTGCTTAGTCAGATAAGGGAGTGACTAGACGTACATCCAGTATTTTTTCATCCTGGACAAGACCATACTAAGTCCAGGCTGGAGATGACCGGAAGCAAGAATTTGACAGACTCTTTAAAGCCCACTGTGTCTTCATCGTCAAATATGCTTGGGTGCTTGAAGCATTCTTTGATTTTGTGGCGGCATATTCATGTACTGCTACAATCCCAAGTGAGGGCTTCTTTCTGGGCATTAGCCACGAACTTCAAGAACACGTCAGTGTATGATGCTAGTAAGATTTTCCGACATTGTGCCACAAACCCATACACACAAGAAGCATATCTGACTTGCCCTGATGTGCAGCAAAGTTTTCTTAATTTTCGGTGAATTCTTAAATCAAAGTAACACAGGTAAAATGCTGCAATGTTTCCTTTGAAGATACTATCATGCATAATGTTTGACTCATGGATATTGAGTTATGTTATGTGTGCCTCACTTTTCCATTTATATTGAGCTACAAATCCATGCACACAAGAAGCATGTCTGTCATGCCCTGGTTGTAGTAAAGTTTCCTTGTAATTTTTTTTTTGTGTGCATTTTTAAATGAAAATAACACAATAAGGAAAGTTAATGGTGCAATGTTTCCTTTAGAGGTGCTATCATGTATGTGTGTGCCTCACTTTTGCATTTGCATTGCTACGTGAACATTTAAACAATATTTCAAGTTTTTATACATGTCCAGTTTCAATTTATTTATTGTTCATCTTTGGCTTGTTTTCTGTATATTATGTCTGGTTGATGATGAAAAAAAAAGTAATGCCAGATCCGCATTGATTTAAATTGAAAGAAGAAAGTTTTAAGTTCCCCTGAACACTTTTGTAATTATTCAACGATTACCTAATTTTCATCACTCCCACAGTGTTGTTGAGCCATTGTCCATCACATTTATTGAGCGCTGATTTGTTGCTATTTTCATTATGACGTTGTGGCTAAACACTTTAATATGAAACTCTCTATTTATAAAGAAATAAACTTTGGTTTTCCAGCCAAAGTATGTGCTTGAACCCACGAGGAAGGATAGATTCAGCGCAGATGGGCACCTTAAACAAATTTAGAGCATTTGACTTGAAATTTGGCACACATGACCACTATGGTACAGTGCACTCCCGTTATAACGAAATGCTCGGGATCGGCAGTTTTCTTTCGTTATAACGAAATTTCGTTATAACCGAACAAATACAATATATAACGAAAACAAGGAAACCACGTATATATATAATATTCTGTTTGCTGAATACTCATCATACACCGGAGAGCTATGTGAAATGTGATGGGATAACTGTATCACAATATAAAAAAGCAAGTTCCCCTCAGAAACTGTGCGTGACACAAAGAGCGAACACACAGTGATGTGAAGCGTTCACCCATGCAGAGACGCTATAAATGCTTGTTCCGCTAGGTATTTTCGAAAAGCAATTCGCATTTCGTTATAATGGAGCACATTTCTTTTGTTTTTCTTTGTCTGTCGCGCTCGGAAAAGACTTCGTTATAACGGAAATTTCGCTATAACCGTGTTCGTTATAAGCGAATTTTTTACCATAGACTTTAATGGCGATAATTTTGGGACCAGAAGATTTACTTCGTTATAACGAAATTTCGTTATAACCGTGTTCGTTATAACGGGAGTTCACTGTATATAGATATGGAAACAATGTGGTGAGCAATGCGTTGCCATGGTAACAGCTTTTTTTAAACCAAAAAACATACAAAAATATTGTGGATTCAGCTAACTTAGAATAGTCTTCGAGCATTTAGCTAGAAATTTGGCACAAAAGACCACTGTGGTATATAGATGTGTAAACGTATTCTTTCGTAAGTGTCGATCAATGTGTTGCCATGGTAACGGCATATTTTGAATGAAAATCATACAAAAATATTGTGGATTCAGTTAACTCCCTCACTCTTTGAGTAATTGGCTTGACATTTGGCACATGCAACAACTTTAGCATATAGATGTGCAAACTTAATCTTTCAATAATGGTGAACAATGCGTTGCCATGGTAACAGCATCTTTTCACTAAAATGCATACAAAGATATTGTGGATTCATGTAACAACCTCAGTCTTTGAGCATTTAGCTTGAAATTTGGCACACCTGACCACTATGGTACGTACATGTGCAAACTTAACCTTTCGTCATTGTTGATCATTGTGTTGCCATGGTAACAACATAGTTTGAATGAAAATCATACAAAAATATTTTGGATTCAGGTAACTCCCTCAGTCTTTGAGCATTTGGCTTGAAATTTGGCACATGCAACCATTGTAGTTCAGAAATATGCAAACTTCATATTTCATCATTGTTAAACAATGTGTTGCCATGGTAACGGTGCATTTTCAATGAAAATCATACAAACATTTCGATTCTCCTGTCTCTGTTTAGAGCATTTTGGCTTCAAATTTGGCACATGTTACCTCTACATTACCTAGATGTGCAAAAAATCTTTTTTCACAGTGGAAAATGTGTTGCCATGGTAACAGTATATTTTGCATGAAAATGATACACTAATGTGAATTCAACTAAACCCCTCACCCTTTTAGCATTTAGCTTGAAATTTGGCACATATGACGGCTATGATATAGGGCCTATAGTTGTGCAAACTTCATTTTTTTCTTAATGTCCAACATTGTGTTGCCATGGTTACACAATTTTTAGTACAAACCATAGAAATCGTCAGTTTATTTATCTTGCTCACTCAGTTTTTGAGCACTTGATTTGAGAGGTGGAACAGTGCATTGCCATGGTAATTTTTTTCTTTATTAAAAAGTAAGAAAAAATAATCCTGGTTGAGCTAATTCCCTCAATTGTGGGTGGGGTATATTCTAAACAATTAATCACAATGAGTGATAATTCTAGTTAAAAATTCAGATTGCATCACTTCAACATAGTGCTTTGTTACAAGATATGACATCAAAGTAATTAAGAAACTAGTGGTCCATCTCACTTGAACAGTCTCTTGAGATGGTTCCCTGTCATCAGTTGAGATGGATTCTTAAATATCAATAGATTAAGCAGGAATTTGTATATTCTTTTGTCAAACATTTTGTCTACCAAAATGCAGTATGGAAATGTACTTATGTAAATCCATTTCAGACAATCGATATTCAAGGAATTTTAGAAGTAAGTTTAGAATGTTAATTGTTATTTGAGCTTCTTAATGTTTTAAGGTGAATTTACTTCAGAGTTTACATAGATCTTGCTCCCTACTGTTGTATGTAATACAGTTTGGATTCAATTGTAAATTTTCCCTACGGAATAGTGGAAAAATTAGGGAAGTCTGGTAAGAAATAAGGAAATGTAACACGTTTTCAGAAAACATTTCTTGACTAGTCCATATGAATATGCAAATACATGCAGGTGAAAAGTGTAAAAATATTTTGAAGGAATGACATCATCAATTCCCTCATTTGGACGTTCATAAAGACTGGACAAGTTCTGTTTTCTGGAAATGTGTGAAATTGAAAAGAGGCATATCTTCCTTATTTCGTAGCTGATTTTCATAGTCTTTACACCATTCTGTGTAGGGAAATTTCTTCTCTTTTCTAATTTGATTACACTAATTTTGGCCTTTACTTCCCTCTTGATTAAATTTATACTATGCATCATTCCAAAAAATCAAATAATTCTTTAAATTGCATGCATGGGACGTACAAAGCGTGTAAATCTAAACGTCAACTTAATGGAGGCTGTATTTCTAAATACAGCATCATTTCTAAAATTTAAGTTATTAGAATTCATATATAATCTTATATTTGTTCATAGTTTCCATCTTACGACTTAACGATGCTCACCAGGGAAAGAAATACATAAAATGAAAGTGAATCGAGTCGTATGGAGTCATCTTGCAAGATTTAAAAAAAAAGTGAAAAAAAGTAATCTATTTGGCAATGAAGGTTCCAGTCGTCTAGTAACTTGTTTACAGAACACAGTGAAAGAAGCATCAGTAACATGAATGTGAAGATGTGACCATCTGAGACTATTGCAAAATATGCTCTGATTTCATCATGTCGTATTTCATTTTTTCTGGAGCCTACATGTGTATGACAATCATCTGTATATTTTGTAACTTATCGATGTTTGTGAAAAATGCATCAGTTTGATTTTGTTAAAATAAATAGACCTTTACATGTGAAGAAAGTGCATCAATTGGCTGTCATTTTCAGTAGTCTGAGTTTAAATCCATGATGGATTTATTTGAAATAAATCCAAGGAAGGCTTAAAATAAGTCTTTCGTCGTTTAAATCCAAGCTGGATTTATTCTAAAAACAAGTCTAAGAAAGATTTAAATGTAATCTAATAAGACTTAAAAAATAAATCCTATAGACTTGAAATTTAAGTCGAACATAGACTTAAATTTTTAAATCCTAGCTAAGACTTACTTTTAAGTCCTAAGGTTTTGTCTGTATTTACAGTCCGCTAGGACTTAAAGCAATAAATCCTTAGGACTTAAAAATAAATCCTAGAAATTAAGAGAGTAAGGCCTGCACCTTCATCTCCTTCGCAGATTGATCAGAATAACCGTCCAAAGTCCGGTAATGAAGCGGGCAGTATCGACAGCTGAATTTGATATACACCAGAGATGGTGCAGTAAGGAGAGAACACATCGGTGCAGTTGGGTAGAAATCGGTGAGGTGTGAGAAGAGAACTCCCAAACGAGATGGCCGCTAATCGAACGGTCACTGTAGGACTCCATCCCACCACATGGTTCCAGTCTGTCCACATCAGTGACCGGTCATGTGCTCTTATTAGCCAGGCCAAAGAGCCTGGTTTAAGTAGCCGGGTGCTGGAAATGTTCATAATGCACTCCGTTGTCAAGGTTACTTGAAAGAGGTTCCTTTGGTTTGTCAGTAATGGTCAGGGCATATTTTATCTGTCTGCTGCCTGTTCAACAAAAACAAAAGCAAAATATGGTGTAGTTCAAGGCTGGATAAGGATTGCAGCAGTTTTGTAACACCAGACTTATGTTTCAGAATCGAGGTATGATAATCACTCGGAAGTATTTCTTTTGACTCCTTTCTTTTTCTGTCCAAGCATGAGTGTCTTCCTAGTATGCCAAAAAGAAAACCACATATGTGACCACCCAGCTCAAAACCACACAAAGTAGGCCAAAGTGAATTTCCAATTTTCTACATCAATTGAAAAGATTAAGCTAAAAAGCTCTAAAATGATATATAACTTAAAATTTACCCATCCTAACATATTCAAAAGTGATTGAAATAAGAGAGAGTTAGGAGGTGCAATTTCATAGAAGGGGGAGGAAGGAGAAGTTAAAGATTAGGGCATTAGAAAAGTAACTATGATATTTAAGTGGAGGTAAGCAACTTATTGACATCGTGAAATGAATTTGTGTGAACTTTTGCAAAACAAACAGCATGAGTGAGATGGGACATATGTTCAGCGCATGGTTCTTATTTGCAATGGAGTTTGGGAGTTTGAAGATTTCATTTTACCTCAGCATGGCTGGTATCAGTATGAAAGCCCAGAGAGAGAGAGAAAAAAAAAGATCCCTGTTAACCCTTTTTGACGCTTTCGAGCCAAGAGAGTTTCAGATTGCCAAGTGTAATCATCACACAAAATGGAATTCACGTTACAAGATTTATGAACTTATGGAAGAAAATTATGTAACTCAGAATAAGAATGCAAATTCTTGCCTTTATTTCCATGTATTAATGAATCAATCTCTCAAGTCTAGATAACGTAACGGTAATGAATCAAATCGCTTTATACTAAGAAACACATGGTACTCATGACGGAACAGACATAGATAGAAATGATCTATCCCAGTATTGCAACGATGCCCCTCCTCGTTTGTGAAGATACGAGTGTGAACAAGACCATGTAGAGTCTTCACCAGGTGTTTCATTTCCCCTCCTCGTCTGCCAGCACCTTGAAATATTTTTAAGGAGGAAATGGCAAATAATGCTCATCCAGTGAGCTTGGGAAGCAGCCCCTGTATCCAGTAAAGAGCTTTCATGTGAGATAGCTGATCTTTGATTGATTTGGCCATCGATAAAAACAGACATCTATACTGGTATTTAAATGTCCTCCCCCCCCCCCCCCCCCCCCCCATGATGAATGGGTGACGATGGTATTTGTTAGCTTGATTGATTGGTGCAGTGGGTTTGTAAGTTCTGACAGGCTAATGTCATGAATCAGGTGTACCGCATTCACATTGGCAACAAAATTTGTACCATTGTTGCACTACACGGGGACAATGCCTGGGTGTAACTCTGGATTGGTTCCGTAATAAAGACATTCACGTTGCTTGTACTCTTTCATAGCAATGATGGATTCCTCTGATAGCACATTCATATTGCAGAACCTCCCACTTTAACGGAGCATTCGTCCTACACTAAAGCACTTAATTTCTGTTTACGCACAAATCATTGCCCGTAATCCCATGGGGGCGTTGCTGGCAGGAAAGAGATATAATGATCAAGCACACAATTATATCATTATATTATAAATTATTGTATTTTTCCTGCGAACATGGCTTATCTTATTCTATGCAATTCCAGAGTTAATGACAATGTCAGCTATGTTCTAGAACGTCTCTTCTAAATTCCGACCAGCCCCCTCGATAATCATTGTGAACAACAAAGTGTTTGACTGTTTAAACTTTTTACAACTGGAGTTGTACTGAGACACATTCACATTGCCACCCACATTGATATAAGTCAGGTATGTGTACTTGTGATGCAACCAGATGCACCCTAGTGTCAGCTTGCTACAGGACTATACTGTGACAAACTGTAACGGTGTGGTTTGTTAAGGAAGTGTGCTTTCATATTGCTACCCATCTCGATCCAGCTGAGGTACAATGCCAATGCTGCCCCGTGACATGTGGGCAATGTGAATGCTGTAATGGATATACATTTCATGTTCCTTTGATCATGGAGCAATTAGCTCCACACTGTGATGTTTGTCACAGGGTATTCAGAGTGTGTTGCACAAATTCGTCAATCATATTCAGTTCAACAATCATTCATGTTAATTGACAGCATTGTTGTAGGAGTGACCCCATTCATCTTAACCTATTGAAGACGAGCTGATTTTGAAAAGAACAAACGTTTCCCATGAACACCTATCTGAGAAGGGCCTATACTCGGAACTAGTGTTCATCAGGTTAATTATATCAATGATTGCAGTGATTTTCTGAATGGATGAAAGATGATGCCAGTCACCATTTTCTGCTCTTTTTTAAAGAAAAAATCCACCCCCAAAATAAACTTCACAAGAAAGAGAATATTCCCTACAGAATGCTTTAAAAATATCAGAAAAGAAACAAGGAAGATAAATGACATTTTGAAATTTCACGCTTTTTTCATGACCAGTCCTTATGAATATTCAAATGAGTGAGTTAATGATGTCATACCTTCACAATTTTTCATGTATGTTATATATGAAATTCAGAAAAAAAAAGTTATTTGTAGCTAATACAAGTAAAAGCAGAAATTGTGAGAGCGTGACATCGTTAACTTGCTGATTTGAATATTCATCAGGACTGGTCAAGAAATGTTTTCCAAAAATATGTGAAATTTCAAAATGTCCTATTCTCCTTATTTCTTATCCAATTTTGTAATTTTTGTATCATTCTGTAGGGAATATTTTTCTCTTTCTCTTTAAGTGTATTCATTTTTGGGGTGGATTTCTTCTTTACAAGAGTGTGATAGAAAGGAGCCAAAGAGAATTTATCACCTTGAGAGAGCATCATATTTTGAAGTTTTAACACGGGCCATTGATTTATAAAAAAAAGAAGAAGAAAAGTATGCAAACTTATAAAAAGCATGATTTATCAGTGTATTTTCTTATTTATATTTGTCTGGATCCACTTGAAGTCATGTCTGTCATTGTCAGGACTGTTTTTCATTATCACAAATCTGGAATTATCATGTTTGATCATCACTGCATGTGTGCACTCTGTATCAGTCATTTTCAGCATAAGAATAGTTTTTGTTAAATAATTACTGGCCACATATTCTAGATTAATGCTACCCTCAGGAGTTATAGAGAGTGATGGTATGAATAGCACATACTTCAGAAATTTAGAGGAAAGTGAATTACCAGTGACTTGCCTTTTTGGTGCATTATGTACCCATTCTGTCTTTAGGCTATTCTGTTGTCACAAGCCTAGACACTTAGTCAACTCTCGTGCTGTTAATGCAGGATTGCTTGTGATTTTTTCAAGGGTATGTGGTTTAAATTGCCCAAACTACTCTTCTGTATAGCTGTCCATTTTAAGGAAAGACAAACTGAAGGACATAATGTTTGTCCTGTGGTCAGTAGGCACACATCTAGGACAGAACATCAGTTTACAGATGGGGTGAATCATGGCCAGGGGAGTAAACAGTGAACAGTTTAATATGAGATGATCAAGTCAGTCAAAAGTGTGCAAGCAAAGTTTGCTTTGCTGGCTCAAGCCTATGTCCTGTCGGCAGCATCAACTGCTCAGAAGCAGAGGTTCTTTAATAGTCAGTGTGCGCAGTCTCACAGAACTGACATCTTTTTGCTTCTAAAGGGCAGTGGGCCATGATGTGCTCTGACCATGATTTTATTATTGTGATATCTGAAGAATTGCACTGTAGGAAAGATTAAACCCTTCTTTGACACTTCAAAGGCCAAGCAGAATAGCTTACTGTGTTTTTGTTGCATGACCTGTCTTGTGTAGATGTGGTTCAGATCTTATGTATTCTTTTTTTTTTCATGGTTGAAAATGAGACAGATTATCTATCTCATTTTGTTATGTTGTGATACTTAAAGGAAGCCCAAACCCAAAGAGAAATGTGGATTTAGTGAAAGCAGCAACATTAGTAGAACACATCAGTGAAAGTTTGAGGAAAATTGGACAGTCGATGCAAAAGTTATGAATTTTTAACGTTTTGGTGTTGGAAATGCGGGATGAGGAGACTACTAGAGGTTATGGCATCATGTGTGGACAATAATATAAAAGAAAATATAATGGGAATTCCACAAAAATTCATTTTTCATGACAAGTATACATTCCATCAACTTGATACTGACATGTTAAGTGTAGCAATTATTCGCCCTGCTTTAATTCTGAAAACAGTTAGTCAAGTGCTCTTTCATTATGCTAGAAAAGTGATGTGTTGTACTGATGTAGCTGCTTTCACTCAATCCACTTTCTCTTTGGGTTAGGGTTTCCTTTAATGTTTTTCCAAATAGGACTATATACAAGTGCAGACATTATTCAACACTTTTCTATGATTTCCTATGAGAGGTATGGATGACTGTGTTATTCTTGAATGTGGAGAATAGAATGCCAAGTTTCATTGACAGTCCTGATTGTTTGGTTCATGGAGGTCATCGTTGCTTGAAAGGAACTGACACCACCTCCAAGATCACACCCAGCCAGAGGGGCTCCATGGCCGCATGGTGGGAGGTGAACCAACCCCACTGTTCCCTTACAATCCACCCTCTGGTCATCAGCATCGGCTGGCTCTTATTTCAGGGGTGGACCCTTTTTTGCTTATTAAGGTTGACTCAGGGTGGAAAATTCTGACAGTTGAGGAGTAGGAGTGAGAAGGCTAGATGCCTGTTCCTTTTCTGGTTGTCACTTGCCATGCCGATGAACTCCCAACTCCAGCCAACATTCCTCTGACTTCTGCTCCAATGAAATAAACACAAATCACAAGCAAAGATCATTTGTCAGTGACAGGAAAAATAGAGCAAGGATAGAATTGGAAAAAGGGAAAAAAGTTTCAGGGAGAAAGCTGTACCAATGTCTCATCCACAAGTCAATCTTCATTGTGGTCCAGAATGTTTTAACCGCACCAAACATGAATTTCTGAATTTGCCTGACCTGTGTTCACAGATTCTTGAATTCCAGTCGTGTAAACATGTGACATGAATTGAAATATTGAGATTGAACTGCATGAATGATCTTGGTGTTGATTTTCTCTTGCTGTGGTGTTCATTTCATTTTTCAATTTGTTCTGATACAGTAGGTGTAAAGTAGAGCGATATCTTAGTAAGACAGTAGCATAATTGTAGGGGCTTTCCAGAAAAAGAAAAAAAATGCGGTCATTTTCAAGTATGCACAGATTAATTGAAAGGTGGACGTGTAAAGCCAATGGGATATTAGGACAGATCCTTCAGGAGTATACATCAGTTTTATACAGAAATGATATAGACAGATAAAATGATAAAAAAACAGATACAGTCAAACCTGTCTATAGCGGCCACAAAAGGGAGACGAAAAAAGTGGCCGCTATAGACAGGTGGCAGCTATAGACAGGTCATCCAACTTTGTGTACATTGCCTACATGTAGTCCTACATGTATCATCGTTGTATACATAAGTACATCGTACTTACATGTACATGTATGTGTGTACGTTTGCACACGTGTGTTTCATGCATTGAGCAATGCTGGTGTTTATGAAATTATTGAACCTCAGCATGTGTACAGTCATGAAGAAAGCTAAACACTAATGCATTATTATGACTGAATGAGTGATGAATGCAGCGATGGCAAATGATACTGGTGATCAATAAACGTTGCCCATGAATGACTGGCACGGCCACAAAGCAGAAAAACACTGAATTATCGGCTCTTTGGCCGCCATAGACAGGTTAAAATCTACCGCGGGAAACAAAATTTGTGGCTGCTGGCCACGTTAGACAGGTGGCTGCTATACACAGGGTCTTTAACAGGATTTTTCTCTCGGGGGGATTTGTCAGTGGCTGCTATAGGCAGGTGGCCATTATAGACAGGTGGCCGCTAAGGCAGGTTTGACTGTATTTAGAAAATTATTTCCCTTGTGTTTAAGGGTGAGCAGGCAATTGAATAGGCCAAACAGTCAGGGATATGTTGTGAGAATAACTTGAGTAATAATGCAAATAATGGAGGCTTCTTGCTATCTGCTGCAATCGTTTATACCCATTGGAAACATCTTTCCTCACACTGTGACAGTTACTTGTCATATTTTTGTCTGGGTTCTTTTTTTTCATCCAGCACCATAAGTTTTCCTAAGATTTACTGCATACGGTAAAAATGTAAATGGAAGTGGTTTCCCTCATGTTCATCTTCCTTTAGATGTAGATTTTCTTTGACATGACATCTCTGAGCAGCTACGTGCATATTAGGAGTTTTTCTTACAGGATTAGAAGTTCTGGAGGGCATGTCTGACATTGGACACGTATTGGTACTTGAGATGAGAAGTTTTCCACAAACACACGTGTGCTGAGTGTGTGCTGACTTTTTAGTGTGAGTCTGATGCACCTCGGGCCTCTGATGAAATGGCAGGTTTCTGGGAGGGGCATTGGGGTAGTCTTGATGTTTTCAAGATTGTTGTGTTTAAAGTTTACCACTATGCCAACATCATTATTTCAGCCTAAAAGATACCCAACATTTTCTACATTTGTCATTAATGAGCTGTTTACATGAGCTATAGGTAATTGCTGTATGGGTACCATAAACATGAGGAGTTACCCAGGCATATTTGTCCTGAAAAATGCCCTTCACTGAGGTCAAAACATTTATTTTTTCGAGATCTACCACTTGTATGGTAAAGTGAAGGATTTTTTAAATTTGGCAAAGCAAGGTCAGATATGACTTGTGATGCATGCATAACAATCCTCAACATCAGTTTGTAAACCATAAATATCTTTCACCTGCATTAATAATGATATTGGTGATAAGCTGTCTTGCTTTCCATTTCATAATGGGATCGAACAGGAAATAAACTCAAACATTATTATTCTCCTGAGCTACACTACAATATTAGTCAAAAAAAAAATGAACAGTTTACACTTGAGCAATGAATTGAAATATGCATAATCATCACGGTGAAGAAATTAGAATAAAGTTTTCACACTTTGTGGAGGTACTTGTGCATGTTTTGTCATTTCTGTATTTTTTTTTATGTATGTCTTCATGTTCAAGTGTTGATTTAAAGATTTTTCCACTGCCTTCTCGTACCGAGACATACTTGCATTCATTTAGGCTCATGAATGCTGACTTTATGCATGGCCACACTCATGAGCAAGGAGAAGTACAAACAGACACATTTCCCATGTGTAGAGGGCAGCAGAAAGCCAACTCTGATTAAGTCAGTACGTATGTGCTAGTGTGAGTTCCTATGCTTGGAGCCTACAGGCATTTAGTGTGGGTTAAAATAAGAGTTGAATAACCCTCTTGTAGTGGACTTGTTCTCACTTTCCTGGATGAAACTTGACTGTCAAATCATGTTTATTTGAGACAAAGGCACAGTAAACTGTCCTGATAGGAATTAAATGTATTGATTACGAAAGGACTAGATGTTCTCTGTGCCTTTGTGGGGGTTTTTTTCAAGGTAAAAGAGCATAATCAAGCCCTGGACTTGGATTGCCCTTTTTGTTTTTGTGGGGGGAGGGGGTTGCATTTATTTCAAAATAGTTAACTTTATCATTGTGTTTAAAGGGACTGTACAGTACTGGTTGAGGTGGGGATTCATGTTTTGAACATTCTGAAGTGAGATAATGAGAAACCTTTTATGAAATATGAAGGAACATGTAATTTTAAGAAGGATTCAATGTTTATTTGATGAAAATTGGTTTTCAAATGGCTGAGATATCCAAAAAAGTGATAATGATAAAAGGCGACATGCCACAACTTTATTAGGATCTCTTTGTTTCACCTTGTTTTTGGATATCTCGGCCATTTCAAAACCGATTTTCGTCAAATAAACTTTTGATACCCCTTAGAATTGCATGCTCTTTGACATCTCATAGAGTGGTTTCTGAATATCTCGCAAAATGTTAAATGCTAAATCCTCACCTCGACCAGAACTGTACACACCCTTTAATACATATTTCATATTTCAGAGGTTTGGTTGGGTTTTTTTTATTGCTATTCATGTTACACTTCAAATTTTCTTATGACATCAAATATCCCAGAATCATGTGAGCATTCATTGTAATTTTGCAGTGAATAGGATCAATTAGGAATAACAATATATGTACTTTTTTAAATAGTTGTTGTGTTCATGGACCAATAACAGTGTATGGATGTCAATATACGTGTCTGTGGGTGTGATGAGACCTTTTGACTTTTTGTTTGTTTGTTTTTTTATTTTAGGAATAGGTCTCATATGATGGATGTGTTGGAGGATTTGTTTCGGCTTGGTTTTGTTTTGTTTGCTTTGTATAAATTTATATTTCCATGCTTATACAGGTCAACATATTTCTTTCATAATCAGTTCAAATTTAGATTGGATGTCGTGTTTCCGTGTATGTGCATTATTCACTGCATTCAGACATTCTATGAATAAAAACATCTGCAGAGTTAGAACAGTTCCCAGTGGAACAAGAGAAAATTACAAATTAGAATTCTACACAATAGTTTGGAGCGTACCTGGAAATCTAGTTGCAATTACCAGGCAAAATATATAATGTCGTCACTGCAGAGGTACACATCACAGACCATGATCATAATTATTGGGTCTGTATATAATCCTTGGAATGCACTGAACGGTAATTTCTGGTTTAATTAGGGGACGATGAATGCAGTTGAAATTTGTGAACGGAAATCAGAGAAGTCTTCCATGTCATCCTGCTGAGCGGCTAGATTAATAAGTCTAATGGGAGCCTGGACTGTGGATAGACTGATGTGGTTAGTAACAAAGGCAAGGCTTGTTCCCTCCTTGTAGTATGTAGAGCAGACGCTGCAGGGAAGTATTAACCCATTGAGGACGAGTCCCCAGTATACTCGGGCAGGTGTCTATGGGAAATGTATGTTGTAGCAAAAACACTCCGTCCTCAGTGGGTTAAAGAGACAGGTCCCAATGAGAGAGTGATGTCTGCAAAGCACGCTAACAAATCCTGTGCCACGGAAGCCAGTATGCGGGGTCGTTTTATTTGATGGCAAGACTAAATGGCTGTAATAGGATCATTTATGTTTCATTACAAAGCCATCGTAATGACGTCCCTGACCCATTCCAAATTCTTGTGGCATGTATTTGAGTGATTTGGAAAGTTATAGTACAATTAACGTTCTAAGCATTTCGTAGAAAGGGCAGTTATTGCTTCTGTGGAGGTCCTTTATGTATGGATGCACCTTTCAGAGAATAGCACAATATGCACATTACGATGGGCTCAATGATTATGCATTGTCGTATAAATCTGGATTGATTACACAGGAAAAAGTACCTGCATTTCAGAGACAAACAGATTAGCACAAGCACCTGCTGACCATGCTAACCTTGGTATGGTGGCTTTCAACATCCAAAATGGAAATGAGAATCTGTTTTCTTTCTGTAATTTGCCAGGTTGTTTTCCACTAGCAGTGAGTAAGACTGGAATTAACCTTTTGGCTCGTATGCAGCCTTGCCTCTTGAAAGCAAATCAATTACAAGGATTATCTCACCTGAGAAGGGTGTGTATGATGGAAAGCAATTTCCTGACCTCGAGCACAAATGCCTTTGCATGGCTGCTATTTCCCTCTCATTCTCTGTTTCTTCAATTCGATTCTGTCTTCCTCATGAAGCCCCGATATTGGCCGTTGTTGTCGTTGTTGTTTTTACAAGATTTCTTTGTAAAGGTGTATGTTGCGAGACACTGACTCGGTATATTGTCTCTTTTTTCCAAGAGATTTATAACCAGAAAATAACTCTTCATTAAGTCAGAGATGTGAGAAGATTACAAAGAACTTCAGGAAAGTGCTAAATTGCCAAGATAGACATCTGATTGTGTGTCCGATGTGCGTCTTTGTTTTCTCTGATCAGTTGAGGACAGACTGATTTTGTTATATCATGCTTTTCCCATAGACACCTGCCTGAGTATACTCGGGACTAGTCTTCTATGGGTTAAGCACACTTATATGTTGATACTTCAAGTAATAGATTATGTTCAGCAATATTTGCTGCTGCTATGTTTTTATATAGATGTCATGCTATGCCATAAACTTTTCAATATGTCATCTATTGATTCCCAAATGATGATACAGTATTATATGCCTGTGGTTTGTTTGTTTGTTTGTTTGTTTGTTTTGAGGGGGGAGGAGTTTTTTGTTTTTTATTTTCTAATTTACTTTCACATGTCTTTTCTCTTCCCACTGATTTGCTATTTGTATAAATTCAATCCAGAGTCTTTTCCAAATTTGATTCATTTCCATGTTCTATATTTGTAATATGGATAAATACTGCAGGCAATATCAGCCACGGATGATGTAAATTTCCCTATTTGTACATTTCTCTATTTCACGTCATTCTCTCCTTTCTGTTTTTTTGCCCTGCAGTGCACGAGAATGCATCAAATCAGCAATATTGGACAACGACTTCATGAAGAACCTGGAGTCATCTCAGATCCAGGAGATCGTAGATTGCATGTATCCCGTGGATTACAGCAAAGGAAGCTGTATCATCAAAGAGGGCGATGTTGGCTCACTAGTCTACGTCATGGAAGGTACATATACTCTCTACGCCATATATTTTGCATAACAAAATCTTTTACTTTTTTATTATTGTGATGATGTCATTTTTTTTTCAGGGGGAGGGGGTGGTCTTTGCTCTGTGATAGTAACTAGCAGTCTCAAGATATTTGCTTGGGTGAAGTATCAGAAAGTAGGCAATCCTGAAATGGATTGAAAGTGATCGGATCATAACTTGAAGCCGTGATATTCATCCTGTTTCTGACTGGGATAATGCTGATAGGAGTCTTTAGCGAAATGCTGTTGTCAGGGATTTGACTGCTTTAAATGCATGAGGTAATATTGCTTGACTCTCCAGTAATGCTCCTTTGATAGTTGCTTCTAGCATGGGCAATACTCCATTATACTTCAAGAATGCTGCCATATTGTTATTTTTAGGACTGACCGCTTTATTTCTGTGAACACAATTTTCTAAATTAATGGAAAAAAATGAAAACAAGTAGTGTATTTAATGAAAGAAAGAAAAAATACACCCATTGATTTTTACACACTGACAAGATAATAGGATCCATTTTTAACTTGAATATCTTATCAGCATCATCTTTGTGTATTGCCATCATCAGCCAAGAACAAATATTCTGGGTATGATATGAATTGATTTTTATCAGCAAAGTTCATATTTTGATTCAGAAGAATTCAGACTGTCATCTTCTCATTTACTGCCATCATTGATGTCATATCACCATCACAATTATTTGTAGTGATCTAATTATTATCACACCGCCATGATTACATTACTATCACAAACTCATCACTGTCATTGTTACATCATGAGTGCCATAATCATGTCATTAAAATCATGATCCCACCATCATTATCATTATCATGACATTACCACCACAAGTACCATTTTACCATCACAGCTATTATTTTAAACACAAACTGTCATCATCACACATTTTGACCATTACAATGTTGCCCTTTCATATTGCTTCCTTTTAGTACAAAGAGCATAATTCTGTACAGTAGGGCAATTTCCATTTAGTCTCTTATAATGTATGATCCGGAAAAATTCATTGGTATGTTTAAAATGTGGCTCTATTGTATTTTTGTCAATGCATCATATCACAGTGTTGGCATATATTTTGCTGAATAACGAATAGATATTCCTTTCTTTGAGTATTGGTCATTGTATATTAAAACAGAGGTTACTACAAATCATTTATTCTCAAGTAAGAAATATGCATCATATGAATGTGGATCAATGACTGCATTTGCCAGGAAAGTGCAATATTCTCCATCCATAGCTTCATTTCTATATTTCATGTGTGATCCAGATTCGCACCACGAGAATCTATCCAAGTGTCGCTGGTATGAATTAATCTACTACTCATACACCCATCAAGGATGGCTGATTTTAATCAAGTAATGTAGTCTGAATATTTTATATGCTAGAGAGATCAATAAACCTAATTTCAATTTAGGCCCTACAAATAGCCTTGGGGGTTCTCATGCAGAACTTTTGCCATTCATCGTCTGACAATGGAGTGTCAGTATACTCTATGATATTGGCAAGCTTTCTGTGTTGCTAATATCCACTCTGCAGTACAATAGAAGTATGTGAGAGATACAATCATTTACCTGTTGAGGACGAGTCCCGAGTATACTCAGGCAAGTGTCTATGGGAAATGCGCGTTGTAGCAAAATCAGTCCATCCTCAATGGGTTAATTCAGTTCTATACATACTTGTACAAACATCTCAGAGTTGTTGAGGTGGTAATCACTTCTTTATAATAGATGATAAAGCTATGACATGACATATGGAAATATCATGAAATATGCATTTAATCTCTCATCCCATCAGATCCTAGAAAAGACATTTCTCAAGTTGATGCTTTTTATCTTTCTTTTATTATGATTTTGTTATCTTTTGGATGAAAAAAAAATCTATCCACTAGTTATAGGTTCACAGAGCTTCACATGATTATATGCATTTTCCATTATTTCAGAATGTTGGCTTGTTTGACCCACCACAGTATACTTTTTGGGAAATGACATCACTTTTTATGATTGCATTTTCCAAATAGTACACTACTTGTCAAATGACACCACAAAGCAAGTTTGACATCACCGAGCAATTCTGACTTGGCCCGCTGCTTTTTGGCCATTTTGTGAAATGTCACAAAGCAATTTAGACTTTACACCCTCCATTGTATGGTTACTGTAGGATCCATCCACAACATCACATCCACCACATGACTTTTTGCCTCATTTTTTCCTCCTCGTATGTTTTGATTTTAAATCCAAGATATTAAACAATAAAACTGAAGAATTTGATCATAAAACTGGGAAAAGTAAGTCCATCATCAGATAGAGCAGAGTAAGACCTTTCTAGTTCACCTTACTTGCTACAAAACAAGAAGTATTCCAAAAGTTATGATTAAGGATATTCCATATTTGTTATTATTTTCTTTTATGCAAGTATCTCAAATTAATGATAATTGAGTTTACTCATTCCTTGATCGAACTCTTCAGATATCCTTTGCTGATATTGAGTTTCTTGTTCAAACTTCAAACTATGGACATCGGTGCATCTAATAATTCTATTCACTTTGTGGCTGCATGCACATCATCTTGAGATAGATGAAGCCAATATGAACCATTTTCCCTCAGTTTGTGAGAGATGTTCAAGAGGTTTCAAAACTTATATTTCTACCAGTGGTCCTCCACTCCTCAACATCTGTGTGGTAGGAGAAGGAGGAAGAAGTGGTTATCCAAACTGGGTCAAGAATGGGAGACTGCAGCTATTACTTGTCTGGAGGAGGCGACCACTTGTACTTATATGTCTGAAAGCATATTGCATGTGGATATGGTCTGTGTGCATGTTTGTGTACCGTGTATATTATATGTCTGTATGAGTGTTATTACACACACATACACACACACACACACATACACACACACACACACACACACACACACTTTTTCAATTTTTCAGTAATCTTTATTTGATTTCTGTAATTTCACAAACAAAATCATTCATCTTGAATGTACAAACACAATGTACAAACAGCAGTATAAAAAAACAACAACACAACTGTTACATGACCCACACACACACATATATATATATAATTGCTTGGGTGTGTATGTACATATACATAGTTGCAGTATACACCATTTTGATGAGTCTAATTCATTACAATTAGGGCCTACATACAGTACAGTATTGAAAGAGAAATGTATGCATGCATTTTGCATTCATGTTCTGGTCAAGATTTCATGTTGTTAAATTCACAAATAGCACCCAACTTACAAAATTCGCAAAAATAAAACCCATGAAAATGTATGGCATATACAATAATGTTTATGAAGAATCTGTGTATCACTGTGTGTGACTTGTAGACTGAATTTCTCACTCAGATAATGGTGACAATAAATGCTGAGTGCAACAGTCAGTTGAATGATGAGAGAAAGTTGGGAACCCATCTCGTAATACTGAATCAGTAATAAATATTGATGGAGAGAAATGGTGGCTACAGCAGCTCATGAATGAACCATGTTGAATGACAGACACACATATATTTATCATATGGTCAGTTTTACAGTAAAGGGTGTAACTTTGATGTGGCAAGGGTCAAAAATTAAAGTTATGTTTCCATTTTTATCTTTGCCTTTATTTTATATAGGAATGTCTATATTTTCAATATTTTGTCATTCCAGAGCTTAATTCTTAGGCTAAATATGAAAAATGAAGTGACTATTATGCAATTTTAGATAAATTTAGGTAAAAACAACAAGAATGTTTTGGTCACCCACAGCAACCAAATGAAGATAAATGGTGGAGGTAATGCAACTTTTCATTTGCTGTGAACATATATTTGAAATATCAAAACACTTTTCCCCCAACAGATATTCGCTCTTGCAATTATTTGGATGTGAACTTCAAATTCCAAGGTAAAAATGGTACCTGACAAACTATTTTTAAGTTAAAAGAATGTTCTACAAGCAAGAGCCACTCTAAACATAGCCCTAAATTATCTCTTGGTAACAAACATTTATCAACCCAAATCCCAAAGAAATTTGATTATTTTTGACAAAGTTGAAATTTTCAGACTTGTGAGTTTCGGAGGCTTCAGTTAACAAACTAGTGTGTTTCGGAGGCTTCAAAACTGCTTACACAAAGTTCTAGTCCTGTATTCACTTAAAATAATAAAACTACAGTAAGCAACTATCACTAAATGCTAGAATAAGAACAAGGCATCAATAAAATGTGAATAACAGTATACAGATGTACATTTTATGGCAGTGCATAATGTTTACCCTTCATACAAATTGTACTTATTATTATAAGGAAATTGGCTTCCACAAAAGTGAATAACAAACTGTGTACACTGAAAGCAATGCTCAGTTCGAATTTATGACATTACATGAGGCAATATGATTCTAAAGGAAACTGCAACAGTAGCAATAAAAGTACACTGATTAGGAACATCTTTCTTTTTTTTTTTTTTTGCGGCTTAAAGTTAGCAGCAACGCATGTTTCGGAGGCTTCATCATGACTGTTAACATGCAAAAATGGTCCATTTTAAGGTGATATGAAGTACTTTAATGCAGCTGATTGTTTCCAAATAACTAACAATGTTGTAACATGTAAAATAGTATTTATTTGTATGCAGAAAAAAGACTTTCCAACATATATGTTAAGAGACAAAGAAAAATATTTTAAATCTTTATGCTCAGTTGTATACATACACTGTATTTGCATATCCATGACTTTGGCAATGCAGAACATGATTAGGCTACAAACATGTACAGCTGTATGCATTTGTCAAACTTTTCATCACAATGCAGTAAGAATTACTTTCAATGAGTTAGAACTGTAGCTATAGACTTAATGCAAAGATTATGTTTGCTTGCTTTATAAGTGCAGTTTGTGGGATGTATATTGACATAAACCACCAATCATAATTGTTTTATATACATGTGAAATCAATTTCAACTGTTGATGAGAAAGGGATAGAAAATAGACTATGTGATGGCATGACGGTTAGATTACAACATAGCATTGTAAAATATAGAAAGGGGAAAAAAGGCTTATAAAATTTTTTTTTGTATATGACCATGCCTGATATCCCCTACTATAGCTATCAAATGCAGTGATCATGGTCATAGAACAGCAATCTTAAACACCGATCAGCCATTCCATGTAAGGGTCATCATCAAACTGTCATCATCAAAATGGAGTTGGAATAATCAATATATTGGTGATATTATCATGGAGCTCAATAGAAATTGAAATGGTCAAGATCCCATTCATCTTTTTGAATCGCCTGTTGAAAAGATATATGTACATACCCTACCCATGACTGTGTACGAATTTGAATTAAAAAAAAAATGTTGACCAAATGTATAGTTCCCTATAATATATGATAGTTAGAATTTTACTTTCTTTTTCTGTGGTATACATGTCACCCCTGTTTCATATCATTTTACTTTTCTTTTTTTTTTAATTCTTCAAAGGCTTCTTTTTTATAGTTATTTTATAAAATTCCAGTTTGTGTGACTCCTGTGACAGCTAGGAGGCCTGTTTTTGAAGGTACGCATTGAGAAATTGCTAACAGAACTTTTACTGTTTCTAAAAATGACAACCTTTGTAGCAAAAAATTAAAAAGCAGCAAATGTGTTTAGATATCTATTAGTTTTTTAGAAACCCACAGGTTTGTTTTAAATAGTATATAAACCCACCCTTTGAATTTCAAAATAGTTAGGGGCTTGTAACTTTTTCCAGAAAAGCCAGGACTAAACAGATTATAAAGATTTCAATCATTTCAATATTGTTCTTCATGAACATAACTTCTCCAGTCACCCACCCATGTAAACTACATGTACCCCATGGCAACAGGCTATTTATAAGTAGAGGTCTATATGTCATTTATAAACAATCCTATCCCAACCATTACTGTCCATTTACTGCACTGAGAACTACATCCGCAAACATATCATAGAGTCTCACACATGTATGCGAAGAGATGTTTCGTAACACAAGTTACATTTTGTTTAATCAAAAATAGTCAAGTGGTTACTGCCAGCATGATAAAGTATGGAAAATAGGGTATAGTATCAAGATTGTGTTGCACCTTGCGTGCATCAGATCTGACATACAGATTGATATGAAAACCTGTCTGAATGAAGTAATCAAATGTCAAAATTCCAAAACAGTACCCTGTGATCCAAGTCACACCACAGAAATGATAATCTGCAAGATGTTAGCTATTTTCAAATCCAATCACAAATTTATTGATTAATTATTTTCCTCCAAATAAGTATTGGAAATGAAAGCCAAAGAACTTGTTAAGAAATGGAAAGCTGAAAAAGTCAAGATTTTAGTATGGCAAGAACAAATGCCATGTGAGTAACAATGGAATGGATTTGTCAATGGGTTATAAATGGACATGTAAAAGATTGTGTTTCGAAACTATTACACTCAGATGATAGTGAGTCGAAAGTGTAAAAATCCAAAAAGTATTTTCCACCATTTGCTCTGGATCATGCATAAAAGATACAACCTTAAATTCAAAAGTAATATATTTCTTAGTTAAGTGTATGCTTCCCTCTTGAATAACCATCTATTAAAGTCCTTGAATCTTCAGGACAGGAATAGTGTTCAGTTCTTTAAAAAAAAAGTGTATTTAACACTAAATAATCAAGTAATTGTTTGATTGTCAAAGTCTAACCAGTCAAAAGAGTGATACAAATATGGTCACAACACTGCAACTTCTCTCAAGAGTAAAAATGAGTTATCCAACTTAAGAACATTGATGTATCCACAACTACTTGCTTTGTTGCAGTACTGTTGCATGATGTGGGCATGCACGCAAGCTGGAAGTCACTTTCATTACTCACAATATCTAGCCTGTTCCGTTGTTTCAAAAGGAAACCTACAAAATAAATGCTTTTCATACATTTAAACAACTATCTACACCTTGCTTGAGGAATCATTAAGTCTCATTCAGTCCAAACATTTATTTGATAGACTTAGCATTACACAATTGTAATCAAAACATTCCATTTACATGCTGTTAACATAAAATGAAGCCTCCGAAATATCTGGAAAATTAATTTGGTATGCCTTATGTTTTTATGAAAATCATGTATGTTATGTAGAAAGTGATGGGTAAATTGTGTCTTTTTTGGTTGATATACACTGTTTAAACATATTTGTGGGGCAACATCCTCATCTGCTAATATTTCATTGCTGAATGAAAAGGTGAGTTATGTGTGACACGTCTGCACTGTTTAAGAAAAATAGGTAAATCGTATAGTAAATCTATATTGGTGAGTAAACAAAGCAGCCAGAAAACTGAATGTGATTAAATATCTTTAGATATGTCATAAGCGATCATTGGGTGGGTGAACAATAAATCTAATTTGATGTTGTCCAGAGAAAATCACAAAAATGCAGTGTTAACATCCTTTTGAAGCCTCCGAAACCACTTTTTCTCTATAAAGTGTATTAGCTCAAAAAATTATTGCAGTATCATAATGTTTTCATTATTTTTGTTGTCTGTCCATGTCTGTTGATGATTTCATGGCATAATTTGGGGCAGACACTCAAAGAATTTATCAGAAATGTCAAATTAGATGTTTTTGCTGTTTCGGAGGCTTCAATGCGTCTCGGAGGCTTCACGTGTTAACGGAAAATTTGTATTGTCTCCTATTTTCAGAGAGTTTGGCGGATCTTAACTATTTTTGGTCTATTAGGTTAGGGCCCCATATCCTACATTTTGACATATAGATTAGGTCGCTTCTCTTATCTATATTCATATTATTTGACTACACACTTTGTTTCGGAGGCTTCAAAACTGCTAACGGAAATTTCACTTGATGGAATAAAATTATCACAAAATTTCAAATAGCCCTAGAATCAAGTAAACTTTGATGTAAGTCTAAAGTTTAGCTGTACCTTACTATTTTCAGCATAAAAGAAAGTAACCAAAACACATCCACTGATCATTACTGTCCATCAAAGTTTGTAAACAATTGTTGACGGAAAATGAAGCCTCCGAAACCTCAAATTTGAAGTCATAGTATTCTAAAATAAAGGGCCAGATACAAACCAAACTAATTTGGTCATTTCAATTGACCATACAACTATGCTTTTAACATAAAAAATTAGATCTCTGCAGTTGCTGTAGAAAATTATTAACATTTCAAAAATGTTATATAAATTTCAATGCAACAAAATAGTCATTTTTAGGGTACATATGTGACTGTCAAAACAAAACGCATCAATACCTGGACCTGATTATGCTACCCAAGGTGGTTATTCATAAGGTGACTCACATGGGAAAAAATCTTTGAGATCTGTAAATCTATGTGTTCAGGGTGGGCCAAAAGGCTAAAAATTGAAAGTTACACCCTTTACCGTAAAACTGACCATATGAGACAATAATTCTAACACGGAAAAGTTAGAGCAGGAAAGGCAAAGTACTTTTTTTGAAACTTTGCTGTAAAGAAATGAATTCTGCTGTGAACTTCATGACTTCCCATGAAGTAGTTAGCTACAATTGTTGGTTCTAGCATTTTTCGTCATTCACAATCACCTCAGCGTTGCCATGGTTTGCCGTCATCCTCCCACTGTCTTCCTCCAGACTTCCTATGAAGCTGGTTTGATGACAGAGGAGATATCGATTGTCCCATCGTCATTGTTTCAGTCAAGTCGGGCCTGTCTCCCGGCAGTTTCCTGTCGTAATTTGACGTCTCTGAGTGATCGATACAAGACGTGCCCCTCCCCCCAGGCCTTCATAGTACACTTCACTTCTCTGAAAATCAGCATTTTTTCCTTTCTTCTCATCCTTACTCTCATGTGCTATTTAAGGTAGCCTAGCAGAATGATGTGTGTATGATGTTTGCTGAGATGGATGCAGATTTCTCCTCCTTGCAGGAGTTCTGTTTTATTTCCTCTGACTTTTTTTGGTCTTTTAACTGGGGGGGGGGGCAGATTCAGCCAGTTGAAGATGTCCATTTTGCACTCTTTGAATCATGGGCATGACAGGTGGGACTAGGATTGCTCTTTTCCATTTGTTGGTCCGGAGAAGGGAGCCGACTGATGCATTTTCCATTTCAGCTCCAAGTAGAAATCAGAGAGAAGTGACATAGTAATTGATATCTTATACTGGTGACTATGATCTCAGGTTCAAATGTTTGTAATTTCTTTTTGTTTAACGAAATTCTCTTTCAAATGCATCTTAACTTTTATCGTAGTGAGCTATAGACTGCTAAGAGGGAGCAAATTATTTTTAGCTTTGGTTAGATGCTAGTGATTTTACTCTGTATCATTAGATCTAGTAGATTTTGATGTACAGTCACTCTGTCAAACTGTAAAGTCTTCTTTTTCACTTATAATAAGGAGCTTTAAATTTTTGTGACGTGGACATTCAGAAGTAAAAAAAAAAACCTGTACTGCGCATGCGCAAAATCACTTATCAAAATCGATCTATTTATATCTCGTGTAGTCTGACTTTTCACCACATGTTCTGGGCTATTATTGCATCGGCTGAATTCAGGACGCAGAGATCTATTTGATGCGGTGATCATATGGGGGCGCCATTTTACTTTTTATAGGTTGCATCCTCGCGTAATCTAAAGCTAATTTACATGACGCAGGAATAGAGGAGAACGGCCAATGCAATCATCATCTTAAATGTCCGTGTTGCTAATTTTAAGCTCTCAAATATTGCATCTCTTGAGCAACATGTCATGTTACAGAAAGTGACAAAGTGGTCTTTGTGTCTACCGAATGGAAATATAATGCCAAGCTAAGACAAGCCTGAGAGATCTTCGCTGACCAGTTTCTCTTTTGGCGACACGAACGGTGAAGAGTTTGACATTCGTGACAGAGAAAAATAAATATTGATTGGAATCCAAAACCTCTTTCTCCAAAGCTGGAAAAGCAAAGTGACGCAGCCACCTTGAAGTACTGTTTAGTTTGTATGGATCTATTTCACAGGCTTGGACACAAGATCCTTTATGGGAAGAACTTCATGATTAACAAGTCTGATATCTAGTGACCATTTGTGAATATATCGTTGAGATGACAAGCTTGCCTCCATGTATCCTGTTCTCTTCTTCTCTCTCTCTCTTTCCTCTTTCTCTCTTTCTTTCTCTTTGTCTTTCTTCTCATTCTCTCTCCCTCTCTCACTCTCACTCTCTCTCCTCCCCCCCCCCCCCTCCAAGAATCTTGCCTTTCTCCTTTTACTTCTTGGTCAGTTTGTGTGCTTTACAGGTAGACAAACTCTAAACCAGCAGCTTCACAGGTAGACAAACTTTAAAACAGCAAGCAGTGGGTGTATACTCATTTAACAGACAGTTCATTTGTGGGCAGTTGCTAGGCAACAATGTGGTATTTGTTTTCCTTTCGCCTTTCCAATTTTAAAGCTCTTATTTGAAGCTCCCTGAATATGTTTATATAATAATATGTGCAAAATATATTCTATCTGGCTCACACACATATGTGTGTGGATATAATTGTGTATGCGTGGGTGTGTGTGATATTTGCAGAAAGAGAGAGGGAGATGGATGTATAAGAAAGATACAGATTAAGTAGGAGAATGCGGATGGACATGTTTCTGTGATGGTGAATCACTATCATGCAATGATGGCTGATGAGGATGCGATCAGTCTAAAACCGCATCCATTAAAGTTTGAAACTATTCTGTGTATCTTCCACTCCACTGCGCCCATATCCATCTCAGTGGGTTCATTGTACTCCTTTCTTTCTAAAACCAGTATATTACCTATCATCCCTTGACTCTCTCTCTCTCTGCTTGATACAGTGTTTCTCTCATTCATTCATAATACATGACTTGTTTGCATCCATCCTTTGTGTGCACCAAATGATGTTCAGATAATGAGATAGTGAACACATGTGTGTTGAAAAGTTTTATCGTGCAAATGATTAGTTCGTAAGACAAATGATTTGGCTGGTTTTGCTGCATTTCATAAGAGGATGACTCAAAGACTGTGGTGTGAAGTTATATAGAGACAAGAATGGTTGTGAGTTTTGTTTCTTGGGGTTTTTTTTTCTCCTTAACATCATCACATTCTAAGTGTTGTAATGTTGTTTGTTTGTTTGTTTATTTGTTTGTTTGTTTGGTTGTTTGGTTGGTTGTTGTTGTTGTTGTTGTTGTTGTTGTTATTGTTTGCTGTGCCAAAGCACATTTCTGAAGAGTGGAAGAGGCAAAGTGCTTTCAAGTTGTATGTTTTTCCACATTCTTGATTTAATATAACAATGTTTGCACTTCCAAAAGGCCAGTTTAAGCACACTTTAGTGATGCTAATGTTAACATATGAGCTGCTGAGACTGTTGACATTATTGAATCAAGGGAAAAAGTCATGGTTCAAAGAAATTTGCCTCAAATGTCATGATAACCCTCAAAGGACCTCCAGAGCATCATTGGATATAATATATCACTTATCATTGAACATTAATGATCTGATTCAGGTACAAAAATTCATGAGGTCAATGAAAAAGCTCAGAGCCTGAAACTTAACGTTTTTGGTTTAGAGAATTATTCAGAAGACAAGTGTAGGCTCTCCTTCTTCCTCTACAAGTTATTGTATAGTTATGAAGAGTTTTTGGAATGAGAAAGTTCAAGTTCAAGGTAAGGTATTCCATGAAAATATTAGCCTTTGGAAACATGAACTACCAAGAAATACAGAAAGACTTAGCTTGAGCCGCCTTCTGAAATAAATGAAAATGGGAGATTTAGAGAGTGTGAACTTCAGCATTTACTTTTATCCTTCCTCAACTTCAGCTAGTATTGATTTCAATGTAACCAAGCCTTTGCTAGCCTCATCCCCAGATAATTGGATATTAGAGGCCAGAATATTACTTCACACACTCTATCTCACTCTTTTTCGCTCCTCTGTAAATCAGGCATAGGTCAAATTTCGGGTCTTGGGGATTATACTCATGTTTCAAACTTGATTGCAGAGCAGTCAGAGTGAAGGGAGCAACCGTGAAAAGTCCCGGCAAGGGGTAAACAGCAAAACATCAAAGATGTCGGTCATCGGGTCATGCCCTTCCTGAGATTTTCGTAGAAATTGGAGGATGCGATGTGACCAGGGTGTGAATTCAATTTGGAAATTGATGAGAGACGGCCAAGGGTTGTAATCTAAAATTGTCTGGAACAAAGTTTGACACCACATAATTGGAAAAAATCTCACACAATTTTTTTTTTTTCAGGCGACATACAATATTATTGTCAACCTATTTATAGATGCAGTTATTTTTATTTTTCTTGAGATGATTTGTTTTCACTGGTGTCATGATTATCAACATCCATATATGATTGTAGATAACAAATTCCAAATTGTGAAAGTGGGGTGAAAAAGCATGTAACAAGTACTGGAATTCTTTTGACAATACAAAGAAAAATAATGTTTGCTTACTTGTGTGATATTGAAATTGTCATGCCTCGAAATCTATCTAGAGAATCCCAATTTTTCCCAGTTCTTTATTGCCTGTGTTAGTTAAAGAGTTCATTTTATTCTAATTAATCATCAGTATGCATGACACCTGACTCTGCCATTAGCACGGAGGTTGAAGACAGCTAAATGCCTTTGATACTAACTTTATAAAAAGCAGTTTGATGATTCAGTAGAGTGCTGAGTCCTTGTGAATCTAGCAAAACTGTGCTGTGGCAGCAGAGTAGGTCTCCGGGGTCCCTGTTGTAAGTTGCTCACTTGCAAGGAATAGGACTGTGGTGTATTCAAATGAGGCATTTGTTTCCTAGGAAGAGCCGAGTGACCCTGGTATGTGGGACACATTAACCTTTCAGTGAGCCTGGATACTGGGATTATCAACCTGTGTGAGTCAAATATCGCAATCTCCTCCAATCTGAGGGAATTGAGTGCTGCAATTTCCCTGATCATGCCGATATCATGTGACCCCTGTCGAGTCCAGCCCACAATGTGTGTATTTCCGTATGTATGCCTGTGTGGGGAGTGGGTTTGGGGTGGGGATAGATTAGTATAGTATGGAAAATGAGTGTTGTAGCAAAATCAATCCGTCCTCAATGGGTCAACCATGGTTTTGCAGAACTATGGTGGAGTTTGAGAAGTAGCACTTTCATATTTTGTCGACATGTGATATTATATCAGAGCTTTCATTGAACCTGATGAAGACTAGTCCCAATTAAACTTAAACGGTTATCTATGTGTGTTAAAGCAAAATCAGCTAGTCTTCAGTGGGTTAAAGGACATTTCAGAAGTGTGGCAGAAGTGAATGTAGCATACAGGTGGCCACAATAAACAGGTTGACACCATACTGAGGCAGCTGTAGAACTGGATGTAGCTGCTTACATATATGACTTGGTTAAAAAGATGACTTACATCTTTTTCTTCACAATGGAAGACAATAGACATATTGCATTCTAGTTTCATTTGTAGCCTTTTATTGTGCATCTCCAATTCCTCTCCTTGTGGTAGATCCCATGTTCTGTGATGGCTGCGTAGGCAGAATAATCTAAAATATATTCAGGATTGAATTTACCAGGGACAGACAGTCAATTCTAGGGTGTCTCAATCTTGAGGTACCGTCATCTGTGATGTGTGACAGCATCGTCCCCAGGGAAGTGGGAAAGATGTAGTTTCGTGAGCATCTCGGCTTGTCTAGCAATTTAGGGCTGTTCATCGGCATGGAGACACAGCTATACCTTGGATGTTGATTGTCTGTTGGGATTACAATGTAGAAGTTATCAGAGTACAAGGCAATTTCTGTCACTGGAATTGTCAAACTTATTTTCCATGAAAGATGTCTGGTAGAATACATTATGCAAAGATATTGTCTTCCACCTCGAACATCTTGAAAAAGAAGAAAAAGGGGAAAAGGAAGAGGAGAAGGAAGAGGAGGAGGAAAAGAAGAAGATGAAAAGAAAGAGAAGGAAAAGGATGAAGATAGAAAGAAAGAGGGAAAGAAGGAAGAAGAGGAAGAGAAAAGGAAGAGAAGGAGGAAGAAAAAGAGATGAAGGGAGAATATAAAGAGGGGTAAAAGGAAGAGGAAGTTTCTAACACATTCTAATACATGACATTTCCCATTGTTGTAATTTGCTACTGATACTTCAACAATATGAGGAAGCATACCCAAACCAGGACTGACTGGCACCTGTATGGCTGGGATGAGTAAAATGGAACCATTTCTTTTTTTATTATTGTTTTTTTTTTCTCCTTTTTCCTTTTTTTTTTGTAGTTTAAAACAGCACATACAAGTGGAATGTTTGTCTATATTTAGCCTAAACACAATACATTCCTTTCTTTGTGGAATTACTCTCAAGCTTTACCCTGTGAAATCATACCCCTGGGTAGTCATGTATGATAGGTATCCACATCCCCAGCCATGCAATAACAAGTAAACAACTGTGATATATTTTCTGCATTAGACTTATAAAAAGTGATCCCAGAATAGTATCTAATTTATCTATTATAGTAGGTTTCGCAGTTTGCATTCATATTCATTCTTTAAAGTAATTGCGATCCTCCCAACAAGCAGAGTTGCCTTTGCTTTGTGAAAGATGAAAACCAAAACAAGATATTTCTCATAGCATCCTTGCAATCAAATTATGAGACTTATTCCTGCATTTTTTACGAAGATAGTAAGTAGGTAAATATGATAACCACTTGGCCCAAATCATGTCTGACTTGTTTCAAATCATATAAGATCAAGCCAATTTAATATAAAATGAGAATATATCAATCATGACATCACAAGGCCATTGCTATTTTTTCTATCTATTCTTAACAAAGCTCCCTCTACAGTCCAACAATGATACTTCAGATCCAGTCACCTTAACCCGTTGAGGATGATTCCCAAGTATACTTGTGCAGGTGTCAATGGGAAATGTGTGTTGTAGTAAAATCAGCTCATCCTCAACGGATTAAATGAGTTGGCCCTCTTCTGACAAGATGTCTCAGTTTAGACCAATTGTGACCGTGCATCACAAAACCAACAAAAAGCCGCACACCTTGATTTTACATGAGGACTCAGAATAGGTGAAACGGGTCAACCAAGTCAATCCTGAGTTTTTCATATTTTCTGAAAGAGCTGTTCTTCGTCTACATTACTTGTCAGTTTAGGATCATAAAATGAATGGGAAAGTGTGTTTTCAGCAGTTTTTTGACAACCCTTTTTACTGTAAAGTAGTGAGATCAGGTATGTCTTAGAGGCTCCTTTTCATTTTTTGAAAATCCTTTGCACACTCTTCAATTTCAACTCTCATGACTTTTGAAAGGATGAGGCTACTGCTTTGAAAGTTGGCATTAATCATGGACAGAATGTGTCAATAGAGCATGCTTAATTTCAGCCTAATCTGATAGTCCCTTCATTGTTGTTGCTCCGATGGTTTACGGCCTGGTTTTTTTTTCCCCATCCTTTCCACAGCTAGCACAGTTTTGTAAAGATTAAGTGCTTGAATAGACACTGTTCTTCCAGAGCCTCTTTTCTCGGTTCACACTTTTCCAGAGTGTGTGCTTTCTTTCAAATATTTATATAGGTTAGGAGAGTCCATTTGAATTGAGTCATACATCAAAGCTTAGAGTCTGCTCTTTCAGAATCTGCCCTTAACCCATTGTGGATGGGTTGATTTTGCTACAACACCCATTTTCCGTAGACACTTGCCTGAGTATACTCAGGACTCGTCCTCAACGTGTTAACTACAAATCCATGTCTGGCGACATTTTGTTGATTTTGTGATGCAGGGTCACAATTTATATGAAGGAGAGATAATGCGTGAAGATGAAAAGTGCACTGTCAACCCTTTCCATCTTATAAATTTGTTTCATGAAGGAACCAGGTGTCCCATGTATTAAGGAAATGAAGTGATTTGGATGTGAACTTTAAATACTATGTGCATTTTCACACTTTTGCTGCTGTATATGACGACATTCAAACAAAATAAATGTATTATTCCCTCTCAAAATGTATTTTCTTTTCTTTTGTGGGGGTGAAGGGATAGAGTTTCAATGCTGTGTCTTTGTGGTAAGATTAGTGTGACTACTTTTGCTTTCTTCTATAGATGTGAATACATTTATATATCATGTACTGATGCATAAGTGTATGGGTGTAGACATATTCATGGTGTATTTACACATCATTACACACACACACACACACAGACAGACACACACATACAGACACACACAGACACACTTACACAGAGTCAACTGCTGCAATGTCCCGATACACGCAGAAGGATAAACTGATGAAATTACTATACAAGCATCACTAATGTGTGTGTTGGGGTGAATGCAAAACAATTAAATTAGTAGTATACAGATAGCATTGAAGGTGCGGCTCCTATGGAGGGATTACGATGCTAGAAGCAAGAAAAGTAATTAGTCATGCAAGAATTTAAGTCGTTGACGTCATTCCTGGCTTTAGCAAGCTACTTTATACTAGAAAAGACTGATCTGTTGCTTGTGAGATATTACTTTTCCTCATTTAACCCATTGAGGACGAGTCCCAAGTATACTTGGGCAAGGGTCTATGGGAAATGCATGTTGTAGCAAAATCAGCCCATCCTCAATGGGTTAAGGTTAATACTTGACACACCCATTTTCTGTGAGCAATGAGATTACTGAAGAAGAAAATTGTATGATAATATGTTAGAAAGGCTATGGTGGTGATAACAGTGGTGATATTCATTCCTTTGTATATCCAGGGCAATGTAGTCTTAGATGCTTCACTATCATGAAATGATTAACATGAAAAAAGTTTACACTAAGTGAATAAACACAAAATGGCTGAGCATTTATGAATGATATTTTCAAGACTGGCTTATCACTGAATGTCATAGTCAATGGTTTGCATTCATGTTGGGATAGGAGGTGAATGGGTGAAAGAGGCAGAGGAATTAGAGGTATTTGTTTGTCTTGGAATAATGTTTGGATGGAAGGCAGATGTACGGTGAGTGACAAGTTTGTGGTCCTGGTTTCACTCTTTAGTTTCCATCCTCCCACAGCCTTCCTCCTGACTTCCCCCTCCCTCCTCCCATCTCCACCCCAGATTTCTGGAAGAGACACGCTATGCCCAGACTCACTGACATGAGTGATGTGACAAAAAACATTCATGATTTGGTGGACATTACTGTAAAAGTGGATATTTTCACACG
Source organism: Diadema antillarum (assembly GCF_040938485.1). NCBI lineage: Eukaryota > Metazoa > Echinodermata > Echinoidea > Diadematoida > Diadematidae > Diadema > Diadema antillarum. The sequence continues at coordinate 1,183,270 of NW_027271292.1, read as the reverse complement.
AGTAATTGTTCACACTCTGCTGAGTAAGATGAATATTGCATGTTTTTAATTCCTTGGAATCAAGACATAACATAGCAGTACACGTAACAAGTTAAAATATTTGTGTGCTTCTATTTTCGTGCTAGTTTGTGGTCATGCAAAATGTACAAAAATTCCACTTTTACAGTATGACAATGTTTTGATTTGTACTGTAAAAAAATCCAAATTTTTGTGTGCAAGTATGTGTATGTATATGAATATAGATAAATAGATAGGTAGATAGGTAGAGAGAGAGAGAGAGAGACAAATACATGCAAACAAACATACATACATAGAAATATAGATGCATACATGTCGGAAATTGATCATTATCATGCTAGTGAGTTCTTATATCTTTCCCAATTTAATATTCATTATCATAAAGATTTTAAGTATATAGACAACCAAAAGAGTTCATGTAAAAGGTCAGATGAAAGTGTACTGTGTCCTCAGCCATCTTTGAAAGCAATCCTCGAATGGTTCCTCCACTGCAAAGCGGAAATCTACAAAGTGGATGAAATCTCTCTCAAGGTCTTAACAATGTTTTCATGTTCATATCTATATGTCATTGTTATTATCAGGGGTATCCCTTCATTGATTTCATCTATGCTGTCCAGAGAAAGCAGAGTGTGTATGCTGATTTTGTGATGTGTAGATTTGTCTCTTGGGAAAGAAGTGCTCCAGCTTTAATAACATTTTCCTCCTGTTTTGTTTATTTTGATTTTTTTTTGTACAGAGGGCAAGGTTGAGGTGACCAAAGAAGGCAAATTCCTGACCACCATGGGTCCAGGCAAGGTGTTTGGGGAGCTCGCTATCCTATACAACTGTACCAGAACAGCAACGGTTAAAGGTGAGACCCAATCCTGACTCCATCACATCCATCGAAAAATAGTCTGAATACTGACTTTGACTCTGGCAGAAATTCAACTTCTGTAATTCTGATGCATGCAGAGTTAACTGTTTATTCTATTTCTCGCTCTCTCTCTGTTGCCAATTCAATTTACATTTCATGTCTATTTCTGTCATTTTTCTTTCTCCATATTATTTTTTCTTTTCCCTCGTCATTGCCCCTTTTCCCTTTATGTGCTTTGAGCACTAATTGGCTCAGGAAAAAAGGCCATATGGTTGTACATCCTGTCCAAGGTCCCTATATACCACAGGAAGGATTATATCCTACCCAGGATACCTATTGCCTTCCTTATCAAATGTTAATCAAGAAAGAAAGCATAAATCATATTTTTTCCATTTATTGCTACGTGTTTTATTAGCTGATTGTTTGGAGCTGAAACATCACCAGGGATTTCTAGCCATTGTGAGAGAATCAAACTGTCAGGGTGTAGTATCCGGTTTCCTCGCGACGTTCAGAAATACAAAATCCATTAACAAAGCATATATCCATTTCAGTTGGTGATTGAATATGCAAGTGTAATAAATCATCAGAGTACTGTTTTCCAGTATTCGCATATTTATAGTTTGTTGGTTTCTAAATGAGAAGCCAGCATGTAAACCTCATAAGGGTACTTAGCAAACCTACGCAGTAGACAGTCCTGGATTTCTGGCTGATTATAGAAACTTTTGTTGTTGTCTTCAGATACCTCAAGTTCTAAGTGAAAGAAAAGAATATCAAATTTTACACTCCTACTCAAAATTTTATTTTGCTGCTGGCAGTACACCTGTACGGGTGTCTGTCGTTCAGCTCTGAAAGTGAACAACAATCTCTTTACATTGCTTCTCTTACGCTTAGTTTAGATGTAAAAGACGCCCCTGGATATGAATATGTCTGTATGCAGTCAACTTCTCAACAAAGTGTGGTGTAGGGTTTTTATCTCTTCTCTCAACCACATACTTGCTTGTCAAAGAGATTTATTAAGCATCCGTCACTCACAGAAACCACTAATCAGCATTCACAGACATCAAGAAACCTGCTTACTTTTTAAACGGTAATTCTTGTTTTAATGTTTCTTCCATGTCTCCAACATTCTTCCAGTGTATCTGTCCATCTACTGTCTATCAATGTATCTGTTTGTTTTCTCATCAATGCATAAAGTGTCTCCCCCCTCCCCTCCTCCCACTTCTTTGTGTTCCTTTCCATATCCTCCTCCTGCAATCAAGGTATATTTTCCTGCATTTCTATTCAACGTTCACATCTTTTGAAAAATATGACATATATGTATATATATATATATATATATATATATATATATATATATATATATACATATATAAATATATATATATTTATATGTATATATATATATATATATCCCTAGTTGGCACCTTAGGGAGACATATTGGGGGGAAGTGTCTTCATTAGGGAGACAATTGGTCATTAAGGAGACAATTGGTCATTAAGGAGACAATTTTCGTGTCTCCATTGCGTAAATTGCCATTGAACATGTATTTTAAAATTTGCATATAAAACAAATGGAAATGTCTTCCAAATGACCCATCTAGGAGTATATATATATATATATATATATATGTATTTATATAAATATATATATATATATATATATATATATATATATATATTCCAATTTTGATGGAAATAAATGCATGAAAATATCTGAACAGGATCTGAACATCATCTTGGTGTGGGATGTTAAGCTGAGAGAAATGACATTGTACACATCTAGTATGTAATGTGTACATGACTGATCATCCTATTACCCGGAAAGAATTATTAACCTTTAAACTGGAAAATTTTCAAATAAAGTGATCTTTATATTAAAAAAAAAAGAAGAAAAATTTGACATCATATGAATGTGCATGTTTACATTTGTGTAGTTGAAATAGTTTGTGTATAGTATGATATCTCAATGGATAGGAAGATATGAAGATGTTTCATCTCAGTCAGTTTGCTGGGCATATACCGGATGAACATAAATTCACGTAATCTATCATAGTATGGGCAACAGGGCAGAGTTAAAATGGAGTTCCGTCTGCCTGATATATCATCTCTGGGGCTGGAGGCAAACAATCTGAATGACTTAGTAAACACATCCCTCTCTCCTAGAGTAAACCCTGCCCCATCCACGGCTAACCTTGTGTGTTTCATTCACGCTGTGTAATCAAACAGCAATAAGGAAGAAACACCACGAGGCAGGCGTTCTGATGTAATGCTGTTGGTTCTTTCTCATTCAGTCCTTGAACATGCTCTATTGATTTTCATTACATTAAACACAATCAGACAGAGAAAGGTTACATAAACACAAGGATGTGTTTTCTTTTGTTTCTCTCTCATTAATAGAAGTGGATATTAAATATGTGCGTGAAACCTTTTATAAGACTGGGTTTTTATTCCTGTGAAGCATCTGTTTCTTTTCATTCTTTTTTTTTTTTTTTTTTTTTGGGGGGGGGGGGGGGGCTATATTGAATTAATAGATGGTCTGCAAATGGAACGTGAAACATAATATCCTAATAACTTTTGATAACTAATAACTTTTTTGGAGGAAAGTGTAAGTCTGATGAATTGTTGCTTTATATTTATCTAAAATGTAACATCCAAACATAGATGAAGAACAGAACATTGACATCAACTAGCTCATTTTCAGTCACTTATGAAAACAGAGCATTGTTTGTGCAATTTTTTCTTTATTTTGATATATGTATTTGTCAATGAAACATGATGTAAAAGTCTCTTGTCATCTTTCAAATCATGAGTATTTCATGGAAGCAAATCTTTATCAAAAATTTTTTCAAACATTAGTCTACACAAGCATTCCATGTATCAAACTATCTTTTTCAAAGAACTTTTTAAGAAATATCTAATGGAAACAAATTAAGTGTAGTTTAAGCTCTCAGTGTATTGTCAATATTTGTGATTTCCAACTCCATATCATTTCCAGTTTTTACCTGTAGTGCTCCAGACTGGATTTTGATATATTATAGCAATGAGCAAAAATTCAATTCAATAAAATGTTCAATGACAAAAGTAAATGAAGAAATAAACCATGTGTTGTTCATGGCATGACATTGTCACATTAGGGTTTGAGCTTGTTTATTCAACGTCTTGCAGCATTTATAGAAGAGATTTTGTGGTGTCATTTCACCTTATTTTTGCATTCCACTTGCATTGGGAGAATAATGAATTTGATTTGTAGAATGTATGAGAATCAGATGAATTTGATTTATTGAATACTTCTGCAGCAATATGTACGGTATCACATAAGCGACTTTTGTCTCACTCTATTAGTGTGTATATACACATAAACTCTACTCTCTCTTTACTCTCAGTGCGTTCCTTTTTGTGTAGAAATCCCTTCTTGCCAGAACTGTTTTCTCATCTTTGATCATTTTAAGGTCAAATACTTCCATCATTTTCATGTTTGTTCCTTTCATTTTTCGAATTCTTTGTGTCTTATCAAACTTGTGTGTTTCTCTCTGTGTAGAGTGATGCAAAATGTCAAAAAAAGTGTAGAACATTTCTCTAACCTGGAGACTTCTTTCACCTTAAGCCCTCTGGGTACTTCACTACAAGTGGCAATTCCTGAGGTCAAATGACATGTAACATTATCCAAGGGCTTCTTACATAGTGGCTCTCTGGAGATACAGAGCAACTGTGAAAATGTACATTGTAACATGTGTGATACTAACAGACTTTTTAAAGAAATTCAGGTCTGTCTGCTGTAGGTCCTGTTACTGTCAGTGCATAACACAACAAAGAATGAAGAATCATTAATGTGACCTTTGAATTCTAACAAAACTGCCCAACATCAATTTTCTAAGTCCAGCTTTTACCTGTTTTTTCCCAATCTTACCGTTCAAATGATACAAAAAATGCTAAAAGAATGCAAAAAGAGGTAAATGCCATTTTCATTTTTTCATTAATGTCATCATCAAATAGAGAAAATTTGAATTTGATACATGATTGTAAATGTTTTTTATGATATTGATAGAATTATTACACATATTTTAATGATTTTCTTTGTTTTTTAGAAGCCACAATCTCAAACATCTCAAATTGAAAAAGAAAGTAGATACATTTAAACTCTTTATGTTCTGCTCATTTCTCTCTTTGTCTACCAGCTGTAACCAACACCAAACTGTGGGCCATTGACAGGCAGTGCTTCCAGGCCATTATGATGAAGACCAGCTTGGTCCGACAGGCCGACTTTGTAGAACTGATCAGGAGGTGGGGAACTGATGACATAACTTTTGATGATTGGAGACTAAAACGATGATTATAATTATGGTTGTGATTGTCATTGTCATTGCGATTGCAATGGTGATTGTGATTGTGATTATGATTGTCATTATGATTGTGGTTATCATTTATGGTTGTGATTGTAATTGTGATTGAGATTGCAATTACAGCTGTGATTGTGACTGTGATTGTGATTGTGATTGTGATCGTGATTGTGATTGGGAATATGATTGTGATTGTGATTGTGATTGTGATTGTGATTGTGATTGTGATTGTGATTGTGATTGTGATTGTGATTGTGATTGTGATTGTGATTGTGATTGTGATTGTGATTGTGATTGTGATTGTGATTGTGATTATGATTATGATTATGGTAATGATGATAATTGCCATGTTGCTGATGATGGTGATTGTCAAGATGATTATCTTGACTGTAATTCACAGAAACCTTGTGACATAGATAATTAATGGGTATGAATGTTTTAGCTGTGGTGTTGATAATAACGTCCCAAAAACAGGAAGGTAGTAGAAAATAATGATGCTGTCATTGCAAGAAATGTTCAGATTACTGGGTATAATGTTGGTTTTTATGATAGATATTGCAGAAAAGGAAATTAGTTATGTTTGAGATGGCCTTATTACGCTCTGGATGAATGCTTGGGTTGCCATTCATTATTTGGAAAGTTTGGTTAAAATGAAATAAGGTTTGTTATTCTTCTGGTTCGTTAATCTGAAAATTGAATAAAGTTTGTTATTCGGAAGGTTCATTGATCCGAAAATTGAATAAGGTTTGTCATTCCAAAGGTTCATTGATCCAAAAATTGAATAAGGTTTGTTGTTGTGAAGGTTCATTAATCCAAAAATGAAGTAAAGTGTGTAATTTTGAAGGTTCTTAGTACCACCCTTTTGGGGGAGGGGTTCATTTTTGGACTAAAGAACTTTACTTCATTCGAAGATTACTGACCCTTTGGAATGATGAACATAATTTCATTTTCCATTCAACAAAACTTTGGAATAATAACCTCCTGAATAAGGCTATAAATGTTCGGTTTAAAAACATCTAAGACTACAGAATTTTGGTGGTTCGGAATGATGAACCTTCAAAATAACCAAACCTATTTCATTTTTGGATTAACAATCCTTTGGAATTAATGAACACCAACTTGATATTTGTATGCCGGCCTTTCATCTTTGGTAAGAAAAGCAGTTAATGCATAGACTTTATGTATACAGAGAGAGAGGAACAACTCTTAGCTCTCCTACTAATGGCCTGTTGGCTTAATGCATGGCTTTGGCTCTGCATACACTTGCCTGCTGATGGCATAACTCTGGTGTATTGTTTTGATAGAGTTCACTTTCCAGCCATGGTTGATCATTACCAGCCTGCTGCTTCCATAAATTGCATTTAAGGCCGAGCGGCCACCCCTGACTCACAACAGTCCTGGGCATTAATGAAATTGCTGTGAATGAAATATGGCGAGTGAGGCAAATCAGATTTGTGAGCAACTGTAGAATGTTTTGACAAATCTAAAGCTGTTGAACATTCCAGTAATAGTTACCTTGAACCAGTGCATTTCTTTTTATAGTTTTATTTATGCTGTCTTTGTTATGTTGTATATCATTTTGAAGTATGCATTTTTGCTTTCTTCCAGTTGAGTGGTTTCTAATTATGATTGTTTGATAGTGTAAGATCATCAGTGATAATGCGAGTCTATGTTTACACTGACTGTAATAAAGAGAAAAGTTAAACAAACAAAGTAGCAAAAGTTTCATTAAGGTGCAAAGTAACTAAGCTTCACGTGTATTTTAGAACAACAGAATCTGACTTGTTATCGCAAGTGAAAAATGATTGATGTGATGATATAAAACCCTTATAATTGTCTTATATTCATGACGGTTAAAAAAAAAAAACGTTTTTTTTGTCAGTAACTTGATAGTAACTACATGTCTTCTTCATGAAAACATAAATGCAAAGAGTAATATCAACATTTCTTGGGGTTTTTTTTTTTCATTTCAAGAAAGGAGGTTTTTAAAGACCTGTCTGTAAACCAAAGGGAGGAGAACATTTGTTACTATGTCACATATGCATATGTGACAGATTGTAATCCAAAATCACCATTTAGGAAATACATGTGAAACTTGTTAATTTCTCTAGGCCCTATTAAACTGAACATATGATTTTCATGACAATTTCACATTACTATTTATTATTGTCGCACTATGTGAAAAAAAAAAGTTTAACATGGGGTGGAGTTTTCCCTTAACTTATCATATCACATAGTCATCAAGATATTGCTACAAGTAATATTATAGTTTATATGCTTCAACAGTTGATGTGCTTGACCTTTTTTTTATGTTTTCCTACAGAGTGCCAACTTTTCATCATCTACCAGAGGAAACTCTCAACAAGATAGCAGATATCATAGATGAGGTAAAGAAAACAAGCTGTGCACTCTTCCGTTTTCTTCCATCCTCCTTTCCATCAAGATTCTGATTTAAAGAGAATTCATTAATATCAATGCATTAGTGATGTCTCAGACCCGTGCAGTTGAAGTCTTAAATGTAACTTGGTTAAGGTTCTTGTTGAATATACATTGTGTACAAATGAAGTAAACTTATTGTGTACAAATGAAGTAAACTTTGTTGTAGAAAGTAGAATAATGACATTAAATGTTTTAACTTGGCATATGAATATTTGAAATATTGATGGTACCTAATGCAACAAATATATGGGGAAAATGAGGCAAATTAGTTGTATGAGAAGAATGAGCAGAACTGAGTTTTGAAAGAGTTTTGAAAAAGACAAGTTTCAAAGTCGTATCATGTCTTTAGAATGTGCTTTGCCTGAAACATAACCCAACACCACTTCATCAGTAATACAAAAATATTTGAGCAGTGGAAATTTTTCTCATAGTTTGGAGTCATTTCCAGTTATTTATGATCAGGGTTGTTAATGTGTGAAGTGTAACTATATGAGTTGAATGTTGGGGTTCATTTCTAAACTGTCTGCATGAGTCTTATCCTATCCTGCCCAAATATTTCGTGGCAGTTGATTCATATATCATCATCAGAGTAACTGTAGTAGAAGACCGGAGGGGTACCAAGTATTCTTGGTGACTTTTTTCCAAACATATCGTTTGATTGATGTCTCAAACCTCTGCTCCTGTCTCGTATTTCACTCCCCCTCTCCAGACGTATTTTGATGAAGGAGACTACATTGTACGACAGGGAGCCACCGGCGACACCATGTACATCATCAGTAAAGGAAGGGTGAGGAATGATGGGAAGGAATGAATGAGGTCATGTGTTTTCTCACACAACCTTATCCTCAACGAATTCATCAACCTGAAAAGCAATATTGTGAAATGATGTGTCTGTTCAAAAATGAGTACAGTTTCTTTGTACTACAGTATTCTAAAGAATACTCCTAGTCACTATAAGAATTATTCATTAGCTGTTGGTAGATTTCTGACCTTACTTCCATAGTAGGTCATGTATTTATGTGAGCTGAGAGTTTATTCAACCTGCATTTAGTTGTGAAAATATTTATGAATCAGCCAATGAAACATTCCACAATAGCACAAAAGACAGTGCTTTCTGTGGCATATATCAAATATGCATGTGTTTGTGTAGTTGTACAATTGTGATTCTGTTTATTTGGCCATTAACGTGTGTGAAAGAGAGAAAAACAAACCTAAATAATAGAATAATTTTGTCGTTGGGTTACTCCGCAGTGCCAAGTGACCCAGAAGATGATGGCTGGTCAAGTGAAGAATGCCAAAATGCTTGAAAAAGGAGACTTCTTTGGACAATCAGCACTAGAAGGGTAAGGAATAATAAATAATTAAATGAGGCTCGTTTCACTCAGAATGTCTTTAATCACTTTTTCCATCATGCCTCTACACTATGTGGTGATTCATATATTAATATAATGACTTTTTCTTTCAAGCAGTTGTAGAATATTCATTCCCGCCATTGATGCTGGTGTTTCAGATACCCTTTTTATCTTTGTAAGCATCATCATCATCCTCATTCTTGCCTTTTCTGGTTCTTGTGCTCATCTTCCAAATCTTTCTCCTGTTTCCTTCTGCTCCTACTTTATCATCCACCTCCCACCTCGTCTCTGGAGTTTTCATAATATCTTTTCTCTTTGTGAGATGTGCCAGTATGATAAATGTGGCAAACATTTCTTGCCTGAGAATAGATTTAGCTTTCAACAATATGCCAGGAGAGTCTGTAATTCCCCTTGCGAAGTTGTTCATCCAATATCTGGTATCTAGAGTGGAAGTGTTTTCCAAAATTGCAAAGTTTGAAGAAACTGGTAGGAGGTCACCATGGCGACGGCCATCCAGGAAAAATGGATGATGGCGCTCTGCTCAAGTGCACCGTGGTATTGACTTAGCAGAGCAATGTCTACAAAGTGCAATTAATCAAAGATCGACCTACCCAGTCTGTTTTTGTCCTGCTCTGTAAACATCTAAATTGATGTTGGTGGGATGCCATCCCAGGAGAGCGAGATGTACACTTTGGTCCTCTTGTTTGCATCTCATCTACCCCCTTCTTTATCAGGGTCATGGTAAAATCAGGCCATTCTTAGTGGATGGATTGCAGTAAGGTATCTTTATCACTGACAATCAAGGTACTATTTTGAGGAAGCTAGAGTAATCATTTAATATCCCCAAAATTTGTTTCTTGTTATCATTACTTCATTATTTGTTTTCAAGACAAAACTTTCACAGATGAGTTTTTTTTTTTCATGCATCTCCTCATGTTACTGTCTTATTCGTTCATTTCTATTAAACTGTGCAGGGGATTGCTGAAGGTTTTGTTATGCTTTATATTCTTGTCTACTAGAATGGAAAATGCAGTTCAGTGTTTTTATCTCAGCCTATTGTGTGTCCTCTCTGTATACATCCGGACAAGTCATTAATGTCATTAAAACAATTACACATACATATAATTGATGTTTGTGTTTTTATGTCATTTTGAATTCTATTCCTCAAATATTTTGAAACAATTTCTCATATTTTCTTGCTTCTCAGCCATTATTATCATTATATCATTTCTTCTTTCTGTCTTTATTTAGAGATGAAATTATCCGAGAGGCAACGGTTATAGCAGCAGACCCTAATGGGGTGGTTTGTCTAGCCCTGGATAGAGAGTGAGTAACAATGGATTGGTTCCAATGCCATGGCAAGCACTCAATTTCACACTTCAATAGAGTTTAATCAACTCTATACAGACTCATAAAAGTAGCTGTAACTTTGCCAAGGTGTTTCTTGTTTTGTTTGCTAAATTTAGGGGGAAAAGGACATGACACAAAGGTACTCAGTAAGCTAAAAAAAATCCCACTCAGATGGAAAATTTCACAGGCTCACACTTTTCAATGCTATACAGATTCAGAGGACTCTGTAATTCCTTACCACCGAGAAGAAGTTAAAGGGTGTGTACAGTTCTGGTCGAGGTGAAGATTTAGCTTTAAACTTTTTGCGAGATATTCAGAATCCACTCTATGAGATGTCAAAGAGCATGCAATTCTAAGGGGTATCAAAAGTTTATTCGATGAAATCGGTTTTGAAATGGCTGAGATATCCAAAAACAAGGTGAAACAAAGAGATCCTAATAAAGTTTTGGCATGTTGCCTTTTATTATTAGCACTTCTTTTGGATATCTCAGCCATTTGAAAACCAATTTTCATCAAATAAACGTTGAATCCTTCTTAAAATTACATGCTCTTTCATATTTCATAAGAGGCTTTTCATTATCTCACTTAGGAATGTTCAAAACATGAGTCCCTAACTCAACCAGTACTGTAGAGTCTCTTTAAGCTCTGTATGTGCCACAGTGCACACTCCCATAATCATGTGCCACATTATTCTGCAATCACAACATATGAACACTTTTGGAAAACATACTGTGTTTCAAAGCCATGTAACTTTTTATAGAAATGTTTATGGTAGACATGCAGTGAGCAAAAGTTGTACAGAAAATTCCAAGCTTTCCTGTGATGTAAATCTCTCTTAGCAGTTCACCTTAAAGAAAATGCACTGAAGTGACTGATATGTTTTGAAAAGTCATCAACCTATTGATGGAAGTATGCCCAAAGTGGACATTTTGAAATCCAGCACCCAACACACAAAAGTTCACACTTTGTGACCAATCCTTGTACCCTTTCTGTGTCTATAATTGGAGAAAATTGCCCGTATACAGTGATTGGGTGTAAACTTAGCTTGCCCAAATGTCACGCACGAGGAATGTGCGGCGACTTTAGGCCTTGAACCTTTACTTGGCTATCAAAACCGCTCGTGCAAATTTACAAGTGACATTATCAAATGAGATACATGACACCAGGGAGGGTTACACAGTGGAGGAGAAGAAAGAAGCACAGTCTCTACCTTCCAAAGAAAGAGGTGGCAGAATTTGAAACACTATCTACAGAGTTTGTGATGAACTTGGTGTGTGGTAAATGAGAAAAAGGTGATTCTATGATCTTATTGCTGAAATACGAAGCTTCGATGACATCAGGTTCATCCTAATTGAAAGTTTTCTTGCTCTGTGAAAACACTTCAGATTGGATTGTTACCTTTCCTCATTTTCAAGTCAAGTCCAATATTATGCATACATTCCATGGAGGAGGATTTCTCTCCATATAGAAAACATGCAAAACATGCAAGAAATTTCTTCATTGGCAGGACAATACCTTGTTATCAGTGACATGACTTAATGAAAGCAGGTAGACGTAGTGTTGAGCATGACAACTCTCTAAATGATGAAGAAGGAATATTTAATGCCTGAATCATTTTCTTGTGCATTCTTTAGGCCAAGGGTGTATATTCTTACAGGTAAAACCATGATGGTGAAAAGTGTGATGCACTTTAAAACAGTTCTTTTCCCCCAAGATTTTCAAACTAAAATTGTAGGCTGTACAGTACTCAGTTTAGATACTTGTAATAACATCTCGCTGGTATTACCCCTTACCCATAATGATTTGGTCTCCACAGGGAATACAGATAATCTAAATGAGATTCATTTATTCCTCAAAACAATGTAATATTGTACCCTGTGGTCAGGTACATTGTCTGATGTTGTTTTGATAAATAAATGAATATCATTACCTGTATTTCACTGCTGAGACCAAATCATTACCTGTAAGAACGTATGCCTAGGTTGTTGTTTTTTTCTCCAAGATTATCAAACTGAAATTGTAGGCTATACAGTACTAAGTTTAAAAGCTAGTAAAAATATTGCACTGGTTTTACCCCTTACCCATGATAATTTGGTTTCAACAGCAAAACACAGGTAATGATATTCAGTTTTTTAAATCAAAAAATGCAATATCATAACTGGTACTCAAGTACATTTTCTGATGTTGTCTTTCTTTGCCATGCATTGTGGCTAATAGAAGATCTTTTAGTAAAAGCTTCCCCATGGTTTTTGCTTGGTTCCAGGTCTTTTCTACAAGTGGCTGGCGGCCTAGAGTCAGTCATCAAGAACAGACTAGAAGACAGTGCCAAGGGAAGGTGAGAAGATGAGAGCAAAACTTTCAAGAGAATTACCCAAAACTTCTCTCTTTTTCTTGAGAGTAGAATCACCTACCAACCTCCATTCCATGAAGTTGAACTTGATATCAGTAGCTGGAAAGTAATTTCAGTACATGTGAAATATTCAGAGGTTTTTTGTTTGATGTCCATACAAATCATGTGTTTCACTTTCCTCTCCTTTTTCTTCCCCTGTAGTATCAAGACAGACTTTCCAACCTTTGTTGCAAGTACATATAATAACTATGAAGAAATATATTCTCCTTCAAGTAACACAATATATATTCTCCTATTGAATTTGCATCACAAGTCCTTGATAAATGTTAAGTTCATATGAATTCACAATGGATGAGATGGAGCATTATTGACAAAGCTATATCTTCTTTCCAGGGGGCAAATGATTCAGCTTAGCTTTTTATCCATTCTAAGATTTTCAGAACAAGAATTGTTTTCTTAAAATTCAGCAAAGCAGTTTCAAAACAAGATATTTAAGTCTTGCTGTAATTTTCTATGAAAATATTTTCTTTTCCCCTCAGGATTGACTCAGAGTTTGCTGATGTAAGGTTAGGAGATATTCACATCGTAGCCACACTCGGTGTGGGTGGCTTTGGACGGGTAGAACTGGTAAGTCTATAGGTATTTGTTCAGAATGCAGAACTGTTCATGCGGTATGTAAATTCAGTGATATTTCTTCATGCACCTCGAATAAATAGATTTCATAATTTCATTGTGGCAAGCATTCTGTAATACTTACACACAAATCATATTGGAAGGAAATAAATCTTGAAAGTTTGATAGATTTTTAATTGTGCAGTATAGTTCCATGCTCCTTCTTACATTTTCTTCTTACATGTAGATCTGCAAATCCTGGCCCTCTGACATATTGCAATTCTCCCAAGGTTACTACATGCTGCTCCCTGTTTCTGTAAATAGGGAGTTGATATGAGGTTAATGCATGTATTCATTCTATCAAAATTGTCAAAATGTATGTTTCTGGCCCAAATACTGTTTAATATGATGTTTCACATGGGAGCATGAACCGATAGTTGGAGTGAGGTGATTGAAATGCCAACATGATGCGTTTTATTTTTCCTGCCTTCATGTTGTGCTAGGTAAGACTAGAAGGCAAGAGTCAGACGTACGCCCTCAAACAGCTGAAGAAGAGACACATTGTGGAGACGAGGCAACAAGAACACATCATGTCAGAGAAGAATATCATGATGGAGGCTAGGTGTGACTTCATCGTCAGGTGAGGACAACTTTTGCAGCATGATCCCACAACATCACACAGCTCTTTTAATGTTTTAGAGTTCAGTCACTGAGTAGTGAAATGAAAAAAAAAAGAAAGCCATAATGTGTCTTTCATTGCTGTCCCAAATTTTGGCCCTGGTGGACTTGGAGCATGAATTAGAAATTTTCGTGATCCCTGGCAACTCTCATCCAGTCCCCACAGTCATCAACTGCAAATGTCAACAAACTGTGGGAAACTTCCCTGGAAAAAAACAACAACACATATTTGCTCATATCACAGTGGTGTGATAGTATCCCATGTTTGTGTTAGGAGCATGTATGTTGTGATTTGTCAATGAATTTTGTATGAATTTTTGGCCCCCTGCAGGTTATATTGCACCTTCAAAGACACCAAGTATCTATACATGCTACTAGAGGCTTGTCTAGGGGGAGAACTATGGACCATTCTTAGAGACAAGTGAGTACCAACTCTCTTCAAGAATATTGTCATTATGTTAATACTGTCTTCCTTTCTTAACCCAATGTCTCCAAAGTGTGGCATCCTCATAAATTTTATGCATGGCACAGCCAGTTTCTGGTGTGTGAGGCCCTAAAGGGACTGTACAGTACTGGTTGAGGTAGGGATTCATGTTTTGAACATTCCTAAGTGAGATAATGAAAAGCCTCTTATGAAATATGAAAGAGCATGTAATTTTAAGAAGGATTCAACGTTTATTTGATGAAAATTGGTTTTCAAATGGCTGAGATATCAAAAAAAGTGCTAATAATAAAAGGCGACATGCCCCAACTTTATTAGTATCTCTTTGTTTCACCTTGTTTTTGGATATCTCAGCCATTTCAAAACCGATTTTCATCGAATAAACTTTTGATACCCCTTAGAACCGCATGCTCTTTGACATCTCATAGAGTGGTTTCTGAATATCTCACAAAACGTTAAAAGCTAAATCTTCACCTTGACCAGAACTGTACAGACCCTTTAAACTTGCAAAGCCAGTTAAACATGCCTTTTCAAATGTTTTTGAAACTGTTATAAGAATAGAATGAAGTGAAAAGGCTGGGATAGTATCAAATGTGAACAAAAATATTTTACAATGATAATTGCAGGTGGAGTGAAACATTAAAAGTGAATACCAATTTAATTCATGTGATGTCTGTTTAATAGGAACTAAATGAATAGAAACAAGTACTTGGCTTACCTTAGACATATAAAGTGCAATTCCACCTAATGTTCATGTTGCCTTTAATTCTTAAAAAGTGTAATTTCAAACAAAGTGGTTGAATTTTCATTCAAATCAAACACAGAATTGGAAAGTTTAGTTAGAGGTTGTTGATGGCAGCATTGTGTTCTCTTGCTTTGATTGCGTGATAAATTATGTGAACTGTGAAGAGATTTGACTTGAGAAAATTGCTGAGGCATCAGACCATAGTCATTTCAAGACCCTTCAAATGAAGGTGTTTTCTAACGTGACCTTCCTTTGCTGCAGGGGTTCCTTTGATGACAGTACAACAAGATTCTACACTGCCTGTGTAACAGAGGCTCTTGCATACCTCCATGCCAAGGGCATTGTTTACAGGGACCTGAAGCCTGAAAACATCCTCCTGGACAGCAAGGGCTATGGCAAGCTGGTACAGTTAATGTTCATCAAACTGGAGGGCATTTCATTGAGCGTGTTGTCAGATATTTTTCTGACTAACTGTTTTAAGCTACTGAAAACCTTGCATCTGATTAGCTGAGAGCAAATTTGTCAGAAAAAAAAATATGTGACAAAATACTTGATGAAATGCCCCCAATTTTTCCCCTCCCAATCATTAATCATAGCAAAACTTGATGACTAGTTCAATGAGCTTTGTTAAAGTATTCTGGCATCATCCCTGTTGGTCCACTTTGAGGCATACATTGTAATTGTGCCCAATAGAATTTTCTAAATTGTTGGTATGAAGCTGACGTAGAAATTAGTCTATGAGTGAATTAGCAGCCTTCTCTATTTTTAAGGAGGTAATTGATGTTGGATTGGATGTAATCATGCTAGAGTAAGAAATCAAATGTAATTGTCACGCAACAGCATCGTGCATCAGTACAATTTGGAGATAGATTTTATTGGTTTTAGATTGTTGGAATGTATGCCAGAGGGGTTGTTTGTGCTGCATTGTATTAATCCATGACAATCCTCCTTTTGTCTATAAATTTGCTTCAATTGTGGCAATATGCTATGATGATCAGTTCAAGTTTGGCAATAGTAAATCCAGGAAATGTATAAAATTGATAGTTGATTCTAATATGAAATGTTAATTTGTTTTCAAGCAGAATGCTGTGTTGAGATTATTCTATGATGAATGATGCCTTCTTTGATATTTGCTGTGATGGTTACTCCAAAGAATATAGTTTTCAGATATTATTTTCACAGCAGAACACCATGATGGGATTATTCTATGTTGAACAATGCCTTCCTTGATATTTGCAAAGAGTATAGTTTTCAGATATATTTTTATGTCAAGTTCTTGTTCCTTCTGCTGATCTCTTATTGCTCAGGTTGACTTTGGCTTCGCCAAGAGGATAGGTCACGGTAGGAAGACATGGACGTTCTGTGGCACGCCAGAGTACGTTGCCCCAGAGATCATCTTGAATAGAGGTCACGACCTCTCAGCTGACTACTGGTCGCTGGGTATTCTCATGTTTGAACTGCTGACTGGAAGGTAGGCAACACCTTTCAAGACTTGGTCTCTAACTCTCATTCTCTGGGTCTCTATGAGGGCTTTCCCACTTACCCATTGGAGACTAGTCCCGAGTATACTCGGGCAGGTGTCTATGGGGGATGCGTGCTGTAGAAAAATCAGCTCGTCCTCAACAACAGGTTAATGAAAACTTGTTTGTAACCATGTCTCTGTAACACCTTTCTGAATAAGGTTAAGAGCATCCAGCTATTTACACACAGAAATGAGTCTCCTTACTGACTGCTAACTGTGGATGACTTTCCATACAACAGTTGTATAACAAACCACTTTGCCTGTCAATGAAACACACAACTGTTGGTATCCTTGCGTGCAAAATTAGTATTTATGTGTGCATGCAGTAGGGGAAGTAAAAAAAGGTAAGGCTAAGCTGTTCCTCCTCAAACATGATTTAGTGGTCAGTAGAATCACTTTAGAAATACATGTTTATGCTGAAACAGGATTAGGAAACACTAGAAAAACATTAGGAAGCAAGATTAGGAAACCTCTCTGACTATGATTTGGCCCAAGATAATTTACAAATCTGATTGCAGAGACATTACAAGTTTACATTCAGATCTTTTCAAATAACTCAACTGTCACTCTGGCATTTTTAGAAACATTGCCAAGTGGGGAAAATCTGTATGTTTCTGTCTGCATCTGTCTGTATGTCTGTCTGTCTTTCTCTCTGCATGTATCTATCTGTGAGCAAATCTTAGGGATTCCTTCCTTCACCACTGCCAATCTGTCTGTCTTTGAAGATTCAGCATTTGCTTTTCTGGAGCCTAAAACCCATCTGTCAACAGATAGCAAATGTTTGTAGGATTTTAAACAGAAAGCTCCTACATTTCACATCATTGGATAATGGGGTAAAATATTTGGAAAATAGTTCTGACATAAATTCTTTATATGTTTACTTCTAATGCTCATACCCTGGTCATTGTAAGTCAAATAGTAGATCAGTTTTAATTCAAACATTCTTCAAATATGTCTTCTTGTAATGAGAATACCATTGTCATTGTAAAGTAAATAGTAGACCAGCTTGAATTCAAACATTCTATAAACAGGTTATCTTATGATTACTAAAATGTGTTCAAGTAGTTTACCAGGTTTAATCTAAGAATTATTCAAATGCTCACAAATCAAGAATGAGTTCCAATTTAACTTTTCTGTGCAGCCCTCCCTTCACTGGTTCTGACCCGATGAAGACATATAACATCATCCTGAAAGGCATGGACATGATTGAGTTTCCCAGGAAGATAACTCGCAACGCAGCCAACATGATCAAGAAGCTGTGTCGAGATAACCCGACAGAGAGGCTGGGCTACCAGAAGAATGGTCTCAAGGACATCCAGAAACACAAGTATGTTATTTTATTTATGCATTTATTTATTTGTTTATTTATTTATTTATATATTTACCTTTTTTTACTTACTTATTTATTCAGTTTTATTTATTTGTTTGTTTATTCAGTTTTATTTCAACGGGGTAGCCCCATCAGTAGGTATGTTCTGTTCTTCCTGGTGGCCCTGCACATACAATCATAACAGATAACAAAACAGTGACATTTACACTAAGTACAGCGTATGTGGACAGGTTCAGTTTCAGATCTGTTTCATTTGACCCAGATCCACAAACAAGCACCAAAAATCTATGATTATATCCTGTCAGAGGTTATGTCATTGCACCTAACTCATTGATGTAGACAGCATGTGTTGTTACTTTTCAATTATGCTGCCATGTTGCTTATTATTTCTGTTAAGTTTAGGCTGTAATGAGATAGATGTTATTTATGTTTTAAAGATCTTTTTCTTTTTTTTATTAATTCAGCATACTTTATTTATCTTGACACATAAGTATGTGATTATATATATATGGATATCTAGGTACAATGTATACACAGACATCGGAGTTGTATTTTTTGCCTTTTGTTGAGATAAAATCAAACTACAGTACAGGTTACAGATGATTTATGACACATTTTCAAAGAAAGCATATTTTGATTGGAGTACAAAAGAATAGGTAGTTTCTGATGCTAAAAAAATAATAAATGACATTGCATTAAGTCTGTGTCAGGAAAGTGTATGTCAGAGATAAGTAACATGAGTTGTAGGAGGCATGAGTAGATGTTTAGAGCATGTTTCACGAAAGGAACAGAAGACAAGGTAGTCAGCAGAGGAAAAATGATGATAAAGCTGATAAAGCCATGATGGTTATTGAACACTGCCACTTAGGATGTCCCACATCACCAAACACTAGAGATTCCAACTTAAAATCATCTTCTAAATGCAGGATTCTCCCACCTGAAACCTCTAGCAAACGGAAGACTGTGAATGTATTAACATGGGCACAACACAAATGAGTTGTGCATGCATAGTGAACATCACAAGTGTTAAGCGCAATGTCCCTCATGGCCATGGTCCCGGACCCTCTGAAGGGCCTGGGAAGCTTTAGGATTGTAGATGCCCTCTGGTACATGCTATCTTAGCCTTATTTTTAAACTTAATATGACCAAAGAAATGTTTGGCAGGAGAATGCTAACCTTAGTTGAGAGAAAATGCATCTTTATTATTAGGAAACATGCAGCTAGAGCAGGAGAAATTTGAACTCAAGCGGGAGATTTTGAGAAAATGGCCCTACAGCAGGATAGTTGGAGTCTCTTTAGACACGGTTACATGTGAACTACGTAGATATTGAGGTAGGTTGGATCAAAAATTTGGATAAACATAGTCAAACATGTAAATGTTGATAGCATTTGGCACTCTGTATTATTTTCTCTGCAGATGGTTCGACGGTTTCAACTGGGAAGGGCTAAGAAAACGGACGCTAACACCACCGATCATACCCACTGTAAGTTTCTAAGTCATGTGACTTCCCATACATTTGTTTGATTGTTGGTTAGCAATATTGGCAGTATGAGATTGCTAACTAGAGAATTATGAGCTGATCAGAGACCAACCCCCCCCCCCCTTCTCTTGGTACATGCATTTGTCCTTGGATATGAACTTATCTAATTTGATAAATTTATTTCACGTGGATACAACATAAATTTGTTTCTCAAATATTTGAGTATATTTACTTTCACCATCTGCAGCTATATAGATTTGCAAGTCCATTAGTTTATCATCTGTCTTTTCTTTGTTCTAACCCAAAGGTCATTTCAGAAAAGATTATCATTTCCTCCTCGTACTAAAGAAGAATGATTCCTTAAAACGAAAGGATACAGGAAAACAATAATTGTCCCCGCCGAACCAGTTCGAGCAGGGGACTATGAAATGGGCTCCGTACGTGTGTGTGTCCGTGTGTCCGTGCGTCCATCCGTGCGTCCGTGTGTGCGTCCGTGTGTGCGTCCGTGTGTGATCAAAATCTTCAATTTGCTACTTCTCTGTCATTTATGAGCCAATTTTGATTCTGTTTGCTTTATATGATAGCACTACATGGGAGCTTTGAAACTTCTACACAGAATTTCAGTTGTGACCTTTGACCTTGACCTTTGACCTATATTTTACATTTTGCTACAAAATGCTACTCCTTCGCCATTTCTAACCCGATTTCGATTCTGTTTGTTTTATGTGATGGCACTAGGTGAGGGCTTCAAAACTTCTACACAGAATTTTGACCTTTGACTTCTTTGACCTTTGACCTTGATTTTTTACCTATATTGTACATTTTGCTACAAAATGCTACTCCTTCGCAATTTCTAACCCGATTTCGATTCTGTTTGCTTTATGTGATGGCACTAGGTGAGGGCTTCAAAACTTCTACACAGAATTTTGACCTTTGACTTCTTTGACCTTTGACCTTGATTTTTGACCTATATTGTACATTGGCTACAATATGCTACTCCTTTGCCATTTCTAACCCGATTTCGATTCCGTTTGCTTTATGTGATGGCACTAGGTGACGGCTTCAAAACTTCTACACAGAATTTTGACCTTTGACCTTTGACCTTCATTTTTGACCTATATTGTACTTTGGTTACAAAATGCTACTCCTTCGCCATTTCTAACCCGATTTCGATTCCGTTTGCTTTATGTGATGGCACTAGGTGAGGGCTTCAAAACTTCTACACAGAATTTTGACCTTTGACTTCTTTGACCTTTGACCTTGATTTTTACCTATATTGTACATTGGCTACAAAATGCTACTCCTTTGCCATTTCTAACCCGATTTTGATTCTCTTCGCTTTATGTGATTGCACTAGGTGAGGGCTTCAAAACTTCTTCACAGAATTTTGACCTTTGACTTCTTTGACCTTTGACCTTGATTGTTGACCTGTATTGCACATTTTGCTACAAAATGCTACTTCCGGCGGGGACATATATTACGCACCGCGTAATTTCTACTTTTCCTTGTTTAGAACAAATTCAATGCTGTAATCAGCCTGTTACTAAGATATCAGTTTGCAGTTCGAGTGCATAAGCAGTGCTGTAAAACCAGACAATTTTGCATGCTGGAAACTTTCTAAGATAGCCACAATTGTCAAAAGTAGGTTTTTGTCTCCACAATCCAGTTCATGTACTATGAATTATTCATAATTTTTTCATGGTTGGCAATTTGCAAATGTTTCTTGTCACGAAAAAGGCCATCGTCTCCAATTTGCAAAAGTTTCCTGTCTCGACTGTTTCTAGTGTTGTAGTAAGTAGACAATAAGACTATGTATGTTTATTCTTGTGATGGTTACATGCACAAACAAATTCACTGCCTTCCCAACATTTGCCCCACCCTGGCTAGGTACGGTCAAACGCGGACACGGCAAACTTCGACACCTACCCGCCTGACCACGAACCTCCTCCCGAGGATGATACATCAGGATGGGACCGAGACTTTTGAAGAAGATTTCGCGGCTGTCGATCGTCACTTTATGCTGCCATCCAAGAAAGAAATATGCTCCCTGTCTTCACAAGCAGAGTCGGTCTGCGTGACGTTGCTTCTCCTAAGTTGGGCTTTCTGCAAAGCCCTTGCTCCTCATGAAGCTATGAAGTGTATGAACAGACAAAGCAATGATGTGGATAGGTGATGAAGACTTGGCAATTCTTTTGGCAATATATATGTATATGTGGTTGCTAGTCATTTGGAGGGGATTTTTACAGGAAGAGGATAATTATGGCACTATAACTGTTCATGTTTGCAGGTTAATTTGTGCCAGATTTGATGGGCAGGAGGCTTGAGGAGGTCCTGTGTTAAGATTTGCATCGGAAAAGACAGATTAGAAATGCCACCCACAATTGCTTGCTTTAAGATTGAGCATTTTGAAAGTCAGGTTGTTACTCTGCCAGACCTATCGTGGTCCTACAAATGATGGTTAGAAGCAGGCTCTGAAATTGTTTGATGCTGCCTTCAAAACAGAAAAAAGAAGCCCTTGCCATGTTGAAACAATCCGATGGAAGGCTGGAACGAAGGTCTGTTGTTGATGGAGAATGGAAGATAAATCCTGAGAATCCATCCAAACTGCACCTTGAGCTTGTGTTAGATCTTTAGAAGGTTTGCAGCATCTCGCTTCTTTTTTTTTGGGGGGGGGGGAGGGAGAGGGGAGGGTAAGGGGTGTCTTGGGAAGAAGGATAAGGAGTGCATCCATCCATTAGATTTGCCAGTCAAAGCATAGGAAGGAATTCATTCAGTACCCTAACATCAGGATCCACGTCGTTAGGACAATTCACATGTCAAATTCAGGAACAGATCTGATGATCTTGAATGATCAATGTCACTTTTTGAAATTTTGCTATTTTTGAGATCAACAAAATACATGAATTTCAATTGAATTATTTAAATCATCTAGCTATAAGATTTTAAAGATTTCAAAATGATTGTTTTTGGAATTTTTATGTCAGAAGGCAGGAATTTAGGTCAATTTATCATTGTCCTGAGCTCAGTATGTCGTCCTAAGTTCAAACTATTTCTCTAAGCTCAAAATAAATTGTAATCTTAGCAGTCTTGAATAAGGTTAGTGTAAAACATAACTGATAATGAAATCATTGTCACAATTCACGTGCCATAACTTCTTCATATTGGAATTCCAAATTGCTGTCATTGTACACAAAGCAGTGTAAAGTATTTGTAGCAATATCCAGAAGAAGTTAGGCAGCAGTGGGTAAAGTTTTACCAAAAATTGCAGTTTTACTTTTGTTCTTTCGCTGAAACATTTTGCTCATGTATGACCTTTGTCTGAGAGACACAGACTTATACTCAATGTCACAGTTATTATAACAGTATGATACAGGCTAGGATGAGTGCAGTAATGGGCAGTGGGCAAAATGAGCACCTTTCATACTTGTGAAATACTACATATTTTCACAATTTAAGAAGTTCCTCTCACAATTTTTGTCCCAGTATGGACTTATAAAGGACATCAAAGTGCACCTGAAAAGTTTTATTGGCAACTGAACCATTCAAGAGTTTAGTAAGATAAATTTATTGGTATCAAAATTTCCTTGTTTTGTTTTCCTTATATAAGACATGATTCCCCATCCTTTCCCATAATCTGCTCCACAAAGTCATCTAAACTATAACATGTGACAGCAGACATGGATTGTCAGATTGAGTCTCTGGCCAAAATTGTCTTAAAGCATTCTTCAGAATGTCACTAGCATTTCTACTTTTCATGAAATGGCTGGCTGATTGTGCTCCCCAAATTAAATCCAAGTTTATTAGAGGCAGGTAGTTCTCATGCGCAATATATCATTTCATTGTTTTCTTCCATTAACAGGTAATGCCTGAGTGAAAAACTTTACTAGTGTGTTAACTGAAGACAAATTTGTTATTACATTGACTGTATATTGTTGTTGTTGGTTTTTTAAACAAAAGCTACTGAAGAACAATAGATAGACATCATTTTTCTAATTTGAATATCTGATCAAAATCAACAGGCTCTGAGTTTTAAAACAACAAAGTGGGTGTAGAGCTGTGTGGGTTTCTTCAGCTTTAGTTAAGGTGTGGCTTGTGTCTGTCATTGCTATGGGTATTCAGGCTAAATTTCATATTCTACAGCCTAGAGTTGAGAGTCTTTAAAAGTCACCTGATATGTTGTATGGGAGGCAGTACTATCAAAAAGTGTTCAATACCACACATATCTCTCAGATGGCCAGCGGGTTATGTGAGAGGCTTTGTCCTGCGGTACTAACAACAAATGTGCAAGTTATCTACAATCTGAACTTGATTATCCAGTGTGCTATATATCCTGCGGTGTTTGCAGCTGTTATATTTGGATAACTTGAGTGTGGGTTGTGACATTTCTGATAAGTACCAGTACAGATATGTGAGTTTCATAGCTTGGAAAGTGTGATGTGTAATCCGAAATGCATGCCTTCTATTGAAAGTCAGTTTCTCTTCAGTTCATAGTCCCCTGAATATGTGTCAACGTATTCCTTTCCTTTTGCAAAACACACAGTTAGTTGATAAGATGCTAACCATGCAGACCATGAGATGTGTGAATTATTGTACATGAGGCTGAAACATCCAAAATTGTCTGTTCCCTGCTTTGCCCTACTAGTCTTTACTACATTATCATATTTTTTTGTTGTTGGTCATTACATTGACCGCTTACATAATTCACCTGCCTTAAGTCTTCAAACCTTGTAATGCAGTCATTATTTCTTCTTGATCTTACATTGTATGACTATCCCAGTGGCAATGTGTACCATATATGCAAAAAAAAAAAGAAATGACATGATGTATCATTTTTCTCTAAATGTATTCCATTTGTGACCTTGCTTCAGAAAACCAACAAAAAGTTGTATGCCTCGATTTTACATGAGGACTCAGTGGAATGAGTCAACCCAGTCAATCTTTAGTTTATGACGTATTCTGAAAGAGCAAAGTCTTCTACATGAATTTTGATTTTTGGACCATGAAACAAAGTACTTTTGAAAGGATAATGCTATTGCTTTGAAGGTTAGTACAATATATTAGTCACGAATATAATGTCCTAATAGAGTGCGCAAACTTTCAGTTGAAACTGAGATTAAATCCCCTTCCTATAGTGGTTGCTATGGGGCTTTACATTCTGTTTTATTTCATTTATTTATTTATTTATTTATTTATTTATTTATTTATTTTGGTCCCATTCATCCCACAGTTGAACTCTTCATGAGATTAAGTACTTGAGTAGACTCTAAGCTTCAAAGTTTCTCTTCTCAACAAACACTTTTCTAGATTGTGTGTTTTCTGTCCATTATTTGAATAGGTTGGGTAAGTCCATTTGTACTGAGCTATACATCATTTTACAGCTTTAGTGTCTGCTCTTTCAGACTCTACCCTTAACTTAAAAAAAAAAATGTTAAAAATCCATGTCTGATTACATTTTGGTGTCTGTGATGCAGGGTCACATTTTGTACTGCTAGCACGGCTAGAGGAAATCTAATTTTGTCTCTCAGTGAAGAAATCAGCCTCGTGATATCAAATACAATTAATGTAAGATTCATCTTCATGGAGATAATACACAAAACAGTCTGAAGCACAGACTACTTTGATGCCTTACCAGCATTATTTCTTTCTTTCTCGATCTGTTCTGATTCATACTCTTTGTCTGTATGTACATCTGTACCATGACGATATGAGTGAAGACTTCTTTGTCTTCCCAATATGATTATTTCCGTCTCAGATCAGCAAAGACAAGAAAGTGACACATTGTCATGTTTGGTTAAAAGACAAGTTCACCTTCATGTACATGTGGATTGAGTGAATACAGCTGCAGCAATATCATTACAACACATCGTTGAAAGTTTGGGGAAAATCGGACAATCCGTTTAAAAGTTATGAATTTGTAAAGTATCTGTGCAGTCACTGCTGGATGAGAAGACTACTGCTGTTTGTGATGTCACATGCGTACAACGTTATAATGAAAATATAAAGAAAATTTCACAATTTTTATTTTTGTAAAAAAAAGCGTAGATATCCTCGACTTGTTACTGACATATGTTAAGGGTAATATTATTCTATTATTTGTTTTATTATGCGAGAAAAGTGAAAATATGTTGATTTTCTTTATATTTTCTTTATGTATCGTTGTACACATGTGATATCACAAGCTGTAGTAGTCTTCTCATCCAGCAGTGACTGAGCAGAAACTTAAAAAAATCATAACATTTGAAGGGACTGTCCGTTTTACCTCAAACTCTCACTGATGTGTTCTACTAATATTACTGCATTCACTCAATCCACATGTCCATGAAGGTGGACTTGTCCTTCAACCTGTTGAGGACGGAATGATTTTGCCACAACATGCATTTCCCATAGACACCTGCCCGAGTATACTCGGGACTTGTCCTCAATGGGTTAACGTATCAACCAGTGGCATCATGTTACGATGAAAGAATTTGGGCACATTGGTGCCACATATCCCTTCAGAATGTTGATGATATAGGGGCAATACATGTCCCTGTATTGCTTTGATTATTGGCTGTGTTTGAAACATAGTGGGGCATGGGGCCCTGAGGTGGTAGAATTACTTGTGCTCTCGCTTTTTATGACAGACCCAGTGGTGCTACTCTTATTTATTGACCAACAATAAATCATACACAAGCATGATCAAAAGTTATACATTCTTTGACTTGGTTGGTATGTCATCCAATACAGAATTACTTCATGATCTGTTTGCATTTTTCTCTTCTTATTCATGTTAAGGAAAAAGGCATGAAAAATATTGATAGAAAGGCATAGCATGCTATATACCAAATCAGTCATAATGAACAAGACAAGAAGACTGTGTTTCGTAGGAGATAGTTATTTTGTGTGATAAGAAATTGTCACTTAAGTGGTATAATACCATGTTAGTTTTTTTTTATTTCAGTAACCTCCGTTATATGTTACAAGTTTTGGGTGTTTTTTTATATGTAAAGTGAACTAAGAATTTGACATTTTTATACAGCCAAAGTTCATTTTTCATATTTGCTTTCTTTAAGATATTGCCAATTATTTTGTTTTTGTGTAAAGCACAAGTTCCTTTCTTATCTTGTGCTGTCTTTGAATATTTCTCTTCAATTAATGGCCACCAAGCTGTTTTAATTGAGAAGGAAAGGGACATGAAAGTGTTTTGATTGTGAATACTGAATGGCAGTAACATGAAAACATCTGCTATTAAAGCACAAAGACCACTGATACAAATGTACTGTTATTCAGATGAAGGTTCATGAAGTGAAACATATTAAATGTACTCATATATTCATATGTGCACACTCTTAAGGAGCAGGAGGCAAGATTTTGCTCAGGAGGTATCCCCCCACTTCCCGAAAAAAAAGTTTTCTTTCTTGATATTTAATGTTAGATGAATGGACACATTGCGCAAATTCTACTACTCAAGATACAAAGAATATCTCACATATTAGCTTTTAGATAGTTTTCCCTAATGTATCATGACAAACAAAGTCTGTACTTTTGATCATTAAGAATTACGGAAGGAGCTCTCAAGAGCAAAAGTGTATTTATGATGCCAAGAACTTTTCCAGCAGGTAGAATTCATCTTAGCTGTCGTTTTGACAAGCCAATGTGTGTGTTTTAACCCATCCATCACAGTAACTTCACTGAAAAACAAGTACTTGTCAGTCTTCAGTTCCTGGCTCTATACTGAGTGAAGATACAGCATTACTGTGATATTATGAACTTACGCCAGTACTGAGATAGGGCCAATCTATGTGTGATGTTAAATCAAACCTGTTTTCTATCTCAATATTACCCTGAAGTGAATGTATTTCACCAATGATTTCACCATGCATGCAGAATTAAGAGACTTGTCAAATATGCCATTCTCACTAATTGTCTATCCATGAAGAATGTTGCCCAATGACATTATTCTGGAGCTGGTAAACTGTATATGATATATCTGATGGTTATATTTTACCATGGATTACTTTATTTTTTGAACAGATAGATGTAGTAGTAGATAAAACTCATGATGACTTCGTACTTCATCTTGAATCTAATAATTATATGATATACACATATATTCAATTCTTCCTTGTACTAAATGGAGTTATTAGAATATATCAGCTTACAGTGTGGTTGTGTTGTGTTTCTATTTATTGAAGGAAAAAGAAGAAATGTAGCAGTGTCTTCTTCTACCTTGACTTTTAATCCTGGTAAAACATGGTGGATTTTATTATATGTGACCAATAAAAGACTAACATGAAGTCTTTGCATAATATTTGCTGTGGGGGATCCTTCATTATGAGTATATTACTGTCTTGAACTTGATAACATCAAAACCTGGCATGTTTGGATTGTAATCTAACAGGAGAACTAAAAAAGGCCCTTTGTGAAACATTGTGTTGACATTCTTTCACCCGTTATGGAATGATTTTGCTACAACACGCATTTCCCATAGACACCTGCCTGAGTATACTTGGGACTCATCCTCAATGAGTTAATGTCAGTACAGGTTTATCTGGGTTGCGTATATACCAGTATGACATACATAGTATATATGTATATGAGAAATTGGCCAGTAATACGATAATCAAAGTAATGATGATGAAGATGAATATAATAAGATAGTAATAATAATACTTATGTTGATTAATGTTAATGATAATAGTAGTAGTAGTAGTAGTAGTAGTAGTAGTAATAATAATAATAATAATAATAATGATAATAATAATGGCCAGTAATACGATGATCAAAGTAATGATGATAGTAATAGTAGTAATAATAATGATAATAATAATGATAATAATAAGTAATATTATTATTATTATTATTATTATCATTGTTATTATTATATATTGTTGCCAACAGTACTATTATCATTAATGGCAATAATACCAATGATATTCAGTTCTAATAGTAGAAGTATCATCATCAGTATTACATACAATTGTTCCTTATTACACACCCCCCCCCACGCACACACACACAACACACACACACATGAGTTTACAAAATTTCAATCCATTGAAATTGAACAAATTACACTTTTAGATGGTACTTAAAAAAAAATTGTGTAGTAGTAGTAGTAGTAGTCGCAACTTGCAGGCGAATAAGTTATCACGTTGTCTGCAGACGTCGTCCTGGAGTCCCTTCCTTGGTGAGAGCGCAAAAAGTGTTTTTAGTACACGACAGTAGTATTTAAAAGCTCTTAGTATTTAAAAGCTCAACACCCTCCACCCGTTACACATGACGCATAATCTCCCAGACTGAGCTTGAAACAAAACAGTCCTACAAGGAGTACAGCTTTAAAAAAAAGAACAATTTGGGAAGTTCTGGAGTAGTACTGCAGTGGATATAATGAGGCGGATGCAGGATGCAAATTGGGTAAATATTTCTCTTTTTTGCGGGGGGGGGGGGGAGGAGATGATTAAAGTTGTATGTTGTTGGACAGTATTAAAGAGGTTTTTCTGTGAGAAAGCCCACAACTATAGTATGTAAGCAGGGTCCGGCGCAGTGTTTTCAAAAGTGTGGGGGCCCACTTCCGGGTTTCATGAGCTAACAAGCAAAAAAAAAAAGGTCCTCAGCTCATCTCTCCCCGTCCACTTCCAGGTTTCTTCAGCTGACAAGCCCCAAAAAAAAATTTAAAAAAAGGTCCTCAGCTCATCTCTCCCCGTCCACTTCCAGGTTTCTTCAGCTGACAAGCCAAAAAAAAAAAAATTAAAAAAAAAAGGTCCTCAGCTCATCTCTCCCCGTCCACTTCCGGGTTTCTTCAGCTGACAAGCAAAAAAAAAAGGTCCTCAGCTCATTCTCTCCCCTCCCATTTCCGGGTGTTATAAAAAAAAAAAAGGTCTTCAGAGAAAACACATTTCTGGACAACCTTACCGCCTCTATCTATTTCTATTTTAGTGCCACTTATGTACGTACTTCCGGGTTGAAAAAAGTGTGGGGGCCCAAAGTGATGACACCTTATGTATTCCTTTGTATGGTGCACAAAAAGTGTGGGGGCCCGAGCCCCCACGGCCCCCACGGCTGCGCCGGCCCTGGTAAGTGTATAGCTTGTAACGAATGAGCCCTCGTCTTGAGAGAAGCGGATGAAAGAAAATAAAGAAGGGAACATGTGAAAGAATAAAGAAAATACAGATGCACACACTCACACATGCAGGGGCATATTATTGCACAAATAAAAAACACGTTATTCAAAGATTTAATTTTCCATGCACGCAGACTGAAAATACAAAGACTCCTCAACGTCCGTCTGCTCGCTTTTTAAGTCTCGTGCTCACGTATGCTACTCACGGCCTTTTTCGATTTCAATGTGCGTGTGGGCAGGCCGGGGCGTTATCCATACCTCTACTGACTGAAAATCATTACACTCCGTGATCTGGCAGAGGTTGACGACTACCTAGTGTGAAGTGCGTTTTGTTTCTTTGAACGGAAAAGCATGAACTTTCATCCATTTATTATAAAGGGAGTGTGCATCATTGGCACCTTGAACGGTCCATTCAATCGGAACATTAATTTATGATAACAATTCAAAGATGATGTACGCGTCACACTGGAAACATAGATCAAACAATATTTCCAGGTTGTTTATCTATATAGAATACATTATGTTGGTTACTCGTTTTATGTTCAATAGATTTATACGAGTGAGTATGAGTACCATGACATGTTAGTATGGTCTGATCAAAGAGATTGGGTCTGATTTACTCAGGGTAGCAGCTTATGTACATTGTTATCATATTCCAGAGGGCCCTGCCAATATTATTCTCCCAACACTGGCAGGAACACGGAGGAGTCTTGGCAAACAAATTAAATGTAGTACTTGCATGTGTAACATTCTCCAAAGCTGTATAAGGACTGGGCACGATTCGATTCCAAAACCTGTTTTAACGTTCAGAACCTTATTTTGAATTTGATGTGGTAGGACGGTGTTTCTTCCCTACTAAGTAGGGTTTCAGTTATCATAAGCACGACACCACGGTATTGTTGAACTTTGAAATCTATTAAAGACAAAGGAATCACAGTTTGACAGCAAGCTAATTATCATGAAAAGTTGCCTAACTTGAGTTCCTGGGTAAAAATCTACGTTTTCTGAAGACTGGAAAAACGAATGTCAATCTGCGAAGACTTTATCATTGTGGAGCTAAACCAAACACTTCATCGAAAGCTTTAAAACGAGTACCCGGTACAAGTAGTCAGTAACTCTCGGGTCACCTCTGCAGACAATGAGCAGAGGCCGTCTCTCCACCCTACCACCAACAAACAAACAAAAATCAAACAAACATCCAAATAAACAAAACAAAACAAAAATACACACTGTGTACTGTGAAACCATGGAGCACAGCAAGTAACATTTTACGAACTGCGTCTGTCTCTATATTTGGTGTTTATTTTTCTAAAAAGCATAACATACATCTCTTTAAGGAAACAATACTCTTAACCTTTACAGGGAAAGAACATTGACCAGACATGCTGTCACAGAGACTTGAACTTTGCGCTGATACTTCTGTCTATGTCTTTCCTGACAGAGCAGTTACTTATGCATGCAAAATACAGAGAGTGAGAGAGAGAGAGAGAGAGAGAGAGAGAGAGAGAGAGAGAGGGAGAGAGAGAGAGAGAGAGAGGGAGAGAGAGATGGGGGCGTGGTCTGAAGCGTTCCGTCCGAAGGAGACAGTTTAAAGGGGAAGGCTAGTAACTGATCAGTGGGAATCAGTGGAAATGCTGGGAGATGATTGTTCCAGTCCTTATGGGATTCATTCAAGAGTTCATTGTATATCTATTGTTGTGTGAAAATGATTTGCTTCAGAATGGTCTCATATTCAAGTAATGTGCAGTTTAATGCTTCCAGGTTAGCGTCCCTGGTCAGTGACGGAGCATTAATCTGCACATTACTTGAATATGAGACCGTTCTGAAGCAAATCATTTTCACACAACAATAGATATACAATGAACTCTTGAATGAATCCCATAAGGATTGGAACAATCATCTCCCAGCATTTCCACTGATTCCCACCGATCAGTTACTAGCCTTCCCCTTTAATGAATACTGATAAGGAGTGAAGTATTTCTGTCACCTGTATTACTAGTATACTGAACCACTGCGGAGCCTGATCTGCAGCGTACGTCAGTGACTGTTATGAACATACGTATATTAATAATACGCCAGTTCGGAGTTAGGTCATGCGCACATAAATAAAGATCGCTTTTTTTTTTCATTTGTTACGGTACTTTAGTTGTCTTCAAAGCGACATAATGCAGCATATTTATGCTTACCCGACATAACAGTTTTTGGAATTCATCAATCATGTTCAAACAAAGAATGACCACTATGTGATCACAATGGCCTATCATTTATCTCTTGGGAAGAATCCGTTTCATTGATTTGCATTGAATGTATTAACAATCCTTTTCTATCTACCTACACTAGCAAATAGCAGGCTTGGTGTCAGGTGCATGTGATGGTATTGATAAGCACCATTTTATAAGGATTACGTGAACAATCATTATATTACAGGTGGTTTTCTCAGTGAATTAAAAAAAAAAAAACATCCCTGTTAGTACAAAATGACATCTACCTAGTTCGTGTGACATTTGTCGTCCCAACGGAATTAAAAACAAAAATATCAGGATGTCCGTACTAAATACTGTCCTTTACAAACGGCAAGTGAATATTGCATAAATTATGTATTGTTGATGCTGTGTTCTATGGAGTATGATTTTTATTCTGTTTTGTTTTGTTTATTCTTTTACTCAAGTTGTGGAAATAACTGTTGGATGAAACCAAAAGAAAAGAAATGAACTGCCATATTGCTGCTTGTAGAAATTTCCGTTGTCTGTTGTTGAAATGAATCGTGCATCGTACACAAAGCCACAATGCCCCCCCCCCCCATTCAGTGAAAAAAAAAAAATGCAAACTCATCGCTCATTCAGATATGACAATAGTCTTCTCTTTCATACCCTGCTTGGTGCATTCATGCATACTTACCACCCTCGTGCTATGGAAGTGTTACTGCTATACCTTTTATGATTAATCTTCAATCAATGCTGTAAACAGGCATCGTCAGTATCACACATCTATAGATCACCTATACGTGTTTTTAAAGCGCTCAAGTATATCATTACCCCCTTGGGCAATATGCCGGCAATATGATCGTAGACTATTTGTGGGACAAATTGCTGATAACAATGTATTGGCCTTGGCAGCACCAGTTTTGCTAGAAGGGCTTGAGCAAATATCGCTCCTGGCAAATATACACGGGCAATACCACTACTCGAATCCATTCCGTCGTTTGGTGTTCAACGGAGCTCAGCTTTAGCTCGGCAGGTGAAAACCCAGCCCACGCAGACTTTACAAATTACATATTACTGCTTGATATCGCCTCGGTTTTCCTCCAGCACCTACCAGTAAACGTGCAAAATGCCTACCTACAAGCTGATGTACTTCAACGCCCGAGGCCGGGCGGAGAACGCGAGGATGATGTTCACGCTGGCCGGGGTGGAGTTCGAGGATTACCGCTTCAAGGAAGGAGAGTGGCCCACCATTAAGGCTGACACTACACGTAAGAAACACTTGGGATATCGGTAATGTCATTACATAAACCTACTTCCGGATATGATTCTACCAAAGTCTTTGATCATGATAATAACCTTATTTACTCAGGGTAGTCTCTTTAGTAGAACACTGTTTTTCACAGCTTCTCTTATTTGTTATTAATGTCAGACGTCATAGTACACCTTCTCCAAGAACACGGACGACCTGGAATTCTGACCCTGGACCTTATGCTTAGAAAGTTCAGAGACACATTCTATTGAAGACAGTAAATATGTCTAGATTTTTTTTTATTTTTTTTTTTAGGGGGGGGGGGGGAGTCGAGGGGATGTTTCTGATTTGGCCCATCTTTCTTTTTATCCTAAAATGATGATTAATAAAATTTACATGATGCGAATGTCACTACTCGAGTTACTGTGGGAATAACTGACTCTCTCAACATCTGTTAGTCATACACAACATAGGTTTTTACACTGTGTAGGCATATCGTCATGTTGCTATGGAGGAATGTTAAGATGGTGAACAAGAATGGATATTACATTAACTGATTGTTTCTGTTATGTGTAGTTGATAGAAGAGAAGAAGAATGAGAAGGAGGAGGAGAAGAAGGAGGAAAGATAAAAAATGGAAAAGAGGGTGGAAAACTGTAGGTTATAGTTTGATGCCAGATAGATTCTAAACGGCGGTATAGATTCTAAAACAAAAAAAGCAATACCCTACCTGGCGAGCGTCTTTGTGCGTGTTCTTTGAGTCAGATCAGATGTATTCTTACCGAACAATTGGCACTACTATGTCATTAATGATATGACCTACCCCGTGTGTAAGTAGTGGATAATATTGCAACGTCTTCAGCCAGTTGAGATTGTGCTACAGGTTTTGAAGAGGCAAGGCACGTGATAGTCAAACAGATAGGCAAAAATGTATAAGGCGAGCTAAATGGGCTACTAGAATGCTTGCACGATTAAAAGTGTATAAGTACGTGGATATTTATTCTGTGCTTCTACTTATAAAGTAGGCCCATAACTGTAGGGAACTTTAATAAGATAGCTTGTTAATATACGTGAATGACCTATCTGACCAGGTTGATCTGGTAGTGCGGAATTGTCTGTAGTTTATCCAATTTCTTGGCATGAACGAGAGGGTGTAGGTGGGCGTTGTCCGACCACTGGTGAAACCAGCTGAGCCATATTATGCTATCCCCTCCCATTCCAGTCCACCTCTTTCACTTGCTCTCACTGATGCCCCTGGATTCATAATGATGATATTGCCGTGTCATCGGGTGACGTCACATCCGGCGGTTGACCTTCGTACCATAAGGCCCACACAAAATAAACCAAATCGATACGTCCGGCGAACGGTTGGATTTATCATGGCAGTACAGTGACTGAAATTGTGCATCTTGTAAAATCTGTATTATGGAAGTGCTGTGGAAGCTAATTTCTGGCCTTTTCAACATTTTCGTGTTCGAGAACGCGAGAAGGCAAGAACTTCTTACAAGTTTCACATTAAGAATTAAAGAGACGCCCACATAAATTTGTTAATGCAAAATGTATCGCTTCATTTGATATAAACACAAAATACAGATTTAGTTTGACATTGTCATTAAAAATTCGCAAATAATAGCAATATTGCCAGCGTGCCAGGCTAAGGTGTTTGTACTTCACAGTGGCGACGCGCTGCGCTGCTTGCGTGTTAAATATAACACCCTCACTAATACCGTGGAGCTGGAGCTCCATGCTAAAACAAACGCGACTCTATTGGAAGGCTATCGAATCCATGGCAGCAATCTTTGATTCAGTTTAGCACGAATACATAGTTATTCGTAGAGAGGTACTTTGAAGTAAAAATGCAGGCATTTTTCAAAACGTACAGCTCACGTTACATGTTTTAGTGGCATGATTCTATGTACTAGCCAGGTCTTCTGCCGGTTTGTTCACACTCTCCCAACGTAAGCACTGAAAATATCTCCCACACTCCGATGTTTGACTGTCTCGTGGCATTCGTAATAGATTTGGATGTGAAGTGGAAACGGTGTGTATCTTGCTAAAGGCAGTAGTCAAACAATGCTCTCGACCCAGTGAAGTGTGGAGACATTCTTCGTGTCACGACAGCACGGAGATGTTTGTTTTCTCTCTAAATAGTGCGTGACAACTCCTTCTTCTCTCCTTCTGCAAATAAAAGAATAAATGGTATTATTTCGCCAGCATTGTCGTTTCTGTGTCTCCACTGTTCTTCCCAGAGAGATTTGTTTCCACAGCATTGTCCCTTAACCTGCTCGTGTACACCCTGGTTAAGAGCGACAATGGGGGCAAAATATCTTGTCCAAGAAAGTAGGTACGTGTCCCCGGGTACTATTCCCGCGGGGAGGGGGGGGGGCGGGAAACATAGCGTTATCCAATTTATTACAAATAATGATATGCAAGATGTTTTAAGGAGGGACTTTGAATAGCTCTTTTCTGGTGATAGTTGTAGATCTGTTATACGAAAGATTCACCACTGAATTGTTTTCATGTTTGTTTTTTTCTCCAGTGTTTCCCCTCGGCCAGGCCCCTTCTCTGATCGTGGATGGAAAACCGATTGTCCAAAGTCGCGCCATTAATCGGTTTGTCGCCAGGGAATTAGGTAAGCTAGAAAAGAAATACTATATGAACATCATCACTTTAGGCTTGATTTTTTTACTCTCCCAGGAATGTAAATGATTTAAAATTTCTTCATTTTTTTCTGATGGCTTATAAGCGCCTTGAGCATCTTTGTGTGGATTTGTTGTGCGTTATAAATGTCTATATTATTATTATTATTATAATCCCGGATGCATGGCGCATGAGATAAGCGTGCAAAGGACATTATTTCTGGGAAGCTGTATATAGGTTTGGCTATGAAGCTATAGTTGACAGCGGTCTGGAAGGCGAATTCAAACTGATCGCATTGATTCCTAATGGTAAGGCGCCTTGTGGAAAAATATGAGCATAATATCATAAACTAAACAAAACAAAACGAAAACGGATACTTGTATACTCATATGATTTGCAACGGCTGCTCTCTATTTTTTTAATAAAAGAACATGAATGCAGTATCACTTTGAAACCTCCCCTACACCTGAATCAGATCTTCTCTCATCATAGACGAACAATGGTTTCCGAATTCTGAATAATTGCTTGAAAGGTATGGATTGGTTCCAATCTCATCAAGATAAGAATTTAAAGCATTGTGTAAGGAAGCCCAAAATAGGTGTGTTTGACTCTTCGTTCGGTGTGTAATTTGTTTATACCTGGGTTGTTGGGTCTTTCCGTGTGTGTCTACCAATCACAGGTTTCTACGGGGCAAACAATCAAGAAGCTACCAAGATTGATGTGGTGTGTGAGACTCTCGATGACATATCCAACAAGATGATCCCAATCCACTATGAGAAGGATGAGGCGAAGAAGGTTGGTGTCTTACAATTTAATTAGACTCAAGTATGATATGGTAGATGGTCATAATAACAATGACTTATTTGCCTAAGATGTTCCCTTTGTGGCAGTTGGAGTCCCTTTCCCGTTCATTCTTTTTCTTCACTTCTCTTTCATGATTCCTCTCTTTCTTTTATTTCATCACCATCTTTTACCTCTATTTTCCCTTTCCTCTATATTTCTCTTCTTCGTCCTTGTCCCTTCTGTACCTTTTCTTTTTTGTCCATTTTTCTCTGTTATCATTAACTTTTTATTATTTTCTATTAAAAGATGTATTAACGGTTTAGTACAATATTACTTCAGTAATGAACCAATGGTTAATTCTTTAAAACTTTAGACTTCGATCATGCTGTTGAGGGGATGTTGTAGTTAGCCATTGTGTGGAGGTTGTTTTTTTTTTCCTACCACACAAGAGGATGAAATATAGATGACATTTATTGTTAATGTGGCGTACCTTCATATATTCGTTCCTTGTTCTTTCCTCTTTTTTAAAGGGATATTTAATTAGCTGGGATCATAAAACTGTATCCTTCTTCGACTAGAACGCTCGATTTTGTCACTTTCCATTTCTATGGTTAACCGATGGTGTATGCAGATTTTGTAGCTCCATGGTCTAGGTTGCCATTTTGACTGTATAGTATTCGTCTCGTCGATAATGCGTCTGCATTCTCACTTTCCACCAGGCCAAGGACAAGGAGACCTTCCGGGACAACACGTTGAAGCCGATGTTGGCCTTCCTCAACAAGATCATCAAGAACTCAGGAGGATCTTTCTTTGTCGGGTCGAAGGTCAGTCGAGAAATATACAGTCTATTTCCAACCCAGATACAAGTGGAATATCCAGCGTACAGTGTATAAGTTACACTGCTACGCTCATTGATGTCTGTAACTTGTTGTGTTAGTTAATGCATATTTAAACGTGACCTGGCAGCTCGATTGCATGGTACCTCTCTATCTAAATCTATCTGGACTTACTCAAGGTTAGAATTATCATAAATATATCAGAGAAAACGGATACTAAGAAATTATTACTTCTTGTAAGGAGACGATTTCCGGTCGTATTTTCGGACATGCGAACGCTTTTCTGTGCCAATTTTACGAGAAACAATGATGTGTTTACCAGCTTAGAGATTGCGATAGATTTGTTTGCCCTTCTTAAACGAAGGAAGGAAGACTTTAAGGGGTTTATGTTTCAGAATACATAATGGTTGCAATCATTACGTTGTAAAGTGGCATGGTCTGAAAAAAAAAGAGAAAACACATAAAAATCCTGCCGGGTTATTCAGGTAATGAAGTGACATCACTCTGATTTAGTCAATACTCCATTTAGACAGAACGAAACAATGAGAAAAGATCGTTCTCGGTTTATTACAATCAATCATTTTCAAGTGATTTATGTTTTCTTGTTTTTCACCTTGTATTGTCCCTATAGACGAGTCTGGCAGACATCTTACTGTACAACTCGATGGAATACGTGAAGGGAATGTTCCCAGACATGCCCTTAGCCGACGTCTGTCCCGACATCGCCAAGTTCCTCACCAGCTTTGAAAATATTCCCGCCGTGGCCAAGTACCTCAAGTCGCGCCCTCAAACATCGTTCTAAATCACAAGTCTCGATTCTCACTAAACGTTGGACGGGAAGGCTGGTTCCCTTCTTCAGACAGATCTCAACCTTTAGGTTTCCATTTGTTCATTATTGTTATTTTACAAACTGAACCTGGAAAGAAATAGAATTTTCGAGGTAATGCTATGTCATCACGTCTTTCATAAACTCCTGTGAGTTTAGACCTTCACTTTTGACATGTTTGAAGGCTCACACACGCAGTAAAGGAAGCAAGTGCGCGCACACGATTCTTATGGTTACAGCTCGATATTCCGAAGGTTCGTTATTCCGAAGGCTCTTTAGTCCAAAGATTCGTTATTCCGAAGGTTCGTTATTCCGAATTTCATTTTTGGATTAAGGAATCTTCGGAATAACAAACCTTCGGAATAACGCCACAAATGTTCGGATTACCGAACCCTTTTTCATTTTCGGATTAACGAATCTCTAGGTATAGGGAATTTGCGTGTTTCGGATTAACGAACCTTCGGAATAACGAACCTTCGGAATAACAAACCTTCGGAATAACGAACAGCACCCACTCTGGTTACATACTATATTTTCGTCGCTTCCGCCAAGATGCAAGCTTTTTGTCTCAATGTTTGAGCAGTCATACGCAGTATCTTAATGTATGAAGTAGCTTAAAGTGATTTCAAACAAAGTGCTGATTATATTTCTGTTAATTCGTAAGAAAATGTTTCAATATCAATCATACCACTCGAAAGGTCAATGATGCATATGATAGATTAAAGTATTTGTATGTCACATAACTTAGTCTGTCATCTCAAACTGTATTTCACTGATTTCGACACAACTGCATAATTCGTTATTCAATGAGATATCAGCATGGTATTTCTTACACGCATCCACAATGTGTAATTTAAGCCAGTAGAATCCATAATGACGAAATAGCGGTTCCTTTATAATGTGTACCAGTACATCACAAACATCTATGGAACAGAAACTATGAGAACATTATATCAGCACGCCAGTTTCTCAAGAAATGAATATACGCATGTGCAATGTGATAATAATTCCCTATGTCCAGACATGGATATGACGAAATTAAGTCCAATGCATTTTCTTCAAGATTTAATATTTCATTGTATATTTAGTCACCATGGATCTCGTTCGTCTTTATGTTGCTCTTGTTTCCAACCATGCATTTTCAGGACTTTTTTTTTTCTCAATTTGAACACTGACAGCAGAATCAACATGTTTTATGTTGGGCTTTTGGAACACATTGTGAACATATTGAATGATTCGCCATGTCAATGTGAGAACGCAATGTACGTCATTACTGTTTTCCTTCCCTGGGAAGGTATCGTACAAAAATTAAAGCGTGCCCGCTTTTTTATCATATTAAAAAAAAAAAAAAATCCTGATAAAGACTACATCGTTGTGTTCTCTCAAGAAGGGAAGAAGAAAAAAAAAGTTTTTTTCTTTCCGCCGCTGACCATGGATTGCATTTGGTCAGTATACATAGTCCTACACACACACACACACACACACACACACACACACACACACACACACACACATATATATATATATATGGATATCACCGACGCAGAACTTTCATATTTTGATGATATATATATGTGTGTATGTGTGTGTGTGTGCGCGCGCGTGTGTGTGTGTGTGTGTGTGTGTGTGGTTCCGGTAATTTTTTCCGAGAATGATGTAGTTTCTAACCACTTTGGAATTTGTCTCTGTGGACTTCATTTTTCATAACGTCGAACACATGATTCTGACTGAATTTTGATGTGTGCTGATGAAATTATGATTTGAATGAAATTTTTATAAATATCACGGGGATGGTTGCTATTTGGCGGAGAAAGATCACGTCCCGTTATTCATTTGCGATTGTCACAGTCGACTATACAAGGCAATCGGTAAACCATTTCATAGTTTTATGTAGTTTGCGCATGAGCAGAAAAAAAAAGGTCATTTGCTATGAATACAGGAATTTTGATTTTTTACTTTAAAGATAAGCATCTGTGATATAATGATTATCATGACTGTAATCCTCACACATAAATAGTGCTTTCCACATCAACCTGATCATTAACATGAAATGAAATTTCATCTAAAACGCATGCAAGATATAACTGACATTATATAGAGCGTATCAAAAAAAAGGTAATCCAACTTTGGAGGGCTACCATTTCACAATTGCCTGCTCTGGAGAGCGCAATGTTAATTATGAGGAAAAAGGAACTCTTCCTCTTTCCATTGATACCTAATTATGTTGACACATGTCATGCATGACTGAGCACATGAACTTTAAAGACAACAATGACAATTACACTTTTTTCAAGTCTGAGAGTTATCGTGAAGGAACAATGCATGTCTCAGTGAATGGATGGTATCTCTCAATGAAAGTGCTAACATTAACAGGCCAGCCTGCATGACTGCATGTATGTGTTTAGGTTTAGTGTTTCGGGTTTCTTCTAACATTTTATGGTTCATAACCTTTAACATGGCCACCTGTCCGATAACGTGGTCACTCCTCCTGAGGCAAACCCACACAGTTCATTTTTCCCTGTCCATATTCAACACATAGCTCGCAGCGCCAATGAATGTGAATGTGACGAGAGAAAATGGATAATGGTTCAGCCTTTGTGGGAGTGACCAAGTTATCAACAGCGGTAGCCATATCGAAGATTACGGACCATAAAAGGTTAGAAGAAGCCCTAAGCACATACCTGCAGTCATGCAGGCTAGCCTGTTAATGTTTACGCTTTCATTGAGAGATCCCATCCATTCAGTGAGACATTCATTGTTCCGTCACGATACTAGTAATACTCAAACTTGGAAAAAGTGTAATTTGTCATTGTTGTCTTTAAAGTTCATGTACTCAGTCATGCATGACACGTGTCAACATTGTTAGGTATTAATGGAAAGAAGAAGAGTTCCTCTTTCCTCACAACTAACATTTCGCTCCCCATAGCTGACAATTATGAAATGGTAGCCCTCCAAAGTTGGATTACTTTTTTTTTTGATACGCTCTGTATTAGCACTCAAAGTAAATCTTCAGATTGCTCAGCAAAACGGCGGCATCGAACCTCGATCATCAAAGGCACAAATGCACCTGTGGAATTCTGCATCAATAGAAAACTGACAACTGTTTGAATAATTACAGCCAGTAATTGGGACTCCATCTCTTAAACCTCCTTGGGCTAAACAACTGAGAAAAAAAGCAAGGTAATTTTCCTAAATGTGCACTAGAGCTACTTACGAAATAGCTTGTTAGAATGGTCTTTAATATTCTTAAGTGTAGTATACAACAAAAGAATCTGGACCCCTTTCACATTGACTATAAGTTCAATTCTAAGAGAGGATTTTGTGTGTATGTTTGACACGAAAGTTTTAATGTGAATCATCTATGAATGATACCACGATATGAAAGTTAGGATTCGTGGAGTAGAAACTGGTAATCATAATATGGCAGAGACGCCGTGCTCTTTTACATGTGCTAAAGGGTACGTAGAGGGAGACATACAACTTGTCAGTTGGCGCACTAGAGTACAGTAATATCTGTGGTTGGCGCCTTCAAAACATGTAGTGGCTGGATAGATCGGCTGGTTAAAGGAAATTAAAGATAACAGTACTATATACTGTTATATAATTATCATCATCTTTGAGGTTATGAATATATCACATTATCTAACCCAAGCATTAAATTCATTCCTTGGTCATTCATATAATTTGCACTGGTCACAACCGTCGTCTACCAATCAGTTTAGCGCCTTCTGAAGTTTGGCTTGTCACACCATGAGCTATACAAAGCTTTAAAAAATAAAAATTAAAAATCAAAAGAAAAAAGAAAAATGAAACATCTAAAGACCAATTACCTTGTCGTACCTAACACATTACATTAGATCTAGTTTAATAACTAAACTAGATTTAGGAAAAATTCAGAGAAGCCAAATCTGCTGAATAAAACTCTATTGCAGTGGTTGATGCGAGAATATTCCTGAACACACTGCACCATATTCGGAGACTGGACACACTTTCTTTTGAATTCAGAAGGATTAATTTCAGAGTAGATTCAGACAACACGCACAAATTGCTAAAACCATGGTGTTCCTGTACGGACCTCTGAACAAAATTTGGGCAGGGCAAAAGATATGCAAATTTCAGGATTGACAAAGTGAATTCAATGTTTTAGTATTAGAAAACTCGTAACATTTCTCTCTATGCTCATACCACATATAAGCCTACATTACACACAAACATGCATGTGGGTTTGTCTTTTTTTAATATGAAAAGGTGAATGGGATATAAATGAAATAAATAACGTAAGTGAGTGAAACTCATGTATAAGGTAGAAACGTAACGAACTATCATAACCTTTCTGTCTTTCGCAGAGCTTCAGTCACCCAGGTCTTTCATATTGATTTTATATAATACATTAGACAGAGACAGACAGACAGACAGACAGACAGATAGACAGACAGACATCGACAGACAGAGAGGGATCGACACCAGTGCCAGCTTGCCGCTGCCCGGGACCAATTAACCCTTTTCGTGCCAACAAGTCAAAGATGCACAAATTTTACACATATACCTACGGAAGGAAGTATACGTGTCACACAACGGGTTAAAATGTGACATATGGGAAAATATTCCTCAAAGAGCGAGGCAAACATATGTAAAATTCGTCCTAATAAAAGGTCACCAATGTCCACAAAGGCAAACAAGTCCAAGAAGCAAAAAACGCACCATCGTGATATAAATCTCATTATAGTCTTTAAGATGTTTAGATATGATAATACATTGACAAAAAAAAAAAAAAAAAAACTTGCTGAAGATTCATTAAAATTTCGTCATCAATGTCATGAAGATCAGAACCAGGGCTCC
The DNA here is from genome assembly GCF_040938485.1 of Diadema antillarum. Lineage (NCBI taxonomy): Eukaryota > Metazoa > Echinodermata > Echinoidea > Diadematoida > Diadematidae > Diadema > Diadema antillarum. The sequence continues at coordinate 1,140,283 of NW_027271292.1, read as the reverse complement.
TTCCTTTTCAGCATATGTAATTATACATATTTATATCAAATGAAAGTAATCTAATAAACAGTATGGAAATAAATGTTCTGGGACGTTCATTAACAATTGTCATAATGCCTATCCCTCGGCATTGTTTGTTGCAGAAATATCCAAATTCAAAATAAATCACAGCTCTTCCCACCCCAAATTCAAGATAAACTTTCAAATGCCATAGAAAAATGTAAGTAGTTGAGAGTAATGACAAATTGATATTTGCGATGTTTGTATCTCATTTTTTTTTAATTTCAGCCCCCGATTACTTCCCCCACCCCAAAAAAAAAGTATCAAAAAAAAAATACGATTATTCAAAGATTGATAAAAAAAGAAGTGGTATAAGATATACACTTTAGTTACTATCACTTCTCTTGCCTTTGCAACTGTAGTGTCAAGCAAGCAATGTATTCCTAAAAGGCTTTCAAAAGATACATGTATAGAATTTCTTGCCAGCACTTTAATCAAGTTCATTGATCCTCATGCACAATAAAAAGAAAAGAAATGTATGAAACCGAGGTGAAGAGAAATGGAGCTACTCAAAAGCACACACACGCGCTCGCATGCGAACAAATTGAATTGGGGAGAAACTTTTGTGGGAGAAACTCTTTTCAGTCCTTTTTCAGTAGTAGCATTTTACGAATTTCCGTTGCAACATGCAAAAAATTACTAAAGTGACGAAAGGCACATCTAGCTCCAATGTACTCACATTTCTTCAATGTATCTAGGGAAAATGACGTATATTATTGGCAAGGCCGTTTATTGATCTTCTCCTACAGATTGTGTCTATATGATGCTCCGTCTACTGCTGAGCTTATTCATTTTTCTATGAAAGGCACTGTACGAGAGAAATCTCTTTTAGACAGCCAACGCTCATCCTGATTAAAAGCATGAAGTGAATATTGATTTGAACTTTGAAAAGACATCTTAGTGAATTCTTTTCTGATTCTCTTTCAGTCTCAACACTTGTTTACAGTGCCATGGGTGTTATATATATATATATATATATATATATATATATATATATATATATATGTATATATATATATTGATATATTGACATACATATGTATATACATATATATATATATATATATATATATATATATATATATATATAAAGACTCGACTATAACTCTCTCATTTGGTAGCCAGTTCAGACCACCACCACCACCACCACCAAAAAAAAAAAAAAAGAAAAAAGAAGAAGATGAAACAGCATTTTGTGGCCGTTCGCCATAGAATAAACAAAAGCAAAGAAATGGAATGATGTGATAAAGCATTTGAATAAAGAAATGTATAGTTAATATTTTGGCAGGTTTCACCAAAATGGTACGCCAAATGCCATACAATGTAACTTCAAAGAGTAAATTATGTTTGAAATTAAATTATTTTAGATTATTTCATGACAACATTAAAATGATCATAAACCTTGATGATTTTGTGAAAGCAAGTAGGTTTGATTTAAAATCACTAAGTCTAACTTATTCAATATCCGAACTGAGGCATACACGTCATTTTTATGACACAACATATTCATGAAATTATTACGTTCACATAATCGTGGCAATATATATTTATACATGAATGTGTGTATAATATATATTTTTATGTATACATATATATATATATACATGTATATATATATATATATATATATATATATATATATATATATATGTGTGTGTGTGTGTGTGTGTGTGTGTGTGTGTGTGTGTGTGTGTGTTAAGTAATTCCATGTGTTGTTAAAACACTATAGCAGAAAAACAGAAAGAATCATGCAGAAACGTATCATACTGTGCAAGAAACAGTTTAATTTCAATACACACATTTTCGGGCGCATTGCCCTTCGACGATATTGAAACGTGTTTCAAAACTCTATATCGACGTCTGAATGTTTTATGATCTCCCGTTTCCTGGCATTCTTGGCTTACATATCTAAAACAATATGACACATCTGGATAAACAAAATTCAACCCACATTCAACAGGGATTCTAGAAACAGCTTATCGCCAATCTTCTGTCCAGTGATCAAGAAACAAGCAGGCAGTGTCAGAGAAACGATACAATCACTTGGCCTGAAGAAGTCCACAGGTGTAGACGAAAGCTAGCCAGCAAATCAGTAAAGATTGTTAGAAGCCTAAATTTCCTATTATAATAGTCACAGAAACCGATTAGGCTAGGTTTTGTCCGATAAATCCACATAGATCCATTGTTCTGTCGTTGGGAAACGTTTCTAGAATTATGACTGACGATAATTTTTCACAATATACACATACCTCATGTGTCTAAAGCTTCTGTTCCACTATGCCGCTCTCGCCACGATTTGGCAATTTTCTCAGATCGGGAAGGATCGGGTAAAACATGAGCCGATCTGGACACAGTACGATGTTAGAACGCTCTAAGAACGCTCTAAGAACGCTGTATCTATGACCAACACGTGCTTGATATGCTCTTACTACAATGATCGGAAATGAGATATTACAATCTCTGCCGCTGCAGTTACGCTTGAACGATGTAACTACGCCGTCAGTGCGATGTTGTCGATATTATCCGATATACTGATAAATGCACGCTGTACGCCCTATTTACGCTCGGAACGATCTAGACGATCTTATCACGCTGTTCCCCCGTCCAGAGAGCTGGAAAGTGCACGATGTGCCCTGACGATGTACCCCGATTCGACTGTTGATCTCAGTTTCTTGTCGCTACGATTTCCCCGCTTGCTTTACGATTCAAAATGGGGCGATTTTGTTCGGGGAGATCGGGAAGAACTTTGAAAATTGTTTCGTTCCCAATCTGAAATAAAATGCCCGCTTCAACTCCGTATATACTCCAAACGTTGCTGCTATGATGATTCCGATTTTAACCGATCTCTCTACGCTTTTGCCCAAACAGTTTCGCCCCTCGACCTCTCTGGTTTTCCTCTGGCAGACATTTTTAGCAGCGAACTTTCCAGCGTACCGGCTGCGTCCCTTTTATAGGTGCGAGAGCGGAAGACGTGCGTACTGTAAATAAGTACGAGACAGCGTAGGATAAGCGACATATCGTAATTAAAGCGGGAATGCACCGTTCTGACAGCGAGTTGAGAACAAAGTGAGAGCGACGTAAAAGCTGGAAGGTTGTGCTTTAATCAGGGAAGAGCGGCGCAGCAACGGGACGAGATCGTTGTCTAGTTTGCTTTCCGTTCTTTTGCCGATGTACAACGCTCAGAACGACTTTATTACGCTCATCCCGCGTCGTTTACAATATCACTACGTTCTCTCTCCTTGTCTTACGATTCAAAATGACAATTTTGAAAGGGGAGATCGGGAAATTTTTTGAACATGTTTAAAATTTCTTCCTGATCTGAAAAAAAAATAAGATAATGTCCTCTCCAACACTGTCCTCCAAACGATGCTGCTACAATGCTTCCGATTTAAACCGTTCCCTGTACGCTTTTGCCATTCTCCGCCGATCTGATTGATCGTGATAATGGAACACGGGCTTAACATTGCTTTGCTTTGATCAACACAATGGAGATGTTATCTGTTAATACTCGTCGTGTTAAGCAACCGTCAAATCTGATTTGAATGCTTTTTGTTAAAGGTCCTGTTTACCTTTGGGAGCAGTGATTTAAAAAATGTTCAAGATATCACTTTTGATGCATAATCTGTACGTCAACTCAGTTGTATCACAAAACATCTTACCATATGACAGTTTTGCAACAAAGCCTAAAATGTAAGAAGATATCACTATTTTTCTCATTAAACCATAACTGTAGGCGGTTTAGCCTTGAAACGTTCGTATTATAACTATTGTTCACATTTTGTGATTCAATACTTAACCTCGATTATACTGGTTCAATTTTTAATTGATTGTTTCTATCCCTAACTCACATTTTAAAACTATTTTGAAGCACTAATGATGGGTTTTTGTTTCATCTGCAAATGGTAAATAATGCCTTTAAATGTTCTATTGCGTTTATTTCATTTTATATGAAAACAAGATATCTTCATGACATATGAAGAGGTTCAGTTAACTTATCAGATCTTTAATGTCAGTTGTGATGGCTGATAACCGAGAAGCTTTTATCAGCTCATTAACCCTTCAACCTTACGTGAAGGAAAAACACGTACCTAATAGAAAAAATAATCCTTTTGATCCCAAACAAGAACTCACGGGAACGCATTAATCTATTTATGTGAAATTCGAATTCTAGGTACGGCCTACTTATAGCGCCTGCAAAGACAAACTTGTTGGTGCGGAAAATATTGTATGAAATCATGAATTATACAGTAGCAAGAACACACTCATAACAGCCTTGCTTACCTGGTTTTCTTCTACGCTCATTTTCATGAAATTTTGTGCGCGTTTATATCTATTTTTCATCCTGTTTTATTCTATTCTAAATTCTTTCAGACGACAACAAGAGCACTACGTGACGATAGTTGTGACAGATTTGAAACACAGTGCCTTCCAACTTGCTACCTGATAATGAAAATAAAAAAACAGTAATGTTTTAAGCTTAAAGTGCCTTGCTGAAATACGATAAATGAATAAATGAATGAATAAATCGACGGAACCTTTTATGGAATGTGCAGCTTTGTTTTTATTTTCATATGTGTTCATGCTACCTTGAGAGCGATAGTCAAAGCATCATTGATAAAGAAAAAATGTACAAGGTTAGAATCATAAGGCCGTTGTTCTCTCTGAATTATTGTTATTTCTATTTAGGATATATCTATTTTCAGCTCCGTCGTTTTCTGTCTACTTATACCTTTTTTTTTTCGAGTGAGCGCGGGAAAAAAACACACCAACGTTATCAAACTTTACATAGACATTAAAGGAAACTAAATTGCAGTGAGGAGGGGATTTCGTCTCACCTCCCTGATTACACACTGTCCATTGTACACTGTGTGACCTTAGTATCATTCGGAGGTTCAACTGCTTTCTCAAACAACGGAATGTCCTTGGGTGAAGTGCAGGTGAACATGTCCCGGAGAGCTGCCCGGAACTCAGGGTAACGTGCAGCATAGATGACAGGGTTCGCGCAGGAGTTGAAAAAGCCCAAAACTGTCAAAACTTGTTGGAGTGGACTATTGAGGTAAGACACTGGGACCCAACCGAGATTGTATCCAAGGTATGCCGTCTGGTTTGGACTCCAACAGATGATGTAGATAAGAATGACAATAAACATCATCTTGATGACACGATTTCTGGCTACGATATGAAAACTTGGCGTCTGTTTCCTCGCCTCTACTGCATGGGTGTTGGCCGCATCGTTGAAGAAGGCAGCCTGCTTGTTGAGCTGACGAGCAATGAGGAGCTGGGTGATAATCATGGTAAAACATGGAATCACGAGCCGAAGACAAAACCAGTAAATCGCGATCAGAGTTCGAGCGTTTTGCGACAAGTATATCTCCACGCAATTGTGAGTCAACTCGCTAACTCCATGAACGAGAAAGACATGAATACTGGAGAGAAATGATAACAACCAGATCACAGCGATGAATATTGAGACGCGGCGTCTTGTGACGTAACGGTTAAATTGGAAAGGAAACACCACCGCCAGGTAACGTTCCAAAGAGATAGCCATGAGCAGGTAAGAAGATGCTGTGATGCAGTTCCAGAGCAAGATGTAGGTGGCTACAAAGCGGCAATAGACCTCGCCTTGCAAGGTCTTCGGCACAAAGGACGCTCTGGGGATGGGAATGATGAATACGGACGTCAAGAAATCCGCCACGGCTAAGCCACCAATCAGTGTGTCCATTGATCGGCCCTTGTCGCGTCTCTGGAACAGGACAACGATGACCAGAAGATTCCCTACGATCCCCGCGATGGCGGATATCAACTGGACGACGAGGTTCCACGTCCAACTGATTGGGATCCATTGCCAAGAGGCTATTTCGGTTGTTATCTCCTCATCAATCGGCATCATTGCAGTAGAGAAGATTCCTGGGGACATGGATATATTTCCATGGTGTCCTTTTGCTCCTGGTAGACCAGGCATGTCTCCATGATTGCTATCCGCGGTTTGGGGCCCCGTTTTGGCTTCTTCGGGCCCAGTAGTAACATTGTAAGATAGATCTTCGTCGTGATTCTCATTCGCAAAAGTGCTAGTGAAATCGGAATGGGCGTACTCCTGGCAAAGGGCAAGAATTATCATCATAGTGGCAGCCATCTTCTTCATTGTGATTGGATGTATCGACAGACCTGTTTGAAGAAACCAAAAAAAAAAATTTCATCACAAAGTTTCAATGACGACTAAGTACAAATGCACTGATTCTGGAGAAATAAAAACAAGAACAAATTCTTATCGAATTCTATAATCTCTTAATAAAGAAAAACACGATGTTTCATACGATGAATCATCAGAAGTTTATCAGTTATTCCAAGAAGGTACCAAGGAGACAGACACAAAAGAAACAGTTAACATACATAGAAACTGAACATTGTATCCCCTCATATATTCCGGTTCATTTTGATAACAAGCAAAGTGCACTCCCGTTACAAGGAATACGGTTATAAGAAAAGTTCGTTACAACGAAATAAAATTTCAGGCCCCCAAATTATCGTCTTTAAAGTCCATGGTTATAAATTCTCTTGTAATGAACATTGTCAAAGCGAAATTTACATTATAGGGAAGTTTTTTTCCGAGCGCCATTGACAAAGAAAAAGAATGTGCTCCATTTTCACGAAATGCGGATCGCTTCCAAAAATCAGAGCAAAACACTTACAGAGTGCCGCTGCGTAGGAAAACGCTTTACAATTCAGTGTCTTTAAAATAGAAATAGCTCTGTTTTTGCTCGCTGTGCCATGCAACATTTCCGAGAACTTTCTTTGTCGTATATATTAATACGAAATGAAATAAAGTTCGTTAATACGAAATACACAAATTCTGATAAATGTTGAAGTTTTTTATTTGAAAATGAAGTAGGGCTCGTTATTACGAACATTTGTGGCGCTTTTTCGAAGGTTCTCACTCCGAAAATGAATAAGGTTCTCATAAACGAAAATTTGGTAATCTAAAAATGATGAGGTTCGTAAATCTAACAGTGAAAATAAAAAAAGGGATGTGAGTAGACCCTTTACTATCAAAACTTACAAATTAAAGACTTTATATTGTCTGCGAATAAACGAACCTTCGTAATTACGAACCTTTTTCATTATTTTCAATTCAATTCAATTCAATTTATTGATTTCGTAAAAGCAGTAGAGCCAATATTTTGTACAATAATGAAATGTCGAGGAAAACCACGAAAAAGCCAGTGGCTTGAAGATTGTGCTTCCCTATACAGAAGTACATTAAAAAACAGATTGGCATGGAAATACAAAATGCTACATAGTAACACTAGATACTCAATAAAACACAAAAAATGCACATAAAAACAAAGAGAACATACATAAATACAACACAAAACAGAACGTCATGAATGTATAATGCTCCAATACCTTGATAAAACATATTTAATCATAAGATTCAAAGAGATATTGTTTCAATTTCAACTTAAAAAGATTTAAACTCATAATGCACTTAAGATTATATTCTAATGAATTCCATATTTTTGCACCTTTATATTGTACTGAATTCCTATATTTCATCTTAGATCGGCATAATGGCAAGACAAAATTTTGTTTATGACGTGTATTAAAATTATGACTCATGGAATGCGTTTTAGAATAATCATCAAAAATACACGGCAATATCGAATGTACATATTTAAACATAAAAGTACTTGTTCTATAATAGATTTTATCTTTGAAAGATAAACAGCCTAAGTCTTTGAAAAGAGGAGGAGTGTGAGCGAGATAATGAGAATTTGTACATAATCGAATAGCTTTTTTCTGATGAACAGTAAGACGATTATCGAATTAACTGACCTCCGGAATAACAAATCTTATATTTCATATTCAGATTAACGAACCTTTGAAACAACGAACCTTATCTCACTTCCGGAATTAAGAACTTCGGAAAAATAAACCTTGGGAATAACGAATCCTTGGAATCACCAATCTTTGGAATAACAGCCTTTCGTAATAACGAGCCTCCGGAATAACGATTCTTCCAAGTAACAAAATTTTAGAATAACGAACTGTACACGAATCCTAGGTCATCAAGTCTTATATATTGTGATTTCAAAGTATATAAGCATTAACGTACCAACTACAATATGCTCTCTACTAGATGTAGGCCCATAATTTAGACTAAATGAGTGAGATAGCATCCCATTTAATGTGGCTTTTTAGCGTATGATGGGTATTCAATGAATAGCATTCAATATATCATTGTGCGTGTTGTCATCATAATGTTGTATTGGATGAATCGATTATGACGAAATTTCGTTATAACGACAGAAAATCGCCGGTCACAAGAACTTCATTTTTTTTTTTTTTTTGTTTAAGCGGGCGTGCACCGCAAAGGCACTATACAGCATCACTACTTACCACTGTTCCTTTCAATTTCAGAGCTTTCACTGCTAAGATACTGCTGGTTATCAGAGGATTATCTTATTTTAATAATGACATCAGTATTCTTAAAGTTGTGTACAAAATCAATTTCAAATACATCTCGACACTGCAGCATTCTAACACACAATTCCAACAAGTCAACGTGCCACAAAATATATCTATCGAATTCTGTGTAAGGATATTCTGACATTATAAGTTTGCTCTTCAGTAGAGAACCACGTGATTTACAACGATCATCGTGCAATGTAGGGCCTATGTTTCCACGCAAGATTTTTTTTTTTTTGCAGCAATAACAAAAATGATAGTGATAACAATTACAGCATTGATAATTATAGGTCTAATCATGGTGGAGATAATAAGAGTAAAGGCATTTTACGTAGTGCTTGCCCATCATGCCATGTCGATCAGAGCTGTCTATAGCAATACATTTATCAATTAGCTAAGCTGCGATGCGTAATCAATCAACTATTTTAAAAAATGCGATTTCACTCAAAATGTGATTTCATTCAATTAGGCCTACCTTAAGACAAACATCTGCCAGTCTGTAGACAAGTCAGAGATCCGATGAGTTTCTCTGATAGATTCGAATCCTCGGTGTCTTAGCTTAGTACCAACGGCGAATGAAACGACAACCAGATCCAGCCCTCACTTATAGCAAGAGGTAGGCACTATAGGTAAGGTGGCGCGCATGCGCAAAATTGAATGGCAATGCGTTTGTGGCAGTCACCTGATATACATGCAAAATATTGGCCTGAGCTTTCGATCCTCGCAGAATCTTCGTCAGAGGCAATATTTTCTTTTTCTTTTTCATTTTTTTTTGGCTACCAATAAAAAAGAAAAAAGTAGAGAGAACGGTAGTCACCTGATATACATGTAAAAGATTGACCTGAGCTTTCGACCCTCGCAGAATCTTCGTCAGAGGGAATATTCTTTTCTTTTTCTTTTTCTTTTTTGCTACCAATAAAAAAAAAAAAGAAGGTTGAGATAACGGCGGAAGGAGAAGAAGAAAAAAGATTGACCTGAGCTTTCGATCGTCGCCTAATCTTCGTCATAGGCAATATTCTTTTCTTCTTTTTTTTTTCTACCACTAAAAAGAAAAAGGTAGAGATAACGGCGGAAGTAGAAGAAGAAGAAGAAGAAAGATTGACCTGAGCTTTCGATCCTCGGAGCATTTTCGTCAGAGGCAATATTCTTCGTTTGTTTGTTTTTTTGCTAACAATTAAAAAGAAAAAGGTGGAGATAACTGTGGAAGGAGGAGAAGAAGATCGAAAGAGATAGAGAGACAGAGAGCGAGAGGAACAGTTACTTCCGATGAATTGATTCTTGCAGTTGAATAACACCTCAGAAACCTTTCATTTTATGGATGTCATTGTTAGGGCAGAAACGTTCAGGGTTTGCACCTATGGTCAATGGGGCTGGAAAGGCATTATAACTATCTTACCATTCTTCTTCATCTTCTTCTCCTCAGGTGAAGTACTGACCTCTGGAAAGAGTATTTTTGTACTTTGTGTGGTGCTGAAACTAGTGTGCCATATGCTGCATTGTTTGATGCTGTTTCGTTACAATTAATGTATGCACACTAAAAGTAAAAAGTGCTCCTTGTGCAAGTAAAATTAGCTCCTCTTCCAACTAGATTTGACGCAGTGTCATCACAACCACTGCCTCCTACTGTTCTAGGGAAGAAGCTTTCTACGCTGGGCACACTGCAACGGGAAGATATGTGTCATTAGGTATTGCTATGCCATGGCTCGACACTAACTTTTTTGTTTGGTGGCCCGATGGGGCCACCAAAATCCTAAATTTCAAAATTTTGGTGGCCCGAGAGAAAAATTTGGTGTCCCGAAAAAAAACAATAAAATACATTAAAAGTCCTTTTTTTTTAATGAGTCAAATATTTAAGTTTTATGATAGTAAGAATTAGAAGTTGGACATATCTACTCATAAATAAACTTCAACAAACTTGCAACACTCACTCTCAGGCACTCATTCAGTCCTTTTCATCCATCCTTTAAACAAATTTAACTGCCTAATTTCCGACGCAAAAAGTTACGAATTTATTGACATACTTTTCAAAAAATTTTGGTGGCCCGAGGCGGGCCACCAAATTTGCCCTTATTTGAAATTTGGTGGCCCGACTTTCATTTTTGGTGGCCCCGGGCCACCGGGCCACCGTTAGTGTCGAGCCCTGGCTATGCTTATCTAAGCTGACTTTTTCTGTAGAAGTTAGATGATATCGAGATATCAAAAGCAAGAAGGATATATAGCAGAAAGATTTATAAGGTGGAGCTGAGTTGTTGCAGAAAAAGAAACAGATGAAGGAAAATTATAAAAATCCTTGACACACATGTTTTCCACAGTCAGTATTTTGAATCATTGTTGGCACTCTACATGTATAGCGTAAATTTAGTGGTCTTCCTACTTCTGATAGTCCTACCAGGGAGGTGGAAGCACCTCCCTGGTCCTACTTAACCAAGCCCTTTTGATATGAGATACTTGTTGGTACATTTTTTGCATAAACGGCTAGACTTTTGAGTTTTAAACATAACTGGTGCTCGTCATTCACCCAAGCCATACATATTGACGTAATGTGACTTTATTGTTTTTACTAACACTATCGACAAATCTGATAATGTATTCTCTTGCTAAAAAAACAAGAAAGAAACAAAAACAAAACAAAAACACAACAACAACTTCTGCACGAAAGTCAAAACGACGCAGATTAAGAGAATGGACATGAACTTCATTTTGTTCATGACATAAAATGGTATTATTCTTCAACCAGCGCATTAGGTCATGGAGTTGAAATCACTTGAATTTTACATGGTGAAGTGTGTATTGAGCCTATTGATTGATTGGGGTTATTCTCTGTGTCATGGGAAATGTTGAAGTCAGTCAGGGTACAGGTCTATCGGCAACAGTTCGTATCCCTAAGGTTCTGCATTCGCAATGTTCTCTAATCGAAAGTGGAAAACAATAACGTTCTATATTCCGAAGATTCTTTTTTTTCCGAGGCAAGTAGTTATGTTTCTTTGGTGTGATGACAATGCATATACTATGGGCTAATGGGTAACATATACAAAAAAAAAAAAAAAAATGGGCGCCATTTCGGCCTCTTACTGTGTTACTTTCACTTTCAAGACACTCCGAGACAGTCCACCGAAGCTCTAGGTGCCACGTTTAGATTTATGGGGGGAAAAACTTGTTTTATCGCACTCAAATGTAATGCTTACTGTCATCAAACCATCATGCCGAATCGTAAATCTGCGACAACAAAGAAGGGGAAATCTCGAGGTAACGACGAGGAAACTCACGCCGAACAGTCCTCGACTGCGTCGCCTGAAACATCGTGATGGGCAGCAGCCAACAATGCGGGTATCAAATCTGGTAGCTCTGCTGGTCAATCATCCGAAGACCCACAAAGAGATTCCCGCCAAACATCAGATCTAGAGTCGCCTGTCCCGGTTCTGATATATACCATCCAAGAAGAAGTCGACACAGCGCTGAATAAGACCGACACGCGTGACCGACTGGTGGAGTCTATTGTTGCAGCAATCAGGGAGCAAGAGACACATGATGTCTACAAAGCGATTGAACTTGACCTTCATCAACAAAATGTCAAAAACAGCAGGCTGCGTCACTGACCGAGACTGTCAATCGGCTTCAGGAAAAGATCGATCGTCTGGAGCAAATCTGTGAAAAACAGGAATACAGTCGCAGGAACTGTCTGCATTTCCATGGCATCACGGAGCTGAAAGACGAAAACACCGATCAGCTGATTGTTGACAAAGTGCGAGAAAAGCTCCACACCGACATCACCCCCCCCCCCCCCCCCCCTTCACATCAACCGCAGTCATCAAGTCACATTGAGAGACTGGGATGGAACTAAAACTCTCCCAATCATCATGAAATTCACGAGTTAACAAGAGGATGGCCATCTACCAGAAACGAGCAGACTTCAAAGGATCGAACATCTACGTCCATGAAGATCTGACATCGAAGCGCCAACGTATCGTTGTTGAACTCCGCGAGCACGAGAGAGTCAAGAAAGTGTGGACATCGGACGGTCGCATAACAGTTCTCACACACGACAACAAGAAAGTGCCAATCGCGTCCTTTGCTGACATCGAGAAACTGGACCAAACCGAAGGAGTAAGAAGCAAGCGTAAGTGAGAAATCAAACCAAGTTAAACTACACCTCGTCTCATCATACTGTTGAATTTCTGAACTCGAACCTTCGTTCTAGTCACACATACCCATGTACTATGTAAAATGTCAGTTACAAATAACCAAGATAGTATTCTGTGTATTAAATGTTTCCACTGGTGTCATGTGAAATGTGGAGTATTGAATTGTATCACTGAGCACTTTTCAAAGTGAGAAGGATTGGATTTGTTCTCTCTGCATTGTTCAGGAGTTACCTTTTTTTCGATGTATCTCGCGAGAAACAGACTGAGTCAATTCGGGTCACAGTAAACTCGTCCCCACTTATCGATCTATTTGTTGATGGTGAGCCTTTTGTGCGTAGTGTCGAACTCATGGATTGTATGACTCGTGAGCCGTATGACTCATGGGCTGTATGACTCATGGACCTATTTTTGATGTCGGTCTCGTGGACAGTATGACTCGTGGGTGTCGGTCTTGTGGGACGACCCCGTTAAACATGTCCCGAAGAGCGACCCGGAACTCATTACATATCATTATTCACTTCGTTTCATTTCGTTTATTTCATTTCCAACAATGCAAAACATTTTCATACACAAAATAACACAATGTCAATACAATGTAGTAACAAAGAAAAATACGTAAAGTTAACAATACTACGCATCACAAAAGCAAATGAAAATTGAAATAAAACTAAAGTTGTAGGAAATGGAGGAGACATGCTAAAAAGCTAAGCTTGTATTTTGCAGTGTCCTCGTGGACAAAAAGACTAAATAACACCAAGGAAGCAAGTTGCTAGATATACTATAAAAGGTGCACAACACATACAAACCTATACAAACAAACAAACAAACAAACAAACAGACAGACGGACAAACAAACAAACACAAGTAACCTCTCTTGTAAAAAGAAAGACAGAGAGAGAAAAAAGAACACAGTGAAGGAAAAAGATGAAATTATTTTGAAAGAAAAAACAGAAAGAGACATGAGGACAGGAAAAAGGCGGGAAGGGAGAAGAGATGTTCAAAGGATCTATACCAGCACACGCGAGGCACAAGATGCGATGGATCACCGAGGTAAATGTAGGAAAGGAATAGATAAAAGAAAAGAATGAGTATGACGAATAAAAAAAGAAAGCTCAGAATTAAGACTAACTAAAATGTAACTCATTCCGCTATATAGGAATTTCTGAACAACTTCTTCAGTCTGAATGTGAATGTGTTTAAACTTAGAACTTGTCTCATACAACTAGAATTCCAGAGAATTCCAAAATTTTGGGCCAGTATAAGAAAATATAGATTTAGCAAACATAGTCCTAGTTAATGGCAAATGAAATGAGTTGGATTGCCGGATAGGATAAAGATGAACAGATCTATTTTTAGTGAACATGGACTCAAGCACAAATGGGAGAGAATTATTGATAAGTTTGTACATGAATTGTCGTAGATGTAAAAAATACAAATCCTTTACCTTTAAAATTTTGTTTTCATGAAATAACACATCAGTGTGACTTCTCCACGATTCATTGCAAATAGTACGAAGAGCTTTTTTTTTCTGTAACAAAGCTAGTCTTTCCAAATGCGAAGAATATGTGTTTCCCCAGGAGAGTATATATAATTCAAATAAGGTAAAATCAGAGATGAATATGACTTTAAAAGAATTTTCTTGGGTAAACAAAATTTGACTTTATTCATAACACCTATATTTCTTGAAATAATACGGCTTATGGAATCAATATGTAAATTCCAAGTGAGTTTACGGTCAAGAATCAAACCTAAAGATTTGATTGAAGAGACTTCTTCAATAACTGTGTCATTCAGATAGACATTCCTTGGTACATTTTCCAAAGAACTACTAAAAATCATGCGGTTATATATATATATATATATATATATATATATATATATATATATATATATATATTGACAATATATTTGCTCTTATCCATTGAAATAATCTATCCAATGCAATATTCTAAACATCAATTAACATATTAGAATCAGAATGTGATAAAAATACATTAGAATCATCAGCAAAATAGAAAGGAAAGAATAATAAAAAACTCGGGGTAACGTGCAACGTAGATGTAACGCGTCCTTACTCCAAAATACATAAGTAGGCCTATTCCATTTTGGAGGAATGTAAAACAAAATTTTAAAAAAATGAAAATTGAATGGCAATGCGTTTGTGGCAGTCACCTGATATACATGTGAAAGATTGACCTGAGCTTTCGATCCTCGCAGAATATTCGGTAGAGGCAATTTTCTTCTCTTTTTTTTTCTTTTATCGCTACCAGTTTTAAAAAAAAGAAAAAGGTAGAGATAACGGTGGAAGGAGGAGAAGAAGAGCGAAAGAGATAGAGAGACAGAGAGCGAGAGGAACAGTTACTTCCGATGAAGTGATTCTTGCAGTTGAATAACACCTCAGAAACCTTTCATTTTATGGATGTCATTGTTAGGGCAGAAACGTTCAGGGGTTGCACCTATGGTCAATGGGGCTGGAAAGGCATTATAACTATCTTACCATTCTTCTTCATCTTCTTCTTCTCAGGTGAAGAACTGACCTCTGGGAAGAGTATTTTTGTACTTTGTGCGGTGCTGAAACTAGTGTGCCATATGCTGCATTGTTTGATGCTGTTTCGATACAATTAATGTATGCACACTAAAAGTAAAAAGTGCTCCTTGTGCAAGTAAAATTAGCTCCTCTTCCAACTAGATTTGACGCAGTGTCATCACAACCACTGCCTCCTACTGTTCTAGGGAGGGAAGCATTCTACGCTGGGCACACTGCTACGGGAAGATATGTGTCATTAGGTATTGCTATGCTTATTTCCGCTGACTTTTTCTGTCGAATTTAGATGATATCGAGATATCGAAAGCAAGGAGGATATATGGCAGAAAGATTTATAAGGCGGAGCTGAGTTGTAGAAAAAGAAACAGATGAAGGAAAAATGATAAAAATCCTTGACGCACAAGTTTTCTACAGGCAGTATTTTGAATCATTGTTGGTACTGTATCTGTAAAGCGTAAATTCATTGGTCTCCCTGCTACTGATAGTTCTACTTTCTAAACAGAACCAAGCCCTTCTGATATGAGATACTTGTTGGTATATTTTTGTATAAACGGATAGACACCTGAGTTTTAACCCTGACTGTTGCTCGTCATTTACATAACGTGATCCCAGAATGACTTTGTTTTTTCTCTTTTGCTTTGTTTCGATAAGTATACATGATGTATGTCTTGCCCATTTTATTTTTTTCTCTCTTTTAAGGTTGTCGTATCTTCAAGCTATATGTGCTTATTTGACGACAGTCTTCTGCATTCACACTCCCAATACATGTGTCATAATTCAGTCAGATCATTTGATTCACTTTATCCCGAGTGGTTTCCAATTGAAGGGTTCTTTTATTCTTTTCTTTAATCTGTATACGTACATCTATGTTCGGATGTACACACTCTATGTTTTATTGTCTTGAAAATAAAAAGAAATGACTGTATTTCATTTGTAATACATATTCAATGCAGAAAATTTCTCATAAATTCATTTGAATTTGAAAAAAACTGTACATATTGGCGTAATACCACTTGCAACTTTTATAATTTCTTCTAACACTACTGACAAACCTGATAATGTATTGCCTTTCTAAAAAAAGAAACAACAACAAAACAACAACACGACGTCAACATCAACTTCGTCACGAAAGTCAAAACCACGCAGATAAAAAATATGATACCGTTCGTCAACCAGCGCAGTAGGTCATGGAATGTAGCTCATTTAGATGAACTTAGACTTTCTGAATTACAAATTAATTCAGAATTGGATAGTTACATGGTGAAGAGAGGATTGAGCCTGTTCATAACTTTGTTGATGTGAAGTTATTCTCCGTGACATGGGAAATGTTGTTGTTTGTCAGGTCCAGGTCTATCGGCAACAGTTCGTATTTCGAAGGTTCTTCATTCCCAAAGTTCTCTAATCAAAAGTGATTTAAAAAGTTCGATGTTCCGAAGGTTCGTTTATCCCAAAATGAAACGAGGTTCTTTTTTCCGAGGCAAGTAGTAAATATGTTTCTTTGGTGTGATGATAATGCATACACTGTGGGCTAATGTATAACATATGCAAGAAAATTGGGTCCCCATTTTGGGCTCCTACTGTGTTAGTGTCACTTTTGACGGACACTCCGAGACAGTCCCCCGAAGCTGTAGGTGCCACGGTCAGATTTATTGGGGATAACCTTGTTTTACCGCACTCTAAATACTTTACTATACTTTTAGTTTATTTTGAGGGTGCTGAATCCGAATCTGGATGATGCAATTTTTGCATCCTTGAGGATTTTGAGGTATTCAGGATGGGGTAATTCCACGAGTGTGACACCTACGTGTCATACGACCCATGAGTTCGAAAATGAATAAATGTCCATGAGTCATGCAACCCACGAGTCATACAGCCTTTGAGTTCGACTATGGGCAAATAAGGCCCATGAATCCAACACAAGGCGGAAAGGCCCACGAGTTCGACACTAAGCAAAATGGTCGAGTTCCACACCCGACACTCTCTCGGGTGATCATGTCGCTCTTTTATGTTTTTTTTTTTAAATATTCTTCGACCTATACATTCCACATTTCACAATTTCGATTTTTTTTATTCAGTTTCACGTAAGAATGTAAGAATTCACTTTAAACCATCAGCTTCTGAAAATCTACTCTCTACAAGCAATGCTTTAATGCAGATTCCTAATATTCCGCATGTATTATTTCTCTTATTTCTTGTACATGTATTCGACAATTCCACATTCTTTCCTTTTATAAGAATATGGGAAATAATACCCCTCCTCCCCTCCCCCCCCCAAAAAAAAAAGGAACAGTAAGTATTTCCTTTGTTCTGTGTTTGCACTGTTCATCGTAGTCAAGTTAATATTGTTACGTGACAGAATTCTCAAATTATTCACCGTGATCGAGACTCTATAAAGTTATTTAGAGGTACATCTAAAAAAAAAAAAAAAAAAAAAAAAATCTGTGGTAACTTGAATTCCAACTGTACTTTAGATATTGACAATAGAGATCCACTGCTCACTATTCATAAGCGAATAAAGCTCAAAATAATCATGATTCTATTAAAGCACTTTAGCATATCCATATCACACGAAGGGTATTTGACAGAGAAGAAATACAAATGCTGCTCAGGCAAATCAACTATTCATAGGTATATTGGGGACAATCACAACGTGGTTGAAATTTTGTAGCTGCAACCTATCATTGTTTTTATGTATGAATGCCACTTCAAATTCAGTCTTTTGATTTTTTTAAGGGAAATGAATTAATATTAATTACATTTCCAATGAAGAATAATTAATGAATGTGATCATTCCAGAGCACTCACTCTCTTGGTTAAGGTAAAAGGTTACTAGTATGTAATGCAAATGAATGTTGACCTGTATTGATTCAAGATACCTTCAATATATTGTGGCGAAACGAATATGTAAATGCGTTAAATATGTTTCATTTTAAATTTTCTACTATTTTTCCTTATACTCGGATACATCTACAAAAACCTTCCACAACAAGATTCGGCTCCTGGCCGCATCTGTCAATCATTGCTGAAGTACTAATATGTTTAGCAAAAAATATAAGACGAATATTCCCTGAACAAAAGACATTGCACGGAACGTACACCGTATAATATTGGATATTCGTTTCGCCATAAAAGTGACGTTGAGGGTATCATGACTGGACATTAATCAACATGTGTTTACACTGCATAGGTCCTTTAAAGGTACAGTTTACCTTTGGGAGCAGTGATTTAGGAGATATCATATTTGATGCGTATGTGTAGGTCAGTTGTATCACAAAATACCCTACCATGTAAAAATCACGCTATAAAGCCTAAAATATTGGAAAATATCACTATTTTTCTCAATAAACCATAACTGTATACGGTGTAGTCAAGAAACATTCTTATTATAACTATTGTTCACATTTTGTACATTTAACAATACTTAACATTAATTATATTGATTCAAATTTTTACATTGGTTGTTTGTATCCTAACTCACATGTAAGAACTATTTTGAAGCACTAAAGCTGGGTCTTTGTTTCATCTGCAAATAGTAAATTATGTCTGTAAGTTACGCTGACACAGTACTTTTACATGGACTCATGCTTTTCTGCTGAAGGCTGATTACAAGTGTGACAACCTGAAATCTTCAAAATGTAGATAAAATGGGAAATTTTGGTACAAACGTTAAGTCAAGGATTCGAGGATACTGGCGTAGCCAAGGGGGGCGATGGGGGCGGTCGCCCCCCCCCCCCCCCCCCAAGATTTGGACCGAGGATTTGGAAGGTGGAAAAAAAAATCGCGTATACTGTATGCATGTGCATGAAACGGGTCTCCCTTTCAACCTTTCATCAAGTAAGATCATAATTTCTTTTTTAATATTTCACTCAAAGTGTGCACCAGATCGTTGAATTTCAATATAAAAAATGCAAAATTTCTCTTGCTTGGAAACCCTCCCCCTCTATGCCCTTTTCCCAAGCCTTATTTACACACACAAAAAAAAAATATGAATAATTCTGAGTGCACAAGAATCATCACTTATATTCCGAAAACTCACAAGTTCCCTCATGTACAAGGGGAATATCCTTATTATTTTTTAATCAACCCTTTCCTCGCTCAGTTCGCCCAGATCTGTTGGGGTTTTTTTTTCAATAATTTCCTAAATATTCCATCAAATATGCGTATACGAGACATCTCAATTTAACTTTAAAAAGGCAAACGTTCCCTCATACGGGAAGGTTGGTGATAGCACTCTCCCACGCCTTCTCGCCTTCTCGCCTTCTCCCTGCTCCCCCCCCCCCCCATGCATACAAGTAGACTGTGGGTACACTTTGAACATAGACAGTTTTCCGAATATGCCACAAAATGTGTGCACCAAAATGTGTAACTGCAATCAGAAAATACAGGATCTCCCTCGTGTAGGAGGGGGAATGGGGCTTATCCCCTCCCACATCATCCTGCTTTGTCTCCTTCCACAGACTTGGTACGCTTCTCTTAACATTGACAAATTTCCAAATATTCCAACAGATTGTTGAATTTCAGTTCTAAGACTGGAAAGCGCCCTCGAATATGGGAGAGATATCTTGCCACACTCCGATTGCTTGGTCCCCTTTGTCTGTCTGTAGACTTAGTACACTTTGGGGAATGAAAATTTCCGAATTTTCCACAAAAAGTGTACTTGAGATCGCTTTATATCAAATCTAAAAACGCAAAAGCTCCGTCGAGCGGGAGGAAGAATCCCCCTCGTACACCCTCCCCCCTTTATACCTCACTAGACATTGTACATACACAAAAATGATGCACACTCGGAATAAGAGCTGAATTCCTTGATTTATCTGTTTACACTTCCCTAAAAAAGCCCTATTTATTTCGATTTTTAATTCATTTTTTTAGGGGAATGGAAAAAAAATCTACTAGTAAGTATTGCACCAAAAGGTTGCACCAGATCGCTAAATTTCGGGTCTGTAAAGCAAAATCACCTTCGTGTTGGAGGAGACATGTCCCCTTAATTGCATCTACACCCTCGTGTGCATGCTTTTTCGGTTTGATTGCTTTAACAGACAACGTCCATGATATTCATTGTAAGAATTAATACACGATGTTTATTCAAATGATACCATTTTATAGGCACATTGTTCATTAAAAATCTACATCAAAATATACTACATTCAACGAGTGGTACTGTTTCAAGTCGATAAAACACGCAAAAACATGCATCAAATTGCGCCATTTACAACATCAAAATGCAAAATTTTATGACATGTGTAAAAGACGAAGGCTGACGATTCATTATTAAGCTTTATCAAAGGATTTCCTTTTTTTCTTGGCATGATGGCGGTGGGTTCTATAACGTGTCTTGAACTCCAAAATACATACCCTGTAAGCATTCCATTTGGGAGAAACTTGAAAAAAAAAGGAATACAGAAGACATGCCATGAAGGTTAAATTGATGACGACTTAAAGGTGTAGAAAATGTCTCTTTTTCTTTTGTTCTCTCTCCGTCTCCCTCTCTCTCTCCCTCTCTCTTGCAGAAAATGAAATAAATGAAAAAATTTGTTAGCAAACTGCCATTCACTTTAATATTCAATTTGATTTTAATGTTCTGTGATTAATCAAGAATGAAGAGATGACGACAGAAAAAAAGTCTTGATAAATTCACACAGATACATTACTCAGAATCCTGATTTTCTGCTACACTTTTTTTCCATCGATCGTTCATCAATATAGCAACTTTGCACATGCGACGCCGTAAAAAGATAACATCTTTTTGTTTGTCTAAGATGCCTGTCAGGAATCCACTACAAACTTTGAAAAGGCAGAGGATGGTGTTCTCCGCTTACATATCAATTGCCGCCCTTATACCTGCCCATTGAGCGTGGTCTCCATGGTGACAAGATATACCGCTGTTATAATCTGTTGTTTGTATAGATCGTTAGTGTTATTTGAAATCGTAGATCTGTGAACGTGAAGAGGGAAGCGAGTACGAGATATTGCGTAGAGAGCAAAAACATGATTGGACATCGGAGCAATTTAAAACCAATAAAGGAGCATGTGTCAATCTGATATCAGATGAGTATCTCGATTGCACAAACGGCATTCATCAGTCACGTTGACAATACAATTTAGTACAATCCCTCTGAAACGCTTAAAAAAGTATGCACCCAACGTACGCAGGAATAAATAAAATTTTGATTAAAGGGTTTGGTAGAGCGAATAGCGTTGCCGAATCAATTGAAATATGAACATTACATAAAATCGAGACAAATGAATGGCTATCGCGTTATTTACTTATGAGATATGACTTGAAGAGCTCTATCGCAAAACAAAACGAGCTTAATCCATTCTGGTTAATTTGAGGTTAAAGCTGCTAAAAAACAAATAAAATGATGAGAAAATACAGAATATTTTTCATCATAACTTCTAGAATATTCCTTGTTATGTCACAAGTGAGGTAGTACAGGAAAGGTTTAATTTTACTTTATTTGATGATAGACTTACTTTGAAATGTTTAAGAATGGCGCTTAGCTCATTTTGCAATAAAACTCTTCATATCTTGAAAATAATTTACTGCGTATTTATGATTTTTCTGTTCTCCCAATCGATGCCATAGAGAAATCTGTTGCTTCCTTAAGATATTCAGCTCTCGAAGATTATGACACAACTCAACAGCTTTCAGTTGGTGATTTCTTTTTTTGTTTTTGTTGTTCTTGTTGCTGTAGTCTAAAATTGTTTTCAAATAATCACTCCCGCAGTCTTTCCTAAAACTGTGATTTTATTGTGACTGTAAATTATGATTAGGGGTGATTTCGGTGCCAGAAGTCTAACATTGCTCACGTTAAGCTTAAATTCAAACAATGGAAATATTTTTGAAACAAAACACTTGTGGTTCCGTAGAACTATTAAATTTCCTATCATAAGTATTGCGTGATTAAGAAAAAAAAACATCCCAACAAACACCGTTAAGCTATTTGCACATTGTATTAATACGTGGCGGAGACTTTAATTTAGTCAATATTGTGAATGATTATTGAAGACAATCTGTCAGCTAATGAACGCCTTGAACACATTACGTCTAGCAAACAAAAACAAAACCTTGAAACAAAGCCGCAAACACGTACTTACGAATTATTATGATGCCGAACAAAGAACACACGGTATCGCGTATATAAATCTAATAGTTTAAACAATTTTAGAAACGACAGCACTTTTTGATAAAAGAGTAGCATCGACGCACATCGATATTTTGGTGCAGAAACTGGTTATTTACGCAGCCATGTATCTATACAGTAGGCCTACACAATAGTTAGTTGTCCCGAACCCCATTTGCTATTTCGATCTTAATGACATATGAATCGTGTTAATCCCAATGTAAAAAATAAAAAGTTCTTTGATTTCGTTCTAAATCATAGGATCCAACAGACCAAAATAAAATCATACTGCTATATGTCACGAAAGATCGAACAGCACCAGTGACCTTTCATTGCGTGACGGTCTTTGTGACAGTTTAATTCACATACGGTAACTTAATAGTATACATGACATTAATTCTCTAAGCCCTAACGAAATGTTTTTTTAGCTATTTGTTTTTACTTTGTGCATCGTTTGACACTGATATGACTCGGAGGTTTGACCGCCTTCTAAAACAGCGGAATTTCTTTGGGTGATGTGCAGGTAAACATGTCCCGAAGAGCGGCCCGGAACTCCGGGTAGCGGGCAACATAGATGACAGGGTTCGCGCAGGAATTGAGAAAGCCTAATACTGTCAAAACTTGTTGGAGTGGACTATTCAGGTAAGACGCTGGTATCCAACCAAGGTTGTATCCAAGGTATGCTATCTGGTTTGGACTCCAACAGATGATGTAGATGAGAATGACAATAAACATCATCTTGATGACACGATTTCTGGCTACGATATGAAAACTTGGTGTCTGTTTTCTCCCGTCCAGTGCATGGATGTTGCCCGCATCGTTAAAGAAGGCAGCCTTCTTGTTGAGCTGGCGAGCAATAAGGAGCTGGGTTGTAATCATGGTAAAACATGGAATCACGAGCCGGAGACAAAACCAGTAATACGCGATCAAGATACGAGCCATTTGCGACATGTACATTTCCACGCATGAATGAGTCAACTCGCTAACTCCGTGAACGAGGAAAACATGCACGCCTGAGAGAAACGATAGCAGCCAAATGATAGCAATGGATGTTGAGACGCGATGTCTTGTGACGTAGCGGTTAAACTGCAACGGAAACACCACCGCCAGATAACGTTCCACAGAGATAGCCATGAGCAGGTAGGCAGATGCTGTGATGCTGATCCATAGAAAAAAGAAAGTGTCTACGACCCGGCAATAGACCTCACCTTGCCAGGTCTCAGGGACAGAGGACGCTCTAGGGATGGGGATGATGAAGACGGACGTCAAGAAATCCGCCACGGCTAAGCCACCGATCAGTGTGTCCATTGATCGGCTCTTGGCGCGTCTCTGGAACAGGACAATGATGACCAAAAGATTCCCTACGATCCCCACGATGGCGGATATCAACTGGATGACGAGGTTCCACGTCCAGTGGATTGGGATCCATTGCCAAGAGACTGTAGTCGGAAAGATTCCGGGTGACATGGATACGTTTTCATGGTGATCTTTTGCTCTTGGTAGACCAGGCATGTCTCCTTGATCGCTGTCCGCTGTTTGGGGCCCCGTTTTGGCTTCTTCGGGCCCAGGAGTAACATTGTAAGATAGATCTTCGTCGTGATTCTCATTCGCCAACGTGCTGGTGAAATCGGAAAAGACGTGTTCCTGGCAAACAGCAAGAATTACCATCATAGTTAATGCCGTCTTCATCATTGTGCTTGGATGTATCGACAAACCTGTTTCAAAAAACATAGAAAAGCAATTTTGTTACATAGATTCAATGAACACTTAGTACAAATGCACTGATTCTAGAGTAATATAAACAAGAAAGCGTTTAGATTCATTAATCTCAAATTCGAAAAAAAAAAACTCGTCAGAAGAGATACATAGCTGCCCTGAGTGAGTCATGAACTCCAAGGAAAACCTCATCCCACGTATTTACCCTAGCAAACATCTGCCAGTCTGTAGATAGTCAGGGGTCTGATATGCTCACCAATAAGCCTGAATCGTCCGTATCTGAGCTTAGCACCAAAGGCGAATGAGGCTAATCAATAAACCATCACCCAGTTATACCAATAAAGCATTCATCAAAAGTGGTGCGCATGCGCAAAACTGAATGGCAATGGGTTTTTAGCTGAAGCAGTCACTCAGTGAAAACGAAATACGAAGAAATAACGAATGATGAAGAAGAAGAAGAAGAAGAAGAAGAAGAAGAAGAAGAAGAAGGAAGATGGGTGGTGAGAGAGGGCGGGGGATAACTTCCGGCATATCAATGCTTGCATGTGTCCTTACTCTGTAGCAAACGTGTGGAAAAACCCGTAACGCTGGAAAATGAAATTATTCTATGAGTTCTCATTGGGGAAACTTCATATCACCCTTGCCTCAGTCGACAATGACACTTCAGAACCTTCCATTTGATAATAGTTATTGCTGTTTAGAAACGTTCACGGATTGAAAATATGGCAGAAAATAATTTGTGAAAGCCATAAGCCCTACCTGACCATTGTAAGCTGGTCGCTATGCTTATTTCAGCTGTCTTTTCAGTAGAATGTAGATGATATCGCTATTGATTACGCAAGGAAGATTTCTATAGGACAGATCATGGGTGCTTGAAGGCATAATTTACCATTTGCAGGTGAAACAAAACCCAGCTTACATGTGAGTTACAAATAGAAACACTCAAATATGATAAGGTTAATCAGTGTTAACAATGTTAAGTATCGTAAGATATACAAAATGTGAACATTTATGATATTAGTTATGGCATATTTGAGAAAAACAGTGATATCTCCTTATATTTTAGGTTTTATTGCCAAATTTTTACATGGTAGGATGTGATACAACTGACCTACACATACATGACATATGCAACTAATGTGATAACTGGCACATTTTTTAAATCACTGCTTCTTATCATGCTTATGGTAAACAATACCTTTAAAGAATAGATGCAGCAAAACTGATTGGACAAATCCTTCGACCACAAGTTCCCCGCAATCATTTTGTAATATTGTCAGTATTTGTGTAGCTTACATTTACAGCGATTTCCTATCTTTATTAGTCCCACTTTCTGAGAAGGATCAAGCCCTTTTAATGTGAGATACTTGTCAGTTTGTTTTGTCATAAAAGAATTAAATTAATGACTTCAACCATGTTCTTCGTCATTCACAAAATCATGCTTGCGGATGCAATGCACTTACAACATTTATGGTTTCTCATAGCACTGCTGAGTGTGATAACGTATTCTCTATTACACAAACAAACAAACATACAAAAAGCTCTGCACAGCAGCCAAAAAGAGGCAAGATTAACTTAACGAACATAGAATCCATTCTTAATGACACGAAAAATATTCGTCAACCATTGCAAAGAGTCATGGAATGTAAATATTTAGACAAACTACCAATTTTCGATCTTACGAAATAAAATATCGGATAGCGGACAAAAATTTGCTGAGAAATTGCGCAGGTGTCGGCGTAACAAATGTCACGGAGCATTTGTCACAATTTTCGGAGCAATTGTGGGCGGAGCATATTATTATATAATATTGGATGGCCTTGAGATTAATACAAGGAAATATTGGACGAGCTATGCACAAATATTGGACGAGTCGAAGACGAGTCCAATATTTTGCTTAGCGAGTCCTATATTTCCTTGTATTAATCGAAAATAGGACATCTAATATTATCATTATTATCCTACAGAGGATTTTAGCAAAGAATATTTTCACTTACCCTTTCTGTTTCAGAGTGCTGTATGGTCTCCTACTTAGCTACTGTACTTGATCCTGACATGGGGTATGGTACACTCTTCAGTGCAAGTTAATCTACTTCATTCCCTGATAAAACAGTGATCTATGTATCCATGGTAGCAGTCATGTTACTGTTAGGCCGAGATCTAGCTAATTAACACCAGAATTAGATGTTCTTGTATCCGAGATCTGAGACACAATTCACGCCACATCTTCCGTAGATCGTGAAAGATCGAATTACTCGTACTGTAGTCCTATGGCCTACTGTATACTATGCACATAACGTAACATGCATGCAAATGCAAGCGACGGTGGCCGGCCGGCTACATGTATCGCGCGCGGGCTATCTAGCAGTAGCGCTGAGCTGATCAATCGTCGCCATTCTTGTTTTCATCAAACCTAAATTTAATTTCCTGGTATGAAAGTGATATTTTGAAAAATTGTATGCAAAACAATTTCAACTAATTGATATATACTTTGTTTGTATAAACACAGAATTTTAGAAAAAAACGATATTTTAGTTAATTCGTGATTGACCAATCACAGACGTTTTTACTTCATATTTCAGGTCATCTCGTATATATCTCAGCCAATCACGGTGCAGTTTATAAAAAAACTTTGGGGAATCCCCCTCTTGCCGTCCAATATTTTAAATATTGGTCGCCTCGGCAAAAAAAATAAAATATTGGTCGAGTTCAACAAACTTTCTAGGTGGATCGGAGGTTATGATGTTCGTCGACAAAATAACACTTGTATTTGGGCTCTAAAAATCCTCTGTAATATGGATAATAATATGCAATATTGGAACAATCTACATGAACCTGGATGAAAACATTACCAAGCCATGCCATGCCAGTCGAATGATCCTCTTGATATGCATTTTGTGCATTAGAAACTGAAGAAACAATTTGCTCCTTGTTGAGTGTTTCATTGATGAGAGGTATAACCTGTTATCAAGCAATAGGCCTACTGAAAGTCACCAGTTTGACATCGGACATGTCCGAGATGACCATAATGGTTTTGGTGCCTTTTGTCAAACAAATGATGAATATTTCCCAGAATAATGACTTGTGACACTGAATAAAGAGGTGAGATATCACCTCATGTTAAAATTGTCTACATACAGAGCTGCTAAATATCTCTAAATTGACAACAGGCTCCCGGGAAACTGGAAATTCTCTTCATATTCTGACAATTGCCTACAAAAGTCCATGGTTCAGGTTTCCTCCAGCCTACTGGGTCGCATGTGGTACACAGAATTACTTCCTGTTTGCTCCGCGTTATCTTCCTTAAGTTGGCAGCACTGTACATTATCTAAGCACAAAACATGCTTATAATAATAAGAGCTGTGTTACTTGTTTGTTTTTCCACTTTCTTTTCCTTCATTCTTTCTTGTTTCATTTATAGGTTTGGGTAAATCAAGGGAATAGCAGCTGACATCACACAGGCCAAGCTAGAAGTGGGGAAGCGGTATGCAAGGATTAGCAGCTCGCTGTCGATAGTCAGGACAAGTGCAGACAATAAAGATAACAAAAACCAGGAGATCTTCTTGAACACATTCATTAGACTGATGTCGAAGTATATTGAAGGAAGCAAACAGTGAAAGAGGCTACACAATGGGCAATAATACCCATAAAGACATATACGTTACCTAGCACCCAGGACTGATACGCAATGGTAATTTAAAGATTTCAAAGAGTCCTCTAGATATTTCCCTCCTGTAAAAGATTTAAAACAGATGATTAGCCACATCGACATCGTCACCCAGTGGCCAAGCCAGCGGTCAACATGATCAAGCAGTGGTGTGGAGTATCCGAAACCTTCTAGACAGAGATTTGTAGAGCACATATTGCAGAGCCCCGCTTTCTTCTTTTCCATGGAAAAAAAAAATAGATACATTACTGGCTCACTGGTGAACTATGATTGGTGTGTGTTGTTGTAAGAGATGTGAACCGCTGTTCTGGTTTTTATAGAAGCTCAAAGACAATAATGACTTTTAGTGAATAATTTGGCTATGTAACTCAAATCTTTTATCACAGTGGTTAATGATAAGGTCTTCTGACACACAAGCAGTAACGCTGCTGGCTCAGAAAGGTGAGGCATCTTTTTGAAAGAGCCATGATTGAAAAGAAAACTCCAGATTTATTGGACTAAGAAAAAAAAAAGAACCAGACTGGGTGAAAGCTCTGTTGCCCCCATGAATGCTGCCTACGTGGAACTCGAAGGGTGTGAGCAGTGGATGAACGAAGAAATCAAGTCTCTTGTACTCAAGGAGAAGCTCCTGAAGGTAGCTCCGTACTGTCTCATGTAAAGAACGGAACAGAAGGATCGAGATCTTAAAGAGAATTGGCTCAAAAAAGCCAGTATATTCCAGTGAAGTCATTAGAGGTAGGTGAAATTTTTTTATGTTCTTGTTGTTGATGTTCTGTTATATCTATGTATTCATTTATTTATTTGTTCATATACATTGTATTCATTATTTTATTATCATTTCTTTCTTCTTCTTTTTTTTTTGGGCTGCCGCGAGTTTTCTTCAACTAACATGTAAATATATATATATATATATATATACATATATATATATATATATATATATATTTATAATATTTTTCCATTAGCCTATTGCATCTGTGCTTGGTGGTGTCAATGCATATATATATATATATATATATATATATATATACATAAATATAATATCATATACGGTAAATCCTGTCTTAGGGACCACCTGTATATAGCGGCAACCCGCCGTATAATTAGATTATGGCCAATAAAAACAATTCCCTCCGAGAAAAAAAAAAAAAAACTTGTTAAAGAACTAGTCCATAGCTGCAGCCTGTCTATAACGGTCACTTTTTTGTCCCCCTTGGGTGTCTATAGACAAATTTTACTGCATATATATATATATATATATATGTGTGTGTGTGTGTGTGTATGTGTGTGTAATCTTGTGTGTATGATTTAATTTACTCCTATAAAGTGAACAAACACCACATGAAACCATGAACACCAAGATTCTTGAAAGTACCGGTGTGGCGCTTTAATCAAATTTGTGTTGGCTGCTATAAGTATTTGTCACAAGACCATCCACAGACTGTCTCAAGCTTTTCATCCCCGTTACTAAGACAAGATAAATGTTGGTCAATCATGTGATTAATCCACTTATCTATGTTGTAAGAGGAGGCGTTATGAAGTTCTAGCTAACATTAATTATGTTCATGCATTGCCAAGTTGATAATACAGTAAGGACCTACAACATCACAAACCAAAATCACTCCCAAACATTTTTTAAAGTAACTGAGCTGCACTTGTTTTCATTTTGTTCAGCTGATCTGCTAATTCATACAATACACCATTAGAAGAATAACAATGTATAGTATATCTTGCACAACACTGACACACACACAAGCATTATATACATATATATATATATATATATATATATATATGTGTGTGTGTGTGTGTGTGTGTGTGTGTATAGTAACACTGAGTAACACGATGTATGTGTAGTAACGCTGAGTAACACGTTGATACTTTTATTTTCAGGGAATAACTGTAGCAACTCCACTAACTCGATAAATCAGCCCATTCCCTGTTTAACCTTTCAGGGTCTACAACTGAAAAGTTCGATAAATTACTTAATAACACAACTCATAATCATGTTTACAATACAGTTATAATGGACATAATGTTTACTCAAATATTAGTGATTTTGTCTTTTTTCTCAACCTTTTTTATCTGTTTAATGAAATATCACTCTTTTTTTCACAGTGTAAAAGCGCATGGCCAAATCTCAAAGAGATAAACATACTTTCAAGATGAATATTGTACATACGAATAACATCGCTTTAATCAAAACAAGAAACAACGAGACAAAACTTAGAAACTACGCACAATCTATACTTACAATTATATCTACATGTATCTTATTTTCTGGAAAATACTATGTGACCCTTGAAATCATTCAGAGTCATCAATATCTTACATGGCACTCTGCAGTGCCTCTCTCTGTGCCACATTCCCGCGATGACAAAAAACTAAGAAATATAAGACTATTTTGAAGACATTTCAGAAGTAACGAAAGTCATATAGCTGCTATATACTCACTTATATTCATTGCATCTAGAAGCACCTAATGCATCTGTATTGTTCGCTAGACACTTTATCGATCTTCTCCCACAAATTGTGTCGTATTTAATGCTCTTTCTTTTGCTGTGCTTTCTATCATTTTCTAAAGGCATTGTACAACGGAACTCTCTTTTATACAACCAATATAATATACTTATCCCGCGAGTTGAGAGTACCCAAGAAAGAGTACAAAAAGTGAATATTGATTTTAAGTCTGAAAGGTCTTGCTAGTGAAAAACTTTTCTTACCCTATATATTTCCGTGTCGATACTTGCTCGTAGTGTCATGGGTATATACATTGTATATATATATATATATATATATATATATATATATATATGTATATGCATATATATATATACATAAATGCATATATATGTGTATATATATATATATATATATGTATGTGACCGTGCATCTCAAAAACGAACAAAAAGTCGCACCCCTTGACTTTACGTGGGGACTCAACAGAGGTGAAACAGGTCAACCAAGTCAATATTGAGCCTTTTTTATATTTCTTGAAAGAACTACCCTTCTTCTACATTATTCCAAAATTATTCCAAATCATAAAATGAATGAGAAAGTGCATTTTCAGCTGTTTTTCTACAACCCTTTTTTGTACAGTCAGTGAGATCAGGTATGTTTTTGAGGCCCCCTTTCATTTCTTGATAACCCTTGCACACTCTTCACTTTCAAGCCCGATAACTTTTGAAGAGATAACGCTACTGCTTTGAAAGTTAGCATTTATTCATGGCCAAAATGTGCTAATAGAGCATGCTAAATTTCAGATTAATTTGATAATCCCTTCATTGTTGTTGCCCCAGTAGTTTACATCCTGTTTTTTGTCACATTCATCGCACAGCTAGCACGGTTTGTGAAAGATTAAGAATAGACAGATAGACCCTGTACTTCAGATCCTCTTTTCTCGGTCCACATTTTTCCAGAGTGTGTGTTTTCTTTCCAATATTCAGATAGGTTCGGAGAGTCCATTTCAATTGAGCTATACATCATTTTAAAGCTTAGAGTCTCCTCTTTCTGAATCTATCCTTAACTGAAAATCCATGTCTGGTGACTTTTTGTTGGTTTTGTGAAGCAGGGTCATATATATATATATATATATATATATATATATAATTATATATATATATATATATATATATATATATAATTATATATATATATATATATATATATATACAGCTATATGTAATGTGAATATTGATTTTAAGTCTGAAAGGCCATGTTAGTGAAATTTTTTTCTTACCCTATATATTTCCGTGTCGATACTTGCATGCGGTGCTATGGATATTATGCAGTATACATGTATTAGATTTAGCAATTTGTAAGATTTACCTGATGTAATCGATGATCATTAATATGTTTATTGTAGTCTACTTTTGTCTATTAATTCCAGTGAATGTTATTACAAAACCAGAATCCGTAACATTTTGTGAATACAACATTCAGACATTATTGTAATTAAATCACAGGCGCTTGATTATCATAATCACCCATCTATGACAAATTTTCGGTCGTTACATCAACAATATGCAAAAATATTGTACAAATATTTTGGTATTACAGTCGCTTAGTGGTTTTCAAAGAGTGTAAAGACAGCAATCAGACTTAATCTATAAAAAAAAAGAAATCAGAAAAACACAAATGATAGGTAAGAATTCTTGGAGGTAGGATCCGAATTTCAATTCACGAGAGTGGGATGGTTGTTATATAGGCCCTATTTGTAAATGATTATTAATCTAAATGTGTGTGTATACATATTAATATATATATATATATATATATATATATATATATATATATATATATAATTTATATACCATCTAATTCTATATCTTCTAATTCATGTTCCGAAGACTCATAACAACTTACCTTCGTATTTAATTTCCGGATTAATGAAACTTAGGAATAACAAGCCTTATTTCTTTTTCGGATTAATGAACCTTCGGAATAACGAACATCACCCTAATCTGATTCGGCGCGACCTCAAACCAAACAATGAGCATGTGACTAAAAGATAGCTGATGAATATCTCAATTGCACAAACAGCATTCATCAGTCACAGTGACAATATAATTTAGCGCAATCCCTTTGCCACGTTAATAAAGTATGTATACAACGTACACAGGAAAAGATACAATTTTGTTATAAATGTATTATTTTATTGTACCCTTAAGACATGGAAATAAATCACCCGAATCAGTTTAGTATTAATAGTTGCATTCACAGTACATATAGCCAGACATACCAATATGTTGATGTTTGATTATTAATGTTGATATAGATATATCAAATAATATTTTGTGAGTTTTTTTAACGATGACAAAAAATATATATGTTTTCCTCATGTCTTACATGTAATTTCGATGTTGTTAATGTATTGAATTGTATATTTTTTGTTAAAAGCATGAAACAAAACAAATATCCTTATATGGACAATAGGTAATTGAATTGAATTGGATAAAATAATAGCGTTCAAAGGTTTGACAAAGCGATCGAGTTGGCCATCTCAACGGAAATGTTATGTGGACCAAACAAATATCCATGATATGAACAATAAATGAGTCAAATGAAATAAAATGAAATGCAATGAAATAAAATACACGGAATTATAAAAACGAGAAAAGTTAAGGGCTGACCGAGTCGGTTACAATTTGTTTGTGCGTTATGCCATGGAAATTTCTACTGCGTGTGATTTTTCACCGAGAGAGAAATCCCTCGCTTTCGTACGATGGTAAGTTCTCATGAAACATATTACACAGCACACCAGGTTCAGGTTGGTGATGAGGTAAATGTTTCTAAAATTAGTATCAAATGATTACTGACACTAATCTACAATATTATGATCGACTGTGAGTGGGAATTACGATTAAAAATTACGATGTAAGAGACTTAATTCCTCTCCACTCCTCCACTTCAACCTGATCTCTACTCTGCAATTATCATTATCTATGGTCCTCCTACTTGTACCCATTATGGTGATAGGGGATTTCCTGTTTCTCCATCTCTTTGGAACATACTCCCTCTTACATTCAAAACGCTGAAAGTGTAGATAAGCTCGACACTGCTTTAGACTTATCTATTTAATCAAATGTAATTTTGTTGGTTATACTGATATTGGTAATTACATGCTATATCTTAATCATTTTTTTCTTCATCAGCTGTTCATATTAACGCGCTTATAGAAACGCCAGTATAGAGCACTTTAAATGTTACCTATTATTACTATTATAATTGTTGTTATTATTATCATTATCATTATTACTATCGTTATCATTGTTATTGTTATTATTATTATTATTATTATTACCATCATCATTACTACTACTACTACTATTATTATTATTAAGGGGGATTTGGGCACCATAAAGCATAATACAGACTTCAGAAGTATACCATTGCTCACGTTAAGCTCTCAAAATACGACTATGCTATCTGGTAAGGAACAAAAATTACCGTGATCTTATGAAGCGCTCAAATCTGATATCGACTGGCGTTTCTTAAAAGTTCTATTGATCTATTTTGTTTTAAGAAAAATGAGAAGGAAAAGCAGCATTAAGTTATAAGCGTGCTGTCTGAAGAGGTACAGAGATTTAAATTTTTAGTCTATCATGGTAAATAATTACCAAGGGGACCTTCTTTACCTAATGAACACTTCAAATCTACGTAAAAAACCGCATTCACAAACAAACAAAATCCTTTTTGACCCAAACAAACACACACGAACACAATAATCTATTTTAGATAACCATCACCAATATCAGCGCTAAATTGGTTTGAAAATTAGCAGTGCTTTAAATGATTTGATGTTGATATTGGAAGGACCTTACCCGTTCCCAAACCATTTAAACATAACAGCAAAATGTGTATGAAAATAAGATTGTTGAAACTAATGCTATTTGATAGATGAAGAAACAAAAAGGCTGTATCCTCAATACACGTCTATACGTCTGTTCTCAATGACCTGTATTTGGCTGTCGGCGACGAAATCGACCATCAATAATTAGTACTTGAAATAGTGATATTTTGATGCAATAAATTTTATGTGCAAAACCACGACTAATAACAATAGAACACAAACTTTGTCAGCTTCGCCGTTTTGCTTGTTTGCTACAGCGATCTTTTTGATGACATTTGATGTGCGTTTGTCTCAACATTACAATATGATTTCTAATTCAACTTATTTTAGAACCCTTCAGAAAAAAAAAACATTTCGCTGTGTAACAGAGGATCTAACGTTATCAGTGATATTTCATACGTGACCATTGTTGTGATAGATCAATTCAAACATTTAAATCGTCATTAAGCATTACGGGAAACTGAATTCACATTGTCCGTTGTACACTGTGTGACATTGGTATGACTGGGAGGTTCGACAGCTTTTTCAAACAGCGGGGTGTCTGTGGGTGATGTGCAGGTGAACATGTCCCGGAGAGCAGCCCGGAACTCTGGGTAACGTGCAGCGTAGATGACAGGGTTGGCGCAGGAGTTGAAAAAGCCCAAAACTGTCAAAACTTGTTGGAGTGGACTATTCAGGAAAGACAATGGAACCCAACCAAGGTTGTATCCAAGGTATGCTATCTGGTTTGGACTCCAACAGATGATGTAGATGAGAATGACAATAAACATCATCTTGATGACACGATTTCTGGCTACGATATGAAAACTTGGCGTCTGTTTTCCCCCGTCCATTGCATGGGTGTTGGCCGCATCATTAAAAAAGGCAGCCTGCTTGTTGAGCTGGCGAGCAATGAGGAGCTGGGTGATGATCATGGTAAAACATGGAATCACGAGCCGAAGACAAAACCAGTAGTAAGCGATCAAGATGCGAGCCCTTTGCGACAAGTATATCTCCACGCAATTGTGAGTCACCTCGCTAACTCCGTAAACAATGAAGGCATGGACGCCAGAGAGAAAGGATAACAACCAAATGACAGCGATGAATGTTGAGACGCGACGTCTTGTGACGTAATGGTTAAACTGGAACGGAAACACTACCGCCAGATAGCGTTCCACAGAGATAGACATGAGGAGGTAGGAAGATGCTGTGATGCAACTCCAGAGGAGGAGGAAAGTGGCTACGACCCGACAGTAGACCTCGCCTTGCCAGGTCGTAGGGACATAGGACGCTCTAGGGATGGGAATGATGAATACGGACGTCAAGAAATCCGCCACGGCTAAGCCACCAATCAGTGTGTCCATTGATCGGCTCTTGGCGCGTCTCTGGAACAGGACAACGATGACCAGAAGATTCCCTACGATCCCCACGATGGCGGATATCAACTGGACGACGAGGTTCCACGTCCAACTGATTGGGATCCATTGCCAAGAGACTATTTCGGTTGTTATCTCCTCATCAATCGGTATCATTGCAGTAGAGAAGATTCCTGGTAACACGGACATATTTCCACGGTGTCCTTTTACTCTTGATTGGGCAATTATGTCTCCTTCATTGCTGTCCGAGATTTGAGGCTCTATTTTGGTTTTTTCTAATCCTGTGGAAACATTGTATGATAGATCTTCGTCGTGATTCTCATTCGCCAAAGTGCTAGTGAATTCGGAACAGGTATATTCCTGGCAAAGAGCAAGAATTACCATCATAGTTACAGCCATCTTCATCATTGTGATTGGATGTATCGACAGACCTGTATGAAGAAAAAAAAAGCAATTTCGTCACAAACATTCAAAGAAGAGTTAGTACAAACGTACTTATTCTGGAGAAATAAAAACAAGAACAAAATTAAATTCATCGAATTCTATAGTCACTGAATAAATCAGAAATTTCTTCAATCATGCCAAGAAGGTAACAAGGATACAGACACAAAAGAAACAGTTAACATACATAGAGAATGAACATTGTATCCCTTCATATTTTTCGATTCAATTTAACAAGTAAAATGCACTCCCGTTACAAGGAATAAGATTATAAGGAAATGTCGTCACAACGAAGTAAAATTTCAGGTCTCCAAACTATCGTCATTAAAGTCTATGATACTAAATTCTCTTGTAACGAACACGGTCAAAGCGAAATTTTCGTTAAAGCAAAGTTTTATCCGAGCGCCACTGACAAAGAATAAACATACAAGAAGATGTGCTCCGTTTTAACGAAATGCGGATCGCTTGCAAAAATTATCAGATTATAGCAGAACATTTACAGAGTGTCTCTGCATAGGAAAACGCTTCACTTTCACGTGACATTGCACTGTGTTTAAAATAGAAATAGATCTGCTTTCGCTTGCTGTGTCAAGCAACGTTTCCGAGGAGAACTTTCGTTTTCATATCGAAATGAAATAAGGTTCGTTATTACGAAACACACAAGTTCCGATAAACGTAGATGGTTTTTAATTTGAAAAAGAAGAATAGGGCTCGTTATTACAAATATTTGTGGCGCTATTCCGAGGGTTGTCACTCCAAAAAATGAATAATACTGGTTCTCATTACAAAAATTCATTAATCTAAAAATGATAAGATTCCTAAGTCCGAACGTGAAATAAGGGTCGTAAATCTAAAAATGAAAGGAAAAAAGAGGGAGAGTACACCCTTCACTATCAAAACTTCGGATTTAAAAACTTTATAATTATTGTCTTCGGATAAGCAAACGTTCGTAATATTAATAACGAACCTTTTTCATTATCAGATTAACTAACCTCCGGAATGACGAATCGTACATTTCATTCTCGGATTAACGAACCTTCGGAATAACGAATCCTGGGAATAGCGAATCTTTGGAACAATAGCCGTTTGGGATAACGATCCTTGGAAATAACAAACTTTTAGGATAACGAAATGTATAGCATTCAAATGAATAGCATTCAATATATAACTGTGCGTGTTTTCATCATAATGCTGTATTTGATGAATTGATTATGAAGAAATTTCGTTATAACGAAAGAAAACTACCGGTCGCGAGGACTTATTTAAAGCAGGTGAGCACTGTACAGGCACTACAGCATCTCCACTTACCACTGCTGCTCTCACTTTAAGAACTATCACTACTAGAAAGATACTACTGGTTAGCAGAAGATTATTGAAAGAGGATATCGGTATTCTTAAAATTGTGTGTAAAATCGATGTCAAATACACCTCGACATTGTAGTGTTCTAACACACAATTCTAACAAATCAACTTGGCACATGATAATCTATCAAATTCTGTGAAAGGATACTCTGACATTATAAGCTTTGCTCTTCTGGAAAGAACAAGCGAAACTTGATTTACAACAATCATGGTGTAATTTACGGTATGCAAGGCAATTTTTTTTTTCTTGCGGCAATGACAAAAATGCTAGTGATACTGATTACAACAATAGCAGTAATAGGCCTAATCATGGCGATGATAATAAGAATAAAGAACTGTTACGTATTGCTTGACCATCATGTCATGTCGTTCAGAGCTGTCTATGTGGCAATATATCTATTCGCTGAGGCTCAGCTGCGATGCGCAATCCATCAACTAAAAAATGTGATTTCATTCAATTAGGCCTACCTTAAGACAAACATCTGCCAGTCTGTAGACAAGTCAGAGATCCAATGAGTTTCTCTGATAGGTTCGATTCCTTGGTGTCTTAGCCTAGAGCCAACGGCGAATGAGACTACAACCAGATCCATCCCTCACTTATATCAAGAGGTAAGCACTATAGGCAAGGTGGCGCGCATGCGCAAAATTGGATGACAGTGCGTTTGTAGCAGTCACCTGATATACGTGTTAAAGATTGACCTGAGCTTTCGATCCTCGCAGAATCTTCATCAGAGGCAATATCTTTTCTTTTTTTTTTTGCTACCAATAAAAAAGAAAAACGAAGAGATAACGACGGAAGGAGGAGAAGGAGAAAGAAAGAGAAAAGTGAGTTTTAACCATGACTGTTGCTCGTCATTTACCCAAACCACACATATTGACGTAATGCCACTTGCAACGTTTATGGTTTCTTCTAACACTACTGACAAATTTGATAATGTTTTCTCTTTCTAAAAAAGGAAACAAACAAAAACAAAACAACAACACAACATCAACTTCGGCACGAAAGTCAAAACGACGCAGATTAAGGGAATAGACATGAACTTCATTTTGTTGATGGCATGTATAATATTATTCGTCAACCAGCGCATTAGGGTCATGGAATGTAAATCATTTAGAGAAACTTGAATTCTTCGAAATTACAAATCAATACTGAATTGGATAGTTACATGGTGAAGAGTGTACTGAGCCTGTTCATAACTTGGTTGATGTGAGGTTATTCTCTGTGTAATGGGAAATGTTGAAGTCAGTCAGGGTACAGGTCTATCGGCAACAGTTCGTATTCCGAAGGTTCTTCACTCCCAAAGTTCTCCAATCGAAAAGTGGAAAAAAAAAAAACCAAAAAAAAAAAAACGTTCGATATTCAGAAGGTTTGTTTATCCGAAAATGAAATGAGGTTCTTTTTTCCGAAGCAGGTAGTCAATGTGTTTCTTTGGCGTGATGACAATGCATACATTGTGGGTTAATGTATACGAGTATCGTATACAAGAAAATTGGGCCCCATTTCGGCCTCCGACTGTGTTACTTTCACATTCACATTCTAGGTGCCACGGTCAGATTTATGGGTGAAAAAACCTTGTTTTACCGCACTCCAAATGTGACGCTTTCTGCCCATTTCGAGGGTGCTGAATAAGAATCCGGATGATTCAACTCTTGCATCCTTGAGGATTTTCAGGTATTCAAGATAGGGTCATCCCACGAGTACGACACCTTCTTGTCATACGGCCCATGAGTTCGAAAATGAATAAATGTCCATTAGTCATGCAACCCACCAGTCATACAGCCCTTGAGTTCGACTATAGGCAAATAAGGCCCATGAATCCGACACTAGACAAACACGCAGGTACTTCGTATTCCCCGTATGTCGCTCGTAACTGAAAACGGATCGGTTTCGAAGATCTCACGCAGGTCACTCGGAATACACGCAAGTAGCAGGTAAGTAGCACGCGTCTAGCAAGTAAGACGCAGGTACGGAACTCGCCAACATCCTTGTCCGTCCGCAGAAAATTATCCTACGTGCTGGAAAATTCCTACTCGCTACAAACCCGCGTAGCTTACCCGGAAGGGTACGCGGGCTTGTTGCGTGTGTGGATTTTCCAGCACGCAGGATAATTTTCTGCGGGCTGACAAGGATTTGGGCGAGTTTCGCGTGCGTCATACCTGCTGGACGTGTGCTACTTACGTTCTACTCACATTCTAGTTACGGGCAAGTTGCGTGCTGGAGTTGCCCGCGAGGCACTGCCGCTAAGGGTCTCCTACTGGTGTTCTGCGTGTACCCCTGCGGGCAAAGCCCCGCGACTCATTCGGAACAAGTTTTGAGCATGCTCAAGGCAATCGTCACACCGTGTGTGGGGAAGCCTTACGGGTTGATTTGCGGGAAAATCATTTTTGCTACTCGGAGCTCCCCGCAGTTGGCCCGTACCTGACAGTATAGGGCTTACCTAGAACGTATCTCGCCCGTGGCTGCCCGGAAGTGCGTACGCAAGTCCGATTTACCCGCAGCCAGGTTTTGAGCATGACCAAAACTTTTTTTTTTCCGGGTGAGTCGCGGGGATTGCCCGCAGAGATCCACGCAGCATAAGCAGTAAAGGCAGTAACTGACCCTCAGCATGCACGCAATTTGCTCGTATAGCTCGCTCTTCGCTCGCAGAACTGCGATGACCAGCTACACGGATATTGGTAGTTTCGTCACCGTTCCTTCTTAGTAAACATGCTTGTAGAATGCCGGCAGATGACACGCGCTTTCGGCGCATAGGCATAGATCCATGGGCAACTTTAACGTACTTCAAGTGGTTCAACTGCCTGTGACTTGCGGCAGCTACGGTCCTCCTATTGGTGTTCTGCGTGGACCTCTGCGGGCAATTCCCACGACTCACCCGGAAAAAGTTTTGGTCAGGCTCAAAACTTGGCTGCGGGTAAATCGGACTTGCGTGCGCACTTCCGGGCAACTACGAGCGAGATACGTGCTAGGTACTGGCAGGTGCGGGCCAACTGCGGGTAATTCTGACGTGTTGTGACATTTGCGGATAATTCTGGGACCAACCCTCATCCACCCACCAAGTTTCATCCAAATAAACAGACAGACAAACATTGATCAAATTATAGTCTGATTCGCTATTTTTCATTATCATAATGTAAGCAATGAGTTTTGACATTTTGTGGTTGACGCGTTATGACATTTGCAGTAAAAATGGAAATTTTGACATTTGTGGTCGTTGTGTTATGACATTTGTGGTTAATCAGATTTTGACATTTGTGGTTGACGTGTTATGACATTTGTGGGAATTTTGACATTTGTGGTTGACGTGTTATGACATTTGTGGTAATTTTAACATTTGTGGTTGACGTGTTATGACATTTGTGGTAAATTTGACATTCGTGGGCGATTTTGACATTCGTGGGCTCTACAGGGGGCACAACTATTTCTGGTAAAGCGATGCTTGCAAGTCTGTCTGTAGTCTGTAGCAAACCAGCCCTGCCGCAACACGCGTAACTTGATGAACTCATTCTAGAAATTTTCGATGTTAGATAGAAACGCACTTCTCAGAATGTTACACTTGCCCGTGACATGACATCTCAAAACCTTTAACTTGATAATTATCATCGTTATGTCAGAAAAAGTCGAGGGATTGAACATATAGCAAGAAAAAGCTAACTATTGTGTAGAATGGAGATGATAATTTTTGCGGAAAGGTAAGATATACTTTTTTAGGTTGGATCCGAGTTTGTGAAAAAAAAAATGAAGCCAATTGATGTCATTTGCTTAAAAATGTGATCATGTATTACCTGAATCATATGAAGATCCAACTGAAACAACGGAAGTCAAAATGTACTTTGATTTCGTGGAAACTTTAGTGATTCAAATTAAGTTCGAGTTGAAGTTTTTTTTCTCAATCTCAACATAATCAACATCAATGACACACGCGCACAATGTAAATGAAAGGAAAGAGATATCAACAAATGAAATGTTGATAGGGATTAAAGAAGTGAAACATTAGCGTAATAAGAAATTCTTCCCAGGTCAATTGCTGTCAAGGAAATTTGCTAATGCAGTAATTCTCTCCCTTTAAATTACAAAGGACATAAGCCTACATTGCCTGCTTGAATGTCAACCATGTTCCTTCGTAAAGCCTGTTCCTAGCAAACATAGTCTTCTGTTCTGTACAGTTGAGTCCCACAATCATTCGTATCATTGCTGGTACCTATTGCAGGGGCGGATTCGGGAATTCCGTAAAGGGAAGGCGCTTTTACAAAATTAGAGGGACGCACCCCCACCCCCGTTTTTTCTTTTAAATTCTTTTGTTTAAACAAAAAATAAAGAGGGGGAGCGCACCCTGTGCGAACCCCCCCCCCCCCCCCCGTCCGCCACTGTATTGGCGTACATTTTCATTGGTCTCTATACTTCTGTTAGTCCCACCTTCTGCCCTTTATTACGAGACATAATCCATTTCAC
The DNA here is from genome assembly GCF_040938485.1 of Diadema antillarum. Taxonomy (NCBI): domain Eukaryota; kingdom Metazoa; phylum Echinodermata; class Echinoidea; order Diadematoida; family Diadematidae; genus Diadema; species Diadema antillarum. Next base: position 1,098,609 of record NW_027271292.1, on the reverse strand, counting down.
TTCAATCACCTGTACACTTGAGTTCTAACCATGTTCCTTGTCACTCATCCCAGTCACACAAACTGATTTGATGCCACTTACAAAGTTACGATTTCTTATAACACCTCTGACCAATCTAATGATAATTATTTTCTCACCAAAACAAACAAAAAACTTTGACACGACAGTCAAAAAGACGCAAGATTAACATTATGACTAAAAAGTTTATCAATCAGCGGAATGAACATGCACAGAGTTCCTCTTTCATAACATGACGAATATTTGCCAACCATTACATAAGGTCATGGAATGTAAATATTTAGACAAACTTGCATTCTGCGATATTTCAAATAGGAAATTTGACAGCTACATGGTAATGTAAGTATTTTGCGGGCAAACAGTCCACAAGATAGTAGTACACCCGTTCATGAATTGGGTTGTGTGCGGGTATTCCTTTGTTACGTCAGATGAAAACTTAATATCCATCAAGGTCTGGGCACTCAGACGAGTAACAGCGAGTATTGCTTTACCATATGTTAATGAGCCCCTTTCTCTCATTTTCCTTCTTTCTCATTGGACATCTCCATGAATGGAATGATGGTTGTCATTGCGCATGGGCTGAGTATCTGCATCATTCGACAATTAGCTATAAGGGACTGTACTGTCGGGAAAGTTACCATTCGTCGTGACTGCTCGGATCAGACGTGGAGGAAACCGTACAAAATAAACGCTTCAAACGTTTGACATATCTACAACCGGCCAGATATTTGTATGAAGGTAAATGAGCAGAAATCTCTACATCTTCCAAAATTTCAAGAATCATACACCATGGCCCAGCTTCCGTATGGAGACACAATCAAGATCTGAGTTTGAGGTTGGATTGATTTAACGTGACCCCTAAGAATGTGACTGAATGCCTTTAAGCAGATAGCCTTTCCACGGGCAGCCATACGTCCCTTCCGCACGACAAAGCAATGGATGTAGGCTGTAATGCTATCTCTGTTGCCAGAAGACTCGAATCTTATGTCTCCAAATTGCTGCTCTTTCTCATTCCCTTAATTGAATTGCTTTTCAAATCTAACTTTTTAGTCAAAAAATTACATGGTCAGAGATGTGCATTATATTCATATTGGTTTTTCTGGACCAGTAGCATTATTGGACAATGTTTGACCACTCACTTAAAATCTAATCGCGAATTATTTAGACAGGTTTAATATCAGCAAGTTTGAGTTTATATGTGAAGATTCACTGTCAAAAGTGACTATATGTCTCAGGGTATTATTTCATATACTTATTTTGTTTTTTTACGTAACGTCTAGAGTGCCAACAAATTCGTTGATAAAAGATGAGCGATTTAGAGACCGGAATTTACTATTTGCCTTGTCTGTTGAGGAATTTGGAGTAGTGGAAGTGGTAGTAGAAGTTTTTTGTAAAAGTAAGTAGCAGGGCGAGGAATAGTACTTTTTTTTCTTTTGTAACTGTAATAAAAGATATTATATTTGAAGATATTTTGATGTCATAACTTGATTAATTTTAGACATCGTATCGTTATCTTCCATAGATAATTCATACATGTCAGTTGTTTAATTACATTTGTTCATAATCATACAGTAATTTTACATTCTTGTTTGTTCGTATTTCTTCAAACAGGTTTCTTTATACGTCCGATCACAATGATGAAGATGGCAGTAAGTGTGACAATGATTCTTGCTCTTTGGCAGGAATACGCGTGTTCCGATTTCTCCAGCACTTTGGCGAGTGAGGAATACGACGTTAACCAACCCTCAAATCTCACCTTCGAGCCTGGAAAAGCTCAAGCTGAGTTTCAAACTGCAGACAGTGGTCAAGGGGAATTAATTGTCCAGTCAACACCGGGAATACATGATGTATTCATTTCAATGCCACCAGAAAACTTTCCTGCTGCATCAATACTGACTGAGGATGAGCAAGCAAGACAAGTACCTTGGCGATGGATCCCAATCCGTTGGACATGGAACCTCGTCGTCCAGTTGATATCCGCCATCGTAGGGATCGTAGGAAATCTTCTGGTCATCGTTGTCCTGTTCCAGAGACGCGCCAAGAGCCGGTCAATGGACACACTGATTGGTGGCTTAGCCGTGGCGGATTTCTTGACGTCCGTCTTTATCATCCCCATCCCTAGAGCGTCCTCTGTCCCTAAGACCTGGCAAGGTGAGGTCTACTGCCGCCTGATTTCCACTCAACTGCTGCTCTGGAGCTGCATTACAGCATCTTCTTACCTCCTCATGTCTATCTCTGTGGAACGTTACCTGGCTGTGGTGTTTCCGTTCCAGTTTAAGCGTTACGTCACAAGACGCCGCGTCTCAATATTCATCGCTGTGGTCTGGTTGTTATCCCTTCTCTCCGGCATCCATGCCTTCATTGTTTACGGAGTGAAGGACTTAACTCAACGATGTGGGGAGAGGTATCTGTCCGAGAGGTCTAGAGTAATCATCGCGATTTACTGGTTTTGTCTTCGGCTCGTGATTCCATGTTTTACCATGATTATCACCCAGCTCCTCATTGCTCGCCAGCTCAACAAGCAGGCTGCCTTCTTTAACGACGCGGCCAACACCCATGCAGTAGAGGCGAGGAAACAGACGCCAAGTTTTCATATCGTAGCCAGAAATCGTGTCATCAAGATGATGTTTATTGTCATTCTCATCTACATCATCTGCTGGAGTCCGAACCAGATCGCATTCCTCGGTTACAACCTTGGTTGGGTCCCATTGTCTTTCCTGAATAGTCCGCTCCAACAGGTTTTGACAGTATTGGGCTTTTTCAACTCCTGCGCCAACCCTGTCATCTATGCTGCACGTTACCCTGAGTTCCGGGCAGCTCTCCGGGACATGTTCACCTGCACATCACCCACAGACACCCCGCTGTTTGAGAAAGCAGTCGAACCTAAGAATGACACTACAATTACACAGTGTACCGTGGACAATGTACAGCTCTCTTTACCATAACTGCATCTATATCATGTAAAGTTAAGGCCTATCAAAATGTAAGTGTTCATTTTCACTTCTTATGACAACGTGCAACTCTTTTTACCACAACCGTATCTACATTGTGTAAAGATAAGTGTAAGATCAAAGTGTAAGTTTTCATTGTTACTTTGTAAGACAACATACGACTCCCTTTATCATAACCGTATTCATATTATGTATAACATGTATAGTTAAGGCCTATCAAAAGGTATAAGTTTTTATTTTCACTTCGTATGCAATCACAAAGAGAAAGAGATGTCTAGTAACCATAACTGTCCGCATGTAGACAAGCAGTTTGTGAATAAAACTTAAATTTGCAGATTACACGCTGAAAGAAGTTATTCTCAACACCATTTTTAGTGTATATAGAACATTCCAGTTAAAACTGTTTCAACAAAACATAGATTAAAGTGGACCCTTATTATGCGCCAATCTTTGGGTAAGAACTAAAGTCTTGCACTTGAAAAGAAAGTATTTGCCAGCAGCAATGACAAACATACTTTGACCTTTTGGGTGCACATATTTTCGATAGCGGAAGTTATTTTCTTTCAAGCTTTAAAATATTTGGAGCAAGCTCTTCCCATCATTAACAAGATCACAAATAGAGCATGATGACAATCATTTTCTTAGTGTGACAGACAAGAAACCGTGTGCATGTAACAAAGTATGTGATTCGAGAGCTACATCGACTTCAAGTGGTTGTGAAATGTATGGCGTCTTTATTTGGAATTTATTCCTCCTAGCTTATGGCGCTGGGTTTAACTATTTTGAATACTTCAATGATTTTTCAGGTGACAGGTAGACACGTTATTTTTTCATCAACGAAGATAAAACAGTATAAGTAGTAAACTAGACTTGTTGAAACGTCTTTCACTGGTCTGTCAATAATGACATTTTAATGATCTTGATAGCTTTACTCTACCCATTCTTTAGAATTCACTTTATCGTGTTATTGGAATCACCATGTAATTGATTATCATAGTTATGCGTGGTCGACACGCTGCAGCATGTCGTTTCTGTGCCTCAGGTATCCCTTGTGTTTTGCGTTTATATATTTATTAGTCAAGAGTTGATATCAGAAGTTGTACGATTGGTTAAGCATGTGTTTAATGATTTGTAACATGTCAGGATTCTCAGCTATTCACCATCTTGGGATTCCAAATGTTTCAAAAGATACATTTAAAAGATGAAGAATGTCTGTGGTGACAAGATAATATTCCAACTTCTGTTGAAATATTTGAGACCCATTAATCATTATAACAGTAATTCAAGTTCAAGATAATCATGATTCTAAACAACATAGCATATGTCTATCACCTTGAGGTAAAGTGATAGAGGAAATCAAAATGCTATTGTTGCAAATGATCTTTTCATTGGTATCTTGGAGAAAATCAAAGCCAACTTCACACCCACCATTACTGTGAATGTGAATGTGAATGTAAGTCTATAAAAATGATATTTAGAGTCGGTTGTATTGTCTGCAACATTGGACTTATCGTCATGCATATAGATACAAAATGTGAAAGCATTCGACAGGGTAGAAGGGGGGAAAATCCCACTGTAACCATGGAGGCCTTCTAATATTTAAAAGCTCAGTCGGGGTAAAGGTCTATGTGCATAAAGCATTGAAGAGTTAGATTATAGTTTCGTCATGAATTAGAAGATTTCAATTACCTTCGAGGGCAAGATAAAGCACCGTGGAAAGTTAAAAGCCTTGCTTCATTGGTAGCTTTTTGTTTTTGGCTTACCTATCTACCTCAATTATGAAAAATTATTCAACAACAAATGTATGTTTTGCGATAGTTTTGTTCTCCTTCATGTACAATCTGTCGCTATGGGAATCTGTCCTCTCTCCCTCGAATTTCAAAACATATGCGGCCTGATTTACCCACTTGAGGTTCCTTGTAATTTTAGTGTAGAAATTAGCATTATTACACAGCCTGATAATATAATACCTACAGACTGCACAAGACAGAACGATCAATGGTGATTTGAAAAATGATGACTTACGAAAGACACAAGACAGCAAGAATCAATATCAGGTGTTTATTCGCTCTCATATTCAACACTCAACATCTTTTTAAATGACCTTTTGTACGTACTGTTTATATTATGGAAATGTCGATAAATGGTGGGCTTATAGGATGTAGGCTCTAAGGAGATAATAATACTTGCGGACGTAGTTAAATCAAAGTGTAAAGATATGAGGAATGGTAAGTATTAATAAGAACATCACAAGTTTGTCGGCATTGTATTGTATAAAGGCATTACTTGAATTTTACATCTGATTGTAACAAAGAGCAGATCTCTCTCATTCTCGTTCTCTTGATCAATAGTGTTTCTAATTCACTTAGCTCAAATTAAATCATTACAACCGTTTTGAGTGGTCCTGGATATTGGCGTTGTGTAGTGTTTTTATTGTCTGTATCGTGTGAGAGATGCGAAATATATGCTGCAAAATGAAAACAACTTGTAAAACACCTGGGTGATGTTTTATCAAGAGATATAATCGATAATAATTTTCCGTAATACCACACAGGCTGCCATAGACTTATGATAGAAATCAACTATGTAATCATTATAACTCTTCGTAAAACAGGGCCCAGGGCGATTAACCATTACGACAAGAGTGGGTTTTATGGTTAGATTCGAGTTCTTGTTGGGAGACGTTAGTTGGTATCACATAAATGCAGCTACACTGTTAGGAGTGATTGAAGATGACGCTCGGACTCTTGGTCATCTTTTAATGCAATTATTAAACTGTATGGACCTCTCATGGTGATGGTGGAGTTGGTGGCCCTTACGTCACAATGGAAGGTAGAGAATGCACAGAAGTAATGGCAGGTGTTTACGGAGTATCTCGAATAAATTACATTTGTAACACTTTTCACACCTACTTTGAAACCAACAGTTCATGAGATGATTTTAACATAAGCATTACACACATTACTTTCATAATCCAAATCAAGCTTCAATACAGTAGGTTGATTAACAGACACCTTATAATCTTTATTAAGAGATTTGTACCGCTAAAACACCACATCACACCATACTACTTCATGTTCTATGTACACAAAGCTATGAATCATACATTCAAAGTAGTTATTTAAATGTTATAACGCATACATACATGTCGCCACATTGTTCGTCAGTCCTTATTCTAGTCATTCTGCAGTCTGCAGTTTTTATGTGTCTAAAAACAATGTTACACCACTATTCTAAACGACCAAGCTGCCTCCCTGGATTGTACAGGAGATACAAGGCATAGACAGAGAATGCAATAACCCCCCCCCCCCCAAAAAAAAAAAAAAATAATAATAATAAATGAATAAATAAATAGATAAATAAAAAATAACAAAAGAATAAATAAAAAGTAATGTATACTATATATATATATATATATATATATATATATATATATATGTGTGTGTGTGTGTGTGTGTGTGTGTGTGTGTGTATGAAGTGAAAAAAAGAAAATGGGTCTCCATCGGGATTCGAATCCGAGACCTCCTGATTGCTAGCCCGGTGCTCTACCAACTGAGCTATAAAAAGCCCTAGTTCAGTGTTCGACCCATAACCCTTCGGCCCTTGATTCTCTTTGCTCGTGTGGTCAGAAGCTATAGTGTGTGTATGTGTGCCACACACAAACACGCACATTAACCTGACATAAACCCAAAGGATGTGTACCAACTGTGGGATAAATGCAAGGAATCACCGAATCGCTTCGGTGATCCCATTAACCAGACATAAACCCAAAGGTTTATGTCAGGTTAATGTTTCACTGTGACAACGCTATACGCTGCAGCATTTTGTTCTTTCGTCGATATAGCACTATACATAGTATAGTTTACGTTGTCAAAGATTCCGTTACAATGTCAAACATGAAAATGGCAAGATGTAAGATCAATGTGTGAAACAGTTGGCATGGAAACTACACTAACGCTTCAAACACATAGCAAACTCTGGTTACTCTATTCATTATGTTGAAAAAAATATCGACAGGTGCGAGTTACAAGTGAACAAATCATTGACTTTAAAAAATGCGGTTGGTGCCATCGAGATAAAATTCGTCTCTGCAAATTGTCTAAACTGCTCCGTGCACCTTGCACGAGGGGTTTGATTTCACTTTGACGTCAAGTTCAGTCTCTTCTTTCCATTTTATTTCACTTCATTTCATCGATTTTATATCCAACAAAATTGCAATTACAACCAAATATTTACATATGCAGAGTCATACAAAATCAATACAGCATTGAAATAAATGTGTGGAATTCTTTCCAAATGATACTCAATCTTTATCATCAGTGTCACTAATGAAAAGAAGGAAATAATTTTATCATTAACATCGACTAGCGCTGGAGGAAATGCTTGCAAGATAGAATTTGGATGAATGCCTCTTTAAAGGCTTTATCCGCCAAGGCGTAGCAAAGTGGATTCGTCATGCTGTTCATGTAGCCCCAGAATATCACGAGCTGCAAAGAAAGAAAAACCGAAGACATTGTAAGATACGATAGTCATAAGTACATTATAAAATACGATACTCATAAGAATACATGTATACCTCCCAGCCTAAAGTTAAATTTCATTTCTTCAATATCAATTAAAAAAAGAAAATGGTGCAAATCTGTAGGAAAATTATGTATATATGTTTATCATCTACATTAAATAAAGTACATAAAATAAAGTACATTAAATGCAATTGCTAGCGCTATGTTATCATAGGCTAGCAATTTTTAGCTCTGTGTACATCCTGTTCTTTTTGCAAGATTAAAACGGATCTGGCTATAACCTACTTTTTTCGTCCATCAATCATTTCATGTTTCACAAGACATTTTCGTTCACCTTCTTGAAGCGAAAATGGCTAAGATCATATGAAGTGATATTGTTCGTAAGAACTTGACTACAAATCTCAGATTCATTTTACAGTCTTATTAGCAAGGTCTCCCGTAAGGTTAAGAGATGATCTGGTATTATGTTGCTATTTTATGACTAGGAAAATTACAAGTAATAATCCAAACGTCAAAATGGAACGCAACGTCATTTGAAACGGCAAACAGACTCGTAAACAATCTTTCTCTCTCCCAATCAATAGCTATATATTTCTGATTTTTAAGTTTTTATCAATTCCATGAATTCAATTGACGGCACTAAATGTTAACCAAAGGTGCATGAAAATCTTCATATCTGCTGGTCTTGATGTATCTGAGACATATCCATGATGTAAACAAGTTTGAAGAGTGCAGAAGAGTCGACGAAGATTTCGCTGGAGTGACCTTTTGTCCCATCTTTCGACTTAATATCGATTGTGCACTTATCACTCAATTGGATCTCCTCTACTTTGAATCAAGGCAATCTTCCGCTCTCAGAGAATTTTCTTTAGTGTAATAGTATTGATTTTTTTTTCAGAAATATGAGAGTCCCTGAGAAAGCAGGTAAGATTAAATACGAAAACATATGTAGGAGGAGATCGATGAAATCTCTCTAGTGTACAATACACATCCTCTCTCGTAGATGCATTGTGAAAATATGACTTTAATGGTAGAACTAAATTATGTCTTTACATTATACTTCTGCTCTGTCGCATCGTTTCTTTTGATTGGCAGATGCTCTAGATATGATTCAGACATAATCGTAAAATGCTGCTATTAGTTAAAAAGAATTCAAATACTTTACAACTTTTTTAGCTATACTGAAGAAGACTGCTCTCTCTTTTTTTTTTCGTCGTTTACGAACAGCATTCATAAAACAGTACTATATAAAATTCTACAGCTAGGTTTGAAGCGGTTGTTGCTTTTTCCGTTTCAGTACCTAAAATAAGATGCAATAAGAAAGTGTAATGAATCTTAAAGCCACATCTAAAAGAAAAATAATGGCCTCGAGTCCCTCGATCCAACAAACTATATACATTAAAGGAAATTGAGATGTGCAGTTTGCATAAATTTTGTTGTTGACACAAATAAATCAGACTTTGTTGATCTGTTGCAGAAGTTAAAGGTCAAAATATCTAGTTCCAGAAATTACATACAGCATTACAGTGTTAAACACCTCAGAACTTTTTTATGTATATATATATATATATATATATATATATATATATAGATATGCATGTTATGTGTGTAAAGATAATGTCAATGACGCACCCACCCTTCCCATTTTAAAATGAAAATGCGACTTAGACTTTGGCAAAAAACAACAAACAAAACAAATACAAAAGCAAAGAATCACATGTTTCAACGAGGCATTGAGGGTGAGTTAATTAATTACAAAGATTGTAAAAGAAAAAAAAAGAAAAGCCTGTAAACACAGCGAGACTTTACTGTTCCTGCTTACGATTGTGTGATTGTTAAGGATCAGTTTTATTTCATTATGAACACGATTATCAATATTTCGTTTGATGTTATCTAGTTAACATTATGAGTGAATCAAGATCAGTCCTCTTCCTATCATTGAATATCGATTTCATTCCTTCTTTATTTCCCTTATTTTACAAATATCGATTGGTTTATGAACGAGCTGATAAAAGTTACATAAGAGCATTTTAATGAAGATGTTTTTTTTCTGTGTAATTACATACTTTTTTATTTGGCTCGTGCATATATGGATGGGAAATGTTAATCATTATGGAGCTTAGACTAATGTTTATTTGGCGTCAATTGGATCTGTATGTTACTAGGATGATTTCTTTTAAGCCTTTCAGTGCCAGGGACTTTGGACGGTGTGTAAAACGCTATGATGTTTGTGTGTGTGTGTGTGTGTGTGTGTGTGTGTGTGTGTGTGTGTGTTTGTGTGTGTTTGTGTGTATATGTGTGTGTATGTATGTGTGTGTATGTGTGTGTGTGTTTGTGTGTATGTGTGTATATATATATATATAAATATATGTGTGTGTGTGTGTGTGTGTGTGTGTGTGTGTCAATTGGCACTCATGACACACACATCTGTTAAGGAAGATGTTTTTGCAGGCTAGAGAGAGTTTTTGGAAGCGATTGCCTTGTCATCTAATCTCTGACTGCTACTATACCCTAAAGTTCATAAAACGTATAACGTTCTCTTTGTTTGAAATCACTGAATTTATTATCAAAATCAACTAGAACAAGGATGAGAGCCCCTACAGGCATATCAGGGGCACAGTGACCAGCTGGCACTGCAGCATTGGGTATAGGATCTAATCAAAAGACGCATTTAACGCACCTATATAACTGCACACGTACAGCATTCAATCACATCTTCCTTTTTCCCTCTAAAGCGTAATATTGCAATAGAAACAAATAAATTACTTTTCGTGAGAGGCAAATCTGAGTTATATTCCCAATGAGGCCATCAGCCATCATATGCCTTCTCTATGCAAGTATAAATGTTTTACAAAGATTTTTTTTTGTTATATAGGCCTATGTAGTTTTGCACTTTTGTATTGCTCCTTTGTCATTATTTTGGTTATGTTTTGTTTAAGATTATCACACCCGTGCAATTCATTTTGATTTGATTTGATTTGATTTGATTTGATTTTTGATTTGATTTGATTTGATTTGATTTGTGAAGCAAAATAAATACGAACGAACGAACGAGAAAAGGGTACAAAGAAATAAAGTATTTCTACACATTAAGGAGCTGACGTGAAGAAGAATACCCTTGTTAGCTTTAATAATCATTTGCCCTACCGAAATGAATGAAATGAAATGAATAAAATGAAATGAAATGAAATAAAAGGGTCACATGTTTGCAAATTCGCGTAATCGAATATGTATAAAGCGCCACATAAATGCAATTATTACTATTATTATTATCGTTGTTATTATTATTATTACCGTGTAAACGAATCCTGGCAGACAGGTGGCGCAGAATGTTGAGGTAATCACCGTCATGACGGAAGGCACCCAGGCTATCGCCATAGCACCTATGATGAAGGCTAGAGTTCTCAGCCCTGTGAACGGATCCGGGAAAAAAACAGACACAAAAGAACGAAGAGCATGAAGACAAAAGCCTTATCTACACACGAGTAAAATGGTGTATTTTTTTGTCTTTCTTGTAGAACACTACCCTATGGGTGAAAAGAGGTCGTTTGTTTAATCATCTTCACAATGAACGGCAGTCCCACTATCTCTATCAATCGAGTTATTCTCCCTTCGTCCGGTAGCAAATAGGGTGACCGATCAGGATTATTGTTCTCCAACAAATTAATATTTGAGACTTGAGTACATTAGTGTGCTCTCTCTCTCTCTCTCTAAAGACCTCTGATACCAGCTGATTGATTATTTTTAGTTAACCCATTGCGTCATATCAGCCCTGGGTAAAGCAACCAACTCATCAAATTCATGAATACTATCTATATTTTATGATGGAAATCTTTACTTCACTTTGTGGTTAAGCACATTTTCATGTGATTAAGCTGATGAAACCTGCAGGTTCATGTTCCTCTAAGCTAATGGCATTATCAAAGATACCGAGAGATGTTATCGAGGTAAAATATTTCCCGACAGATATCTCCAGACGAAAACACTAAAAGCTCAAGAAATCACCTGTATCTATCACGCGTTGCAATTGTGCATGTAAAATTACGCGGTACAACAAAATCAAATTACGTTCATGATCAAACCGGGTTGACATGCCAAAATCAAATTCAGAACCTTGTCAAACACAGAACTTTTGTTGATTCATGTTCCGTACAATGAAAATATTTGACCGTATATGTATTTGCTGGTTTAATTATGATTGAAAAGGTGATTTTTTTTTTGTTCTAGTCCATGCAAAGGGGAGGACTAAGAAGAGGTAAACAAAGTGACTGTGTTCACTGCCATAAAACAAAGAACTGGAAAGGGAGAGTGTACTTGAGATATAGGCAGAAAAAGTGACACTAAGAATAAAAGGAAAAGGAAGATACGGTGATAATGCTGTTCTGCTGAATCAAGGAATTATTTAAGAGGGAGAGAGAGAGAGAGAGAGAGAGTTCACGGAGACGTAATCCAAATATTTCGACAGGAGGAAGAGGAGAAGGAAAGTTTAGACAAAAGTAAGGTAGGAGGAAGGAAAAATGCGCCATTAAAGGCATAAGAAGAAAACACATCCATGACGTCCAAACTGAGAAATTGCATTTTGTTTCAGCAGAGAGATTTGATTGAATATCATTACAATATACGGGTCCACTTTCGTGACAAACCACCTGCCAGTCATGTGCTCATATTTGTTATAAGTTATGCTTGTCTGAGCAAAACACTGTTTGTGGAATCGAAGAAGATACTGAAGACTTACATGTGCGTATGAGTTGCCAAAATTATCCAGAATTATATTTCTTCTCGGTATGACGCAAAATTCTTTCAGCAGACAATCATTTTAAAATACAAAATCATCAGATATGCGTACAAATAATCATCATAATCATATCGCCCATAACAAGGGCAGTGGTCATTGCAAAGGTTTCTTTATACAAATTGTATCATCACGCAAATTGTACCATCGCAAGGTCGTTGCAAAGTGAGCCGTTGATCAACAAAAACAGACAATAAGTTATATCAATTAAAAGTTTATCATACTTACTGATTAAAGTTTCACCATATACATATATGTGTATAATATCTAGCCCAACAAAACTCACTCTGTAAAGTGAATATGAATGGATCTGAGCTAAGTATGAGACATAGTCAGTCTATTTTAAATCGGATACAATGCTTTCCTTGCCTTCCTTTTTGTACTTCGTGTGCAACGGCATTCACATGGCAAGTTATTTATAGCTTATTCTGGGCCGACCAAAGCAAACAAACAAACAAAGAAAGAAAGAAACCAAAAAGGCAAACAAACACACAAATCCTCCATACCCCCCCCCCCCAAAAAAAAAAAAAACACAAACAAAACAAAACAAAAACACACACACACAAAAACCCCACAAAAAAAAACAACTATTAGTTCCAGTTCGTGTTATAACTTTAATATTTCTGGAGCATAGTAATTTAAACAGGTCTGTGGAATTTCTCACCTACAGGATGTTGGTGACTTGGGATGGTATAGTTCTGGTTTAGATTGGGATTCAGGTTTCAACTTTTTATGACATAATTAGAAATTTCTTACAGTGTACATGAAATATTAAAGAACATACAATTATAAGCGTAATTAATTGCTAAGCGCAATTGGGTTTGAAATGGCTGAGATATCCACGGATAAAGATGTCCTAATAAAAGGTGGGTCCCACCTTTTATTAGGACCTCTTTGTTTTCCTTTTTTTATATCTCAGCCATTTCAAAACCGATATTCATTAAATAAACTTTGAATCATTACAAAAAGTCTACACGCGTCGGCGGACAAACTCTTAATGAGGTATGATGTCATATTTCCATTAACATACAACCAATTGAAACCCGTTGCTGATAGTGTATAATGAATATTCATTAATTGATCACGCGTTGACCTCATTTACATACAAACACAGGTCAAAGATATTAGCCAATCACGAGCTAGTGCTGGACGACTGGCTAGCGTGGTCGCGCTCCGCGAAATACCAGCATGCGATACGCGCAGCTGTATAATGCATGCACTACTAGTATAAGGGTCTGAGCTTAGCTAGCTTAGTTACTCAGTATACGTAGAGCCTCTATGCATGCAACACGATAATACTGTTAGAACTTATTTCATATTTGGACAAATTCAACGAGTACTCTATTCTACTAGTACTAGGCTACTTCATTCTGGAACCAATGAGTGAACACCCAACCCAAAGACCAAGGAGAAGATGTGCTTCATATTCCATCGGACATTTCAAAAAACTCGCGGAGACCCAGGAGAAGACAACTGCAGTGCCAGCAGTGGAACAAAAAGTCAGCCTTTGATGTCGAGGTAGGCCTAACGACAAACGTTAAACTCTAACAACAGGCCTAAACGTTAAACTCTACTAAACATCATTCTAATATTTTGAAGCATGTTTAAGCATTGTCTCATGTAGGCCTAACTGTTAGCGCCGATGTAGAATAGAACCTGTAACGAATCAAACTAGTGTATTATTCAGGGGCGGATCCAGGAATTCTGTAAAGGGGGGGGGGGCGTGACTAATATTTTTGGTGCCACTTCCGGGTTTCATTGCAGTATTTTCTTTTTATTTTCTTTGTTTTTAACGAAAATTTAAGGGGGGGGGGGGCGTACGTGCGCCGGTTGCGCCCCCCTCTGGATCCGCCACTGTTATTAATAGAGGAGATTAAACCTAAACTTAAAGGTCAAAACTATTTGTGCATTCATCAAACCGTCACTAACAGTAACACTAAAAAAAAGTAAACTGTGTACCGTAACAGTAACACTCTAGACGTCTAGTCTAACAATAAAAAACATGCTCACAGCACCAACCTTAAAGGGCTCCTATAGTTTTGGTTGAGACCTAATTTCAGGTTTCTAACGCTAACATTTTTTGTGAGATACCAATGAGAAACATGAAAGAGCATGGAATTCCATGAGGAATTCAACATTTATTTGATGAAAATTGGTTTTGAAATGGCTGAGTCGAGATATCTAAAGGCTTAAAGCAGAGCGATGTTACTCTTATTTTTTATTATTTTTTTAGGGTGAAGCTTAGATTTGAGGAAATGATATGATTGACAAAAATGTTTGAAAATTTGTCACACATTGTATATAATGTGAAGGTGAACAAGTAACACAATAAAATGAGATTTTGTTAATATGCAGTATTGCACGTCACCAGGAATCCACATGTACACGTGTATAATTGGAAAAGATGCTTGTTCTTGAATTGTGTAACATAATTCATATAATCTACCAGGAATCTTCAGTCGCGTGTCTTTTCGTGCTTACTTGAATGCCCTGTGGTATATGGAATCTAAATAACGTTTTTACTCTTTTGATTGCTCTACTCATGTGAAACTGAATGCCCATTATTTTGTTGCCCTATCGAAATTGAATGACTCTCTAGATCTATACTCTTTCATGCACTAATACGAAATTGAACAGGAAAACGTATATTCCTATTTAACATGTAATCCGTGTTTAACATTACACTGCCGAAGGGATAAAGCCATTGTTATAATTCAATTATACATTCATTGTGCATAATTCCTTTCTACCTACATATCCTTTGTGTGTATACTTACCACTTCTCTAATAAATGATGGGTACCTATGTAGTATCATCATCTTTGATTTACAGAGAGATTGTATGAACTTGTTTTTTAATTTCAGGCGGATCTCATCACCAAAGAGGATTTTTCAGGCAGCTGCGGAACAGCAAGTGATGTCAATACTGCGCTCAGGCTTGCCATAAAGGAAAAGCTTACAATCAGCATAAACCAGAATCCGGAGTGCGTGGCACGTGTCCCTGTAGATCCACTGGTGTTCGAGGAAGTATTTGCACCTTGCAAAAATACTCAAGACCGTAACCTATTAAATGAATGAGCTGAATGCCATCCTAGGACCCGACTGGAACGTAAGAATAACCAATATGGCAGGGGATTTCGCATACGTGAAAGAAAAGGGGCTTTACCTAAAGGTTAGGAAAATGAGACCAATTACCGAATTTGTGGAACGTAGTGGTACCCTGCCAGGACATCATCTGGAGAGAGGGCACTATCTTATGTTGAGGTTCATAAGGTCGTATGGAACTCGAGAAGAGTGGAAACAGCAGAAATGAAGTCAAGACACAACAACTTTTTGTTTCAGGGTTGTTTAGGAGTTTTACAGTTTCTTAAATTCAAAGTTATTTAGACATTTTACACTCAAACGTCAGTTCCATATTTTTTATGCAGTTTGATTCATTCATGAACTATGGCATACTTTTTTTTTTAAATGTAGATTTGGCTTTTGTTACTGAAGTTACAAAGTTACATAATTATGCATAAGGGTCCACATCAGGTTTCAAACATTGTGTTTTTTTCTATATGCCAACATTATTCTATGAATATGTCTTCAACTCCTCGTCTACTGAATGCAATAAAATCGTATCTAATCAGACCTATTACTCGAATAAAGCAGTCACGACGAGGAGGGAAGCAGCGAGCTCTGTTCAGTAAGGGGCTTAAAAAGACAAAGACATGGCAGCTTAAAATTTTGCAATCAGAATGTCCGCAAAAAAAGTCTGCTTGATACCATAAAGAAACTTAAAAGAAAAATTGAGAAGTTGGCATACATAAAACAGAAGCTTGAAAAAGTTTTGAAAAAGAATGAACGCTTTGAATTGATCAGGAAAAAGTACAAAAAACGTGCTCTGCATCTCTCTATGTTACTGAGAAATAGACAATCAGGCAAGCGATCAGCATGGATGAGAAAAGAACATTACTCAAGGAGACATGCCAGGAGACTCTCAATGCATCTCAAAGAAGAGTGTCGGGCCAGGTTACAACTTCTTGATTCGTAGGGAGTTCTTGTCATACATATCACTGTACGAGACAAAAACAGTGAAGAACTGAAGGCTATTTCTCTGATTGAAGATACAGAGGAGTTGTGTAGCATGACAGGATGTAATGAAGAGGATATTTTACAAAGGGTAAATCTCGCCGTGCTAGTAAAGGATGCTCATGGCATCTCAGATGAGTCTTGGAATGCACTTGCGTGTATCAGCAATATAGTAGCCTAGTACTTGTAGAATAGAGTACTCGATGAATTTTGTCCAAATATGAAATAAGTTCTGACAGTGTTATCGTGTTGCATGAATACGTATACAGAGATGTTGTTGATGTTCAAGATAGTATGCATGTCAAAAAACAAACAAACAAACAAACA
The DNA here is from genome assembly GCF_040938485.1 of Diadema antillarum. NCBI lineage: Eukaryota > Metazoa > Echinodermata > Echinoidea > Diadematoida > Diadematidae > Diadema > Diadema antillarum. Next base: position 1,081,925 of record NW_027271292.1, on the reverse strand, counting down.
AACACTGGTGTTTAAACTTTGGGGTACTCTGCCCTACTTTGGGTAAAGGAAGCAATTGACAAAACTGACATTTATTGTAAAAAAAGAAAAATGTTTCTGTCATTCTTTATTGACGCCAATGTAATGTCATGATGTCTTGCCCAGCACATCACTTGGTAGGATGAGTGTCAATGCACAAGAATTGACTACTAAGAGCACACTAGATAGAGTATGAAAATGTCACTAACTCAGATTGGATGGTATGTCATTTGCTTCCCATTGCCAAAGTAGAGCAGTACTGTCCTGATAGAAGTCAACTTTTTGAAAGTTAAAAATTACCCTTTGAAGAAAATTGCATAATTGTGTATCTTTCCTGCGAATATAAGGGTATAAAGTTCTATTTTCACATTACACCGTTTCATGTTTATTAATGTTACTATGATGGATGTACATGACAAACTTTTTATGTTTCCGCCAGAAGAGGTCCGAGAAGTTTTCGGGTTGTTACGACCTATTGTATTCCTTCACAGTACATGTTATAGTGCTGTGTCGTGCACACTTAAAAAAAGTGTTCATAATCATATCCATGTATATCAGTTAAACGACTTAGAAGCAATGAACACATGGCCCAGTCGTTCTGAAATGGACATGACTTTTGGATATGGATTCCTAAATGGTAGTTCTGAATACATTTGATACAAACAGTTAATACATTGTACTATATTACAACTGAAAAGTCATGATGCTCCTTGTTATCGTTGCAGATTATGAAATTTATGTAAGGTTTTTTTTTTTTTTTTTGTTAGGGAATGTGGTGAATTATAATGTAATTCATTTTAAATCTTTCCAAACCTCCGTGAAATGTATAAATTGACTCTCTCATAATTGAAATATCCTAAAGATAAAGTCATCAAAAATATAATTGTATTGGCTGGAATAGTTTAGCTTATGAGTCATACAGCCTGCTTCACCCGAAAGCTCATCAGCACTGACCAGTATTTTTGCATTCAAAAGAGAAGACGATACAACCCTTCGTGCCGTCTTCTTCTCTTATAAATGAAAAAAGCAAAACAAAACAAACAAATGGTCAGTCACTGATGAGCCTTATGGTGAAACACCCTGCACGTCTCATTAGCTAAACCATTCCAGCCAATGCAATTATACACACAGCTCCTCTAGTTCAGCGCTTTTCCAAACTTCAGTGTACAAAACGTGTATTACACTCTATTCGTATTTATAAGCAAAATATACCCCTGATTTTTTTGTTACAAGTTTTACGCGCATAGGTACAATCCTGCCATGAAATTAATCCATACATTGTTGCCACAATGACTAACTGTCATTCAATTTTGCACACGCTGGATTCTTTTCTAAACCGTCACATAGTTTTGCAGATATCTATACCTTATAGGACTAAATATTGAATTTATAAAGACAATAGATGATTTGTACCAATTCTGTCTCTTGTTAGAAGATTTGTACCAATTCTGTCTCTTGTTAGAGCATTTGTACCAATTCTGTATCTTGTTGGAGAATTTGCACGTATTGTAATTTTGCAGATGACTAAAAAAGAAGACTGAATAAAAGCAAATGGCTGTTGGTCTATCTTCATATATACACTGTTTTCGTGTTTATGTCCAAAAGGTTTTGTCAGTGATATGACATGTGTATACAGCATGTGTGCTTGTGTTGATTTTGCTCGGTAGAGGTGTGCGTGCATACATTAAGATATGATGTACATGTGTGTGTGTGTGTGTGTGTGTGTGTTTATTTGTGTGTGTGTGTGTGTGAGTGGGGGGGGGGATCGAACCCAACGGAATCAAAAAGTAATTACGACAGTGCAGAGCTCAGTGACATACAAGTACTGTACATTATGCAATTCAGCCACTCAACGACATTGAAAATTGATTAATAGTTAGAATTTTATTCATAGCCGTACACAAAAATCTAATCCAAATGATTAAGTGTCAATTTTATAATAATCAAATTGATAGCTTTTATATTACTGACGTACTTTTCTAGCTGTGCGAGCTGTCTTTAATATCCAATGGGCATGTATTTTGATTTTGCCATACTCTACTAGTACGAGTAGTAGTACGAGTAGTAGTAGTAGTAGTGCCATGGAGGTAGAACCTCCATGGTAGTAGTAGTAGTAGTAGTAGTAGTAGTAGTAGTAGTAGTAGTAGTAGTAGGAGTCGTAGTAGTCGTAGTAGTAGTAGTAGTAGTAATACATTTAAAAAAAAAAAAAAACGTATAGAAGGGATTATAGAAGGCAGGAGATGCAGAGCACGCCAGCGCAGGAGGTCACAAAGTACATACACTGTATCCGATGCAGCGAGATCATTATTTTTGAATCTGAGGTTCTTATTTACATGAAGCCAATCACAGCGATCCAGTGGCGTGAGTAGTGATGAATATTAATGAAATGATCACGCGGTGACCGATTGCCCGAAAACCTTTTAGCCAATCAGGATGCGGTATCCTAAAGTGCGGCACGCGTTGAATAGAGTGTATCAGAGGCAGATTCTGTCAGCAGCTATGGAATATGAATATTGCAGAGGTACCTATGGGAAAGTTTTTCCAATTGGCTAGATATTTTACATGAATATTCATTAGAATATGATTATTCATTTTAAGGAGTTACTTTTTGATTGTGCGACAGGAATAATGGTTCTTTTACCTCTCGAAGTAGGTCATCTGATGGGACCTCTCCCTGCCTGTTCGCGCGCACCGCGCCGTTCATATAACGCGCAAAAATGTGTGTCTCTTGCGGAGTACTGAATCCTAAGGTGAAAAACAGCTAATTTTCAACTCAAAAGGTACCTATGTAAAATGTGTACAGAAATGTAAAATTTCTGCATCTACTCCAAGTGTACGACCTACCTTTTCATTTTAATGAGTTACTTTTACTTCCCGAGATATTACTGCGCAGCTTTGGGCTCATGAACTAGACTTTGCGTGTATAAGCCCTATACCTGTCTATGCGCTCAGATCAGTGCTTTTTCAAAACGTGCTCTGCGTATGGAAGATGTCACTTTAGAAATTGTAATGTTCATCTTAGAATTGCATGCTCTTTTATATTTCATATAGAACTAGGTGGTTTCTAATTATGTTGTAAAAAAGTTAAAACCTGAATCCCCATTTTTACAAAAACTACGCAATCCCTTTAAAATCTCGATTGCCTGAAGCGCCTGAAATACAGTACCTACTCAGTCACTTCCCATTCTCAGTGTAACCATTGCGTGAATTGTAAATGATATTTAAACTAACGTGTTTTCATTTTATGATTGACGAGCGTAGACAGTGTATGGCGTTACAGCTATTGAAAACAAAAAGAGTATCGTTATTGTAACAGTAGTAGTATTCTCATTATAATTATCCAAAGCCCAGTAAGATTGTAAAATCGAAACAAGTCGCTAGACTGGACATACCTTTCGTTCCATTTTTGTCCATCTGCCGCTTGTCGATGTTTTCTCCCCCCTCGGCTTTCAATCCATTCTTACGGACAACCATTGAGCCTGTCCTCGTCGCCTGGTCGGTAACGGAGTCATCTACTTCTGTGGGCTTGTTGAATCTCATCGTCCGTCGTACTTTTCTTTCGTGAAAACTTCTGATGATGACGACGATCCTCAAGCTGAAGATGGTTGTCATGACAAAGGGAATAAAGAGGAAAAGAATCGGTGCCATGAAACTGAAGACGATGCTCTGCAGGTACCGAGGCTCGCACGTGTCGATGGAAGCTGAGGGGAGGTCGCTGCCGTAGACGTACTGCCAGAGGGCTGTCGATGGCAGCCAGATCACGACTGGGATCAGGTAGCCGATGACGATGAGAAGGAGAGCTCGAGAACGACGTCGCCAGTATTTAAGATGTCGGAAGGGAAATGACAGGGCAACACAGCGGTCCATGCTGATGATTGTGACGAGAACGACGCTTACGTGGGAGAGGGCGTGATCGAGGAAGGTGAAGATGTCACAGAAAACCTGTCCCATTGACCATTTACCCGTCACGAGTGCTATGGCGAAGAGCGGCATGTTCACCGCTCCGACAGCCAGGTCGGACAAGGCCAGACTCAAGATGAAGTAATTATTGTAAGTTTGTAATTTCTTGGAGACGAAAAACGACATGATGACGAGAAAGTTTCCTGTGATAGTCAGGAAGATGATCATACTGATGGCGATGGATAAAACGATCACAAGTTCCTTGGAATATGGATTGGAATCTTGGGGTCCTGTCGTCTCGTTGTCAAACACGAATTGATCATCAGGAAACCTGTCTGCACCGAAATCTTTGGAGGAAATACTTTCTTCCTCAGCTACTTTCGTCACCTCCTCGACAAAGTTCACGTCCAACTGGAATACAGTTGTCACTATCCTAGATATTGATAATGATTAGATATTTCTTGTATTTGTTGGTAAGTATGAATTCCTCATTTTTGTTTTCATCACGATAACTAAATTACACTTTTGTAGCTATTTTTGCACATGAGCATGTGTCTTGCCCTTTTCTTGATCTACATTTGCGGTTTTGTACTAAAAATAATGATGCGTAGTTCACAAGATTGATATCAGATTCCGAGAACAGTTTCGACTTCTTACACTGCTTTTATTCTTACTTTCATTTACCGTGCAATTCTCTTGATAATGATGATGTCCCTCGCTCTTCCGAGATATGTTACGATGTAGTGTGATACTCAACATCAACCAAACTAAATCGTGTCCCATTACTCCATTACTTCATTACTACATTTCTTCTGCTCAAGCATTATTTATTTATTTTTTGTTCTAGTTTACAATTATGAAGACCTGCTAAGAATATGTCGCGCCACATACTATAATCTGACTAATTTGATAATGTAATGTAACTCAGCATCAACGAATCATAAAGCAATCTATGATATGCACTCACCTTTCCATTTTGATAAGTTTTTAGGAAAAGACAAATCTGACTTGTATCAAGGAACAGTTGCGGTGAGACAGCTGAAAAGAACCCGCGGAAACTTTCTCAACGAAAAGAGAAGTCCAAGAGGGGCGCGAATTTACAAGGTATGACCACACCACTTGGTAGGTAGCATCATTTATAGCAGCAAAGGGTGGTTTTGCGCATGGGCAACAAATTGTCGTTACAGAACCACAATCCATCAGTCTGTATTTCACATCACGTGACAGTCATTTCCATGTCCATCAGGTGACTGACATATGCATGTGCTTACATAGACGGTCGAATGAGAACATCCTAATGAATCAATTTGAAACTCAATCTCAGCTCCACACTTCAAGTCTAAACACATCATCATGGAGACAACAATATCATTAATATAGTTATACTGTTATCATTACTATATTACTATTACAATTATTATTATTATTATTATCATTTTATTATCATTTTCATTTTATGTAAGGCTATGGTAAATTACGCGATAAATAGCATGTTCTGCTTCATCACGAGCATCGGTCGAACCCCTTTCGTGTACTGGAGTGACCTAGGCAGGTAGACAGCCAATCAGCTCTTCTCCATGCTGAGAAGCCTGCTAAGGTACCGAACCGGGCTGGCCAGAAAATACAACATTGTTGATAGGGCAATCTCGAACTGAGGCTAGTGAAGGGGACAGTTGATGTATAGATTAAATTTTTTAATCATTTATACTACTACTATACGACTACTTCTACTACTAATGATAATAATAATGATAATAATAATTGTTATGATAATAATGATAATAATGAAAATAATGATAATAATAATAATAATAAAAATTATTATTATTATTATTATTATTATTATCATTATCATTATCATCATTATTGATTTAAAATAATTTTGCAAATAAAAGTTTGGCGTAAATATTCCAATGGGAATGATAAACGCATAATAAATCGAACAACAACAACTGTAAGGACGATGATGAAAGTGGTATATTTACAAATCTGTATTTGCTTAGTTAGTGAAATTGCTATCACTGCAGGAATCGACAGCCTTTGGCATGATGAATATTTCCCCAATTTGATTCTAATGGCATTCACAACAGCTCACATGGCGCATTGTTATGGTCAGCCTTGATACTAAGTGACTAACCAATGTAGCTCAGATCCATTGTTGCTCAGCGACGTGATTAGCTCGACCTTGTTAGGCCCGAGCCATTCACCTCCTTGAGTGTCTAATCGTTGATGCTTCCAAAGAGCATTTCACTTCCAAAATCGATTACACAACAATTTATTCAAGAAATATGAACCGTCATGACGATGATGATTATAATAATTGTTATATTGCCACTAGTAATTACATTAAAGTCTTTATACTGTTATCACAATGATAATGGCAACGTAAACCCGTAGTGTACACATGACAGGAATACTGATCGTACGAACAAATGTATACCTCAAGGATTTTATAAACAAAACCAGCCAAATCATGATATACTCTTCACTAATGCAGAATATACATTCATGTACTCTACTGCAAACTAAACTCGCCCGTTTCTTATTAATTCTGGCTTACTCCCGCAGGAATGATTGCCATTTTTGGCCAATTATATGGTATTTTTGTCATAATATATATATATATATATATATATACATATATATATATATAGTGACAGCAATGAACTAAACCAGAACATGGCGGGGCGGTGCAAGGACAGTTAAATATATTGCCAGCAAAACTTGCACGAGAGACGTGGCTGTGATGTTGAGTTGCAACCCCTTTAACTGAGCTTTCGGGCTAATTGCCCTTCTTTAGAATCTACAATGACAATGTATAATGTAAAATCATATTGAACTCGACTAACCTTCAATATATTAACAATATACATTCAAAAATATACTTAAGCATAACAATAACTACAAATACATATATAATGATTCCTATATACCCCTTCAAACTTCGTTTGGCGGGGGTATAATAATACAGCATGTTTTTAACAAATGCAAAATAACAAACATGTAAACATATGGATACAAACATATTTATGATAGACATAAGATATCTGGTAGAGAGAGAGAGACTTCCCGTTGGGAATGCTTGATGGACATGCAATTCTAAGAAAGGAAATATGATGAAGAGCAAATATATTAATCGGGTTCTTTTCTTTCTTTTTTTTTTGAAAACTTCAGATCTTGAGAATCAAATAGGATATCGTCAAAAAATCTTCAAATTCTATAAGCGGTCATTGGTAAGGCCCAATTGTGGTGATTATGGAGTCCATTAAACGTTTTTTTATTATTTTTAGTGTTTTGCGTTTAAAGGTTGATCAAACAGTCCTGAAGAATCTGAAACTCTAGTGCAACTGGATGGCCTGTTTGTTATTACATCTATCGTTCGAGATTACGTTTGTGATAATGCGGGGGTTTTAAAACGTATTATAAAATGGGTTCAAGAATGTAGCCAATAGGAAGCGCTGAAATGAGACACACCTCCTTCCTTTACTTCAGTACAACTGCACTGCCTGTAATCCTATGGTAGATTGCCGATCGTCTGTGCGCGCGGCGGCTCCTTTGATGAATTGCATGCATACGCGTACGCGCTGTCAATCCTGTAAACAACTTCTAGTTCGGGCTGCCGGCCGGCCGGCCTGTCTTCCCTTGTGCATAACAAATGTGGCGTATGTATACGTACGTATACTGTACTATACGTACACTTTGTACAGTACAGTAGACCAAGCGTTGTGGGACCGGACGCGTACATGGAGTCACTTTGAAGAGCAAATCCAACGATTTAGCAGGTTAATTCTCACGCCGTTTTCAGAGTATGTTGTCTAGTAGGCCTATATGAGGAGTCTATATCAAGTCTTTAAGGTAAAGGGTGCATATTCTATGTAAAATAAGTAAGTTTTCATGCGGGTGTCCAGAAACCCAACCCCCCATTATACTTATACTGTATGTGCGGGACTTCCGCGAGTGCGACGTGCGTAAAAGTTTGGGACGAACATCTTCGGACGTCTTGACCCACAAAGGTACGTGAAAAACGCTGAAAAATGATGTTAGTTTTCGAATTTTCGACCCATTTTATAAAACAAATGATGCACAGGATTATTTCGTGGCGTTAGTGTAGGCGTAGCTCACTCTCGGGTATTTACAATGTAGTGCAACATGCACTCGGCTTCGCCTCGTGCATGTTTCACAATTGTAAATACCCTCGAGTGCACTACGCCTACACTAACGCACTCTATCCTGTGCATCATTTGTATATTAATGCTTTTTGAGCACAGTCGACAAAGAAGGTCGGAATAATACGGTTGACATTACAAAGAGTGGTATCAACCTCGACTACTCTAAAACCTTTTTAAATGACTGTCAGCGAAGAGAACATAAATCAAACACTAATTTAGCTCGTGTCAAGAGCACGAATACCGCTTGTCATGTCTCGGTCACGTTCTTCACGTTCTACGTTCTACGTTCTTCTCAAGCTCTCTCCAAGGTAATGACGCTAATAGTGCGCACGTGGGTGTTATACATTGCAGAGTAATGACAAATGGCATGCAGGCAATCTGTGACAAATGATCTATGATTAAGCTGGCTGTGACACTGTGATATTACCACGACTTTTCAGGTGTGTGTTTGTGTTGGCAATTGTCCTGTCACCGTGTTCAGGTACGTGAATTTTTACAGAAACACCTCTCTTTATAGTTGCATTGCTGGAAGTTCATCAGGGGCTCATACAGGTCGTGTATATTCGTATGTCCTACAATGACATATTTTACATACCTTAAAAGACCTATATTTTGTGATTATAATTTTCCTTCTATGTCCCATATAACGCTGACAGCAGCCATATTATTTTTTAACACAACTGTCATCATATCCGAGTTCATTACACTGACAGGCAACCAATGCTAAGAATCTCTTAATCATGTATCTACCTCTCTGACTCACTAAAGGCCATCTGTTATGTCACGATTGTAAAGCGCCAGAGCAGTGAAATTTGGCGAAGTCAGATAAAAGAAAAAAAAACAAGCAGAAGAAATGATGCGGTGTGTTCTTTTGCCACACCCGCCGTACGTCGATATCGCGCACCGTCATGGTAACTATCTCTTGTTCTTCTAAAAATTCCGCAGATGATAATTCTGTCAGATAATGTAGTGGATCTAAAAATGTTAGTTACTATATTACTTAAAAATTCAATGGAACCTCAAGCTCGATTAGAGTTTGGAAGTTTGAATGAAATCAATCGGATTCCGTTTTCAGATTACCATTTTGTTTATACATTCTGTATATCATTTGCAGCGTTATACTTGTCATATATGACTTTCTCAGGCAAATAACGTTTTCTTCTGAATATTTGTTGATCAAACAGACTTTTTAATACAGAACAACAACACGCATTTTTTCTAGTAGCTGGTTTTCTACTGGTTATCACCTTCCAGGGGACATTTTTTGACGGAAATTGGAGGGAGCCTCACATTACTTTCGTCGTATATTATTCAAATTTCTCTGCCGTAGATATCGTGTTGACTTCAATTCGTCGCCATAATTTAAGGCTTGCCGGGCATAGCAACAACTGATGTTCTTGATGGCTACATTCCACAAACTGCGTCATTGTGTTTAGTGTGACTTCACACTGTCCCGAAACGGACACTAGATGGCCATACGAATATGGAATTTCAAAATTTTCAGAAGTTAGCCCCGAATTTGGTTAAAAGCCTATCAAAAGTCAAAGCAATAGCAGCATGAGAAACTCCACCGTCGATTATACGATGGCTTTAAGGTGCCCTTAATAAACGGATGTTTACATGATAAGAGACGATTTTGAATATGTACTTCCTATATGGTGTGTCCTTCTTTGCTCAACTTCGGGACAGTGGACACCTACATTGATAAGATTGTAAGATTGTTCTGCAATGAATGAAACACACGTGGATGTGAATCCCGGTGACTTGTTGCTTATCTAAGGCACTTCAGTGTTATGATGCTCATAAAAGATTGCTTGAAGATCTGATCGGCTAGGGCGTAACACACAGGGTTCAGCATGCTGTTCATGTATCCCCAGAAGACGGTGACCTGAGAGATGAAGTAAACAAGTTTAAATGAAAGAAAATTCAGTTTGCAATGAGGACATCGCCTACTTACAGCAAGTATCATTTTCATTCTCTTCAGTTTATTATATTTTTTAATATGCAGGCATAAATTGATATGATAAATACATAGAATTGTGAAAAAAGACTGGTCATTGTGAAAGAAAATGGCATTCACAAATGAAAAGAACAAACCATTTTGGGGGAAAACACACACACAAACTTAGAACAGTAAAATTCAATAAAAGGATATTTCATTTTACTGTTCTTTTCTCAATTTCTCATTGTGTAACTTTCAACACATCTTGAATATTTATTATTCACGTGCAGTAGAGCACTGATTATTAAGTCTTACAATTCAATTCAATTATACCATAGTACTAACTATTAAAAAGGTTTAAGATGTTCTGGTGAGAAAATTCCCTCTAACCGTATAGACTGAACAGAATTTTTCTCACCGAGTACGTGAATCCAGGTAGGCAGTCTGCGCAGAAGGAGGAGATAATGATAGTCACGGCCGAAGGGCCCCAGGAGATGACCATCGCACATACGATGAAGGACAGTGTTCTCAGACCTGGGAATTAAAGGGTCGCAGTATTTTCTGGTAATAAGATATTAATAATGATAGTGATGATGATAACAATGATAATAATAAGAAGAAGAACAATAATAAAAATAATAACGATAATGATGATAATAATAATAGTTATTATTATTATTACCATTTTTGTTTTTGTTGTTATCATTATTATCATAATTATTGTTATTATTATTATTATTATTATTATTATTATTATCATCATCATTATTATCGTCATCATATTATTATACGGCTTATAGGACACCAAACTCACTCTGGGCGTAGAATGCTCAAAGCGAATGCATACTATGGTATGGCTGTTATTCTTGGGATGGGGGTGCATTAAGGATGTTGTTTTCAAAATTTAAAAAAATTTAAAAAAGGAACAACTAAGCGAGGTATTCTCGGAACGATACAATAATATATGCTGACAATTTGCAAGATTTTAATACATATTTTTGACAACAGTGCTACAAGTTAAGGTATTTTATAGTTTGCTATTACAACGACGTGGTGTGTGGTACAGTGAGCATGTTTTATTTTTCTTTCCACATGTGGACGAGGGAGAGTAAAATATATGATGGATCATCAGAATGCTTTCTTATTGCCTCAGAAAAGGGTATTTGAGAAAGGAGAATCCCTTTTAATATGCTGATCGTAAACTCATCATCAGAATCAAATAGGGAATAATGTATATCACTTTCCGATGTGATACGTATCACGTTGGTAATTATCACTTGGATCCAACTTCGGCGTATTGCCAATAAAGGGATCGTATAGTTTTGGTTGAGACCTAACTTTAGGTTTCGAACATTTTTTTTTTTTTGTGTGAGATAATGAGAAACCTGTTAGGAAATAATTATGAAAGAGCATGTAATTCTAAAAGGGATTCATTGTTTATTTGACGAAAATTGGTATTGAAACGGCTGAGATATAAAAAAAACAGAGCAATTCTAATTGAAGGTTGGACCCATCTTTTATAAGAATCGCTTTGTTTTACTTTGTTTGTGGATTTCTCGGTCATTCCAAAACCGATTTTCATCTAATAAACTTTGAATTTCTCTCAGAATGGTACGCTCTGTATGATTTCATAAGTGGTTTCTTGGTATTCTCAAAAAGTTAAAAAGCCCAATCCTCATCTCCACCCATACTTTACCATCCCATTGACATAATGATAAGGTATTTATGGTAATAATGGTACGACTGCTTCTGATACATCACATGATGAAAAATCATTGTCATAATGTTAACCACGACCTATTCAACGAACATATTCATTAAAAAAGGTGAGTCCAACCTTTTATCAGGACTACTTTGTTCTACTTTTTAGTGGATATCCCAGTCATTTCAAAAATAATTTTCGTCAAATGAAATGAACTTTTGATTCCTCTTAGAATTGTATGCTCTTTAGTATTTCATATAAATGGTCTCTAATTAGCTCGCAAAAAGTTGAAACCTGAATCCCCATATTAACCAATGATATACCAACCCTTTAAATGCTACTATTCTTTAAATACCATTTCTTTATATTACCTCATCTTGATTATTGCAGTCTTGTATGACCTGGAATCCACTCATTTAATTTCATCATTTGTATCTTCTATAGAAAAAAAAGGCAATTCAGATTTTTTTTTGAAATGCTAATTATCTTGATTACACGGCTCCATGATGTTTTTATTAATGCTCTCACACTGTCATTGTGTTTTTGTCTTACGGTCTCTTTATGCATAAACATTTGAATGCAACTCTTATATTTTCGGAGGCTGTTTGGTAATGAATAAATTGTACAATCGTAATATTGTTTTACCTTTTTTGTCGCATGAGCGTCAAATAGAAGAATTCTATTTTCCCTAAAAGTGCTAAGGTCTGGAATGATTTAGACATCTTTTTTTTTAAAAGAATATATCTACTCAAAGTGCTTAAGTTTAGATATAAAACATGATTGTAGTGCCTACCAAATGAACCAACTGCATCCGTCCATCCATTTGTTCTGTCTGTTTGTTTTATTTGTTTAGTGTTGAAGCATAATTTTATGTTTCTTATATTTCTTTATGTTGATGTATTAATCTGCTACTTTAATGAAATATTCAAAATTCGACTCTTAATCTATATTTGTACATAATTATGTAACTCTACAAAGGGGGACTCATTTGACTTGATGCTATGATTTTCTCCGTAAACTCCGCATCACATTTTACCCTGTAAATATTCTCCTTTTATGATTATCAATAAAGTAAGCTGAATTGGAAAAAGAAATATTGAATGTGTATTTTTGGTACTATTTGTATTTGTATTTGTATTTTTTTTTATGGGGGGGGGGGGGGGGTTACATGATATGTTGTCTGTATAGGGCCATGTTCTATATTCCGAAACATAAAATTCCCCATCCCAAGATGTTCAAGATGTTCGAAAGATTCCATCATCCGAACATTAATGTGACATAATTTCGAAGGATGTTATTCCGAAGGTTCGTGGTTCCGAAAATGAAATAAGGTTCGTATTTTTTTTTCTATTTACCCATACAGTGTATTAATATTCATTTCATTTTCATTCATTCATTTTCATTTTCACCAAAGAATATAAGTGTACAAATCATATCCTGCAAGTAAGAAATAAGATTCGTTGATCCAAAAATGAAATAAGGTTAGTTATTCAAAAAAAAAGGGGGGAAGCGGGAGAACTTTCCTACTTACGAAAGATCACAAAACCAACCTTCATTCATTTTCTGAATTACGAACATTCGGAACGAAATGTAACCCATCATTAATTTCACGGCCTTACTGATGAACAGCAACCATGGTCCAATGAATAAAATCAACTCAACTCAACTCAACTCAACACCCTGCAAAAACTTAACCTGATCAATCAGCTGTGAGAAATCGCTCCATGCAAGTGTGACATTCCTTTGTTACATGAACACCAACGAGATTAGACGAATTCATCTACCATCGCTATTTTCTTTACTGACATCCTGTTCAACAGAGAATAATCATAATCTTACCCATCTACATTTCATAAATCAGTCGGCAGTCAGAGCTCAGGTTAGATATGCCCTATCCGATTGTTTTACTGCATCATACACATCCAACAAACATCTTACACGACCTTCAAGTCATAGGCCTTATCCCCAAGTCAATCATCCAGTAACCATGATAACACCAAATCAAGCAGGAAGTAGACGTTATCTGCAAAAGATTACGAGTCAGATATTTTTACTCCCTCATACATATTGTGTTTCTCCGGACTCCTTCACAAAAGTTATAGAGAAACACATTTCCCTTCTCATACTATGTAATTTGATTTGGTTTTGTATTATTCAATATGTATAAACGCACCATAAAACTCTTAGTTGAGATTCAGCAGTTGTGTATTTTAATCATATTTTGTGTAATGTAAACGGCCTCAGCCTTATTGGAGGGAGCACTTATACTAAGCAATCATTAAGTGCAGATGCACGTAGGTATGTGTTGATGTAATGGTATGATTGTACATTCCTACCTTTAAAGTTGTCCTTTCTCGTTTTCTGTTTGATTTCCTGTTCATCGTCGATGTTATCCGGAGAGCCTGTCTCGTTCGGCCTCTGTGACTTATCGGTTCCGACGTCGGATTCGATTACCTGCGAAGATGAAGTATTCGATGTCGAAGGAGCACCATTTTGAAACTGCCGATCAGTCTTTCTTTGATGATTAATCGTCCCTTGCGTCTTCGCCTTCTGTCCTTGGATTTGCCAGATGATGACAGAAATGCGAGTGCAGAGGACAGCCGTGATGGCGAAGGGAATGAACAGGTACAGTATTGGTGACAAAAAGCTAAAAACCACACTCTCCAGGTACTGTGGCTCGCAGACGTCTGCAGGTATAGCTCGACGTTCGTTTCCCCGAAGGTACTGCCATAGCGCGGTGGACGGCAACCAGATGAGCACGGGAATGGCGTACCCGATGGCTATGAGCAGCATGGCACGCGAGCGACGCCGCCAGTATCGACGATGGTGGAAGGGAAATGAGACCGCAACCCAGCGTTCCAGACTGATGATGGTTACGAGCACGATGCTGACGTGGGCGAAAGTGTGGTCGAGGAAGGAGAAGATGTCACAGAAGACTTCCCCAAACGGCCATCGCCCGGTAATGAATACGATGGCGAAGAGGGGCATGTCGATGGCACCGACCACAAGGTCAGACACGGCCAGGCTTAGTATGAAGTAGTTGTTGTAATTACGTAGCTTCTTTGTCGTCATGAAGGATAAGACGACCAGCAAGTTTCCGATGACGGTGATGAACACTATGACAGCAACGATGACCGCCAAGGCGATGACTACCTCCGAGGAGAAGAGACTCGAAGATTCCGACCAGCTGGTGACCTGAGACTGGGTTGTGAGCTCAGTCATTGCTGAAAAGTTATCATCTTCTGCCTCTTCAAATAATGTAACAGTTTTTTGTCCGCCCATTTGGCCGTCTGACATGTCAACCTTGTTTTCGAAATATGAATCAATGGACAGTCTTGAATCTTGAGTTTCATGCATGGAAACAAAAAAAAAATGTTAGAATTATTGTTAAATAATTCTTTAATGATCTGTGGTATGTTTGAAATGAGATGTCATACTTATAAAATCCGCATAGGAATAGTTTCTCGGTAAGCACTCAGTATAAGGAATTGAAATCTGATATAATTATAAGCATATAATGGTAAAATGATCCCCCATCATCGTTCCTAAAATGTTGATACATCTTTTCACTCAGGAAAACTCTCCCCCGCCTTCTCTCTTTTACTTTTTTCAATTTAGCATGGACCAGAAAGTACAAAAGCAGAGATAAACATGCAATCAATAGTTGATTTCAGTGGTTCGTTATTACAAATATTCGGGGTTTTTTTTTGTCAAACAGATTCTGTTTTGTGATTTCAAGTTTAAACCAGGCGTAAATTCACCATTCCTTTGGTGAGAAAAGCCGTCAAAGATTTATGTTTACCTATGTGATTATTATCAAATTTGGCTTGTTTAATTTATATGAATGATGGTTTGCTAGAAACGAATAAGTGTCACACTCCAGTACTTTATTCAAATTAATAATTCTTGCTTTGGTTTGTTTTCATTGCAACTGATTGACAAATTGCTCTTCATCGACGTAAGTAAACACTGATTATTCAGTGTTTTGATAAATAGCCATGACAATATTAATAGGCCTACATACAAGGTACAACTCTTTTTTTTCCCCTAGTATCTTTATCATGGCTACTTCTAAAACGCTCAACAATCGGTGCATAATGATAGGCAATTAGTCAATCAGTTGCAATGAAAGCAACTCGACGAAAGAATCATTACCCTGAGTAGGCCCTAGTACGCAGTACCCACTGCTTTAAGGTACAAAACTGTCACTAGCTATTGGATGCAAGCTCGGTATGAAATGAAGTACAATACTGGATATGACGCCTGTCTAGCAATAAGAAGGTTGTTGGTTCGAGTCCAATCCGAGTATATACACCCATGATTTTTTTTTTTTTTTTGTATCGTGGCTGCTATCAGAACATTGAATAATCGGTGTTTATTTACGTCCATGAAAGACACTTTATCTATACAGATGCAAAAATATTCTTTATGTCTTTCTATTACCCTATAGGACTTTTAAAACTATTGTGATATTATTTGGACGCTGATTCTCTACATTTGCTGCATTTAATGCTTCAGTTATAATCTACTGTGAAGAGTAAATCACCTGAGAATCCGGGTTTAATGACTTGCAAAGAGAATTATTCCCTTTAATGTCTGAAGTATTCCCGTTAGACCAAACAAAACCTTACTTTTCAATAAGGCAGAATGTGAGAAGACGGGGCGAATTCTAAAATCAGAATGCATAAAACAAAACAAAACATAATGTGTGAATTTCTCACCCGAGTACCATCTATACAGCAACACTGCCCAGACTTTCCGATGATTGAATCTGTAATCGACTGGCTTGAGAATTTAACCATGCCTACTTTTAAGTGTTTGGAACTGGGAAACTTTCCCTAGATCATTCACTCTCTCTTTCTCTTTCTGCCTTTCTCTTTTTTTTTTCTCTTGTTTTTAAAAAGCGATATGCGCTTGCGCACTTCAAAAACATCTCTCTTTCATCACTCCTATAATACACATAAAGAGATTCTTACAAACTGTTCCCAAGATCTTCACTTTTTATGAATATCCTTGAGAAAATTTTACTTACGAGCCTTATTGTTGTTGTTGTTGTTGTTCCTTCAGCTATCTTTGTATAAGACGTGAGAGTGTGCCGTGCGGGATTCTTTACAGGTGTCTGCATCGACGCGAGCAATTGGGTGGAAATGTGACAATGACCGCAGCTCTCAGTGTCGATCGCTATTCAGACGAGTCTTAGAAGAAATTGTTATTTACGAAAGTCAATCTCATATATCTCAATCAAAATGATATTCAACAGCAAAGGTGACTCTGAACAAAGAGGTCTGATCAAAACATTTCCGTGAGAGGGTCTAAAAATACACAAAGGTAATCCTGCACTGCCTTCATTATTCCTTTTAAACCCTGGTAAGAAAATGATAATAATGATAATGATAATAAAGCGAAGCCTTTTTCTTCAGCTCAGCCAAGACCTTTTCTATGATTCGCATCGATTTCCCTTCCCCCGCCTTTCATCAAAGCTAGATCATTCATGAATTTCGATGAAAGAAATATATAGCTGAACTTTTTTCCTCGTGCCTTATGCACTAGTTCATCTCTGCGCATACTGCCATATAACCTAGAGACATTAAAACGCTCCATCCTGGAGGGGAAGCACATGTTTTTAAAGAACCAAACCAGCAAACAGATTAGTATAGCATATTCTTCATCAGCGACCAGGATGCGATATTAATGTTTAACTTGAAAATTCGTTTCTGAAGTAGACACACAAGGTTATTCGTCTGCTCAAGAGCCATTATAGATTTACGTCAGTCAATAGCTATTGAAAATATACTTGTAGTATAATATCAAAATAGTATATTCATGGGTGTATGGCTTTAGACTTCTTAGTTTCCTCTCATCTGCTGTCAACTTCACCCTTTCCTCAGATCCTCCCTCACAGGTCTTACACTACCCTCTCCCTTGTACTCATCTAGCCATATCGAGACACCAGAACGATCCACCTTGCATGATTACCGGCCAATATTTTCCACTTTATTTTCTCGTTTTCCCTCTCTTCAATATACCCCATTCACACGCCATCATCCTTTCAAGCATAATAATATGATAGGCTTACGATGTGCGGTTTGTTGCACTTTTCCTTTGGTGAATATTCATTCATTAATTAATTAATTCATTCATTCATTCATTCATTCACTCATTCACTCATTCATTCATTCATTTCCACTAAATAAAACATGCATACATAAAAAACATAATACCATGATGATAAAACATAACGGAATCAGTATTGAAATCATGCAGTGCATGTGTAGAAAAAGTTAAAGAATAAGGAGAAGAAGTAACATGATGTAAGATTTTTTTTTCAAAAGAAAATGAAAATTATGTAAGATTTATACATTTAACATTAAAGATGTAAGATTGCCGAGGCAAGAGATGAGATTTTTCCTTTCCATGCCCTCGAGTCAATTACATGTACTGACACAAAAATATCTAGATACACATTCTCTCCCCTGTATTCTATCTTCAACATATTCCTTTTATCTAACATTGATTAAGTCGTCGTTATAACTTTTAATTCGAAAGTTCTTTGTATACATTGTGTTCTATTGTCAATAATGTTGGAAAATGCAGAAATAAAACCAAGTCAAGCCAAACAAAACAAAACCAAACAGAAATTACATAGACGAGTGAATGGCAATGAGTTTTAATATGATGCGGATAGAATACAGGGGAGAGAGTGTGTATGCAGAGCTATGAGGAGGAAGAGAGAATCGGAGGGCAAAGGGTCGAAAGAGGAAAGTCAGTATTATGTGGAAAGTGAAGCGATGATAGGATCGTAGAAGACACAAGATGACGGCACCAGACGAAATTCGAACCTCGGACCCCGGCTGACCGAGAGTTTGTGACCATTACGCCACCACATGACCTGGAAGGCCGGAATACTTAGACCTACTTGTGTTTCACTCACATGTTTTGTTGGTTTCTTTTCTTTTCTGTGTTATATATTTCATGGAGTTTCGAGGCAAAAGATAAGCTAGATCTGGATCATACCCAACGTCCAGACAAATCGATGAGGTATATACAGCGAGTGAAAAAGGTATGTATAAGAGGTCGTAGAGCCCGTCGTCTCGTGAACATGCTGAAAAAAAAACCACACACACACGCACGCACACACACACACACACACAAACACACACACACACACACACGCACCTAGCGGGAATAATGCTTTTCTGTCGGTTCTTCGTAAAGAATGCGAACGCCTTCTGTCAGTTGGTGACGGGCTGTAGAAGCAATACGGTACTGGTCAAAATTATCAAGGGCGCCCTCAAAACCTATACCGTTCTGATGAATTTGTATTAATCTTGTGCCTTTTCTTTCTCTCTTCCTTCCTTCCTTCCTTTCTTTCTCCTTTCTTATTTATATTTCAAATCTTGTCTTTCACTCAGTGGTTAGATTGAAGACGTATTCTTTTACCCAAGGAATATGAGCCAAACGACATTTTTGGCTCATAGCTTTTAAGAAAATGTATACAATAGGTCATTCTTAACACCAGCATATTGATAATGATCACGTAGTATAAATAGTAGTAGTAGTAGTAGTAGTAGTAGTAGTAGTAGTAGTAGTAATAGTAGTAGTAGTGGAAGTAGTAGTAGTGGTAGTAGTAGTATGGCGACAATATCAATAATGACGATGATAGATAATAGTACGGTAATAATGATAATAATAATAATGTGCTAAAAGTGATAATGATAACAGTAATGTCCTCGATACTAATGACGGTGACAATTATTGTTATGAATATGATCATGATAACACTTGAAAAGAATGTGAAGGGAAATATCGCCGGAAATAAAAACTATGTCACTCTATTATCACATTGTAATGAACTAAAGATTACAAGATCCAAGCTTTCTAAGGAACTACAATGTAGTTGACTACAGATATTGGTGAGGATAAATTCTTTTACAAAGCTCCCTTCGTCTATTTTGAGATTTCCTTTGAACAATTACTTAGAGGGAAAGGAGAATGTATAAGTTTGTTTTTGGAGCCTTTGAGCCGTAACACCAAAGCGGTCAAGACTTATTTTAGCTACTTCTTATATAGCGCATTGTGACTTGAAAATCCCCCTCGCAGAATAAACGACAGGGAAGGAATAAGTTTCTATGCTTTACTGTAAATGAAAGTGACTTAAACAGACAGATAAATAAAGAAATCCTTACAGGCATGAGACCATAGTATTGCATTATACTCTTAAGTGTGAGACTCACACGAGTTTGTACTAATTATAACTAATACACTAATTATGAAATTAATACACTAATCATACGGGCAGAACCCACACTGTAATGTGTGGAGGCCCTTCATGAAGGGACTCTAAACTGAGCTGGAGACGAGCGCCATCTCGTGACACTCCTTCACCGGTTGATTATTTTCCCGTGGTGAAATAAGCTCCCCAAACTAAATACAAAGTCTAGGTGCGCAAACTTTGATTAAATGGGATGTCAGACCTACAGTCTGTACCACCTTTTTCTTGGCGATTCTTACTTACATTCTCATGACTAAATATACCACCAGGGAGGTGAGAACCCTGATACCACGCTCCCGTATTTGATTTGATTTGATTTGATTTGATTTGATTTGATTTGATCA
This sequence comes from Diadema antillarum, assembly GCF_040938485.1. NCBI lineage: Eukaryota > Metazoa > Echinodermata > Echinoidea > Diadematoida > Diadematidae > Diadema > Diadema antillarum. The sequence goes on along the minus strand of NW_027271292.1, from coordinate 1,061,578 downwards.
TGTTCTGTGTGGCATATCATTTGTAATTCCTTTTTTTTTTGCAATATCATCTAACATAATAGAATGCTACTATACATTAATGGCTAGATTCTGCAATTAAATATTCGTGACACATCGACTGTGACATAATAACATGCGTTATAAATTACCATACAAAACGGTTGCCAACAATAATTAAGCTAAAAGCTTGGCTCTTTGGCAACCGATGATATGCATGACATTAATACAATAAAAGAAGAGGGTCCAACATGATACTTGTGGAATAGAGGGAGACAATAGAGCATAAAAATGGAGACAATGGGGAATAAAGAGAGACAGAAAGAGTAAGAAATGACGTATGTGATACTAAGGATGAAAGAACACAATTCCCGCTATCATATTTCGTCTGTCGTTTTTGTTTGCGTGAGTTCTAAACAGTATGGGTAAGTAATTGTTCCATCACGTCTTCCTTTTAAGACATGATCAATACTCGTTTACTTCCCATGTTAGATGTGACCGCAAGTTGTGAATCTGACAGAAGTTATCAAGAGTGTAGTAAGGTTGGGACTGAATGGAAGCCCATTAATGTTTTTGTGATGTATACTCGTTTGATTATTTGGAGGGAGGGAACAGGTTCTTATCTTTCTGCTAATAATGCAGAGTCTTAACGAAATCAAACAAAATAATCATTTTTGATATTCAAATGAGTCAACCTGGAAAAATCAAGAAAGTTGGGGGGAGGGGGGGGGGGGGGGGGGGGGGAGGGGGGAGGGGGGGAGATGCCCCCTCACAGCACACCTTACAAATACACCTTCCAGCTGTGAGGATGCGAGTACATTTTGATATCATTGTTCTGTGGATTGTGGTGACTGCTGATATTGTACGCTGCTATATTAGAAATGATTATTACATTAAAATATGTGTACTTCAGAGTTCAGTTTGAAAGTTTAATATCAATCTCAACTTGGCAATTTTCCATTTATTTTCTTTTAAATCTTTATTATATTTTGACGTCACACGTTTCGATGCAGCCAACATTTTCTGTACCTTATCAATAATTGCTTTAAGGGGAATGCATGAGTATATGGCAAGCTCTGCTTTGTAGCTTCCCCTGAAATTTCAACGTTATTAAGTAGTATCATGCATATTTTACTTTACAACCTATCCTATTGTGATTACAGCACATTTTGACATACATTTGGAGCACGTGTGTTGTTTTGTATTACGATAGAACATGATAATAATATGTTTTGTACATGTGTATTTTTTGTTGTTGAAAATGAAAATGAATTAATGAATGAAATGGATAAATGAGTAGTGCGTTCAATAATCAAAGGTGATTTCTCAAACTCGCAGCAGGCAGAGCACAGTTTAAAGGCAGGTAACACATAGACCTAAATTGAATTAGATATTGCAATCGCGCGCAAAATGAGGGAGCCATTTCTTTAAAGAGAGGAGACTGGCTAATTGTGTCCTGCAAGTCCTCGGATGAAATGATTTGCTTACGATGTCTTTCTCTCCTAGGTTCAGCTGAGAAAATAAACAAACGAAAGTATAGCATAACAGCAATATTCTCAATCTTGGAGGCTACATTTCGGTACATAGCAACTTTACATCCTCAATGAATTATGGTGATAATTATCGACTGTTTTGAGGGCTACGGATTAAAATATTTGCCAAGAGGTAATTTCTCAGCAAGACTAATAAATATGCCTCGAGACAATGTTGAGGGGCATAGCAATGTTGCGAAATCACCTCTGGGCAAATAGTTTTAAGCGTGACCCGAAGGTATAAATTTACAATATTCGTGTCATATTCAGGCATTGAAATAAAGTTGTGTGCTACCGGTCAGAGAAATTACATAAAGTAAGTGTAACTTCACAATGTGCAAATATACTAGATAAGAGTACACTCTAAGAAAATAACAAAACAAAACAAAAAATGTTACTGTCACAATATCGACACCTTTTTGGGTGCTCGTGGGAACCTTTTTAAATGGTGCCTATCAGCATCTTTTGCTAAAGGTGCCCATTAGAACCCTTTTAAAATGAAATGGTGCTCATGAGAACCATTTGGGTGCCTACAGGCACCTTTTCGACTGAAAAGGTGCTCACATCCTCCATTTTAAAGGGTGCTCGTGAGCACCTTTAGCAATAAAATGGTGCTATAATTGAGAACCATTTAAGGTTCTCAGCGGAACCATTTCGCGAGAACCATCCGATGAGAACCATTTTGAGAACCTTTTTTTCTTATGTCATGTATCATAGATAACGGATGATGCTGAATTGAACTGATCCTTGCCTAAGGAATAGGGGTAATTGTATTTTTGTGTAAAGTGAAGAATGAGCTATGAGCTAATGCATGCACTGCCACTATAGGTTATACTACACACACAAAGAGGATATAACCCATTAGTCATTCTATAGTAACTTAAGCATCATGATTTTTTTTGTTTTTCTTTTACAACGTCATTAGCGTTATCACTCTCTTTCTCTCTCTCTCTCTCTTTGTTTTAAAGAGAACAATGTCACTTGCCAGAACGAGGATCCGGGTTTTACTAGCAAGCGGCAGACGCGGAAAGGCTCTTGTCTCATTACTGATATTAATACACTGTAACGACTTCAATACATTGGTGGTCTTAAATCTACATCCGTAGGATAGGCCTAAATTGCAGTTACTTTCTCTTCAGAACATGCAAGTTCAGATCGCAGTGCGGACAGTTCCTGTATTGGAGCGATTTGTATCATGTGTCCCGTGTGATTAAAGCTAGTATTACCGGATATACATTGTTGGCAATGTTACTCGAGATGATAAGCGACTCTTGTTATAAAGGTTGGTCATAGCAAATCAGCGATGCTTGTCTTCTGAAACTGAAACAAGATTTTATAGACGGTCTTGGTTGGTGAAAATTCTACCATCACGATTGCATATATTTTTAATTTTAGAACAATGTGTCTGTTCATAAATAAGATCACATACAGAGATTAGTGGGGCCTAGCGGCGTGGTGACAGTAAAGGGCTTTTTACACTTGTAAATTTTTGCTTAGCCCCGGACCAACGGTGGGGCTAAGGGGGGGGGGGGGGGGGCCTTAGCCCCACCGTTGGTACGGGACTATCCTTAGCCCACTTTCTGTTTACACTCGTTTTTGCCAAAGTGGGCTAGCCCCACCGATCTACGGTACTATCTGGCCCTGCAAAATAGCAGGGGTTAGCACCGCAATTGCGGTGCCAAGCAAGTGAGTGTAAACAGAACGAAAAAATAATCCTGGGCTAAGCGACGGAGACGAAGTCCGACCCTCACTGACCAATCAGAAACGAGGTAATCAAGTGCTGCCGGTGCGTGCGTGTACGTGTACAGTACACAGCGTAATTATGAATATTCATGTGGTTTGGAAAGTCCGGGGCTAAGAAATACGAGTGTAAAAAGGTCAGTTTTCTCCTTAGCCCCGGACAAGAGATAGTACGGGACTAATTGGCGAGTGTAAAAAGCTGAAAAAATTGGTACGGGACTAACGATAGTCCTGGGTCAGAGAAAGTCCGGGGTTAAGAAACACAAGTGTAAAAAGCCCTTAATATCAATGATTCTAAAAAACAAAACAAAACAAAAACCCCACCCTCTTCATCCCCTCAAAACAAAAAACAAAAAATGATAAAATACCCGTGTGTCGTCTTATTGGTGTTGTAGTTTTAGTATTTATCATTCCTAACTGGTATATTTAATCTTATCGCGTCTCAAGAAATTTGTATAACACATAAGGAGAAACCCCATGTATTCATGATAAGGTAACACATATCATCTTGTATATTGGAAGACGTATACAAAAAGGGAAAGACATGAAATACTGCTTGTGAGATCATACAGGGATAGCAGACGATTTGTCACCTTAAAGCATCATAACTTCATTTTGAGTTTGCAGAGATTTCGGATAGGGGATATACGCTCTAATCTTTCGTTGAACATAATCTAATGGTCTTGTATTCATCTCTCTTCCTCTCTCTCCGGCCCCCACCCCACCCTCTCTTACTCGTATATACACAAACATTTGATTTTGATTTATTTATTCACCGTAAATTCAGCATTAAAAAAGAGTACAGTAAAAGTATGACAAGCAATATACAACATATGATCAACAGTAGAATAATACATGGAATGCATATATGGAAAAGGGAAGAAAACAAGAGAGAGAAAAAAAAATAAGCAACGATTATGTACGGTAGGATAGCCCATTCAGCTCAGTCTACGAAGACATGGCTGTTCTTCCATGGGGTCCTAATATAAAATTGATATTGATATCAGGATAAAAAACATTCAAACTGTAAAAATATGTATATCACTGACAAGAGAAAAAAAAGTACACTGTATGTCGACTAAGCTACAAAGAAAATAAACTTATACTATAGAGGGATTATAAAAATTCTGGAACAAATGATGTTAATTTACTAGAAAATGAAGCAGGACTACAAACAATTTAAGCTTGGAGGGAGATTGTTGTCTTGCACAGCACCCCTATAATAAAAAGTTCTTTTACAGTATTCTGTCCTGGGTTTTGGCAATGCTAAGTTACCTGTTGACCTAAGTAAATAATTAAAATGACAATATTGAAATTGATCTTTTAAATACGGAGGTGCAAAATCAAAACATACACACATAATTATGATTTCTCTCTTGCTTATTTCTCATAGTTATATTTGTCTCTAGGTTTATTTATTTATTTCCGTTTTATATCAACAGGGTAGCCCTTTCAGTTAAAAAAACTGCTCTACCAAGGGGCCCTGCACAATAAAAAGATACAGAAACATATATTCAAATACGCAATGTTACAATCAAAACAAACGTAAACATTTCAACCAGATAGCAGAAAAAAAGAAGGAAAAGTAACAAAATTATACTTTGATAAAAATACAGCAGGAATAAGAAAGAAAGAAACCGAAAGAATATAATACGCGAGTTAAAAAAACAACAACTATAACAACAACAACAACAACAAGACAAATGATATGTCAGTTCCCGGTGTCACAGAAATAAATATATTGCACTCTGTTTATCCTAATAAAAAATCACAATCAGGTTAAAACTTGAGAGATAAAATTCTACTCATTCAATATGAACACAAATCCTGAAAGTGTATGTAATGCTTTCATTTCCATTTCATTTATTCATTTCCATTTTTAAAAAAGAATATAAGTGTACAAAACATATCATGCACACAAAAAAATCAATATACAAATTATACTATTATCGAAGTATCCACACATAATTATTGTCAAACCAATAGGTAATAAAAAAAGATATTTTCTCATCCTCCCCAATGTTCCGGGTACACTGCATGGAATATATTGCTCACCAAACGAACTGTTTAAGTAATACACCGACATCTTATGGTACCAGAGTAAACGATACATATTTAGGATAGCGGATACTAATAAATGTACATGGTTTCTTGTTTAAGTTTGCAAAGGAAGTAGCTTTCTACTTAAAAATCAAAATCGTTTTTTACCAATACAGCTGTACTCAGATAACCTCCCTGCGTTTACCAAGGAGGTGACACCTCCCTGGTTTTCTGAGTACAGTACTAGTATCACGGCAACAATTCGGCAACAATCTCCTCGACCACAAGGTTTGTCAACTCGACCGTCCCCACCTCACTATACCATAAGCCGGTTCACAGTTCCACTTTCGATGCTGGCAGAATGAAGGTAGTTTTCACAATCTGGCATGTTGGTTTAAAAAAAAAACATCGCTGAGATAAGCATCTGTGATGCAATGATTATTCATATGTGTAATCCTTACAAATAGTGTTTGTCAGTATATCCACCTGACAGCAAGCCTGGCACATTTTGTATTTGCTATATCAATAGAAACAGTTTGTTAATGTAGTCAATTTAATACAAAACAATGAAATGGATATCTGCCGCAGTGTCAAAATTATTGACGGACCATTCTGGTCACTGTCAGTACTCAAATTCATTCTTTGTTTGAACATAATTCCATGGCTTGAATATTGTTATATGAACGGCGGGCACGCTATTATGCATCGTGGCATGCCTATGAAAACGAGTATGGGTCAAAGTGTCTAACCAACTGAGAGAGAGAGAAAAAAAAAATCATGTATATAGCCTAATGCGCACATGATTAGTATGAGCTAATTGTGAAATGGCTTATTATCAAACATTCATGTATGACCTTGTGTTGATTTCCATACAGCCTCCCATATGAGATATCGATGAAGATAACTTCACATTTTACGACTTCACAGCTATAATTATGTTGGCTGGGAAAAGGAAATATTGCCTATATGAATAAGCCCTTATAAGCTTGATTTCTTGCGCTATCACAGTTCTTCTTTGGCAAGATGCCGATTAAAGAAAGGTTGTGGGTCAGACCTTCTTGAGCCCTTCTGACATCTTAGAGTAAAGTTACGTGCCACTAATATAAAATTGATAAGTCAAGAAAGGTGTTCTATAGCCCGACGGGCGAACTATATAGTTGTTGTTGTTATTGTTGCTGTTGTTGTTTTCTGTGAAAGACAAACACAATATGTCGCTCCTCATCAGGAACATCGATACAGACTTATCAACCAAACCTTTCCCTAAAATCGAGTGGAGATTTTTGATTGATTAATTAATTGATTGATTGATTGCTTGATTGATTGATTGATTGATTGATTGATTAATTAATTTTATTGATTGATTGTACGTGCGTGTGTGTGTATGTGTGTGAAATTGTTAAATGTAAAGACTAAAAGGGCCTACTTAAGTTACACTATACTAGTCTTGTCGTCCTCATTCTTCACTCTATAAGCGCTGACCGTGTGATGATGCAGTTTACTCGAATGTGGGATATATACTGTATTTTGACTCAACCCATCGATTCAAAAAGATTGAATTGAATTGAATTGAATTGAATTTATTTCCTCTTCATGGGGTGGAACACCCTGATCAGCAGAGCTGGTTTCCATAGGGGTCCACATATTATACATACATACATAATGGTATAAAGCCAAGAATACATACATCTAGAATTAAAACAAAAATCATGTATACGCAACAATACAAACAAAACGATACTAAACACATAAACAAGCTTAGATTCAAAAGTTAAATACATGTAACACAACTGTAGCAACAAATTTTTGGCAGTTACACCTTGATAAAAATAAAAAAAACAGTAAAAACTGTTAATTCCATTACAATCCCTAAGATGAATGAAATATATAATATACTGCACATCATTAAAAAAATGGATTATAAATACATCATAAAAGAAACAGTAAGAGCTGTTAATTCCATTACAGTCCCTAAGATGAATAAAATATATGATATACTGCACATCATTAAAGAAAAATGGATTATAAATACATCAAGTAAAAATTTAAATAAAAAACACACAGAAATTGCACAACTGAAGACAAACTTTCAAAAGCGAACGCTAAACTGAAATAGAGTATAAAAAAATAAAACCATATAAAAGAGAACGATAAAAACAAATTTCACTTTAACAACGGAGCAGTCATAAAACACAGATACCATTGATCAAACATAGTTACAAGGCAATAAAACATCTTTAGTCAGTGTATTTATATAACGCTTAAATGCCTCCAATGACATGGACGGAGTTACTGATCTTTCAATTTTGTTCCACAGTTTAGTGCCTCTATATGCGAACCTATGCTTACAATAATTGGTTTTGGGTCTAAGAAGCTTCAGCTGAGAATGTGTATTGTAACTAGCGTCACGAGGAATAAAGAGTTCACTGATGCACGGGGGACCAATCTGCCTCACAGCTCTAAAGAGATTCTGCACTAGGATGGCATATTTCAACTTATTGTGAAAGTTTGCAACTTGCGATGTACCAGACAGTCCTTTTGAAAGTTATGCATTTGTAAAGTTTGATTAATTCAGTATATATCGCTCACTCACCCATTTTGTAATGTTTTACATTAAGTATAACGAGTATAGAAGAACCAGGCTGTAAATTTCAAACTTTTTTTTTTTGTTCACATACACATATTATATCACTTACTCACCCATTTGTAATGTTTTAAATTAAGTAGAACGAGTATAAAAGAACCAGGCTGTAAATTTCAACTATTTTTGTTTGTTTGGTGGTGTGTTATAGCTGTTTGAACCTGGAACCATCGACCAGGACCTGTGGTCGCGATTACCAACCCATTAACATTCAGAGAGGCTGCTCTTCCAGTCATCCGAGTGATGCAGCCTCCTGTTGCGTCACACATGCTCTAAGCAAAGAGGCATGTTTTTTACTCGCAATATGCACAGTCACTTTTACTGTACATTATTAGTGACATTTAAAATCATCCTGTTCACCATGTCACCTCTCACTGACGCACGACACTACGTCTTCTAACATTATTCTTTCAGCCCATGAGGCAAAATTTTCAAGCTATATTCGACTACTCTGCAAATCTTGACCATAACCACCTTATATTTCCCACTCGCCAGCAAATTGTTATTCACCCCTCGTATTTGATTTTCTAATTGCGTTTTTATTATTTTCAGATTTATGTCATACTTGTTATTCAAGTTTCATTCAATTGTTTTCTTGAAGTTATCCTTTGATTTCGATGCGTTCTTACTGTTCCTATATATATTTCATACTTGTTATTCAAATCTCACTCAATTGTCTTTCTTGGAGTTATATATAATGTGATGTAATCTGTTTTGGTGTAGCATTTTTCTAAAATTGTTTCTTTTCATTTTAATGCTGCGATTGCATGTATTGTATTAATTTTCAATTGTTTTATTTATTATTTGGATTTGCTCATGAATTTTTGTCATTTGTTTATGATTTTAACCCCATGTAAACGAGTATTTATGCAATCCGTATCAGTTAATAATATCTCATTTTTTTTCTCACAACTCATGACATCTGAAATTCTGAATCAGCTTTCCAACCCATTCCATATTTCAAAATATTTCTTAAAAACTGTTTACAAATTGTACCTGTTTTTATAAATTGAATTATTATTCTTTGATTTCGATACCATTATCTTATACCTCACCTTTAGTTTTCCTTGAAATATCACTTGACACGAATTTTAGTTTTCTTATGTTGTCATAGATCAATCCAAGCATTTTGCACAAGTCTCCAGTTTCTTTTTCATTCGTTTATACTATACGTATTTCTATCTGAAGTTATCAAAGTAACTATTTTACAACAATCTGGTTTTTTTTTTCTTTCACTGCATAGATATGATTGAGGATCTTTATTTCCAAACACTCCACTTTATATTTAAACATATTTTGATTTGTTCATTGTTATATCTAATTGCCTTTAAGACTTTTCCATTATCCGTTGTTTTTTTTCTCTCTCTCATTTTACTGTATGTGTTTCCACCTGCATGTTTGTATAAACGTTGGTTTCATTTTGTACGTGTCCATTAAACTGTATATTGTACTCATTGTATGTGGACCCCATGGAAGAACAGCGTTGCCATGTTGGCAACACTGAATATGGGCAATCCACCCGTTTTTATTGTTTTTATACGGAAATAAATACCATACTATACCATACCATCCCGGGATAGTTCAGGAGCTGCAGAAAGGGATTAATTCAAAGTTCAAGGTTCAAGGTGCATGCTTTCATCTTAGGATATCTAAAACCACTTGACCTATCTCCTCCAAAGCATTGAGAATGAATACTTATGGTTTGCATACTGAAAATTATGTTCTCATGCAAGAGACATGGGTTTGTACAAGACATTATGCATGGGGATCTCTCTTTTAAATGCAACTGCCACTGGTACTCAAAAGTGGAATTGTTCGTGGTGATGTTCCACAAATTGCATTTCACGCTGTATGTCATGTCAGAGCGAAAATGAAGACAAAAATCAAATTCAAATATATTTTCTTCCTTTTGTACAGTTATACCGTTTCTAATAAACTTTCGATTGTTTAAAATCTTTTTAAAAAATCATCAAACGTGAATGCGAGCGAAAAATACCTGGCTTAACTGTACTAATTGCGCAAAATTTCCAATCTTTAGTACAGCGTACATGATTGTATTCGTACGTTCAGTATATCATAAGCCTGCTATCATGTGCAGTAGTATGGCTTCCCAATGACAAAGGAGAGGCCGAATTTCATTGGTGAGCGGCTGTTCTTTATTTTTATCTGGCAGGCCGAGTAGCAGTCGGGCGATGTTCTCCTCGTCTATTCCCCCGTGGAAGAGTATCGCGCGTAACTCTGTGCACGTACATACTACAGTATGCGAGACTCGGGCGGCGAGCGGAAGAATAGTAGACGCTCGTCTAAACACACATTGCACGTCTACGAATCCTCCTCCCCTGCCTCCATGCGCTATGCTGGCGCTGCCTATGCCGTGTACTGTATGTAGCGTACGTAGCGAGCGGAGCCGCCTAACGTAACTTGCAAAACCATCATCATGGGAAACTACCGTGTGATCATCTGTGATGCTCAGCCGGTATTACAGCAATATGTAACGATTTGGCGACCGTGAATGCTGCTTACCAGACTATATACGGGATTCTAAACTATAGGAATAAGTCACAAACTGGTATTTTTGTAGACACATGTAAAGGAGGATTGTTTCTTGGAATTGGTAGACTTTGCAGTTGCTCTACTCGGCTGAACTGACGGCATATCGGAGAGACCGGCCCCCAACCACTGACTAGGTACGGGAACAAACGTTGCTATGAATGCTAAGCTCTGTGACTGTGTGTTGTGCCCGGGTGAATTGCAGCCGTCTGGCGATGCGCGGTCACGGCCCGGCTTTTCACCTGATATTCTTCTACTCTCATCATTCAACAACCTACTTTTCATTTCATTGACTGTCACTATCCTGCTGCGAACTGCCAATGATGCTTCTGATATGCAGTTGACTGATTCTGATAGATCTATTTAAATTGTGGATAGTTAGACTAGAGATGATTAGTAATGAATGTTTTTGACTAACGTTAGATTTACTGTGCGAGGCATCAGTCCAAATTTTTATCTCTGTCTAGAATCTATCTAGTACATTCAACAATAAATTACCAATAGATATCTACTACAATGAAACAACATTAAACAGTAGGTTTCCTATGAGATCTGGAGTCTAACCTTGTACAGTTTTGTTGTAGAATTGTGGCGTAATTCTTCTAAATCTAACTGTTAGGTCTAGACTTAGATTTGACCAAAAGATCAGTCTGTATCTTGTCATCAGGGATATGTTCCGCAGAGACTAAGCTACGCCTGGCTTCACGGAATCCGCTCCTATTTGGTAACTCCGAGAGTCCTACTATCCTAGTCTAGTAGTAGTCCTATGTCTATGGAGGAGAGCTGTAAATTTAAATGTCAAAAAAAATATTTTTTTAAAAAGTGTTAGGCCCTAATGTGTAACGTTTGATGCCTCGACATAGTTATACACTCATGTATAGTCTAAACTTCTTTTTCTTCTTCCATTAGTGCAGGCTTCATGCTTGTTGAAGATAAATGCACTGTTTTTTGTGTGGATAGGTGTTGGCCACTGTGCACTGATCACTGGGTTAGCACAGGATAGCTCCATTGTGCAGTTTTGACCCGAGGCCGAGCGGAGATGTGCAGTTCACAGTGGTTGGTGTGGCGTATTAAGGTCCGAGCTATAGATTTTAGACACATTTCAAAGAATGAGTTTTATCAACCCTGCAGAATTGTTTTTCTGGCCGAAAGTGTAAACATGGTTGCAATTGCACTGCTTTGGCGTTTCAAAAATGCCTTTTTAACCCCATTATCAAAATGACTGTGCATTCAATATCAACTGTCCAAAACTCCGTGAAAGTTGTTTGGAAACCTAAATTCTGTGTCAGAAGTGAGTTGATAAACTCCTTAGTTAGCTGTGGACTCTGGCATCACACTGTAGTGTAGGTGTGAACGTATTGATTGCCTGAAAAAAACTTTTGATCTTTGTCCTCACAGAGCTGGTAGCATGGGGAAAACGGAGTGGGAAGGTTGGCCAAGTTTGGATATATCCGGGAATCCTGGCTGTAATGAATTGTGTACCAAAGCTTCAAGTAGGCATGTGCAATGTAAATGTTTCACTGATCTCTGTGTAAATGCACACAGAGCTGAAAAATCTCTGGCTTGAGTCAACCGTAACCAATGAGCATATGTGACCCGCTACAACAAAAGGATCCTAAAGTCGCTGACGGCTGAGCCGAGGAAATGGAGTTTGAAATCACATCATCAAAATTGGTCAAAACAATTGGATTTCTGTTTTTGGCATAATTTTGTAGTATAATGTTTTGTCTATCATCTGCCGAAATTTCGAAGCTAAATTATCAAAGGAAAGGCAAGAGATCAGCGTTTTTGTAAGCCATGATTTTCCGACTTTCAACGAAACAGAAACGTGTCTGAAGATTTGGATTTAGCGCCACAGCTAGACTCCGCCCCTAGCAACGAGGGAGTGATCTTATTGGTCAGTGCATGGAATCCTGATTGCTGATTGGTCGTGTGTAGACCGCTGGCGCTAAGCTTGAATGAACATCGCGGAGGTCGCTAGGAGCGTGCCTTCTATTGTCAAGCGGTGAAAACTGTCTCGCCTCCCTTGATCATGATAGCGTCGAAAGGAAAACTTTCCTCAAAAGATTTCCTCAACCACTGCGCTAATAAAATCATCAATATCTCCGCAACAGAGTACTTTTATGAGTTGTGCTATATATGAAAATGAAGAAGAAGTGTACGGGAATATAAATGTCATGCCAGTTTAAGAGATTTGTCCTCCCCCGACTTTCGGATCCTTTTGTTGTAGCGGGTCACATATGCTTTGATGCACATACAATGTATTCACTGACTGGTACTACTGTACGTATGTATTTGTGGTTTTTGAATGTACCCTGGTAGGCAGTGAATGATTTGGATCACCCATGAATCACTACCCTACTGGGTCTTTAAAACTGTAAGGCATGCATGCAATTTTTATTAAGTTGAATAAGAATAGAAACTATTTCTTTTTTTTTAACACAGAAAATGAAACAAATCTATAATAAGTTTCAAGCTAGGCACTACGAATGAATAATATGTTTTAGTTTACAACATCACAATGCCTTGGCCTGCAATTTAATAGTTTGAAAGCTTCAGTCTGTTTCTTTGAGTAATGTTATGCTAAACAAGTCTGGCTCCACGAGTCCTCTCGTTATACTGTCTGAATTCCCCCCATAGATAGTTTATGAAGAAGAGAACTAAGGTCTATGTGGTGCAGTAAGATGATACCATCAAAATGAAACCCAGCCGTAGACACAATCGAAAGACTGAACTTCCTATGATCAACAAATACGTGGGCACCAATGCAGTTTTGCATCCAGGCAGTGTGTATCTCAAGTTCCAATGGACCAAACAGCATCATAATTATACAAAAAATTTTCAAGCACATGACCGACCACTGGTATGAGTTTTTACCACATTGGATAGCAGAGAGTATCTCCTCCACTTAAAGGACAAGTTCACCTTCATAAACATAAGGATTGAGAGAATGCAACAATATTAGTAGAACACATCAGTGAAAGTTTGAGGAAAATTGGACAATCGATGCAAAAGTTATGAATTTTTGAAATTTTTGTGTTGGAACCGCTGGATGAGGAGACTACTACAGCTTGTGAGTCATATGTGTACAACAGTATAAAGGAAATGTAAAAGAAAACTCAACATATTTTCACTTTTTTCGCATAATAAAAGAGCTCTTGACTTGCCTCTTTCTAAAGGCAGGGGGAATAATATTGCCCATAACATTTGTCGGTAACGAGTCAGGGGAATGTGTACTTTTTTCAAAAGATGGAATTTTGTGAAATTCTCTTTATATTTTCCTTATATTGTTGTACGCAAGTTATTCATACACTGCAGTAGTCTTCTCATCCAGCGGTTGCTGCACAAAAATTTTAAAAATTCATAACTTTTGAACGGATTGTCTGATTTTCCTCAAACTTTCAATGATGTGTTCTACTAATATTGCTACATTCTCTCAATCCTTATGTTTATAAAGGTGAACTTGTCCTTTAAATCATGTCATCATTCAATAACATGTGGTCATACAGTGTAGTTGGTTGAAAGAGTGTTTGTTGAAATAGTGTAGTAAAGGGATCGTATAGTTTTGGTTGAGACTTAACTTCAGGTCTTTATCATTTTTTGGTGAGATAGTGAGAAACCTCTTATGAAATAGGAAAGAGCATGTAATTCCATGAGGATTTCAACTTTTATTTGATGAAAATTGATTTTGAAATGGCTGAGATATCCAAACCAGAGTGAATCTAATAAAGTGTGGGACCCACATTGTATTACGATCGTTTTGTTTTACGTGATACTTAATACTTGATGCTGTAATCCCTCTCGCAGCTCCAAGAAGCTATACTGAGATGAACTGCACGTGTGTGCCATTGGGAGGTGCCACAGTGATGATCTCTATTTACAATAAAAGTGTGCGTTGTGCAAGTAAAATCTGTACGCATTCTTCTTTAAACAGATTTTTTTATAGCAGAGAACACCACACAAGTCACCTCCCCTAGACACACACATGACATAATGTTTTACTTTGTTTTTGGATGTTTCAGCTATTCCAAACCTGATTTTCATCAAATAGACTGAATTCCTCTTAAAATGGTATGCTCTGTACCATTTCATAAGTGTTTTCTTGGTATCTCGCAAAAAAGTTTAAGCCCAATTTTAATCTACACCAACACATCACACCAAACTGATGGTGACGATAAACTGAAAGCTGTGCCCAAGATGAGACCGGGTCTGAATTAAAAGATAAACAAACAAACAATAGTTCTAAAATGGGAATTAGGGATAGAAACAGCCAATGTAAAAATTTGAATCAGTGTAAGCGATGTCTGTTAGATATACAGAATGTGAACAATAGTTTAGCATGTTTCCAGACTACATCGTCTACAGTTATGGTTTATTGAGAAAAATAGTGACATCTCCTCCATATATTTTAGGCTTTTTCGTGAAAATTTTATATGGTAGGATGTTTTGTAATACAACTGACCTACACATATATTGTATATGCATAAAAAATGATGATTATTGAACATTTTTAAAATCACTGTTCCTAAAAGTAAACATAACATTTAAATAACAATGTTCAGAGAAATGTATGATATACACCTTGTACCTCAACTGTTTGGTTTGTTTTTGCACATTTGCTTTTAATTTCAACTTGGGGTGGGGGGTGGGGGGTGCATGGGGAGTTGTCAGGGACAAGGCAGTAGATTTGTTTACCTTCATTCAGATTGTGTTGCAAAAACGTCAACAAACTTTTCCTTGAAAGTGTCGATATGTGATATACCAGCAAAAAAAGCAAAAAAAAAAAAAGCAAAAGGAAAAGAGTCAAATGTTACTGCATGCAATGTATTTTACCTTAGCTTGTTTTGTTTTGCTTTTGTATTGTTTTCTAATTGTTCCCATCTGTTAGATCATATCTGTAGAATATTTTGTTACAAGCTGTTGATACTCGTTATATATAAAAAGGTGCAGTGCCTGTATTGTAATGCAGTAACTGTAACATCAGTATCATTTGCTGTCTTTAATGACTGTTCCAGACTTTTGTCAGTTTCATGCAGGAGATAAAAATGATTCCACAACATACAGCTGTAGAGTAAAGCAAACTGTTATTATTGTACTAAATTAGGATGTCTTGTCTTCTATTTATATTCATGAAACATGAAGCTGTCTAGACAAACATGTATACATGCCAATTTTACAATTTTAATGTTTCATGCAAAGGCACCAGTGTACAAGTGTGTACACTGTGTAGTAATACAGCTGTACTTGTTACATTGAATGTATCACATGTGTGTTACACCTGCAGTTGAGAACTGGAAGTTAAACTACAATGTACTTAATCACTCTACTTGGACACAGTAGTACATGTACAATTGTACACTTTCCTATAAAGACTATACTGTGTGCTTCTTCAGTTCATGCATTGCACCAGATGACATTCTGATCAATTTATGCATGCACATACTGTATATATATGTGGTTTATGTGGAAAGATTCCTACACATGTAGTAATGCAATAATGAACATAGTATGAGAGTATTTTTTTTTCTTCATGGGGGAGCATCCTTCTAGTTTATTTGAGGTACAGTACTAATAGTTCTGTTGTTATATGAACTCCTTTTCATATCTGGAAGGATTTGACAGAGTGCATCGCAGATGTGTACATGTACATGACATTGTAAAAACCTTTTTCGTTTTCTGTTTTTTCATACAGAAAAAGAAGCACATAGTCGAGCGCTGCAAGTGGTATCTTCAGACACGAGGGGCCCCAAGGCAAGGACCAGTACTGTACAGCTGACAGGACAGCATTGAGACGCTGCTTTGATGTGTGAATCATGCTTGATGATCAGCCAATGGAATGGAATGCATCAAGCAAAAAGAAAGAGGAGTAACTGTCTACACGTGCTTGTCCACATTACATCTCACAGAGATTGAAATTACAGTGTCAGCAGCTTCCTACTGAGGAACACAAGTCATAACAGTGGCTCAGACACAGTTGTCCATTCCTCAGTGGCAGGAATGTAGTGTGCATGGGGACAGACTTTACAGGTGTGCCATTTAGCAGCCTGACTTGCTGTGAATACATGTATGTCATGGAATGGCACAGCCAAAAGTCTGGACTGACTGTGATATCATGAAAACAACCTGTGTCTGACAGGAGGCCACAGCTGCATGTTGTCATGCATGTAGGTTCTACAGATATTCCAGTGAACAAAACTTTACATCAGATATTAACCACGCTGTGTACAAACGCATTAGACGGCACTGCAAGACTTTTTGACTCACTTTCATAAGAGAAGTTGCGCCATCACTGTTTTGATCGTGGAGTGGTATGTGACGATAAGATAAATGCTGATCTACAGTTGAGTGTCGAATTTTGTCAGGAGTATTTTTGTTCACTTTGTTGGAATTAACGAAGAACTCAAACTGAAGAAATCTAAAGAAAACCAGGAATCTTCTGCTGTCAGTCTGCCGAGAATGACGGTGTACATCGATGGACATTTCATCCGCTGCCTTGAAAGGCAGCCGGAGGAGAGAACGCAGGAAGTAAGTTAATTCTTCCATCCTTATTTAGTATCCATAATGAATATTTTTTGTCAGCTATTATTAGAGTAAATGCACCCTATTTGTTGTGCTGGCATTTATAGAAAATGTCAGTACAAACAATTCTGCAAATAATTGTTTATTGCGAGAATCATGCACATTTACGTACAGCTAAACATTAAAAAAATTCCACTTAAAATGATATGTCGTAGAGTCGTATGGTGGCAAACCTCTGCTGTATCATCCATTATATATTAACCCTGAGCAGGTCGTTATCTGTCACAAGGACAAATTATGGCCCAGATTAGATGAGAAGTATCGTATTAAGTCATGTGGTTAAGCCTTCCTACCTAGAAACTTGTAAACTTGCTCTTTAACCAGACTTTCCTCTTCAAAAGGCAAGTAAAAGTGAAAGTACTTGTATGAATGCCCATCTGGACAGCCATAGTCTATGATCGTACACTTCACTTCAAGTTACTCATATAAACACTGAATGTGAAGCAAAGAATAGTAGACATGAAGTGATTCTAGGAAAAGTTAGTGCAAGAAATTCTAAGAAATCTAGTGGTGATGAAAATGAATATTCTGTTTCAATCTTTGTTTTCTGTTGCCAGAAGACTTTTCATCATGGGTTACCAATTTGTGGATTGTCTATAATATTTTAGGTATCACTTGTGATGAGGTCAAAAGATTTTACTTGGGATATGTAGATATTATTCCCTTTGCTGCATTTTGTTAAAACTGGATGTTCACCGTCCACTGATCTGTGCCATGGTATTCCCAAGTACTAAAAGTTAGTGAAAACCATAGTCATGTACCGATACATCTAATATGTATTTCAATCAAGTACTTCAGGTGATTATTTGGTTTTGCACCTGCCAACTCAATTTGATGATGCCAGCCTATTCTCCTGCAGATTATTCTTGCGTGTGAAATTCTGGAAAGCAATCTTATTTCAGTGATGATCCTCTTGCTTAAAAGGTCATGTGTGGTGTGCTGATCTAAGCCATGCTTTATTAAAAGTGACTCCACGATATATTGGTTGCTGTCCGGGTGCAGGCAGCTTGGGTCCCAGGAATTGACTTTATATTTGGCATTTCACGCGAGTTCAAAAAAGTTCCTCCCTCCTGTGGTAAACATGTCCTGAGAAATATTATCATTCATGGATGATTAGAAGTGCATGTTCACTTAACTCTAGTTTTTCTAGTTAGTCCATATAAACCTTGCATACTAGAATTTGAATTCAAGACAAAGGAACTTAACCCATTGAGGACGGGCTGATTTTGCTACAATTCAACACACATTTTCCATAGACACTTGCCCGAGTATACTCGGGACTCGTCCTCAACGGGCTAAGAAAATGTAAAGCTTAAACTTGATCTGTGCTTTTTCACGACCGAGTTCTTTTCTACTGATGGAATGGCTGTGTGCATGCATGTGCTATTCACAGTGATGTTACCAAAAAGAAATGCAGTATGATATTCAGTTAGCTATATTAATCTCATTTACTCAACTTGAACAATGACAAGAACACTGCCTAATGGCATGTTGTACATACACTGTACACTATATATTGTGTATACCATGGATTAGGCTCCAATGTTCACAAGCTGTAATTGCATGCATCCCCAGGCAATGGTTGTTTGATTTGGGCAAATTTGCTGTGTTTTTACAACTGCAAAAAGCATTTCGCCAGCTTGATGCCATTCCAGGGCCCTGTAATGCAGCTGTAATTGGGACTGCATTGCCAAGTTTGATTGGAGCATGATTGATGATATGGAGGCAGTGTTCGTCTTTGGCCCTGTGAGTCACTGGAGTCAGCTCAGCAAGGAGTAACGCTGAGGCAGTGGACTCTAGTCTACTGACCACAGACCACCATTGGTCATAAAATATACTTGGGGGGAGGGGAGATCTATGTAAGATGTGTACAATTGTAATAGTCTTTATGCTCTCATTCATGCCTACAGACTGTGGGAATCAAGATGCAACTGTTCTACCAGGTTCATCTCTATTTCATTTGTACATGGTAGCATGGGGACATTTGCCTCATCATTATGGATCAAGTTGATATACTATAATGAATGGTCTTGAGTTTCAGTCCCTGTTTCATACTTGATACTCTTTTTCTTTGAATCCTACACTATTAAAGCAGGATTACAGTGTATGACACTCTTATCTTTTTATCCCACCCCCATCATGGAAACTACTCCATCTATATTGTATTTCATTGATGTTGAATGTGTTGTAAACCTTGTGTAAAAAAGGATTATGATTGATAAGTGTAAAATTATGAAAAACATAAATTCTAGGAAGCAAGGTACCGGTAATGTTTATATCATAGTCTACAATACATTGTATTGTTTGTTGTTTGCCATTATATTCTTCCATGAGCTGTCGTTATTTTTGTGCTGTATTCATATGATACCTGTAGGTATGTGCATGAAATTGTATGGAACAGTTTGTACACAGACCTTTCACCAAGCCATCTGTGTGTGTGAATGGTTGAATATGTGCATTCCCTTTGCCCTACAATTTGCCAGGTGATGTAGGGATCACCAGTTGTAAGTACCGGTACCATGCTGCTGCACAGTGCGAGTACCGTAAAGTTCCGTGTATAAGACGCACTATTTTTTCGTCGGAAAACGTTGAAAATCGGGGGTGCGTCGTATACACGGGTACAGTCGAATCACGGAAAAAAAATCCGTCATGTACACCCAATTTTATAAGGCCAACTTGGGGCCATGTATGCCCATCAACGTTTGGAAGGTAAGCAATCACTAAAACTTACGGATAAATTAGCGATCTTTCAATCTGGATACACACAAGAGCTGCAAGTACGAGATAAACTTACATCGGCCTTGTGCAGTAACGATGTATCAATCTGGCCATAGACAACAGCTGTAACAGCACTGCTGTATGCTACCGATGTCAGTCTACCAAGCTACCAACAGCCAACCTAGTAGCTGGAATACGCGATGTACAGGTATCATTACTAAATTACCGATACCGTAAAACTTATCAATGTACTAGTATCAATATGGCCATAGGATCGACACTATGTCACCGCAAATATGAACGATGTGTGAAGCATGCATGCATATCCATGTCGTTCGTTTGCTCTTCATTTCACGAGGCCAGCTAGGATAGCATAGCTAGCTACACTGTAGCTAGCTAGCAAGCCTTTAGCAAAGGCAGCAGCTAGCTGCAGAGAGGATTTTGCAATGGACTCGCGTGCACACAGCGATTGGATCGAAGCGCGCTTGCCCGTTGCGCGCTGTGTGTGCAAGTCCATTGCTCTCTGTGTGCGTGTGCTGAAATTATAGCGAGCTGGCTTTTGCAAAAGGCTAGCACTGTGCATACAAGCATGGTACAAGAGACACACGTTACTGGTAGTGCATGAGTGTACTACCGTACGCACCGTACGTCTTGCCGTATGATCCCTCTGCTACACTTGTTGATGTTTTTCTTATTTTCTGTAATGAACCTTCCAGTCTGACATGCGTCAATATGCGAGACCCTCTGCTATCATGACAGCAAAGATCGTACTGTACACTCATGAGTATGATATGCATGACACATGTACCACGATTGAAAGACAAAACAATAGCAAGTGAGTACCGAGACAAGTCTCGCATTTTGCGACTTCCATATTTTGCCGATGTCCGATGAATACCGTTAAAAGAAAATATAACAGGAAACGAAAAATTGAGCAAATACATGCTGCATTCTAGGGAAATTTTGAGCTGAAATAATATGTATGACACACGCAATATTTGCGTGGAAATTTCCGTGTTTTTTTTTATTTTTTATTTTAGGTCCGAAAGTAGGGGTGCGTCTTATACACGGGTGCGTCTTATACACGGAACTTTACGGTAGCTCATTATGGCACATGCATGCAGTTGGCTGTGTGATGACTAATGCGGAGGGTTTGACCATAATATACAATGTAGTGAGAATGTGGGTGACCCCTTTTTTCACCACAATCAATAGAACACGCGTGTGCACTTTACACACACACACACACACACACACGTACAGGAATGCTCACTGAATTAATACAAAATGGGTACGTGTGCTTGGTATATAAAGGCTTTGCCTTTCAAGTTCAACTTGGAGCAAAATTTGGAAGAGTGATGCACCTTACAGTATAGGCCTACCTGCAGTGGTACTCCTGTAGCTTGTACTGTAGGCCTATAATAAATGACACACCTACATGTAATGGATCAACCGGTGCATGTTTTTTGTGGTTGTCTGTGTGTGTGTGTGTGTGTGTGTGTGTGAATTGGTACTCAAAGCACACACAGAGTTAAAGATTTTTTGCAGGTTAGAGAGAGTTTTTGGAAGCGATTGCCTTGTCATCTAATCTCTGACTGCTACTATACCCTAAAGTTCATAAAACTTATAACGTTCTCTTTGTTTGAAATCACTGAATTTGTTATCAAAATCAACTAGAACAAGGATGAGTGTGTGTGTGTGTGTGTGTGTTGTATTTGGTCAGGAGATACTGTGCATGTATGGGAGGGATAACAGTTGCTCCCCCTTTGATTATTCTCCCCTTTGATATAAGAAGGATTTCTGTTTTATATTTGTTCACATTTCTGTTATTTGGTACAGGTACAGTGTCTGTAAGATGTAGGTTATATCACAAGGTTTGACAGAATTTACGAACCTGCATTTAATCTTTTCACAGCAGCTACTGTAGTCCGTTTTAAAACAGATTCATTGATTAAAAGCATAATGGAAATGATGCATGGGTAATAATTATTGAGGGATGTAGCTCAGAGTATGGTTCAAACATGCATGTATTTTTTTCCTTTTTTTTTTTTTTTTGGTGATATGCTCTTATACAGTATTAATGGCAAAAGCATGATGTACATTGTTCAGCTGGCTCTGATAAGTACCCGTAGTAGCCTTTAGTTTAATTACCCTGTGGTTTGATACATGTACATACTGTACCACAACCAGTTCTTGTAGGCAGTGGGGCTTATTTTAATATGACTTCAAAACATGTCTTATTTTGGCTTGGTAATTACCAGTAAGCAAGCTCATTATTGCAGGACAGTATACAAATGATACACAGGTCTGAGTGCATCAGTAGGAATTGTGTGCGTAGGGTGCAGTAACTATGGAAATGTTTAACCCATGAGGTATCAACATACAGTACTGTAGCAGGAAGAAAAACAAATTAAAAGGTTATTGTTCCATAAATAGTGCTATGCCGGTGGTCAAACGAACAGATTAATGGATATGAAAGGAACATGATATCTATTGATATAATCCTGAGATGAGTTCTCTATGTACATTTGTAATGTACAGTTGTACTGACTCTTTGTGACTCTTTGGTCACACTTGACAGTCATTATGTACAATAGATGTGTTTGCAGAGCAGTAGAAGTAGTGTGCTTTCTATGATTTTTTTTTTTTTATACCCCCGCCAAACGAAGTTTGAAGGGGGTATATAGGAATCAGCGGACGGTCGGGCGGTCGGGCGGTCGGGCGGGCGGTCGGGCGGTCGGGCGGTCGGGCGGTCGGTCCGTTGCAAATCTTGCGTCGCGAACTACTTCCTCAGTTTTCAACCGATTCCCATAAAACTTGGCACAGATGTGTGCCTTGGGTTGTAGATGTGCAAGACGTATTTTTTGACAGTACCCAAAAGTACGTTGCCATGGTAACGGCATATTATGGGCAAAAATGGGTACAAATCTTGCGTCGCGAACTCCTCCCACAGTTTTTGAACAATTTTTATGAAATTAGGTACAGATGTTCATGTGAATATGTTAATGTGCAAGACACATATTTCCGCAGTGGCAAAAAGTGCGTTGCCATGGTAACGGCATGTTATTGGTAAAATATAGGGCAAAATGCTTCATGGCAAAACTGCTTCATCAGTGTTCTTCCAATTCTCATGGAATTCATATTGAATGTTTGTCTTAGGATATAGGTCAGCATGACACATTTCTTGACAGTGACAAAAAGTATGTTGCCATGGTAACAGCTCACATATTATGAGCCAAAATGATGGAAAATTTTGTGTTGCAAACTACTTCCGCAGTTTTTGCCCAATTTCCATGAAACTTGGTACAGATGTGTGCCTTTGGTTGTAGATGTGCAAGACACATTTTTCGACAGTACCCGAAAGTACGTTGCCATGGTAACGGCATATTAATGGCAGAAGATCAAGGAAAGATCTTGCGGATTTAACTACTTCCTCAGTTTTTTGACCAAAGCTTATGAAATGTTGTTTTGACCAAAGCTTATGAAATGTTGTTTGGCGGGGGTATAACCAGTCGCTGTAGCGACATTTCTAGTTTTTTTTTGGGGGGGTCTATTTTTTAGTAGTGACAGTGATCATTTGAACATACACCTACAATTTAGCAGAATGAGTTGCAGACAGTGATTTCCATGCTATAATACAATGTATCTTGACAGTTGAAAATTTGGCCTATCCTGACTAGTTCATTATCCATGGCTCTACTCTGTCCAGCATGTTGGTGACTTACAGTAACATGTACATGTACCGTACAGTTTATTGACCATACC
Organism: Diadema antillarum; assembly: GCF_040938485.1. NCBI lineage: Eukaryota > Metazoa > Echinodermata > Echinoidea > Diadematoida > Diadematidae > Diadema > Diadema antillarum. The sequence goes on along the minus strand of NW_027271292.1, from coordinate 1,038,019 downwards.
TTGAAACAACAAGGGATGTGGGGGATGGATCATTATATTCTCAGCCATTGTCCAATAGGATTAGCACTGAAGCATGAAAACAGAGATTAGGGAGGCTACAAAAACACTTGGTTCTTTCATCTTATTGACATGTACAGAGTTCATACCCCATGTGAAGCAGAAAACACACTTTAAATAGAAACAAGTTTATGGGCATACTACAGACTTGTACATTGTAAATGTGTGCTAGGAACAGTATAGTACACTGTACATGTAGTTGTGGGTAGAAAGACTTGTAATGGTTCATTGAAGAGTGGATCAGTATGTGAAGAATACAGTATGTGTACATTACACAAGATTTGTTGGGTGTACAGATTATGCATAGAAGTGATAACACTATATTATACTGCATACAATCGCCACATTGTACATTGTAGGCATTAATACATTGGAGTATGCACTCTTCAGCATAATACATTTGTACAACAGTGCTCTCCAAGATAACCTGAAAGTGAAACCTTTCTTTATGGTGGTCTGCTGCCACCCACGCACCCTCACACATGCATGCCATAATACAGAGCTGTACATCAGTACACACACACACACACACACACACACACACACACACACACACACACACACACACACATACACACATACATACAGTACTTCCCAGCCATGGTTAAGTCTGTGTGCAAATCTAAACAACAACAGTTGAGAAAAAAAGGAGACTGAGATGCTTTGAAAAGCATGTGTTTCTCATGATGCTCTACTGTGATGTTGAAATCAAGTAGAGTACATGTAAATTCAACAGAAGTCCATTATACAACTGGATTTTCATTCATTTCCTTAGCCCCACCGTTGGTACCGGACTTTCCTTAGCCCACTTTCTGTTTACACTTGTTTTTGCCAAAGTGGGCTAGCCCCACCGATAATCCCGTACTATCTGGCCCTGCAAAAAAGCAGGGTTAGCACCGCAATTGCGGTGCCAAGCAAGCGAGTGTAAACAGAACGAAAAAATAATCCGGGGCTAAGTGACGGAGACGAAGTCCGACCCCCACTGACCAATCAGAAACCAAGTAATCAAGTACTGCTGGTGCGTGCGTGTACTTGTACAGTGCACAGCATAATCATGAATATTCATGTGGTTTGGAAAGTATGGGACTAAAAAATATGAGTGTAAAAATGTCAGTTTTCTCCTTAGCCCAGGACAAGAGCTTAGTACGGGATTTATTGGCGAGTGTAAAAAGCTGAAAAAATTGGTATGGGACTAACAATAGTCCTGGGTCAGAGAAAGTACGGGGTTAAGAAACACAAGTGTAAAAAGGGCTATGATGTGTTATACAAGCTGTAGGGAGAGTCGGCGACCAGAAGAGAAAAGTGAGTGAATTTTCACCTTGGAGACGATATGCAAGATGGAAAGCAATACAATATTTGTATGTTTACAGGTTGTTAATTTTGTGGATATACAGTAGGTTGACTTGCAAAATCTTTTTTAAAAAAAGAGAGAAAAAGAAGTGCCGCAAGATACGGCGTCTAGTCTACCTTGATGTACAAATGTAGAGCAGTGTATTGCTGAGAATCATGCCCAACAAAAACCATAGGACCCTGGGTCTGTCGGCCAAGTAACAGGGTAGGAAATACAGCTCTGTAGTTTGAATTGTATTGCATAATCGCGTGATATGTAATCAATGCCAAAAACATGTAGACGACATGTGAACTGAGCACGCTAAGCAACATGTGACTACATGTGTATATAATCTGCCTTTGGTATTACCATCAAATATCATTTTCAGCATGTACAGCTGAGTACAAAAGTACCTGTATAATTGTAGTTTGTTCAGAGAATAAAATGATATGAGCTTCTGACGGACAGCTGTTGTGTACATGAGCACAAAGTGTAGAAGTGCATACAAGCGAAGACACAAACAGTGTATTTAGTGGTAAATTGGATCCATCAATGATATTGATTATTTCGCTACTATTATGTGGGGCAGTTCAATGGAGTAACCCTGTCTGCTGTGATGTACTGTGCCCAGTATAGAGGGTGGAGGGGCTAGATTGGAATGATTGATTGTTTGGGACTCAAAACAACTTGAGTCACAAAACAAAGGAAAAAGGAAAGGAAGATAACATTTCGTACCTGAATCGTGAAACTTGTTGGTGGCCAAATTGCTTCTGTTGATAGGGGCTGGTATGATATTATCAGCACTGAGTATTAACGCATACATCTGTTCATCTGTAGTACAATGTAGCTGAGAGATGCTGTGACTTATTAGACCACTATGCAGCCCAATAACTGGTGTGGCAAAACCCATGTGACAGTGTAGGCCTACATAGGCTGAACAAGAGGCCTGTACATTTGTACACTGTCCACATACTATTGTCAGAGGATTTTTGATTTCTGTATTCACTTGGCATTATATAGGACCTAATACTGAGTATGCACTGTTTTAGCTGTTCAAAGCTAGTTATCGATACATGTAGGCCTACAAGAACTTAGTGAAAGAAGCTAATAAACACACATACAACTGTACATTCAGTGTCATTATGGCAAGTTTTGTTATGAAGTCTTTGTGACGTGTACATTAGTGTCCACCTTGTATGAATGGAACATTACAATTAGGCCTACATTTTAGATTTGTAGCAGTGCCATAAGAACTTAACCTTAGTATTGAAATTCAGTGGATCCTGAAAGTTCAGATAGAGAAGCAAGAATTAAATGCAAGTACTGTGTATGAGCTTCTTGTACTGTGCATTGCAATTCAGTTACTTGTATGCATGAAAATTTATTGGGCCCTCAAATTTTAAAGTTCATTGTAATATGAGCTTATTGCTATCAGTATCAAACAACAACCTGTAGAAATCATTGCACGGTTATTTGATTTCTGTGGAGATGCATGCATAAGGTGGATGATATCACTTTTAAGCAATGAATTGGAATGCATGACCATTATATTTTGCCTTTGAAATCTCTTCCCTACATCAAACCATCTGCTGTACAATGTACATGTAGGGCCTATGCTGTAATGGCAGTTGATTTGATATGAATCCCCATGCTTAGTTTTGTTTCTAAGAGGAAGTTGTAATACCTGTACACTGAGGTTACAGTGATACTTCCATGGAGTATTACACACTTGAATAATAGTAGGTCAAAAGGATTACATACTTGTACATACATACTTGGAATGGTGCTTGAGAAATGTAGCCTTATGATGCATTCTACTTTATATAATGATAAAGGTCGTACTTTAGACAACGTGCATAGTGTACACAGTACAGTACACTTACGGTATGTAGCTGTGTAAACACCATACCGGTACATTTTGTGTAGCATCAATAGTATGACTCATAGTATGAAAATGCAGCCCAGTCAGAGAGCCCACAGTGTAGAAAATACCCTTTCCAGCTCCTGTACTATGTGAAGAGCCTACAAGTACATGTACATGTGGTACAGCTCAGGTTGCCAAGAAGGACACCCCCATTCATTCACTTTATGCCATGGAAGACTGCTCACTTTGTTGTGTGGCTGCTAGTCCAGGAGATGTTTGGTACCACCTACACTGTACAGTCACATTCAGACAAAGGGAGTCACCATTACCTCCGCACATAACTTTCATGTGAATAGACAATAAGAAACAAGGCTCTTTTTGCAAGCTCATTGTGAACAATGTAATGACTTCGTAAAAGAATATACCGTTTATACCATATCGTGTACATTTCTCTAACAACTATTATATACCTCATAAGTGAGATTCGTATCACTGATTGGTCAAAAGTATATCACGTGACAAGGTGTAGACCCATCTATCTTGCCTTAGGGTTTTCATGTAAGTGATAGAAAGGCAAAACCCTCGTGATAGAAAGGCAAAACCGTAATGATAGAATTTGTAAACCCTCTGCGACTTTTGTACACATAACAAGTACATTAGACTTCGCGTGCGGTGTCCGCAACCCCTCCAAGGACGATCACTACGCGCATCGTATAAACACATGCAAAATCATCGCACTAGCGCACAGCAGGCATGTTTCAACGTGGCATGGTGATCGAGCGCTCCTCCGTGATTTGAAGTGAGCTGGATCAAAGATCGTACACTTTGTCTTTAGGATTTCTTAGGATCCCGAAGCAGAGACAAATCTCAGCATGTTGGAAATATCGAATTAAAACACGAGTGACGGGAAACTGGATGTATAGTACTGCATTCTTCTGCCAAGATTTTATGCAGGAGCTCGCCGAAGGCCGTGTGACTTTAACTTTGAGTGAGTACCGTGCGTACTGGGTAGTCTACGAAATGCACGAAAACCATGCAAGCAAGCGCAGGCTGTGGCCTGATTTTAGGGCTAACGTTTAGGCCTAACAGTTAGAATTTACTTCGTATTTGCCTAGCCCTTGATCTTGGTTAAGTCTTAAACGATGAGGTATATAAAACAAATATTAACTGCTCTGTATTCGGATGGTGGTGGAAATTATCACTCCCTCGGTGCTTTTCATACCGACCCTTCCATCACCCCTCGGCTAACGCCTCGGGGTGATAGAAGGGTCACTATGAAAAGCACCTTGGGAATGATAATTTCCACCATCATCCTCATGAGCAGTCAATATTTGTATAGTATTAAGAGCAAATGCAAAACTATTACATATCCTAGATCAAATTTGTATGCAATTTCTAGTTTCATATGGTAGAAACCATGAAAATTGCAAAAACAAGAAATCACGAGACATCCTCCCTTGCACTATGCCCAGTTTTGATATAAAGTTTTCCATTTATTGTACAATGTAAAATGCAGCAAGTAAGCTGCAATTGGTGTAGTGCTGTTCTACCCAAGTGCCAGGTATAAATTCAAAAATTGTATCTACATACTGTAAAAGTGGATATTTTCGCGTGACTAATTTTTTTGCGCTCAGCCGGGTAAGATAAGTTTCGCATATTTTTAATTCTGCGGAATCAAGGCATCAACTACTGGAACGTATTGCAAGCAAATATATTTGCATGCTTTTATTTTTGCGCTAGTTTCTGGTTGTGTGAAATGCGAGAAAATTTCAACACTGCGCAAAGTTGCCTGTTTACAGTACTGTAATGTCCAAACAAGTATGTGAACTTGTCTTGAGGTACAGTTTCTGATTCTTGATTTGATTTGTTTTAATTGTGAGACTTGTGAGATCATAGTACGATACAAATGGTACACTTTGCACAAGAGATACCATGTATTGTACTATAGTGTGCAACCATGTACAGTAGTTTCTATGTAGTGTACATCCTACAGGATTCAATGTTTGAATGTTCACTATACTGACATTTTGATTCAACCTGCCAACCTGTCTAACTTTTTTAATCCCTTTTTAATCAGATTTTAAAAAACAAAAATGATCTGCTGCTTACATGTGGGAGATGGGACTGCTTTCACATTATTATTATTATCATTATGTATTATTATTGTTATTATTATTATTACCAATATTTCATTGTTATTATTATTATTATCATTATTATTATTACTATTATTATTATTATTTTTATTATTGTTATTATTATTTTGTTCTTGAAACTAACTTGTCCTGAAATACTTGTGCCTGAGCACTGTGAGTGAGATGCATGAAGTGCACCTGTTGTTCATGGCATTCCCATATATAAGAGTGTTCCGCTTGTGAGCAGTATTCCAATGGGTAACTCATGGCACATTGGTAAGGGGCCAAAAGAGTAACTTGGCATTGTCCCAGTGTAAGTAGCTACTGGCTTACAGATTTGGTGGTCCACATACAGGCCCATGAAAGTTTATGTGTCTGGAGAAAAGTCTGCTCTGATGTTCTGAAAACATGAGTAAAAACTTGAGTTCATTCCCCCTTCCCACCCAACACCCCCCCCCCCCCCCCCCCGTAGGTGGACACTACATGTATGTGCATTCACATTGGAAAGGCATCTGTACTGATCACATTTGAATCACCACCCTACACGTAAATACCACAGTATTTCATGAGGCATATTTTGCAATGTGGCCTATACAACAAGTAATACATTTGCGTTCACATAAGAAAATACCGCGGTATTTCACCGTACATTGTAAGTGTGAATGGGCATAGTGTTGCTATTTATAACATCCACATAAATTCGTGGAATGCTGTTAGTAACTGAGTGCATTTGCAACACCAGTAGCTCAAACATTTTCAGTCAATTTTTATCAGTTTAATTCAATCTTCAAAGCACATTGCTGTCAGTTTGAATTTCACCGAAGAATATGAACATCTTGAGCGTAGACATGTAAGATAATAATAACTTTTCAATCAAAAAAGTGCCTGCATTATAACATTACAACCACTATAAATACCAAGTTATTTGAGTAGCAAATTGATTTCAAATTAGGAAGTAACGTTGTTATATCAATTACATATACCAAAGATTTTCTATTATCTTGTTTTGCAACTTCCATTTTTGATTGCTACCTACTGTGAAATGAAAATTAAGTCCAGAGTTTCATGCGATTGCATTGTAATTCTATTAAATGAGTTCTAATCTGTCATATTCCCTTGGCCTAATTCTCTGAGACAAGATGGACTTTTGCAAAGTCTGTACATGTTTATTACATGTCCTAATGACTTATCCTACAGGCCCTACTTGCATTTTGACAGAACTTTGATTGGGGAAGCATCCTACTGCTTCCGCATTGTTTTTGTGAAGCATGATGGATATTTACAAAGTGTACCTCAGCCAAGGAAGGAAGTTACAGGCTATGTTTTTAGGTGCTGGTTTATTTGATTGTTCTTTGTCTGTTTCCGAAATGACTCCAAAAAGTTGTATGTGGATTTAAATGAAACTTTGCTGGAAAACTTTGTAATGACACGAAGAACAGATATTTTGATTTCGGTAGTGCTCCGGGAACCTTTATTTCTTCTTCGCTTTTGTTAAGCTCAGTGTTTATTGTCACCCTGAATTGGTGTGTCTGCGGGATAAAGTACAACATGAAAGTTTGACATTGGAACCGCCTGAGAGAGTAAAATATTAAGGCTTTGTCTGCACCTCATTGGTAGTCCAGAGAGACTTTGATAGGCTGTCGCACCTCAATGTTAATTGAATTTTGGATTAGGAGCACTCCCGTAGACCTTCAGTGGGCAAGACAGAGGGTAGCCATTTTGATTTTGTGTAAACTTATACAACAAGAGGTGAGAGGGAGACATACACTGTACTGAAAGAAAATGAGGTAGGACAGGCTTTTACATTTGTGACCTGCTTCAACAAAAGGATCTGAAAGTCGGGGGAGATAGATTTTCTGAAAATGGCATGACGTTATTCCCTTACTCTTCCTCTTTAATTTCATATATAACGTGACTCATAAAAGTACTTGGCTGCGGAGCTATCGATGATTTCATGAGATCGTGTTGAGTGGTCTAGGAAATCAGCATTTCGAGAAAACTCCTTTCAAAGTTTTCCTTCCGACGGAATCATGATCAAGGGCAGGTTCAGACAGTTTTCGCTGCTTGACAATAGAAGGCATGCTCCTAGCAACCTCCGCGATGTTCATTCACGCTTAGCACCAGTGGTCTACACATGACCGATCAGTAACTATGATGCTACGCTCTGACCAATAAGATCACTCCCTCGTCGCCAGGGGCGGGGTCCTTCTGCAGCACTAAATCCAAATCTTGAGGCACATTTCTGTTCAGTTGAAAGTCAGAAAATTATGGTCCAGAAAAATAGAAAAACGCTAATTTCTTGCTTTTCCTTTGATCATTTAGCTTCAAAATTTCAGCAGATGAGAGACGAAATATTACACTACAAAATTATGCAAGAAACAGAAATTTGATGGTTTTGACCGATTTTGATGATCTGACTTCAAACTCGATTTTCTCTGCTCAATTGTCAGCGACCTTTGGATCCCTTTGTTGTGGTGGGTCATATTTTATTTAGAGGTAATTACAAAGTTATAGTTAACATACAGTGTAGTACAACAGTATGCTGAGTAAGGCTAACTATGCTGACAATCTTAAGCTGGTGCATGCAAATCTAAAGAGACTTTCAACGAACTTTAACCCCAAAAACGCTACTCTATTGAGTGGACTCCACCTATGGTACAGCTGTTTGATACACATCATTACACTTTGTTGGCATAGTCATTTTCAGCAGTTTGCTGGAAGACTTTGAAAAAAAAAAATCTTTATACCATGGTGGTGCAGTAGGAACCAAAACACTTTCTTTTTCTTGATTCCGTCTGCCTTCATCGCATATTCCACATTTACATTGTACATCCAAGGCAGGTCTCACAGCCTGTCCACTCTCAGACCGCATACATCATTATCAACACATCCCGCAAGAACTCACGTCTACCGTTGCCATGACTACTGCTTCAATCTTGCAAGAGTCTATTCAGAGTCTTCCATCTCTTGTCTGTTTGAGAGATCTTCATGAGAGAAGAGTATCAAGTTACATACACTGTGCAAGTGCTGTCCTAACTCTTAAGTGATATCTACAAGTCTTACATTCCGACACTGTACGAACTGGTTGCGGACTTTGTCATGCTCTCCACAGAATTGCTTAAGGCGGTCAGTCTAAACCATTGTTCAGTGCCGTGGATTTGCATGACTGTTGAGAGAGGATGGAGCATCATCTACCTTTGTATGTTTGCTCCAAAATCATGTAAACAATGACAGTCAATTTTGATTCCAGCTGGTAGATTTTATTCCTCATGAATATCATTAAGTAGAGCAGGTTGCATTATTTGATGTAAAGTTTCTTTTGTTTTATTTACTTACAACTCTTGTAAGTTTGTGATGCAAACCATGGTTTTGTCATTGATGTAAAGGAGATAGCAAACTTTATAAGTATTCAGGCTCTGAGCGTGTAGCACAGTTTTGATATGTCTGTTCAATTCTCCCCATCTCTCTCCTATATGTTTGGAATAAAACATTAACAAAAGTGCCTGAGGACAGTGAAGTCTGCAAAGAGTTTATATAATCAGAATTGTAATGTACAACGTTGTAAGCTATGAAAACCAAATTTGGGCATACAGAGAATTTGTAGTGATAGGCAAACACTTCTCCTGAAGTATAGATATGGGTATAATCAGGAATATGTAGATATTGTTTTTTATTTTTAAGGAATGGAGATTGGGTTGGTTTGTTTTTGAGAGTTCGCTACCATGAAACAAGACAATGGGAGTAAAGAAATGGGGAGATGATATTGTGCAAGATAATAGAATTAACAAAATTTTAGTGGAAAAGAACCAAAAAAAAAATCACTCCTTACATGGCATTTCTATTTCAGTACAAAGTTGGTTCACTGCAGCTCCTCTCAAATGTGCTCAGTGTTGCCTTTGTCATGTGACATATTTGGGCTTCGTTGGTTGGCTCTGTGGGTACAGTACATCAATCAACAAGACCATTTTGACTAGGTGTGTATGTGAGACATCAACTTCTTTCGTTACCCTGGAATTTTAAAGAGAAAGAGGATATCCAGGATGATGAATGATGATTAATAATTCAAAATTGGGATTTGGGCCAATTTTTCTTCCTTCTTCTTTCCTTTTCCCTCAATTCTTATCACAGAGGAACGAGAAGGGGTTAGTCATGAACCCATTTTTATGCCAAGATTGTGAAAGTTTAAATAAAGTTGTGGAGAGGCCTTTCTAGGGCAGTTGGTCCCTCAATATGCATACATCATTTGTGGTTTGAAGGACAACAAAAAAGATTGCTATAGTGGCAGGTACAACAAGCCCACAAAAACCACATCCCTTTTGTGTGAGAGGAGAGAAGTTAAAGAGTGTGGGAGTTGGGTGTGTAGATTGGATAAAATACCTTCAGGAGGTGACATTTTAGAGGACCGGTGATCACGGAATATGAGAAGTCACCTGTATTTCTCCATCAACCTGATGTTGTTTATCTTACCCAGTTTCAGCTCTCTCCTCTCTTTCTCCTCCTCTCCTCCACCCACTTCCTCCCATTTCAGGCAGACACTGGGATGGGGTTCATGATGAATTTGATCACCTGGGATGTTGCCAGGTTTCTTGGATCACTGTAGTTCTGGCTGACATAGGGTTCATCTAAACATTTTCTGAGGCAGAATCATGATCCTAAATGCATTTGAGGCATTTTAGGGGGATAGATAAAACACATCCAGGTTTTCAAATGCGTTTTGAAATGCTGATATGAAATGCCGTTCAAAGGACATTTTGAAACGAGTTTGAGACTACGATTGCCTAAGATTGTGCGAGTAGATAAACACACTGCCATTTTGGAAACACATTTCTCCAAGCTGCCAAGGTCAAGTTCCAGTATACTGTACATGCCATCGGTTACAAAGAAAAAAGTGTGCACCTCAGGCGACCTCTACTTCCCAGGTCAGACGGCACAAATCAGCTCCGCAGTGACAACACTCAAATCACCATTGTGCTGTTAAGATTTAATAAACGTGGCGCTGCGATTAGAATCACATTTCCTACCAGATTCATAAATGCCATTCGAAACGCATTTTGCAACATGATTCTCTCTCTCTCAAATTAGATAAACGCAGCCTTAGTGTTTGTTGCGATACAATTGAGAAAGCATGTCACATCATACAGTGCAGGATATACAATGGACAGTATCATCAGGGAGGTGGGAAGAGCCCCCCTCCCTTGTATCATGCATCAGGTGGTAAGATGCACAGAGGCAAAGACGGAGAGTCAAAAATGACCATTACTCAACAGGAGGAAGAAATGAATGAAAAATCTCATTTCATGAACTTGTACAAGAATGCTCATCATCACTTTGTTCAAGAAACTGTCAATTATCAACTAGAAAACATCAAGATGAATATGTTTTACTAGTATGGAAGCCTTTAAAACAAAAGAAAAGATTGCTGGAACAAAACAAAAGAAAACAAAAAGAGAAAGAAGATGCAAACAAAAGAAAAGTCTTTTATTCTGTTTGAATAGTTGGTCATGAAACATTCTCTTCAACTTTTTTTTTTGTTGTTGAAAAACTTTTCATTCCTTCTTTCTCTCTGATCTGTTTTTATTCATTTCACTACTTTGTTCCTCAAGTTTTGTCGTTATTTCCCATTCTAAATCTGGTCTATTATCAAAGTTCAAGTATAGGCCACTAACATGTGTCCCTGATGGGGCATCTTCAACATGTTCTCTGTCTCACAGGCAAATGCTCATGATGGCTTACTCACTGGATTAATCCTTTGTGTGCTGTGACTTCCGATTGGCATGGAACTCCCCATACTGTTATGCACACATTTTCCCAAATTCCTAGCACAGAAAGGGTTAATACGTAAAGAGGGCTCCTTCAGTGGCTCAGCAATGTATGAAAGACTTTCTCACCTACTCGTATAGTACACATATAATGGGGTCAATACTAGTGGAAGACATTAATATTTCACAAGTTAGAAATGTGGTTTACGATCGTGTAGTTAAAACTGCAGTCATGTAGTGAATTGCGGTAGCACGAATTGCATGGAATTAATGAAGCTGTCTGTGTGCTGACAGCAGTCAAATGCAGTCTCAGAGGCATTATTCCTCGTTTAATGTCAGTAGGGCACAGCTTAGTTTACAACTCTTGTAGCTAGATTTGGCAAGAGAGGTTTAGGGTTAGTAGTACACCCCTTAGAATCTTGGTTCTGTAATACTGTAAGAGTGTTTTGCAAGAGTAATTTGTAGCACTTGGCCAGGTGAGATGCGTTTCTCATGTTTTCAATTCCATGTAATCAAAACATAAGGTAGTATTACATTGTACATATTAGCGCCAAAATAAAAGCATGCAAATTTGTGCTGTTATTTAATATAACAAGCAAAATAAACTTGCATGCCTTTATTTTGGCGTTAATTTCATGTAGCGCAAATTGCTTCGCGAAATGTGTGAAAATTTTGACACCGCAAAATGCTAAAAATTTCTGCTTTATCAGTATTAAAAATCGGTGCTGGCCTGAATTTTGAATTCATTCTGTGTTGAATCTCATGGGGGGGGGGGTAGAGGGAATGACATTGCTCCAAACTTACCCCCTTTCTCAGCTGGTAGAGGGAAGGTTGACCTTGACCCCACTCACCGTTGACATGTCATCTTTCTCAGCTAGTTCTAGGCTTCTGCTAATTCACTCTGACAGCTTCATGAGTCACCGGATGACATTTGCCCTATTTAAATGTTATGAATGCTGTGGGCAAGAGCTCTGCATGTTTGTGTGTGTGGCTGTTTGTCTGTCATTGGTTTATTAGGACACGGTGTCCATCACACACAGGATGACTGTAATCATCCGGTTTCTATTGTTCACTTGATCATTAAATATCAAGATGGGCTCTTTGGACAAATATTCGATTGTGAGGGTATAACATACATATGTAGTGATGTACACTTTGTAGACCTACATTGTACACTTGCACTTTGTGTACTGTCTGATCTTGATAAAGACAGTTCATTTTAACTCAAGTTAACTTTAATTATACAGTCACTCAAACGAAATATTTCAAGTTTTATCAAAATCAGATAATAGGGTTATTTGTTTCTGCCAAGTATAGGCCTATATTTTTGGTGAATGGATGATATCAGTCACACACATACTGTATAATTGTAAATTAGACAAGACAGTATGGTCTTTACATCTTTCCCTCCAATGTTTTTTTTTTTATTTTTTAGAACAAGATTAGAACATTCCTTTCATGAGTACAGTACTTAATGTGCTACGAGTACAATCCCCTTGCCTTCACAGTCATCATTGCTACAGTGTTATAACTCCAGGACAATTTGTTGTGAAGGATTTAATTTCTTGTTTTAATCCATTAAAGGACAAGTTCACCTTCATAAACATAAGGATTGAGAGAATGTAGCAATATTAGTAGAACGTATCATTGAAAATTTGAGGAAAATCAGACAATCCGTTCAAAAGTTATGAATTTTTGAAGTTTTTGTGCAGTACCCGCTGGATGAGAAGACTACTGCAGTGTATGAATAACTTAGATGTCACATGCGTACAACAATATAAGGAAAATATAAAGAGAATTTCACAAAATTCCATCTTTTGAAAAAAGTACACATTCCCCTGACTCGTTACCGACAAATGTTATGGGTAATATTATTCCCCCTGCCTTTAGAAAGAGGCAAGTCAAGTGCACTTTTATTATGCCAAAAAAGTGAAAATATGTTGAATTTTCTTTTACATTTTCTTTATACTGTTGTACGCATATGACTCACAAACTGTAGTAGTCTCCTCATCCAGCCGTTCCAACACAAAATTTTTAAAAATTCATAACTTTTGCATCGATTGTGCAATTTTCCTCAAACTTTCACTGATGTGTTCTACTAATATTGTTGCATTTTCTCAATCCTTATGTTTATGAAGGTGAACTTGTCCTTTAATGGACTGAAGAAAATTAAACAAGGGAGGATTTGTGTGCAAGCATATAAAAGACATTTTAGGCTGACATTAAAGATCATACAGAAAATAATAATGAACTGTATAGCTGCTTGTATGACTTTGAAACGAAAAAAAAAAAGCAGTCAAATGCACCATTAGGCTTTAGACAAACAGATAAGAACAAGGATGCGCTATTGGATGTGTTCCAGGAGGATATTTTGCAGGGTACCTTCCAATACCAACAAATATTGCCTATTGAATCATCAGGTGCATGTTGTATAAATTGGCTGTTGCATATCATGTGTTATGCCTGGTGATACACTTGTATGTTACATATTATGTCATGACCTTTAGGAATATGGCTGAATGTGTGACTGAACAGGGTCATGTCCTCTCTGCCACATGAAAAAAAAAAAAAGAACAGACATCTAACAGCCAGGATCTCATTGAGAATATTATAAACATGATTTTCATGTAAATTGATACAAATTGTGCTTTCAACAGAAATACATACACTGTATGTAGGATGTAGTTTACATGGTGTTTTTGCTCTACCCGTGTACACCACTATTATGGTGATTTGTGATTGGTCATTTCAAATGATTTTTAAAAGTATTCCAGCTGTTAAAAGTATTAAGCTATTGAAATGTGTGCTTTTGCAGTATGAATATTTGATGAGATATTAAGGCACAGATACAGTGATAATATTGGTCATCAGCATCACAGCCAATATCAAAAATAATCCATCAAAAAATTATCCTTTCAAGTGCAGGTATTGAGATTAGATATTGAGAACTTTGAAGATATTATAAGCATATGATCGAATGTAAAGATTGCCCTTGAAACGATTCTTCTATGAAAAATGTACATTGTCCCATAAGTTTGTTTTTCTTTTCAATACAACATTGTGAAGAACTTATTTGAGCCATAAACATCAACAATGCAGCCATGTTAGTTTTATAAAAATTTAGTAATATTCCCATTTATCTGTTTATTTGTTTTACAGCAGAAAATTTTGAAGCCCCTGTTTACAATTTATTGGATAATCATGGTTTTGTTTGTTGTTGTTTTTTGTTTTTTGCTTGTTTTTACTTCTTTTTACTTCTGAGACTAAGGGCTTTAAAAATAATTAGGCCTATGGATATTTTGTTGAAGATAGCATTAGAAACAAAATTGAGTTCTCAATAGATATTAAAAAATCAAATCATTGTTTTTTTCTGAAGGACCATAAGCATCAAAAGGTGGATCTTTGAGTTAAATACAAATAGCTACCATTACTACTGTTATTATTAAGAAAGAAAAGGAAAAAAAAGAAGGCTGCTAAAAGCTACATACCAGAACCTCCCTATGTCAATCAAACGCATTCAATTTGTCAATTGGAATACCAACTGCTGCGGTATGAGTAATTCTTGTGTTGACATGCAAAATATGTTGAAGTTGACAGTACTTCAACACCACATTGCACTGTATCTTGAGTTCAAACTGTGAGATCAAAGTCCTTGATTGGTATGATCTGAGCTCCTGATTGCGCCCTATGGGGTGACAGTGCAGTTTACACAATGTACCTTCAATGTGATGTACTTTGTACAGTGATGTACACTGTATGGTCAACATTGATGACACAACCTTATGTAAACATGCTGAGGTGGCTTGATGAATGAATGGATGCACACAGTATTGTTTATACACAGACATAGCTGTGGTCTGCGCCTTCAGTCAGTCATCTGAGATGTATGGTGTCTTTGAATTGCACACCTAATTACGGCATGCCTTTGTACATGCATGAATACATTGGACTCCCTACATTGTAATTACTTACATCTTTTGTGTGTGCCTGCTATTGTATTTATTTTTTTCTGTCTGAAGTTTAATGGTTTACATTATGTAATTCTGTACTTTCCATAAATCACTGTATTTTCATTCATATTTTGAGATACAATTATCAATGACAGATTTGTAGACCGTATGACTTTTCAAATTGTGGGTGATAGATAGATTATGATGTTATACATTCAGTTGTCTCCTCTGTCTTCTGCCTGTACTGCACAAATGGTTACTATCGATTATAGTGCAAAACATACATGTGCATGCATAATCTGTCACCTCTTTTCGTGATATAAAAGCAAGAATAACTCAAGCTTCAAGATACATATGAGTGGCAGATCTATGTAATTCTTCTGGACATGATTGCAAGGCATTACTCTGTACCTCCTATGGTTCTAGTTCTGCTTCGTGTAATTCTGGAGTGCTCAGCAGAGCCTTGAGGAACCCAAGTGGTCTAGAATTAGCAGTGTCAATACAGAGAAGGTCTGATGTCTTTGTCGTGGCAGTCTTGACAGTAGCGGTGATCTCCCCTTTTGTTACACTGGAGTGGAATTACAGGCTGGCTGCACATTCTCCTGTGAATCATCTCCACGTATGAATGATTGCAGCGTCTGCTCAAACCATTCTCCCATCTCTCCGATCTCATCCTGCCCCCACCCCCAACCTTTCTTCTCCCCCCCCCCCCCCCCTTCCTCTCTGTCTTCCAACATCTCTGTGCCTTCCCTGGATATCCGCAAGCAGAGAAGTGGGAATGAATAGGGAATGAAAGACATGAATAATACTTGACATTGTATTCTTCTTGGCAATGATGACAAGGATCAGAATACTGTCCCTGCCTGCACCCACTGGAATACAATGCTGTAGTGTAGAGGCCAAGGATACTTTTTGAAATAGATACATGACAGGTAAAAGGGTATCAATATCTTGTCTGCTTTTCCTTGTTCTGGAAAGAGCATCATCACGTTTATTTTGGGCATTCAGTGAGTAATATGAAAATTGACATGTAGGCTGTTCCTGTGTTTGTAAATTTTGTTATCTTGTTTCAGAGGTGAGGAAAATCATTCATGTTAGTTGCTATGAAAGTTATTAACATGGTAGTTTCTTTCCTTCTAAATGTAAATGTAAACTTAAAGAATTTATATTATGTGAGGATGGAATGTTGTTTGTCAGTTTTGCATGGAGACAAATGTTCTTTCATAGGAAGGAAATGAAGGTGACGAAAAGATAGGCCTACACAGTATCACCCATGATAATAACAATGTGAAAGAGTCTGAAACTAAAGTTGGTTTCATGTATGTGAACAAATAAGATGGAATGAATAAATGATTTGATAGACTTTTTCCCAGATAAAGACAAAATTAGGTTTCCTCCACAGCATTATCTTTCCTAGATTTCTTCTGTAGTAGATGACTAAATAGCACTGTACAATTTGTATGACAAAGGAGGTACATGTAGGTATGATGTACCTGGGTATGACCATGATTACAATAGATTCATAGCAGATAAACTGGGTACTGTCCATACAATGTAGGCCTACCTCCATTTAGCAGCTTGCCAGTCAACCGTTGTCTGCTGCTAATGGATGGATATGATATGGTTTTTAAAAACCCACGGGACAGTCTTTTCACATGATGTTGTCTATGACACACAACTGGCCTTCAGCTTTTCAATTAGTTAAGTTAATTGTTCCCATTTTCTCATGCTAACTGAAGTGAAAAGGTGTCACAGCTACAAATGTACTTTACCATCGCGGGGATTATACCAAGTGCAAACGTAAAAGAGTAACCTTGCTTGAGTGCCTCCTTCATGATATAGAGAACAAAATCTATTGCCCTTGAAGATTGTCAGACATGACAGGCAACATTTTATATAATGATTGGTACCATGACAAATGTGTTCAGAGGAATAATCTTCATTTAATTTTAAAGCTGATGAAGTATGCTAATGTAACTTGAGCATGTCATGTATTGGGGGGGGGGGGGGGGGCACAGCCAACGGCCTGGTGACCAGACTAAGATGTGATCAGCTGGGATCATTGCAGGACTCTACACACCCAGGAGGTGACGGATCATCCCAGGGTTCCTCACACTGTCAGGTATGGCAAACGTGTTGAGAGGAGGGCATGAATTATTGCAAAGTTGACATCAAAGACTTGATGATATACAACCAGTAGATGACTCCGAGGTCTTCCCTACTACAGTGGATGTAGACTGCAAGGGTTCCTGTTGTTAAAGATGTTACACTGGCATTGACATTTTACTTGGACACAATTCATTTTACATGAGAAAATATATTAATTTGTTTATCTCTTCAATAACATTTCCCAGTATTTTTTAATGTAAGTGTCTGATTTCTCTTTCCTCTTCTTTTTCTCCTAGATTAGTAGGGCATTCATATGAATATAATTTCAGTGTGAGAGAGTGATATAACCTAATGATGTAATAATTGAAAGTGGGAAGCAGTTCTGTGAATAAAATAGCAGCAGGCAATATTTGGATATCTGAATCTTTTGTGATACACTTTAATGCGTGACTTTGATATTAGTTGATTGTTGAAATGGTTTGTAGTGATCACAGCATGCGCTAGACACCATAACATGAATGATTGTGATTCGATTTGGATCCATCTTTGTTCAGTGCTTTTGCACAAGTTGTAAAGTTTTCCTGTTTCTCCTCTGATGCACCAATCTATGCAATTGCATTGTTTAATTCTTTCTGTAAGAAAGTAGCAATAGGAGGTAGTGCAGTATTACGTCATATGTGACCCTGCACCTCAAAACAAACAACAAGTCGCCAGACATGAATTTTTAGTTAAGACCATATTCTGAAAGAACAGACTTTAAGCTTTAAATTGATGTATAACTCAAATCAAATGGACTCTCCTAACCTTTCTAAATATTGGAAAGAAAGCACAAACTCAGGAAAAGTTTGAACTGAGAAAAGAGGCTCTGAAGTACAGTGTCTATTCAAGCGCTTAATCTTTACCAAACCGTGCTGGCTGTGCGATGAATGGGACAAAAAACAAGAAGTAAACCACCAGGGTAACAACAATGAAGGGATTATTAGATTAAACTGATATTAAGCATGCCTCATTAACACATTCTGTCCATAATTGATGCCAACTTTCAAAGCAGTAGCATTATCCGTTCAAAAGTTATTACAGTTGAAAGCGAAGAATGTGGACAAGGTTTTTCAGAAATGAAAAAGGGATTCTAAAGACACACCTAATCACACTATTCTACCAAAAATGTTCGAGATAAACTGCTTAGAAAACACACTTTCCTGCCCGTTTTATGATACCAAATTTTAGCATAATGTAAAAGAAGACCCGCTCTTTCAGAAAATATGAAAAAGCCAAGTTCGGCTAGGTTGACCCATTTCACTTATTTTCAGTCCTCACGCAAAATCAGTGTGTGCGACTTTATGTTCGTTTTGAGGTGCACTGTCACATATAATATGTGTCTGACCACAAAGCACATCTGCTAACCAATAACAGACCCTCAATCATTGCAGCTCAATCAATATCACCCATTTTTAAAGGAATAAATATGCATCCACGTGGAGATGTTTCAAACTTGTTTACGGCTGCCAAGCCACAGAGGAGTATGTGTTCTCTCACCAGACATGAAGTCTTTTGTAGAAAAATAAAAAAAGAGAAAACCGATTTAGATCAGGAAAGCCAAACAACACATGAAAGACGTCAGTGGAACACACGCACCAGCTGAGTGTTTTGCTCAGTATCTCCTGTTCAATATTACATTTTTGGTCGGGCTCATTAGCCACAAGTGTGCATTGTCTGGTATGCATTTGGGTAATTATAAAAGGGGAAAGGTGTCCTAGTGTTGAGGCTTGACAGGTATGACGTTAATGGTTAATGTGATGGGGTGGGGTGTTGCAGTGCTGGTAATGGCGTCAGAGCGTAGGTGCTGCTGCCCTTGCTCTTGAGGAATGCAAGTAAGATGTGTTGAAGAAGATGCGAACGTGAGACAGAGACAGGAGCAGCGGAGACTGGAGGGGGAAAGAAGAAAAAGTGATGTGAGGAAAAAGAAGTGCTGATCGAGTTTCCCTACCTCGAGGGAAAAAGAACAGTGCTCTACATGTTCACCACGCAATTTACTACAACAGGATTTGAGCACGATGAATTTGTACTTGTTATGATATTCTTGGTGACATGTTTGTTGCTTCTCAAATTAGATGTGAAAACCAAATCATGGATGATATGAATTGACAGAGAAAATATGTTTTTACTGCTGTAACCCGTATTTTAATCAGTTCATGGGGCGTTAAAGGGTACTTCCAGTCAAGAACTTTGTTTTTGCTACATATGACAAATAGACCAAGTACTCAAAAGCCCTTTTTACACTTGTGTTTCTTGACCCCGTACTTTCTCTGACCCAGGACTATTGTTAGTCCCGTACCAATTTTTTCAGCTTTTTACACTCACCAATTAGTCCCGTACTAAGCTCTTGTCCGGGGCTAAGGGAAAAAATTGACCTTTTTACACTCGTATTTCTTAGTCCGGTACTTTCCAAACCGCATGAATATTCATGATTACGCTGTGTACACGTACACGTACACGCACGCACCAGCAGCACTTGATTACCTCGTTTCTGATTGGTCAGTGAGGGTCGGACTTCGTCTCCGTCGCTTTGCCCAGGATTATTTTTTCGTTCTGTTTACACTCACTTGCTTGGCACCGCAATTGCGGTGCTAACCCTGCTATTTGGCAGGGCCAGATAGTACGGGATTATCGGTGGGGCTAGCCCACTTTGGCAAAAACGAGTGTAAACAGAAAGTGGGCTAAGGATAGTCCCGTACCAACGGTGGGGCTAAGGCCCGCCCTTAGCCCCACCGTTGGTACGGGACTAAGCAAAAATTTACAAAGTAAAAAGCCCTCAAGACATACAGTATACAGTCCAACCTTGATTATGTGGCCATCTCTTGTCCAGACTTCTCTATCATCTAGATTTGTTCCCGCAAGAAAGACCAAAAAACAAAAACGAAAAACAAGTGATTTCAAACTCAATAAAAACTCCTGCAAAACTAAGAAGATTTACCTATGATATTCCCAACAGAAACATGTTATAATGAATTTTACATAAATGTTATCAATTCCATAAAATACGGACTATGATTTGAATAGCCTAGCAAAGATTACACCACTGTTGCGGTGGACGCTACCTACCTTGCTACCACTGGGTCAGCAGCGACATATGTACACGTACATAAACTTTGTTTTTCCCATGTTTGGCCAAATCGCTTTTCCGGACGGGCATCGGTCCCAACATGGCCAAATAACAGAGGTAGGACTGCATAAAACATTTTTTTTTTGTTCATCTCAAAAGTAACTCCCAACTCCATAGATGACAACATTTGTGCAGTCTTTTGCTGGGTTGATGGTCTATAATGATCGTGTGGTGCAAGTGATGTTATGTAGAGCAATAAATCACTTGCTCCCGCATGCGCCCAGTCACAACTATCGCACATACTTTATGAAAACGAGGAATGTTCGCCTGCATTTGAATTTCACGAATTTCGCGAAAACCAAGATTCGCGAAATTAAAATGCATGCGAAAGTTCTTTTCTACACTGTATGCATTGAATTTTAGAGGCAACTCGCGAAAATTTCATGCCGCGAAAATATCGTGTTTTACAGTACATTTTTTTATAACATACAATGGTAGCTAGTCTATACTGTAGTCTGTACTGTACATTGGAGTGCAAGTGGCCAATGCTCTGCTATTATTGATACAATGACCCTGATAGTGTAAAGACGTTTTTGGTGTGAGGAAGCATTAGCGGTCCGATTGAATCATCTTCGTTCGCTGCTCACACTGGTAATGCTCATACAACTGTAGATTTCAGTACATCAATAGATTGGCTTTTCAGGCCAAAAGAACACCATGCAATAGACCATTTTTATGATGTATTGAAATTCATGGATATTTCCTCTGCAAGCCCTAGAATTGAACTATCTTATTTACCTGCTCCCTCCAATCAAATTTCTTTGACATGAATTCACTTAGCATTCAGCAGTTGTTACTAGATTTACAGTACATAGTTACACTTTGTATGTTTGTCGATTGGAGAGGTGGTCACACTCATAGCAACATCCCAAATTGTTCTTGATGGGGTTAAATATGAAAGGTATCTCTTAGTTTCTCTTGTCTACATCTCTTCATTCTGTTTACATTGTATACGATACTGTGAGGAAAATATCAGAATAGAAACCAAATTGCAAACAAAGGCATCATGCAGTTCAAATGGTGTCTGTCTGTTCTCCTCCCCCCCCCCCCCCCCGACTCTGACGTTTCTGGAAATAGTGTACATCATAGTGTATAGCGTCAGCATCTATTCGCGAAAACAACATTGCGCGAAAATGTCTATGAGCTTGTTATTCGCGAAAATGTACATTCTGTGTACATTTTACATTTTACATAGTACATCATGTTGGACCACCCTTCTTTTATTGCATTAATGTATTATCGGTTGCCAAAGGGTCAAGCTTATAGCTTATTATTGGCGACCGTTGTGTATGGTAATTCATAACACATCTACTACAATTATGTCACAGATGTATGTGTAATCAAAATTGGTGAAATTGTAGAAACTAGCTATGATGAGTATCATATTTGTATATGTTTGATTATGTTGAAAAAAAAAATGTAAATGATGCCATACGGAGAATGAATAAATCAAATCAAATCGTCCATATATCCTTGTAAGTTTAAAAATGAGTTGTGTTTGCAGTATACATACTTTCTATTTACTGTATACACTGTTATTTTCGCGTACAGATATTTTCGCGAATAACGAGGTCATAGACGTTTTCGCGCGATGTTGTTTTCGCGAATCGACACTGACGCTTTAATACGTTAATGCTCTATTAATACAGTGCATGGAGACATTTTCGCGTGTTATTAAATTCGCGATCCAACTGTGATTCGCGAAATTCCTGAAAATTAAACACTCACGAAAATAACAGATTATACAGTACAATTTGTAGGTATCATGCATTTGTTTATACTGTGTACATTATTACAACCGTATGCAGATGCCCCTGTTATTTGATACACATTCATGTACGTACCAAACTGTATTCCATACTAGTAAAACAAAATAAAAAGTACACACAGTGAAATACGTTGTAGAAGCATACTACATTGTATGCATGTAGCTGTGTATCCTGTTTGGGGTAAGGCTGTATCCTGTTTGGCCGTTGCTTTTGTGTTTGTATTTTCAGGCCTGTGATACTGTTATAGTACAACATGTTTAAAAATGCTTACAATTCACCGAAAGGGAAATAGGTTTAACTGGCACAGGCAGGGGAAAATGATAATAATTGTTTCATTTCTTCCACTGACCTTTAGTTACCATGGTGATGTGAAACTGATAGGGGATTTGAGGAATACAGAGTGGGTGGAATGGAGAAACACCATGCTGTTTATGTATGAGGTACGCTAGAAGGAATCTTACAGAGAGCCTTTGGCTAACTCATGCAACTAACCTTTATTTGGCACCAGCTATTTGTAGCTCTTGCCACAAGCAGTTCATTCAGCACCAACAACACTATTTGTTCTAATTATACAATGGGTGTGGAATGCTTAAAATAACTTAGGCTCGAATTTACAAAGGTAGTGTAAATTAAATCCATGGTTTAAATTTAGTCTATGGACTAAAACAGGCATGAAATGGCGTACCTTTCACACACGAGTTTCAAAGCGTGGTCATTATTGGATGTTTGTTGGCATACGCGATCTGTCATGCGCATTTACACAGAAGAAATTTGCACAAACCTTGGGCTAAATTTATCTACCTTTGTAAATTTGGGCCATAGTGTATAAGCATTTGCCACTTTCTTGAATTAATTCACGACTATCAAGTATTAAAGTAAAGTATGTTCACAAGAAGAATGATGAGGTTATGATATTTAAAGAAAAATTATTGTTTTTATCTGTTATGGGAAGATTATGAAGCTCTTTCCTTGTGTGTTTCTCTCATTTTCTCTAGGCTTCTGGATACTGCCGGTAGCCTGTAGTGTATCCCATGGTAGAGGGGAAGTGGTGTGTGCATGATACATCCGCTACATGGTTATAGCGGATGCCCAAGTGGGAAATGTGCCATTGATGAAGCACACAGACAATACCCATGTATTAATTTGTACCATTTGGAATTCATCGTTTAAAGGGACAGCTCTGTGTTGCGACAGTGGCCCAAATCACAGCAAAAATCTGTATGCTTGTGAAATTTGAGGCTTATTGTGATTTGTGAGTTATTATTTATTGAGGTAGTATTGATTTTAATACAGTGTAAAGTTCAGTAGAGTGCATGCAACTTGGTCTTTCCATTATTTGGCTGTTCGAAGTTTGTAGGAGCTTGACTTTGTTTGCAGAGTTTTGTTTAGTGTCGTAGGAAAGGGACTGGAAAAATATTAGCATTTTTCCTGAGAGAGGGTGTAAATTTCTTGAAGAAATTGTATACCTTAGAGTGAGGAACAGTTAGTTAATCGTGACCTACTGAGTAGCTGTGTTATTTTCACATGACCTGCTTCACACCATTCTTTTGACCTCAAATTCTGTCTCTTACCCAGCATTACTGATAAATCAAAATCTGACAGATGTCTCATAGGTTTTATTGACACATCATAGTTTTGTATAATGGGGGAGGGGGGGAAGCAGGGGAACACGGCAAATAAACCCAACTGTGTTTGACCCTGCATGGGATTAAATTCCAGTGTATCCCGAAAGCTAGGTGTTTCTCACTTCAGTGGGGAAAATCCCAGAGAAGATAAGTGCTGGAAATGTGTTTGGGCTCGCGGTGTATTTCCAAGAAGATTGTAACTTAAATCATTAATTGGAGACAATATCTTGTGTTTAAGAGCTGGAGTGATGTTCTTCTTCCCTGTGTCAAACAGGATCTGTTATCTTATAGGGTCATTTGTTCAATGCTTTGTTATCACAGATTTGTGCTCATAATAGGGAGCTTTAGATTTTAGACGTGCGGACGTTCAGAGGGAAAAAAAAACATGTTCTGAGCGTGCGTAGAAGCGCGCGTCCAGTCGATCTATTTTTAGCTTGCGTTGCCTGAGTTTTTCACTACGCGTACTGGGCTATTTTTACGTCCGCACAGTTTGCAACGTAGAGAGCTACTTCATGCACCGATCATATGAAGGCGCGATTTAATCTTGTCTACGTTGCGTACCAGCGTAATCTAAAGCTACTTTTCAACACGACGCAGGGGAGAGGAGAACGTCCAGCGCACTCTTCGTCTCAAACATCCGCGCGTCAAAATCTAAAGCTCCCTTATGCTAGGATGAGAACTGAGAGCAGTATTACCTGCTCTGACAATATCTTTGTACAGAGTGCCTTGTAGTATTCATACATTCCATGCAGACAGTTTCCATTTGATTCCTTGGTCTAAATATAATCAGTCTATAAAGTTGTGGTATTTATGTCAGACCAGTCACTGTCTGGGTTTTGGAACATAAATGGTAGATCTCCTTACAATTATTGTGGCCATCCATGCATGTACATTATGATTGATATATCCATGTATTTGAGAGAGAGAGGGAGAGAGAGAGAGGAAAAAAAAGAGGATTGTAGGTACATGTATTCAAAGAGAATAAAGTACACATACTTTGGAAACGTCTTCTTTTTTTTTTTGGGGGGGGGGATACAGTATGATCAGTATCTACAAGGAAGTTATCTAGCATTCACTTTCAGTACGTCGTGATTAGCCTCATATTCAAATCTGCAATTTGACAGCATGCATAGCAATATGCAATTTGATGAAGTATGTTCTTTTGTCACCAATAAAACAAGGTCGATATGTTAGGTTGTGATCTAGGCAACCCAGATGTATTGTAGTGGTGAGTATGATTGTGGTATGTACAGTATAAATGAACATGGTATCTCAGGTATCCATATGCACAGGGATACACTCGTCGAGTTGTGCTGATGTATCTGATAAAAGAAAAGGGGGAGGAATGCTTTTCCCCTTCTTGTGGAGTGTTTAGCCAGAGCCATCCGTCTTGGGGGCCCCTCACAGATAAATCAAGCAGGCTTGTTTGTTTGTGGGTCCAGTCACGGCTGGCTGGATGTTGTTTCTATGATTGATGGAGATGGTGACATTGTCAGTGAATGATGAGGAATGGTCTGCTACTCTCAACCATACAACCATGCTGGGGCTGTTACATTTAAATGTGGGTCTGTCTGTATGTACTTGTTTGCGTGTGTGTGTGTGTGTGTGTGTGTGTGTGTGTGTGTGTGTGAGTATGTGTGTGTGTGTGTGTGTTTGTGTGTACACTGCAAAAAGTCCGGTGTTGAAAAGTGAACACCGAGCTGGTGTTAAATTTTCGGTGCTCATTTATGGTGTCAAATTAACACCTACGGGTGTCATTTCCAAATTTTAAACTGTTTTTTGAAGAGTTTCTTAGTAACTGCACTTCTTGTTGATTTTTAATTTAAACAAGACGATCAAGAATTTTACATTAAAATACTAGATTTTTGAAAAAATGTGAAAATAAATTTACACCAAAGTAACACCAGCTGGTGTGGTCCCTTATTGAAGCTGGACGGGTGTTAAACCATTGATATTAACACCAGCAAATATCAAATCAACACCATGTGGTGTCATTTTTTAATTAACACCAGTACAGTGTCAAAATAACACCAGGTACAGTGTCAAATTAACACCACGAAGTGTCAGGTGAACACTTTTCAACACCATCACAGTGCATTTTTAACACCTGTGGGTGTGTGTTTATTGTGTTTGTGTGTGATTTGTGGTGTTAAATCTAACACCGATGTGTGTGTGGGTCCCATTTAGAGAGGGGGGGGGGGGGAAGAAAGATAAGGAGGTAGACAGGTGTACGTGTGGCTAACCAAGCATTGAAATACAGTTCATCTATTTTCTTCCAGTTTGACGCTGATTAGTGCTAAACAGTAAACAACAGTGATGCAACATACCCCTCTCCAGAACAACAATCAACAATGACACAAAGGTTATCCCAAAATAGCCAGGTATTTGATTAGTATAATCAACAGCTGAATTAAGGATAGCTTGTTGAGTTTCCTGTAGATAACCTTTTTTGAACAAAATTGTTTGGAATATTAATTGCAAAAGGTCTTAGCAATATGCCTTCACAAAGATTTAAATGTGAGCTTTATGAGAGAGTTACTCCCCCCCCCCCCAAATATATTAGAAACATTCAAAATGACTAAAATTGTGATTTGTTGTGATGAATGTTTGTCTAAACAACTTGGTTGTCATTTGAGAAAGCATTGCTGTTTGTATTCATAATGAATGATACTTTGAGATCTTTTTGACTACATAGCTTTCATACCAGCAGGTTTTTTTTTTTTTTTTTTGTTTTTAGTAATGTGCCCATGGCATGCCTGAATGCTTACTGAAAATAATACCCCATTTTCTTGTGCCATAGAAACCTAGTATTGATGGAACTATGGGGATTGTGTGTGTCTTGTTTTCAATAGATTTGCTGTGGTAAAATGCATACATTCAGCTGCAAAATGGAGAATTGATGTGAATAAGCTGAAATAAAGGGAGCGAACTAGCAGTACAGTGCTAAGTCCTGTGTAAATAAGCCCAAGATGATAGCAAACTGGCGTATTGTTAGTGTTCAATAGCTGTGAAATCTCTTTATCTTTTGAGCTGCACGACTTATTACTAGCGGCTGTCATTGGCATGGATGCTTTATGGTTCACACCATTTCCTTTGCTGTCCTAATCCTAATGAGGTCTAGATTGATTCATGAGCCCCGCCCACTCAAACTTCATTCAACTTTTATCTTGAACAGAGCGGAGATAGGTATCTTTCACAGGGCAAAAACATCAGCTGTAGAGGTAAAAAATGAAGTTAAACTTTGGAAAGTGATTAAGATGACCATAAGGGGATTAGAACGTATCCGTCTATAATGATTAATTTGACCTCAAGGAAAATGAAACATATCCCATTTCTATGATTCAATATTGTATTGTTTTATCATGTGTTCTCTATTTCTGATGCCATTTCCAGTATGTTTCTGTCATGCTGAGATGTATAGTAAATATCTGTTTGGTTGGTTAACCCCCTGCTTACTGAGACTAGGCGCTTCATGCATAGAACTCCACAGCAAGGGTTGAATTTCTCTTTCCATACCCTCCTCTGTCCGTTGTATGAGCCGCCCTTCATTGTGGCTTTCCCTTACTCCAGTCTGTAGGACTCTTCCTTCAGGCTTCATGGTAAGAGTGTTTTGCAGAACTCTTGAGGGATTTCACTCGAGGTTGAAAGTTTATGCGGCTTTTGAGAGATGGTTATTTTCATGCAAATGTAGCATAAATCCTCCCTTTGTTGAAGGAGAGAAAAAGTGACCAGTTTTAGAGTTATAGGATTTAGGCAGAGAGAGAGAGAGAGAGAGAGCAAGAGAGAAAGTAACCCAACAAGAACAAAAACAGAGAAGGAGAAGGCAATGGGATGGGTTTCGGTTTTTGCTTTTGTTTAAATTTGAAAAGAGTTGTAACCCTCAAACCGAAGGAAAGCCTGATTTGCAGTTTGCTGACAGGGCTGTCGGTGGTGTCTCAAAATTGGGGCATTCTTATCTTTAGTCACTGTCAATCAAGACACATCGTCACATTGAAACCTTTCGCTGAGTGCTCCTGGCGTAAGTATCAGTAAAAAGTGTTATTTGTGCGATCTTTCATGTTTTTCAAGTCTGTATGCATGTAAAATCTTCAATTCTGGAGAGGTTAAGTGAGCACGGCTGAATGTGGTACAGTAAACTGCAGTATATCAGGGCATATGATACAGATCTATGATACCAGGACTGACCGTATAGTATACCATTTCTTCTGGAGTTCTCTTGGATCGTTACGATGCTGCTGGGATACCAGCATAAAATGGAGGATTTCTCCAAAAGCGTAAACAACTGACGTATCAAATGTCCTCTATTACCAGAAAAACAAAGGTGTCAACCTCGGTGACTAGATGCGGGTTGATTGCTCATTAGCAGCGAACGCTCTTCGCAAAGTCGTGAGCTCATGCAAACTGTACATGTACAGTAGGTTGTAAAATCAGCAATTGATGCTGCTTCCGCTGTTATTCAGCTACTAGCAGTCTTTTTGATGTTATTTTCTTGTTGCAAGTTAATATCTTACCAAGCTAAAGAAATACTTAAGCGTGGGATGTAAATTACAGACGTCAGAGCATCTTGTTTGTTTGATTGGATGATATCCTCATTAGCATAGATGCCACATAGAATACTAACATCATCACTTCTTCTCTCAGTCGTATGCTGATTTCAAACGTCATGTATCAACTGACTGGAAGAATATGGAGAGTATCTCTCATATTAATTTGGAATGACATCTTTAAGAATTAAGTTAGCAGAAATGCCTCTTAAATATCTTTCCAAGAAATAAGAGTATGTTGTAATCTATTTTGTTAAAAAATAAATTGTGGGAATGAACAACTTGCAGTAAAGCACAAAGACTTCTAAACATGTGGTCTGTCATGAAAATGGTCTACATTACATAACTTTGGGTAGAATCAATTATAATTCAACTTATTTCATCAACAAGTCACAATCGACTGCACTTCATATGTCAGCACACACAGTACAGAAAAGACTAGAATTCCAGTGTGCAGGTAGGCATACTGTGCAAAGATAATGAATCAGATACTGAGTAGTAAGAAGGTGCAGAGTATCAGCGTCGTAAATTTGGCTTGAATGGCTAGGCTGTGTGCTGTAATTAGACGTAGAATGGTGTTACTCATCAACGTGACTGATAATAGAATGTGACACTGGCACTCAGAAGGGAGGGATGTTTGGCATGCCAGGCTACTCATGCCAGATACACCTAGCTCACACAAGTACAGTACTTTACCTCTGACTGCCTGTACGCTACAAGTGTAGCAGCGTGCTGATCACTGTGCCGATTACATCACCTATTCCATGAATAGCATCTTAGTGCCTGTAAAGAGCTCATTTTGACAGCGAAGTGCTGTATTTCATCTTTTATTTCTGTTTAGATAGAACCTAATATTTGTACATCCTATGCTTTGCCACAATATCAATAGTGATGCTCTCCTTACATGATATTTGCAATAAGTCATGTCATGACTGAATTTAGTCTTGTGCATGATTAATTAGCAGTTGGCATAAAATGTACAACGTAAGAGATAGTGACATCATAGTTGTCGTGCGGGACTATAGATCAGCGTGTCACCGTGATGGCATAATTAAAAGACAATAGGGCAAATGAAGTGAAGGAATGTTAACGTGTGTATGTCACAGATTTTAATCACACATTAACTCATTGTTTCGCTATCCTAGTTAATGGGAAAGTGTCTGTCAATCACATTTACTGTCAGTTTCAGCCAGTGGGTATGACAGGGAACAAGATTTCTTATCAGCCGTTATAGCGTTGTATCGTACAGTGATGTGTGCTGTCTTGCCACCATAGTCCACACACAGCATCATTCCTGTCATGCAGGGATTAGATATGATCAGTGCATATGGTTTATATTCTGAAATTTCAGAAGTACATTTCTCACAAATCTCAGGTTACTCTTTGTGCACAGTGTGAATACTTCTTACAGCTGCCCTACAAGACTTCCCATTTATTTTGTTCTTCAGTGTAATAGCCTAGGGATATGAGTCACTACTCAGTTTGACATGCCAAACATTTGTTGATTTCCATGTCCTTTTCATGTCAGAAGTTGTTCTTGGGTCCTATCATCAACACAGAGTTGTACCATTGCCTCTGCTAGCTATCTGCTCCATGGCAGAGTCTGCGATAAAATTGAGAAGATGCTTGTGGAGAAGATACTCTAATTGAAAGGATTAGATCGTGTCAAATTCAATTCACATGACCCCTTACCGGCATGCAGTGATGATATGGTATTTTCAAGGCATTTCAAGCATAATTAGGAGATACTAGCACTATTGGACCGTGATTTGCTCTTCTGAAATGACTCCAGGATGTGGTGAAGTTTGAAAGATTCAGACATTTAGGTTTTGAACATCATCATATGTGGCTTGACAAGAAACAACTTTTATCAGTGGAATGTTCTCTCTCATCCTTATGTGAGCGAAGTTAATGAAATGGTGGTGCTTTGTGTAATCCATGAAGTGTACGAAAGATAATTTTATGTTATAGTATCAGTGGAGAATGCTGAAGTAGCTGTCTGATAAAGTGCAGTGCAGCTGCACCTTAACCTGTTGAGGACGAGTCCCGAGTATACTCGGGCAATTTGTGTCTGTGGGAAATGCGTGTTGTAGCAAAATCAGCCCGTCCTCTACGGGTTAAATTTGTAGATGCAACTCATTTTGGAGTCCTGAGGAAAGGATCCACATCGTGATGCTAGTCTCTTTCAAAGTCTGTGATGAATTCTACTAATGTTATTTGTCTCTGGTCTGTATTGTTCGCAGGACCTCCAGTGTATCTATTTACATCTCCACGACCTAGAAGCCCTGAGGTCACTCCGGGAGCCAGCCATCCGAGAGATCGCCAAGACGGTTCGCTACGAGCGGCACGAACCTGACGA
The DNA here is from genome assembly GCF_040938485.1 of Diadema antillarum. Classification (NCBI taxonomy): domain Eukaryota; kingdom Metazoa; phylum Echinodermata; class Echinoidea; order Diadematoida; family Diadematidae; genus Diadema; species Diadema antillarum. The sequence continues at coordinate 1,007,355 of NW_027271292.1, read as the reverse complement.
CATTCTTTATTGGTAAGGTCACCATGTTTGTCTGCTGACAGTATAATGAGGAGGGGGATGATGCTGTTGTTCAATGTTCATTATGATGATGATGATTATGATGATGATTATGAACATTGTCACTGATGTACCAGTATACCCATAGTTTCTGTTCTTATCATTGTGCATGTCTTCATACTTTGCAGTGGAACCATGTTGTTTACCATTACCATGCACAAATGGCAGAAGATACTCAATATCACAAGCAATGAATGATTTTTTTATTCCTCTGCTACAGAATCTTGTAAGCATTATTTACAGTGTAAGACCTCAGTTTTACTTTTCTCCTGATTGGTATATCTCTCTAGACATTTCTAAAGACACAGTAATTTGTTTCCTCATGGGAAGGTATCGCTCAGTTCTGAAAATGTACATAAAAAAAAGAAAAAAAATATTCATATCGTGACTTGCCCAGCAAAGATTTTTTTTTTGTTTCTGTTGAAGACGATCATGTCAAAGTGAAGCTGCAAGTACTCCTGACCTTTGCAGTAGCTGTTTATCATTGATTGTATGATGATGTATGCAAGTAAGCCCCTGTCAAGTTTTAAAAAGATGTCATTTCTCCACAGATAGCTGGCTGTTTTATTGTTTTCAAGCCTGTTTATTCCTGGTTTTCTTCTTTTCTTGTACTTTTTGAAAAAAAAAACTGTTTGTACCAACTTCCCTAGTATTGCCTAAACTTGATAATAGGCGTGTCCGTATCAACAGTTGTTTGTAACTTTTTGTGCCACCTGCCCCTAAAACCCTTGGTATGTGCCTCTACCAACCCCTGATCTCTTCTCCACTGAGAGTTCGATAGAAATTGGAGGGTTCATCGAAAGGTTATTTTGAATTCCAGTTCATATTTGACATGACAACTTTTTTCAGGAAAAAGAGTCCGCCTATTCAGTTCATATAACATATGAATATGGACTTGTCAAATTGATCCTGTTCCAATGTTCAGATAAGCCACATGTTATATAATGATTTTTGTTTTCCATTTTTCGGGGGGGGGGGGGTTATGGCAGTGGCACACAGTTTCTTTCAGTTTCACATCATTCTTCTCTTGAATAATCTAAATTGTAAAGCAAAGACAGAATGGTCATGGTCTGTTCAAACTCTTGTTCATTGCAGTCACCAAACAACCGCTATTCAAATCCACTATAGATATTAAAGGCATTACCGTTTGCAGATGAAACGAAAACCCAGCTTTAGTGCTTCAAAGTAGTTCTAAAATGTGAGTTAGGGATAGAAACAACCAATGTGAAAATTTGAACTAGCATAATTGATGTTAAGTATTGTTAATTATACAAAATGTGAACAGTAGGTATAATAAAAATGTTTCTTGACTAAACCGTCTACAGTTATGGTTTAACCAGAAAAATAGTGATATCTCCTTATATTTTAGGCTTTATTGCAAAATTTTTATATGGTAGGATGTTTTGTGATACGCCTGATCTACACATATGCATCAAAAGTGATATCTTGAACATTTTTAAAGTCACTGCTCCCAAAGGTAAAGAGGACCTTTAACCTGTTGAGGACGGGCTGATTTTTCTATAACGCGCATTTCCCATATACACTTGCCTGAGTATACTCGGGACTCGTTCTCAGCAGTATAAAAGAGTATAAAATACATACTGCAAAATTTAATTCAGTCCCCGAATCAGGGCAGAGGTTACAGGAACTGAAATCCACATTGAGGCATTCACAGTCAAATCAAATTTAGGAAGAAGAAGCCTTGACATTGTACTAGTCATGGCTTTACCTACATGTAGCTCATTACATCAGAAATAGCTCGAGGAACTGACCAAACTTCCCGGAGATCTGCTAGTTTTCGTTCTGGATGGAGGAGACCTTAGAACTCTGTTGATATTAACTTGTGACTCACCTGTCAGGCAACTAATTGAGCTTAATTGGGGAAACGAGGGATCTGATATATATTGGTGCACGCGGCTTTCATTCCCCAAGATTTTGCATGAGGAAACCATTTAAATTTGTCAGCGGACATCTTGCAGAGGGGAGGGAATGCCAAGAGGAACCATTGATCTGTCCATAAAGATGCTTGTCCATGGCTCCTATGTTTCATTGAAGATGGTAAATGCTGATGATGACAAGGGCACTGGAGAATTGAAGATGATGAGCTGTTATGATGAGAGAGAGTGGTACAAGTTGATGTGAAAGCAAAAGTAAATGATGGGGGGGGGGGGACAAAATGTGCAGTTATGTGCAGAAATGATCTCAGGTGACATTAATTATGGGTTGTTACAGTGCCGCTTCTGATCATATTTTCTAAGGGACATCTGTTAAAGACATCATGAGTAAATAGCCTGGATTGTAATATTAGTTCTGATATAAGGAAACAAGGGAGAGTGAGAGAGATAAATGGAGAGAGAGGAAGAGAGCAAGGGAGAGAGCAGGAGTGGGAAACATGCCACTGTAAAACATGCATAGTTGCATTGTGCTGTTAATCTGTATGTGTCTGTGTGTTAGAGAGTGAGTGTTTGTGAGTCTTTCATGTTATTTTAAAGGGGGAAAGTATATTTATGTTTCCTCGATGCAGCTGGTAACTGATAACTTGGATAAACATGTTTCATGGAAGAGGATGTCATAACTACGTGATTGCCAGGATTAAGAAAAAAAATGCTACAAGTGGAGAATGCGAAAGAGAAGGGGGGAAGGAAGCTTGCAGATCACAGGCTAGAACCTTGAGGCATTCCATACTTATCAAATTAAACGATGCGTAGAGTAAACTTTGAACACTCGTATGCAGTGGCTGAGGTTTGGCTGTACATTGATTGATGGGATTTAAAGGTGCATTCACACATGAGCAGAAAAATTCTTTGTAGAAAGTGGAAAATCACGAACTCACTTTGTGCATGTTGACAAAGGTGATGGGACATGACAAAGCTTCCTTTCACTGTGCACCTCCACATCACACTCAAGTGGCCTTTGATTTAATAGAGAAGACAAATATTGTAGTGGTAGTGGTTCCCTCAAAATCTGAGGTAATACATAATCAAGTTATGGAATTCCAACGTTTCATTGAATAATGCTTCGGTCGCAACCAACATGTGCAGGCAAGCTGAGGTGCTTGATGTTTTCAATTCACACCTGCCCTCTTGGTTTGCATGAGCAAACATATAAATTTTTTTTTTGGTTGATGATCATGTCAAGCAACTAGGGCCTACAACTCTCCCTTTAAAGTCATCATTGCTAGGTTATTGCAGCATAAAATGTGTATGTTTTTCTCTGTGCTCTCTTGTCAAAAGCTGAAATGTAATGCAGATTTTTGTATGAGTCAGTAGGAGATTTGTGAAGTGATAACATCATCACTTCATCTTTTTGTATATTTGGTTGCCACGGATATTGCTTTTTTGTGAAAACTTTTGAAACTTTATACTTCACAAACTTCCGCATTTTAGGTCTGATTTTCATGACATCTTAATCATTCTGTTCATCTAACTTGACTGTATTTACCATAAGGAGTCAACTTGGACGTATACACTGTATTTTGTGGATCGCATTTCTGTGCTCTGCACATTAAAATTCAGCTGTTAAGACTACATCGTGTTTCCACATGACACCTAATCTTACAGACTGAATTTTCAAGTGAGAGTCCAACTCGATGATTTAGCCACAGAGCTGGAAGAAATTCATACACACAGCACCAGCGATAAACCCAGTACATTTAATGTGTGATGATACAGTAGTGTACAACACACACTGGAGTTGACCCAGAAGCTGAGGGGGAATATGCTAACTTTTGAGTTCGTTGATTAGTGTCCATGTGACGCTAAACTATGAAGAGGACCCCCCCCCCCCCCCACCCCCCGCAGCTAATGGATAGAGAATAAACCGTTAGATATCTTGTGGTTCTAATCGTCAAATAATCTTAAAGTTTGCTAATTTTCAAGTGCATCTACGTGGGGCTAGCCTATGAGCTAATCATTGAAGATTGATAATTCGAGCTGATTGTGAAATTTAAGAACATTAACTTTGATTATATTTGCCAGAAAAGCTGTTCACACAGGTTAAGACTCCCTTTAAGATTGCTGCCCTGTGGGACTGGAGAGTTGAACTCCCACACTACACACATGTGTGGGTCACTGGTCGTTTGACATTCAACGAGAGGAAGAAATGTCCTGAGCAGAGTGTATTTTAGTTCCTTACAGATCACCGCGATTTGTTTGACTCATGCATGCGCCCTTCTGTTAGCTCAATTTCTTGTAGCGTGACTGTCTGTTTCTATTCTTAACGTGGCAAGCTGCTGTGAAACTAGTTATGATGTTTGTAGGCTATTGTAAGAAGTCATGGCTCCCTTGTCTCCTATAGTTCCCATCACTTGTCGTGGATGTTATCAGACTTGTGGACCTGAATCACTGAACTGTCAGGCAATATTGAGAAAAATTACTTGCCTGAATTGGGCAGGCAAAAAGTTTTGCAGTCACCTTTTTTCACTTTTTCTACCCTACAAACCCATGAAGTCAGCCATACAGAAGCCCAAAGATAATGACCGTTAAGTGTAATATTATTTGAAATAGTCAGCCATCTTCTGTTTGTTTTGTTGTTATTATAAAAAAAAAGAAGCTAAATATGAGCAACACGATTAGAGATGGGCATTAGAGATGTACACTGTGGGACAAAGAATACACCCACCCTGCCTCCCCTGCAAAAATTGAAGAAAAAACAATTTTTTTTTTTAGTTTGCAGGACAAGGAGATAAGGCCATATCTCTCACATAAGGGTGAAATATATATATACAGTTGCTTCAGTGAACGGATACAGAAATCCCATGTGAACGATCAATGTTCATATTGAGTTGATTTGAATCAGTATATATATGCAGAATTATGATTTGATGATGAAGCTTGACGAAATACCATGGAGGAACTTTGACTTTTTTGATACTTAAAGGTCATGTGGAATGAAAGCCTTAGTCACTGAATATTACAGTACAATCTTTGTAAGACTTCATTTTGATGCACAACCTGACCTTAAGTTATACATACTGATGTCTTACTTTAAGTTCACTGATTCTATTTATATAGACTTTCATTCTCAGGCAATTTTATGATATTTTCCTGCTTTGATCAGACTTTCCACCAATCAGAATCCTAGATTTCACCAGTTTAATTCCAAACATTTTCCCTTGGTGATATTAATCCCAGTGCCCCCCCCCCCCCAAAAAAAAAAAAAAAAATGTTCTCCTGTTTTCCAGAAGTCATTTCTCATTCCTTTTAGCTTCACTCCTGAATTTTGTTTTGTTGAGCAACCTCTCAGACCTAACAGTTGCATTTTGTTTTCTCTTTTTGACCCCGATCTGCAGTCGAGATGAGCTGAGTACGTGCTGGTTCATCCTACTCTCTGGCTCTGTCTTCATTGACCATGCTATGTACCTTCCTGGCAGCAGGTAAGACTACCACTAGTATCTTGAGCACAGACACTGCTATTAAAAGTGCCTTTTCTGCTTTTTTGTGGAGTTTCCTTTTTCTTTTTGTCTGCAAAACATTACAGTGACAGTACTTGAACAAATCTAAAGCATCTGCTATAATAACTGAATATGAAATTATGATAACTGACCTTAATGTGTATAGGCCCTAAGTTGTTTTCTTTTTTCAAGGTGGTGAGAAACATTCTGTAAATGATCAGGCCAAAATTGCTAGAAATTATGAATAATGGCAACTATTCTTATCTTGATTTCACTAAGGATTCCGATCGTCCCCTTTTCCTATATTGAACCGTGAGCTCGTCGTATTTTGAAATCACATTGAAACTACAAATCCAAAGCGAAACTAGTTAGCTGTAATGATTGTAAAGAAGGTTGTCAAAGGACCGATTCAGGAATAAACACTGCATGGACATGACGTTGAACCCACTATTGAATGCAATGCTGTAACAATGGACACAATAGCCCATCTGTGGTGGAATGCCCCACAGAGTTCCCTTCGCCAACCCAGGGAGGTGTGACACCTCCCTGGCCAACCAATGCATACTGCACATCATGGAGCTACATCACATCTTCAACAGTCAGACTGAGAGTACCCTCCAGAGAGAGCAACAAAAACAACTCTTTCATCTTGACCCAGACATGACCTCTCTCTAGGGTATCACTTCCTGTTCCCATCTCTTACCCTGTGGCAAACCAGTGAATGGGTTTTGATACCTCATCTGTGGCTGGTGTCTACAGATTGCAGTGGGAGGGGCATGACAGTTAAAGAGGAATAATGAGTACACCTGATTCTCTTTATGGTTTTTGTTGGTTGATAGCCCTTGCTGTAGATGTTTAACATCTGCCATTGTCATTCTTTGTTAACTTCTCTTTCAATTATTGATGTCCATTCAATATTTCAACAGCTTCTTGAAAAATGCGAGATCTCATTGCAATCTGCCTTCTGTCTTCATCTACAAAGGCGTACAGGAATATTAGTGATCCCTCTAAGTTTGCCCCTTCTATTTCTGTGGTGAAGGTAAACACAGGTTTCTATGGTAATGACTTTGTCTTGCTTGGCAGGGAAGTGGACAGGATTTTGTCTGTTGTTCAACCTGATGGCAGCTTCTGTAATGCAAAGGAAACAAGTGTTTGAATTTATTTTGGCATGTTGTCACATTCATGCAGTCATCACTGAGCACAAGCTTCACTCAAATTTTCGACCACAGAATATCCTGGGACTAGAGTGAAGTAGTAGCCTTGTTAATTTCCATGAAGTGGCAAATTTAAAGGTGCAACTTAAAAAAAAGTTTCCAGTTTGAAAATCTGGACTGCAGGTCGCACATGCTACCAGTCTCTGTTACTGTGTATACCAAATGTGCTATGATCCAGATATAGGGTTGAAAATAACGCTGAATTCTCACCAAAAGTGAATATCTTTTTAAGAGTAACCAGATTAAATTGTTATACTCAACATTTCTCACAGAAGGTAGTGTTAGAATTAGGCATTCTGTAAAAGGTTTGTTTTAACATGGTAATATTTCTCAATAGATCTCTCGAAACAGTGAAAGCATAAAACCTTTTTGATGCTGGAGTGTATTTCTTTTTCATGCATTTGGATGTCATCATAAACCTCAGTCAGCAAGGTTTGATAATTTCTGAAATTGAACCACCACCGTGTTTACTGGTAAACAGTATCTTTGATTTGCGTTATTAAGATATTAGTACTAGCCACTTTTTAATCAGTTTTAAGGAACCTTAGAGTACTAGGCACTGTATCAGTTTATAAGGAACCTTTGCAATGCATATAATGTATTCTACAATAGGAATTTTAAAGTTTCATTAAACATGGGTTGGCTGCCAAATTTTGTTCAACGAAAGAAAAAAAAAATCCAGTGAAATAACTTTTTTTTTCTGTCACAGTTGTATTGGGGCTTTAATATCCAGGCCCATGTTGTTTGATATTAGTCCCTTGTTAACCTGTTTCTACATATGCAAGCCCTGAGGAAGGTATGCATAATGAGGCAGTTCATTAGCCTTGCTGTTGCCCACAAACCAATGTGCATTGACTCTCAGCCTTCCTCGGGCTGCCTCCTCGACCTTTACCAAAGCACATTCAAGAAATGACTGAGAGAACCTGATTACATTCTCCCCTGATTCAGTGGAAGACAAAGTGCTTCAGGCTTCCTTCCGATGTTTGTCCACTCCTTTCCAACAACCATCCAATGCAAATCAAGACTCTCTCCCTCTACACACTGCATGCCTCTTTTTTCTCTCCCACTGTCTAGTTGTTTCTCCTTCCTGTGTCATTGTGCATACATTTTGGTCATTGTGCATACATTTTGGTCAATATGGGAAAAAATTATCGTGTGGTTATGATGTGCTGTCATAGAACCTGAGCTGTTGTTTGTGAAGTTTTGTGCTCCTTAACTGAAGGTTAAGTGAGCTGTCGAGGAAGCTGGATGTATTGAACAATATTTTGGTACACTGGAAAAAGCTTTGAAGAAGAAGGAAATGTCCCGCATGAATTTTGGCCCATTATATAGAATCTAAACCATGCTCTTATTCCCAATTTCAGCAAGAGACAGTAATTATAGTTACAAGGAATGTAGATAGGTTAGCATTAATCATAAGTTTGTCTCTGAAGATGCCAGTTTGAGCTCTATTCTGGGCAAAGTGCATGCAGTAGTTGAACCATAAGCTTGTTTAGTTTGTGTGCATTCAACATTGTACGGCCATTCTTTTCTGGTAGAGGGAGGTAACAGTCACCCTGGAGATTTTAAACACCAGAACTCAGTCACAATAGAGAAATAAGTCATGTCACTGTAATAGTGTCTCTAGGATGTGTACAGTTCTGGTTGAGGTGAGAATTTAGTTTTTGACGTTTTGCGAGATATTCAGAAACCGTTCTATGAGATGTCAAAGGGCATGCAATTCTAAGGGGTATCAAAAGTTTGCTTGATGAAAATCGGTTTTGAAATGGCTGAGATATCCAAAAACAAGGTGACACAAAGAGATCCTAATAAAAGGCGTGGCCGGTCGCCTTTAATCATTATCACTTTTTTTGATATCTCAGCCATTTGAAAACCAATTTTCATCAAATAAACGTTGAATCCTTCTTAAAATTATATGCACTTTCATGTTTCATAAGAGGTTTCTAATTATCTAACTTAGGAATGTTCAAAACATGAATCCCCACCTCAACCAGTACTGTACAGTCCCTTTAATGCTGGGATGATGAATGCAGACCCAACTTTCTGGTTTCACCAGATAATTTCTGCATCATTATACTGTTTGCTACCACTTATCATTTATCCGATTCCAGGAAAATATTCACAAGGCCCAGAGGGTGGCAGTATGTCTGTACATGAAATGATACAAATAAACATACTGTACAATTTATATCATCATGCTTCCATTAGAGAGAATGGTGGGAAGTGTTTCCTAAAATGGCAGTGGTTCTCCTCTGTCAATCATCTCAATTTCCATCACATCTCCTGTGTGAAACACATATGAAATCAGAATAACACATGTCAACTTCCTGCTTAATTTCTCTACATATATAGACTTGGCAGCAACAAATCAGTCTTCTTTTTTTTATCTATGTTTCCTTTCCATGCTGTAGACATTTTTTTTTTTTTTTTAGTGCCTAAAAGAGGAAAACATCAGGTTTGTATATTTCATGCAATATTCTGGTCATGAATGGAGCATTGTTACATGCTTAACTCATGAGTCATCCCTTCAAGCTGTGATTGGTTAGGTTCTCTCAGAGACTGTCATGTCTTAAAAGTGAGGTTTTCTGTCAGGTTTCAAAGACCTTGGTGGGGGGTGAATGTGGGTTGTACCAAGAACAATGTGTAAAACGTGTGTACTGAATTTAGGACAACAGAGAGAACAAAATTTCAAAGACTTAGGCCCCATATTCATATTTATCATATTCCATCACTGTTGATGATAGTGATGATGCTTTGCTTATGTCAATGACAATGACAATACAGATGGTGATACTATGCATCTCCTACATAGGTATACCAAGTACATGTAGATACTGATACTGTAAAACGCGATGTTTTTGCGGCATGAAATTTTTGCGAATTGGAGTAGACGGCCTTTTTCCCGGCATGAAATTTTCGCGAGATGCCTCTAACATTTAATGCATACATTGTGGACCAGAACTTTCATGTGCATTTTAATTTCGCGAATCTTGGCTCTCATGAAATTCGCGAAATTAAAATGCACGCGAACATTCCTCATTTTACAGTATACCAGGTTGATACTGGTTACCAAGTAGATAGGCCTACCAGTGTATACCAAAGATACCAGTATACCAAGTAGATACAGGTAAACCAAGTAGATACCTGTATACCAAGTAGATATTGGTATACCAAGTATAGATATTGGTATACCAAGTAGATATCGGTATCCCAACTATATAGATACGGATTACCAAGTAGATAGCGGTATAGGCCTACCAAATAGATACCGGTTACTAAGTAGGTTCCGATAAAGTCAGGTGGATGGAAATAACAGAATGTAGGAGACAGCAGTTCTTGAAATTTCACTTGACCTTCTACAGAAATGTATGTTTACCAGTCAGTCAGGAGAGACTGTACAAATTACAGCCACACCCTTCCTTGTTTGAAACATACAGGACTAGGAAACCTTATGGTGATTCTTTGGTTGTCATCAGGGCACAAGTGTTCTGTAAAACGAGGAATTTTCGCGTGCATTTTAATTTTGCTAATTTCGCGAAATTAAAATGCACGCGAAATTTCTCGTCTACACTATATGCATTGAATGCCAGTGGCAAATCGCGAAAATTTCATGCCACGGAAAAGGCCGTCGGCTCCAATTTGTGAAAATTTCGTGCTGCGAATATATAATGTTTTACAGTATTTGACAGTAGGACAGACATGCAGTGATGTTTTGCCTCTGCTTTCAAAGCATAATGATGAGAACATTGCAGAAAAATTTATGAGAAAAATCACATGACCACAGGAATGTTTGAATCTGCTATAGACCAGTTGTTTAATGTAGCGGGCATGTGGGGTTGGAGGTCAACATATTCCATGATTGATCTTCTTCCTTCCATCAAGACAAACAATGTTTGGCAGAATGTCTTTTTCATTTCTCAAGTATTACCTGCAAAATGCAAAACACAGCCTTTTAAGGGCTTTTTACACTTGTAGAATTTTGCTTAGCCCCGGACCAACGGTGGGGCTAAGGGGGGGCCTTAGCCCCACCGTTGGTACGGGACTATCCTTAGCCCACTTTCTGTTTACACTCGTTTTTGCCAAAGTGGGCTAGCCCCACCGATAGTACGGTACTATCTGGCCCTGCAAAATAGCAGGGGTTAGCACCACAATTGCGGTGCCAAGCAAGTGAGTGTAAACAGAACGAAAAAATAATCCTGGGCTAAGCGACGGAGACGAAATCCGACCCTCACTGACCAATCAGAAACGAGGTAATCAAGTGCTGCCGGTGCGTGCGTGTACGTGTACAGTACACAGCGTAATTATGAATATTCATGTGGTTTGGAAAGTCCGGGGCTAAGAAATACGAGTGTAAAAAGGTCAGTTTTCTCCTTAGCCCCGGACAAGAGATAGTACGGGACTAATTGGCGAGTGTAAAAAGCTGAAAAAATTGGTACGGGACTAACGATAGTCCTGGGTCAGAGAAAGTCCGGGGTTAAGAAACACAAGTGTAAAAAGCCCTTTAGAGTGCCATACATCTTAACAGAAGTGCAGAGTTAAAATTTGCATTTGTTAACCATGGAAAGCAGTTGAAATGAACAAAAATTAAAACATTGAAACAAACTCACTCACAAGATAATTGAATGGAGCTTCAATGAGTATAAGAAACTACAATTATGTGTATGACAAACTGACAGTGGTTAAAGGAAAGTAAAAGCAAAAAGGCAAGTTTAGAAAAGGAAAGTAGGGATGATGGTAAAGAGAAAGTCTGTGGAGAATGAGATAAACAGCAGGAAACAAAACTGTGTGGGAGGAGTGGGAAAAATCTTACAACGCGGACATTGCCTGCATCTCAAATTATCTGTCAAAATGGCCCCATTCCTGGGAAAAACCGTAATAAGGCTTATGCAAACCTAATGCCATGTGTGCTGATGGTGCTGCTAGCAACCACAAGCAAATGAGCGAACCCTGTGGATATATATTTTAATAAGAGTAGGATAAGAGAACAGATAAAGATTAATAAAAAATGCACTTGGAGGTCTTTTCACATAGTACATTAGTAGGTGATGTTTGCAGTTTATACAGAATTGTCAAGGAGCCCTTGGTAATCAGAAGGCTAAGTGTGCATCATCCTGTGAGGGACATGAGTATTGAGAAAGCTAGATGGAGGAAATATAACAAAGCTTTTCCTCTTTGTCTTGTTTGATGTAAAAAAAATAAATAACGAAGAAATGGTAAAAGCAGGAATAAAGTTACTGTATTTGAAGCTATGTGACATTACCTTAAATATAAATGACCCATACCTAAATTACAGACAGTACTTCAATGTCCAGGTAGTTGTGATGGTTTGGTACTTGTGATGTTGCGACCATGATGAAGCCAACCCCTGTAAAGTTGTTTATCAATGTGTTGATAACATGTTGTCTGTCTATTGCAATAACCTTATAACTATTCCTTTTTTTTAATACTCTAACCTGTGCATGTGAAAACAGGGCAGCTGATTAGTAGGGAATCTTTACCAGGGTAAAAGGTAATGAATGCCAACTGCAGAGTGTATGTTGATGTAGAATGGAGATATTTCTTGCTCTGCTGAACATATTATGATGTATGTACAGGCAGAGGCACTGCAAATGTTTAACATTCTTTGTATTCTAGAGAGGTGCGACGTAGTGCGAACGCGGTCGCTAGGTAGCGTGGAGATGTTCTGAAAGCTGCAAATCTAATTAGAATGGTAGTCAGCACAAATTAATGACACATTTAATACTCTGTGAGGTGCTTTTAGCTCGCACCTGTTTTCCTCAAGCTGAATATGACATCTAGACCCCAGGACGGATTGAGACTTCTATGCCTGACGTAAATGTCACTGCTATGGAGGGAGACATATTTCATACACTCAGTTTGTAATACAGGATGTGATAATAAGAAAAGCAAATACAATTGACATGGAAGCAGAATAGTTCAAGGAAACCTGTCAAGATTTTTTTCCCAAAATATGTATGATAAATTTAATTGTTTTCCTTTGCAAGAGAAATGCTACATGTAAAAAACAAAACAAAACATAATTTTATTGCCTGTGTTATTGTGCATTGCATTTTAAATGCCAGGTGTACATACAGTGTACCAGCAAATCAACTGCCTTTGAAGGATAATTTGACTTAGCATTTTATACATCTTTAGGATAAAAAGCAGGTCAATGCCAACCTCTTGAATATTGGTTTGAAAAATGCATTAAATCTATCTATACTGAAGGTGAAGGTGATATATCTAGAGATTTCTATTTATATTGGCAATATTTTTTCATTACCATGCTTTCGATAATTCCAGTTTACACAGTTGTCTCTTTGCTTAAGTTTGTTTTGATCATCAGTGATGAAAAAGTATTAGTTTCTTGTAACATAACTTTTTGATCAGACACAAACCCTTCAGGGATCTGTCATATTTTCCCCTAAAGAATACCATTTGTGACCTTGCATCAGAAAACTTGCGGACATATGTAAGGGTTAATATGCTGGTAGGCCTGAAAAGCAGCAGTTGGTTCATGTTACAAATATGCCATAATATGAAGGGACAAATATCACGAACTCATTTTTATTTCATTTTCACAGACTAAGAATTTTATGAGGACTTGCTGGTATATTCAATTCAATTCGTTTATTCATCTCAATCATCCTGCAAACAATACATTGTGAGATCAACATAACAAAAGGAAATATTGATGAGGAGAACGGGGACTACAGAAAGCGATAGCTTGAAAAGGCGTAAAGCCCCCAGATTACAATGGTAAATAGAATGCATGTATACATGACGAAGTGAACAAAATTTTTGAATGAAGTAGAATAATGAACTGCTTGAAATTGTACATAAAACATAGGAAAAATACTATACTATACAATACTATACTATAGGACAGTGGAAAACCTTAGTTAGGATGACAGAACTTGCCATTAGTTTGCATTTATTGTTGCAACTAATATTACTGTTTTATAGGGAAAACACACACTTTTGATATCCAAAATCTCAATTTTTTGATCTGGGCCCTGTTGTATAAAAGTTGAGATCAAACATAAGTCAGAAAATCAGACATAAGTCTCTGAATACTCAATTCTGATTGGCTGATACCTGATTTATGTTTGATTTTATGACTTATAAATGTTTGATTGCATCTTTTTATGCAACAGGGCCCTGGTTTTAATGAGACTTTCACTGTCCTGTGTGATTTTATTTTTAATAGCAAAAGCAATCGGAAGATGGAATGGAATTTTACTTTAAAGGGATGGTACAGTATTGGTGGAGATGAGAATTGGGCTTTAACTTTTTGCGAGATACCAAGAAAAGACTTATGGAATAGTACAGAGCATACCATTTTAAGAGGAATTCAAAGTTTATTTGATGAAAATCGGGTTTGGAATGACTGAAACATCCAAAAACAAAGTAAAACAAAGCGCTTGTAATAAAGTGTGGGTCCCACACTTATTAGAATCGCTCTGTTTTGGATATCTCAGGCATTTCAAAACCAATTTTCATCAAATAAACGTTAAATTCCTCATGGAATTACATGCTCTTTCATATATCATAAGAGGTTTCTCATTATCTCACCAAAAAATGTTAGAAACCTGAAATCAGGTCTCAACCAAAACTATACGATACCTTTAATTTAAGGTGGGAGAGGAAGAAAAGCTTGCTGCATGCCAACATTTGTTAAGTGAGGCTGGTCGTAGTTCTTGTTTCAAGCAAGCAATGCCATTCAGAAAACCAACTGTTACAGCAGGTTGAAATGAAGGGGGGTGGGCTGAATAACTTGACACCAGCACAATAAAGATTATTTTCACAGCCTCATATAGATCCATCCTTGAAAGTTGTGATGTTACTTCTACTTTGAATCATATTTTGTGTGATATTCACGGTGCATTTGTTAAGATAAAAAGATAACATTTAATTTAAAAAAAAATCAGGTGGAACTCATCCCTTGGGAGCTCTGGAATGAGGCTGAACAACAAGGAGCAAGTTACTAAGGCTATGTTAATTCAGCTTACCATACAAAATATTGTAATGCCTTCATCTACGGAATACCTCTTGATGGAGTCTGGGACTGCATCACCAGCATCTTTGATGGAGTTGTCCACCAGATTACCATAAGAGTGATGCTGTGGTAATGGCCACATGTGTGTGTATTCTTTCTCATCATAATTTGTGATGTTGATGTCATTACTGAAATCATTCTTTTGAGGAGAAATGCTAATAATAACAAATTGCCTCATCATAATAATCATAAAGGCAGCATAGCCTTAAATTGTGTCAAACTCTCAATCAATGTTCAGCATATGACATCTTTGTTCCTTGATACAACATCCTACAGATATGTAGTGGGAAAAATCCAGAGCCATGGCTTTATTGGGATGTTGATGGTATGCAAAACTATGAACTGACTTGATCTACCTTTTGAGTGGCAGATATTAACAACAGCATGGAAATTGGAAGTTGTGGGAGGGGCTGACAGTAGTTTCGTGACTAAGTGAAAGGAGGAGGAGGAGGAGGAGGTAGAGATAAGGTTTAGAGCAGTAAGGAGGAAACAAGTGAAGCCAGGAGGAAAGTATGAATCATTCCTCTCCAGTCTAACTGACTTCTTTAATACCATACCATGCTGGCTTCTTTCCATGTCACTGTCACTTCAACATAAATCAAGGAGTCCTGTTTGGTCCCGGGCTCCTTCAATTTGACTTCTCATCCGTCCGTCTGTCTGTCTGTCTGTCTGTCTGAAGTTTTGCTCTCTGTCTTTGAGTTTTGGTCATGTGCATATGTCTGTCTGTATGTGTGTCTGTCTCATTTATTTCTCTATTCACTTGTGTTTGACTCAAGTGCCTATTACCATTTTCTACCATATTTCTGTGTGTTTGTCTGTTTGTCAGTCATTGTTTTCCCCTCTTCATGTGCCATTTTTTTATCATACCGAATAGTGTACCTACCAACATTACTCATGCTCTCTCTTTATTTGTTTTTGTATGTTTGTCTGTCTACTTAATAGAATTATATATATGTTGATTTGTCTGACACAGCGAGTGAATATAGATGCCCCTTCCCTTTGCATGAAAATCTGGAAATTTCATGTTAGTAATATGCTAGCAAGGCTTCAGTTTCTGTTGTCAACTGAAAGGTTCCCAAATGCACTTTTTGCAAGGTTAAAATGTATTGCATGTTATGTCTGCACTCATGCTATACCCAATCAATATGAAAATTGATGACTAAATTGGACTTGATTTAGATATCATTGATTGCATTTACGTGGCTCCTAGGGAGGTCACAGTGAAAATGTGCACCAATTGTTATTTGATATACAGCAATATGACAGGAAATTGTTGTCAATGGGTTATAATTTCATGCACATACAGCATTTTCTTTAACTCATTGAAGACCAGTCCCAAGTATACTCAGACAGGTGTCCATGGGAAACGTGCTGTAGCAAAATCAGATCGTCCGCAACAGGTTAAAGAAAAACAAGCAGCTAGAAGCAGTTCAAAATTTTGCTCAAAGCTAGTAGTAGGGCCCTAGGCTTGTGGGTACCTCAGATGTTCATTTCTGCTTCACAAATCTTTGTGCTAGGGATCGAGATGTAAATTTTAGATATAATTTGCCACTGTACTCTTAAATTGGATGCAGTCACTGTGTACGTCATGCTATTTTGGCAGAGCACATTGCCACATTAATTCATATCAGCTGCGCATGATTATTAGAGATTTGTGAAATACATGTGGTTTATCAAATCAATTTCTCATTCAATTCTTACAGTGGAAAGATATTAAGAGAGAAAATAAAACTCCCTTGACATCCTGCTATACCCTGCATGGCGATGTTAATGTTGTCATTTGAATCAACTACATAGTATGATACTCTTCAATCATTTTGTTGGATGTAAGCCAGGAATCCCACGGTAATGACTCGCTAGTTAGCCTAATTCAGTGTTGCATTGAAGATTTCTTGACAATCTGTTTTGTAGCAATCTTTATCTGAATGAAATAATTGAATGGGACAGTATGTGAGTACCGCATGGAATCTTTTGATCCGATAATACCAACCCATTTGTATTTTGGGGAGTTAATGAATTGATAAATCCATGCCATAGTGTATCCTTCAGCTTAAACACATCTTTGTGTGGATAGCCTTCAGATGCAAAGTCTTGTTAATCTTTGCTGCAATGAAATGAATGAACAAGGTTGCTGTCACATCGGTGGAAGCATCGCTTGAGTGCCGCTACTTCCCATCCTATCCTTTGTCTTGTGTTTAACTTTCTGGCTGCGTCTGAAGGATCCCGTCACAGACTTGTGCTTTCAGCATGACAGAAGTGTGAGAATTGATCCAACTTGAGTGATCGTCCCAAGCTGTGTGAACCCACATGAATCAGTTTCCCACATACAGCTTATACAAGCTGTGTATCAAAATACAAAAAACTTTGACTACTGGTACACTTGATTGTGGATTGGTAAAAAAAAACCAAGTACAATCGTGTAACTGGAGAGATTGATTCATGATCAATACAAATATTATGTTTTTTTCAGCCAGCAGTTTGGCTGCATAAAGTATTGCATCCCAATTGAAGCAAGTTAACCCTCATAAAACTTAAGTAGTAAATTTACCAAATAAACTTAAACTGAATAAGTGAGAATGTCTTCAGATTTGGGTTGTGGGTCTACTTGTTTTTACCTTTTGCTAAACATGGTAGGGTACCAAAAATTAAGTGGATTCAAATATTTATAGTTTCAAAGAGTACTAGCTGTCAATTGACTTTATCATAAGTATCCAAAAAAAAAAATACTAGTGACTGAATACTTTCATTTAATGCATCTTTTTGATATGAGGAATTCACATTTAAACACTGGGTGTGAAATTAGAAAAGTAAAAGATGTGAATGTATATAATTTATAGTCATCGTTATATTGTAAAACAAGCCTTCAAGTTGCTCTAACTTGAAATCAGTGATGTAGACAGCAAGTTATGTGGCAGTTCTGTTCAGGATTTACTATTAAACAGTCTATTAAAGGACAAGTTCACTTTCATTGTGTACAGTACATGTTGATTGAGGTAATGCAGCTATATTAGTAGAATACATCAGTGAAAGTTTGAAGAAATAAGACAATCCGGTCAAAAGTTATGAACTTTCATGGGTGTGTCTGTTAATATTGGTGCACTTTCCCATTTTCTATGTAAATGAAGGTGAAAGTGTCCTTTATGTCATTAGTTCCAGTTCCACTGCCCCTAAATAAATTGAATGATTCCCAAGTGAAGTTCAGCTTTCCGATACAGGGCATGGGTGAAGTAGTTCCCATGGCACATCTGCCAGTTGTCAAGCTTGATCTGATTGGCTAATGAGGATTGTAGTCTTATACCAAGCTAGGGGCAGTCATTGTAAGCCAGATGACACACCATTGTGGTTTTGAAGCTGCACAACCCCAACCCCCTTCCCTGACAAACTTGGTTTGGGATTCCTCTTCCATACTGACATAGCATAGAGGCAATGTCACTGACCTATTAGAGACAGACACTAGCTAAGCATGCTTTACAAACCGGTACTGTGCATTACCACAGTCTCTTTCATTCAAGCCAGTGTGGTTGAAGATGTGAGATTCTTGTAACCCTAGGTGGCAGACTATTCTGAGGTTCCAGGAATTAACCCCCATCTTCTTCTGAGGTTGATTTCAGGACAGACATCCTTGTGAGAACACAGAACACAAAACAGAGGTCAAAGAACTGTTCACACCATAGACAATCTTCCATTCAATGGCCCTGTCTTCAATCCAGGCACAGCTCTATCACTAACTGTTAGGATTATTTGATAATGGAGTGCTCTGCCAGGAATGATAGTTGTGTATTAATATTTGGTGAGGAAAGTTTTGTCTTGAAGTATATAAGAGGTAAACTTGGTAAATCTCTTAATTGTGATTTATCCCCTTATAATCAGTGTATCGAAAGAGGATTGTCAGATAGGCTAAGCTGAACATAACTGAGTGAATATGATAAGATCCATTGCTGAAGTGCACTGATTTAGTGTGAACTCTACTGAAACTCCATTGAACTGTCATTCAGTGCAATGCTCGCCGCTGAAGACCATAGATGAACTGAGCTGATCCGTGACTTCACTGAAAGGATAAACTGCTTTGAGTGTTGCTTGCCGATGTCACAAACAGCATTCTTCCAGATAATGGTTCCATGATGATAGTTTATCAGTATGTCTGCATTTGCTATCATGATGCTGTAATTGCTCCCAATGATTTCGAGTAATAACTACAAATATGCTGAATTGATTGCAGCATTTAGCTGAGTGTCACTTAAAATACCCGTGATGAAGAACGGAATGATACGTGACTGCAATTAATTGGCTTTTAAGAGTCTGCTATGCCACTTTCTGTATGGCATCACCCAGTCTACATGTACATGTAGTTCCTCTGGAAGCAGAGAGTGGTAGTTGGGGAAATTGGTTAATTTACATGCATGTGGTAGGCAATAAAATGCTGTTCTGCTGCTGGAGAATCTAAAGGGCTTTTTACACTTGTGTTTCTTAACCCCGGACTTTCTCTGACCCAGGACTATCGTTAGTCCCGTACCAATTTTTTCAGCTTTTTACACTCGCTAATTAGTCCCGTACTATCTCTTGTCCGGGGCTAAGGAGAAAACTGACGTTTTTACACTCGTATTTCTTAGCCCCGGACTTTCCAAACCACATGAATATTCATAATTACGTTGTGTACTGTACACGTACACGCACGCACCGGCAGCACTTGATTACCTCCTTTCTGATTGGTCAGTGAGGGTCGGACTTCGTCTCCGTCGCTTAGCCCAGGATTATTTTTTCGTTCTGTTTACACTCACTTGCTTGGCACCGCAATTGCGGTGCTAACCCCTGCTAATTTGCAGGGCCAGATAGTACCGTACTATCGGTGGGGCTAGCCCACTTTGGCAAAAACGAGTGTAAACAGAAAGTGGGCTAAGGATAGTCCCGTACCAACGGTGGGGCTAAGGCCCCCCCTTAGCCCCACCGTTGGTCCGGGGCTAAGCAAAATTTTACAAGTGTAAAAAGCCCTTAATGTGCCCAAAGTGAAAGACAGTGTGCTCCTGGACCATTGGGTAATCAATTGCAAACAAATGCTGAAAGTTGTCAGCTTCCCTTTCCTGCCTGGCCAGGGAAAATCCTAGGTTAGTTTGTAGGTCTCAGTGTCATCTAGAAAAATGTTGATTGGGATAGAGTAGTATCTGACATTGAATAGGATTTTCTTTTTAAAGCTGTATATATTGTGTCATTTTCGTTCGTTGTGTACTTTTACTTTCACTGAAAGGCAGAAAAGACAATCACATGGGTGTTCAGATTTCTCTGTCATGTTTTATCCACTGGTGGAAGCTTTGTGGTTGTGACCTAATTCTTTTTTTCTGTCTCTGGACTGGAAATGTCAAAACAGTACTTTCTTCTGGGACCCATGCTCTCAGCTCCATGTGTAGAAATCTCTGCTGGATATTATTTACTGTGGCCTTGTCTCTCTGACAAATGTTTCCTTTTTGTTTTTCAAGTTTCAGTTTCAATTTCTTATTTAACACGCTTCATCGTGGTAGAGTCATGCATGATGGCCATATATATTTTCCTTATTTGGAAGAAGAAATATGACCTACTTATTGTTAGATCGAGAAAGCAAGGAAACAACCAAGTGATTGTTTCATTGTCGTCCCCTTTGCATACAGTTTACCTTCTGTGCTCCACTCCCTTGGAAGAATTCATCCTCAGTGTCCTTTTTCTTCCATAAGATGCCACTTGTAGCATGACATTAACAATGGATTCCATTGATGGCTTTAACTGACATATTGGAGGAGTCATCATGCCCTCCCCCTCAAATTTTACTCATCAAGGAATACTGTAAAATGAGGAATGTTCGTGTGCATTTTAATTTCGCTGATTTCACGAGTGCCAAGATTCGCGAAATTAAAATGCATGTGAAAGTTCTTGTTTACACTATATGCATTGAATGTTGCAGGCAACTTGCGAAAATTTCATGCTGTGAAAAAGGCCGTTGGCTTCAATTCGTGAAAATTTCATGCCGCGAAAATATTGTATTTTACAGTATAGCAATAATTGTTGATGCTATGAACTGAAGCTGAAGGCATGGAGTGAAGAAGGTCCCTAATGCAATCTTTGTGTATTACTGTGAGAAACTAAGCAATGAAAGGAAAGCTAGCACTCCTCAGTCTGATGGTCAAGGTGTGAGCTTTCTTGGATCAATTGCCGTGGATGAGACTCCAGAGATTTGAAATGATTCAGGCAAAATATGCGATGCCAAAGTATACACCATTAAACCAAACTTCATGTCACACCCTATTAAGAAAGAAATATGAAATTACTCTCAAATTGTCTTTTTCCTGTCCTTGACCTTGTACTCCTAGGCATTGGTCTGTACTGACTTTCTTTTTCTTTGTAGAAATGGAAAGGAAAGAGCATTATTGTCATGAAGTAGACGCTCTTCAGAGATCATTTTTATCTCTAAAGCCACTAATATTGCAGTTAAATGGAAATCAACCTCTGCAATATCTGCTAGACCTTTTGGTTAGGCCTGCAAGCCCCCGCCCTATATCTTTCTTCTTCTTTTTTCTTTGGAAGCATGCCCCTTGTTGTAACAGGGTTACATTGGTAAATGACTTGCATGGTTGGGTATTTTCTTTCTTTATTTTAAATTCAAACAGCAGTTATTTCACATTAACGACAGTGACGATTATTAGGTTGTTCCAGCTTACATTGCTACGATACCTCTTTACATCCCAGCAAAACATATTATGTCAAACAGTGTGCATCTAGATTGGTAAATGGGTTAGTGTCAGTTGGTTTAAAGTCCTGTAGTTTACCAGTATTTTGTCCCATATGTCACTACTGTTTTCTTGATTTCTTATGTTTGTGCCTTCTCTTCCTGGACTTGGTATCATTGCCTAATTTATTTTCCTCTTTTTATCATTTCTTTTTAAGTTGAATTTCAAGCATTGCAGTGCCGTGCATAAAAGAAGAGCTGCATATTTTTTATGAGAAATATATCTTACCAGGAATTTTCACTATGATTGTGTTCAGGGCAGTTCATTCGTGTTTTTGGTGGTGACCTGAAACAACTGTTTTTATCATTTTGTTCTACTCTGCAGTTTTGGCAAGCGGACATCTGGCAGCGGAAGAAGAGGAAATGATTGCCTAATCCTAGAACATTCAGAACTCCTCGTGGTGAGTATGGCATAATTTGGTGTTCTTACCTGGCAAAAAATGAGTTGGCTATCTGGTTGATTGTCAGACAGAAGTGAGTGAAGTAACTGGCCAGTGAGTTGGATGCACACACAAACACCAGGAAAACATTTGTTGAGAAAAGGAGAAGTATTTTCTGTTATTCAGTATATATTTGATATTATTTAGTATATATTTGATGTATAGTAGAGATAGTAACCAGATTATTGAACAAAACACAGAGAAGTGAACATAATGGCAGACCGTGATCAAGGGCAGCATTAATCGATGGAGAACACTAATTACTCCTGTGGTTGTTGAGATCACTATTTCTCTTGAAATATAATTTGGTGACTTTCTGTGCATACCCTTTGCCCTAGCATGAATGAGTGACTGGATGTTCTGTTAGGCTTTGTCATTTAATAGACTTCCAGGTCTTCACATTGTTCAGTTAGAACATTGGGTCATGTTCAATAGGTGAATGTACGTCCCCCTTGTCGGGAAGTACACTGTACCATCATGTGTAACATTTGATGCTGAACAGACCGTGGTCTAGAAGTTTGGCAGTAAAATAGTATGTCTTGATACAAGACTAGCACCTTCTATTCTCAATAGGACATATTTCCAGCTTATGAGAGTGTGGGTTTGTCATCCTGTTAAACATCCCATAGCCAAACAACTCGTTCATTTAACACATCTATCATACCTAGGAAGGCAATCTTTCCAAACTTGGGCTAGATTAATATCGTGGTGCACTCTTGAGTCAAGGTACTAAGTCTTCACTCAAAAATGTTTGTGAAATGACACAGCTGTAACATTACATACATGTATAGCAGGGAATGAGAGCAAAGAATCTGTCTGCCCCTCACATTCAAGGCATTTCAAAAGAAGAGAAAAAAAATGAAGTGAAGCAAAGTATCCGCCTGCTTGTCATATTCAGGGCATTGGATAGTAAAGGGAGAAACGAGAGGGGAAGGATCAGTAACGTGAGTCAAAAATTAGTCATGGATCAGTAGGGATTATGCTGTGCTGGCACAGGTCCCGTTCAAGCTAATGATTAGCATCACATCATTTATGAAGCAATCTGAAAGGGGGAATTAAAGCCTGTCGGTGAGAAGTCTGTGAAGTTTAGTGCTCTCCAAGGCTGCATCTCTGCCGTTGATGCACGGAGGGATTTGTATGCCAGGGACAGGGAGCATCTGATGGGAGACTGACTCTGTGTAGTTCACTCACCCCTGTCTGGGTAGAGAGATCAGAGGGGAAAAGGGTTAATACAGGGAGGGGGGGGGGGTCATAAGAAGAAGTGATTAATGTGGGGGAGGGGGCAGAGATACCATATCATACTGTAAAGGTAGATATTTTCGTGTGAGTATTTTTTTGTGCCTGGCCAGGTAAGATGACTTTCACGTAAATTCACTTCCGCGGAATCGAGACATCATCTATTGGAACATATTACAAGCAAAGATAATTGCATACTTTTATTTTTGCCCTAGTTTCTGATTGTGCGAAGTGCACAAAAATTTCCAATTTTACAGTATAGCTTTTGTGAGTTTGGTATGGAAGAAAATTACAAATAGTCATCTTTTTGGTGTCAAATTTAGAACTGCTATATTCATTGATACTTATCTCAGTTTCATAACTTTCATTTCAATATGGTGTAATGTTCGGTTTGAAATGATTATTTCAGAGTCATTAATTGCAGAATAATACAATGGAAAGGTTTATGTAATACAAAGCATTTGGATTTAAAGAGATTTCTGTAGATACCAAGACTCTGACTTCTTTTACTTGAGGAAAGAGATGACAAGGGTAAGAAATGAAGTTGACAATTTTTTTTTTTTCAATGAAAGCAGGTCTGCTGTTGCAGTAATAGTTCTCTGTTTCACTATCAAGTGATGTATAAATGATGGACACTAACTTGTAAAAGAGAGTGTTACATGACCCCTTGACATGTGAAGTAGTACACCCTAGGAAACAAACACTAGTATTTCTCAAAATGTGGGACTGCCTGTTCTTACCATCTGTGACTTAACAAAGTGCTCCTTCACAGCACATACTGTAAGCATCCACTTACTGCTGCTGATGTAGATAGCAACATATCTCCATATCAATCATACCTGCTTCATATTGAGAAGCAGAGAGCTCAATGGCTGATTAGGGAAGGATCTCCCCATCATGGTTCCTACCCTTCAGACACCTAGGTTTACTTTCTCTTGCACGCTGCCTCTATCTGCCCCAGGGGTGATTACACAATGCTTTTGCTTTCCGCTACCTGCTCTATCTCGCAAATGATTAACAGGTTTAGGGTCAGGTTCATCCTTTCTCCTCCCTAGCTCCTCATTCCTTCCTTTATTTTCTGTCTTCAACTTGGCTCTCCTGCCCCAAGTCTTTAGCCCCCTCCTGGGAGGCATGATTCACTTGGTAGACCAGGGCCTTGGGAGGAGGTGTCTGTAGATGGTATAGCCAGTGAGTCCTGGAGGAGTCACACAGGGGAAGTGATGAGGGGGAAAGTGTGTCAGTGAACTGCCACTTTTATCAACTTCAAGGAACATCATGATGGTTAGGAGACAGGTAAAGAGATTTTGACACAGAAACTAGGGCTCTACGTCTATATGATTCTGAGAAATGTATTGAGTGTTCAAGCAGCAGGCAATACCCACAACTTTGGCAACTTGCAAAATCAATGTTGACATCATCAGGATATTATGACTAGTATGTAAAATAAAAGAAAAAAATATGCTTAACATCTGGCTCTTGCCTTTGATGTGGACTGTTCCCATAGGTGATGGAGAGGAAAGATATTTTCTGCATGCCTGTGTTCTTCCAGACTTTGTGGTTATATACCCCTTCACATAATTGCAGAATTATCAGGATATCTACCATAATGTTGAATACATTCATCTTTTTATTCCTAACCAGTGATAGATTTGTAAGCACAATTGCACACTTCTCTGCTTGTTGTGTAGAGCAGTGATAGAATCTACAGTGGCCTGAAGACAGAAATCTGTAAATTTACTGGCCCAGAAATTTGTCTTCCAAAAATACGCCATGCCAGCATGACCCTGAATTTTCCCTTCTCCATGTCTTCCATCCCATCAGTATGATGTCTGAGTGCAGACACAAGTAATGGATGACTCAGCGTACTTTAGAAAACACAAATAGCTAGACCCAAAGGGGAAAAAAGTCATGTTAGACCATTTTATCGAAGTAATGATGAAAGGTTTAGAAAAAGTAGCGGGCACAAATTGCTCTTTTATTGGTGAATTATTAAGTAGATGATGGCTCTTTCATGAAAGGAAATGACAATGAAATTCAAATTCCTCGTGATATCTGTGCATCATATTGTTCTTATGCCCTTTGCTTGTTATGCCAGAGGCAGTATGGTTTATGTTGTCTGTCTTTCAATCAGTGTGTCTGTACCTATTAATTTCTTAGGATGAAAATCATTTGAAGCCAAACTTGACGTCATACTCAGATTGAATTCGTGTCATGGATTAATGATCAGTTAACAATGAGTGAATTAGATTTTAGATTATGTGCGGTCATGAGATTCGGTAAAATACTGCAATTGTATTATTTGGGATAGGTATCACACTAAGTCATAAAACCTCATGCAATATTTGGTTTGACTATTGCAAGGCAGTTTAAAAGTGAGTGGGTAAAATAAAGTGTAACAGGCATAGGCTTATACATTTAGGGCAATAATGTACATCAAATTTTGTGAGATTTCAAATTGTTTTTTTTTTTAATAGGAGTTGTGAAGGCAGCATAAGGATGTTTAGAAACCCACACATACACACACACACACACACACACACACACACACACACATACACACACACACACCACACACTCATGTGTCATAGAAAACAGAGAGTCAAAGGGATGAATAAAAATTCCTCAAGAGTTACTACATTTGGAGAGTTACTGCATTTATTGTGCATACTGTTCACACCATGTTAGTCAACTGAGCTCTGTGCAGTTTAAAAAAAATAGTTTTAAGCGTCTACGAGGTGATGAAAATGTGTCATTTCTACCTCTACGTGTGTATGCATCAATGCAGATATGCTGTATAATGAGTCTTTTCACGCCGTATCACTGGATAGAGCCTGAAGTTATCAATTCAGCTGTGGTCTACCTAGCTTCATTCCAATTGAGAGCATAATCACAATTACTGTTTCTTACCCTTTACGAACACCAGCTGCCCTTGAGATAGGTTATGACTATCAGACATTAATCCTTCACAGCATGATTACTTCAACAGCCAATCTCTTTGTGAAGTTTGTGAAAGTGATTACTGAGGAGTATGATTTGCTGCAAGTCGACCATGGCTATATCCCACCTATGACATAGATTTGTCTTTGGACTGTTTTCCCCTTCTTAAAGGGAACCCGAATCCAAAGAGCAATGTGGATTGAGTGAAAGCAGCAACATCAAGTGGAATACATCAGTGAAAGTTTTAGGAAAATCGGACAATTGTTGCAAAAGTTATGAATTTTTAAAGTTTTGGTATTGGAATTGCTAGATGAGGAGACTACTAGAGGTTATGACTTATGTGTGGACAACAATATAAAGAAAATTCCACAAAAATTCACTTTTCTAGCATAATGAGAGAGCACTTGACAAACCACTTTCAGAAAGCTGGGGGAATAATTGCTACCCTTAATGTATGTCAGTATCAAGTTGATGGAATGTGTCATTTTCAAGTGTGTCCCTTCAAGTAGTGTTTAAGGAGACAGTGGTTTAACTCGTTGGAGACTAGTACCAAGTACAATATTGTATACTAGGGCAGGTGTCTATGGGAAATGTGTGTTTTAAATAACAAGATCAGCTTGTCCTCAATGGGTTAAGTGATGCTATCTTTGTACTTAACTCTCATCCAGCCTTGATAAGTCTCTTTTTTTTTCTTTTTTTTTTTCCCCTCCCACTCTTTCTTTATCTCTCCCCTTCCTCTCTCCCTCTCTCTATCTTGTATCTCTCTCTCTCTCCCTTTTTTTTTTTGGTCTCTTTCTCCCCTCCTCCCCCCCCCCCCCCCCTCCCCCCTTTGACTTTGCTGTTGGTATGCTCCTGTTTGCTGTACGCCACTGCTACAGCATTGGCACAAGGGCAGTATATAGTTTGCCTATTAGGCATGGCATTCATATTTTATTCAGTGGTCTGGGCCTGATGCTGGCAGCTCTCATTTCCTTCATAATGAGTGTGCAGGGAGTGAGTGTTTTCAGGCTCTGCCGCTGCTCTGCTTCACCCACTAACTGCCTGCTAGAGAAGTGCATCGAGAGGGAAAGATAACCGGGTGCTGGAAGGCACTGCCACATAATGTACAGCGTGACACATTTCTGTGTCTTCTTCATGCAAATGCATTCCCCCCCCCCCCCTTTTTTCCTCCTCTTACAAAGTCTCTCTCTCCTCTATGATCATACATCTTTCCCTGAGGTTAATTAATTTGAAGTGTGACTAGTTTGTCCCTTTTTTCCGTACCCGAACAACTGATGTATTCATGTGTACATGCAAGGAATACCATAGGAAGGTGTGTATTTGCGTCTACAGGGACATAGTGAAGAAGAGAAGGCTGATAGGTTAACCTGTTCTGTGCTTTGAGTGTGGATTGATACAGAAAACCCCATAGCGTTGTGCACATTGTCCAAAGTCCCTGGCATGGAATGGGTTAAAGGCAAGAGTGTGGAAGGATCCGGGGATGGATTCCAGGGAAGACAATGTTGGGATGAGAAAGTGGCAAGGACGGCTGTAGGTAAGGTCTCAGTATGAAATAGACTAATATTACCTACACATATTGACAGAGGAAAAGAGGAGAAAATTGCGAAGGGGTTGTGAAGGGGTCCAGTGGAGCAAACATCAAGTCTAAGATTGAGAAGGGTGAGAGAAAGAGGAGGAGACAGCCGGATTTAATACCATCACTGCCTCTTGGGACATGCATATCTTATTGAGCCACCGCGCTGGGATGCTAGATTTTCATCCCTCATCATTTGACAATACAATAAAGTGCAGGGAGCTGGGTATTGGAGGGAGGAAGGAGCCCCTATAAATAGGAGCTAGGGTATTGGGCCTTCCCTGACGTCAGAGGGAACGAACGATAGGGAAGGGAGGACCACCGGAGAACATGATATTTGATGCGGCAAGGGAAAGAAAGAGGCTAGGAAAGGTAGCCTGAAAGAGAGAGTAGAAGAGTTTCAGAAGGATGCAAGGAAATGATGTAGAAAAGATAGGGAAAATTACATAGAATATACAATACACTGCCAGAAAATAAAGACAGGGAGTATTGGGACTGAAAATAAAGAACAAAAAGAGGAGGAGATGGAGAGAATGGCAGTTCTGGAATATTACATAATATTGTGTATGTGTAAGGCCCTGTTAGGGTTTGTTTCCTTTTATTAATAATATTATTTTGTAGTTGTTGTTGTTGTTGTTATTTTTATTATTATTAATATTATTGGTATTATTATTGTTATTATTATTATTATTATTATTATTATTATTATTATTATTATTATTATCATTATTATTATTATTATCATTATCATTATCATTATCATTATTATTATTATTATTATTATTTGCTGACTGCAAAGTAAAAAGAGAACATGGAAATATTTCTGTTTGATGACCTGTTGGAGGATAGAACATCACACACCAACCGGAAAATTTGCCGTATGTACTGTTATATTTCATGTGTGTGCAGTGTATCCAAGATAAGGAAAGTAGTGGTACAATGAAAAGGATCCTGATGGCAGAGGTCAAGGGATGTATTAGCTTCCTCTTCATGTACTGGAAAGGATTTTGACCAAAGGTCAGCATGTAGTCTATCCTGTTGTGAAGGTGACTCTGATTTTGGCAAAGTTTTGGACACAGCCCTCTCTGAATCTCACATTACGGTAATATGAGGCAGAGCGCAAAATTTGATCAGCATAAAGAGGGTTTCGGGACTCTCCTTCATAGATGTGCTGGGTCAGCCAACCCACGTGCATTCTTGCCTTTTTTACTTTCTTGTGCCAAACAGATCTGGTTACATTTAACTGACAGGAAACAGGAGATGACAATGATGGTAGACAAACAAAAGATTAGCTAGAATAGAACCCTTTATGCCCCACAAGATGCCAGCATTTAGACAGACAGAGAAGATTGTAAACTGATTGCTGTACTTCATGCAGCCATGAAGTGATATGACTGCAGAATTAACCCATATGAAACATGCTCCTCACTTTGTAAACATGTTACATAATAGGGTAAAGTACTTGTGCCAACAGATATCATGAATATCTCTCAAAAGATATCAAGGATGATTAAATGTGACATCTTCACAGCTTTCTGCCAGTCATAACAATTTTAGTCTTCTACAAAAAAGGGGAAGATATTAAACAGTAATTTGATTCCTTAGAGCAAATTCCTATTTTTCCTTGTATTCCTATCAATAAAATCATGATGCAGCTGTATATAGAGTGACAGCAGGTGTCTACATACAAAGATGACATCTGTTCCCCACAAGGCTGTCTCATATGAAGTTTGACCCTTTGCAGTGATGTGTGTTGTTTCTCTACTACAACCCTTAGATGACCAATAGACGTGGCTAATTGATAAAACTGACCACTGAGCATTTCATATGTGGGATTCACTCGGACACAAAGAATAAGCATGATACAAAATTATTGAGATTTACATTGTAATCCAAAATCGTGAAATTTTTGTCTGTGTGGCAATAAAAAGTCCCAGCAAATAGTGCGATCAGCGTCAGGACAAAAAACAAGAACAAAAATCCAAGAAATATCATGATTATTTCAGAATTATCATGATATTTTGCACCGTCGATTGTGTGTGAATGCTGGAGCAAAAAAGTATCACCGTCACATTTCGGTAGATGTGGGACATGTGCAGTTTGGTCGACAAATCATCAAGATTGGATATTTCTGTCCATCTGAACTGGGAAAAAAAAAATCATGATATTTAGATCGTGATCGTTTTCTTACTGTTTTGTCTGTGTGAATGCGACTGTGAAGTGCAGTTGGTTGTTGATGAGAGTTCAACATTAGGGTTTAAAGCCGTACTCTTTAGCCTTGAAAAGAGCTCATGGTAGTTCACATAGCTAAGCAGCTGTGTGGAAGGTTACAAGATTCAAGGGAAGGAAGTGTTTGATTGCCAACTGGCCTGTGAATAATGAAAAATGCAAAAGAACTAAATAGAGGGGTAGTGAAAGTAGAGCACATGTCAGAGTTGTGACAAGAATGCTCAAGCATTCTACCATTTCTTTATGTGTTGACTCTGACTTTTTTTGTACTCTACAGTCAGACTTTTTTTAGGATATCCTGTTCTCTGGTTTCTGTTACGCAGGATCTACGAACAAAATCCTACTTATGAGTGAATCAAGACTTTGAGTAGATAATGTATGATAATTGCAAGTTATTCATATCACATTTGCCTCAAAAGATACACCAGGAACAACAACAAAGGGCTGTTGTGCTGATTAAAAACAATATCCATTTTACATCATTTGTAATTGAAATCAATGTTTGTTTGTTTTTTTGATTGGTTTCATGATCTACAGTGTATCTCAACTTCACTCCTGTTAACTGTATTAGTGCTATCAGTGACTGGCTGATTTATTTATTTATTTATTCATTCATTCATTCATTCATTTATTTATTTATTTATTTATTTATTTATTTATTTATTTATTTATTTATTTATTTATTTATTTATTTATTTATTTATTTATTTATTTATTTATTTATTTATTTATTTATTTATTTATTTATTTATTTATTTATTTATTTATTCATTCATTCATTCATTCATTCATTCATTCATTCATTCATTCATTCATTCATTTATCTATCTATCTATCTATCTATCTATCTATCTATCTATCTATCTATCTATCTATTAATCTATCTATCTATCTATCTATCTATCTATCTATCTATCTATCTATCTATCTATATGCCAGTGCGGAGGGGTTAAGAAAAGACTTGCTACATTCAAGTCAACACTTTGATAGATGAAAAGATCTGTAATGAAGGAGAAATTGTCATGCAATATCTTATGAAGAGTTTGTTTCTTTTGTTGTGGAAGATTTAGACAACAGTGATCCTAGCCCACAAGGGCACTAATGTAACCAAACAATATCTGTCTCAACAATTGTTCTTGTGCTGATTTGTGTGTGCATACATGTACTTTACTGGCCAGTGATAGGATCCATGTATACCTTCCATGTCAATGGAATTCTTTTGACAAATTTGTTTGTGATACATGTATGTGTTGAAAAGTCTGCTTGCCTTGCATTCAGCCAAAGTCCCGTATTTCTGTATTGCCCAGTTCATGTTTGTACATGTCTTCAGTCATCGTATGTGGCCAAAAGTGGAAAGCCTAGAATGCAGTGTTACTCTCCATCTTTTTTTTAAATTAAATGTATTGTTTGCAGTGATTTATTAAACAGGAACAGTGATGCCAAGAGGATGTAGCAAGCCTCTAATGGAAGACGAGGGCATTAATTTCATTTGCTGTGAAGAAAAATGTTCAGTGCGTTTCTTTTAAAATCATAAGAGTTAATTAAAATGTAACTTTACAAAGAAATGTCAGATGAAAATCTTAGTGGAATGTATGGAATACATACTTTCGTGATTGAGGGGAGACATTCTGTAACTCTCAAATAGTTTAAACGTTGAATGATATTCAGTTGATATTGTTGTCTTTTTACTCTACACTTCAGTAATA
This sequence comes from Diadema antillarum, assembly GCF_040938485.1. Classification (NCBI taxonomy): domain Eukaryota; kingdom Metazoa; phylum Echinodermata; class Echinoidea; order Diadematoida; family Diadematidae; genus Diadema; species Diadema antillarum. The sequence continues at coordinate 975,761 of NW_027271292.1, read as the reverse complement.
GCAACAGTTTGTTGAATGGATAAATGCAATATGAAACTCATTTGTAATGATTTGTTTATTATATCATATGTACAAATTTCATGATGTTCAATTGCCTGAATACAGCAAAATTTGTACCATGGTAGATTCATTTGCACTGGACACTTTTTCCCAAACCCTATATCAGTAGAACTGCATCTCATATCTTAGGTAGATTGGGACATACTAGTAATATATGCATGCAATGAGTGGACTGCTCAAGGAGATAAGTTTAGTATGCCTTTTAGTAGGGTGAGTTGTGGTCATGATACAGTATGCCATTGGTGCACAATTCTTTAAATGCATTGTAGGCAACACTTTACCCTTGTGTCTTAATTGTGTGAACAAAAGGCTGATGCTGTTTAAGGGAAAAGGGACACCTTGTATAATTATAAACTTTTAATTGATATTCTAGACTGATGAGATGTGTTGCTTGGAACTTCCGAGGCATACAGCAAATGATGAACGTAATTTCATAAGTGCATAGGAAATCTCTTGGGGTGTAATAGATTTTCTTTTTTGTCCTTGAAAGTTATTTGGTCCTCTCGACTTCAGAGCTGTTTACAACCCAATCAGATGGTGGCAGTTTGAAGATAACATGCATGCAACTTGTCTTCAAAAAAACATCCTGTTATGTAGCATGTCTCTCTGTCAATGGAAAAACTTTGTTTCTTTTGTGCATGTTACCTTGTACCAACAATATATTACTTGCGGTGTATACAGCAAATATTGTAAGAAGATTGTTTGTAATAGTTCTGCAAGTGTTCTCACATTATTCTTTATATGTGTTCATGGATAGATTTGGTGGGACAACAAAAGTTATATTATTAGATTAATGAAGAGGTAATGATTTGACAAAGCTGAGCAGTCCACTCAAACTGTACTATGCATGCAATATTATGAAATGTATGCACTCCTAGTCATCTCCCAGTATATTTTAACAAGCCTAACATGTGTACTCATGCATATGTATATATCTTTTGCATATTCATTCTTTTCCCTCCAACAACACCACTGTCATTCCCCTTTTCTGTGGAATACAACTTTTGCACAACTCCCAAACCCCCCAAAATATTGGCATAAACACTATGGGAAACCTTCATTAATCAAATATGCCCAATATATCAACATGTTCATTAATCTGATACGCTCATTTTCTTTCTCATGGTTCTCCTCTTATGGAAATTTCAAACATTGCAATTTCCTTTTTTTTTAATTATCTTTTAAACTTTCCAAATGTTGTGTTTCTTACATCATGCTGCTATCTCATCAATTCTGTAATAAAATTCCATGTGAAATATTCTGTTCTTACTTCTATTTGATGAAAAATGAACATTAATGCGGGGCTTTTCTTCTGTCAAATTCTCTATCTGCCTTACCTTTGTATGGTTTTGTATGGGTTTTGTCCGGTTTTTACTGAATGTGTGCATGTATTTGTTTTGGTGAATATGACTGAATTTTTCAAATCTGCATGCATGTTAATGTTCTTGTTTTCTGTTAAACTCTCATTTTCATTTCAACAATGGGACTGATGTTCTGCATTCTCATTCATATTTTCTCACAAACATTGTGTCATTTTTTTATACTTTAAATGTTCACATTGACATGTACAAATTTCATACTCATTCCTTTTTAATCATTCTACAAATGTGGGATTACATAATTCCTATTATATTTCTATCATATCTATTTTCTGCCTCATTCTCCTATGAATAAATGATGGTATGAACATAATGAAATCGAACTTGACTAAATGCTGACACAAAACCATTCGCAATAAAAAATAATAATCCAATATTATGCACTGTCATCTTGATTCTCACTCTCATATCAAACTACTATGCTCTCATGCTCTACATTGATAAAACAAAATGTCTTATTCCTCAAAACATCTGTTCATGAACACAACATATTTCAATTTTTTGGCTAATTATGACCTATCTGAAAAAAACCCAACAACAACATCACTTGTCCAATGTCAACACACATACATCAACCCCCTCCCTTCTTTACCACACATACATTCCTTCTGCCTATTTCCTCTTCCCCACCCCTATCTGTCTACCACCCCCATCCCTCAATCCTCCCCCTTCACACCCCCCCTTCACCCCCCCCCCCTTCACACCCCCCCCCCCCATATCCTGGTACACACACACATACACTATCTGACATCGGCAGATTGATTACCCCGATGCACAGTTACTACATCCTGGTCAGAGGCAGTCCTGTACCCCAAACAACCTGGAACGACTGATGGCCCTTGAGCATGATGAGATCAAGGTCTCGGCCAACCCAAGAGGGCGCTCTCTCAGTGAAGATCGCAGCCATGAAGATGACCATGAGGTAAGACTACCTTTTCTGTCATAAGTTTTATGCTTGAAATGACCAAAGCAATGACCAAAGCTTTTTTTTTTTCTGCACATGCATTGTTCATTTCACTATGTATTATGTGCATCTTTGTTTCATGTATTTTGTATTTACATGCTACCCAAAAATTATTGCCAAGGCCAAATGAATATGTTTTTATATTTTTAATTTACTGTCCATACCGATTGAAAGTTTTACAGAAAGAAAATAAAAATCTTTTATGCTGTTGATTTGGAGTTGCTTTTGCAAGTGTAAAAACAGAGATACCTGTATAAATGTAAGCACATGATATATTCCAAAGACACTTTATGTTTGCACTATTGATATAGTCAAGGCAGCAAGGCAGCAGGTTTGTCACGCTGAGCTGGCAAGACAAATGTTTATACAGTATTTTTGCCACAGCATAGTAGATATTCCACAGCAAAGAGTATTTAAAAGACAAGACGTGTGAAGGATGGTCATGTGCAAATATTTCTTCCACAGTCAACTGAATGTTTCACTACCTAGAGACAAAAAAAGTGCCATCAGCTTGTTGCTGGGTAGAGCAGTATAGCTTCAGTTATTCTGCAATGCATCGCAGTTAATACGTGTACGGCTGTGTTTCACAAGATGATGGATGTGTATGTACAGGCAAATCCTATTATAATGATGGCTTCCCAATGATTGTGTGGTGTAGTGTGGTTGATCTGATTAAGTCATTTTCTTCTGCTTCTATGTGTTTGTGTGCCTAGAAGTACTGGTAATCACATCAGTCCATAATGGGGTTTACTTGTACTCTTGAATGCCGAAAGAATGAAATTGTGTTGTGATTTTTGTGTTTGTTGACTTCTATGTGTATAATGTATGCTGAATGTCTTTGCCTGACTCTCGGAATCTCTGTCTTATGTCAAGAATGGTTAATGTCCTTTCTCTACCCATTAATTGACAGCCTCTTCCTTCTATACGTCTTGAGCGAGCACTGTCAGTGGGCAGTGAGAAGGTAGCGACAACCATTCTCTCAATCTTTTCTGGCTTGTCCTCTTTTGACTGTTTTTGTTTTGAACCTTTGCTTACACATTTTTCATCCATCACTCCACAACACCTGTGACACTGTCAAGCATGTTTGAAGACCCATCATGCTTTACTTACAAGTTTTTATTGTTTTTACACTTATTTTAGATTCTTCTCATATCTTCCATTTTCCCACCTCTTTACTAACTGCTTCAAGTAGTACATTTCATCCCTAGAGCCTTCCTTTCATAATGATTGTGATGAAATAGTGTTCCATTTGTATCCTTCGTTCCCTTTGCTGATAACTTAACTTTATATGTGGATACACATGTCTTTATTCCCAAGACGTGAAGAGAATTCCATTATCATATGGATACGTCTGAGTGAAAATACTGAACTACAAGCGAATTATTTCAGCTGAGGCATTTCTTGAATATTGTTGTGTTACCATTGGTTCAATATACATGTGTCTTAGTACTTGTTTATTTGTACAAGCTTTGTTATATGGTAGGTAGAAGTTTTTGTATTTTATTCTTACGGCTGCCATATGAAACCTTATTCAAGCTTGATTATGAAAATATGATTCACTTTTCAGCTGGCCAAGAGAAATATGTTGCAGTATATTTGAAATATATCCTGCACATATTTTTTCTGACATTACTCATCTCGTATCATATCATCACCCCACTCTAACTTCTAAGTCAAGCAAGGCCAAAACATTTGCATACATTTCTAGTCAGCAAGTGAAAAGAACCAAATGGGCTTGAAGAGAGAGAAGCTGTTAAAAGTGATGCCCTGTCGTCATGGAAACAGGTTTCAGTCCATCAGGAATCTCTGATTGGATGTATTTCCTGCTGTTGTTTCATCCTGGTGGAGCCTTTGTGGATGAAGAGAAGACTGACGTCACGTGTCAATCAGGAGAAGACAACAGCTTGCTCTGCAGTGGGCAGCTCCTAGCATGAGATGTCCCCTAAATGGGTTCTTGAATCCGCTCAGTTAATGTCAACCTTGATATTGATATCCACCACACTGATGAATGCATGAATGTTACGATTCTGGAGTTCACAGACATAAAGTAACATAGTGTGCTACTCATGTGCTGTTTACAAAGACATCTGTGTAGGATTTTGGGCATGAGTGAGTAAATGATCCAGTGTTTATTCAAGCTTGTACATGTTCTATGATTGCCAACATTGATAATCCACATCTGCTTTTAGAAATCTTTGATGGAGACTTTAAAATAAGTAAAGAACTGTCCACCCCCCCCCCCCCCCTTCAGGGATTTAGTAATCAGAGACAGTGTAATGAAGATTATTCTTTTTTTAATGAGATAAAACTAGAGTCCAATGAGATAGCTGGTAATATTTGACATTCTTTAGTGTAAAAGATTCCTCAAGAGGTGTTAATGTAATTTGTACAAATGCTGAGAAGAGACAAGTTAATCAGGAAGTGCAGTCATAAAACTAGTGTCAAAGCCCTGTGTTGAGTTCATGTGGATTAGTGCCGGTTATGTATTTACATTTGAGCTCAAATGTCCAAATTTATTTTGACCTTAACAGGATTAAGTATCCCAAGCCAATCTTATGACTGAGGAAACAAAGAGCGTATTAATCTTAAAATGTTGTAGAAGTCTGTTGTGTTGTTTATATAGGAAAGAAGAACAGCGCTTTCCTTTTGTTCATGCAAATAATTTTTGATGCACTTGGGACGATCGCTTTGGATCAGAAACTGCCCGCCTAGTCAAGTTGTGCATGCCATGACCAGCCTGACAACATTCGTTCTCCCCATTGTTACATTTTTGCAGCCGTCTACTGGATCTATTATTTCATAAAGAAAGATGTATCCAGAATTGACTGCACAGGGTAAACCTGTTTATTATAAATAAGAGATCATCACCGTTGCACCTCCCTAACACATTTGTCGTTCATCTCAGTATAGCTTCTTGGAGCTGCAGGAGGGATTTACCTCATCAAGTATCAAGTGTCACCAATCCAATGAAATTATATGGCTGTAAACTGTTTCCATCTTCAATGTCTTGATGATCAAGTACGGCAATTTCTCAGCCTCTAGAACAGCATCTTGATGAAAACAAATTCATCTGCAGTATTGAAGAAAGAGATGTATTGGGAGGAACTGTGTTCAGGATGCAAGGATAAATGTAAACAAGGAGTGCTAAGACAGAGGCTTTGCCCTCGAGGCTTGTGATGTGAGAGAACTTAGACAGAGTCTTCCCTGCCCTCCCCTCACCAGAGTGTCTTACACTCGAGTAATGAGCACCTCGTGTGTTCAAGTCTCAACCATTACCACAAAATCAATTTCCAGATCCATTTATAAATTAGCTGGGATTCCCCTCCCCATTTCCTGGGGGCTTTGCAAATCTAATCATTTGCAATTTGAACCATTCTCAAATTTAGTGCACTTGGAACATAAGCCCCCCTCAACCATACCAGATGGGGCATGCACTCCTCACAATACAGTTTTCCAGTTACCTTGTTGTCGTCGTTGACAGGAAAATGTGATAGTGCCCTCGCGTGGTTCTTGAAATTCTATCCACGCCAAGCTAAGAGCGGGACTTTACCCTGCCAGTGAAGTGAATCAATTGATGCTTGATTGGAAGAGCTCATTCAAAATGTCATCTACAGTGTACTTGGGACACCACACTTAGAAATGAAACCAAAGACCTAGTGCTCAGATATACGCTTGACAATGTAACTACTCTTAAGGTGCATATATGATGCGTTTCATAGCCTCTTAATTGTTCTAACCACTTAATACATGTACATCATATATGTGCACTATTTTAATAATATATGAAGGGTATACTGTATGTGTCCACATACAATGTATGCATGTCTGACGTTAATGGTTTGTTTGTCTATTATAGTCAATTATGGTCCATAAAGAGATGAGGAACAGAATTCAGAAGTGTAAGCGTGATTCCATTCTAAACCTTACAGACAAAGACCTTTGTATTCCTGACTATTTTTCTTGGTGTTACACAGAAATGATATCATGGAGAATGTTGACTGACCAAGTGTAGAATTGAATTGATTGTGGGATTTTGACATTTTAAATGATAGTTACCATGTTAGCTTCACCAAAATGTATCTCAAATAATCCTGAAGAATAAGGATAAAATTCCTGGAATGCCTGTACTTATCACTACCAAATCAGCTTTATGTTTTAGAGGAACATTAAGTAAGGCATATCCTGATACAAATTGCCATCCCCAAATATATCTGATTGAGAATTGAAAAAGGGAAAATTTGACAAAATTACTTCAAAATTGCCATAAAAAGTACAGAGCACCTCAAAATTCTTTGGTCTATTCAGGATCCCAGAGTAGCTGGTGATCTCACCCCATACCCCCTCCAGAAGCTTGCCATCACACCTTCCAAGGATCCCCCTGCATTACCCTGGGCCACACCCACACTATGTTCTGCTTTTGCCCCATTACTAGCCCCTTATGTTGCTGTCTTGTGGGTAGTCAGAGCAGTGCGTCTGGGCTTCTTATAAATCAGTGGACAATGTGTGCCAAACTACTTCCAAATTTGCACATGTCATTATCAATGACTAGTTTTCCAGCTCCCCATTAGGAATAATGCCTTCCCTCTACACATGTTTTATGTATTTGTTCCCTTCCCAAGCTGGTTTTGAAGTCCCCCATCCAGTTCAGCCTTTTTATCTGTCTGTTTTCATTGAATGTTGATGTATCTGTATTTTCATGAATAAATTGACTACAATCTTGCTGTGTAGAATATTTTCCTTGCCTGTTGCTATAATAGTGCATAATTATGTTGGAAAATTTGTACGGTGTTACATTGTAACATTGTACATTGTAAACTTTCTCATTGTGATGCACAAGAGTTTGATCTACATGTATATTTGGTTAGCATTTTTATTTTTATTTTTATTTTTACTTTTTATTTTTTGGTCTACCTCCCCTCAGATGATATCAGCAGAAGATATCTGTTAGCCACACTGATTACTGATTGGCTTATTACATCCTTTTGAAAACAACTGTCACATTTCTAGCATGGTTAACTGAATGAGATGGTTTGTGTGTTTTCATGATTTTTTTTTTTTCTGCCTACTGCCCTAAGTGAAAAGAAAAAGAAACTGTTCAAGGGTCTTGCCTTACCATCCACCATATTTCAGTGGGCATCTTCCTTAGGGTGGCCATCCTAAAATACTGTCAAATTTGTATGCGGTATAGTGTTTGGGGGTAATTTGAAGCTTTATCGTTTAACTCCATGCAAATCTAGAGGACCTTCTGCATCTAACCCCCTAATCTGTCTCCTTCTCATGTAATGGGCTATGAGAAGCAGCAACTCTGCTGTATGAATATCGACAGAGGAAAGACATTCCTATCAACCATGGCAACCTTCTAACCCCCCCCCCCCCCCCATCATCTTTTCAGTATAGCCAGTGGCCAAATGATTAAGTCAAGTGGGGACCTGATTATCCCAGTAAGGATGTTTGCCTGGTCCCTTGGAAGCCTGTGTGAAGTCCCCTTCCAATGGATGCAAAATAAAAGAACAGGAGAAAAGATGTAGAGAGAGAGAGAGAGAGAGAGAAAGAAAGGGGGGGGGATGAAATGGGTATGAGAATCGTGTGAAGGCATCACTCCCATACACTCCAAAGAGTTTCCATGCTCTCGTATTGCCCTCTTGCCAACGGCGTCACTCAACCCAAAAAGTGGGAAAAGAAGCAGTCCAGTGCATGGGGTGTGTGTGTTTCTGCATCTCCCCTCTCTCCCATTTCTCCATAACTCTCCAGATATGTCTGGAGGACACTTGAGGGAGAGAGATGACCAGAATTCACCACGTAGTCTGGGCATAATTGATTTTGCAAAAGGAGGCAAATACATGTGTTTGGCTAAGGATCAGAATGGTGTTAATTCAGAAATATGATTCCTGGTGAAAAGCATACGTTTGCATTTTAATCTGATTTCAAGCGTGCATAGGTCCTGTTCTATCCTTGTCCTGAATTATCTTTCTTGCTTAGACTGAGGAGAAATGCACTTTGCACAATGCGCTTTGAACCTGAATAGAATAGAATATTATTATTATATGTTGCAACATACTATCTTCCATTTGATGCACTTGTGCATTCATTTCACATTATTTCACCCAACTTTATACAGGTCTAAAGTATTGCAGAGTAGTTGGAAGATTAAATTTGGGCCAGATAAGATCAATTTGGCATGTTTCGTACGATGGATGGGTTGTGTACAGCCATGCATTAGATTATGTTCTCGTGTGGGAGCAATTCAATCCTTATCATGCAGTGGATTGTTATACATTCTTTACTCTTCAATGAAGTGGTGGAAAATATTGAATTAGAATCATAACATCAAGGAAAGAAAGTTTTATAATTTGATTCCTTCCTAATTAAATACACCCTCAGTAATATCAGGTATTATAGATTTCATTAAATTCATATACATGAGGTTTGAAATATGTTGATTCTAAGGTTTATATCTCATTGATTAGAAACTACATTTGGTAGCCATGTTAAAGTGGAATCATCACTGTAAACACATGTAGACTAGCAGGAAAACAAACATTGATTGTGTATTTGGGTAAAATATTGAAAGTTTAATGTCTTTGTGACAACTGAGATATCAATTTGATTAGTATTCAAAATGATGCTTTTAAAGTTGTCTCTTCATATTTTGAATGCTATGGTGTGATGAAACAGAGCAATGCATGTTACATCCCTAGAATAGTTCTCCAGTTATAAGTCCTTTAAGAAATGTTAAACTACCATGGTACAGGCTTATGTGTGCTATACTGATGCCATGCTGATATTCTGAGTTATTTTTATTACAAATAAAACATTACAACCATCTTAAGTTACATAGTATGTGGAAAGGATAATGAACTTCTGTTTCAAAGATAAACAGCATTGTTGGAGAATGTATGTGTGTATTAATTCATTCAGTCCACATTCTCTTTGCATTAGTTGTCAGTAGGCTAGTTAACACACTCCTGGTCACACGGTGAGATCATGTACATGAGACTTAGACGGGAATGCTATCTTACAGCAAAGGGGAAGTAGGAAATGTGTGAGGGGACGCGTATCGGATTGCTGAATCAACAAATGGACCGTTCACACTTACTCTCACTTTCTACGGCCATATCTAATGAGCGTGGCCAAATAAAAGGGCGTAGGGATAGACGAGACTCAACTGGGACAGAGAAACACAGAGCCATGAGAGAGAGAGAGGAGAGATGTCCTATAACTTGGTTTTGATTTTGCAATGACCATGATGATGTACTTGAAAAAGTAATTTCCTTCCTTGTTCTGCTGCATTGTATGGTGAGGGTGCTTCATCAACATTGAATGAAAAAGGGAGTATGTAAAGATGTAAAGTGATTGTTATTGTTGTGGTAGTTCTGTATTAATATTGCACGCAGGCAGAAGAACTCATTTGTTTATGTTCACACAAGATATGTAATGGTATGGCTTCTTTTCTGCCATGTCAAAATAAACTGGTTTAGATGAATAGTGTCATAAAGCAATGATGGTGATATCTTATTAAAAGATATCATACTTCAACAGATGAAATTTTTGCGTTACAGTTTTATTCTTTACATCATTCTAGTACCACTAGTCTCTTTCTGTCTGACAATGTACTTCTTACCAGGATTAATCTACTATCATTGAAATCATATGCCTCTAGCATTATCATACATTATAGGACTCTTAAATACTTCAGATTGTCAACTGTTCTTTTGTGTGTGTGTGTGTGGGGGGGGGGGGTGTGGTAATGAACATACAAACACTAAAGAATAATATCAAAACAAGTACTTTGAAGACATAAATTCCTGGATTTTACTGAAATCTACAATTTAATTTTTAGAAAATGTGAGCACTTCCCTTCTAGAGTCCTGACAACATCCGCATCACGTTACCTGTACTTAGATGTCACCAAAAACAGCAGTGTCAGATATTGTACATCCGTGTGACGTGATCTGCCTATTCAGTGGATTTCTAAGAGCATCGATGAGCTTATTACCTCACAACAACTCCCACACCCAAAAACAGACACAAATATACACCAAGATCAAAAGGTTAACGCCAAGGCAGATAACGGTGTTATCTAAGAGCAGTTTCCTACTCCGGGGGAAAGAAGAGCCGCAAACGAGGACATCAAATATATGTGATAGAGCAGAAATACTATAACTGTTACTTCTTGCCGGATTAAATAACTGTTTTTCCTTGCTAAAAATGGTGTATGTTTCATGGAAAAGATTGTTTTCCCTAATTCTAGTACTATATATGTCTACTGCAGAGAAGGTAAGATACTGTTTTCTCTACCAAAACTGCTATCAGCTCCAAGAATACTGCAATGTTGTTTTAACAAGGTTGGTATTCCTGATAGAGGAAGGCATTCACATACCTACCTGCAACAATACAAGACGGACATATGATCTATGTCTCTCCCTCTCCTACTGCTGGTCTACATGTAGCACAAATACAACACAGAGCACAAGCCTTTACTGCACCATCCATCTTGTATCATGTTTCCTTTTCTTCAATGTGTGCATTATGCACTAAAATTGTTTTGATTTTTAGCAATCTGGTCGCGTTTAGCGTTTCAACAATTTTTCCTGTACAAAGTAGACTTCTTTTGAATGTCTGGCATTTTCTGCTGGCTCAAACACAACTGGACAAATCAAGATTATTATATAATACTGAAGGGAAGTATTGCATTTAAAAATCAGACAGCAGCAGTAGCGTATCGTTTGTAGACAAGCTGCTACGTGCTGCCTGTTCTTCAATCGATACTGAAACAGATTGTGTAATGTGATCTACAGGACATGAATTCAATAAAGTCATAGACATAGTCAAAGAATGGAAGGAAGGTAAAAGAAAAGAATGAATCAGAAGAAGAGTAACATATGAGCCATTGTGCATCAGTGACTTGACATCATTGATTTTTGTTTCATAATGATATTTGTCCTAATACATTAATAGGTCACTAAAGATCTCAAAGTCACAATGTACCACAGTGTTATGGACGTATGTACTTGCAGTACCATCAAAGTTGTTTTTTTTTTCATTGTAAAGTAGACTTGTACCATGCTTTCATTCATATTCAGTCTTATGTAGAAGAAGAACCCTTCCCATGGAGAGATTTTTTTTTTTTTTTAAACAGGAACAAAAGGGAAGTCAAAGGTCCAAAAATATTGTAGTAAAATTAAAGATTAAGAAAATTATTATCATTTGAGAGTCAGTAATTTATTAAAAACAGATATATTTTGAACTAGAGAAGCACTCCGAGAGCGCAGACCTCCTCCAAGCAGCTAATATTTCTGGCATTATAATATTTCTACTACTGGTCTTGTTCTTCCATAGAGATCAGTGATTTCAAACCCTGGATACGTATGCATGTTAAAAATGGCCTGAATTCCCAATATAGAAGCCTTTTGTTACGTCATCAACCCTCAACTGCACAGCGCACCTCACAGTTAGAGCACGCACTGTAGTGCACATATGAAAACCTAAAAAATGTGCAGCGCAACTCCCCAGTTCATTGACCCTACCTACCAAAATATCGAAAATCCTTCATAATATCCATAAAAATTTCCAGATCATCACCAAAATTTAATCATCTGTTCCTTGTGCCATTCTCAACCTTTCTTGCAAGTTTCATCTAAATTCATTCCCAACTTTTTGAGTTATTTTGCACACGGACAAACAAACAAACTTTTTACCTCCTTGGTGGAGGTAAAAATATGCACCCCATTCTAATTCAGCACTTTATCAGAAATAGCGTCCACATAAAAAACAGGCATTTCATAAAGTTGTTTGGTCATGTGGCTGTATGGTTGCCATGTGGGTTGCTCCCTGCTAAACCGCCCTGAGAATTGAGCTATTGGTTAAAGTACTGCAGTTGTGCATTTTCTTGCAAGAGTTATGTGTCCTTGTTACGACTCCCTTCAAACATATCAGATACGTAATGTTATGTTGTATGCTCCAAGACAGAGTAAAGGCCTTTAATTCCCCTTCCAAAACAAAGGAAATCATGCTGTTATTCATATGTGGACATGAGGGGGGAAAATCATGCATCACAACCATCATTTACCCAAGTAAATTACATGAGGCCCCAATTGCCAACCACTCTATATTGATATCTGTCATTTAAACGGTGTAGACCGTATTTATACATTACTAATATTGCTCAATCTTCACTGATCTGTTGTGTAGACATCACAGCTTTATTCATAACAGTTAATTACCATGCACTCTCCACCAAACAGTGCTTAGTTAGATTGTCATCTTTTCTATCCCAGAATTCAAGTGTAAGAGAGGATAAGAGAATCTAATCATAATCATAAAAAAAGCACAAAAATTGTACATACATATTTGAATGTGCTGCTGTAAGAGCTTGTGACAAGCTTGAAGTAATACAATCATTTGGACAGAAAAGAACAGAAAGTAAGAAATTATTCTAAATGCTTATATGGCTGTTGAATTTCTTGTCTCTAATGGTGAGTTGCTCTACGTATATGGACTGCACATACAAATGCTTGATCTCCCAATGTTATGTTTGTTATGCGTGATGGGATTTCCAATAGAAGAGTGAGTGAAGGGGGAAAGCTGGGAAGATTAAAGTAGGAATATGTGTAGTTGTCTTGTAAACTTCTAATGCAATTCCACACATTGTTTGATTTGGCTGTGATTAGTCGAGTAAAATCAGATAAATAAGGACAGGAGACTATAGAAATAATTGAATTATGGAATATTAATAATGTTTAAATGTTTGCACTTAGAAGTGATACCAGTGATTAGTTCTTGGTGATGATCCAGATCCAGAACTTGGTGAAAAGATGCTTGCAGCATTCGACAGTATTAGTGACCATGTGGCCTTGTCAGAGGTGTGTACTCTCCAGGGCTTCTAGTTTTGAGTCCAGTTTTGATGAAGGCACTGCCATTTCCTGTAGTTGATTTCAATCTTTTATTAAAGCCGATGTGAACATGGTGTTGAATTGCACTTTAATGACTTATGCAAAGCAAACCAGTGGTCCTTGGGTTTGTATAAGGGAAAGGCTGTAATAGGAATATTAGATGTGAGCTTACCAGCAAGAATGTATGCTGCCGAGGCGGATTGGTGCCATGTATGGTTCACATTTCATAGTGGTAGAAAACGTGCCCAGACACACTAGTGTAACATGATACAACAAAAGGTTTGCAGTCTGTTGAGAACTTGTATAAGTAAGAATTTGTGCTTGAGTATAACAGGCATGTTACAAACAGATGTCATGTAATGAAGATCATAAATTTTATTTGTTGCAGACAGACACAATATACATGTTTATTTGATCCACTTTTATCTTAAAGTAGTTATTTTTAACACTTCCCTTTGTGTGCCGAGGCCAGCTGTATTGTGGTCCGAGTAAACTGTCTTGCAAGAAAGCATATTTCTTTTTTCCACTGAATGCCATTTCTATCCAACAGAGATATCTTTATTCCATTATAGAATATCTTGATATCGAGATGTGTGATGTACACATCCTTCAGAGAAAATGAAGTGCTTAGTTCTAGTGGATTATTTTCATAATGTATTCTTCTGTGGTATACATGGACATACTTTGTATGTTGATAGCAACTTGCAATATGTCACAGCCTGTACCAACAGTTTGTTGTGATTTTTACCAGAGAAGCGTTGATGTATGTATTTAACTTATTTCTATTCCAAAAGCACTAGAGGTGATCATGACCTTTTCCACTCAATTTAGGCATCTTGTGAATAAAGCTTGAAGGTTAGGCCAAAAAAAAAAATTGTTGCATTGGCGTAACATGAGATTTTCAAATAGGTCGGTCGGGCGGATTTTTTTTTTTTTTTTTTTTTTTTTTTTTTTTGCTACCTGCATTTTACGTGTAAAACTCGTGCTCAGCTCAGTTAACAGTTACAACTTCTGCACCGAATGTGCTGTGTTCATCTATTCTACAAATCATTTATGAGGCCGATATTACTGGAATTATACCCCTTCACAGAATTTAAAGATGTTGAAATCTCTATCCTGAATGTTTTCACTTCATATTTTACTATTTTGACTTAGATAAGATAGATGCAAATTGACCCATATGTACGATCTTTTCATCGCACACGGCGATCTCTATTACAGTCCCACATATACAGATTCGTGTAAGTTCTCCACACAAGAAACCTATGGCAAAACTGTGCACAATACATCGCAGTCTGAATGCTACGTATACACTGAATAAATCTTGTTAGAGTACGTGTCCGTGTTGGAAACAGATGACGTACTGATCAAGGAAGGCTTATGCGAGGCGCTAGATCTCTCCCTCGTACATCCGATATCCCCAGAGCCGTTTCCACTTCCGGGTTTGTGCGATCGCGATCGCAATCAACAAGATATTTGATATCGATAGCAAAAAAATGATAATAAAAAAACATGGGGTCGGCGGAATTTTCAGGGTCGGGCGGGTCACGCCAATGCAACAATTTTTTTTTTTGGCCTTATTGTGTCGCTTGAGAACTTTGAGAGATATTGATCAAGATTAAGATTTATGTCTCTGTTTAAGAATGATGTGGGAATCAGCTAAATGGTTTTGTTTAATGCTGACAATCCTAATACATTGTATATCAAAAATTATCATCAACCATATGAGCATGGTCCTTCCCTTCACTCCGAAGTCATTGCACTAGATTTTTTTTAAAAAATAATCACCATGCCCTCCCGAAGTATTCAAACCCAGGTGTGTCCTAGTGCTGCATGCACCAGTCAAAGAAAGCTTTTAGGCATAGACAGTGGTTGCTAGATTGAATGACCATCACCCCATGAAAGTTTGCATTATTGTTGTTTTCATTTCTTGTTTCCAATAATGATGAAATATTTGTCATGTATTCCCTCCCTGCTTGCTCCTGCCTTGGGGTCCCTGTAAGTCTTCTCATACGATATATATCTGTGGCTTTCGCATTGTGCTTATACCATATCTTGTGTGACATGGAAATAAATGTTATTTTGTTTTTGCAGTTTTTATGAGTTTTTACTTCTTGTCATGGAGTGTTATTCCAAGTCTTGTAGTCTTGTAATAGCATTCTATGTTGTTTATCAGTAAGAGAAAAGATCAAAGATGAAGTGGCTGTAATTATTGATGTGCATGATGATGATGAAGGAGAGTATACCCCAATGAAAAAGATACTTTGAATGAAAGGAGTGAGGAAAAGGCATCAGCTCACTGGAGATTTGAGCAAAGTTTGATAATAGGACTATCAGAATAATCAATTGACAAATCAGTTTATATTATAGCCCAGAGGCAGTATTCTCAGTCATGGCATGATATCATATCTCGATGATATCAAAGACGTTATGTAAGATCCCCACCCCCTTCCAACACACACACATTCTAGTATTTTTCACGCAAAGTGTAAAAAAAAAAAAAAAAGTCTTTTTTTGTGGGAGTTGATCTCCTGAGCAAGTGAGACATACTGCTGAAGCACAAGCAGTTTTCGTGTTGATTTTAGACTCATTTTCAAAGAGTTAGAACTTTGGTAAGATTTTCAGTGATATTTATTCTTTCATTCAGACAGCTATTGCTTTCACTTGAGGGAAATTCTCCCATTGTTGCTTCTTTTTTTGTTTCTCTGTATGATGTGGCACACATACAACTTGTACATTGTAGTGCTTGAATAATGATATTTGGTTTTCTTGTTGTTGTCTCTTTCTCTCCTTTGACCATGCTGCGTTTCTCTGCTTTCAACGCGATATGATTTTTCGTGCACGCTTCTCGATCGGTGTACCAAAACAAACAAAAATTTGTTGAATCCGAACACTTCCATGTGAGTATGCATGGCGAAAGAAATTCCTGCACTTTGTGTTGTTTGTGAATACTGTATGTGAAATTACTGCTCAGTTTAATTTTGCACCTCTTGTGTATTTGGGGAGAAAAGTTTGATGTGTTGCGCTTTATACTGGTTGTTTGCACAAAAATGAATACCCTGTCTTGTTGCACAACTATTAAACAATGATTGAATTTTCCCTTTCTCCATACCCTACTGTATTATCTACATGACTGCATTACTGTAAAAGTGGATATTTTCGCGCGACTTATTTTTCGCGCTTGGCCCGGAAAGAAGAGTTTTGCGTGTTTTTAATTCCGCAGAATCAAGACATTGACTACGGGAACACATGGCATGCAAAAATATTCGCATGCTTTTATTTTCGTGCTAGCTTCTGGTTGCGCGAAATGCGTAAAAATTTCAACACCGCGAAAATTTCCACTTTTACAGTATGACTTTTACACTCTATTAATGAGTCCATGTGACTCTTACACTTTGATAGGTACAGGGTGTATGTTCATGATATAAAACTTGGGCTTGGGAATCAAGGTCTACATTGTATTTAATCACCCTTTGGAATGCTCAGTTCAGTGAAGTCAGTCGGTCTTGAAAGACCTTTTAAACCTGCTGTATGTGTTTATTTCATGCTATAGTATGACATTTACTCTGTGGTGGAATGCTTAAAATGGGTTCTGATGATCATTTTAGTTTGTGCCCAACCTAATATTTGCCAAGTTTTTGTCAGGAATTTCATTGATTCATGCCTTGGGTATATCAGTTAGTGCTCAAGATATCTAATGGTTGAGGATTAGTTGTTTGTTTTTTCATGCATGTGGGACTATATCAAGTCTTCTGGGATCTAAGTTCATGTATAGAAAAAAAAAAGGTGTGTTGATCAAGCTAATGATAAAACAGAAAATAAACCGAGCAATATTATTCAGTGACATACAGAATATGTTGATATTAGGTTAGTGGACAGGCAGACTGTGTTGTAAATCACCTAATTTCAAGTTAAGTTGTGATAATCTATTTACATTTTATTACTTAATCTGTCGTTGCTGTGTTTTTGTGACTTTGAAGTGACACTAATGTAATCAAGGGTCATTTCCTTCGTTGTAAGGACAGTTTATACTGCAGTGGTTTGCTAGAGGAAGTAATCAGTAACCACATGTAACACACACACAGATGCATACCGCACATACCATACATACATAATGCACATAAAAACAACAAAACAACACAGATAAAGCTGGTTAAGAGTTAGTGAAGATTGATAGCTTGTAGCTTGTGATGGGATATCGATGTGAAACATAAAATAATCATCATGATGGTAAATGAGATAACCAGCTGTCTGGTCAAGAGATGTACACTTTCAGTAAAGAATATACCTCATTTCTCCTCTGGCCATGTATCAGTCAGATTAGGAAATTTGCAATGTAAAGCTTTATCAGATCTACTTACAAACTCTTCAGTATAACCATACCAACATGACCAAGTTGCTATTGACCAGTGCATGTAGAGTATTAGGATTCCTATTCCTAGGATTCTGCTAGTGTTGTGAGGGTACCAGTAAAAAATGCACAGTTTGTGGACTCCCCTTTCACAATGAGCATCCCACAAAAAGAGCCATCTTCATTCTTTATTCAGGGCTATATTCAGTTAGATGGACAAACTATGTACAACTTTGATTTTTCAGCTATATATCTTTATGATTGCAAAACAAAACATGTTCTCAGGAAGTGCTTGAAAAGTTAAAAAAACAAACAACAACAACAAATCTGACCATGGCAGCAGCAACAACAACAACAACAACAACAATAAAGACCATGGCAGTACCGGTGCACAGAATTCCAAACACAATTGCTCAAT
The DNA here is from genome assembly GCF_040938485.1 of Diadema antillarum. NCBI lineage: Eukaryota > Metazoa > Echinodermata > Echinoidea > Diadematoida > Diadematidae > Diadema > Diadema antillarum. The sequence goes on along the minus strand of NW_027271292.1, from coordinate 957,697 downwards.
ATAATACAGTTTAAGCCAAAGTTAAAATGTTGAGTGTAAAAGAAAAGTTCTAATCAGGACAATCTTCCACAGAGTTTCCCTTCAGTTTTATATTCTGCCTTACTTATCAAATCATGAATTAGCCAAAGGTGTTTTTTTTTTTCTTCCACATTTCATCCTGAAACCAATACCTGTGCAATGTACATGTATGTACCCTTATTTCTACTAAATCCTTGTCTCTGTGACTATTATTCACACCATACATAGTGCTAGTGGCTGATGGCTCTTGCAGCCTACCCTTAGGAGGGGGGCTGCGATAGATCAGGGTGCAAATGACCTTTTCACATTGACAGGATCGCACCATTTTATGGATGGCCTCAGATCGGAATCCGTGTAGTGTCCTTCAAATGTAGGATGTGTAAAACATCGTCACAGATTAAGATGCATAGGGTCTGTCTCAGTGCGTGTGCATGGCAATATCTTCTATCACGATATCACGGACTAGGACACAAGAAAAAGGGCTGCTGCATGTGATACTGTATGTAACGCAACATTATACTGCATGTCTGTATTTATATCACTGCATGTTTAATGTACTCTTACCATATATGCGGCTGCGTGTTGTCATGGCTTGTTGATATTTGGGCTGACTGATAATTATGAATTGTATGCTCTTAAAGCTGTAACTGCATGGCACCATTGAAGTGGGTGATTTTGGGGATTGAGAAAAGCTGACATGTTCTTTAAGTGACAGAAAAGGTCTGTTTGAGGGCTTTCTTCTCTCACTGTAACATCATTCCTTCAAATACCAAGAAATCATTGAGAAATGTTATTATGTCTAAAACTGCATACAAATCATTATTACTCATGAATAGACAAATCACACTTCAAGTTACGAAAAGCAAGGTTTTTATGTAGACTGGTGATTATATCTTTTCAGAAAAAGCAGGTATCAGTCATTGGTAACATTACAGCTATCTACACACAAACATGTTCATTTCATTCGGAAGGAATTGTCAATCAATTTCAGAAAAGGTCTGATTCTGTGCATTGCAAACTCGCTATACAGTAACAGGAGTAAACAGTTCGTGACACGTCCAAGAAAGTGAAAAGAACCCAATATGCATAGGTGCACATTTTTGCAATCTGAAAAGAAGTGGAACAATTTACAGAGCTCCACCTTTTTCTTTTGTTAGAGACATTTATTGTAGGTATGAAATCTTCCAAAAATGCCACACCCAATGAATGACAGCACAAATTTTGATTGTAATGAAGTGTGTACTCAATAGACTTTATTCCAACTACAAACAATACACTGGTATTTCAAGCTGATTGTACAGCGTGTGTGCCTACTTAGACATGGATATTAACTTTTGATTCACAAATAATCATATGTCCAGACATACTTGTTTGATTCTTTTAAAAGTAATAGAGATTATATGCATGTTGAGTTTCCATGACAACACCATTAACTACTTGAGTGTTTTGAATCCCTTGATTTGATTCCTCTTTGTGTAACCTCTCCCTCCCATTTTCCCCATTTGAGAATTTCCAATATATGAAAGTGTACCTGCAGAGTTATTTGTTTATTCTTTGACCAACAACTTGTATTGGATTGCAGTCTTTCTTATGATTTGTGTTTCAGTGAACTAACAATTATCAAGAAAGATTTTGATGATGTGTTCACACTAACAGTGTTTTAAAGAGCAGTTCTTCATGTTGTGCAGCTCACTCACTATATCATTCCTTTTCTTCACTCATTATCATATATATTTTTTTTTTTGGCCAATTGCAATATTTGAGTAAACTCTCGTGAAGTATCAGTTTTGTTGGAGAAACACAAGCTGTTCAAAGATTAAAAAAGAAGATGATCACGGCTGACTCTTGTGCTAGATTCTTGTGTATTCAACTTGATCAGCACCATCAAGTGGATCCATGTTTTCCTTCGGTTTCATTATGTTTTTGTCCTTTTTTGAGTGAAGGGAGTAGAAGGAGTGAATTGATCACTACCCTTCAAAGGTCATGTTTTCAAGAAAATATCCCTTCTTCCCTCCAAAACAAAGCTGAAGAAAATCCTCTACCACTTTCAGTATAGTTGCAGTGAGTGTGATATCATGTAGAACCACAAATTCACATTCATTTAAATCAAGTGTAATCTTTTTGTTCTCCAGAAATACAACAAAAAGGACCTAGATGATGTGCAGATCATCATGGACTCCAACCCCGACCCTCATCCCCGCCACCTGATGGCGCTCTCCGCCCATAACACGCCAACTCACACAATGAGCAGTGGGGATCGGAGCTCAATGCACAGCAGTATGAGTAGCAGCTTCTCTGACCTGTACTCTGCCACGGAGGGTCAGGACCTGGACCTTAGTGGACTGGTGGAGAGTACTGTGGACTCAGATGAGGAGGAGTCCAGCGAGTCAGGGGTGAGCATGGGATCTTGGGATGGAGCCTGGAATGATGATTAGATCCTCCAAACAAGTCTCCATTTCTGTCGAAAAAGAACATTGTCAGTCAAAATTGGTCAATACTGTAGCATGTTTCTTTACAAGTTTGGCAGTTCGCAAGCACAGAAAACCAATAGTAATGATAGTTATGAAATGAGAATGAATAAATAAGTGTATCAGTGATGTCCCACTCCTGGTGGTAAATTTCTTCTCATCAAATTTAATATACACTGTACAAGTACCCAAGGATAAATAAGTAAAAGCTTACTCTGTTTGAACAATTAACGTCACATTTTAGTCATGTTTCAGGGCATGGTAGGAGATGATATTTGCTTTACAGTGATTGTGTTCCCTGGGTAGCAGTTTTGTTAAAGTAAGTCAGCATTGAGCATTAAGATGTCAGCCCGGTAACAACTTGTATTTTGCATTGCGTTATGTCATAACTATAATGCTTGCCAATCAACTTGAAGAATATACCTTAATAGATTTGAGACTCATAACCACACATTGTTAACACTTCACATCCAATCTTGCCTTATACAGTCTATTTTGGTACGAGATCTGGTCCGAGACTGCTTGGAGAAGGACCCAATGCACCGAACAGAAGATGAAATCGGTAAGTTTCTCTTGGGTAGATGGCACTTTCGTGTCATACTTCATTACCAGTAGCAATCTCAAGGATCTTGTCAAGAACTGACCCAGCAAGATACTGTATGCAGTCTGTCATATCCTGATAACAAGAACAACTGTATTTGGTTGATTTCATAATATTTTATTTGTGACACAACTCCTTACTGTCATTATGTGAAAGAGCCAAACTTTTCTGGAAGGACTGTGACTCTGTTCATGTGAAGATTTGGCTATAAACCACAGAGTATCCTGAAAAGAGGAAATGATGTTACCCAGCCATGGAGTGTTTGCAAGACAGAACACCTGGTGTCATTGATTTCAATGAGACATGGAGTTAGCTGCCAACTAGCTGCGTTTCCCGTCTCCAGACTCCGATGATCCATACTAATGAGAGAGAACCTTTACCTGTTTAACATATCATGGTTAAAGAAAATGATGGTTAAAGAAGGTTTAACATGTCATGGTTAAAGAAAATGATGGTTAAAGAAGGTTTAACATATCATGGTTAAAGAATGTGATATCATGGTGAAAGAAAAAACATGATTTTTTTTTGTCTTCATTGTATGAATTAAAACAGACCTCTTCCTGTTCCAAGACCAGTCTCAAACCCCATGGCATGTAAAGTAAAAAGGATTTATGTGTACAAGGTGGATGCATGTCTTCCTTCAAGGCCTGTCTACAAAAGCATATTTGTCCAATATCTTATGCCAAAATATTCACATTGTTGCTTGGGTGACAAGACCTCATATCTACAAAATGTCAAATGTTCAGGAGAGCAAAAAAAAAAAAAAAAAAAAGAGAGAAGCACTATATCATATGGGACAGCCTTTCCTTTGACATACCTTGGTAGCTTCATTTTTTGGGTAAGACAGCTAGGATTTGGACAGGACATCACTTAACTGATTATCTGACCATTAATCCAAAAAGTCGTTTCCACCAAGATTTGAGACACAAGGACTTGTCACCCCAGCGACGATATGCAAATTTTCTACTGTAATACACAAAGCATTCGTTTATTTAATTACATATTCCAAACCCGCACTATTAACAGAAATCATGAGAGATAGTGTGACATTCTGGCATTTATTCTCCATCTTTCCCAGAACTGCTGCTGGACTTCATGCGACACCTGCCGGCCTTTGCCAACGTGACGATGTCTGTGAGGAGGGCTCTGTGTTCTGTCATGGTCTTTGCTGTGGTGGGCAAGGCAGGGACAGTGGTCATGAAGGATGGTGAAGAGGTAATGGAATCCTTTATGGACTCCTTCAGGAAACTAGAATTATATTAAGGGAGAGTTCCAGATGCTTTTCAGACTTTTGCATCTGAACATCTATAAATTGGTTATGCTGGGTACAGAGTTTCAGAATTTATAAAGATTGGGATGAAGAATAAGAACATATTCAAAATTCACAACAGTGAACATGAATGATGACATGTCATGCAATATACATGATTCAGTGCTCAAAGAAGCAGCAGAAAGGGAGAAAGCATACATAATTCTACAAAGGTAAACTCAAAGCAAGTGGCATTATAATCAAATGACATTGCTTCATTACTGGAATATATGAACCTCTTACTTTATCATCCTTTTTTCAGTGTATTATGTTTTGGGGCTTTCAGAGTGTTGGTTTATCTGTTCAAGGACCACAGTAAACTCCACATATCTATACATGGCACTATTAATTTATGTAGTACATGATGTGAAATTATATAAATTGCCTGGAATGCCCTTTGAGAGGTTTTAGAGGGAAATATTTTTGTTTATGTCTATCACAGTTTGTGCCAAGATCAATCTTAATTGCAGAGTTATCGTGGTGATTTAATCAGATCTTGAGGTCAGTTGTGGCAATCGCATTTTAAGCTGTCCAGACATTTTCCATGTTATCAATGCGATAATCAGGACTAACCTCAAGATCTGATAAAATCACCACGATTATTCCACATTTAGGACCATGATTTCAATCCAATGATAGACCTATACAAAATTCCACAATCTATGCCTTTTGCGAGGTGCTTGGCAGATCGGACGACAGCGGTAACCCAGCATTACAGGTTATTAGCCCCTAAACCCCACCCCCATCAGTATGATTTCACTAACAGTTCAGAAAGACCAAGCTTATGTATTTGCAACAATTGGTCCCTCTCTTGTTCTACCCGGAGACTTCATTTTTGCCAGGCAACTGAAGTAATTTGTTACATGTTGGCATAATCAATGAGTGAACTAGATGCTATCAGGTTTTGATAATGATTAAAAGACTGGTGTTCTCCGCCTACTTGTTTTTTCCTGTCTGGAACAGCTCGATTCGTGGTCAGTCATCTTGAATGGTCATGTGGAGGTGACCAAACCAGGAGGGGAGGTGGAGGAGCTACATCTTGGGGACAGGTAAGATGAAGAATGATATCTGGAGAACCATTGATCAGGCGAGCATAGTGACATGACGTCATGTGACATTTTAAAATGAATGAATAAAATTAGTGATTCATACATTCGGCAAGACAATGACCTCTGTGTGACACCTTATCATGAGATCTATGACATTCTGTCACTGTTTTCAAATCAGTTCAACCAACAGTTCTCCATGTATGTATTTCAGTATAATCAATTTAAATGCTAGAGGTGTACAATAACATTAAAGTGCAAATTAGTCTAGGCAAAACTGTCATGAAATTTGTACTCTAATATGAGGGCATTCGTTTTGGCTGTCGTTAAAATTATGTCATTTGGGTTTAGCCCCCTTCCTGCCTTCAATAGGTTTGCTGGTTCAGTGTTACAGTTTTTTGTACGATATATCACTCTTGTTAGTCTGTCTAATGTGTCACATATTGATATATTAATGTATTTTAGGTTGATACAAGGACAGCATGAGTCTTTACAGACAGATGATGTTGATGACATCGTGTTTGTTACTATCGTTTGTTTGCTTTGATGTGAAGACCGATCCTTTATCCCACTTCCTTGTAGTTTTGGTGTCCGTCCGACGATGGATAAACAGACACACTCCGGCACCATGAGAACCACAGTGGATGATTGTCAATTTGTCTGCATAGCTCAGGAGCACTACTACAGAATATTAACACAGGGTTAGTCAAACTTGTATAGTTTCATTGTGATACCCTCTACTTCACACTTTGTTGAACATTGAGCTGAAATCTGTCTGGCATTTGGGATGCTTGGCGGATCAATCTTCATATATGGCGAAAATTGGACGATATCCAATATATTCAAAAGAAAAAAATGTTTATTTATTCATTTGTGCTTTCATATATGAGAACAATAAATTGAGATATATGTTTTCAAAAAGATATCATGTGCATATATTCAGGTAATAAGAAAGCAGACTCCTACATTTTTGTGTATAAAAGCCAGTGTTACAGATCACCCTTTTCTCCTAGATATATGTTAATTTTGTCTTCAAAGGTTTTTATAGTTACTTGCATGGAGCATTACATTTTGCTGTGATCAATTCCACTTTCCGAAGTGAAAAATGTGAATGCTATGAAATTTTTGTCATACATGTACAAAGACATGTTACAACACATGTCTACTTATTTCTATCGAATAAGGACACACCCAACGGAAGTTGATGCAGTCGCCATGACAGCATATCCTGGATATCAATAGATGTAAGGCTGTTAGTGATATGAGGCTTTGTAAAAAAAGATGTGTGAGATCGACACACCTCATTTCATACTTTCATTTTCAGTTTTGGGCAATGAATGGATTTGGTCTCCATTGTTCTTCTTCACTTCAGTACTACCTGTCTGAAGTTGAAGGACAGAGGGTTTGTCTTTTTTGTCTCTTACTTAGCATTTTGAGATGAGACTAATTGGTGGAAATGTGGCTTTATTTATTTCCAGGTGAAGAAAATATACGGCGAATCACTGAAGACGGCCAGCTAGTGATGGTGACTGAACACAGAGTTCTCGATGAGAGGCGCCTGGGTCATGTAGTAATAAAGGTGAGATGGGATAATACACCAGTCTACTTCAACTTGTATGACAAGTGCATTCTTTCTATTCCTTTCTACATGACAAGACACTTGTTCAAAGAAAGGTCAAAGTTCACTTTGTATGCAATCAGAGAGATCAGAAGTATGTGTCATATCTATTTGCCGCATTAAGTGAATGAATATACACCTGGGCCCCATTTCATAAAAGGTCGATACGATGACAACTCTTGCTGGAACGACAATTGTCACGGTAACGACAAGAATCCAGCTTCCTGATTGGCTGTTGCTATTAGGAGTTGCCATTCCAGCAAGAGTTGCCATCCTAACATCTTTTATGAAATAGGGCCCTGTAGTAGTGAAGATTTGAGAATTTCGGTATGATTCATAAGGTTGATGTACAGTGTATGTTGTTACAGTTTAGTCTATACCAATACTTATTAATCTTGCACTTGCAAGTCAAAGATACACTGAAAGTTAGTAGAGTGAGTTAGTAGAGCAAGTAACCTTCGAGGTCACTCCCAAGATGCTTACTGTTTTTCTGTCTGTGTGTTTGTCTCCCTCTACAGGCGACTGCTGAAAGACTAGTTTCCCATCTGATTGCCAATCATTCTCCAGTGGATCCTACCTACGTGGAGGACTTTCTTATGACATATCGTACCTACATGGACAGTCCTCATAATATCTGTAGCTGTCTGCTTCACTGGTTCCATGATGTTGACATGAGGGACAAGGTAAATGACTCGAATATTGCACTCTAAAGCAGAAATGGAGGAGATATCAGACAGTTTTCTCTGAAGTAATTGTAGATATCCACGTTGCTCATCGTACTTGAATAGTTTGGAACTATTTTGATATCCTAAGATCATCATATGATTGAGGATGTTATAAAAACATGTAATATTAGGAATCCAGTGGAGATTTCAGAAGTACTTCTCTATAACATGATGCACTTGCAGTATCTGGCAACAGATTTCCAGTTTCACAGTATACCATATTCACAGCAGTGATGATACAAGATGTAAAACTAAGATTTGAAGCTGTAGCTTATCTAATGCTGACCAAAATTCATGAGATGCCTTATGTAGGAAATTGTAGTTATGTATAAATATTGACACAGAAATTACTTGGTTCCCATTCGTCACTGTCCTTGAGGCATTGTATCCATTTCCACCTTCACATGACTGGTTACATTAGGAGTGAATGTCTGAATCATATACCAACCTGCCGTGCCATTGCCTACCCAATGAAACTCTACCCTTTTTTATGTAATCTACTCCCTGTGCATTTAACTTTCCAGGTTACCAGGGTGGTGTTGCTGTGGGTCAATAACTACTACAACGACTTTGAGAGCAATCCAGACATGATTGAGTTCCTGGAAGATTTTGAGGACAACCTGGAGAAAGGGGTATGCTACCTTCTGTTAGAGTCAACGTTTTCAGAGAGTATCATATATAGTAAAAGGGGATGTGACAGGATATTATTGTGTACATTGGTATTAGTCAGAGAAAAAGGAGTTATTTGATGAAAGAACAACAAGCTTTATTTGTCCACACATTGATGCATTACTCTAGTCCTCAAAATTTCACTTGATACATGCACTTATATTGTTTACTTTAAAAAGTGTTGTAGAAGTTGCAAGTTGTAGATGTAAAGAATACCATGTGTTCGAGATGAATGGGGGCATGAGACTTTGACCTTATCCTGAATACTGAAGTCTTTAAATGTTCACTTTTATTCAATCATTTCTACCACTAAGTTAAGCATATATGAATGAGAGGTTTGATACAGTAGTAGAAGGCTTCACAGTGCACGACATATTCTTTCTTGGGCACATACATGGCCCTGAAAAGGGCCTGCCCACTCCTAATGTTTCCATAAGCGTGTTCTTACCATTTTCAAGAGAATGAGTATTTCATAGATAATCTGGTCTATTCAGCGATTGAGGTTTGTTATAATTTGTGACACCAGCTGAATTCCTGCAAGCCTTGAATAGATATCCTAGGTGGAGTTCATTTTAGTCCCTCCTGCTCCAGCAATTGAATGATGAAATGATGGTCTGTTTGTCTTTTTTCCAGAACATGAGTGGTCAGCTGAGATTGCTTCATATAGCAGGGGCAGCCAAGGCCAAGCCTAGGACGGTCGTCTTGGTGAGTTGACCAGTGTCTTCTCTCCTCTCCTCTCCAGCGTTAAGATTTCAGATATTCTGTTGACTGTTGATAAAATGGCATATGACAGAAGTCACCCTTGTTTTAATTCTGATGTACTTATACCTCACTAAAACAGGCTTATATGATGACATGCATCTGTTTTTAATTTTCTCTTTATACCACACAAACTTATATTGTTAGGTAGTATGATTTAAATTGTACATTATATTCTCTTTGATACAAATTCATTGCATGATGCCACTTGTGTAGAAATGAATGAAACCAAGAAAATACAAAAGAAAGACAAGGGATGTTAGTGTTCATTGCACCTAAATGATGTTATTTGGTTCCCCTGTGTTGGTGTACAGGCGAGGTCTGACAGAGAATCATCATTAGGGTTCTGCATCGTAGGAGGCTGGGAAAAGAAGATGGGAATATTCATCTCCAAAGTAGACAAGGGATCCAAGGCTCAACAAGTTGGCTTACGGAAAGGAGATCAGGTAAGCAACCATAGCACAAATGAATATTTACAGCTTTAATATTTGTCCAAACTATTGATCCTGTAGAATATATTTGGGTGTCATTTATCATATTTTTGTTCTTTTTTTTTTCTCTCTAATGGTTATCATCTTTTGTCACCTCTGTCTGATGATGTGAAATTTCTGCATTTCCTCCCCAGATTTTGGAAGTGAATGGACACAACTTTGAGCATGTGACCAATGAGAAAGCAGAGAAGATCTTAAAGGGAACAACACATCTCAGTATCATTGTCAAATATAACACTCTAGGTAAGATTGTATATTCATATCAATGATTTTAGCGCATTTCAGAATATTAACTGCCGTAGATTGTGGAACACAAAATGTTTAGTAGTGCATGGCTATTTCAAAAAGGAAAAGTTTTGTAGCAGAACATTTCTTGCCTACAAATAACATTTGTAAATGACGCTTTGATTTTGCCTTTTGGAATATATGGAGAATGAAATTCAAAATATTAATGGACATAAAAGTAGTGTACTATTATGCTATGGCAAGATAATGTTTGTTTGGAATGCAAAAGTATTTAACAGTCTAGAGACCTTTGATGAGATCCTGCCTCTTTCTTGTTCTGCTTTTGTTGTTGTTGTTGCAGTTTTGTTCCAATCATGCCTTCAAAAGAACATTTACTAAACTTCACATATTAGAAGCATCCATTTTTAGAACCGTGTGTTAGATTATCATGGAACATGGAGCTTACAGTCACCACTTTTCTCCCCCACTGATATCTTCCCTGTAGCATTCCGTGACCTCTTGGCTTCCCAGGACAGTCGCCCTGGCGCCGGGGGCCGTCGCACTAGCCAGGAGATCGCTATTCTTCAGTCTGACCCCCGGGCCAGGCTGACCGTCCCGGACGTGATGAACATGGCGGGCGGTTCGCCAGAGATCAAGGACAAGTCCAAGCTGGACAACAAGAAGAGCATGTTGGGAAAGAACAAGAACAAACTGATGCGCAACCTGGCCAAGCTTAGCATATTGCCCAACAAGCCTAATGCTAAGTATGTACTTTAGTGATACCTGTAAAATCTATGAGTTAAACTGAATAAAGCCTTTCTTTATTTCAATGTGTGTTTGTGTGTCCACAACAAAATCAACTTTGTCAAGATATTTTGATTCATTCATCTTAAACAGGAAACAAATCAAAATTTTCAAGGCTACATTCTTAATGTATTTCAGCAACATACTGTCTTCCTAACTGACAGACAGTCACAGGCTTCCAATTTATGGATTATGATTTTGTTGGACGATAATGTAGACTGCACTAAACATTACATGAAGTTAGATGGTTAGTTTGTGTTTTATATTCCTATCCATTTTAATGCAAAGAAAAGGAGTGGTCTTGTGTAATTTATTATGTATTTGTGTGTGAAGTGCTTCCCTTGTGCCATAATTTGTGCAATCTTCAAATCCTTCTCTCATGACTTGATGTTTCAGGGATGACACGACAGGTATGATACGTCCCGGCAGAGCCAACAGTCTGGCGAGCAGCAATCCGTATCTTAGCAACAGCAACCCTGACCTGTCCACTCCATCACTCTTGATGTACGACACTCCAGGAGGCTTTGGCTACAATGACTTCCCTGAACATGTCCTGAAGATTTACAAGGCAGACCAGTCTTGCAAATACTTCCTAGTTCACAAGGTAAGTTGGAAGGGAATTAGCCTGGGGAAGGAATGTTATGACTATATGGCAACTTGGTGTAGATACTTTATATGGATACTTAGTATGGATATTTGGTATGGATATCGTAAAACACAATATTTTTGCGACATCAAATTTATGCAACTTGGAGCCAATTACCTTTTTCGTGGCATGAAATTTATTAATATATTAAATACATATTGTGTAGACAAGAACTTTCGCGTGCATTTTAATTTCGCGAATCTTGGCTCTGGCGAAATTCGCAAAATTAAAATGCACGCGAACATTCCTCGTTTTACAGGACTTGTTTGTTGGTATGGATACTTATTATGGATACTTGGTATGGATACTAGGCATATATACTGGGTACAAATGTATGGATTCTTGGTATGGATACTTTGTGTGGATACTTGGTATGGATACCTACTAGGGATCAACTGAAGAGAAGATGTTTGTGAAATGGGTTGATTGTTGCATGTATGCTGACAAATTTTGTGTGTTCTAGGAGCTCTGATGATTTATTTTAATATCAAAGACTTACTGAATTGACATTATTTTGACTTTTGCTCTTTGCTTCCACCACGCTACAGGAAACCACAGCCAATGAGGTAGTCATGCTGGCCATGCGAGAATTCAACGTATCGGAGCCAGCATGCACGGGGAAGTTCTCACTCTGTGAGGTGACCGTCGGCCAAGGGGGACTGGTCAAGCACAAACGCCTTCCGGACCACCAGTCCAACATCGCCCTCAAACTCAGCCTGAATGGAAGACTGTTTCTCAAAAACAACATGGCCTCGGAGACGTTGATGCCTGATGAAGTAGCAGTGGTAAGGACAGGAAAAAAGAACTGCTTACTTATTGATTGTTGACTTAATGTCTGTTGGGGTATTTTTTGTTTTATGTGTTTTCAGATTCTTAATTAGATTTTGTGTGGTAAGAAGCAAACAAGGCATCACTTGTAATATAGGTTGCAAGCTCAAGGTAGATACTGGAGATGAACCATGCTTCCTAGAACATGCGGTATAAGCACACATTATGAAGCTCTGGATGACATGGGAAGGGAATGTTAGATACAGATTGAAGTGGTAAAGATCCAGCCTATGCTCCCTCCACCTACCTTCTGTCAGCCTCTAATTCTGAAAGCAACAGAGCTTTTGTTAGGTAGAAGTCATTGTAGTGCATGTAGTGTGATTATTGCAAGCTCAAGGAGGAGATTGTGGTGATCAACAGCACACGTGTCACATCTTCGACAATGAACAATAATCAAGCTACTTCACCACAAAATGATTGGAGGGAATCACCGAGATCTGACTTTATTCCTTGAGTACCATGTCTGTGACCTCTTTTCTCTACTCACATGGGTTCCTTGCAACCCAGTCATGATTTACGCAAATTCGAGAATGATAAGGCCATTAAGGTGCGTCAAACACTATGACTTTAGTGGAAACTTAATGCCCTTATCATTCTCAACCGATGATATATACATATTCATAACCTTGATGCTGACAATGTTCAATGTTGGACTCCATCCTAGGAACTATGGAAGGAGAGTCAAGTGAGTTTCCTTCAGCTGGACAGTGTAGAGGTAGCCATCCAGTTCTCTCTGAGGGACTATGCCATCTTTCAGGCCATTGAACCCACAGACTACATTGAAGACTTGTTCAACCTCAAGCCACAGGGCAAGAAGGAAGTGGATAGACTCAAGGCCTATGAGGAGGTAGCTAACCCTTCCAGCAGCTCTTGTTTCTCACCATACTACAAAGTTACTCATCTGATGTTTGCTAATATGTCACATACTGTCTAGGATGGGGAAAAGATGCAAAGTTTATATTAAGATCTGTTGTTGGAATGGTTTTCTGCTTTAATAGCTTTGGCATCCTATTTGCTGTAACATGAGACCTTTTCCAGAGTAATTTGTGACAAAAGCTTAAAGATGTTCATGTCCACTAGAGAAGGCGGAGGGGAAGGTAGCACTTGAAACTCAGCTTATACCCTTATCTTAGTTTGGCACTGTGCCAATAAGAGCTTTCCAACATATTCAGAACCATGTGACAGTTTTATATCCTGTACAATTGAATGGCTAGACACACTTGCATTGTAAAGTTTGAAAAAGGTTGTGTTGGTGGCAGATGAATGTGTGTATTAGAATGTCCAAGAAAGAACTACATGCTCCTAATGTTATGGTGATGGTCATTTGTCTCCTTCAGCTGGTGAATCTGGAGATGTTCTGGGTGGTGAGTGAAGTGGTCAATGAGACCAGTATCATCAAGAGGGCCAAGATTCTCAAGCAGTTCATCAAGATTGCCAGTAAGTGGCTTGAGGGAGAAAGTCTCAGTGACCATTGACATCTCATTTGATGTTCACTGCTATCATTAGCATTCTAAGCTATTCTTGATGAATTTTTTACATTAGTTACAAAAGTTTTGTACACATGGAAACATGTACATCGTAAGACTCGGTGGCCCGAATTCTCAAAGGTGGAATAACTTTATTACACCGCTTATTCCGCCGATTTATTACGCCTCTTATGCAAATCAGGCCCTCATGACGTAAAATGACGCGATTTATTCCCCAGAATCTATTCTCAAATGTGGAATAAGTTATTCCCGGAATAACTATTCCGCGGAATAGTTATTCCAGCTTTGAGAATTCAGACCAGTGAGTTTCTGTAATTTTGGTCAAAATTTATGTAATGAATGTATTTTCTGTCTCTCAGGTGAAAAAACAACAACAACAACCCTCCATTGGAGACTGGACATTTTTTGTAGAGCTTCATATAAAATCTTAATTTTTACTCACTGTGTGAATTGTGATCTTAAAGTGAAGCCTAAGTAGCACATTGAACTTGGTTCAGTTTTGATTACTAAAGAAGGCAGGTCATGTAGAATTTTCAAAGTATCATTCTAGAAGGAACTCCATACATATACATGAATGTAAGGATTTGCTCATACTGAGCGACTAGCAGTCATTCCGAGACAGTCATTCTGAGATTAGTAGTCATTCTGATACTGTGAAACAAATTATTGCAATTTTTCAGAACACTTCAAGGACTGTCACAACTTCAACTCCCTGTTTGCGGTCATCAGCGGTCTCGGCCACGGCTCAGTGTCCCGATTACGTATGACATGGGACAAGGTGCCCAGCAAATACATCAAGATGTTTGAAGACCTTCAGGCTCTCCTGGACCCCTCCAGGAACATGTCCAAGTACCGCAACCTCATCAATGCAGAGAATGTCCAACCCCCTCTGGTGAGTTATCTCTTTCACAGCCTTGGATGGGTTAGACGTCATTATAACATGAAGGTTCATTCTTGGGGAGTTTCTAAGACAATTGGTATGAAGTGTGAGTGAGAGAGGTTAACGTATGTGGGCAGTTGAATGTGGAAACAGCATATGTAAATGCATTGATTTAGGAATTTTTCTTTTTTTAATTGTGGAAGAAACATAATCTCTTGTGGGTCCCATCAGGCTTCGACATCATCTTTGAAGAGTTCTTCATACCAGCCATTGTTGATATTATGGTGAATGCACTTTAAAGCTAAAACCACAAAACAAAGTAGAATGTCACTGAAAAAGACAAAGCCAAAGAAAACTGGCAAGTTTAGGAACCGCAGAAGGTAATTTTGTTTGTTTGTTTATTGTTTCTGTACAGATGCCATTTTTCCCTATTGTGAAGAAAGACCTGACATTCATCCACCTTGGCAACGACTCGTATGTCGAGGGCCTTATCAATTTTGAGAAGCTGAGGATGATTGCAAGGGAAGTGCGCTACTTCAACAGCATGGGCAATGCACAATACGTAAGTAAAGAGATGGTGGTGATCGTCCAGTGTAAGAAGATGCTGAAGAATGGTCTGACATGCGGTGCAATGATGAGATATCATTATGAAATTGAAGTAAAGGGCAGATGAAATGTATCAGATGTTTTGAATTGCCTTTTTGTGCGTGGATTAGCAGCATATGCAAGCTTCTGATGAGAGGGTTAATCATTACAGTGTATAGTCACATTATGACTGTACTTTAAATAATATGGTGGAGGATGAGTAGGATAGGGCTCGAAGCTTTGGGCTCCCAGACATAGAACAGTAATAGACTGCCCATTCCCATACATAAAAGTTGACATTAAGAGTTCCACGGCGTAAATCATTTGTTTGTGAAAATCATTATACCAATATACACCTCAAAGTGTAAGGACACACCTGTTAATTAGCATGTACTGTATTCATGGGTCTTTGAGACTTGTAGATAAGAGTTGTTGACATCAATACATGTTTTGATGAATGTTAACCAAAGCTTTAACCATTGCCTACTTCCTGATGTGAGTGTTCACACCCTTGTTTGTCTCCCTCGTGTGACGCAGGATCCAAAACATCTCCTGACACCAGTCCAGACGCAGAGCTCCACCTATCCACTCAGCAACATCGTCTCAGGAACCGCCACGTTACCAAGGAAACGCAACCAGAACCGACGTAACTCCGGCCTGCTGAACCCTAAGAAGATGTGGGAAGAGGTGGGGTAGAGTTGAAGTGACTTCCTTTTGCTCTCTCCTTTACAGATTGCTTTGTTCTACATGAAATTTCTTTGATATGAGACCGATTCAGTGTTACAGATGTTGACTAACAGAAGATGTTGCACACAACTGTAGTTTGGATGGAGATAAATCTTGTCCTTGTGAAGACTGTGACATTCTGAAGAGAAGCAAGTCAAATAAATTGCCTGAAATGTGAAATCCTAATTTGAAGAAGTTTGCTTGCTAAATAATGGGGATGTGATACTGGGTACACCACAGATTTTGTTAATTGGGACTTGTAGGCTGTTTCATGAGTAGTTGAATTCACTATTGAGAACCACATTGACAGATTAAGGAAGATGTTTTAATTACTCGCATTTTGTCAAGAGAAAATGAAAGATTTCTCACCTAGGCCATGATGTATACCACAGTTGTGTTAATGGGATGCAGTATTTTTTGTAAGCTGTTCATTTCATGAATATTGAAAGATGCGCGACATACACAAATATCTATAAGTCTGTGAGATATACTGCATTTATAGTTTGGATTATTTTTAAATCCTATTCTGCTTGATCTTGATTTCAATGAAATGAGATAACAAATGATTTGCTACTGATATGCGGATGAGTGTTCTTGATTCATAATGTGGAAGATGGAAAGAAAATCATCTTACACTAAGCCATACCAGTAAACTAGAATGATATTCCACACAAATGCAGTATTTTATCTTGATCAGCAGATACACATGAAAGCAGACTGCCACACCCTGCAACAGAAATCAGTTGTACAGCATTTGTTTCAGCCATGTTGCAAGATAATTGCAGAGAGTTTGAGCCTGTTGTAATCTTTATCATTGTTGACCTTCGACCTTCAACCTTTCTCCCAGGCTCAAATGACACGACGAGTGAAGCTCTACATGGCCAATCTGACTGTCGTACAAGATGAAGACCAGCTGCGAGAGCTGTCTCTCAAGTGTGAGCCAATCGCAAGTGCAGGTAGGCCCTGTCTGTCCTCTGATTGGTCCACTGTCTCACAGACTTCTCTAACTTTGCCGTATCCACTGAAATTTTGCAATAATGATTTTATTATGATGAAACTTTGATACTTAGCCGTACTGTCAAACTGTACAGTATGCATGACATGCATTTGAATTTCCTCATTTGTGTACCAAATATGAAAATGTACAGCTTATCAATATTTGTCGAAAGTATCACACACAAAAAAAGTGATGCTGTTACATATTACGTAAGACTAGTTCTTGATTATTTGTACAATAACTCTCATTCATATGTTTGTAACAAAGTCGTTTTTATTCACCCGTTAAAATGTACTTGTATAATGTGCCTGTTGTCATGTTGAGAAGGAAGACCAAAATGGTTCTGTTTTCAATGTATGTGGTAGTGTCGCCATGACAACAGTGGGGTCATAGCCAAGTATGATCTACTGTGTGTAGCATGACAAATTATAGCCCTCTTTGATTTATCAAATAATCAAAGAAGTATTATTCTGACATTTAACACATTAACTTCATTTACATACAAGCAACCTAATATTATTAAAGCATACAAGCAGTTGATCACATCACAAACTACTGATTTCATCTGTGAAATATTAATTGGATTTGTTTCACTCCAAACAATTGCTGTCCTTCATGTGAAATAATGATTAACAATGTTCCCCCCATCATTTAATGTTGCCATTTCTCATAATGAAATGTCCGATGAGTGAATATTCCATGATTCCACAGACGTTCTGGCCTTGATTCTATTCTCTCATGATTTTGATTCATTTGTGTAAATCTATCTTGCTAAATGTCCTGTAAAGTGTTTCAAGTTTGTCTTGAAGTTTGGGTTGATTTGATTTGATTTGATTTGCTGTGCTACCCTATCCTCTTATGTTGCCCAGACAGAGCCATTCTCTTGAAAATTTCTCCTTGCGTTGAACTTATTCTTTGCATGCTGAGTGAAGGTGCATTGTGGACGATCGTTTGCACAAATCAATTCTCTATAAAAGGAGGAATTGGAAATGATGCATCATTTTCTTGTGTAATTGACATGTCTTGTGCTTCCTAGTATCACTTTCATTGCCATCATCCACGTAATGTGTGATTCCCTTTGCATGACATCTCTGCGGAAGAACAACCTATTTCTTACCAAATACCTTCGACATGCCACAATCTTTCTTGCAGATATTTTGTCTCCAAATTCTAGTGCAGAGGTCATGCCCATTAGTGCAGCTATCACTACACTGACTGTTTTGCGATAAAAAGCAGCTGCCAGTGCTAAATGATGCAGATTCCAATGATAAATTCATTTGCAATTTTAAAGTCCTTTATGAGCATAGTAAATATCCAAATCATTTTTGTCTTCGTGTTTTGCCATCTTGCAGACTTTCATATAAAGACTTTAAAAGTCATCCTGTCTTACAAGATTAGATGTTCTAGTAGCTACAATGTAGGGTTCATAATTTCAACTATGTCCAAACATCTTGCCTTGTGCAGTTGCAATTATGCCTCACATGTGCTCGCAATTTGCGAAGCAGCCACTGACTAACTAAGCGCGTATGAAATGCAGCTCATATGCACCTATTGTTTCAGTTTCTCTACTAATGTGCCTCTCACCAATGGTATTTGGTTGAAAGAATTGACCAGAGCAAAGAGGTGGAAAGAATATCAGTAAAATTGGAAGAAATGCACAAATCAAATCAAATTCAACTCCAGATGCACCATAAGCAGTTTATTTAATTTATTCTACAGTGTTCCCTTTAAATTTATTTTGTCCTGTGTCCCTTTAAAATGAGCCAACTAAGGTTGAATCCTGAGAGAATGACTGACGCCCAGACTCTCTTCCCCTCCTTTCACCTCCCACTACTCTTCTCTCAGGCGGTAGCGGAAATAGCGGGAGCTACTCCACCCTCCCGAGACGCAACCACCACAACTCCAACTCCAATGTGTCCCCAAACTCGCTGGACCCCAGTGACCCCTCCTCCTCCTCCTCCTCCTCCCATGTACCCCAGTCTCAATCCTCCTCCTCCTCCTCCTCCTCCTCTTCTCATCCCGGCCGCGCCCTTCACCCCTCCTCCCCTACACACTCAAAGATTGATCGTGAGGAGAGGCGTAGGCAGATAATCTATAAGGATGCGCCCAAGACCTCCTTTGGTTAGTATGCATGACTTCTTTTGATGTGTGACCACTGCAAAGTTGGGGGTAAAAAATGGAAAAATATGGGACACCCAAGTAATCCTCTTTCCCCCTTTCATACCAAAAACATAACATCTTTCAAGGGTCTGCCTTAGAGTCTGCTATCTCTACAAGCTGAATATATTTCAATTGGAAAATTAGAGCACTCAGTGCAAAACAGTGAGTATTTAGGTCATTTACACACACACAAAAAAAGAATAAAATGCCAATAGTTTGTGTCTCATGCAATGAAAGGAGACCAAATTTTGAAGCTGCTTAACTAAAATCCAGCCGCACTGTGATGGGATAATGGTATTATGTCTTTCAGGCTCATTGTCATGTGAACCTCATCTTGTGGTAATTTGCTGTCCAGATTGGACAAGGATTTCAATCAATTGAGACTAGATCAAAGTGTTAACTTCCTTTCAATCAATTGAGACTAGATCAAAGTGATAACTTCCTTTCGATCAATTGAGACTAGATCAAAGTGATGCCTTCCTTTCGATCAATTGAGACTAGATCAAAGTGATACCTTCCTTTCGATCAATTGAGACTCGATCAAAGTGATAACTTCCTTACAAGATTTGGACACAATCTATGTGCCAATTTTCAGACAGTCGTGTGATAAAAAAAAGATCAGGTTGAAAGGATATATTATGGACCAAATACACTGGTGTAATCTTACGAGATGTTAATGACAAAATAATGAAAGTACTTATCAGAAATTTAATCAGCATTGACCATATCTTCTTCCTAATAACCTCTTTCTTGTAACAATTCACTATTCACTCTAGTCTTCCTGTAAACTAATGCCTCACTTCTGGACACTCAAAACTTCTTTTGGCGGTGGTTCATATTAAGATAAACCTGCGCAAGTTGAAATTAATATTCCTCCTTGTGTTAATTTCCTAAAGTGCTCGTAAACCCTGAGGTTCAGATGGCAATTGACCTAACTGAGATTCCAAATCAAATAATGCCCTGCATGATCTATTTTTATTTCTGTCCATACACCGGTATCATTCTTTGCAATCCATTATCTTTTTGTTTATGTTTGTTTGCCTTATTCATTTCGGTCAAATGTTAATGCATCTTTCAGTTTTGGCTGCAAAGTTTCATGAATGATCTATGATTTAGATTATGTTCACCTGCCTGATTTTAGATATATGTATGTATCATTTGCACTCTATCATTCAGTTTGTATTTATTCATTGTTCTTGTTTTTGTTTTTTTCGTGCACCGGAATATATGAATGAAGGTACAGCAAGCAAAACTTAAGGGTTTAATTTGGTTTATAATGCATAGGACCCCTAGACATGAAGTTTTGTTCTGTCCACAGTTGTACGCATTATAATTTTGCAGTATTGCCATGTGGGAAATGCTAATGGGATGTGTGAATGTGTGTGTTTGTAGATAGGGAAAGCTCACAGTGTATTTGAATGGCCAGTAATGTGGCATGTTTGCATAATGTTAATGCGGAAATATGCTCCCCACAACAAGATTGAAGAGACGCACACTAAGTTAGCCCGTTCAGGACAAGCTGATTTTGCTTCAACACGCATTTCCAGTAGACACCTGCCAGAGTATACTCGGGACTAGTCTTCAACGGGTTAAAGTCTTCTGTTCATGTTTCTAAACAGAGAATGAAAGGATATACAAGTCCATCTAAGTTCAGAAGAAGAGATAAGTTTGGATTGCTTTCTGCTTGTTGTCTGCTTAACATGTCCTCTTACAGCTGACTTCAAACACACTGTGATTCATTATTTTGTCTGGAATGTTTTCTGGGAAAGTGGTAAGAAGTCAATACCCAGAGCTTGCTTGATTCTCTGTCACTCGCATCAGAAATCTTTCAAAGACTTTTTTCCTTCCAAAAAGGACAAGACATGATACTAACCTCCAAACTGCTCTGAAATCATATGAAATTCTTACCCATCCCCTTCAAATTTACCTCTTCAAAAACTACGTTTTGGAACACGGAAAAATTCAGGTGCCACCTCACCCAAAAACCTGAAGAAAATCCTCTCCTTGTCAGAAGAGGGCGACAGACACATAAAAATGCGTATGGACCGCAAGAGTGATGACACGGCCTCCATCAGCTCCTCGAAAGCCTCAAGTGTGGGCTCACCCCCAACCTCACCGGGACCCAAGTCTCAGAAACGCTTCCGCAAGCTTGGCGTGGCCACCAAAATGAACAACATGTCGACGGGATCCCTGGAACCCAGGCAACGGCGTCCTCTCAGTCCACAGCGTAGTGACAGTGGATATGGTGGCAGTGAGGCGGGGTCGCAGAGCGGTCGGATAGAACACGATCCAAGACGCAGACATACCGTCGGTGAATATCTTTAGTTCGTAGTACAGCGAAAGATGTCCTCTCTTAAGACTCGGCCTAACCTGAGGAGGAATATTTACCCTAACATCACTGGCAGACATGAAATTACAAATTCCCTGTGAATCCAAGTTTTTCAAGACTTTCTCCAATATTTCTAGCCAGTGAATCTAACAAGATAGATTGCTAGCTATCGCTAATTCACTCTCCCCTTTAAATGCATGAAGTACAGTGTACTTCAAATCACTCAGCACTGTGCACTATGTAATAGAGAATGATGCCTTAGACTTGCACAATCAATGTTTTAGCACTAGAAATCCAAAGTCTTGAAATGATACAAAGTAATTTGACATAATGTGTACTCCCCATTCCCTGCTATCACCGTAAGAAAAAAAAAACAACAACAATGCTATCAGCAGCATCATTAAAGAAAATGAAGCGTGCAAAATCAATGTCTTTAATTCTTAGCATCTGAGAATGATTGTTATAGTGAATGATTGTGTGTCATTGCGATGGATCAGATTGTTATCTATCATACATCATGTAATGACATCCTTTGGGTTCTGGTCAATGTAATGCATGCCAATTTCTCTCACCAGATAGAGTATTATTTGGTATATTTTGGAAAGTCATGCATGAATATAGAAATAGATCCTTTCTGGTGGTTTGGGTATTTAATTATAGTATTAAACTACTGGCGTTCTTTTCCACTTCTTTGTTTTATGTGAACTTTGTAACCAACACACTAGTGGTACCTGTGGATCTTAGTATGTCACACATTCTTTGATTATAGACTTTAACCAAAAAAGATAAAAACATGTTCATAATGTAACCTTGACACTTTTAATTCACTGATATTATATCTAGTACACAAAACCTCTATTGGACTTTTTTTTTTCTTTACTGGAAGCAGCTAAGTGCTAAACTTTCTCTTTTACTCTCTTAAAACTTCTGTATCTTTGCAACTGATATATCTTTTTCTTTCATTAACACCTTGGGTCTCAAAATTTAAGCAAGTAAATACTCTTAAAGTTGAAGTACATCAGTTTGTATGTTGTCTCTGTTTGCAGTTTTAAAGAGCATGGTAAGATAATTTACATTTTAAATGAGATGAAGTAAAGTGATTCCACTGTAGTGTTACATGTTGTGTAGTAATGCTCTTAGCTTTTCAGACCTGACATGATCAAAGTGTACTCACAGCATTAAGGTCATCAAGTTTGGTGCATTCCTAACATAAAACTCTCTCTTCATTTACCTCAAAATGGATGTTTTCTCTTGTATGCTTCAAGTCACATTCTTCCCATCTTACACTGGTGGCACCAAAGCCCCAAACTAAAAACCATTGGCCTTTTGAAGTATATTTCACAAATCTGTGACCATAAATATACTACTGACTTTGCTCCCAAGGGGACCGCCTCACATTCATGAACCAGGACTTGGTAGCCATATGTGACATGCAGCTTTGCAAGTTTGTAATGCCAAATGAAAGCTACAATGAAGAACAACATTAGCGTAGCAAGTAGACCTGCAATAGTCAACATATTATAGAAAATATTTGTCAAAGTTGTTCATTCATATACAGCATGTACCACTTTTCAACTTAGATTGTTAAGACCCGCCTTAAATAACATGCGTTAATGTTCCATGCTGTGTATAAACTTCAATCCATCCCTGACCACTCCCATTAGCCTCAGGTCCTCCGCCCTCTGCCTTCATTGGTGGGGGAATCGGTGCCTACGACAGCTCGGACTCAGGTGGCGGGCTTTCCTACGACACCCAGAGCAACTCGTCTTTTGGCTCCTCATCTCCTCCAACGAGGGATAACCGCTTCGCTCGAGATGGTAAGCTTTTAAGCCAAGTCTGATCCCAAGTCTGGTACATTTCAGACTAGTGTGTGAGCAAATCTGGATTCTTGGGCTAGAGGAGGATAAAGGACAAAGATTAAAGATACAAATGTGGTATTTTGGGGACATTGTTGGGCATTTTTAATAGTGAGGTCAGAGATGTGCACATGGGGACTTTCTGGCATATACACCCACTTGAGTTTTCACTTAGACTTTGCTGTGATTTGCACATTTTATTATTTCATATCACTTGTGTGTTTTACCAGATGTATAGCAAAACTAAAATGGCATATTATGCACCCAGTGATATTGGTAGAATTTGATTTTATATGGTATGCACCATTCTCATATTGGTCAATGATCCATGAAATTTTGTTTTGAATTGGAAACCATTGTACACTTTCTCTAAAGAAATGGGCAGGAGACAAGTCAATGTTTGAACAAAACACAACTTGGACTTGATTATAATATTTGAAGGTGTGGAGAATTCAATGGCACCCTGCAAATTAGTTTTGAGACCATATAATGAGTATCATTTGTCCATTAAATGCTTAACACCTCCATATGTTTAGATTTTGGTATTAGTTCTACTATAGTTTTACTGCATCTTACGTTTGATAATGCGACAGTTTTGAATTTCTTTTAATCCTTATCCCCCAGCATTTTCTGTGCCTTGCATTCCCAGCCTTTGCATGTGAAAGCAATATTGAACTCAAAGACTATTACACAGTTAACTTTAAATCAAGATATTTATGATTTTGGAGGCAAAGATTTGATCACTGAATTGCACTCATTCCACGTTTGATTTTCACCTATATGTACATATTGTACTCTAGGGAACCATATTAATTTGTACAGGAATCTTAATTCAGTATCATCTCATGCATGTTATGATAATCTGCATCTTTAAGTTTTGTTTGATTTACACAATTGACCATCCTCATTTATCAGAGATTAATGCATATATTGTTTTGTCATGAGATAGCTTTGTTATAGATTCAATCGATCAGTCCAGACTTCCTGGCATACAGAGCAATCTCTTTATCACTTTAATCCACCATGCAACAAGCACAAATAGATCAAGAAGTCACAATGTCGGAACTTTTAACAGTTAAAGAAGAAATTCATGGTGTGAAATAAGCTGTGCTGATGCAACATGCAATTTGAGGGTAACCAAAAAGAAGGAAAGTTACTCCAATATGACCAAATTTTACATTTCAAATAGTAAGAGATGTGTGTCTCATTAATTTGTTCTGAGTACCTGGTGATGTAAGGAGGATGGGTCTGAACTCCAGCTAGACCCAAATACAATCTCTTGTGACGTATTTCCCCCCATCATGCACAGCAGGGGCGCACTCAATTGGTGCTCAGGCCCCCTTCTACGGTCACCTGGGACCATCTCGACCGCATCCGCGGGTGTCCCCTAGCCACAACCGATCCCACCCCCCACCTGACTATCATTCGGTCAGAAAGAGTATTTCACCTAATAAAGGTACTGATGTTCACAGACACAACACCAAATACTTCCTCTCCACCTAACCTACTTTAATCTAAGAAAGATGTGTTCACACTGGTGAGGTTCAATGGTCATAATGCAATGAATGCATTCCTAATATTTCCCGAAAGGTTGCTATTGGCAAAATCATGCTGAGAAAATTCTCTATATCGTACCTCTTCTCCCAATGACTTGGACGTTTGTAATATTTACTTTGTACTCCATAAAAAATGTACCCTAATCCTTGTTCTCTCTGATCAAATGATAAAGCATTGAAGCTCTTTTAATTATTTAGAAGAATTTTGTCATCTATGTTAGGGTGTGTCAAACCAATAACCTGTTAAGTTTCCAATAAATCCTTTTATTCAAATAAATATATGGTTTGTGGAGCTATAGGACCTGTTTGTGCATACAGGTGATGTGCAATATTTAGCACCTGATCATCTTACTTTACAATTCAAGACCTTTAGGTGGCGTCGTACCATTTCCCTCCCGTGTGAATACACCTTTCATGTTAGTATGCTTTTCAATGAATTACGGATGCACATTCACAGCCACATTTACACATGTTTTGACCAATGCTTTGTTCTGTATTAATAGTGAATCACTGGTGTAGATGTGTAGTTCTTACTGTGTATCCACATAGCACTATATTACAAACTAACACAACATTCTAACATAAACAGCTTGTTGTTGGCTTTAGCACAAGTTGAAGTAGCATCCATGATACAGCTGGAAAGAAATAAAGGTGAAGGGATTGGTTATTTTCTAAAAGGAGAAAAAAAATAGAAATGTGGAAAGCAGAAAACATGAAGTAGCAACTTGTCATAGGTACTGGACATCATCCTGTATCATAATATTCCAAGCAATGCTGTAATGGAATATTCCAAGGGATGCATACAAACATACACACTTCTTACACCATTCATTTGATGCACACATAGGGAAACTGACAGGGCATGGTTCAGTGGACAAGAGGACAGTAGGTCAGTCTATGCATACATCAAGTACCAGTATTTGATACCCATCTCTCTTTATGAAGAAGATTAATGTTTTCAAAACAAAACATTCTTTGTCAAGAAGAATGACATGATTAAACTGGGATGAAACAGCTCTCAACTTACAACCAGTATGATGTCTGCATCTAGATTTACTTTCTAGATACTCTAAAGACTGTATTAAACAGTGGTGCCAAATTTATAGTATGTGGAGGAACTTCATGATATTGAGAAGAACAAAGTGACTCAATTTTATTCATCAAAGAAGAATTCAGGACCATTTAAAAATTAGTCTGAAAAGAAAAAGTAAAATTTTAGAAGCACAATAATGAAAACGTCATTACAATCAGAAAAAAAGTTTAAGGAATTGTGAAGTTCTGCTAATTTTGCAGAACAGTTCTCGAACAGTTAAGGTGAATATGCATATGAGTGAGCTGATGATGTCATCACGTCAGTTTTCCTTTGATTTTGTCAAGAAGAATTGTTGAAAATGTTCTGCTATGGAAATATAGAAAATAATATTATTCCTGGCTGAATGACTTCAGAATAATGATCAATCACATATATTTTAGGATTTGAGACTGGGACATAAAATGTGTTTGAATGAAAAAAAACAAAAACAAACTGAAATTTCAAGATTTAGTGTGCAAACTATATGGCAAGTTGTGAGGGAATGACATCAGTTTTACTCATTTGCATACAATATTCATATTATGACAATATGGGAATGAATTAATCACTTGTCTCACGAAGAAAATCGTAGTGAGGTGTAAGACGTTTCTCTCGCTACTGCTGAGCTTCGTCAGGTACAAGGTACAGGCAAACAGTGGACACAGGATGGCGCACTGCCCGACCCGGCCCCGGTAGCGGCGTGCCCACTACCATGTCCGCATACTCGCTATAACTTGCGTGCACGCACCACTGTGTCTTATTGTACCTGACGAAGCTCAGCAGTAGCGAGCGAAACGTCGTACACCTCACTACGATTTTCTTCGCGAGACAAGTGATTAATTCGTTCCCCTATCGTCATAGTATTCACCGCGATTGTCAACATCTTCACAAGAATATTCATATTAACTGTTTATGAAGTGTTTTGTAAAAATCAACGAAACTGCACAATTTTACAACTTCCTTTAATAATTTTTTACCCAAGTTTGATCAAATTTTCACCTCTGTGCTCATAAATTTTTACTCTTTCTTATCAGACTAACTTTTCATGGGTCCAGAATTCACCATTAAATTGTAGAATACATCATTACCCTCTAAAGAGTTGTGCTAGCTACTCCAGCCGGTAAATGACATAGTGTATCTTAGTTCCCAAAGTTTCAAAGCTGACCTACAGTCACCAATGTGTTCATGTTGGTGCATAGGACATATACATTTGTACAGTCATCGTAGTTCTCACCACATTAACTCCTGTCTTACCTTGTACCTAGTTCACATACTAATATGTCACTCACCCTACTGAATATACTAATCAAACATATGTCAAGATATTGTGTTTGACGGAAGGAGGGACATTTTGATAACATATGGTAACCCTTGTTAAGATCATATCATGCATAATGATATGCACAAAGCTAGCCACCCCATGGTTCATCTGCTCACAGGTTACCACCAAAGAAGTAAACTCCCAGCCAAGTTCGTGCACAAGATGGTTATGGTTTGAAGGGGAGGGGATTTCTTTTTATCAAACTGTATGATGTATGATATTACAGTGTATATATGCAGATCAATATAAGTGCAGATATATTTATCTCACATCATTAGAAAAGACATCAGTCAGTAGTGAGAATGCTGCTGCAGTCACAAGAGGGCGCTATACATCATCACTCTTGCCTTATCTACACCAGACTTCTTAGCACAAGGGGCTTGCATGGTGTAGTTGCCTCTATCCAATTATGTTTCTTCTGAGGGGAGGATGTTACATTGGGACAAACAATGAAACTAAACTTGATCTAAAAAAAAACAATATATGTACATGTATATGACAGACATTTGCTTACCTCATATATAAACATGCTGTAGTGGTGCATGATTATTCAGTACTAGATATTCCAAGTTCTACTTCGGCATTTTCCTAGTTATGATTATGTGTTATCTATCAAGTTCTTCATTGCACGATACTGCAATTCCCTTTAAAACCAATCATGTTCTGACTGGTAAATCTTGGTATGAAAGCAGCTGGCAAAATACCCTCGGCTAATGCAGTAAAATGCTTGCAATAAAGAAAGGGGAAAAAATGCATGCAATAACAGTGGGAGCTGCTTAAGTGCTTCGGTGCGTTTATAGTTAGTCAAATTGGTTGCATGTTATTCATACTGACTGCATGTATCCATTAGGAGTAAGTGCTACCAAGTATAGTGTTTCCATTGCTTCAAATATCTTGCATGGAGCCCACATTTATATCATGCTTTCCCTGGCTTCTTCCTCATATTCTGCATGTTAAACCTTTTTGCCTCCAAGTTATTCAACTCTGTATAGACTGTCTTGCCTCATGATAAAGATTCCATGTCAAGACTAATCACCCAATTCTTTGTCCATCATAGAGTACTTCTATATTATATGTCATGTGCCCTTGTAAGAGTATGAGTGATAGAAAATGTAACAGTGTTGACTGTTAGGGACTAAATACACCCTGAAGAATTGTGCCGTTGTTTGCATTTCCTATGGGTCTTTGTGCAATGGTGAATATTGCATGGAATGGCCATTAGAGAAAAAGAAGAATAGTGCAAAAAGTAAGGAATGCATGAAAGTATGATGTATTGATGTGGTTCATTGTTTGGAAGGGATGCTGTTAATAGATGTTCATTTATTTGACATGCCTCTGTGTCAATTAAGCCAGTGCAGTTCATGTTGGCTAAAGTATGATTTGTCAGAACTACAATTTACATGTGTTTGAGCTGTGTCAAAAGTTAGGTGATAATCCATGTAGTCGGTCTTCTGCTTCAACAGGTTTATGCTCTGTAAAATATCATATATCCATTGGGAAATTAGCAGCATCGGCATCCCAATACATCCATTGTTTACACACCTTGACTCAAATATCATTGGATGCAGTGCTTTTTTTTAACCCTTTCTATGCAAGAGACTCTGGACAGTGTGTACAATGCTATGGGCTTTTTTCTGTCAATCAATACTCAAAGCACGCACAGGGGTTAGGAGATGTTCACCCAAGAGGACCTGTACTTATGTCTGAATTAATATATTGATCGTCTTGAATATCATGTCATGTCTTTTATGTGTGCTTTGTTCAAAGCTTTATTTAAAACCAGCAGATGAAAAGTATCTGGTTAGTAGCGTGGGATCAGGTCAGTTATCCTGCAAGTACTGACTGACGTGAGTGATAAATAAATATTTTTAACAACATAACTGGAGGGCTGCTGTGTGCAAAATGTGATTACAGAGGCTAAAACTGACTCTACCATGCTGTATTAACCTGTTGAGGACGGTTGGATTTTGCTAAAACACGCATTTCCCATAGACACCTGCCCGAGTATACTCGGGACTCGTCCTCGACGGGTTAATCATGGATGGTTTCATGCATGTATCTTCAATATGTGTTTCACCTAGTGTTTTGTTATGTATGTGTATCCAAGGTATTTAGAAATTTATGACATAGATTCTAAATCACTTTTATGTGCTTGTAAAATCATCAACAAATGAAATGATCCCTTGATTTTAGTCTTTGTGTATCATTTTGATATCTAAATTCTCTCCTTGTGATTTTTCTCGTGGTACAGTCCCACCTCCCAAACTCTACTCCCCACCCCCTCAAGAGATGCAGGAGAGAAAACCACCTGACTATGAGATTGCTGCTGCTCGCGCACGTAAGTCTTCATCGCTGATACTCACTCATACTGAATGACTTAACAGTGTAGTGACTGGCCAAAGTGTATCATACGCAAGCACACAGTCATGACTTTTGCCAGCTTGTATTCCTCTTGCAACAACCAGCTCAAAGCATTATATGGGGACATCCTAAACATGTACTGCAACACCACATGGGTTGGCAGAGTTCTGTTATTCATGAGAACTTGGGTAAACTAAATGGCTTCATTTCAGAAAGCTTGGCATCAAATGTAGCAAATTCAGCAGTATGATGATATGGTTATTTGGAAAAGAAAAGTAGTGGCAAACCCAATTAGAGATCTCACTCTTCTTCTGTTACAAGCTGCAGACTGAGCAAATTTAGCATGACATTTTTTCCCCCATGAAAATAATTAAAGTCATTTGTGAAATTTGTTATTTATAACTATTCTATTAAAAGAAACTAAATGTCTGGTATCAAGATTTCAGAGGAACTAGTTTTGAAGTAGCAAAATTAAAGTATGATGTAACAGACTTGGAAAAAAAAACCACTTCAATACTAAACTACTCTCTTGGTGAGGATAATGTTAAAGTATTGTTGTAAAAATGTCCCTAATGTAGTCTAATGTAATTGTGTGGTTTGAAGAAAATACATTTCTGAATGTTTTGATGTTAAACGTCTTGTGAGTAGATAGATTCAAATGTCATGAAAGAACCTTCTAGAAATTTGAGTCTACAGACCAACTAAGCTTTGCCGAAAAGCCAGAGTTCATGAATTACTAATATTGGAAAATAATTTGAACTGACAAGGATACTCTAACTCATATGGCATTTGAAATTAAAACTTTTAATTCATCTCAGTGGAGAACAAATGAAATTGAAATTGTTTCAGTATAAAAATGTAGATAATATTCATAAAGTATTAAATACCCGGTATATGATTGATACAGATTACATTATCATTGTATCAGGTTATATACTAATGAAGGAATAATACATAAATGGTTTGAAAAGGCCTAGCAGTTTATCATTTGACCTTTACATCCTTGATGAAATCAGTCCATAAGCTGAAAGGTCCATCAATGCCGATGTTTTCATATCTTTGTGCAAAGAGTCCCAACATTTCATCATAAACATCTTGTGCAATTTTTGTCATTTCTCTTTAATAATCTGCTATTTTCAGCCAATCCTCTTTTCACAATGTTTCCATTATAGCCAAAGCATGGATCATATAACTGCGGATATTTAGAGAAAAATATTTGAACAAGGTGAACTCAGTATGAGTAGGTGTGACAGAGAGGATTGTGGTTGTTTGGATGGATATAGCTTTGTCTCGCTGTCTGTCATGCAGTTGTCATGGAAGTCATTTTGGTCATTCATCTTTCTCTTTTTTGCATTCTGCGATTGAAAAGTGGCACGATCTTGCCATCAAAGATGTACACTTGGCACTTAGCCACAACATTTGTGACTGTGCATCACAAAACCAACAAAATGTCGCACCCCTTGATTTTACATGAGGACTCCAAAAAGGTGAAAAGGGTCAACTGAGTCTATCTTGAGTTTTTTTTTTGTATTTTCTGAAAGAGCTATCCTTCTACATTATTGTTTAGTTTGGGATCATAATATGAATGGGAAAGTGTGTTTTCACCAGTTTTTCTACATCCCTTTTTTTGGGGGGGGGGGTGGGGGAGTGTAGAGTAGAATGATCAGGTATCAAGGGCCCTTTTTATTTCTGGAAATCCTTTACACACGCTTCACTTTCAAGTCTAATAACTTTTGAAAGGATAACGCTACTGCTTTGAAAGTTAGCCTTAATCATGGGCAGAATGTGTTGATAGTACATGCTCGATTTCAGCTTAATCTGATAATCCCTTCATTGTTGTTGCTCCTGTGGTTTTCATCCTGTGTTTTGTCCCTTTCATCACACAGCCAGCATGGCTCGGTGAAGATTAAGCGCTTGAATAGACCCTGTACTTCATATCCTCTTTTCTCAGCTCACACTTTTGCAGAGTGTGTGCTTTCTTTCTAGTATTTAGTAGATAGGTTAGGGGAGTCCATTTGAATTGAGTTATACATCATTTTAAAGCTTTAGAGTCTGCTCTTTAAGAATCTGCCCTTAACTAAAATCCATGTCCGGCGGCCTTTTGTTGGTTTTGTGATGCAGGGTCACATTTGATGTTGTCACCATGCATTTTTCTGGGTTCTGCAACATGTGTGATCTGCATGAGTGTTGCAGTGTGTCAGTGTTGTCACAGTCACAGGAAAGATGAGGTGCTTGCAGGTCAGAGTCTGAAAACCCCTTGAAGTGAAATAGAGACTCAACAATCATTTCCTTTCTGTGAGACACATCAAAACAACAAGTGTTTGCACACATGATCACTACTGTTTGAATGTCTTCTTTCAAACAAGGATTTAGTGGTTTAATGTTCCTTGAACTCACCCATTCATACAAACTTTTGTTGATATCAGTTCTGTGTGAACAGAAGCAATTTTGGGTCTAAAAGTAGACTTTCCAAAAAAGTGAGGTAAAAGTTGTAAGTAACAATTTCAAGTACAAGTGAGTTAAAAGTTGTATTTCATCCACTTAATAGGACATCTTGTGTCTATTTGCTCAATATACAAAATCGCACCCTTGAAATTTCCACTACCTCATATCATGGGCTGAATTGGAGCAGTTTGAAATGCACACCACGTTTTTGGTACCTACTTGCACAGTATTCCCACTAAATTGTGCACAGAAAGGGTGACCCATTTCAAACCTGTGTCTAAGAGTGATTTAGGAAGACTTTGTGACACATTGTGCACCATCTTCTCCTGTGATGAACAGTATTTTTTTGATGTGTGTATGTGTGTGTTCAATTTTTGTATCCATTGCATCTTTTTTTTTTTTCCTTGCCTGATGCTGACTGTGTGAACCCGATTCTTTCCATGTTTTGTAGGGGACTTGCCGCGTAGTAGTGAATCTTGCGATTTCTACGACTCAGGTACGTGTGAATGCCATGAAAGCCATAGCTGATATCTCTTTCATTCCTCTCCTTCAGTAAGCACTGCCTTTGAACCGCACAGAGAAAAATCTTCTATAAGATTATTGCAAACTATTGGTGGGCATTTTTCTGTAGTCAATGGTGAATATCTTCCAAACTAATTATTTACTCTGTTTCACACTAGCTCTGTATTTTCTACTGTTTTTATGATGGTATTCCATATTGGCTGTTTTAGTCTTTTTTTTTAAATTTAGATGACATTCAAACTTTAGATCTTCATCTTACTTATGAATGGGGCTAGGTGAAACTGACTGCAGTTATTTGATACCTGTGACAAAAACAAACAGACAGACAAACCTACCAGAAGCTTGGCAAAGCAGTCCATCATTTCATGATGCTTATAGACATACTGACCACCATTACAAACACCTCCCATGGAACATCATACTGCATTTCCATATGCCTGTCAGTAAGTTCCAAATCAGTGTGAAACCATGAATCACAGAGCATGCAAATTTGGCCATGTCAATATTTGGGTGCATTTTAATGCTGTTGAGTGGCAAGTTGACATAGTTATTGTTCATTTTTTCATTCTGCATGACAGTATGGACTGTGCTCAACTTTCTTTTGTGTTGAAGTATGTGGTGCTTTTAGTTTTCTGTACACTGTATTTTGATAGCAGTCTTCAGTATGTCATTTGCATGTCTGTGAAAACTACTTTAATGAGTGTCCACACTATCAGGAACACCAAACAGGAATATGTTTTCAACTTTCATGAATTGAGAAACAGTAATTGAACTGTTTCATTTCATATCCTCTTTCATACAGAAAACCTTCAGACAATCCACTTATGCATGGCTCCTGCAATAGAAAAGTGTGGACCACAGCACAAAGAAGCAAGCAGTTAAACTTTCATGACAAAAAAGGAAATAATACATACATGCGTATCTTGCAAATACATGTAGATACAAACAAGGAAATTTAATGGACAGATAGTGAAGATAGATTGATTGAAAGATAAATAGACAGACTGATAGATGGATAGGCAGCTAGATAAATACATGCTTGTATGTCATGTGCATGGTATTCATATACTAAGATTCATTGATAGCTCTTGGCTCTGTCTTTTTAAAAGACATCAGAGTTGATCTAAATTATTGTCTCCATTTTCTTGTTTTCTACAGATAATGAACAGGTTTCCGTAGTATAGCATCCACGCATTTGGTGATACATCTTTCCAGTGGTTCTGAGACAGAAATGAAACCCTGTCGGCTGAAAGCAGCATTGTGATTGATGGAGAAACTCGCTCGTGAGAACGTAAGCGAATTATGTGAGAGCGAAAAAAACTGAGACGGACAGGAGGACTGAAACCTTGTAGTCAGATCACTTGATATCAGAGAGATAGACACTATGGATGCCATCTATGAGGGGCCAATGTTTGGAGCTAACATCAAAGATGGCGATTGAGGAACGAGTAAGGAGAAGGGATCTGGACTGCATCTCATTACTGATCTGGTATCCTCCCCTCTGTGCCAGGTGACGGCTTCATCTGATGTTGGTTATGGAGAGCAAGCTCCTGGTGTCAACTAACGCTCCCCTCGTTTGATTCGGACCTGGTTTGCAGACCAGGCGTGCATGGATCAAATATTTCTGCTGCTTTGTGTGAGAGACCGCAATCATTGTAACATACTTCATAATGTGACACAAATGCAGCGTTTTTCAACAATTTTCAGCACAGGGACTTCACGGTCGTAGCCATTGTCCTTGTGATAAATGAACTGCATAAAGAGGGGGACAAAACATCAGAGGACCATAAGGACTGCAACCTCAAAGCCAATAACCTCCGCTTGTCTAGCTGTGGTAAAAGAAACAGACACCGTCTTGCAAGGTTCCCCAATCAGTGTGAGAATTTCATATGAAGTCCTAAGCCTAGGTTATAGTTATATCAGGTGTATACAGGTCATAGACAAATTTTTGTACACAAAATGTCCATCTAGACCTTAATAGGTATTTAAGAAGTGGTTACTTGGCAACACGGAGGTTACTATTCGTGACAATGGCCTCTGAACAAACTGTGCTATGAGTGCTGAAGAGGCTTCCATGAAGAAATGAGACCATATCACATTTTGTGATGACTTGTTATTATTTAAATACATATTGTCGTAAGAGAGTGTTGCTAATTTACCACTCACTTCTTATGCTTGCCATTCCTCTGCCCTTGAGAAAACCAGTATTGAGGCATGTAAAGGTAGAATGGGAACAGAACAAAATGTCTTTAAATGTGATGATCATCTTTGTTTACAGTGGATGTAATAACATGTCATTCTTGCTTGAATCAAGCAAAAAAATAATATTGTTGTCGGTATGGAGTGGTAGGGTGTCATCTTGTAGCTGCTGAATAATTTAAAACTGAGATTTAATTTTCTTTTGCTTCCACCATCATCATTTATCTGACTGTGATTTGAAGTGTACCAGAACTTGGCTAATAGAAAGTTGGAATGATGTAAATGTTTTTACCAAAGCTGGTGTGGGGTCATGTACACACATACTAGAATATGATTACATAAGAGCTTGTACATGTGTGATGTGCTGGCAGAACACTTGATATACTGTTACTGTCTGTTATTGAGAGTAATATTGATATGGTTGTTAGCTGTGCAACCGGTCTTGTCAAAGGTAAAGGTTCTGATTCTCTGAGTGGTAACAATGCCATTACTCAGAACAATGCGATACAACCAAATGCTGTACATGTCTTTATGCTGTAAAATTGGTTTGTGGTATCTTATGGTATGTTGTACAGGATATTTGCAATTTCATGGATGTGTACCCAGTGCTTGTGAGATTCATTTGGATGAATATTTTTGACACATTTGCTTGTACAGAGCTTTACTTTTCTTGTCCTCTGCAATGCCAGGTGTAAAAGTGAGAAGAATACTGAAAGAAATTGCGATATATATATATAGATATCTGTGTATCTATTCATGTCATTTTTGTGCAATCTGGGATAATTTCTTCCTATTGTTTAGTAGTGATATTGGATACTGTTGAGTAGTGTATACATAATACAAGGTTTTCTATGTTCATGTTTGTATAAAGTTAGCATGTATTGTGGAAGATGTGAGTATGAATAAGCATCACCTTGCACGGATGGATGTTGTGCTTCATTTATTTGGCAGGCAATGATTACACACACACACACACACAGGTCCGCATAATACATGCACAGATTAAACACAACTAGTGGGTTCATGTGGCAAGCTGTATGGTGTAGCTACCATGTGCTTCTCTGTGACAGTCGCCTGTAATGAACCACAAGAGGTTGGTATGTGTTAGGGGCGGACCACTTCACTAGGTTACCACCCTGCTTTCTCTACTCTTTACAAGGAGCAGTGAAGAGGACTCCTGTTCAGGCATTGTTTGCGATCGTCTCCCACACAAAACGTCCATTAAAGTCCTACCCAAGGGACATGTATTTACTTCTGATCTTATAGGGACACACCAATTACAATGCTCAGCTGCACTCAGTGGACAGACATTCAGCCACCACCCCACCCTCCTGCTTTGACGTAAGTTACTTCACCCTAACACAACTCCAGGCAAAGGAAAAATTCTACAAATGACCTCTAGCATTCATTGCAGGGTGATGGAGAACTCCAAGAAGCTATTAGGAACTGTTCCTGACAATCCAGCTCACCAGCATTTGATTTCGGCTGTATTTTAACTTTGAGAAATCATTGTAAAGAGATATTGTCCCTTTCCTATTATATTGAAATCAGATTATGAAATAATTATGTTCAGAAAAAAAAATTGCTCACTCTGCTTGGTGGTAAATTTGGTAGAAGGTAGTAGTGGAGATGATAGGAGAGA
This sequence comes from Diadema antillarum, assembly GCF_040938485.1. Lineage (NCBI taxonomy): Eukaryota > Metazoa > Echinodermata > Echinoidea > Diadematoida > Diadematidae > Diadema > Diadema antillarum. Next base: position 921,352 of record NW_027271292.1, on the reverse strand, counting down.
TAGTATCAATAGGTGTGTTGGGATAACACACATTATGCACTCCACATCAAACATGCTTTTCAGTGGCCTGCAGAAAAATTGCTATTCCTGAGACCAGCATGGCCTCGCATCCCTGTCTTAACCTGTTGGAGACGAGTCCCAAGTATAATTGGGCGGTTGTCTATGGGAAAGGCTTGTTGTAGCAAAATTAGCCCGTCCTCAATGGGTTAAGGTATCTTCTACCTGTAGATCAGTGGCAAGGGTGGGTAACATAGCTGGTAGGATTCACTGTGTAGTTGGAGTAGGTCCTGTGCGTTAGACTCAAAATGTTACAAAAGTTGAAAACTACAAACATGATGGCAAAAATCCTAACTTTGATGGTCTGATCTGATAGGAATGTTGTCATTGGATGTCTGTTTGTTAGTTGTGAAAGAAAAGTTTACTGATAGAGGGAGAGCTTCAAGGTTTGGGATCAGTTGTTCCACAAGTACAGTTTCCTTTGAAACAGCATAAAATAATCTTATCATTATAGATGTATTACACTGTAGCTTATATTCAATCATTGTATAACAATTTGTATAACCTTTTATATTCTGGGTAATTCAGTTCCCAAGATTTATCTTTTTTTTAATTTTACATCTCACCCCTGATAATTCAATGCTTACACCTAGGGCTGTCCAAACAAAGAAATATTATAAATGAGCAATTCTTTTGGGTTTATAGCTTCTACAATTTCATGTCACCAAGATTTGGTCATTTATTGTGATTACAGATGATAATAGACGACATGAATCAAGAATCAAGCAGCAACAGTGGGTACCATTTATTGATATACATCAGCACATTCAAGTTCCATCATACAGTAACATCTAGCCCTTTGATTTTCTGTAGGTAGGATGTGGTGAGGTAAAATGAATGTCATATCCAATGTGACTACATACAAGGTTGCATCTGTGTGCTTTAGTCTTTGGCCTGCTTTGACTGGCAAACAGTCATTATCCAATCATGAACAACCGAATGAAAGAATGTCTTTGTTTTATACGCCTGGCTTTGGTGCAGGGTAATGGCGTGGACAGCCATGCTAGTTTGAATGGTAGTCTCAATCCAGACACATTACCGTTGTGTTGGTACCCTAGACCAATCTCCATCACTCACCATACATCCTCACAACTCAGGAGCTACCAGCACCCATATTCAAAGTGCACTTGTAGTTTGTCTCATTTTTTGTTTCTACTTGATGAAGGAGGTACATTTGTTACATAATCCTGTATAAGTTTTCACCCCTCTGATCTGTGGCTGTAGCCATGGTCCCCGTCACCATTTTGTCAGTATTGTATATCTGTGTGTTTTTGCACGTATGTGGTATTGTCACCGCAGTCAGCTTCTTGTACTCAGATTACAGTCTGTGAAGGATAAATTTGTCAAGATGGTTCATAGAGAAGAGAATATTAAATCTAGAAGACTGTCTTGCAGTGATAGGGTAGACTTGCACTGTGATGAATGTTGAAGTAAAAGATGAGCAGAGTGGACAAGGAAGATTGCACCTTGCCATGGATGTCGCAGGAACATCCTGCTTATAAATATGTGATGGACAGTGTGTGGTCTTGTCGGTGTTTGTATGTCAGTCACCTATCTGGGGGGCATTTCATCAATGAGTTCGTCGGAGTTTTCACCGACAAATTTGCTATCAGCCAATCAGACACAAGGATTTACACTGACAACTGTCAAAAGCTAATGAAATCCTTGGTCTGATTGGCTGATAGCAAATTTGTCGGTGAAAACTCCGACGAACTCGTTGATGAAACGCCCCCCTGGTCCTACGGCTTCTCAGTATCATGCCACGCACTGTGATTTGTTCCTCACTTCTTGACTTGTGCATTTATTTCTTTAACGACCCTATGCACTAAGTACGAAAAGAGGCACATTCTGTATGTATGATGAAATGGTATATTTTATGTATCGTATGCTGTCTTGATAATCATTTGTGGTACATCGTCATGGCAATTTGAAAACCAGTGGAAAGAATATCCAAGGCTGTCATATTTAATTGTGTATATAGCACTTGTAAAATATATTCAGCATGTATTACGCAAAAACGACAACAAAAGTTATAAAATTCATTTCTTGAAGGCCTTGGACCACACTACTGCATTTTGGGCCGTTGTATTTATTATCAAAAAATGCATTTTAAGGAAGCGAAAAGTGTTTGGAAGGAGGATTTGAGTGTACATTGTATAGAACATACTTGATGATGGATTGATCTTCCCGGTGGCAAGGAAATAAAAAATGCATATAGAAAGGGAACAAGATGTTGTTTCATCATTTGTGAAGTTCTTTGTCATGGTGTGCAGGATATGGACAGCAATGAAAGAGATTCCTCCATATATATATATATATATATATATATATATATATATATATATATTTATATATATATATACATGTATATATATATTGTTGCTGGGGTGATAAGACCTTGTATCTGCAATTTTGGTGAAAATGAGTTTTTTGGATTAATGGTCAAATAATGGGTTAAGTGATGTCCTGTCCAAATTCCAACTGTCTTACTCCAAAAATGAAGCCACCATGGCATGCCAAAGGAAAGGCTATCCCAATTCGCCACAGTGCTTTGGCCGCCATGTTTTTTGGCTCTCCTGAACATTTGACATTTTGTAGATACGAGGTCTCATCGCCCCAGCAACGATATATACATTGTCTGATGGCCCATTCAAGGCAATAAAATCTTTAAATCTGAAATTTTGGTTACCCCCCCCCCCCCCAAAAAAAAAGTCTTAGTTGTCCAATTGGGCCACCAAAGCATGAATTTTATGAGCCACCAGCAGGCCACCACTAATCGAGCCCGGTAGGCACTATGTGTGTATATATATATATATATGTGAGACCCTATGGAAATTATGCCCCCCCCCCCCATTTTTTTTAAAGATATATATAACACCTGCAATATGTATTCCATTTTATAAAGATACCTAACATACTTATACCTAAGATGCCTAACAAGTGTGAAAGTTAGATTCACACCCCTAAAACAAAATGGAAGAGTCAAGAATGTTGAGAGGAAAGAGTGACGTGGAAGCTGAGGAGGGTGATGATGTGGCCACACTTTGCCATGCCATCTCATTCTAAGCAGACCGTCTCTCCTCGTCTCTTTTTCCAGGTAAGAATTTATACAGTTTTCCACCATTACTTTCTGGTATTTAACTACATTATTTTATGCATTTTGACTTACACCACTCATTGCAATACATGTGTTGAGTTGTACTTATTTCGAAAAAGATGTGTTTTAGGATTATTTGTATAAGACAAAGAGCTGCATGCAGGTAGCAGCTTTTAACTAAATTAATGTTGTTACGGAACAAATCCTTTCCATTTAAATTTAGTAGTGGATTTACACTACCACACTCTAATTTGTTAGGCTACCAGTATAATAGAAGATGTATAAGTTAAGGTGATATGAATAATTACCAAATTATGGTTTAACTCCTCACTATATGTACTATGAGCAAATTTGCCGTAACCATTGTACAGCCTACTAATGATTTTAGATGTGAAAGTCCCCAAGCTACTGTTTAAATTGTGCGTGTGTGTGTGTGTGTGTGTGTGTGTGTGTGTGTGTGTGTGTGTGTGTGTGTGTGTGTGTGTGTGTGTGTGTGTGTTCATGTCCGCACCCATGTGAATGTGAACACAACCATCTCAGGTTGTGTAATGGATAAGATGGGGAAAGTATCATGGTTGTGAACACTTGTAGATTTTAAACCTGAAATGGTCAGTCTGGCTAAATGTGCCAGGTGGTATTTATCAGGCTCTGGTAGGAGAGTCCAGACGAAAGATTATGTGATAACTGGCCTGCTTGGGCCAGGCGAAGTTGTTTTGATTACAGTCTAGTAGTCTAGACCCCTTTTAGTTCATTTCAAACCGATCGTTAATCGTTATAACCATGTGATTTCTAGTGGCGATAGTACATAAAATTCATGCCTATCTCATATTGTGATAGGGAATATAGATTGTAAATATTGTATAATTCATCTGGATATGGACAAGAAAAGAAATGTATATTTGAGTGAAAGGGAAGGGACTGAAACACAGACTAGACTGTCCGAAGTCTCTCCCTCACCGAGGAGTAGAAGTACTCTGACCTTGTCCGCTGGAGATGTAATGGTCTTCCACTGGTCAGCGGGACCACAACATCATAAAATCCACTTGAAAAAAGAGAAAGTTTTGCTGCCACTTGGAAAAGAGAGGAAATTCTGGTTCTCCTCTTTTTATGAAGCAAAAAGGGAGAAAAACTTAAAGACTGAGAACATTGTAATGAAAGTGAGGAAAAATCCAAATTTTGTACACAAACGGAAACTTGTTATGCATACATTTAGTTATAAAGACGAACAGTTTTAATCATGTTGAGTATAATTATGATGATGCGTGATACAGAAAAACCCTCTGGTAAAAGAAGATTTATTCGTTATTTTCGGTGAATAGTTTTTGGCAGAATTTTGGTTTAATGATATTTAAGTTAAGAGTTAACAGCAACTGGACATAGCTTTCCCAAGGGGAGAATAGAAATTATTACATAAATAGAATAAAAGGTGATTATCATTGTATGTGTTTAATGACTGGTACACATTGATTTATGTCATGTTATTTTTACTTGTGTTTTGATATGTCTGTTTTCCCTCATTTTTCATTCCTCCTTTCGTCCTTTCCCTATGCACTTAGAAACGTTGTATTAAGCGCATTACAAATATAATGTACTATTACCATTATTAGTAGAAATATTGGTTGATTTATAAGTTAAGCAAGAAGGAATAAATCAATATTTAATAAGAGAAAGGAAGACAATCTGATATAATTTGGAGTGAAATTGGTTTGATTAAGTCATCACATTTTAATACAATGCTATAACACAGAAACAAGAATGCAATTTTGAGGTACATAATGTACAAATGTTCAACCAGTTACGAATGTAACTTCATGGAGAATAAAGAACACACTTTGCCATGCCATCTCATTCTAAGCAGACCGTCTCTCCTCGTCTCTTTTTCCAGTCCAGTGAGCTTATTTCCTAAAAGACCCTTGCCCTATTGGCACGGGGCTTACATATATATATAAGTTAACGAATCAGTAGAAGAAGAACGCCGTAAAAAAAAAAAATAAATAAATCCTAGATCTTGAAGATCTTAAAAAAGGAGCATAGCTCTCAAATACTGAAAGGCAAGGTCACACTCTTCATCAGTGCCCATGGTGTGACAAAAGATCTTAATCAAACCCATTTCTGAAACAGACATGAAAACGCGTCTGATCATGGGCAAGTGTGACCTTGCCTTTCAGTATTTGAGAGCTATGCTCCTTTTTTAAGATCTTCAAGATCTAGGATTTATTTTTTTTTTTACGGCGTTCTTCTTCTACTGATTCGTTAACTTATTATCATCAAGATGCCGAGCAGACCAATTCTTATTACGTTTCTATATATTATATAATATAGATATAGATATGGAGAGACAGGGAGAGATATATATAGATATATATACACACACACACATACACATAAGTACATTGTATATTGATAGGTAGGTTTCTATGTAAATATAGATTCTCTAAAGACCACATTCTCTGAATTATAAGGTCACTGGTTCAAATCCCTTAGTGGCAACAGTGTCTGTGTCCCTACGCAAGGCTAAACAAGGCTCCTCCAGAGGGGTGGCGTTCCCACGGTAGCTTGCTTATGAGTATTGGAGTGCTTGATTAATGGTCACGAGGCAAATACTGTAGGCCAAACATACATTTAAATATACACACACATAGATACATATAACATTGTACATAAATATATATACAATAGTCCTATACTATAATACTCGAAGTTGTTGTTGTTGTCGCGGCCTTATGTATTTCCTGTTTTATTTCGGCGTTGCTGGTTTGTCTATCTCCTCCCGAGCCGTGGGCTCCGGGCAGCTGCGACCGGTGCCGTCGGCCGCAGGAGAGTATCCTACATCGAATGGCGCGGGTTTCGTCCCCTCTCCGCCTCCGTGTCGACGTCGAGGACGAAAAAGAAAAATTAATTAGCAATATGCATAATGCATTTTTGTGCGTGACGAAAGAGCCGAGCGTTTCAATATTCACGGTACCTGCGCTGGCCTCCTGCTTTCTCGATCTTCCATCTTTTAGCTTGCAGAGACACTGGGAGATACTAAAGATGATGGTGCAGCGAAATCTCTGACATCTTCCGGCGGACGCGCACGCACACACACAATGTACCTCGCAGAACTCTACACACTCTACACTGTGTGTATAGTTCTGTGATGTACCTTTGCCTCCGCCTGTTACGTGTACTGAATGTATTGACGATGGTTACACGAAT